>NC_058092.1:154640000-155890000 GCF_020171115.1 Neogale vison
AGTCGGCTGGTAGACCGAGACAGATGGCCAACTGGGAGGCGCGATGATAGAGGGTCAGTGTGACCGGGATTCCTGCGAAGCCCCAGACGGGGGCAGCTCGACAGCCACATCTAAGCCCGGATGGCCCAGAGGGCAGAGGGCTGGACCTAAGAGCTTCCTCAAGAATTCCAGTACTGGGAGCTGCCGCAGGTCCGGACTTGGAGTTGTGGTCCAATAGAGATCAGAGTCCCTATTGGCCATGAGCCAGCCTTGTCACCTTGTGCAAATCACTTTGAACCTCCGTTTTCTGTGAAACAATGATTTCTAAACTCTCGTAGTTTCTAATCTGCTGTCCTATGTTATTATACTTCCCAGGGACTTGTAAAATAGCCAGGCAGGGTGCTCAAGATTTGACGGAGTTCAGGGAGCTTGCCCTTTCTGGGCAGGCTGGTTGGTTTTTCCTTAAATAGTTGGGTTCTTAAATCCCTTGCCTTTAAAGTTATTTCTTACCTAAAGAAAACCATCACAGAGAACTTGGCAAATAATCATATGAGATTTATAAGGCTGTCATCTTCTCAAGAAACGAGCCTTTTTCTGCGATGCCATTTAACAAATGGTGCTTTTTCTGTCCATGGTCAGACCCCTGTTTCCTTGTGTACCTCTAGTCAGAACAACTCAAAGATAAACAGGACGAGAGACAGATTGAATTGTTTGAGTTTCATAAGCAAATTAGTGTCACTTCATCCAAGAGCAGTGAAGGGGAAGTATGGAAATGTGGTACTTAGACGTCACATAAATACTGTTAAATCGTCACATCAGGTCAGACCACTTAAACATTCGTAGATCAGATATGGACAAAACAGGAAGAGAGAGAGCTTTGGGAAAAGCAGCTTGCCGAGATCTTAGCACTCACAGACTGTCAACGCTACAATATTGTTTTATTTAAGTACAATGTCAATGCAATGTCAAGGGGAAAAGATACCCCCAGGTTATGACTGTAGAAAGCTTTCTCTTTCTTTTTTAAATAAAGAACTCCAGAGGATCCTGGGAATTATGCAAATGAACTTCTCCTAAGCAAAATTGCTGAACCACCCTGAAAAGCTTTTGGCAGCTTTTCATCTCGAAGCTTCACCGGACTTCATCATTTGTGTAATTTACATTCATTTACTAGGATGGTTCACTCCTTGCACTTGAACTTGAGGGGAATGAGGGTGGGAGTGAGTGGGTGCAAGGAAAGAAAAAAATCCCATATTTACTTTATTTTTCGTTAAAAAAATAAAAGTCTTCATTTTCCTCCATTTCTCTGACAACTCTGCTAATCTTAAGTGAAAACACATACAACTTTATAGGAGTAAAAACATACGGGGTCCCAGACTACATACCAAGCTGCAATTTAATCACAAAGTTATGTTACATTTATAAAAAGTAAGCGTAGAGCTTAAGTAGTTTATAAATCCTGACAAATGCCTAAGATTTAATTACCTTTGATGTGCAGCCTGGGACTACACTCCCCCATTTGTAAAAATTATTGCTAAAAGATGACACAGGTTTTTAGAGAGAGGATTGAGCCAAAAAAAGATGCTTCTTAAAGAACTTGTGCAATTCCTGACCCTCACAGAACACACTGAAAGGTTTTTAAAAGGAGACCCACAGAGGAAAAAGACTAAGTTACATAATTAAACTAACGCATCAGCCCTTCATAGAACATTCTGCAACACCCCACGGAGGAATCAGAAGACAGGGATTTAAGCAAATGATCACCAGCGAGGGAAAAGGGGCAAACCACTTGACGCTTTCATTGTCTCACTTGGAAAATGCATAATTTCAGGAGCTTGCCTACACCAGCTAGAAGGGCACTGCCCAATTCATGAATTGTTTAATAAAACAAATTAGATCTTCAAATAAGTAAAATAAAAATAGAAAATAAAAATAAAGTGCATATTCTCATACCTTCTTCCCAAGGCTAGAGTCAAAAGAAATATTTCTTTGCTGTCAGCATATACGGTCTTTTGTGAGGCGTTATGAGACTTAAGGTTTATTCACTAATTTTTTACTATTACTGGAGCCAACAGCCTAGGTTCTGCCTAAGCAGAACCAAACATCAGAAATCCTGGAAACCTCATTTCATGAGCCTAGAGTAACGATCAGCAAAATGATTAAAATCATGTTTTTATTACAAGTGTTGACGAAGATGTGGAGAAAAAAGGAAGCTTCATGCACTGTGGGAGGGAATGCAAATTGGTGAGCCACAGTGGAAAACAGCACGGAGGTTCCTCAAAACATTAAAAATAGACCTACCCTATGATGCAGTAATTCTACTACTGGGCATTTACACAAAGAATATGAAGACACTAATTAGAAAAGATACATGCATCCCTCTGTTTATTGCATCATTACTGACAACAGACAAATTATGGAAGAAGCGTGAAGTGTCCACGGATAGATGAACAGACAAAGAAAAAGTGGTGTATATATTATTTATATATATATGTCATATTATATTTATATAATGGAATGCTACAACATATATAATATAGTAACATTCCATTATATATATAGAGAGAGAGAGAATATAATACTAAGTGACATAATATCATATGATAGAGAAAGACAAATATCATATAATTTCATTCATATGTAGAATTGAAGAAACAAAACAAACAAAAAATATCTTTTTTTTTTTTTTTAAAGACTCTTAATATAGAGAACAAACTGCTGGTCACCAGGAGGTGGGGGGATGGGAGAAACCGGTGATGGGGATTAAGATCACATTTATCATGATGAGCCCTGGGTGATGTATGGAACGGCTGAATCACTATTTTGCACACCTAAAATTAGCATAACACTGTACATTAACTACACTGTAATTTTTTAAAAAAACCTGAAAAAAATCATGCTTTTATTTACAAAATATCTCTCTCTAACCAACCTGTTTGTAGGATGCTTTACGAATGTAAGTTCCAAAACAGCACTTTGAATATGCTGAAACGAGAGAGAATCCAGGATAATATGTGCAGTGGGGGTGGGGAGGACTGAGCAGCAGAACAATTTATATGGAATGAAAAACTTATAGACAAAAAAGAGTATTTCTGCTAGAAAAGTGCCTTAGAAGGACACAATGCTTCTAGGTATTGATCCTGGGAGGAATAGGCAGCCTTTTATTTTATTTTTTTTCATACTTCTCTAGTATTTAAATGGGCATGCATACTTTTATATTTAGATCAATATATTTCTAAAAGAAATCACTGGATACATTTCACTGTTAAGTAGTTGGGGAAATAAAAGAATAGTAAGAGACCCTTGTTCTTTCCTTCATACATTCAGATATTCAAACACTTCCTGAGCTCCTACTGTGTGCTAAGAAAGGTTCTGAAAAAAGAAAAGCAAAAGAGAGAGAGAGAGAGAAAGAGAAAAGAAAAGAAAAAGAAAAAGAATGAGGAAAAGAAGAAGAAAGAGAAAAAAGAAAAAGAAAGGTTCTGGATGTAGGAAGCACAGAAGTGAACAAAGTCATGGCCATCATGGCATGTAGTGTCAGTGGGGGGAACAGGAAGTCAGCTCACACCGGCATGTATGCAGACCCCTAGATGGGGGTGGTGGAGGGTTTGGAGCAAGGGAGTGACTGATTACTCCGGCCACTTTCATCACTGGAAGGTTCAAGGCAGGGGGCAAAAGAGGAAGCAGGGAGATGAGAAGAAGTGGTTGCCATCATCCAATAATCCAGGGAAGAAAAGATCACTGAACCCGGCTAGGGGCCATGGAGGTGAGAGTTGAGAGGTGACCAGATTCTGCATACGTTCTGAAGGTCAAGCCAAGGGCATTTGGTGATAGACCAGATGTGGAATGTGAAAGAAGGAAAAGGCATTGAGAATGACTCCCAGATTTTTTATCTAAGCAAAGAACTTGCAGTTTATCAAGGAGAAGACTGAGCACGAGTTGGATTTTTTTGAGGGTGGGGAGGAATTTTTGGAAAAGCCCATTTGTCAGCAGAGGGGAGACGTTAAGTGAGGAGCAGACAGGGGTGTGAGGTTTGGGGTGAGATCCAGCCTGCTGATATGTACTTGGAGGTTATGTCAAAAAATATATTTTTTTAAAAAGTCATACTTTCTCAATTTATTGCATTTGCCACAGCTAAGCAAGATCTAGAATCAGTAGGTCTAGAATCAGTGTTTCTGATGGTTAGTCCAATAAACTCAACGTGGAAGCCCACTGACATATCTGACCTTGGTTTTTATCAAAGCACTGAGCAAATAAAGTACAACTCCATCACTGGATTTTAGGTAGATATGACAGAGGTGCTCACGGCATCTAAATATAAGAGTAGGTCTTAAAGAGCTGAGTGATTCTGGTGATGCCTGGGCCATTGAGACCTCTCGAGCTAATTATAAAGTTCCCCTGTAAGAGATATGCCACCAGATATCTGTGGTGTCTAAGAAAATGAGCACATTAATTATAATAATGGCACAAGGATTGACATGCCAACATCTTTAAAAACACCTTTGGGGCCCAAGACCATTCTTTACCACCTTGGGACAGACTAGTCACATACTAAGCAAGTGTGTAACTTCTTGCTAATAAAATTATGCAAGCTGGGTTTGCAGTTAGTAAAGGGGTAATACAGTAAGACAACTTTCCCAGATGTCATCCAGGCATACAAAAAGACAACATCACCACTTCGGACAGCTATTGGCAAAGACCCTCAAATTCTTTCAAGGAGGTCTGTTGACGTATAAAAACCACTGAGTGTTTGCCAGTTGGGTTTCTTAGCAATCCTGTTCGCAGCTTAGTCAAAAGTAGATCAGCTCATCAGGTCTGGTTTGGTTCAAGAAGAAACAACAGTATGCCTCTGAAAGGGCTTCTCATTTGTGAAAGTGTTTCTTCGCATCAACAGTGATGCCTTCGCAGGCAGTAAGAGGAAGTTTACCTTCCGGAGAGAGCTGAAGGCAAAGAATGCAGCTGTTGGAGAGCAAGGAGGAAAGCCTCATGCACACACGTGACCTGCTTGAATGCCTCTGATGCTTTCACAGGGCACTCCTTGGGATGCCCACCTAGTGCCGAGTTTGCATTGTGCCAAGCCAGCAGCAGGACAGCCCGGGGTCCACACTGCCTCCCAGGCTTCCTCTCCCCAGCCCACTCCCTTTGGCAGAAGCCAAGGGAAGAAATCCTGGCCACCATATTTGCTTCTGCCCAGCACAAACACCACCTCTCCCAGTCTGTTTCCTTCTCTTTAAGATTTGTTAAGTAGAGTTCTGTGATCCTCATGGCCCCTCTTCCAGGTCTTTAGCTCAAGAATGGAAAACATGTCCAAGAAGGCACAGCAGCCACCCCAGACCGCTGCTACCTTTGTCTGCTCAAGCCACACTCTGGAAAGTTGAACCAGACAAGGGATCTTAAGGGGACGTGATGTTCGTGCCTGTTCCTGGATGCATTCACAGTATTTTCATGCCATCCAGCACCACCAAAACTAATCGATTGGCCGCCATGCATTCCAAATAAGCAGCGAGAACAGAGTTCCACAAAGGTCTCCTGGACACGGTTGCGAGTAGAACCATGAATAGAACCATGAATAGAAGGCAGAACTGTCCTGCAGGCTTTGAAATATGCCCAAAGCGTCCCAATCTTACTTTTTCCCCTCTTTGAAAGTGCGATGTAGAAGTTGAAGGAGGAAAAAAATAAATGAGAAGAAACTTGCTTAAAAATTCACCTCACCTGTATGGTTTTCAGCTGAAGCTTTTGCACGAAGGAACCATTCAAAACGGTTTTCGAAACACGACTGCTAATTAGGACCCAAATGACTGTGAAATTATGCTGGAGACTCAGACTGATGCTCTTGGAAACCCCGGCTTGACCGGCAGGGAAGTCGCACCTCCTGTCCTCTCCTCAGACAGCAGGCAAGGGTCAGCCCTCCGACGCCGGGGCTTCCAATTAATGGCTCGGACATCTTTCAGACAGTTGCTACCACCGCAGCTGACGGCTTTATGTCATTCTTTGGTCATGCTACACGTAATTTAGTGAGTCTATTGGGACGATGAAGAGACACGGGCTGTTTTCTGTCGCTTCTTGGATCTGTCAATCCAGTGTCTTCTTTGTAAAAGACAGGTCACTCTCCGCAGGCTGCCCATAGCCCCGATCTCCAGTCAGGATGCCTAGAGGTTCTGTTGGAAGCTCATCTCCATCCCTGGATGAGTGGTCCACCCCTGACAACACTTCCTCCCACGCATGGCTTACGCAGAAGCTCGGTGCCTTCTGCACGAGGCGTGAGCATCCATAGCCGCCAAGGTTTGAATCTTCTGGACATCGATGCTCACTGTGGACTCACGTTCATCGCGCTCATGCTACATCACAGGCACTGTGGGCTCTGGCAGAGTGCTTAACGGAATCAAACAAAAATGCGACACTCGCTGTGTAATTCTTTGGTGTTATCGATGGCAAGCTGTTTCTTTCCACCAAACACGGCTTTGTATCTTTGATCAAGAATGGAAACACAAACCAGTCAGTTTGGCTGGAGGATTCAACAGCCTCTTTGAAGGGCTAGATAAGCTCTAATTTGAAACAAGGGCTTTGGTTTGTGTGGGGAGGGAGCCTCGCAGAGTCTTGTAACTACAAGACTTTGTAACTACAAGTCTTTCTATCTTAGGACGCCACGTTCCACTCAAATCTAAGTGCTGTTCTGTAGGAGTTCAAAGACTGCTTTAGTGTCTTTGCTCTCGATCAGCGACACAGAACAAAGCCTGGGAATCAGAGGAAAGTTTAGGTTGAAATCCATATTGCGGGGCAGATTTGCTTGGAGGGAAAGAGGGTGTCTTCTGTACCTCGTGTTTTCCAGTCCCGGTCTGACATACCCCCAGTATGTCTCTGCTTAGCTCAACAAGGATCAGCCAAATTCTCAAAAACAGAACTTCAATAGGCTACTTTTATTATAGCTTAAAACTTTTAGAATAACTGTACATTTCACACAAGAGTCCTGTCCTCTTACTTGTAGGCAAAGCTGCTTCCCAGTGGAGCCAACAAGGACCACCCAGCTTGCCACTCATCAGAAATGACCCTGGACCAGTCACTTAATTTCAGTTTTCTCAAATATATCAAGTACAAAGAACAATCCCTATCTATCTATAGCTGTTTTGTTAGACTTAAATGACATTTTTTACATGGGCCACTGTGGGATTACGGATGGACTCATTCAAGCATCTACTACAAAATAATTGAATAAACCTGTCTAAATGGGATGTGGCTGGAGCTTTTGACACAAACAGTGAAAATGTTGAGTCAAATGGGCTTGGAGAATGTAATTTCTACCTCAAACCAACATCTACCATGTACAAGTCTGTTAAAGAATTTTCCAGAATACAGCCTCATGTAGGCCTCATGAAAACCTTACAGATCCATGTCACTGTCCACTGTTGCTGAGGAGGAAGCGAAGGATGAAGAGCCTCTATCAATGGTCCACGGTCCTGCTGCTCCCGAATTGTGGACTGGCTGTGGGGCCACTAAAGGGGGCTTATCTACACACTGCTCTGTCCCCTGTCAGCCTCCTCCCCTGCCACTCATCCCTATTAAGAAGAAAACCCAATTCCCTAGAACCAAACTTGACTATAAAACTTAGAAAACTCAGGTCCGGAGACCAGCACAGACCCTGCCTACAGCACAGACCCCACAACCTGACTCCAAGGTGGCCTGAAGTGTGTCCCACTGGGAAGAGCCCCTGCTTGCTGGGCTGGGGAACCAGAAGCCCCTCTGCATTGCATTGCTCCCAGATGCCCATGCCCAGACAGCCACTTGCCTGTTTGCTGGAGCCCCATGTCCCCTTATAAGTCCTTAAATCTAGGTGATTCATGAACATGGAATAAACAAAATACAAGCTAAGGATTCTTCTGCTTATTCTATGGCCAACTTTGTAGCAAGAGTTTAAACACCAGTTTTGTAAGGGGCAGGAAATTATGAAGAACAGAACGTCTGCTTTTAAAAATCTACCTTGTGCAATGTGAAAGGAATTGCTGATTAAGCTAAGAAATTTCCTGCTACGTTTAATAACCAAGGTCTAAGATTTAAGGTTATAATGAGGAAGGAACAGCGCTGAATCCATCATTAAACTACAGTGGATCTGAATACCTATGATTAAGATTAGTCCTTGGCCATTCAAAGCTGCTTTTACACACACGCACGCACACACACACACACAGTCACTCAGGATTAAGTGTAAAAAGAAACTGAATTCTGAAAAGTAAGACAGCGATGAGAAGCAAAGACTGGAATAGCTACATTTCCCACCAGCTCCTCTAGTAAGAGTCACACTACTGAATAGAAAGGATGAATAAACGGAGAATTATCCAGAGACATGTCCACTTCTGATTGAATAATTGAAAAGATACAAGCTGGGGCTCCATACGCCTTCATCCGTGTGCATACCCAACCATTTGCCCTTGAAAGAACTAACCAAAACTGAGTACATCCACGGATTTGCACTGGATATGGACGTGTATGGGAGGTAACAGGTTCTCAGGCCATCTTGCTCAGTGGTGGTTGGGGTTGAGGAAGACATCTGCAGGTGTGACACCAAGTTTATGGAGTCTTGTACAAGAAGAAATTGAAAAGGAATGAGCTGAAGTTTTATTAGTTATGATACTCGACTGCTCCTTCCAGGGCAGAGAGAGAGAGACAGAGAGACAGACAGACAGAGAAAAGCCCCTAGAAAAACTAAGCTAATCTAAACCCACAACCATCTGTGCCCCACAAACCTAGCTTCATGCCCCCTTGAAACCTGCATTTTGTTTTGGCCTTCTATGCATGTCTCAACTTCATGGTACATTTTTAGTGGTCAGGCTTAATAATCAAAAATGCTGGATTACTTACCAAAAGCTAGAGAGAAAACACTACATACAGGATAATCTCAGAGATCGAAGGTGTGCTATGCTATAAAAAAAAAACAGCGGTATCAATTTGTTTCCATCTGGTAGGGCATGGAAAAATTGAGTATATTTTTAAGACTTGCTCTTACAAAACAACTAGCAGGTACTTAACCTGCGGGATGAAAAGGATATGAATGAGATCTTCATCATGGCTGTGGATGGCTGTGTGAAGCTGATCTTCCAAGTACAGTAACTTCTTGTCTATGGCTTCACATTTTTCTCCAAGTTCCGAAGAAAGGAGCCAAGATTCCTGGCCAGAGAAAAATAAAAAGATCGCTTGTAAGCTATTGACTTTTTCAGGACCACGAGCACATCTGTACTATACCCAGTGGTGCCCAGGGGGAAGATTAACCAGCAGAGTCCTCCCAGCTTCTGCACACCAGGAGAATCATGCCAGAACCTTAGTCTTCCCTGGAGGTCATTCTTGAGAAGACATGAACCAATTTCAGGTTATTACCGAACGACGAGCTCCACGGGTGACCTCCCTTATCTGGTCATTTCAAAGTGCTATTTCCAGGATGTCAACTCCTAACATCAAATGATCAAAGGGGAAGCCTGAGTGTCCCACCTGCATCTGTGGGCAGACTCACAATGTAATAGGAATTCGAAACGAAGTCGGGTTGGGGCGAATCATGGGAGCAACCCGGTTGAACCTACAAGAACAGAGTATTCCTTTAAGGACACAGAAGCCCAATAGGGCAGCAGGCGTGTCCTCACACAGTAGTCACAGTGCCTGAAAGTTAGAAAATTAAGGAGACTTTAAATGCCACGAGATGGGCTTTCTACATAGAGTTGCCATTGCTACTACCACAGGTGTTAGGCTGCTCTCCGTCACAGCAGAAGCCCCAGAAGAGCAGGACTGCTGAATGACAAGACCCCATAAGAGCAAGGTGGATGGTGGTCTGTTTGCTGTGGGGTCCAGAGCCCTGACACATGGCAGGCATGGGGGTACTCATTGGTTCCATGAATGAACATCCAAGTCTTGGAGTTCCTTCCTTCTCAGATGCTCCCCCTTCCAACTTATATCCCACACATGAACCCCCAAAGTGGCCTAACCCATTTTCCAGGACAAAACCACCCGCAGAGCAGGGTCCAAACTCAGCCCCTTTACAACCGGCCAAGGGGCTCACACCTGTTGTGTCCCCTCACATACAATCTGATTTTGGCCAACAGGATGGACCCACTGCCTTCAGTCACACTATTCTTCCAGCCATTCTGATATGTGTTAGGTTTTCGTGAGTGACAGTAAAACTTCTAAAGGCATGGGCTAGCCGTTCATCCTGTACCCTCAAGCACAATAACTGGCATTTAGAAGCCCACGGACATGGAAAAGAAAAGAATAAACAAGATTAAAAAAGAAAAAAAAAGAGGCAAGGAAATAGGGAATCTTAGAACAAAGGAAAAGGAAAAAAGCAGCATTATGCTTAGTGAGATAAGCTAGCCAGAGAAAGACAAATATTGCATGGTATCACTTCTATGTGGAAGCTAAAAAAGCCGAATTTGTTGAAGCAGAGCCTTGAATGCTAGTTACCAAGGGTTTGGGGTGTGGGGGTGGGGAGATGTTGTTAAAAGAGACAAACTTGCACCTAGAAGAGGAATGAAGTCCTGGTTATTATCTAATGCACAGCACGTGATTATTATAGTCAACAACACTGTAGTATAAACTTCAAAAATGCTAACAGACCAGATAGTGACCGTTCTCACCACAACAAAGAAATGATAATTATGTGATGTGACAGAGGTATTAGCTAAACCAGGACGATGATCATATTTTGATATATAAATGTCTCAAGTCAACACACTATACATCTTTTGAGAGAGACAGACAGAGACAGAGACAGAACATGCACATGGTCAGGAGTGCAGGTTGGGGGACGCAGAAAAAGGAGAAGAGACAGAATCTCAAGCAGACTCCACTACCAGCATGGAACCAGACGTAGGGCTCGATCTCATGACCCTGAGATCATGACCTGAGCCCAAATTAAGAGTCTGACACTTAGCTAACTGAGCCACCCATGCGCCCCAACAAGTAGTACATCTTAAACTTACATCCTGTCCTATGTCAATTATATTTCAGTAAAAAACCATAATAAAAAGATAGATAAATTAGCAGCAAAAAGCAAGTCATTAAAATTTAACCAAAAATTTTTAAAAATAAAAATAAATACATATATATATATATATATATACATACATACAATGTAACCCAATGTAAAAGTAGTAGTATTTTCTCAACACGGAGTGAAAGGCTTAGAAGGTATACCAAAAGTAATTTTGTATGAGGGAAAGAATTGAGAAATATATTTAGATTAAACTTCAGGGTTACTACAACAGCTGTAATTAAGACCCAAAAATACAACAAAATACCCAGGTGTGGTGATATTTTCTGTTAAAGAGGCCTTAGAGATCACAAGTTATGTAATATTATAATTAGAGGCCAAGAATAATCATTAAATCCAGATATGTAATTTAATATTCATTATATTAACTCCAGAATGTTTTTAAGTTTATATCCCAGTTGGTCAACTCTATTAGAATAGAACCATGCTAAGGGGAACTATAAATAACTATTGCAAATATTGGAGAAACCTTTTCTACTGCAGGTAAATGTATATACAGAAGAAAAGCATTCACTGACAACATCAAACCATTTCAAGGACAAAGGAACACAAACAAAAAGGCCCGGGACGCGCACAGTGATGGTTTGCCCATCATTGACCACAGCGGTGATGATGAGAAGACAGAGAATATATAAAAATCACATACGCATCCTTATTTTACTGATCCTAAAAGTAATCACATTATCACTCAAAGATGCAGACAAATCACATGGAAGCAGAGAGAGTGGACAGTGGGCATCGCCACCGACATGCGGTAAGTAAACAAAACGCTTCAAATTAGAACATCTGTAGGCAAATGATTGGCGGCTGTGAGACCACGAGCCGTACATGGAGGAGAAAAGCATCATGTTGGGGGCGGGGGCTGGAATGCAAACATCTGAAAATACACTTGAAGAGAGGAAAAACACAGGCTTGGAAAGCAGAACCAAGGGACTGAAAGCACTTAAGATACAGGCAAATGACTTAACCCTTCCAATCATACTAAAACAAATAGAAATTAGAGCTGAATTAAGTTCATTTAAAATATGGCTTTACATTTGCCCCCTAAACTGATAAGCCACACCTGTTTGCCTTGTAGAATGATGTACAGGTCGCCAGTGATTGTGTGAATTTGGGAAAGCGATTTCAGACCATGTAGCAAAAACTAAATTGTTCATAGCCTGGAATCCAAGAATCCCATTTCCTGGAATCTATCACAGAGAAATACATTTTATTTAGATTTAAATAATATTTATTAAAACTTTCTAAATAAGTATGGAAAATGTTACTTACATATGTTAAATACAAATGTATCTTAATAATGCAAAAGTATTTACACGAAAAGCATGGGAAAGAAGAAATAAAATGGCCAACAATAAAAGGGGTGATTAAAATAAGTTCTGGTATATCTAATTCATATTTAGCCATTAAAATCATCTTAAGGCAGGTATATACAATGGAAAAAGCACTAAAATATTGACTATTACTATTTCGAGGGCTGGTGTTATCGAAGATTTTTATTTTCTTCTCCATACTTTGTTGTATTTTCCACCTCTCTAAAATATAAGAAAGAAAAAATTTACTGAGGACACTGATTCAAGCCATAATGGATGTATGGAAAAAATACACCTGAATATTGTTTAAAAACGATTTTACAGATTAAAAAGGCATAAAGAGGCAAGAAGGAAAAAACTCAAAGAACTCATGGTTCCGTGACCACTAACGGGAGACCTGACTGGCCCTCTGGCCCCGGGCTATTTCCCTAAGTCATAGAATTTCTACGAGGCTCCTGAACAAACCACAAACCAGACTTCTCTTGGTGGCCCAACAGACTCTGCTCCTGAACCGGTCCTGCGTGTGACCCAGGTGGCCATTATTTGAAGAATTTATGGAATCTTGGGAAGCGAACTCATTTAAGCCCTCACCTGAGCAGTGACAGCCGATGAAGTTCAGATTTATGTATTTCTACCAACCTGCTGAAAAATTCTGCCCTGTCCAAAGGAATCCTACATGTCCACAGAGGCCAAGGTGGGACCAGTCATGGGTATAAAGTGAACACAGTTGCGGAGGTCCTGCCTGTTAACCTTAACCTTGAGGGACTTGGCAGAACCTCCTTGTGTTTTCCATGCTATGCCCAGGTATAGCAGAGTATGTGTGTAGCCACAGCAATACAGCCTTCCAGAACCTTATCCCTCTGCTGTTTATTTCTCCTCCCCTTGAAACTGGCTGGGCTGTTGAGAATCCTTCAGTGAGCAGAACACGGCAAAGGAGACATGCCTGACTTCCAAAGCCAGCTCGTAATAGATGATATGTCTTTTTTGATCACTTGCCCTTGAACCCGGCCTAAGCCCAGAGCCCACAGACAAGCCACGTGTGGGTATCTTGTTGACCTGCTGAAAGCCAGGCATGGTTGGGACTTAGTCTTCAGATGATTCCAAGCTCCACGTTCAAGTCATCCTGCTAATAGCCAAACACTGTGGGGGCAGGGACAGCCCTCCCTGCAGTGTCCCATCTGAATTCCTGACCCACAGATCCATGCATACAGTAAACCGTTGTTCCAAATCACTAAACTGGGATGATTTATTGTACAGTCATAGTAGCTAGCACAGCAGGCAGACAGGTCATACCCTACACAGGATGCTGCGTGGGTAGATAGGACCGGTGCAGAATGCTAGCATGAAGTGCACTCTCACTGGTCCCCAGCTAAAAAACCAGCAAGACTGACTAGATCTTGAAGAGCAGCAACACGCTAATGCCCAGGCTTGTCTCAGATGGGAAGGTCCCCGCCGTGCTGGAAACTGTGGCTCTGAGCTAAAGTGTGCAAGGAGATTTCTGTGAGCCGCCATGACCACCAGTTCCTGGTCCCCAGATCCCTGGCTCCTGGCCAGATGTGCAGGCAGGGCTACGGAACAGTGCGGATGCATATTCTGCGATATACTTCTACTTGCAATGTGTGTATTTGCAATAAGACCAACAGGGCCCGACCTCCTTCCACCTTTGGGAGAAATGACTCTTTCTCTTTCTTTAGCAGACAGCACAGCAAGGTGCTTCCGCCACAAGAGGCAGAAGGAACAGGCGGGTAGATTTCTGCGTCTCACACTCGCCTGGGGGCACACCCTCCGCATGGGATAAAGGACCATACGGCTGCTCTAGGTAAATGGCCATGTCCTTTGCGAACGTGAGTGCACGCTGGCTCCAGTCACAGAGGACGGCAGAGCCGCTGCAGGGAGCACCAAGTGAGATTTCTCTCTTGCTTTGGGGACCCCTTTTCTGAGTGTGTACTTTTAAGCCAGCAGGTTTTAGTCTTTCCTCTGCAGAGATGCCCCTGGCAGGAGAGCAGGGGGCTTGTCGATCAGCTATACCCCAATTTCTGATTTTATCCATTTTCTTTGACTAAGCCTTGATGGAAAGCTGAAAACAAGTAAAGGAACAGGAGCTATTAAAGGGCTTTTGTTTGCTTGCTTGTCTTAAAACGAAGGAACCTTCTTTCAAAGCAATTGTCCTTCCATGAAAGCTTTGGCAGCTCTGGCATTTTGGTGAGGGAACTGTAAGTCAGCTATGCTGGTCAGGAGTCCCCAGCTTGGGATGTGCATAAAAATGAAGCCTCTCATTTGACACCCACCTTGTTTCCCAGTTCATCAAATGCAAGCTTTTATAAAAGGCCACCTCAGGGAGGGCCACTAAGGATGTCATGAACCCTTCCCCGAGGATTTTAATACCTAGAAGCAGATAGAATTAGAGCTGGCAGGGGGCTCGGGAAAGCCTCAGAAAGCCTCTCAAAGAGTCCTGTGTCTTGCTGAAGGTCACACACTGAGAAAGTGGTGGGCTGGGGTCTGCGACACAGGTCTCCCATATCGAGCCGGCTCTTCCCTCCAGGTCTGACTCAGCCATGCCGAGGGGAAACACAGAAAGGGATTTTTGTTGGGCTGGCCCAGGGAGGGAGTGAGGGAGTCTACAAACTGATGACAGAAAGAGATCAGAGAAGCAGGCGGTGCCTGAAGATATCCCCTTTCCTCCCTTCCACACTTGGGACTCTGCGAAGTCTGCTCTGATTCCTGGAGGGCTCCGCATCATTAAGGGGTGTATGCTCCATGATTCAGGTAGGTGAGTGTCTACTGGAGGGGGCGGTGATGGGCACCAGGACCACCCAGCTGCCATGAGGAGCTTGGAACCTTTGATCCGATTGTCCATAAAACATAAGGCTGGAAGCAGAGGAAAGCAGGTGAGTTGCAAGGGAAGGAAGCAAGTTTCTCCTTTCTGAATCAGAATAGGAGAGCCTTGACCTCTCATCTCTTTTATCACCTTGGCAGATGCCAAGTTGAACTGTTCATGCACCGAGCTTCTCTTCCTTTGAAATCTGTAACATCTGCTTCCATTTTTATTATTAAATTAAATTAAATGTGGCGAAAAGAAAAAAAACAAAAAAAAAAACCCCAAAAAACTCCAAAAAACAAAAAAACACCATACCAAAAAAACCAAAACCCTACATGAGCACATGACAGACCCTTGGTAATAAAATGTCACCCACTACAAAGTCTCCGGTGTTCCTAGCTGAAATGGAATTCTGTAGGATTGGCAATTCTGAACAGATAAGGTACAGGTTGTTTGGCATTTCAAAGTGGCTTTGAAAACTTTCCAGGAATTTGTCCCATGGGGCAGTCGCTTTAGCAATTCAAATTCTGACTTTTGCTTTCTGTACCTCCATCCCCTCATTTAGCCCTAGGAGTATTTTCCCTCTGGGTCAGAATGAAAGAAACTTCACCAGGTAAATGGCCCCATAGCTGAGCGTTTCCCCTTCTCCTCCCGACTAATACCATCTCTCTCTCTTCAAAACCCCTCAGATTCCACGTCTTCCAGGAACACTTCTGGATTCCTGTAGCTCCTTTACCACCGGGGCTCAGTACCCGGTGATACCGTGGTACCGATACTTGGGTACTTAGGGCCCAAGTACCGTCCTTCTTCATGGGGCACATACCTGCCTATCTCTGCCACCAGGAGGGGGCATAATGACGCCCTGTCATTCCTCTACCCAAGTGACTACTGCCCCCGGGGAAGCTATGCTGTTTCTTAGGTTGCATTCCCTGTGGCATCATCATAGCAAAGTGTGAAGAGTCACACTTTGTGGGGATCCAGGGCTGTGAGCTGGTCCTCTGTGCCCACCACAGCATTTCCATACAAAAGTGTCCTTTGTGGCCCTTCAGAAAAAGCCCTACATCTTCCCTACTGTCCCTCCACATGGATATGGTCTGGGAGCACTAACTTGGCCGGGTGATATTTCATATATAATTTGCCCACCTCACCTTATGATCAAAACCTGGAGACCTGAATGTTTGGGCAGAAATTTTCCCATTAAAATGAGTTTGACAACTCATTACTTAAACTCATTGGCAACCGCTGATACTCAGATCCAAACACGCATTCCGGGGCTCCCCCAGACAGATGCCTGAAGTTGAGACAAACCGGCCCCCGCTCTGTGGCCAGGGTCTCCAAGGGCTCTTTTCCTTAGTGATATTTCCCATTAACAAGGCTAAGTCCTCGCCTGTGACATTTGCAGAATATCGACCTTTAACGTTTTTAAAACTAGAGCCCATACCCAAAGGGGAGGGAGTGGATTACATCAGAGTAATTGTTTGGAAATGAGCAAGGATCTGAAAAAAATATCCCTCAGGCTATCCTTGGAGCCATCAGGAAATCGTATTGGCTATTTTTATGAACAGAAAATACCTACGGAACAGAAAGCCATATACGTTAACTTGCCAGTTACCAGATAGCACTGCCAACTTTACTTATGAAAGCCTCTCACACCTAACAGAGCAAGCATTTCCAGAAGTGTGGGTCGTCACTGGTGATCTGCACCCATGTGAGCAGATGGGCTACACCTTGGGATGAGTCAGTGGATCGAGAAATTTAAATAGCTGACTTTTTTAAAAATGCTGTCAACAGGCGTTCCCAAGAGAGGGGCGGTGTGATGTCGGAAAGGCAAAAACCTCATAACTGAACGAAGAATTAGTGCTATGATTTTACAATTAACCCGATACGATCAACAGGGACTCTTTAGGTCTCTACTTCAGGTAGGCAGTGCATTGCACTGGGTGCTCTATACACTCTGAAGTCATCAAAGGCTTCACCCCTTGCTGGGAAATGAGATCCATGATCAAAGGCCAGCAGCTTCCACCTTGGAAACCCTATGTCATTGCTCTAACTCAACCAGCTTACTTATATCCCTGTTTTCCTTGGCCATGTAATAAGGCATCGGCTATAGTTGCCTATCCATAAAAATATTTAATTCCTGCAGTAAAACTCACAGGCCACATAATAAGAATGGACAGGTGACAGAGCAGTCTGTCCTTATAGTTGGCAAGCCATCTGCATTTGCAGATTACTTACACCATGGCAATATTTACATTTAAAAAAATTTTAACCCCGCACCGCACATATGCATACCGACAAAAAAAATGGGACTTGGTCTCATGATGTTTGTTCCACTGTTAAGTTTCATTCCCTCTCCTATAGCTTGAGGTAAACCAGATGTGATTACCACCATCCATGAGCTGAGCCGATGCATTAAAGCATTTCCTTAGTTCGGTATTAAAATCACAGCCTTAAGTCTGTTCCTTTGGGCTGTTTTCCAAAATATTTGCTTGGCAAATACATTCCCGGAATGCTATATGGTTTTCTTTCTCTTTTTTTAAATTTATGGTCCACATAAAGACTATTTATCTACGACAAACTCCTGTGCACACCACAAATAATACCTTGCACATCTACCTGAAGTAGACTTCATAAGCACTTGTCTTTGCACATAAACACTCATTCTCTAGTCATTAATGTCAACGAGCAGAGAGGCATGAATGAAGACATGAAAGACATATCTTTACTCCTCCATGATACAAGTATTCCTCCAAATTCCCAAGTTAATATGGCTACGCCCTGAGTAAGTGGGTATTTCTTTTAAAAGCATCCAGATGTTGTGAGTGGTAAGGAAAGCATGTGAAGTATTTAGATGTCTCAGGGTCAGAGTGAGCAGTAAATTGTCTTCACGTATCTGTCCACTTACTACAGAGGAGGTGCTGGGAAACACGGTCTACACGGAACCATTTAACAGAACAAAAAAATTGATAAAAGAAAAAAGTGGCTGAGTTCTAATTTGTATAGGTTAATTGGCCTATGGTCTCTAGTTTATATGAAGGGCAATCTTTGAAACGTTCTATTTTATATCACATGATCATTCACGAGACCTTGGGTTATTTTCCTTACGGCACACATCAGTTGAACATCAAAGTCGCATAAGGCCAAACTCTATTAGAAACTCTGAGGGAAAAATCTATGTGTAACTAACAGTCATATCCACTAGCAGGTACTTAAATAAGCTCTATTTAACATAAGCATTCAGATTTGGGGGATAGTGACGTCAAATCATAAGAGCCCTTTTGTAATAAGAAAAATGAGAACGGAACACAGCTGTGGGAGTTCCACATCAGGAGAATGGGCTCTGCAAGCTGTTGGTGGCTAAGAAATGCTGAACCACAAAAAGGAAACCAGGAGAACGGAATCAAACGCCAACTTGCATCTGTGTTCATTTTAGATGGAAAGAAAAATTTTGGCGTTTGTTAATATTTTTTGTAAGCTACGCAACTATGAGACTACCAGAATTCTTGTTTTTATTTTTATTTTTTTAAGATTTTATTTATTATTTGACAGAGAGAGAGACACAGGGAGAGAGGGAATGCAACCAGGGGGAGTGGGAGAGGAAGAAGCAAGCTCCCCGCTGAGCAGGGGGCCCAATGCAGGGCTCGATCCCAGGACCTTGGGATCATGACCTGAGCTGAAGGCAGACGCTTAATGATTGAGCCACCCAGGCGCCCCCAGAATTACTGTTTTTAAATGCCCGGGTTTCGTCCTGGTTCTGGATTTCTACCCTCCACAAGGACAGCATGCTTTACGCTCTAAACAGATCCAGGCTTTCTACCAGTTCGAGCTAAAACGGGAAGTGCTGGCAACCAGCTTATGGAGTACAAGGACGTTCCTGACTCTAACTGCCCCAGCCCCCAACAGGTGAGAGCGTCAGATGACAAGGGGGCAGAGGATTCATTCGTTTTCCAGAAACGTGAAACCTTGGATTTTTAAAAATCTCTCGGCTACTGGGAAGCAACGCCTGCGTAGCCATCAGATAAAGCCTCCTGTGTTATAAATGGCCTAAGTGACTCCTTGACAGCTCTGCAGCGACGATTCTGTATTGATCCCTCAGTGTTCGTCAGTGAATGACAAGGAATCTCAAGGTGAAAGTGTCTCCAAGAGCCCCTGGGCAGGATTCCTCGGAAGCACTGACCTATTTTTAATTAGTGAAAGAAATGCCACTGTTAGGTCCTGGAGCGCAGAAAGTGGTTCCATAATTTTCAAAAAGTAGGGAAAGCAGAGGGATGGCGTGGGAAGAGTCCACTTCCTTTCCTTGGGCAGGTGAAGGAGGCTGACAAGCTGACAGTGTTAATTAACTGAGAGAAGCAGCCGGAGGCTGCTAACTGAGCACAGAAGGCTGCCTCCTCCCTACCTTCCAGCCCGCCCTGTGGCTCTGTGGCCTCCCTCGACCTGCAGGACCAGGTCCAGGGCCAAGGCCAGGACGGAGCCCTGGGGAGCCTGCACACTTCTGCTCCTATATGGTTGTGTTGTGCCTATGGGTTGAGTTGTGTTTGTTTCTAATCCTGTGTATGCCCGGTTGTACCTGAAATTCTAATGACATGATTTAAACAAATGCCACAGAAAATGGTAAAACGTTCACATGAAAGAAACTCCCTGTCTCCATGTATACCATGTTGAAAATCCTGGAGAAACTCAATAATATTTGAAGGAGAGAAGACAGGACCCGGGGGAGCATCGTTTTTCCAAATGCTTTCTGCGCTTCGGGTCCCCTTTAAAGAAACCCGCAGTGGCAGCTGCGGGAGATGTGCAATTGCTGAGGTTTCTGCAAGATGGGCCCCGTGAAAATGAACGGAGTTTTAGAGAGACCTGTACCCTGGAACAAAGCTACACCGTCTGCTCCTGAGTCTTGTTGTGAACGTCTTTCACGGCAGACAGCACACTGGCTTTTCTGATGCTGCACAAGATCGCTCAGAGCTCTGGCCTTTTTTTTTTGGCCCTTTTAAGCCTCTTTGGTGGCAGCTACTGGCTTGGAAAGGAAGCAGCTGGAGTTAGGGGAGAGTGATCCTGTCCAGGGAACTCCACGGGAGGGGAGCCCACTTTGCAGGAAAAACAGAAAGCACCCCAGCAGGACAGGCTGCAGACAGGAAGGAGAGAATTACGCAGGCATTAGGGCCAGAACAGCGAGTACAAAAGGGCAACTTCACCGCAGAGGAAGCGGGCTCACTGATTTTCCCAGCTCCTGTCTGGCCCCCGTGCAATTTCTGCACCGTCTATAAACCCCGGCCAACAGCGGCTGATTGTTTCCAGAGTCCGCGGAAAAGCACAGAGTTCTTACGATCCGAGCTAGCTCCTGCTAAAACTGGGCCTGGGCCCTGTTGCCAACTTCCTCCCCAGCCAAGCCCCAAGCAAAGGACTCTGCCTCCACGGGTCCAGCTGTAAAATGGGGGACATGGGGGCGCCTGGGTGGCTCAGTGGGTTAAAGCCTCTGCCTTCGGCTCAGGTCATGATCCCAAGGTCCTGGGATCGAGCCCCACATCGGGCTCTCTGCTCCGCAGGGAGACTTCTTCCTCCCCTCTCTCTCTCTGCCTGTCTCTCTGCCTACTTGTGACTTCTCTCTCTGTGTCAAATAAATAAAATCTTTAAAAAAAAAATGGGGGACATGGCGTGGAGCAGCCCGGGGGACCATCCACATAGCAAAAGCTTTAATGAAAGATGGCTCATAGCAACAATGTGCGGCGGAAACGCACAGAACCACGTGGGCCACTTACCAACCCAGTGAAGTCTCTGAGAAGCCATCTCCCCGGGGACCTCCTTAAGGAGTCAGCAATTTCTCATAGGAGATTCAGTTATAAAGAAACTGCCTGCCTTCGGGCTGTCATGCTTCAATAGAGAAACCGGTGTGGGACGGCCAGACCCGGCAGGGAGTTCCCAAGCAAAACCAACTCCCAGCTGCAAAGCAAAGAGACACTCTGCTTTGGATAAACACGCAAGGACCCAGACTTCAAGGACTCCCCGGGAGACTGAGGCACCAAAATGAAGACACCTTCTAATGAGACCCTTGATTATGGTTTCTCTGAGTCTTTGGTTGTCAAGAATCCTCCATCTAAATATGAACCAGATTCTTTCTTTATAAAGCCTTTTCTGTCTAGGATTATCTCCCATTAATTCATTGCTCGCTCCTGCTTCTTGATAAGGAAAGCCAGGCATAATCTCTTTAAAAGGTCTTAGATGTATGTGATTGCCAGAAAGAGTGCTAACACCCTCCCCCCAAAAAATACAAACCCAGTTTTTCAAGCCTTTACTATGTATTTTCTTAAACCTCTAACTCACTTTTAGATGTGTTATTCTATTTAAAACCTTATAACCTCATGAGATCGATTTTATTGTCCTTATTTGGGGGTCTGGGGGTGGGGGTGCTTAGCAGATGAGTAAACGCAGCCTTCAAGTGTCCTAACTAGGATCTGAGCTCCAGGATCCTTTTGCCACACTATACTGCCTCCTCATAGCCCTGAGCCAAGAACCACTGATTCCAACATCTATGGCCTCGATCTTAAATAGGTGGGTGTTATTTTTTAAATTGTAGTCACCTTTGTAAAGCAATAAATAAAATTCATTCTGGTGTAAAGTTACAGATCTATGCACACAGTTGTGTAACTACCACCAAAACCAAGATACGGGGTGGTTCTATCACACACACACACACACACACACACACACACCCAAAGCCTTCATATTGCTTTTTGTGAACAATCTCTTCCCTCACCCCAATTCGGGCAACAACTGATCTGTTTTCGGCTCCCATAATTTTGCCCTTTCCAGACAGTATCTGCCATCTGAACATTTCCACCACTGATGAATTCGAGGGGTGTTCACCCTTCTCTGTGACTGGAAACCCAGAAAAGCAACGCAGGAACAGTAAGTGGGCTGAGGCCTGGCACAGGACACAAGACAGCACCGAAAGCTAGCGAAAGCTTCAAAATACCCTCTGGCTCTCCCACCCCGAAGGAAGCAGCAAAAGATTGTGGGAAAGCTTCAGGATTTCAGTAGGTGGAGAGGAGGTGGGGGTTGGGGGCAGGGAGGCCCTGGAACTCAGAGAACAGCCACTGTCACTCTGCTACTCCCTGGGTTTACAGTCTGGGCCTCCTCCTCACCAGAAAATTCAATTATCATTCTATGATAAGGTTCTTCGCTATTCACTCTTGACTTTGCGTTTCCAACTTCATAGCTGTTTTCCTATAGTCAGATGGGCAGGTGCTCCTAATCCTATGGGAGAAGAATAATCCTCTTAGACCTGGGAATGTCATCCACCAGAGAGTCTGGAGGGACAATGGGCACAGAAGGGAGGGAGGGAGGGAGACTCCTCCAACAGGTGGAATTTGCTGAATCAGTCCTGACCCATGTCCCAGCGGACCCTATCCCATGCCTGGCTTGGCTCCTGCCTTGGCTCCTGGCTGTCCTGGTACTGAGTTTCTGGAAGTCCTTTGTGGACAGTCAACCCTACTTTCAAAGGCTCAGACCCAGGGCCTGCAGTATTTTCAGCCCAGAGCTGTGACCCCCTGGCTTAGGTGGCACTTCACTCCATAAGAATCTTCTTTCCTGCCAGCCAACTGCAACAGGCGGTGAGTTTTCAACAACTCCACCAACAGGGCTGGTAGCCAGCTAACAAAGGACTTGCGACCATCTAGAGCTCAATTTAAAGCCTAACTTAGAAGGCCAGCAGGATTCTAGGGAGTGACAACAGCCCTCTTTCTCATAAGGTTATTCATTTCAAATATGGGATCAAGTATCAATTTTCCAAACAGTCCAGAAGGCATTGACTGCAGCCCACGTTGCCAGTGAGTGTCTGGTCTTACAGATAGGACAGGAAGGCCTGCCTGGGGGACAGGGATTTGTGGCAAAGGTCCAGGGGGGGGGCACATCTAATGTCACATGTGAGCCGTGAACATGAAGTGATATGTTCCTTCAGCCTCACCAGGATTCTGTTTCCTTTTAATTTAGAATACCTGAGTACCTAGTCAGAAAAAGAGCTCAAAAGCCTCCTGGTGTGGTACTAAAATTAGTGGGGGGAAAGTTGCCAAGAGAACATTCATTGAAAAGCATCTTATTAGGGTTGGAGGGGAAAGTGGTGGGGGGAAAGATGGCCCAGGGAGAGAAGTGGGGGGAGAGTGGGAAAGAGGGGAGCAGAGGGAGGCGGGGGAGGGAGGGGAGAGGGGCACTTCTCTGTTCATCTAGGTCGCCTTGGAGTAAAATGTTAATTAAACAAATCCACATTGTAATTATATATATGATATATACATATGTATATATCATAAGCCAAGTATCAGGGTGTTTTTTTTTAAATGCAAAGAGTATAACATAAATACCCATTATGACATTGTTTGGGCCAAAACAAGGGGATGCATACATACATTTGAATGTTTGATTCTAATCAATACTAATATAGAGAAAGATATTCTAATACTGATACATAGATTCTAAACATATAATTAAACACACATGTGACACAATAACAGTATACACAACAATATGTTATATACGGCATATGTGCTGAATGCTATATATATTAATTATATACCAGATTTCTATTCTAACTCTAGCCATTAAATTAGAATAGAACTAAATATGCCAAAAGTGATTCTTTTTGCTCTTTTATATTTTAAACTTCCACAAAAATTCTACATTATTTTGTAATCGTATTCCAGGATTATTAAAACCTTCAAAAGGTTGCATGGTTTGATGGTTCGCCCTCCCAATATTTCCTGTTCCCATCTGCAGCGTGCCCCCAAAATACCCCTCTGAGTGGGGCCCCTGTGAGGCTATAGAGATGGACAGACCTCTTTCTGTTCGCTGCCAGCAAAGTACAGAGATGGACTCGGGTGAGCCTTCCAGTCTTCGAAGGCCTGCAAAGGGGTCTTCCTCTCAACTTCAGAGTGGAGCCTGGGGGATATGGCAAGAGTGGATGGACAGATGGTTCCCACTAAGTCATCTGTCTGCTTCTCATCTTCCGCAGACAGTGTGCTTGTGGCCTCCTGGAGCTGTAGGCTCTGGATAAGCAACCGACAAGCTTCCAAGTCAGCTCCCCACACTTTTCCAAGGAGTGGACACTTGCAGCTGAAACAGAGGGGAAACAAAGGCAGGAAGACTTATTCTGTGATGTTTTATCTTACCAAGTCAATAGCCTGTCTACCTGGCTAAAAGTACATCATCTTATACCTAACAACTTAATTTCATATACTGGTGGATTGTTTCAACCAGAAGGTAGAGAGGGGTCAAATCTGTATACCAACAAGTAGCAGTGAAATAACGAGTGGTCCTTCTTAGCTACTGGTTCTGCAAGGACATCCAAGATCTGGTGTATTTTTCTAGACTCAGTGGTCCAGTACAACACAGCCCCTGCTCCTGCCTGTGCTCCAGCCCAGCTGGCTTCCTTTGAGTCCCTAGACTTTTCCAACTCCCCCAGCTAAGTGCTTTTTCATATGCCTAGGCTGTCCCTCCCCACCATGCCCGCCTACCAGTACCTACTCACCAGGTAACTGAGTGCAGCAGTGCATGGGTAATACAAAGCCTAGCACCAGACCAGCAGCTTCAGTGACAGAAAACAACAGAGCAGAATGGACTCTGGCTAGTAAGAAGAGCATACCCATTTACAATGAGCCCTTCATCAGCCCAGACCAACTACAATTTCAATTCCAACTAAAGGAATACAGGTTTGATGTTCACCCAAAAAAAATTGTGATTTTTCATGAAAAGTCAAAAACCTGGGATTTTATAGGAAAATACACATTTTTTGCCCATCCATTCAGCTTCCAGCTGGATATTTTCTAGACATCTATCTTCCTTTTAACAACCCTTCCTTCTACTATGTCTAATCTGCTGTGCAATTATCTATTGTGTTCTCAATTTTAGTTACTTTAGTTTTCAGTTCTATAATTTTTATTTCATTTTTTTCTACATTTCAGTTCTATGGTGGAATTAATTATCCATCATGACCTCTAGCTACTTAAACATATTAATCATCATTATTTTAAAGCCTATTCATTTATAAATGATGAATTCAGGAGGAAGAAGAATGAGACAGAAACAACATTATTGAGATATGAACGAAGGATGTTAAAATATTGGCAAGGGACATCAAACTACACATTCAGAAAACACTACAATTTTAAAACAGGGGAGAAAAAAATCAAAGAAAAAAAAAAGAAAGAAATGCACCTGCATCATCCTAGTGAAAACACTGAACACCAAAGAAGCAGGCAGATAAAAGAAGGCATTAACTTCAGAAGAACAATAAAATGAGTAATAGAAGCCAAGAGACAATAAAACAGCATCTTTAAAATGCTATAAGAAAATAACTGTCAATCTATAAATTATACAATCATTTTCAATTTCCTTTATTTAAAAGTAAAATAAAGATATTTGCAGATAAACAAGAACTGAAAGAATTCCTTGACAACACATCCAGCATAAAATGATCCCAGCTGAAAGCAAGGACGTGCATAAAGAAACAAAAAACAATGGGAAGAGTAAACATGTGGATAAATCTAAGTAAATGTAGATGTAAGAAACAGCAGTAATTTCTTTTGCAGTCTAAAATATGTGTCAGATTAAAATACAGGACAACCAGCACAAAAGGAAAAAGGGACCTTGTGTTGTCCAGAAAGCAAAAGAGTGCTCATTTATATCAGACTTTTAAAAGTCAAAGATTCAAATGTAATCCTCTATGATAATTGTAAAACAGAGAGGTTAAAATAATGTATAGCTGACAAGCTAATATGAGGGAACATTTTCAAAAATAAACATACTTAATTGTTAATCAAAGCAATAAAGGAGAGAGGAATGAACATGATACAGATGGGAAAAATGGTAAAAGTAGAAAAAGTAGAAACATTTATGCCCAAATATATTAAGATTTACATTAAATATAATATAAATTTACATTAAATATTTACATTAAATATAAATAGACAAATATTGTATTTAAAGGCATAGTTTTTAGACTAGAATTTAAAAAATCAAAATGTAATTATATGTTTCTTACAAAAGGAATACATTAAATATAAGGATACAAACTGATCACAAGTTAAAGGGTAAGAATGATACATTATGAAAACATTATTAAAGACAATAATTGTCTTTAGTGGGAAAAGGACAGTCTTTTCAATATACTGTACTTATGTCAATAAATATCACTCTAGGAAAAAAAATCAAATCATGATTACTGGCTCACATTACAAACATCAATTTCAGGGGCACCTGGGTGGCTCAGTGGGTTAAAGGCTCTGCCTTCAGCTCAAGTCATGATCCCAGGGTCCTAGGATCGAGCCCTGCATTGGGGTGTCTGCTGGGGGGGAGAGCCTACCCCCCCATTGCTTCCCTCTCTGTCTACTTGTGATCTCTGTCTGTCAAATAAATAAAATCTTTTAAAAAAATCGATTTCAGGTAGATTGTAGATCACAATGTGAACGTTAAAACATTAAAACCTCTAGAAGATAATATAGGATAATATCCTTATGATTTCACAGTAAGCAAAGCTCTTTGAAACAGGATATAAAAAGGACAAGCCTTAAAGAAAACAAATGGTAAATTTGACCTCAGTTATATCACAAACTCATATATTCGTGAAAAAACACCACTGAGTGAATGAAACCATAAGCCACAGAGTTGGAGAAATTATTTGTAACACACATAACCAACAAAGTACTGGTTTGAGAGTATAACAGGAGTCCTACAAGTCAATTGGAAAGAGAAAGACAACTCACTTTTTTAAAAGGGCAAAGACCTAAAAGAGGCACTTCACAAAGAGGGCATCCTTGTGGCCAATAAGTAACTTATGGAAGGATGCTTAACCATTAATCATCAGGAAAATGCAAATTAAACCACAATGCAATATACGACACATCAACAAGATGGCTGAAATTTCAAAGTCTTAAAATACCAAGTGTCAGAAAAGACACAGAGCTATTAGTAGTCTCATATGCTGATGGTAGGGTCGAGCACGAATGCAACGTCTTCGAAATCTTTGTAATGTCCATCTTTAAGACCTAGCAATGCAACTCTTAGGTATATACTCAATGAAATACATACACTGTCAATTCTCATATCCATAGTAGTTATGTTCTATAAAGCCTCCAGGAGCACTGAACCAGCTGGTACTAAACAGTTGCTCCCCAGGGAAACAGAGGGTCAAGTTCCTGCCAGCCTCTGGTCACAGCATTTTCATCAACCAATCACTCTAGAACTTTGTTATGCATATTTCTGCTTGAAGACACCTTATTTAGACTGTGTCATTCATTGATTCACTGATGCCAAACTTTCCTACAGCACTATAACTCATGCCTGGCCATACATTATTTTCTCCATCCAGCACATAACAGCCTTCTTACCTGTAGGAGAACTAGATAGGTCCTCATCACAACTTTGGGAATCATTTTAAATAGTGAAGTTCCCAAGAAAAAGTAGAAAAACCTAAAAAACGTGACACTAAATGGAGGATGAAAATGACACTTGTTCGTAATATGAGAACTGGACCAAAGCAGAGCATTGCCTTACTTGACCTCAGCTGAGAACATGCACATCAGATGACTCAAATTTTTCATCACTGCATGTGTCTAAATGACAGCAAAAGCTCTGTAGGTATTGATTTGGGGGTTACAAATAAAATTTAGTGAGCAGGCAAATTCACAGAATCCATGAATAACGAAGATCAAATGTAGATACGATCATATACAGTATTATTTTAATGATCGAAACCTGGGAGAGAAAACAAACATCGGTGAATAGAAGAATGGATAAATTGTGTAGCATTCATTTACTGGAATATCATACTGCCAAGAAGAAGGTGAATAAGTTACCACCATCTGCAACAGTATGGTAATCTCATAAACATAAGGCTGGGCAAAAGAGGAGGCACGATTCCATTTACTTTGTATCTGAGAATATGCAAAACTAATTCATGGTGTTAGAGATCAGGATGGCTACTTTGGAGATTCGGGGGGTGGTGACAGGGAGAGGCACAAGGAGGGTGGCTAGTGTCCTGAAAGTGGTTTATTTCTCCATGGTGGTGATTTATACGAGAGCACTCATTTCGTGAAAATTCATCAAGCATACATACATGATGTGCGTACTTTCCACTTAGTGTTATATGGCTATCTAAAATAATAAAAAGAGAAGACAGATTTTCTGAGCCATGTTCTGCAGCAAAAGAACTGGAGTGGAGTCTCATCCACACCAGAAGCGACAGTCTTTAGTGAGGCATGCCAGACTCATTTTCTACCTTCCTCGTTGTAGCCGATCTGACAGGTGTAAAGTGGCATCTTGTTCAAGGTTGCAACTCTCCACTGGGCCATTCATGGCCCACTCAGATCGTCTCCTGTGAATTGTCCTTTCATATCTCTTTGCCTGCTTATTCTTTTCTTGAGTTCCCCATGCTTTTTCTGAGGCCTTTAGAAGACATGTTTTATTACCATTTCAATGTCTTTATTTTTATACTCCACCTAAAATTTTTATTTCTTCTCGGGTCCAATTTAACCCCTTATTTCCTTTATAGAAATCAACCCATTTTCTAATGGATTTCTTATGTATTAGAATGTTTGTTCCTGATTTTTAAAGCAACTTGTTTTCATGCATAAAGGCAATTCTCCTTTTCATTGCGTTTTATGTAGTACTCTTCTTGATTTGTCTTGTTCAGTCTTATCAGAGGTTTGCTATCTTATTAATCTTTTCAAAGAACTACCTTTTGTTAATCTTTGATATTGATTTTTGTTCTCTATTTCCTTGATTTCTAATCTTATCTTTCTATTTCCCTTTTCTCATTTCTTTGGATTTATTATCTTTTTATTAGCGTCCCTTGTTCAAACTTAACTTATTTGTTTCCTTTTATTTTTTATCTTCCTCTCTTAACACTTTAATTTTCTAGTAAATATATTTAAATCTCTAAATTTTGTCTCAGTCCTACTTTAACTATGCCTAAAATATGTTTAAGTTTTAAAACTATTAAACATTTTAAATGTGCAGAGAAATACAGGAAATAATTTAACAAAAATTTCTAGACCTACTATCAAATGTACTGATTTTTAATATTTTCCTGTAATTGCACCAGATTAACTTCTGGAATTTACAACATTATTGTCCCACAAATTTTAGAATTAGACTTTCATTGTCTTTCCTCATGATTCCTTTTAAATTCAATGACCAGTAAATAGTGTGTTTTTCAATTTCTAGAGAGACGAGGTTTTTTCCAGCTCCCGTTTCTATTAGGCTGATATCTAATTGTATTGCATAATGTTCAAGAATAAACTTTATAAAATTAGTCAAGGTTCCCTCTATCTCCTGCTACTTGATCGCTCTTTGTAACTGTCCCACATGTATCCAAAAGAAATGAGTGTTCTACTGCATCTAAAGTTAAGGCACATTATTAAAAATTTTTATACGTTTGCTTTTTTTCTTGTCTGCTTCATCTATCAGTTTCTGAGACAAGTGTTTTAAATTTCCAACTGTAATTCTCTATTCATTTATTTCTTCCCACCATTCTACTGATTGGTTTATGTATTTAGGATTATGATGTTGGACATATATGTTCCAATCATTACATTTTCTGCTGCTTCTTTTTAGTTTATGATGACCTTTGTTAGTATAATATTTTAGCCTTAGAAACTGTTTAGTTTGCTATTATAATTGTTACTCCAACTTTCATCTAACTATCTTTTTTTTTTTTTTTTTCAAAAATGAATCCAGGGGTGCCTGGATGACTCCGTCAATTAGGTATCCAACTCTTGGTTTTGGCTCAGATCATGATCTCAGATTCATGAGATCTAGCCATGAGTCAGGCTCCATGCTCAGTGGAAAGTCTGCTTGAGATTATTTTTTTCTCTCTCTCTCTCCCTCTGTCCCTCCTCTGTTTGCATGCATACTCTCTCTCTCTCTCTAAAATAAATCAGTAAGGGACACCTGGATGGCTCAGTCGATTAAGCCACAGCCTTCAGCTCAGGTCATGATCCCAGGGTCCTGGGATTGAGTCCTTCATCAGGCTCCTGGCCCAGCAGGGATCCTGCTTCTCTCTCTGCCTCTGCCTGCCACTCTGCCTGCTTGTGCTCTCTCTCTCTGACAAATAAGTAAATAAAATCTTAAAAAAAAGTCAATAAATCTAAAAAAATAAAATAAATCCAATACAAAACATCTTGCTGAATTTTATAAAAATCCTTTCTGGGATTTTATTTTGGGATTGGTGCCATTATTGTGTAATTGTTGCTATTTTTCTTATTAATTACAACTAAGATTCTTGATCTTTAGAAAGTTTTATATCTTTATTTCTTTTTTCCTACCTCCCTTTTTCTTTTTATTTAGTTCACATATAGTCATGAAAAAAAATACAGAGAGATCTCATGTACTTTTTATCAAGTTTCCTGCAATGATAACAGGTTGCAAAACTATAGTACAATTTCACAACCAGGGAATAGACATTGATCCAATCCACTGATCTTACTCAGCCTTCCTCTCGTGTGTGTGTTGGGGGGGGGATGTCTATAGTTCTATACAATTTTGTCACTTGTGTAAGTTTGTGCATCCATCACCACATTCAAGATACAGAGCAATTCCACCACCAGGAGGATCCCTATGCCCCATTTTATAGCCATACTCACCTGTTCCACCTTGCCCCCTCCATCCCTAGACTCTGGAAACCACTATCTGTGCTCCATTCCTAAAAATTGTTTTCACTTCAAAAGTGCTATATAAAGCTATATAAATGGAATGATAGAGTGTGCAGCCTTTGGGACTGGATTTTCCATTCTGCATAGTTCCCTAGAGATTCAGGTACTCCTTTTCATTGGTGAGTAGTACTCCATGATATGTTTATGCCACAGTTTACTCAACTGTTGACCTGCTGAAAGACACCTAGGATGTTCCCAGTTTGGGGATTTTATGAATAAAGCTTCTATGAGCATTTGTATATGGGTTTTTGTATGAAATTAAATTTTGATTTCTCTGAAATGACCAAGAGTACAATTGTTGGGTTGTATGGTAATTAGGTATTTCGTTTTTAAAAAACTGCCCCATCGTTTTCCAGAGGGACCATACCATTTCACATTCCCTCCTGCAATGTATGAGTGATCTAGTTTCTTTGTGTCATCACTAATATTGGAGGCTATTATTATTTTTTCGGCTATTGTATAGTGATAGTTCATTGTGATTTTAAGTTGCATCCTCCTCATGTAAAACGGTATTGAATCATCAATTCAAGTGCTTATTTGCCACCTGTACATCCTCTTTAGGGAGATGTCTATTCATAAATTTTGCCCATTTTTTAACTGTATTGACATTTTTTACCATTTGGTTTTAAGAATATATTCTTCCTTTATCCTAGACACTAGTCTTTTGTCAGATACGTGGTTTGCAAATATCTCCTCACAGTCTGTAGCTTGCTTTTTCCATCCTCTTTACATAGGATTTGAATGAAATCCAGTTTATCAATGTTTCCTTTTAATAAATCATGCTTTTAGTGTCAAGTCTTCAACATCTAGCCTAACACTACTATATTTTCCCAAAAGTTTCATACCTTTATATTTTACATGTAAGTTCATGATCAATTCTAAGATAACTTTTATATAAGGTATGAGATTTAGATTGAAGTTCATTTTTTGTCCTGTGGATATAGAATTTGGGGTTGATTGCTTTCTTTCATCACTTGAAAAATGTGCCACTTCTTTTGTTTTTTATGGTTTCAGATGAGAAATCCGCCATTACCCAAAACAATGTGCCCCTGCAAGTAATACATCATTTCTGTCTGGTTGCTTGACCAAGGTTATTTCTTGGTCTTCTAAGTTTTCAGAAATTTAATTCTGATATGTTTGGTGTGTATTTTTTTAAATTTATTCTACAAAAGGATGTTCTTAGCTCTTGAATCTGTAGGTTTGTGTCTTTCACCAAATTTTGGACGTATATAGCCATTATTTCTTCAAATAATGAATTATTACTTCACTCTTCTCTTTCTTGGATACAGTGATATGTGTTAGATTTTTTATTATTGTCCCACAGGTCTCTTGCACTCTAACTTTTTTCAGTCCATTTTCTTTTGTTCATATCAGGTTAATTCAGTTGTTCTGTTCTCAAGTTCAGTGATTCTATCCTCTGTCATCTTCACTCTACTATTACATCTTTCCACTGAGATGTTCTGTTTTGTATTTCCAGTTCTATAATTTCCATTTGATTCTTTCTTATAATTTCTTTACCTTTGCTGACATTTTCCTTTTTTGCACTTATTTCCTTTTTGTAGAATTTGTAATTGCTTATGGAAATTTTTTAAAACTTTTTTACTGATTTGAGAGAGAAGGGGGAGAGAGAAAGCATGCATGTGTGAGCAGGGGAGTGGGGCCACAGGGAGGGGGAGAGAGAATCCTCAAGCAGACCCCCTGCTGAGAATGGAGCCCAACATGAGGCTCAATCCCAGGGCCCTGAGATCATGTCCTGAGTTGAAATCGAGAGTCAGACACTCAACTGACTGAGTCACCCACATGCCCCGGAACATTTTTCATGATGGCTGCTTTAAAATCCACATCACACCATTCTAACATTTGATTCATCACCATGTTGAGGTCAGTATTGTCTTTTCTCGTTCAAGCTGTGCTTTTATATTACGAGGGATGGTCAATTATATTCTGAAAATTTGGGCCATTAGGATATTGTGAGTCCTATTTAAATCCCTTTCTGAATAAATTTAAATTTATTTGAGAAGACAATAATCCTGTTAGGTTTATCACACAGGTCCTATTCTCTTTTTATGGGCTATGGTTAGAATTACATTTTGTATATATTTTGAGGTTATATTTTAGTTCTAGATTTTTTACTAAAACCTGTTTTGTTTTTTTCATAAGTTTTCTATTTCCTCAACAGTAAAATTTACTAAGTTTTTTTTTTTCAAACCTTCTTTCACATATCTCATACTGTCCTCCTGGACTTATTTTTCATCTTGTTAAAACACTTCATCTAAGAATGTTTCAAAGAATATTGAGTATGGCAAACCTTTTAAAGACTTCCAGTCTGAGAACATTTTTATTTCACATTGAAACACTAAATAATAATTCAGCTTAATATTCTGGATTCAACACTCTAAAAATATTACTCCATAGCCTTCTTGCAGACTATGTTGCTATTGAAAAGCCCGAGTCTAATTCTTATTTTTTTTTAAGATTCTATTTGTTCATTTGAGAGAGAGAGCATGTGCACAACAGAGAGAGCACAAGCAAAGGAGAGGGGCAGAAGGAGAGGGAGAGAGAGAAGCAGAATCCCCACTGAGTAGGATGCCCAAAACAGAGCTCATCCCAGAACCCTGAGATCATGACCTGAGCTGAAAGCAGACACTTAACCAACTGAGCCACTCAGGTACCCCTAACTCTTTTTCTATTATAGTTGATCTTCTCTTAGGATTTTCTCCTTGTCTTTGTTATATATAATTTTTAACTAAAACCTATAGATGTTCTACCTCTCACCCTTTTCCATGCTATCTGTCTATTTGTTTGGTACTCTGTTAAGCTCATTTGCCTAAAGCTCTATATCTTTTCCTTCTTCTCGCCAACTTCCAGTGCCTGGTCTCTCAAATATTTCCTCCCTCTCCTCTACTGCTTTTTTCCTTCTGGGATTCTTTTCATATGAATGTTGATCAAATACCTCTTTTTATTATTTTTCTTCTCTCTGTCCCTGATACCATCCAAAAGCCTTCTGATAGCCACTGGTTCACTGATTCATTCCTAAGCGGAATTCATTAGACTGCTCAACTCACTTACTGAGAGTTTTTCTTTTAAATTTTTATATTTTGCCTTCTCCAAGTCGCCAGTTGGATTTCTCCTTGACTTCTTGTTTTACTTCATGTCTCCAATATCCTCCCTTATCTTTGGAAAATATTTAATATGTTAACTGAACATTATGCACCATCACAGGTAAGTCCTTCTGTTGCTCTTTTAAAGGAATTACCCTCCTAAGAAGTCTCATTTATTTTCCATATAAGTTCATATTTCCTTGGACACATTAACTACATTGGTCACTGATAAGTCTTTGGAGAAGAGGATAATGTCAGTGCCCTGATTTCTGCCAATCCTCATAAGGGTAGGTGGCAGGTGGGCGGGACACCATCTCAGGGAAAAGGTCCTCTAGTGGAACATTCTGTACTCCTGTACTTGCAGAAATACATAGACTCCCTCCATTTTAATTATCCACCCCTCAGGAAACAGGGAGGGCTAGGGGAATTTTCAAGATCCAAGCTATCTGTCTGATGCCCTCCCAAGGCAGTGCTTCTCTGATGCTGGTTTTCCAGTCCTTTCTCCCTGCCTCACCAGCTGGCAGGTGCTTGTCTGTTTCTAGAAGCGATGGGGTAGTCACCGGCCTTCCCAGGCAATGCATCTGGAAGAAAAGGGCATGTCTGAAAGCTTCTTCTCCACTTTATCATGTTTCTTCCCCACATGGGGCCCAAATCACCTTCAGCTGCCTGACAGGTTCTCAGTAATTTTTTATTGTTAACTTGACAGATCCATCAGCATCTTTCTGACTTCCAGTGGTGAGGCCAGGGCGGCATTCAAGGGACAGATCCAGTAGCCCAGCTCTCATAACTAAGGAAAAAAGTTTGCTGCTTCAATCAACCATTTCCTACATTATAACAATTTGCATATTGTAAGTTCATGTCCATTTGCTATTTTAAAAACTATATTTTGTGTAGTTTTTGAGTGCAAGTGGGCTCATCCTGAAATATCTCTGAGAATGTGCACATCAAAGTGTCAAAGTCTACAAGCCAATTTTAGAGACTCCTGCTGAATGGTGAGTAAATCACGTAGATGTAAAATTTCAGGGCTTTCTTATGGCCCCTATAATAATTTCATCAAGCTTTAGATTTTTAAAATATCTTTTTATTGATTTCATTTGCACCAAAGAGAATAATGGTTGATTTCAAAGCCTTGAGATGCTTTGCCATTCCTGCTCAGGAGAGTAATTAGGTGATTAATAATAATTCCTTAAATAAATGACTCACAGCTACTTGAGCTATGTGAGATCTTTGGTGATGTTTTACAACCAGTAATGAGGTAATTTAAAGATACAATTTCAGTGTTTGGGGGGAAAGTTCTTGAATAGAGGATTTAGATTCATCACTTCTGTTCCTCCTGCCAGCTGGAAGTAAAATGAGGTCTAAGAAATCATCTGATCGTGGCTTGAATCCTTATGGAACCAAAGCATGTGTGTATCATTTATGGCAAATAATAGTAAGAGAGAAGACAGACAGGCAGTTTGCAGGCAAGCTTCTACCCATTTTCAGAATGGAAATACTGCATTCTAACATAGACACCAATGGTTTCAGCTCTTGGCACCAAACTTTCTTGACTTATTAATATTTTCACCTCAAGGGTATTACCATTTTACCTAGTTCTTTGGAAACTTTAAGGATAACCAAGTCTTCTTACAGAATCATAATGGAATAAAATATCAAACAAGTATGTGAATACCCAGTGGTACTAAACTGTCACTGCAAATTGTTTAAACACTTACAGTCCTCATGCTTCTTAAATCTTTTTTTTTTTACGATTTTATTTATTTATTTATTTGACAGAGAGAGAGCGAGAGATCACAAGTAGGCAGAGAGGCAGGCAGAGAGAGGGGGAAGCAGGCTCCCTGTTGAGCAGAGAGCCTGATGCGGGGCTGGATCCCAGGACACTGGGATCATGACCTGAGCTGAAGGCAGAGGCTTTAACCCACTGAGCCACCCAGGTGCTTCTGACATCTTAATCTCTAATCTTAAAAAATTGTTGTTATTAGAAATATGTAAATTTTTCAGGAAGGAGACAGGATGGCAGAGAAGTAGGAAGTGCTGTTTCAACCGTTCCCCTAACGTGAGCTGATTATGTACCAAAGAACTCTGATCACCCATGAAATCAGCCTGAGATTAGAATTATACACTTCTGGATCTCTACGGGGACAGAAGATGCCAGTAGACAGAAGCAATCCAGGGTGCACCTTGCCTGCACTATGGGTGATACATTCAGCTACACATCCCTTCAACTACTTCTCACCAAAATGACTAGGAGGAATGCCCAACAGAGGAAAAATTCAGAGACTGTGCCCTCTCCTTCAGAGCTATTGGATATGGACATAAACAGTATGTCAGAAAGGGAATTCAGGCTAACAATTACCCAGGCAATGGCTAGGTTTGAGAAAACCTTTAATGATAAAATGGAATTGATTAGAACAGAAGCAAAAGACACCAGGGAAGATGTTAACAATCCTTTAAATGAGTTCCAATCTAATCTAAATTCTCTAACAGCTAGGGTAACTGAGACAGAAGATAGAATTAGTGATCTAGAGGAGAAACTGATAGAGAAAAAGGATCAGGAGGAGGTCTGGAAGAAACAGCTTAGAAGGCATGAAAACAGAATTAGGGAAATAAATGATGCCATGAAACGTTCCAACGTCAGAATTATTGGAATCCCTGAGGGGGAGGAGAAAGAAAGAAGACCAGAAAATATAGTTGAACAAGTTCTCCATGAAAATTCTCCCAATCTGGCAAAAGGAGCCAGCGTTTGTGTCCTAGAGGCAGAAAGGTCTCCCCTCATGATCATAGAATCTAGAAAGACCTCGAGACACCTGATTGTGAAAATGATGAATCATAATTTTAGACAGGAGCTCCTGAAAGCAGCTAGGGGGAAGAGATTCCTTACGTACAGAGGAAAGCCCATCAAAATAACATCAGACCTGTTCACAGGAACCTGGCAAGCCAGAAAGGGCTGGCAAGATGTATTCAGGGCACTAAATGAGAAGAACATGCAGTCAAGAATACTTTATACAGCAAGACTGACATTCAAAATGGATGGAGAGATAAAGAGCTTCCAAGACTGGCAAGGTTTAAAAGCATATGTGACCACCAAGCTGACAAAGCAAGAAATATTAAGGGGGGTTCTATAAAAGAGAAGAAGGCTTATTAATAAGGTTTATTCTATAAACCCCAAAATATCATTAAACAAAAATTTATGGAGACAATCTATAGAAACAAAGACTTCACAGGTAACACAATGTCAATAAAAACATATCTCTCAATAATCTCAATAATCTCAATGTGAATGGCCTAAATGTGCCCATAAAATGGCACAGGGTTGCAGATTGGGTAAAATGACAGGACCCATCCATATGTTGTCTATAAGAGACCCATTTTGAACCTAAGGATACATCCAGACTGAAATTGAAGGGGCAGAGAAGCATCTTTCATGCCAATGGGCCTCAAAAGAAGGCCGGGATAGCGATTCTCATATCAGATAAATTAGATTTAAACTAAAGACTCTAGTCAGAGATACAGAAGGACACTAAATCATTATTAAAGGGTCTATCCATCAAGAAGATCTAACAATTGTAAATATCTATGCCCCCAATATGGGAGCAGCCAATTACATAAGAAAACTGTTAATCAAGATAAAGAGTCATATTGATATGAATACATTAATAGTAGGGATCTTAAAACACCACTCTCAGTAACAGACAGATCATCCAAGCAGAAAAACAATAAAGAAACAAGAGCATTGAACAACACATTGGACCAGATGGACCTCATGGATATATACAGAACATTCTACCCTTAAACAACATAATATTCATTCTTCTCAAGTGCACATGGAACCTTCTCCAGAATAGACCACATACTTGGTCACAAATCAGGGCTCAACTGATACCAAAAGACTGAGATGATTCCCTGCATATTCTCAGATCACAATGCTTTGAAACTGGAGATCAACCACAAGAAAAAGTTCGGAAGGAATTCAAACACCCGGAAGCTAAAGACCACCTTGCTTAAGAATGCTTGGATCAACCAAGAAATCAAAGAAGAACTTAAACATGGAAACCAATGAGAATGAAGACACTTCAGTCCAAAACCTATGGGATACAGCAAAGGCAGTCCTAAGGGGAAAATATATAGCCATCCAGGCCTCCCTCAAAAAAACTGAAATATCCAGAATACACCAGCTGTCTTCACACCTTAAAGAACTGGAGAATCAACAACAAATTAAGCCAACTCCACACACAAGAAGGGAAATAATCAAGATTAGAGCAGAAATCAATGAGATAGAAACTAGAGATACAGTAGAACACATCAATGAAACTAGAAGCTGGTTTTTTGAAAGAATCAATAAGATCAATAAACCACTAACCAAACTAATCCAAAAGAAAAGAGAGAAGACCCAAATTATAAAATTATGAGTGAAAAGGGAGAGATCACAACTAACACCAAAAAAATAGAAACAATCATCAGAAATTATTATCAACAGTTATATGCCAATAATTTAAGAAACCTAGATGAAATGGATGCATTCCTGGAAAACTATAAACTTCCAAAACTGAATCAGGAAGAAATTGACAACCTGAAAAGGCCAATATCTAGTAACAAGATTGAAGCAGTGATCAAAAACCTCCCATAAAACAAGACCTGACGGATTCACTGGAGAATTCTAACAAACTTTCAAAGAAGAAATAATGTCTATTCTCCTGAAGGTGTTTCTAAAAACTGAAGCAGAAGGAAAACTTCCAGACTCTTTTTATGAAGCTAACATTACCCTGATCCCCAAACCAGCCAAAGACCCCTCCGAAAAGGAGAATTTCAGACCAATATCCCTGATGAATATGGACGCTAAGATTCTCAACAAAATCCTAGCTAATAGGATCCAACAGTACATTCAAAAGATTACCCACCATGACGAGGTGGGATTAATCTCTGGGTTGCAAGGGTGGTTCATCATTCACAAATCAATCAATGAGATAGAACAAATCAATAAGAGAAGAGAGAAGAACCACATGGTCCTCTCAATTGATGCAGAAAAAGCATTTGACAAAATCCAGCACCCATTCCTGATTAAAACGCTTCAAAGTATAGGGATAGAGGGAACATTCGTCAACTTCATAAAATCTATCTATGAAAAACCCATAGCAAATATCATCCTTTTTCCAATGGGGAAAAGCTGATAGCCTTCCCTTTGAGATCAGGAACATGACAAGGAGGAACAGGAACATGACAATCAGACAACAAAGAGAAATAAAATGTATTCAAATTGGCAATGAAGAAGTCAAACTCACCATTCTTGTTCAACATAGTACTAGAAGTACTAGAAGTCCTAGCAACAGCAATCAGACAACAAAGAGAAATAAAATGTATTCAAATTGGCAATGAAGAAGTCAAACTCTCTCTCTTCGCAGATGACATGAAACTTTATATGGAAAACCCAAAAGACTCCACCCCCAAACTACTAGAACTCATTCAGCAATTCAGTAATGTGGCAGGATACAAAATCAATGTACAGAAATCAGTTGCTTTCTTATACACTAACAATGAAAATACAGAAAGGGAAATTAGAAAATCGATACCATTCACTATAGCACTAAGAACCATAAGATACCTGGGAATAAACCTAATCAAGGAGGGAAAGGATCTGTACTACTACAGAACACTCATGAAAGGGACTGAAGAAGACACAAAAAGATGGAAGACAATTCCATGCTCATGGATCGGAAGAAAAAACATTGTTAAAATGTCTATACTGCCTAGAGCAACCTATACTTTCAATATCATTCTGATCAAAACTCCACTGGCATTTTTCAAAGAGCTGGAGCAAATAATCCTAAAATTTGTATGGAATCAGAAGAGACCCTGAATTGCTAAGGAAATGTTGAAAAAGAAAACAAAACTAGGGGCATCACGTTGTCTGATTTCAAGCTTTACTACAAAGCTGTGATCACCAAGACAGCATGGTACTGGCATAAAAACAGACACATAGACCAGTGGAACAGAGTAGAGAGCCCAGATATGGACTCTCAACTCTATGGTCAAATAATCTTTGACAAAGCAGGGAAAAATATACAGTGGAAAAAAGACCATCTCTTCAATAAATGGTGCTGGGAATATTGGACAGCTATGTGTAGAAGAATGAAACTCGACCATTCTCTTACACCATACACAAAGATAAACTCGAAATGGATAAAAGACCTCAACGTGAGACAGGAATCCATCAGAATCCTAGAGGAGAATATAGGCAGTAACCTCTTTAACATCGGCCACAGCAACTTCTTTCAAGATATGTCTCCAAAGGCAAAGGAAACAAAAGCAAAAATGAATTTTTGGGACTTCATCAAGATCAAAAGCTTCTGCACAGCAAAGGAAACAGTCAACAAAAGAAAGAGGCAACCCATGGAATGGGAGAAGATATTCGAAACTGACAATACAGACAAAGGGCTGATATCCAGGATTTATAAAGAACTCCTCAAACTCAACATACACAAAACAAATAATCACTTCAAAAAATGGGCAGAAGACATGAACAAACACTTCTCCAGTGAAGACATACAGATGGCTAAGAGACACATAAAAAAATGTTCATCGTGGGCGCCTGGGTGGCTCAGTGGGTTAAGCTGCTGCCTTCGGCTCAGGTCATGATCTCAGGGTCCTGGGATCGAGGCCCGCATCGGGCTCTCTGCTCAGCAGGGAGCCTGCCTCCTCCTCTCTCTCTGCCTGCCTCTCTGCCTGCTTGTGATCTCTCTCTGTCAAATAAATAAATAAAATCTTTAAAAAAAAAATGTTCATCGTCACTAGCCATCAGGGAGATTCAAATCAAAACCACACTGAGATACCACCTTACACCAGTCAGAATGGCCAAAATTAACAAGACAGTAAACAACGTGTGTTGGAGAGGATGTGGAGAAAGGGGAACCCTCTTACACTGTTGGTGGGAATGCAAGTTGGTGCAGCCACTTTGGAAAACAGTGTGGAGATTCCTTAAGAAATTAAAAACGGAGCCTCCCTATGACCCTGCAATTGCACTGCTGGGTATTTACCCCAAAGATGGAGATGTCGTGAAAAGAAGGGCCATCTGAACCTCCAGTGTTCATAGCAGCAACCGCCACAGTTGCCAAGCTGTGGAAAGAACCAAGATGCCCTTCAAGGGACGAATGAATAAGGAAGATATATACTATCGAGTATTATGCCTCCATCAGAAAGGATGAATACCCAACTTTTGTATCACCATGGATGGGACAGGAAGATATTATGCTGAGTAAAATAAGTCAAGCAGAGAGAGTCAATTATCATATGGCTTCACTTATTTGTGGAACATAAGGAATAACACGGAGGGCATGGGAAGATGTAGAGAAGGGAGTTGGGGGAAATTGGAGGGGGAGACGAACCATGAGAGACTGTGGACTCTGAAAAACAATCTGAGGGTTTTGGAGGAGTGGGGGTTAGGTGAGCCTGGTGGTGGGTATTACGGAGGGCACGTTTTACATGGAGCACTGGATGTGCTGCATAAAAATGAATTCTGGAACACTAAAAAGAAATTTGAAAAGTAAATAAAAATTTTTTAAAAAGAAATATGCAAATTTTATTCTTTGGTCTTCTAGTTTCCAAAAAAGAAAAATTAACATAATTTTTCCCCAAACAAAGATATTTGGACATTTTAGTCTTCTTCTCAAAATGCAATATGACAAAAGCAAATGTAATATACAAATGAGCGTTTATCTAGGAAACTGTAGTGGACACTGCTGTTTGCTAAGCCAACATCCCTTCTTATTTTCATCCTTCCTAAAAGAACTCAGGTAGTATTCAGGTAACCAACCCTCTCCCCTTAGATCATCTTGGATGGTGACCCCTCCCTAAGTATTCAAAAGAGTGTAATTAGATGAAAGCAATCAACCTATGACATTCTACCAGATAAGCCTTTATAGTCCAGAGGCTGGTAACACAGATGGCTGAGCTGAACTCAATCTAACCATGTCTTGTCATCCATGCTGGGATGGTAGTCAGTGGGGAGTAGATTTTCATTCCCTCTCCCAACAGCAGTGAATAAAGAAACCACCACATCTATCTTGTGACTCTAATGAAGCCAGCCTCTAGACAAAGTTACTGCATTATGAATGGAAATGGTTAAAAAGATAAACGGAAAAAATCTGGTTTTTAAGTCTGAACTGCTGAATCAACCAACCCAAATGCCCATCCTACTTTTGTTTAAGCCAATCAGAGCTGATGTTCCTATTTATTGTGACCAAATACATAGCTGATTCAACCAAAGTCACATGTCTCTGATTGGAGTTTAGCCTCTGCTACAAAGTTTGATGACCTTTGGGAAATACTTTATCTCCATTTGAACTTCTACATTTGTAATATAACATCTCATGCCTCTCGCAGAGTACAGATTATAAAAAGAAAGCTGCAAATTATACATACCACCTATTAAAGATGAGTAGTAGTAGAAAAAGTACATAACTCCTCAAAATCCTGAGTTGTAGAGGCACTAATGCAATGAAAATCACTTTAAAATGTGCATGGTATATGGTGGCCAAGATGTAGCCGCTGTGGTCCTTACTACTTCATGATTCTTCTATTACTATGTTAAAAATAAAGACTGGATGAGAACAATGATTAATCCCACCCAAGATTCAACCCGCCAACAATAATAAAAGATATTTTGCAGAAGGGTGATGCAATGACTCATCACCATCAACGTTGTCTTCATCACTACCACTACTGCCACCATCACTGTCATTAATAGTTATTGGTCAGGAGCTTTTCTAAGGATTGTTAATCCTCAAAACAACCTTACAAAGTAGGTAGCACTGGCTATGTTGTATAAGTTTAAAAACATAATTCAAATTCTTTGACATTCCTGTAGCCCGGAGATTGAGTCTACATGCTCTCCTTTTGAATCTGGTCTGGCCTTACTGACTTTCTTGTTATCAATGGATCGTAGAGAGAGGAATGCCAATAACTTCTGAGGCTAGGTCAGAAAAGGCCATATAGCCTTCACCACGTGTTTTGGGACCCTTGCTCTGAGGGAAGCCAAATGTCATGCAATAAGTCTATCCACTCTGAAATCGCCAAATAGGATAGACTGTCTGTCGTCAGACACCTGGTCAATGGCATTGGGTGCGATCACAGCTAAGGCCTGCTATCAGCTGCCAACCACGTGAGTGGGCCACCTTGCCTGTCCACAGCGGAGCTCATAGAACGGCCACATCAGCCTCACGTCACAACCCCGAGCGAGGACTGCCTAATCAAGCCCTACCCGAGTTATGACCCGCACAATGGTGAACAAAGGAAAACTGCGCTGGGACAGATCTCTGTTCTGCCAGGTGAGAAAATTAAGGTAACTTCAGAAAGCAAAGAACTATTCTGATCACCAGCCTCATCAACTTCCTTTTCGTATTGTGAATGCATCCGACAGCCATGGATTCTAGAGGCTAAAATCCACCTCTACAGCCTCTTTAAAACTCTAGGTAACAAGTTACTTTTTTCCCCTGCATCACTCAGTAGTAAACATCGGATGAAGGAGGAACGAGAACACTACCAGAAATAACTAGAGAGATAATTACCTGGAACAACTACCAAACACTCCATTTTAAGACCTGAAGCCAAAGTCATCAGGGATCCCCATCACACCACTCCTCCTCTTAATTTCCCTACTTAGATTCACATTTGCTATTTCTGTCCCACCAACTGCTCTGCTCCGTGTGGCTCACAGAGTGTGACACACACTGGGCCCTCATGTGTTAGAAGAGTGAGCTGAATGAAGGCCAGAAAGCACGGTCACTTTCTATATGTTTCTTTTATTCAATGCCCATGTCCAACCACAGTCTCTATGTTGAGAATATTGTTCGGGTCTACATTTCCCCTTTATGACTGCTACCCCAAATTGAGCATTTCATTTCTTCACCCCCAGGGAAGTTGCAAAGAGTGATGAGCTTTTCTGCCTTCAAATATTCCACTCTTCCAACCTGTTCCTTCTCCTATCACTCCAGAAATGTTAGTGGTTCTCATTGCTTGCTAAATGGAAAGTAAAGTCCTTCGAGTTCTTTCCCAAGATGACCTCAGGCCTGCCCTGGGCTCCTTCCCCGTTGTTCTTCTCTGCGGTCCCAGATGTCAGCAAAGTGGACCACTTGCTCTGGCTGGGATAAATGTACAAGTTTCACATTACAGATGACCATTGTTCATGCCTTTCTTCAGAATCGTCACCCATTAAAAGCCAACCAGTTCATCAAGACCCATCTCAAATGTCACTTTAATAAAGAACTCTTCCCTGATCCCCACACTGTATGTAGTCTCTTCTCTCTAAACCCACAGGGTATTTTGCCGTACTCGTAAGACCCTCATCACCCCATGCCTTCATGTCCAGGTTGTGTGTACAGATACCTTCTTCTACTGGCATACTTACTGAGGTTTCAGAATATTGCAGACTCATTTTTTTTTAAAGACTCCATTTATTTATCAGAGAGAGAGAGGGGTAGAGAGCGAGCACAGGCAGACAGAGAGGCAGGCAGAGGCAGAGGGAGAAGCAGGATTCCTGCTGGGCAAGGAGCCTGATGTGGGACCCGATCCCAGGACGCTGGGATCATGACCCAAGCCGAAGGCAGCTGCTTAACCAACTGAGCCACCCAGGCGTCCCAGACTCATTTTTTTAATCCTGTGAAGCATCTAGTTTAGCAAAGTATTAACCACAACCAGAACTCAGTAAGTACTTAATCATCTGAATGAACTTTTAGGGAAGTTACATTTAAAGGACTCCTCCAATTTGAAGCAAAGAAAACAATTAGGTTTTTTAAAAAAAATCCATCCTAATAAAGATTAACGAGGAAAAGCTTTCTTTGATAAGTGATCCCAGTAGACTGACCACATGAAAAATTAAAGGAACGGGGTAGGTCTCAATATGCCACTGTGATTGGCCAGAGTGACACTGGCTCCTAAGTTGTTTAGTAGCTGAATGGAAATTTTAAATTATTTGACTACATTGAAGTGGGGGAAAGACTTTCTAAGCAAGAACAAAACATTGAAGTCAAAAAGGGAAAAAAAAAAAAGGTGATAAATCTGAAACCATATATATTTCTACTTCTACTTGGCAAAAATGTCATAAATGAAAGTCAAACTACAAATGGCCTATTAGGAAAAAGTATTTCTAGCACATGTGGCATAGTCCAAGAGTCAAATTCTTTATTTAACCTTCAAAGGGTTTTGAAAACCATTAAGAGAAAAAGCAAGAGAAAAAGCAAAAAAAGTCCAAGAGAAAATGGGAAGAATGGGCAGAAGAGTAATGCAAGGGGCCAAGAAACACATGACAAGATGACCGGCCACATTCAAAGCAGACATGTACCGTCTGGGAAATGAGAGTCTCCACATGGTACGATTTGCTCTTTTCGGGGTGGAGGACAAATCAGTGGCCTTTTTTAAAGAAAGTAATTTGGTAATATTTATCAAAATTGAAAGTGCACCCGGTCTTCGAGCTGGTTCTTCCACTTCTCAGCATTTGTCTTACAAATATATTCAGACGAGAGAGAGAGAGAGAGAGAGAGAACAGTAATTGCATCAAGAGAAATGATGGGGGGGGGACAAGATGGCGGGGTACTAGGAAGAGGCGTCTTTTCAGCTGGTACCCCAAAGTGAGCTGATTACCTACCAAAGAACTCTGATCACCCATGAAATCAGCCTGAGATCAGAATTATACACGTCTGGATCTCTACAGGGGCAGAAGACGCCAGTGAGCAGGTAAAGCGGAATGGGAACAGCGGACTGACATCGGAAGATAAACAAAAGGGGGAGGGAGCCACCAGAGGCGACCGGTGCAAAAGTAATACCCCGATACGAGCGAGAGTGCCCTGCATCTGGGGACCAGCATTAACTCGGAGACTGGTTGAAAGCACTCCAAAAGAGCAAAGGATCGCGGGGGCAAACTGTGGGAATCGGGGCGGCTAGGGACAGGGGCTTGAGTCCCCGGTCCCAGACGGCCTCCCCGGCGCGGAGGCAGAGAGAGTGCGGCGGGGAAACCGGCTCCTGGTCCCTAAGCCGCCAGCGTGCCCCAGAGCGCGGGGTTCCGGCTCCTGTGAGGGGATGGGAGCCGGTCTGCAGAACGCGCGCTAGCCCTACCACAAAGCTTGAGATGCGCGTGCACGTCGCTCCAGCTCTCCTGGGTTTCTAAGGCCCTGGGGCGCTTCTAGACCCGGGCCATTGTTTCAAAGTCTAAGCCTCGCGCCCGCGAAACTCTTCCCCGGACAGAGGCGCGCAAAAGCCCAGCCTGCGGCTTACGGACCAGCGCCCCGTTCTCAGTGCCCCAGACGCGCGCCCGACCCACAGCCGCCTCTGAAAAGAGGTGCGCGCAAGCCGGGCACTCCCAGCCCCGGCCAGCAGCAAAATCTCAGTGTGCGATCGCTGCTTGGAACCTCTCTGGCGGTCAGGAGCTCCCAGACAGCCGCCACTGCCTTGGCTTTGGGGACGAGCAAAAGATCCTGCGCCCCCAGGGTCTTTAACTTGGAACCTGCACTGCCAGCATCCAAGGGGGAATTTATTCAGCTTCTGCACCCAGACTGAGGCTTCTGAGACGGAGATCAGGAAGTGTTCCAGGGTGCACCTTGACTGCACCAGAGTTGATACATCCAGCTACATCTGTTCAGTCTTCTCCCACCAAAATGACTAGGAGGAGGAATGCCCAACAGAAGAAAAATACAGAGGATGGACCTTCTGCAACAGAGCTAACGGCTATCAACATAGACAATATGTCGGAAAGAGAATTCAGGCTAACAATTATCCAGGCAATAGCTAGGTTGGAGAAAGCCATGGATGACCAAACAGAATTGATTAGAGCCGAACTGAAAGCGACCAGACAGGATGTTCACAATGTTAGGGCGGAGCTTAAAGCTACCAGGGAGGAGGTCCACAATGCTCTCAATGAGTTCCAATCCAATCTAAACTCTCTCAAAGCTAGGGTAACTGAGACAGAAGATAGAATTAGTGATCTGGAAGACAAACAGATAGAGAGAAAGGATCAGGAGGAAGCCTGGAACAAACAGCTTAGATCCCACGAAAGCAGAATTAGGGAATTAAGTGATGCCATGAAGCGTTCCAACGTCAGAATTATTGGAATTCCTGAAGGGGAGGAGAAAGAAAGAAGTCTAGAAGATGTCGTGGAACAAGTCCTTCATGAAAACTTTCCGAGTCTCACGAATGAAACCAGCGTTCATGTACTAGAGGCTGAACGGTCTCCACCCAAGATTATACACTCCAAAAAAACATCACGACACCTGATAGTCAAATTGAGAAATTATAATTGTAGGTATAATCTCTTGAAAGCTGCCAGGGCAAAGAGGCTCCTTACTTACAGAGGGAAGCCCATCAGAATAACGTCAGACCTGTCCACAGAGACCTGGCAAGCCAGAAGAGGCTGGCAAGATATATTCAGGGCACTAAATGAGAAGAACATGCAGCCAAGAATACTTTATCCAGCAAGACTGACATTCAAAATGGATGGAGAGATAAAGAGTTTCCAAGACCGGCAAGACTTAAAAGACTATGCAACCACCAAGCCGATACTGCAGGAAATATTAAGGGGGGTTCTATAAAAGAGGAAAAATCCCAAGAATAGCATTGAACAGAAATATAGAGACAGTCTACAGAAAGAAAGACTTCAAAGGTAACTCGATGTCAATAAAAACGTATCTATCAATAATCACTCTCAATGTGAATGGCCTCAATGCACCCATAAAACGGCACAGGGTTGCAGATTGGATAAAACGACAGGACCCATCCATATGCTGTCTACAAGAGACCCATTTTGAACCTAAAGATACACGCAGACTGAAAGTGAAGGGGTGGAGAAGCATCTTTCATGCCAATGGGACTCAAAAGAAGGCTGGGGTAGCGATTCTCATATCAGATAAATTAGACTTCAAACTAAAGACTGTAGTCAGAGATACAGAAGGACACTACATAATCCTTAAAGGGACTATCCACCAAGATGATCTAACAATTGTAAATATCTATGCTCCCAATATGGGAGCAGCCAATTACTTAAGAAAACTGTTAATCAAGATAAAGAGTCATATTGATATGAATACACTAATCGTAGGTGATCTTAACACGCCTCTTTCAGAATTAGACAGATCATCGAAGCAGAAAATCAATAAAGAAACAAGAGCATTGAACGACACATTGGACCAGATGGACCTCATAGATATATACAGAACATTCCACCCTAAAACAGCAGAATACTCATTCTTCTCAAGTGCACACGGAACCTTCTCCAGAATAGACCACATACTGGGTCACAAATCAGGACTCAGCCGATACCAAAAGACTGAGATTATTCCCTGCATATTCTCAGATCACAATGCTTTGAAACTGGAGCTCAATCACAAGGAAAAGTTCCGAAGGAACTCAAACACCTGGAAGCTAAAGACCACCTTGCTTAAGAATGCTTGGATCAACCAGGAGATCAAAGAAGAACTGAAACAATTCATGGAAACCAATGAGAATGAAGACACTTCGGTCCAAAACCTATGGGATACAGCAAAGGCGGTCATAAGGGGAAAATATATAGCCATCCAAGCCTTGCTCAAAAAAATTGAAAAATCCAGAACACACCAGCTGTCTCTACACCTTAAAGAACTGGAGGATCAACAACAAATCAAACCAACTCCACACATAAGAAGGGAAATCATCAAGATTAGAGCTGAGATCAATGAGGGAGAAACCAGAGATACAGTAGAACGTATCAATGAAACTAGAAGCTGGTTTTTTGAAAGAATCAATAAGATCGATAAGCCACTGGCTACACTAATCCAAAAGAAAAGAGAGAAATCCCAAATTCATAAAATTATGAATGAAAGGGGAGAGATCACAACTAACACCAAGGAAGTAGAAACAATCATCAGAAGTTACTACGAACAGTTATATGCCAATAAGCTTAGCAACCTTGATGAAATGGATGCATTCCTGGAAAAATATAAACTACCAAAATTGAACCAGGAAGAAATCAACAACCTGAATAGACCGATATCTAATAACGAGATTGAAGCAGTGATCAAAAATCTCCCAAAAAACAAGAGCCCAGGACCTGACGGATTCCCTGGGGAATTCTACCAAACCTTCCAAGAAGAAATAACACCTATTCTCCTGAAGCTGTTTCAAAAAATTGAAGCAGAAGGAAAACTTCCAGACTCTTTCTATGAAGCCAGCATTACCCTGATCCCCAAACCAGGCAAGGACCATACCAAAAAGGAGAATTTCAGACCAATATCACTGATGAATATGGATGCTAAGATTCTCAACAAGATCCTAGCCAACAGGATCCAACAACACATTAAAAAGATTATCCACCATGATCAGGTGGGATTCATCCCTGGGCTACAAGGATGGTTCAACATTCGTAAATCAATCAATGTGATACAACAAATTAATAGGAGAAGAGAGAAGAACCACATGGTCCTCTCAATTGATGCAGAAAAAGCATTTGACAAAATCCAACATCCGTTCCTGATTAAAACGCTTCAAAGTATAGGGATAGAGGGAACATTCCTGAACCTCATCAAATCTATCTATGAAAGACCCACAGCAAATATCATCCTCAATGGGAAAAAGCTTGCAGCCTTCCCGTTGAGATCAGGAACAAGACAAGGATGCCCACTTTCACCACTCTTGTTCAACATAGTATTAGAAGTCCTAGCAACAGCAATCAGACAACAGAGAGAAATAAAAGGTATCCAAATTGGTAATGAAGAAGTCAAACTCTCTCTCTTCGCAGATGACATGATTCTTTATATGGAAAACCCAAAAGACTCCACCCCCAAACTACTAGAACTCATACAGCAATTCAGCAGCGTGGCAGGATACAAAGTCAATGTGCAGAAATCAGTGGCTTTCTTATACACTAACAAGGAAAATACAGAAAGGGAAATTAGAGAATCGATTCCATTTACTATAGCACCAAGAACCATAAGATACCTGGGAATAAACCTAACTAAAGAGGTAAAGGATCTATACTTGAGGAACTATAGAACACTCATGAAAGAAATTGAAGAAGACACAAAAAGATGGAAGACCATTCCATGCTCTTGGATCGGAAGAATAAACATCGTTAAAATGTCTATACTGCCTAGAGCAATCTATACTTTTAATGCCATTCCGATCAAAATTCCACCGGCATTCTTCAAAGAGCTGGAGCAAATAATCCAAAAATTTGTATGGAATCAGAAGAGACCCCGAATCGCTAAGGAAACGTTGAAAAACAAAAATAAAGCTGGCGGCATCACCTTACCTGATTTCAAGCTTTATTACAAAGCTGTGATCACCAAGACAGCATGGTACTGGCATAAAAACAGACACATAGACCAGTGGAACAGAGTAGAGAGCCCTGATATGGACCCTCAACTCTATGGTCAATTAATCTTCGACAAAACAGGAAAAAATATACAGTGGAAAAAAGACAGTCTCTTCAATAAATGGTGCTGGGAAAACTGGACAGCTATATGTAGAAGAATGAAACTCGACCATTCTCTTACACCGTACACAAAGATCAACTCAAAATGGATAAAAGACCTCAACGTGAGACAGGAATCTATCAGAATCTTAGAGGAGAACATAGGCAGTAATCTCTTCGATATCAGCCACAGCAACTTCTTTCAAGATACGTCTCCAAAGGCAAAGGAAACAAAAGCGAAAATAGACTTCTGGGACTTCATCAAAATCAAAAGCTTCTGCACAGCAAAGGAAACAGTCAAAAAAACAAAGAGGCAACCCACGGAATGGGAGAAGATATTTGCAAATGACAGTACAGACAAAAGGTTGATATCCAGGATCTATAATGAACTCCTCAAACTCAACCCACACGAAACAGACAAACACATCAAAAAATGGGCAGAAGATATGAACAGACACTTCTCTAATCAAGAAATACAAATGGCTATCAGACACATGAAAAAATGCTCATCATCATTAGCCCTCAGGGAGATTCAAATTAAAACCACATTGAGATATCACCTTACACCAGTTAGAATGGCCAAAATTAACAAAACAGGAAACAACATGTGTTGGAGAGGATGTGGAGAAAGGGGAACCCTCTTACACTGTTGGTGGGAATGCAAGTTGGTGCAGCCTCTTTGGAGAACAGTGTGGAGATTCCTCAAGAAATTAAAAATAGAGCTTCCCTACGACCCTGCAATTGCACTCCTGGGTATTTACCCCAAAGATACAGATGTCGTGAAAAGAAGGGCCATCTGTACCCCAATGTTTATAGCAGCAATGGCCACAGTCGCCAAACTATGGAAAGAACCAAGATGGCCTTCAACGGATGAATGGATAAGGAAGATGTGGTCCATATACACTATGGAGTATTATGCCTCCATCAGAAAGGACGAATATCCAACTTTTGTAGCAACATGGACGGGACTGGAAGAGATTATGCTGAGTGAAATCAGTCAAGCAGAGAGAGTCAATTATCATATGGTTTCACTCATTTGTGGAGCATAACCAATAGCATGGAGGACAAGGGGCGTTAGAGAGTAGTAGGGAATTTGGGTAAATTGGAAGGGGAGGTGAACCATGAGAGACTATGGACTCTGAAAAACAGTCTGAGGGGTTTGAAGTGGCGGGGGGGTGGGAGGTTGGGGTACCAGGTGGTGGGTATTATAGAGGGCACAGCTTGCATGGAGCACTGGGTGTGGTGAAAAAATAATGAATACTGTTTTTCTGAAAATAAATAAATTGGGAAAAAAAAAAAAAAAAAAAAAAAGAGAAATGATGGGAAAACAAATGGAAAAAACTAGAATTGACCACATTCACTGTTGCATACCATGAGACCGTTGACAGAAGGCTAAGCCCTATCTCTTACAATGGAAAGATTTCCAAGAAAAAATTAACGGAAAATAAAGCACAGAACAAATAGTATTCTGTTGTGATCCCATTTGAACTTCTTAAAAGTCACAAAAGGCAGGCATATGTATCCAAACAAGCTTATGCATGCATGAGCGAGATATTTCTGGAGGAATATACTTATTTCCTCATGATTGGGGTAGGGACGTGGAGTTTTTAATTTTTATTTTACCCCTTTCTGTTGTATTTTTTTTCTTTCAAAGAAACCACACAAATCCTTTACTTTGATAACAAGAAATAAATGTTAAACTTTAAAAAGAAAACTATCCACTTCTTGGGGGCACCAATTATCCATTTCTTGGCTGGCTCAGTCGGTTAAGCAACCGACTCCTGATTTCGGCTCAGGTCATGATCTGAGGGTTCTGAGATCCAGTCCGGGGCCTGGGTTCCATGCTCTTTGGAAAATCTGCTTGAGATTCTCTTTCTCCTTTTCTCTCTGCCCTTTTGCCCAACTCACACACTCTCTCTTCCTCTCTCTAAAATAAATATATAAATCTTTTTTCAAAAGCCATTCACTTCTTTCCCTTCTGCCATTTTGCCAAATTTGGCAAAATCGTTAACCTTGATGCTAAACTTCCCCCGCTTTGCAGAATCCTTGTCATGGATTGCAGGGCCCTGCTTTGATCCATGCAAGCTGGAAGTCAGGGGCGTGGCTTCCTAATCAGAGCCTCTGTGAAGCACAGGGGCCGCATTCAGTCCCAAGAGGTGCAGGATAAATGGAAGCACATGCCCGTGCTGCGGGCAGCCAAGGAATTTTAAAGGGAAACAGGAGCGAGACAAGAAGGCGAGAGCACGCCTTGTAAATCACCTCTCCGTGTACCTCCTGGGTCCTTTCCAGTAGTGCAACTCGGAATGAAAAGGGACGGGTCCGACCAGACCCGGCACTGCAGGGGAAATATCTCACCCTTCCTACCTCTCAGAACACGCCACACTCCAAAGAGAGCTCAGTCATAAGCGCAAGCAGAGCGGATGGAAGATGGACCTGCCGGAGAGCTCAGGCCCCAAGTATTTGATCTGACGGGCATGTGGACCAAAGCGCTAGGGAAGGGAGGATTCCGTGCAGCTGAGCAGATGCATCTATCTAGCTGTTAGGAAAAGAAAATACAGCAATGTCCCCAAACTACCTCCTGTTCTAGACGGAAGTGGTTCGCATGCTGCTCTGCGGGTGTGAACCAGCCTGGCCAGACTGGCAGCACCGGGTTGAATGGCAGGGGCGGGGGTCAGGGGAAGCCGCCGGGCCATCCTCTTATTTCCAGCAGCGTAGACGTGCTTTTCCTGGTGCCTAGACAGAGACGGCAAGGTGGTATTGTTCCCTCCAAACAGACAGTAATCGCGGCTCAGGAGACAGCAAACAGCTGCCTGCAAGGGACGGAGCCTCGTTTCTGACTTTGACGAAGGATCCGCAGCCGGTGATCTTCAACTTCAACAGGCGTGTCTGCAAGCTGAGCTCGCACCCCAAAATGAAGATGGGATCAGCGTCTACTTCCGGCCGAGGGAGCTCAAACACAGCTTCCGCACAAGAGACGGGCAGGCTGCAGGTTCGAGAAGCAAAGGGCAGAAGGGAGACGCTGGGGCTCCAGCTGCCAGCACATACACACAGGTGGCCGGGCAGGGAGAGGACCGTGACGTCGAGGAGCAGGTGCACACCAGCACATCTGCCTTCCTCCCAAGCAGTCTTGCCTTGAATGCCTCCCTTCCACCCCACCGCAGGGTTCCTGTAGCACCAACACCAGTCCCAGTCCAGGCTGGACTGGGCAGGGAGCACGGTGCATGGCGAACTTTGTCCATCAGGCTGCGCTGTGCAATTGCTCTCCATCGTCATTTGTCAAGGACCTCACTGTCACTTGCCAGGGTGAGCCGGGCTCTCTCCCCTGCTGTGGTGTGGCAGGCTCCTCCGAAACAGAAGGGGAATGCCTCGTGCAGGGTGTGATCAGATTCCCGCACAACAGAACCACCAGACAGCCCAGAGAAATACCCATTTCTCTTTCCCCCACAGCTCATCAGTCCCCCCCACACACACGTGGGTCTATCCCATGCAGACACATGGTGATTGGGGCCGGCTGTTGCACTGATGCCATGAGAACAGTTGGAAGGACAGAGGTGCCGGGGGAGGGGGCCAAGCCAGCAGGTCCCATCCCAGGCCAGTGTTGGCTGCAGGCCTCTCAGCCAGGTAAAGGGGGCTCTCTTTGCAGGGGAGACCCGTGCAGGAGCCCCTGGATGGGTTAGAAACTCAGCTTTACCACATGCAGCTGTGCAACCTTAAACAAGCTTCTTAACCTTGCTGTGCATGCTTCCTCATCCATCAAGGAAGGATTATTGAACGGCAAGGACAGCAGTTCTGGGCCCGCCCCATAGCCCACAGCGACAACATGCGAGCTTTTCTGTCTACCTACTTTCTCGCTGCCGATCACGCAACTTCCTCAACTTGACATTCCCAGCTCTGGTTTCTAACAGTGACCATTGCCACAGCCCAGGTCTCAGGCACTGTTGTCTTCATCCCGTGAATCCCAGCTCATAGCCACACCTCTATATTCACACATGTCATAGGGTGTAAGCATCCCCATATATTTACTCCCTCCCAAAGCAAGGACTCTTCAAGGTCAGAGCATACCCTTGACAAATAAGTCAGTGAGTGAACAGACTTCTCACAGGGTTTCACCACCAGGGATTTGAGGAAATCAGAGCCCATGGCAAGACTGGAGATGAGCACAGCATTTGGGGTCTCCACCAGCCGTGCCCTCCAGCTCCCCTGCGTGAAGGATCTTACGGAAGTCCGTGGAAACTGCGCTTGCTGGAATTAGATGCAAGATCATGCGTTTCGGTGCACTTTCACAGACGCAGGCCCTACAGATTTTATGAGATTCTAAAAAAGGCTTGTGATTTAAAAGAAAGAAAAGAAAAGAAAAAAATGATTAATGTGCAGATGACTCCCTCGGGGAGCTTGTTAAAGTTCTGGTTCCTTGCTGCAAGTTCTGGTTCCTAAGCCAGGGTGGGGCATGAGGCTCTGGGCGCTAACCGCATCCACGTGATGTCCGTGTTGCTGGTCAGTAGCTCACACCTGCAGCCACAGCCAAGGTAGGAGCCCTTCCTCCTAAAGCCTATGCATTCCCAAGCCGCATGCAACCACAGAATTCAGTGTGACACAAACTGATCTGATTTTAGCCCATGTGACAACATATACAAGCTGCAGGACAAGCTTGGGCAGGTGTTACTGGCACTTTTTAAGATCCCTTTGGAGTTCAGGACTAGCTCACTACAGTTGGGACAAACCATGAGAACGCCTTCCATCCCCGCCTCAGGAAAGGAAAACCAGGAGTCCCTAGTGTCCGAGCCCTTCTTGTTTGTTCAGACGGAGATTCAGCAAAGAAAGAGTTTTCCCCCTTCTGGCTTTCACCTACCAACTCTGGGAAACTGTCTAGACAAGCGAGGATGGTCAGGTGAACTCACTGTCTTTACGGAGAATTTGTGTGACACTGAATATTTATGCATCTAAACATCAGAGTAAACCTTTGCAGGCAAATGGAAGACTTGGTGGCTGCTGGCAGCCGGTTCCACTGAGCACGACTTAGCCCTCTGGGTCTGGCCAGGCTTGAGCCACCAACGGGGACGGTGTGAGGGAGTGCTGCTAAGGTCTGATCCGCGAAAGGAAGCCTACCAGGGGCGGCAGAGAGAGGGGTGTCTTACAGCTGAATTGTGCATCAACAGCTCTATCCCCAGCACACAAAGTATCATAAAGGCTGAAATCCAAATTGAAGTCTAAAAATAGCACAATAAAATTATTTCCTTCTTTCACTCCACCGGAGAGCAAAGCGGCTGACACCAATATCCGTAGGGCACAACTGACTTCTTAGCGTCTACGTAGAAGGAACGATTACACAACTGCCCTTTCTCACCAGCAGACCGACTGCCCCAGAAAATGAGGGAGGGGAAGCAATTACCCTGTTGCCAAAAACCGATAATGGATATTTGATTATGATTATTAATGGAGAGAAACGGAGACAGACCGCTGAGCAGAGACCAAGCACTCAGTGAATCTGCGTGAGATTCCAAGAAGGGGAGTCAATTTTTTGTTTTCTTTTCACCTCTCATCCCGTCATTTGGATGTGACACCAAACTTTAAGCATGGCCTGTCACATCCTTATCCATATTCAATACCACTGCACTACGGCCACATTATCTCCCCTGGAACCCAAGTGACAGGCTCCTTGCTGCGGGGGATGGTTTTCCCTTTGCCTCTAAATGTGGGGCGGATGTACCAGGGAACTGACTTGTCAGATACAGGAAATTAACTAATTTTCAAGACACCAGAAAGACATTTTGTAGCAAATATTTACTTCTCTGTTTCTTCCCTACTGATACTGAACATACATGATCTAATCTGGAGGAGGCTGGATTTACAGTCTCTGCGAACAAAGGGATGTTACGGCTCATCGTAAAGGAAACAGCGCCATCAATTCCCTCAGACCCGCGTGAAAACATTAGTGCAGAACGAAGTGCATTTGCCCCGGAAGAATAAAAGAAACAAGAGAGCAAACAACAACAAAGATAAAAACAGATTCATAAATAGAAAGAACAAACAGGTAGTCACCAAAGAGGAGAGGAATGAGGGGACGGATGAAATGCGTGAAGGGGACTGAGAAGTACGACGAGCTTCTGCTATAAAATAAGGAAGTCGTGAGGATGAAAAGTAGCACAGGAAATGCAGTCTAGAGCACCGTAACACACCCGCAGCGAGCACTTTTTAATGCTACATCTGCTGAATCACTATGTGGTACACCTGAAACTAATTTAGCATCATATATCAGCTATAATTAAAAATAAGATTTTATTTATATATTTGACAGACAGAGATCACAAGCAGGCAGAGAGGCAGGCAGAGAGAGAGGAGGAAGCAGGCTCCCTGCTGAGCAGAGAGCCCAATGCGGGACTCGATCCCAGGACCCTGAACTCATGCCCTGAGATCATGACCTGAGCCGAAGGCAGAGGCTCTACCCACTGAGCCAGCCAGGTGCCCCAAGAGGGTTGGAGGGAGGGAGGGAAGTAAGCAATTTCTCTGGCTTGATACCACACCCTGAAAACCAATTCCCCTAGGTTGCCTTACCCATCCATTGAGTTTCCAGTTACTGTCTGTCTCAAGGTCCATATAAACATGATCGCTTTATCCCAGTTTGGTCACTGGCAATTCAAGATCCCCTCAGGGGAAGGCCTGGAGCAGGGAGGGCTGAATTAGAAGATGCTGGGTGAGGTAACAGATGTGGATCGCCCTCTCTGTGCCTTGCAGGGTTCTAGGCACTTTTCATGGGTGCTTTCTTTCCACTGTGCAGTTTCACTTGAGGTGAGTACGGTTATGCCGATGGTCTCAACCTTACAGATCAGGACACGGGCGCAGAAGACTCCGGTGTGTGCTTGGTTACCTACCTAGCTAGTCCACGGAGCTCAGCTTGCCTCCCATCCCCATGACAAAAAAACCTATGATCGGATGGCACAAGATTTTCACTCATCTTAGGAGAAATATTTAGTCTTTTTGCCACCTGGAAACACAATTTCCTAATGTATATTGAAACCAAACAAAACACTTAGGAGAGTAGGTGACTGACAGCAAACACACAGCCTGAGACCCACAAAGCCACCATCACCTGATGATTTTTTCATGGTAGATCTCAGTCATTTTTGTGCAAATGTAGGAACATTTCTCTCGTGACTGCGAAAATGCCAATAGTTGTTGTAAACAGCAACAAACAAAATAGGCATTCATTATTATGTGCAAAATTGAATATGTCCCTAAGCTGCCTGTTACCAAAACAAAGGCTTCAACTGGAAATTATTTCAGAATTCTACATGCACACACACACACACACACACACACACACACGCAAATGTACAGCATGACACAGTTTATGTCTAATCCTTATTATTCTTCCCAGGACTCTAATCTTCAGCCTCTTCCAATAATATAGAAATAAAAAATATTATTATTAAGTATTCTGTATCTTAGTATGATAGGGATAAAATAGTACACTACTATAAATAATAATGATGATGGGGACGCCTGGGTGGCTCAGTTGGTTAAGCAGCTGACTTCGGCTCAGGTCATGATCTCAGCGTCCTGGGATCGAGTCCCACATCGGGCTCCTTGCTCGGCAGGGAGCCTGCTTCTCCCTCTGCCTCTGCCTGCCTCTCTGTCTGCCTGTGCTCGCTCTCTCTCCCTCTCTCTCTGACAAATAAATAAATAAAATCTTAAAAAAAAAATAATGATGATGATGTCATCAAACACTTACAAGTCTGTGCCTTTACTGGTGAGAACACGCTCTACATATCTCATTTAATCTGCATAAAAGCCTGGAAAGGAGGGAACTATTTTATTTCCTTTTATAGACAGGAAAAGTTAAACTCAAGTTAAATAATTTGCCCAAGGTCACAAAACTACGAAGTAGAGAGGAGGCCACGGATTTGATAATCTGACCCCGATCCCATTATTCTTGGTCTCATATTACCCTTTTTTCCCAACTTCCTATCAGTCCAGGTCCCCTCCAGTCACTGGCTTGTACTGACCCTGAATCGACAGTGTCCTCCTTTCTCCTGCCATCTTGGTCAGCTCCTCATCTGACTCAAATGCTTCCTTTTCTTGGCACTGTCCCTTGACCACTTCCGTGGGCAGAAAGAGTTGCTATTAGTGGCAGCCATAAGGCAACAAGGTCCTTGAAAGGCCACCACGCTCCCCAGCACAGTGCACGGTGCAGGGTAAAGTCTCCATACAAAATTGCCTAGAAGCCTATCCACTGGGTGCACGTTTCCGCCACTCCCCCCTTCCCACCCACCAGCCCTGATTTAATCAAGATCTTCTGAAAGACACCCATGACCATGTGTCTCGAACTTGCCTCTCCTGCTTTTGTGAAGCTAAAGGAGCTCAAAATCCCTGAAACCACACTCAAAATATTTATTTCCTAGTATTCTCATCACGTCAATTATCCAATCATTCCACTTTCCCTAGGCTACTTAGTGTTTCCTGGTACATTTGTTCCTTGCTTTAAAAGTTATTAAGATCTCTGAATGTATAAATAGTGGAAATAGAGGAAGCTGGTCTGATCACAAGAGGAATGACTGACTGCAAAGCCCTTTTAGGTACTTCTCTTTCACGATATGCTTCTGTGTCTGTTCAAGGATCGGTAGTGACTTGAGAGTCTGGCGGGCAGATCTGGAGTCAGACTGCTCTGTGGGAATCCTGCCTCCACCCTCGCTAGCATGTGACTGAGGGCAGGGGACTTTGCTTCTCTGCATCTCAGTTACGTCACCTGTACGTGGGGATGGTGACAGTATCAACCTCACTGGGTTACAATTATAAACTGAGTGAAAGTATGCAGAGCACCAAGACCAGCACCCGGACGTGACAGATACCACCCAGAACTCCTGCCATCACCACCCTCACTGCCACAACCAGGCCCTGATCACTGAGTCAGGCCCATTATGAGGTTATTTCCTTTCGGCTCCACATTGATCCCTCATCGGCTCTGCCAAAATCTAGCTGGAACCTTTAAACAGTCTTCCTTTGCCAGCTGGCCCAGTACTCAGTTCTGTCAGTGGCGTAAGCTAGAGAGACATGGCCAAAGGAAGGGGGTTCCTTCCCAGTTCCTGGAAAGGGGCTGGTGTCTCACGGGTTCCCTCGTGCCCCGCTCCTGCAGCACAGATGGTTCCGCCAGCGTTCGGCCTCTGCAGCATGGGGCTCACCCAGGGTCTGGCTTCTGCCGTGTGGGCAGCTTCTCTAGCACAAGCCTCTGCACCATGCACAGCTGGGCCAGCACCTGAATGTCAGCTGCTCGCAGACACCAGCACTGTCCCCCAACACCCCCTCAAGCAGTTTCTTAGAAGACTGCCTCTGGTGAGACAACTCCCTAGGAAAAGTCTTTTTTGGCACTCTGGGAAGTAGATTCCAAAAAGTTCCAGAGAGAGGATGTCTAGCGAGGTACACAGGTTTGCACAGTAGCAACTTTTGGCCCCTCCTGCAGCTGGGGTGCCCTATCTTAGCCCTGTGGGTGGTGGCTGCTGCTTATACTTGTGTTCCTGGACTCCTTACTGGTGATTTCCTCACTATTCCAATCCTCTGTCATCATGAAGAGTCCTTTGTATTATATGGTCTCTGTTCAAATTACTGTGTGGACTCTGTCTCCTGATCAGACCTTGCCTGAAGCAGTCCTACCCACACCTCCTTGCCCTTAGTAGGAGCCCTCCAGGACCCTCGGCCTTCTCTGTGCTCTTCACACACTCCAAGTCAATTCTTGTCTTAGGATATTTGTGGGGTTTTTTTCTGCCCAGAAATGCCATCACATCTTCTCATGGCTCGTTCCTTGGACACTTCCTCTGAGACACTCTCCCAGATTTCTAATCAGAAGTAGTCCCATCCAGTACCTATGACCTCAATCACCACTTAGCCCTGTTTTACTTCCTTCAAAGCATGTATCACTACATGAATTATCTCGTTCCTTCCTCTGCCTCCCTCCCTAATTAAATACAAGTTCTGTGAGAGCAGAGACTGTGCCTGGATTGTTTGCCACTGAAGCTACGGAGGGAGGCAGAGAAGGAGGAGGGAATCCCTCCTATCATCTCCTTTCATTCTAATCTAGAACCCAATCCTAGTGCCCCCGATGCAACAGTTCCTTTAATGAAAGTAATCTCCCAACCGCTGATGCTCAAAACACCGAACTCACCACTCTTAGTTACACTCCACACTTACCACAAAGACCCACAGAGCTTCCTCTAAACTCCTCCTTATTTTTGCTCCCTCTTCTCCAATGGTTCCATTGTTCTCAAACAGAGACATCAGTCCTGTCTCCATGAATCATGACTCTCCCACCTGGACAGCCTCCCTGCTGGCCTCTCTCATCTCATCTCTTACCCCCTTTTTAATCAGCTCTGAATAATGCTGCCAACCAATCTTTCTAAAACACTGCCTTTTCATCAAACTCTTCCTCACTTCTTTACACACTCTTGTTTCCCGTTTCATCAGCCCCAATGTATCTGTCCACCTTCTAAGGCCTTCCTACCTAGGCCGCATGCTTTCTAACAAGCAGCGCTGTCCATAACCCTCGACAACCCATGAATGAGCTGAACCACCTCCGCCCAGGGCCCTTCACAGGCTCTTTCTCTCCCTCCCGATACTCTGGAAGGGGGCCGTTCCCACAAAGTCCCCACTGGCATCCCCAGTCCCATGGATCAGCTTCTTCTCTCAACTCCCATACTCCAGAAAACAGCTGGATTTCTTTTATACATGTATGTTGTCTCTTCCTCATCTGATCAAGAGAATGTGTATGCTCATAGTTTTCTGTTGGTTCAGGTCCGGTGCTGAACAAGCAAGGGGAGATGACATGATAAGCAATGGACAGCCTCCTGGAGAAGGATCAAGATGAGCTCTAGGACCTGGAGGACCTGTCTTGTGGCGATCTAAGGTCCTGTTCCACCAGAATGCTCTAAGACCATCATTTGGCCCAAATCACCATCTTTCTCATTATTCATATACTGAATCAGATATTGACATATTTTGCATGTATCTTGTATGGAAATTTTACTTTAGAAAAAAAAAGAGAAATGAGAAATTTTCACAAAAAATTTTAAGATTTTATCTCTCTACTTGGCAGAGAGAGAAAGAGTGCATGAGCAGGGGGGAGGAGAGAGGGGAGAGGACGCAGGGCTCGACCCCAGGACCCCAGGATCATGACCTGAACTGAAGGCAGACGCCTCACTGACTGAGCTACCCAGGGGCCCAAAGTGTTTGTTTACTAAAAGGGCCTCCTCCTGGCTATCTTCCCATATTTTCTTTCTCTTGAAATCATTAAGAAAGAAAAAAAAAGAATTTCTTTACAATTAAGTGAAATGTAACATATACACTCATGGGAACATTAATCACTACTAAAATTGTGGTTATAAATATCTTATGGTAACATAGGAAGAGTATTTTTTGGCACACCACCTGGTTGAAAAAAGCAGTATTTCCAAACTCAGTACATACAATTAATTATAAGTGTCGTCAGGCCTGAGAGATCTTAGAGAGGTATACTCAAAGTTTGGGGAGTAAAATACAAATGTCAGCACAGACTGGATCACAGAGTTCTGCAAAATCAAACTCTAATCTAAATCCAAAGTGGATTCTGGCTCCCAGTTCTTTAGGACATGACACTGATGGGCTTACAGTGAGAAGGTGACATGATGGGTTCTAGTTCCTAGGCCTAGCAAGGTTTACATTCAGAAGTCATAGTGCCAGGCGCAGAAGACTGTTTTCAGGACTGTGCACCTTTCATCTAAGGGGAGATCAGGAGTATCTATGGCTAGGTTATTAAAAAGCAGTGAAGGATAAACCCTAATCGAATGAAAATATTTTCCTATAGAGGAGAGAGGGAAGGACAGCCATATGTCTCTGAAGTTACCTTGCTTTGCACATTTGACTTTAAACCATAAAAAGTCTATGTTACATATTTCTAGAAATAGCAATCACTGAAATAGAAGGCCAAATAAAACAGATAATAAATGTGTATTGAGATAACCATGCATTGAGTGGACAGATGAACTTTACCAAGGGAAATTCAAGTGATTTTAAAACTATAATTTAGCTTGCATCCTTACAAACAGGAAGAACTGCAAAGAAGTTCCAAATTGATTTTCTTATTACATTATTAGTAATACTATCAATATAATTATTCTGAAACTATTTATATATATAAAATATGGATATACTAAATAGACTATTATATATAAACATACTATATGCATATACTGTACATATACCATACATCCCATGATATATGTAGTCAAATATACTCTTCTATATAGATAGATAGATAGATAGATAACTGGCAGGTTAAATAATTATATAGTAATATTAGAAACCAAAACTTTCAGTGTCTGAGAAAAGAAATATGAATATTAAAGAATATTAAAGAAGTTAAGTGAAGCCATGGAATCCTAAATTTGGACTGGAAATAACAGTGTGAATCTGTAATATAATTTCTTTGTCTAAAAATATCCTGTGTCTACTGAAGAGGTTCAGAAATAATAACCAACCCAGTAGCTATGAGCACTCCCAGGCCCAGACTGTGGTCTCTAAATATTATTTCCTACTGAAAGTAACAAGGACCCCTTGCAGAAAATGCTGATTCCAGCTGGGGCAGGAAATGTATATGATGGACCTGAAGAATCTTGTTACATCAAAAAAAACAAGGATGTTAAAATATCCAGGAGCTAGTTGGAAAGGGCTCCTGGCCAAAGATGGGTCCATTTGAAAAAGAAAGATTTCTGCAAAGAACTGAAACATAACAAATATGTTCAAAATCCATGACCTTGTAATCACACACACACACACACACACTTTTTGCTCACCTTTGGAGCATGCTAGAAAACCAAGTCCTCAGGACAATCAACTGGAGGTTGAAACAAAACTTTTTCTTTTTTTAAATTTTCAGACACGTATCTACTTTCCCTCATCACCCGTCATGGGTCACTGTGAGTGAACTGCGTGGCGGCCACGCCTAGAAGGAACAGGAAAACAGCACTGTTGAGTTCTGAGGCATCCATACAGAACTGCGGTCTTTGGTCTTTGGTCTTTGGTCACAGTCTTAGAGCTCCTGGTTTCCCAGCCCCACAAGCTGTCTTTCAAATGATCTAAAGAGTTTTCTTCTTTTATAGAAGAATTCTAGCTAAAGAAAATAATGAGGACAGTGATAGAACCAGAATATTACGGTTCTGAAACCCACTGGTGAAATAACAAATCCAATCAGTAATAACCAGTGAAGGATTCCTGGGTTCAGGTGTCTGGAGTTCTACCCTCTTTGTATCAAGTTCCCTGTCAGCTGAAGGGAAAAGCTAACAGGGAACTTGATACAAAGAGGGTAGAACTCCAGACACCTGAACCCAGGAATCAAGCTCACTGCCTCACGAGAACGACCACAGTTAGTACTGGCTTCCCTACATGATTCAGCACAAAGTTACAACACTATCAGTGAAGGTCAGTTGACAATAAAATCAAACCTCAATAAAATCAAATCTCTAGATTAAACTACCGGGTTATGGGAAATAACATGGAAAAAAACATGACAATGACCACAGACACAATCAGACAAATTCTGCATGGTAGAAAACTTGGTTTCTTCAACAACAATAAAAACAGGCAATGAAAGTAAAAGGAGAGAGAAACTTCAGATTAAGAGAAACCTAAAACACATTTCTTAATTTGAAGAGACCACCTGTTAAAATAAAATCATGAGAGGGGCACCTGGGTGAGAGGGGCACCTGGGTGAGGTCATGATCTCAGGGTCCTGGGATCGAGTCCCACATTGGGCTCTCAGCTCAGCAGGGAGCCTGCTTCCCTCTCCCTCTCTCTCTGCCTGCCTCTCCGCCTGCTTGTGATCTCTGTCAAATAAATTTAAAAAACCTTTAAAAAATAAAATAAAATCATGAGAAAATTCAGGGACATTGGAACACTGACTGGGTATCTGGTGATAATAAGAGTCTTATTAATATTTTTAGGTATGATAAGGGTGTCACAGTTACTTTTTAAAAGTCTTTTTCTTGTTGAAGATAGGAACTGACATATTTATAGTTTAAATAAAATGTCTGAGATTTGCTTCAAAATATTCCTTTTGGGTAGGTGGAGAAATGACTCCCCTAAGATGTCCATGTTTTCATCTTCAGAGCCTTGGAAGGGGACTCTGCAGATGTGATTAAATTAAGGGCTTCAGGATGGGGACATTATCCTGGATAATCTGGTTTGGCCCAATGATGTCTCCACTCTGGTCCTCCCTCATCAGGGGGAGGCAGAAGGATCGGAATCATGGGAGAATGCAATATCATGAGCAGCAGAAGATGCATGAAGGGGCCACTAGCAGCTGAAACAGACAATAAAACCGAGTCTCCCCTTGGAGCCTCCAGTAGGAAGGAGCCTAGCCGACCCCTTGAGTTTAGCCCGGTGAAACCAATAATGGACGTCTGAAAAAGAGTAAGTTTGTTTCAAGGTACTAAGCTTGCACTCATTTGTTTCAGCAGCAATAAGAAACTACGAGAGTGGGAGAGGGGATGGAGGTAGAGCTAAATCAGTTTGGCCACATGTTGAAAATCGTTGAATGCGTGTGATACGTACATGGGGGCTCATTATCCTTGTTCATTACATAATTTCTCTGGTTTTGTATAAGTTTGAAATTTTTCATAGTAATTAGGGTTTTTTTAAGCCTTACTAATTAAACCAAAAAGTCTATTTTTAAGATACTGCTTTCAAGTCTTACGCATGTGGCTCATACCCAAGTCCAAAATCTTGTGCCAACATCAGTCGTGAAGAGTGGAGGCTCTAAGGGGGGTTGGAACAGACAGACCCTGTTACCCAAACAATATTGCCCGTGGGACCTGAGCAAGATGCTTTTTCTCCCTGAGCCTCAGCTGCCTTATATATTTCGGTTAATAACTGAACTTCCCTCTCATTGGGTTACTAGGAGGCTTAAGTAAATAAATCATTTAAAGGATTTCGTGGATTATCTGACACAGTATCTCTTCATAAAGGTTAGCTCCCTATTATCATGGCATGTCATTTCCAGCTTCCCAACAAACATCTGAAAAATGTCTCAATCTGTCTCCATCATCATTACCGCGGCCCTCTCAAATGGACCGGTGACATAAATGTTTAGAGCCCATTTGAATCACCCGAATTCCATTTTAAAAGCTCTTGTCTTGGTCTGACGGTTCTGCTCTGAGTCTCCCGAGATAATGACCCAGGGGTACCGAGGGAAGCCCAGCAGGGAGGCTGTAAAGAAATCTCTATCCTGGGAAAATAACTAGCCGGCCTCGCAGGTTCCAGATACTCTCTAATCTGTTCCCACAGGATGAATGCCTCTGCTCCGGGTTATTCTTCAACATAGAAGTAAGAAAAACAGTCTGAGGGGTTTGAAGTGGCGGGGGGGGGTGGGAGGTTGGGGTACCAGGTGGTGGGTATTATAGAGGGCACAGCTTGCATGGAGCACTGGGTGTGGTGAAAAAATAATGAATAATGTTTTCTGAAAATAAATAAATTGGAAAAAAAAAAAAGAAGTAAGAATCGGAACTCTCATGATCCTGTCTAAATGGAAGGGAGAGCTTCCTTTTCCTGTCCCAAAGTTCTCTCTTCCTCTGAAGCAGCTGCAGGAAAGGTCAGACAAGCTCTTTTAGGAACAAGTTTGCACTTGCTGCTCTGAGCCCAGCCCCTTCTCACTGAGTCTTCTGCTCACTGCTCACTGCCCACTGCCGCGGGCTCCTCCGGGGCTGAGAGCTGGAGTCTATGGACTGAGGCCCAGAGGCTAGGAAATAACCAGCATTTTTTAAAAACACCCCTTTCGGCGCGCTTGGGTGGCTCAGGAAGTTAAGCCTCTGCCTTCGGCTCAGGTCATGATCTCAGGGTCCTGGGATTGAGCCCTGCATCGGGTTCTCTGCTCAGCGGGGAGGCCTGCTTCCCCGCCCCGCCCCACCCACCTACCTCTCTGCCTACTTGTGATCTCTCTGTCTGTCAAATAAATAAATAAAATCTTTAAAACAAAACAAAACAAAAAACACCCCTTTCCCTGTACACTGTGGTGTCTCAAGCTCACTGAAGTCCCTGGATTCACACACACACATGAAGATGCAACTCACAAGCCCACTCAATACTTTCGCACCAAAATAGTTGGGATGTTGGCTCCCGGGAAGCGGTGGAGGGAGGCAGGCTCGAGACACCAGCCACCTGGCCTCCTCGCCTGTCACAGAAGTCACAGCACTTCGGAGGGACAAGCACTGACGGAGGGAGGGTCGTCGAGACACATCATAAATATACTGATGAGCAAAGGCTCTAGTCTTTTTCAAATTACCTGATATGCTTTTGAATTTCTTCAAGAAAAGGACCACATAGATTGGTATGACCCCTTCATTTTATTATAATGCTAGACTGGACTAAAAAGAGCCATCAAAACAAAACAACAAGAAAACCTACTGGGTGACCAAACGAAGTGTGGCTGCCACTTTTCTTCTAATGTCGCCGGTCTGCCTTGGGCTTCTTGTTACGGGACATAAGACAGAAACAGCCAACAAACTGTGGACACGAGTTTTCCTTAAAATCCATGCAGACTTGGCAGCAATGTCTGCTACCAAGTTTTCATTGGGCTCATTTTTCACACTTTCGGAGGGCCTCGACATAGGGGATGATCTTTATGTCCCCACGTAAGAAAAAAAGACCAACAAAATGGTCTAATCGGAAAATGACCAAGAACGTTGATTTTATAGATTATTGGCCTCGTTTTACGTGGCTGTCGTGGCTGGAGGGTCCATTTTGTTGTCGCTCGTTGAAGCTCAAAGTCGAAGGCAATGCAGAGGCCAGACCTGCAGGGGGGAGGCTGGCCTGTGGGATGCTGAGACCACGGGAAGGCTGGCCGAGTGCGCACGAACACGCGGCTTCCCATCCTGCCCTACAGACCCCGAGCCCTGCTGTCACTCCGCTAGACTCTGCATGGCTGTGAGCCCTGAAGATGCCGCCAGGGTCCACAGCTGCAGGAAATACCATTTTGCAGACATAAACATCCACATCTGTAAGGGGGACAGCCCACTACCAACTCAGAACCACTGAAACAGTCATAGCTTCAGAGGAAGAAAAATGTTTAGGTTGGGATAAAAGTAAGGAGGGTCCTCCACATGGTGACTTGCCTGCCAGGGCTTAAGCAGCTGGCTTGCCTGGCGTTTCACCTGTGGAGCCCTGAAAATACAGAATCCGGTCTAGAGGGTCTCACTGTTATTGTTATTAATACAACTGTATTGCCAAACAGATGCTTGGCTTCCAATCTGAGTCTCCCAGTCTCCGTTGGTGAGGAAATGCTAACTCCACAGTTTGGGGCAAGGAGGAGAGCAGCTGTGGGACGGGAAAGAGGCGTGTGACTGTATGTGGTTAATACAGATCTGAATTCACGGTTTCAAGAGGCAAGAGAAGCCGACGGTTGTCGATGCTGAAGCGGGTTGTTGACGATGATTATAAATCATGTCCCCAGAGCTGCCCATTCTCCTGTGTGGAAACCAGATTGGCAGTGTCCATGATCTACATGATGTGGCAGGTTTGAAGGACACTGGAAAAGGCTACCATGACTGAAATCACTCCCAGACCACCCATCCCTGGCCCCAGGAACTCCTGCTTTTAGACCTTTGAATAAAGTGACACCTGGGTGACTCAGTCGTTAAACGTCTACCTTCGGCTCAGATCGTGATCCCAGGGTCCCGGGATTGAGTCCCCGCATCAGGCTCCCTGCTGAGTGGAAGCCTGCTTTTCCCTCTCCACTCCCCCTGCTTGTGTTCCCTCTCTCTCTGTCTCTCTGTCAAATAAATAAATAAAATCTTTTTTAAAAATTAGTTATTTATTCTTCCCTAAAAGAGTAGGATGGTGACTTGGGTGTCCTCACAGTCTGTAGTTACAACTGACTAGGATCCATCCCATGAGGGGCGTGAGGCCGGGTTGTTGAGGGGGCTGGAGAGGGGTGTGAGCAAAAGACAGAGCCCAGTATCACAGCCTCACATTGGAAGTAGGGCCCACGTGCCCTCTAAGTGGCATATGGCCACTGGCCCCTGAGCAGCTTGTCTGCTTTTCCCTAAGCCTTACAGCCAGACTTTTCTTCTCTGACTCTTGGGCTCAGGTAGTGAGCATTGCCTGTGACCGCAACTGGCTGGTATGTCGTCACCATTCTCTTTATCCACCTCCCAAATCCTCATGTCCTGAGGTCCTATGGCTGTTATCAGGAGTCACAGGGAGGGACCGAGACCAAAGTCAAATGAGTGGCCATTTTGCTCTCATGAGACCACCCCTCAGGGTGTGAATCTCTCTGTGGATACTGTCCCACTGACTCTTAGAGAAGGCTCCTTCCTCCTAGATAGACGAAAGCAGCCTGGGACAAAGCCACACTCCCACTGCGCAGCTCCTCTGGAAGGGTCTAAATGCTGACAGCTTGGAAAACAAAGTGGGACCAAATTCATTCTGAAGCGTACAGTTAGACTTGACTAAACCCTTCTAGTGCGGAGCATTCACAGGCACTTCCAGAATCAGGTAACGCATACTTCCCACCAGGCCCTGCCCCTCTGGCAAGCAGGAGGGCAAGGCAAAACTACAGAAACACATTTCCCTTTCGTGTTCCAATAACCCACATGAAGCACCGCTCTAGAACAATTTCCATCCTGTAACTACAAGAGCGAACAAACGCCATCATCGAAACAGAAGTAAACTATACTGAATGGCGATACGTCGAGAACATTCTAGAAACCAGAGCGTCAACCAAAAGAGACAGGTTTGAGTTCACCGACAGAATAGAGAGGTGTAGTGCTGTGACCCATCTACACCAGGGCAACACATCTAACTAAGCAGGGTGTTTTGTTTATTTTTCCACTTCCAGAATAACAGAGGGAATCACTCTGTCAAATTGCTTTTGTCATTGTCACAAGTCATCATCTCGGTGATTCTTTTCGCCTCCTTAGGCCACGGAATAATTTCACCATTTCTTCAGGGTTTTTTTGTTTTTGTTTTGTTTTTTTTAAGAAGCACAACGAAAAGACCCCGTTTTGTGCTGAATGGGAGCTACAGAATTATCTTCTGAGGCTTAGCACACAATTCCGTCACAGTAAAATTCTCCCGGCTCAAGAAATGTCATCTTTACATCAGCAGCAACAGAGGGGAAAAAAACAAAAAAAAACAAAAAAAACCCTGCTTTCTGCCTGAGGCAGTTGTGATAAGGGATTTAGAGCCAGTCCTGGTGTGAGCTCCTGGAGATAATGAGAGGCAGCGAGCCCCGAAAGTGTCTGCCGCTTGCTGCTTTCCAGCTGACGCGTGCACACAGCTGTTGCATGACTGCGGCTGGCCGATGGGGGGGGGTGGCTGGCTGGGGAGGAACAGGGAGCAAAATAGGTCACAGAAAATGCTGTGTGTCGTATTTTGTCTCACCTACGTTTGCCAGGTCTACTGCAGACCCAGCATCCCGCTCTCCGCGAGATAAGAACACTCAGCCGAGTCTTAGAAATGCCTACACGCTGGAAGGGAGTGTCGGAAAAATTCCACGAGGAGTTTCGCTTGCATTAATCATACGGCTGAAGCTAACAGGTTCATACCGTGTTAGCAAATTAAACTATCGTATGATCTTGACAACGCTTCCCTGAATCCTTAAAAGTCTTCTCGTTTTAATTAATGACAAATTGGATATCTACCTACTGGGGTTTCCATTGATACAGCAATTAATTTTTCTTTAAGCTTTCTCAACTCCCTGCCAAAAGGCATCAAAAACACTCAAGCTATAATGGTTTCTCTTGAGTTTGCAAAAATCCCCTTAGCGTGGACGTTCCCTATTGATTCATTATAATCGCCTTTTTAGAAGTGTGACAGGCAGTCTGACGGCGCACACACCCTGAAGCCTGCGGGCCTATCTGGGGGGCCAGCGGGCACACAGCCTCATGGAGCCTGCTGGACATCACCTCTCTCCAGTGTCCCCTTGTGATCACAAGTCCTGCCTCTCAGCCACCGAAGCCTAACAGAGGCAAGAAACAGGAATCACTGGGCATCCGGCCAAGCCTCCAGCCTCCTTGAAAACTGGTTGATTTCTTAATTGATCTCAGTGGACAGAGAGATCCTATCACACGCTGAAAGCAGAAGAACTTTGGCTTGAGCTGCGCAAACCACCGGAGAATCTGCTGGCAGGTCCTTCTGTTTGAAATTATAATCAATCTCCTATCTATTCTCCACTCTGTTAGTCAAAATCACGGTCGTCCCTTTGTTGGTTTGTTTTTTTTTTTCAAGCTACTTTTGAAACAGCGCTATGTCCAATGAAGCCTGGACGCATCAGAGACAAAGATGGGACTGACAGGAGTCCGTGACCTCCTCACAGGTATGCCTGTGTTCTTTGAGCTCTGAGCAGGCCATCAAAAATCTGTCTTCTCGTGTACCACGTCGCTCTGCTCCCCAGAGTCTTCCTGCTGCACTGAGAAGTGAAAAGATCCCACACCCCTCCAGAGCCCCTCATTGGACAGGCCCAGAGGGCTTCTGTTCATCCTTTCTCTTCTTCCCTTCTGCCACCCCCTTCTCTAGTGCAACATTGTTGCTTGCTCAATGGAAAATGTCAGAGGGAGAGAAGCAAGTATATTGGAGTTGCTTTTCTCAAAAAATGCTATCCCTGAGGTGATTGGGGCATGAGGTCCACAAAGGGTCAAGGCGAGGTGCCTTGTAGTTCCATGAATTAAAAGAAGGGATGGTAAATTCTTCCCAGCCTGAGCTCTGGAGCCTGGGAGCTCAAACCTTTCTAAGTCTCAAACACTCCACAACCAGCCAGACTGATTCTAAACACAGAAGTTTGCTCCAGGATCCTAGCCACTTGGTCACAGAAACCATGGGAGATTCTAAACCTTTGTCACGGCCATTAACAAGAACACAGTCACCTCATTGCTTTTTCTCCTCACCCCCTCCAGGAGGTGCTAACAGCTGGGTAAGGGGTAAGCGGCAGAAAACAGCTATGTTTGAGTGATAAGCAAGGGTTGGTAGACCCTTAGTGGAGGTTATTAACTGTAAGCCAACACCTCCCTTCTCCCCATAAATTTACCAGGAAGATAACAGACTCTCTTCTGGCTTCATAAAATAAGGTTGTTTTTGTTTATTTGTGTAGAGATAGAGCATGAGCAGAGGGGGAAGAGGGAGGTGCCGAGGGAAAGGGAGAATCTCGAGCAGGCTCCGTACCCAGTGCACAGCCCGACACAGGGCTCGATCACGTGACCCTGAGATCATGACCTGAGCTGAAATCAAGAGTTGGATGCTTAACTAACTGAGCCCCGCAGGCACCCCTAAAATAAGGCTTTTTTAATGTAGATTTTCTTGGTTTTATACTTTTTACAGTGCCATAGCTGCTACTAAGCTAATAATAGCTAGCATTTACTAAGCCCTTACTGTATGTAAGCAACATTCTTTATCTTTCTCTACTACCGGTCCATTTTAATAACAGAAAATTGGATCTTGAAGAGATTTCTTGACCTAGTGGTAGCCCACAGCTCAAAAGTAACTGCACTCAAACCCAGATAATAGGGTTGCAGAGCCCACACGACTTTATGACCCAGCAATCACACAGCGGGGAATTCACCCAAAGAATACAAAACACCGGTTCAAAGGGGGTACAGGCACCTCTGTGATTAAAGCAGCGTTATTTACAGTAGCCAAGATACGGGAGCAGCCCAGATGCCCACCAATTAATGAATGGATAAAGAAGACACGGTGTGTATAAACAATGGAATATTATTCAACCGTCAACAAGAATGCGGTCTTGGCATGGATGGAGCGTGTGAGGCAAAGGGAAATATGTCAGTCAGAGGAAGACAAATACTGTAGGGTTTCATTCATATGTGTAATTTAAGAAACAAAACAAACAAGCAAAGGGGAAAAAATAAGAGAGAGAGAGAGACAAGTTGAGAAACAGACTCAACTACAGAGAACAAAACAAATGCGTGGTTCCCAGAGGGGAGAGGGGTTGGGGGGGGATGGGTGAAACAGGTGATGGGGATTAGGGCGCGCACTTGGCCATGACAAGCACTAGGTGCTGTGTGGAAGTGTTAGGTCACTATATTTCATGCCCGAAGCTAGGGTCATAACATGGTTAACTATGTTGCAGTTAAAATAAAAATTTTGAGAAATTTTTAAAAGTTGAAATGTCTCAGGTTATTTATATAATCGTCAAGAGAGAGAATGTTTGAGGATTGTTTTCACGGTCTCCTGGGCAGGGAGACCCTCTGTGTTAATTCTGGCTTCCGGGGGCTGCTGGTCAGTACACGTAGGAGGAAAGAGTAGGTTCTGGTCCCACTCTGTGGACCGGGTAGAGTGGCCAGATGGGACTCAGGTGGTGACAGCTTTTCTTCTAGCCCCAAAGAAAAGACACCAGATCGGAGGACTTGGGTTTCTAGAGGCAAGAGCTCTGCTCTCTCTTTGCGAAGAACTGTGTTCGGGTCTTTCGCAATTGATCTGAGTGCTTGGGAAACTAACTTCATCATAACAACATTTCCAGGGGAAAAGTTATTTCTGAGCAAAAATTCATTACTAGGGTTCTCAGAAACTGGAAGGTATGGTAGTGACTTGTTAAGACAAAAGTAGACCCACCAGGTTTATTATAAATTACACCATTTACATATAAAAATGTGACTTCATTTTAAAGACACAACAGTCTTCCTCAGTTTAGTTTCTAAAATAGTAAACTAGGTTGCTGTAGACTCTAATCTCATATAAATTTTTTTAAAGATTTTATTTATTTATTTGACAGACAGAGATCACAAGTAGGCAGAGAGGCAGACAGAGAGAGGTGGGGGGGAAACAGGCTCCCCGCTGAGCAGAGAGCCCGATGCGGGGCTCGATCCCAGGACCCCGGGATCATGACCTGAGCTGAAGACAGAGGCTTTAGCCCACTGAGCCACCCAGGGGCCCCTAATCACATATAATTTAACCAGTGTTTCCCTATCCTTGTTTTTCCGTCTTTTTTTGCCTGCTCTTTTCAAATTCATGCCATCTTGTTATATTTCGTGTATTATTTTTTCTGTATGTGTGTATCTTCGTGTGTTTAAGAATTATTATTTTAAATATATTTAAGATTTTTCTGGTATAAGATGAAGTAAGGCTAAAAATTAAGTGTAAATAATCAGGGATTACCTATTAGATTGATCAGGGATCATTGCTTCTCCTGAAAAGTGAGACTATAGGCCAAATTGCTCCAAAATTTAAACATAGGTGAATCCAATAATGAATTATTTTTATAATGGTTTTCATGTACAGTTGACCCTTGAATAATGCACAGCTGAAAATCCAAGTAGGAGTTCTGACTTCCCAAAAACCTAACTACCGATAGCCCACTGCTGCCTGAAAGCCTTTGTGATAGCAAAACCACTCAATATGGAGTGTCTGGGTGGCTCAGTCATTAGGCGTCTGCCTTCAGCTCACATCATGATCCCAGAGTCCTGGGATCGAGCCCCACATCTGTGGGAGGCCTGCTTCTCCCTCTCCCACTCCCCCTGCTTGTGTTTCTGCTCTTGCTCTCTCTCTCTCTGTCAAATAAATAAATACAATCTTAAAAAAAAAAAGCAGTCAATAAACACTATTTCGTATGTTAGTGTGTATTTGATACCATATTCTTACAATATAGTCTGCATCCCAGAGGGATTGGTAACAGCCATATGAAGAATGCTTTTGCATTGGTCATGAATGTGTTTATGAGGACTTTCCAGTATATTCTCAGAAAAACTACCTTTAAGGGGCGCCTGGGTGGCTCAGTCGGTTAAGCATCAGACTCTGGATTCCAGCTCAGGTCTTGATCTCAGGATTGTGAGTTTAAGTCCCACGCTGGAGGGGGGAAACAGCACTAAGAAAATCTTAAGGAGGGATGCCTGCGTGGCTCAGCCGGTGAAGCAGCTGCCTTCAGCTCAGGTCAGGATCGCAGGGTCCTGGGACTGAGTCCCACATCGGGCTCCCCGCTCATCATGGAGCCTGCTTCCCCTTCCTCTGTGGGCCATTCTGTCTACTTGTGCTCTTTCTCTATCTCCCTGGCAAATAAATAAATAAAGTATTTTCAAAAAGAAAATCATAAGGAAGATAAAATAGATTTACAGTACTCTACTGGATTTATTTTTTAAAAATCCACATAGGGACGCCTGGGTGGCTCAGTTGGTTAAGCGGCTGCCTTCGGCTCGGGTCATGATCCCAGCATCCTGGGATCGAGTCCCACATCGGGCTCCCTGCTCAGCAGGAGGCCTGCTTCTCCCTCTGCCTCTGCCTGCCACTCTGTCTGCCTGTGCTCACTCTCTCTGACAAATAAATAAATAAAATCTTTTAAAAAATCACATATAATTGAACTTGCACAGTTAAAGCCTGTGTTGTTCAAGGGTCAGCTGTGTAGGTGTGTAGGACCCATTTGTGTGTTCTTGGAAGGGAAATGTGAGCTTGCTACAAATGTATCAACTGATGGGCAAAGTCCTGAGTGTTTCCTGAGCAGGCCATGGAGATGAGAAGGCAGGACACACACAGTTAAAAGGAAAACTCCTGTCCCCAAGCAGTACGATCAAAGAGCAGGCAGGAGAAAGCCAGAAGACAAGAGAGGAGCCAGAAGAGGGAGAAACTGCTGTGGGCCACATCTACACCAAGAAAATCAGAAAGGACAGACACGGGTCAACCCAGCAGAGAGTCTGTTCATCAGGCAGGGATGAAAAGTCTCCTGCTAACGAGGGACCAAGCTGATACTCACAACCCCCAGCGAGGAATGGAGGTGGATGCAGGAGGGCCACACCTAATCAGGGGAGGGGAAGGGAAGAAGCTGAGAATCTCTGTCATTCTGAGACAGGAGAGGCAAAGCAGAAAGGGGTCAAGGCCATTTGCAGAAGCAAGAAGAAAGGCACTGAGCTCACCGTGAGGAAGTGAGGTCTGCGGAGACCTCCTCTGACATGTGTCTGTTAGGAAAGAGAGCAGGAAGGTGTATAACAGCCACGGAATGAGAAAGTACGAAAAAAACAAATGGCGGTGTCCACGTGGAGTCTGCATTCCTTTCCTTTGGACCGAGATGGGGGAGGGGGTTCAGCTGCCATTTCTTATACTCATTTCCCTTAACAACTTTTGAAATAAGTTCAATATGGTTGAGAAGCGGATTGTCCCAGGTGCACAGGAACTTCAAAATTACCTTGTATAATTTGGCATAAAGGGCATTCTATGTGGGATCTCAAAGAATTCCATTCATTGTTCAGGGCGCCCCGCCGCCACGCCTCCCGTGAGAGCTAGTGTCGCTCCGTGGGGTTTGGAACACACCCCGAGGACTCTTGGGCTTTTAGCTCTTCTACCGCTAAGGGCCAGGCACCTGAATCAGGCTCGGGAATTCTCGCCTGAAGTCCTCACTCGCTGCCACCACATTTTAGATTCCCACTTCTCTGCATATTCTAACCCTTCCTTCTCAGTCTCCATGCCCTGCTGTCATCGTCTCTGGGAAGCCTCAGTGCTGACCCCTTTTCTGGTAGAATTAACTCCCTTTTTCCTTTGTGGATGGAGGGGGTGGACGTCTGCCCAATGTGACCTCTGGGAGTGGGGGTAGGGTGAGCCTGGTGGTGGGTATTAAGGAGGGCACATGTTGCATGGAGCGCTGGGTGTGGTGCATAAACAATGAATCTTGGAACACTGAAAAAAATAAAATAAATTAAAAAAAAGAAAAAAGAAAAGAAGTAGAGGAATATTATTTGGGGCCCTGTCCCTAATACTTCATGTAATGCAAGCACAAGCAGGCACTACAGTATTTGTTTCAGAACTTGTGTACACATTGCACTACGTACATATAAAACAGTTCAAGGACGAGACTGCTTGCAAGGACAAAAGTTAAGTGGGTAAAATGAAAACGTAAAATCAAATTCTAAAATGTGCTTCCCACACCCAAGTGGACGCTCCTGTGTGCAGTGGGTAGAAACAAGGGCCCCGTCTTCAGCTGGGATTCCCATCCTCATTGGATTGTGGGCAGTCGGTCAGTCATCAGCTCTTGCCCTTGGCCATGACAGACAGGCTCTGGCAGCTGTGGGTGGGGGAACAGACCTTGGTCTCTGAGGCATGCCTGAGAGCGTCTTCTGCACACTGCCTTACACAGAAGGTCAATACCATTTTGCCAAATGGGTACTCTTAACTCCAGCTAGTTGTCTGACTCTCAGCTTCTCCTGACTTCTGGCATGAAACCAGAGCCATCCACACAAGCAAGCTGAGAGGTAGTCAGGGGTCCAGGTAGGAAACCAATAGGACTTCTCCCACCCTGCTCACCTCTGCCAGTCACCTCTGGCTTTTCGTTAGCAGATTGAGCGCTCCCAGCCACCCCTTCCCATCAAACTATCCATATGGAATATTCAAGATAAGTAGAAACTAATCATTAATTTTTTAAAAAAGAAGTAGATCATCTTGTGCAAAATACCAATCTCTAAATTTCAAAGTACCTTTCAGATGAAACTGGTGTGTGTCTGACAGTCCTTTCTAAAACTAAGAAAGCCTTCCAAGACATATCTAACGATTTCTATATTCAAAACAAATTTCAATGATTTTTCTGTTTTCTGATTACAAAAGTATGATACATACTCCAAGGTGGGTGGGGAGAGCATTTAAGAAAAAACACGGAAGAGCACCAGGAAATAAAAGTAACCTATAATCCCCGGAACCACACTGACAAAGCTTTCATAGTCAACTGCAGGGGGGGGCGGGAAGTAGCAAGAGAACCCGAGGAGGCTAGAAGAAAGAGACAGTTTCCCATTAGTCATGCATGCGAGAGATTCCACGAGGTTAAATGGAACCACTGCGCCATAGCCATAGGGCGGAGGGCTTGGTGCACACCAGCCAGGGACACAGGTTTGCTATTGGACAACAGTGACTTTCTCCAGCACAAAGCTTAGAGCTTAGAGAGAGAACATATGGTCAGTAAAAGATGCAACCCATCTATACAACTTTTGAATATTTCTTTTGAGTCTTCGGGTAAGACCGCTAACAGAGAAGATGTAATAATGGAGACAAAGGAAATTAAGGCAAGATTTAACCACAGGGGAAATCATCCAGCCCAAAATAGCACCCTTAACTCTCAACCTCTGGAGACAATAACCCTGAGGGAGTAAGAAAAAGTGAGGAAAGCTCTTTGAGAGTAGATCTGTTGTTGTTGTTCTCTTCTGGTATATACCATTAAGATCTGATGGCAAGACAAAAGGATTTCTGGGGCATTGTACCTCCTTGGGCTGCCTTAACTTTTTGCATCTAATAGTTGAAAATAAAGTATCAAGATACAATTGCTATTCAGCCATTCCTTCCTGCACTACTGTAATTTTCCTGGATGTTTACCACATGCCACACAGCGTGCCAGCCCCTTGGAATACAAATCATGTACGGCATGGAAGCCATTCTCCAGGACCTCACAGTCTAATAGAATCAGACAGAAATCATTGCAACAAATTGTCCTAAGTCACTCCCACTGTGCATGCCAAGAAGGAAGTAGGAGAAGGCCATAAGCTTTATAGAGAAGGGGTATTGTGCTGAGCCTTGAGGAGAAAGGGGCACCCAGGGGCTGAGGAGGGAGGGCTCCCGAGTTGGAGGCGGTAGCTGTGGGAACGGAGAGGAAAGCCGCAAGGGACTGGGCCTGGCCCTGTGATCCTGGAGGCAGTCACCCTCCTGCCCGTCCAGTGAAGAGAAGGAAGGAGGAACATCCTGGAAAAAGCTGAGCAAGGAAAAATCCTCAAGTAGTGTCTTGTCTGCAGGAGGAGAAACAGGGACATACATGTATCCGACTTACAACTCAGACTAATATATATATATATATATATATATATATATATATATATATTTTACTCAGTTCATTTTCTTCTGGAGAACAAGGTGTATTTGCATGTTAATATCTGCCTTTCGCTGACATAGAGAAATGGTCAGCCATATTCTCCCCAGCACCTACTTCATCCCCTAATAGGAAGGTTAGATATTAAAGGAGAGAATGTGACCCCCCTCTGACTGCATAGACGTCCAGTCAATGCATTGTTGCTAAAAGAGAATTTTCAAAATAAATAGAAAAACTAAGAAATGTATTTATTTTTCTATTGCAAATGTGTGTTTATATATATGTGTGTGTACATGTACGTGTATATTTATATATATGTCTATATATTATTCTCATGTGTGTTAAATGAAATGGAGTTTATGAGTGTAATTTACAGATACATGATTTTACTATTTATCTGTTGACAATTACACTCGACTGACTAGGTATCCTAAGCGTGTAAAACAACATAATGATTTAAGCACTTTCACTATTTTCCCGCTTTAACATACTTTGATAGCAAATAAAGCCATGATCAAAAAACAAGTTTTGAAAAAAAAAACTTTGTGAATTTTTATAAACATTCAAATTCAGAAGAGAATTTCTTTTCTCATTTTTTTAATTGAACTCAGACTGTTAAAAGGCAAATCTTTGTTTAAATATAGACTAAAAGCCCCTGTTGAATATTTGCCTGCTTTGTTTTGTCCCATGCTGGTATCCCTGTGGACCGTTAATGGGATCAGATGCTTCCTAATCCCTAATTCACTTGGCTTTCTTGATGGAGAGTGGGACGTTGAGTCCACCAGCCTGTCTCAGTGTGTGCTGAGATAGTAACAAAAATATTGCTGTCCCTTAGATTTGTCTCCCAAACCACAACTGGCGCGATCCAAATCTCGCTAAAGCATGGATCATAAATTGTGTCCTCCGTACACTCAAATTGGGAAATGAACATTCTTTTCAGTTCTCAGACACTTCCTTTTGAAATCCCCAGAAGACCAAGAGAGGCCATAGGTGAGTAAGCAGCAAAGACTTCCACCAGCCTCTCGTCTTGCTCTGGCCTATATCCCGCAGTATTCACTGAGCCCCCACCATGATGCAAACTCTTCGGTGCAAAAAACAGGGTTTGTGTTTTAAGATGTTGGTTTTCATGTTAGAACTGGGACTGTGATGGGATCACGCGACCCTTGTTCCCTGGGCCGGTGGGGAAGACAGTTCCATCATGGGTGGCGGGGTGCGGGGGGGCGCTGACCATTCCCACACTTGCCATGGCATCCAATCTGGCCTCCTGCTCTGAGGCAGTGGTAAAGCTCCCTGCACACACCTTAAGGCTCACCTAGCCTCTGTCTGCAACTCTGCCTACAGCCTACTGCCTTCCCTCCAATCCCAGTGTTTTAACCACACCAGTTCAAGCACATCTGCACCAGATCTCTTACAGCTTCAAGCAGCAAAGGAAAGGGTCCTCAGGAAGTCGGCTGTAGGATGGGTCAGCCGCCTCTCTGGTCATTTGAGGCTGTTGGCGGACCCTGAGTGATGAATGCATGCGATTCAAGCAGCCACGTGACCAGAAGGTCAGGGAAGGAGGCAGAAGGTGATGCAAGAATGGACTGGAGTGGGGGGCTATGAATTAGTTGCATTCACTCAACCATGAGCTCACCATTTGTTGGATACCCTTACTCTGCTCTGTACCATCACATCACAGAGGATACACGCTCAACAAGACAGACATGACCCGTATCACTCATTCCGCATTTTGAAAGGGAAAAGAATTCAGGGCAAGCACGTTTCTCAGTCTTGGGGAGTCATGGGAGGCTCCGAAGAGGGTGCAGCGAAAGCATGAAGGGTGAAAAGATGGAGACAGATGTGGGGCCATTGGGTGCAGAGCCGGCAGCAGCCACTGGGGCACATGCAAGGGGAACGGTGAGAGGCAGTGTACCACCAGGAGGACACAGGCCAGGCTCCGGCCAGAGTGTCTGACCCTCCTGAAGTGACTCCAAATCCCTAAATATTGGGTTGAGCTGCAGGAAACTGCCATCTTTCCAGGTCAGCGTGATCTACTGTCAGTAATTTTCCATAGCTCACCTGGATACTTCCCTGGATAACAACCCTTGGGCACTCCCCTGTCTCCACTAGTCTCTCCACAGGAGAAAACACACAGTGGCCTTGGGAAACATACCAGAATCCGTACAAGCGAGTAGGAGGGTGGCAGGGTGATGACGGGTGACACTGACAGACACACAGAGGCCACATTGAAGAGTGAAGGAGCCACAGTAAGATATTTGGGCTTTATCCTTAGGATGATGGGGATGACCAAATTTGTACTTTAACATGCTCACTCAAGACCACCTGGAGAGTGGAGTGGGAAGGGCAACACGAGACAGAAAAACACAAAAATCTGCTCTTACGGTGGTTCAGCAAGAGAGAAGACAGACCCACAGGAGCAGGGCCAGGTGGGAGGGCTCAAGGGCACCCAAGAGGCCAGCCTGGCAGGACTCGGTGACCCAGAGCAGGAGGCGAGGCCTGGGGGAGGGGAGCCTATGTGCCACCCAGGCAGCAGCCAGGTGCAAGGGCCCGTCCAAGCGGGTGATGAACCATTCTCTGGGCTGGATACCCAGCAGGAGGGGCTGGCATGGAGGGAAATGAATGAGTCCTGGGCAGGACTGTTCACTCCATTCGATGAAGAGGAGATCAAAGACCAGAAGCAGCAGGAAGCGAAGGGAACAAGTGTTTGCTGACTGTCCGCTAGGTAGAGGATTTATCTCTGCTGCTTATTAAAATCCACACCAACTCCAGGAGGGGGCGGGTACCTGTCCTTCAGCTTTACTGCTAAGGAGACAGACAGAGAATGTTTCCAGACAGAGAATGGAAATCAAGTGGAGGGATCAGCTGCAGAGCTGCGTTCTCAAGGGGCATCTTTCCACCGATGCCCAAGTTCCTTCACCTCCGACCTGCTGACCAGCATCCCAGTGGAACATGTGGTGTGTGCGGTGCTCGTGGCTAAAAATGTTAGCTGGATAAGGTCAACAGGGAGATGCTGAAACCTGCCCGAGCACCCAGGGGAGAAGGGGAGGACGGACGCGGAGCAGAGCACCTGACCCAGATGAGTGTCCTATTTTCGAAGGAGGGGAAACATTCTTTGGAGGATGCTCCTTCCTGTGTGCCCTCCTTACCCCACACTCTCTACGGCCCACATTTCTCATGGTTCTTCCCCATGTGTGTGGCGCTGGAAGCAGGGAAATAGGCAGTGAATGGTTGGAAGAACGTACTTTGCAAGCTTGAGAACAAATCCCACAGTACCTTCCCTGCCCCACCGAGCAGAACTCAGCAAAGCATCCTATCTCCTTGTCTCTTAAAGGACAAGCATTTTAGCCAATGGCATCATCTGAGCCCATAGAGGTTGAAGGCATAGCCTAGTTAAAGTGTTATTTAACAATTCCAGAAGAGTAGCAAAAACAGTCCATAAAGCTAAATGACTCCCGGGGAAGAAAGTACACATTACATTTTCATACTTGTTTCCTTAATTAGGAACAGATCCTGGTGGCTGGGATTTATTTCCATGAGCACACACATCCACAAAAATGAGAAACATCTTGACATGCTACAACATCCGTAATGTTTCTCCAATCTGAATTCCTAATTAGGTTAAAAAAAAAAAAGGCAACCGTGAATTTTCACGCTGGTTTTGATTTGGGATTCAAAACAGAACCTAAGATGTGCAATTTTTTTATATTGTTCCAAAACACGTATAAGCTGGGTCAAAATCCATAAGACCCACTTCAGAGTTTGAAAAGAAAAAAGAAAAAAGGAAAAAACAGACCAAGGCATGAATTCGGAATTTAACATGGCACAGAAGATCCATCTTATGGAACATGAAAACTAACTTGTGATCTCACTGAGACACTTCTCAACATTGTCACCTATTACTTTCTATAAAGAGGAGAAAAGAATCGGGTGGGAGAGAGGGATGGTGTTTATATGGCACCTGCGTGAATCCTGTCACGGAATTCAAAGGACTCCTTTTTGTGTGTTTTTCTTTGTTCACTTATTACAGAAAGTGGCTAGCCTTTCTCATTGCGTTCACTAAATTCTGTTCCAGTCAAGAACCCGAGCACACAGCGGCGTCGGTCACGAAGACATTCTGATCCTTACCTACGCAGCTTATCCTCGAGCATCTCCATGTACTTCAGAGCACTCTCCTTCACACTCATTTCTGCAAAAACAAAAATCCAAAGTTGATGCAAAGACGGAACAAAACCCAGGAGTGCTCCACTATAAGCCAAACACCAAAGGATCGAAGTCGGACTGGTAGTAATGATCGCCTTCCTGGTGTGGAAAGCAGGCGAGTTCACGGGGCGGGGCGGGGTGGGGGCTGCCTGGAGGAAGGTGCTGGAAATGCTGTGAGGCCCCCCAGTGCCTCCATCTGGGCACTGTGCTTCCAAAGGAAGCTCCCTGGGTGTTGGGCGTGGATGCCGCTGCTCTCTGTGCCTTTCATCTTTCCCAACTGGTAGCCAAGAGCTTGGTGGCAGAGGATGAAAAAAAAGATACAAGTGGGAATCAACTCCCATCCTAGGGATGAACCAGAAGCTCACCGGTACAGGAGCAGGGAACTGCAGACCCTTCCACTGAGACCCACATGGAAACGGGATCCTGATAGGACTTGAGTTCAGTTGACTTCAGTGACTCAGTTTCCAAAGCTGGGAGGTCTGTAGCCCCTAGCGATGAACTCAGAGCCTCATAATCATCAAAGGTGGAGGAATCGATGATTTGTGGTGCCCCCGTGGATCAGAGAGGCCCTTCACTCATAAAAAGACATTTGGTCTTTTGTACGTGAAGAAAATGTTAATTTTTTTTCCCTCTTAATAGGTTAAAAAAAAAATAAAAATGTTGGGTGCCTGGGTGGCTCAGTCGGTTAAGCATTTGCCTTTGGCTCAGGTCGTGATCCCAGGATTGGCAGGGAGCCTGCTTCTCCCTCTGCCCCCCTCTCTCTCTCTCTCTCTCTCTCTCTGTCTCACATAATAAATAAATAAAATCTTTTTAAAAAAATCAAAATGCTGATTTGACATTGTCCCTTTTTTTTAAACAGAGGGAATAAGAGGGGGAACTCATGCTGTTTTACTATATAAATATTTTTATGTTAAAGAGCGAAAGAGAGATTCGGTGCCTTCTGGACAAGTCCTGATAGCCTCTGTTTCCTCCTCTGTAGGAAGAAAACGCCATCCTCTCAAGGTGACCGCCGACTGAGAGAGGACGATGAAGTGCCCAGGAGAGCAGGTGGCATCAGAGCAGTCCCCATCAGACAGTGGCTGTAATTAGCGATGTTGCTGCCATTTCTACCCTGACCACTATTATCACCACTGTGGAGTTTATTAGTGTTTTTATTCCGACCTGTATTCTCAGAGGCAATTCATGCATTGACATTGGGGTGTGTGGGGAGCAAAATCCACGCTGTTTGACTCACTGCCCTGAGCCTCTGCGGAGGGGGCTCTCAGGACCCTGTTTTGTCACCATGTACGTGTTAGGGTAAGGGACAGGGCGGTATAGTTGGAACTGGAAAAAGGACCTTGAAATTCCTCATAAAGAAACCAAATATGGATGCAGAAATTAAAACAGAAGTTCTTGTTCATCAGTTCGTAACAGATAAAAACAGAAATGTACCCAGTGAAAGCAACTCTTTAAATGGGTCCCTTAATCCAGTTGACTTGGGTCAACCTCCTTTACAAGTGAAGTTGTGCTAATTTTTTTTCTCCAAATGTGTATTTTCAGCACCTATAGTGCATTGGGTACTGTGCTAGCATGGGGAGTAAGGTGTGGGGACATGGCTCCGTGTCACTGAGACCTGTTCCCTGGTTTATCTGGAGCAAGGATTACACATTCAGAATGTCCCAACCAGAAGTGCCCTGTTTCACACCCAGAACATATTTTTGTATGCCGCACACCATGATAATCCCTTGGGATAAACCTGTAAACAGAAGCAATAAAGATACCTGCTTTTGTAAAGCTTCGTTCTGGTAGGGACAGGTAGTAACGAATAAACATAAGAGTCCCATAGAGTACCAGGAGGTTGTAAGTGCTACAAAGCAAGAGAAGGGGATCAGAATGGGGCTGCAGAGGGGTCGGGCGTCATTGGGAAGGTGACATCTGAGTAAAAATATGAAGAGGGCCGGGGGGAGCACAGAGCAGCCTTCCTGGGAAGAGCAGGGCGGGTAGAAGGACCAAGCAGGCTAAAGGTCCTAGGGCAGCAGCACACCTGACTACTCCACCAACATCTGGAGGAGACATTCTCTGGGGAAAGAGATGAGGCAGAGAAAGAGCCCAGCCCCCATCATGCAGGCCACTGTGGCAAACTGTATTTCCAAAACTCGGCCACAGTAATATTCTGGGTCCCACACACTATTCCAGAACTTGGCCATTCCCCATCAAGCAGTGAATTCTATTTCCTTCCTCTTGAATCTAAACGGCCTATGATACTACAACCAGTAGAGAATGACGGGAAGGATGCTTTTTAATTTCTGAGGCTGGGGTCCAGCTTCTGCCTGGCTATTTCTACTGGGAACCCAGCCTCCATGTTTGAGGAAGCCCCAGCCACAGGGAGAAACCATGGAGAGATGTTCTGGCCGAAGTCCCAGGTGCAGCTCTCAGCCAACAGACAGATATGGGGGTGAGCGAACCTTCAGATGGTGTGAACCACAGAGCCCAAGGGGCCCAGACGTCAGGAAACAAGAGACAAGCCATCTCGGCTTCTCTGGACCTAAATGTCTGATTCACAGAATGGGCACACACAACAAACAGCTGTCAGTCATTGAGTTTGGGAATGATTTGTTATATAGCTGTAGTTCCTGGAAAGCCATGCCAGGGTTTTGAGCACTCGGAGAGAAACGGGAAAACACTGGAGAAAAAAGGCAACAAACTGGGTCATGGTCGCTCTGTTGGACTGGACTCTAGGAAGACATAAGAGACGTAGAGAGAAGGTTAGAGCCATCCTCCAGGACGAGGTAGTGGGGACTGAGACCATGGTGTCACAGGAGTGGGGGATAGGAGGCAGATTTTAGATCTATTTTTATTATTTATTTTCTTAAGATTTTATTTATTTATTTAAACCTGGATTACTTTTAAACATACGGATATGGTTTTCGTCCTCAAGGGAGGTGCGGTGCATTTTTTTTTAAGGATTTTATTTATTTATTTGACAGACAGAGATCACAAGCAGGCAGAGAGGCAGGCAGAGAGAGAGGGGGAAGCAGGCTCACGGCTGAGCAGAGAGCCCGATGCGGGACTCTATCCCAGGACCCTGGGATCATGACCTGAGCTGAAGGCAGAGGCTTTAACCCACTGAGCCACCCAGGCGCCCCTAGATCTACTTTAAAGATAGGGACTGCAGGGGTTCCTGACAGATTGAATTCAGGCATGTGAGAAAGAGACCCAGAAAGGATGACTACAAAGGTTTTGCCCTGAGCCACCAGAAAACAGAGTTGCCATCAACGGGGATGGGAAGAATGCATGTGAAACCAGTCTGAAGAGACGAGCAAGCGTTCAGTCTTAGACTGGGATTTGCTAAGATGAGTAGAACTTCAATATTCTCACCAAAAAAAAAAGAAAAAAAAAAAAAGGCAAACGTGAACGGTGATGGATGTGTGAATTTACCGGATGGACGGGGAGGTAGCTCTTTCACAACGCACTCATGTATCAAATCGTCACGTTGTAGACTTTAAATACCTTACAATTTCATTCATTGATTATACCTCCAAAAACTGGAAAAAAAATAAAAGCGGTTGAGAAGCTTCCAAAGTGTTCAAGTTTGAAATCTGACAACCTGGAGTTTATGAGCTGCCCCAGGGGGACGTCCAGGACGAAGCTGGGCACGTGGGTCAAGAAGAGGTCTGCCTGCAGAGGGGCACTTGGAAGACACTGGCGTGTGGAACGAGGAGATACGATGTGTCTCTCAGAGAGCGAGGGTAACGGAAGCAGCCCATGGCGGTCATATGTCCCTACAATTCTATCACGATGGCATCTTTCATCCAAAGGACAAAAAAAAGGACAAAGGCCCCTGGGTGGCTCAGTGGTTTAAGCCTCTGCCTTCAGCTCAGGTCATGATCTCAGGGTCCTGGGATCGAGTCCCGCATCGGGCTCTCTGCTCAGCAGGGAGCCTTCTTCCCCCTCTCTCTGCCTGCCTCTCTGCCTACTTGTGATCTCTGTCTGTCAAATAAATAAATAAAATCTTTAAAAAAAAAAAATGCACCGCACCTCCCTTGAGGATGAAAACCATATCCGTATGTTTAAAAGTAATCCAGGTAGATTCCATATTAATGATTTTGCTCAGAAATCACTACACACTTGTCTCATCTAAGCATCCCAGGCTCTGGGTAGTGTGACACGCTGGGTGTTGCACAGGGGCACCCAGGCAGCTCCCCGTGCTTTTCCGCTCGCCCGGAGGCTGCCGTCTGACACAGACACTGCACTGAAATCCCACCTTCCCTAGATCCTGACCCATCCCCCAGCCAGGCAGCCTGAACTGCCTTTCATGCCTATGAACTAGGTTGACTTACAGCCTTCCAGAGAGGCCGGGGCTGTAGACAGGGGGTTTACGTTTTCATCTTCCTAAATAATATGTCCAAGTGGGGACGCCTGAGCGGTTCGGCTGGTGGAGCGTCGGACTCTTGATTTCAGCTCAGGTCACGATCTCGGGGTTAGGAGACCGAGCCCCACGTTGGGCTCCGCACTGGGCATGGAGCCTGCTTAAGATTCTCCCTCTCCCTCTGCCCCCACTCATCTCCCTCTCTCTAGAGAAGGAGATGCACTGGGAAGAGAGCTCCTCTTTTCTTCCTTCCTCATCGTCCCTCTGCTCTTTCCTTTCCTAACCTGACATTAGAGTGGACACCAAGAGAACGGTAGTGGCATTGAGGCAAGCTTCCAAGAACCGAAAACGTTGCTGAAGAAAGCTGATTACTCCAGGTCGACCGGCCTCCTGACCGGGAAAATGCAGAAAAGGCCTCCTCTCCTCTCCATTTGCTAAGGGAATCTGACATCCAGAGTTGGGCAATATTATCAGAATGGAATTCATATAATTAACTTCGTGAAACTAATTAAGCAAAAACTGATTGATCATTAAATGCAGTAAATCTGTGAAAACATTAAGGCGAGTGCGAGGTGCAAACACAAATCAAAGTTACAGGAATTTAACCCGGGCCCTACTTCGCGCCAGGCACTATTTAAATCTAAGAGACATGGCTTCAAGGGTCACAGAGAGAGCGGTGGGGCCACCCTCTAACTTTGATGTCTCCTTGGAGCGCCCGGCAACATTTGCCATAAATCTTCATGATAACCGATAATCCACAAATGGCCCAAGGTACCTGATGAAAAAACTCTACCAATTTACCCAGCAATACCCTTTTCAGCACAAACAAGGGAGGTAAAAGAACATTGAGTGGGAAACAGGGCTGACTAGGTTTTAGTGCATTATATCCTTTGTTTGTGTCATAAAAGGACAAAGAAAAAGCAATACTTGTGATGATAATCATACAGGAAATGAGCCACACCCACACAGAGTTGCAGTCAGATTGAATGTAGCAGCGGCTACTAAGAGATTCAGTCCCAGCATCTTCTATCAATAAGGGCAGCATCCTGGGGTGATTACGGTACCACCTCAGATTCCACAATGGACGCCAAGGGGACCCCATCAGTCTAGCATTCATCACAAATTTTGTCTAACACTGGCCGTTTTCTTGGAACGTTCCAGTAACATAGTAATTCTAGTAACATAAGGCTTGGCCTCGCTTTACGAAAACAAGTCATCAGCTTTCAAGGTTCATTATTCAAGGATCAATTTCGACCCAATTAACTCTCATTAGTAAAATCCTCCCAAAGGAATATGTGAAAGATAAAGGAGAAATTGCAGAATTCTGAGAAATTTTCGAACATCTAAAGTATTATTTTTCTACTGCAGGGAATGAAAGAATTTCTGTTTATTTGAGTCATTAAACCATGCATGGGAATGAAGTAGTTAATACTGAGCGGAAAAAACACCAAGGGAAGTCAACAACACAGGAAAATGAACTTGTGATTTGCTTGTCTTGATATGTGTGATGGACTGGTATTGTCTAAGACCTTGAAAGATGGTGGAATCCATGAAACAATGCACTACACAAGTCAACTTTTTTACCAGAGGACAAGAGGGAAACACCAGCCATGAGTCTCTGCTGATACCACAGTGAACCTGTCTCACATCGGAAATTCGCTATGAGAGAACCTGATACCAAGTTAATGATATCAAGGACATTTCCTTGATCCCTTCCTGTGTGTCAGGAACTGTTCTAACCACCTTGTTCTAAATGCTAAACAATGATACTGCCTATGAAGCTGCTCTATTATTATCCTCATTTTGCCCAGATGACACAGAGGGGCAGCAAAGACCAAAGTCACAAAGCAGTGAGAGATCATCCCAGACCCCATTGTTATGGAACCCATGACTTCCATTTTCAATAACCCAGGGGTTCAGGAAGTGCACATTGAATAAATGCATGTGAAATTTTAGCCACCAACAACATGAAGCTGGAGTTCACAGAGAGAGTAAATTAAAGAGAGACCAAAGACTTCTGTAAAAAGTCAGAGTTGTAAAGAGCATGGACAATTGCAAAGAACAATGGCATTAACAAATGGAAACTCGATTGTATGTAAATTGTAGGGAAGAGTGCTGCTAAAATAAATTACCATTGTGTAATATACATACGCATGTGTGTGTGTGTGTGTGTGTGAGTGTGAGTGTGTGTGTGTGTGTAAAGGGTATAGGGCCAAGGTGATTTCATAGCAGGTTGCATGCGAAGATGATTAATAATTCTCTGAGGCTCATATTCATGTTGGTTCCCTCCCAATAATAAAACACCAGCTTCATGTGGTCTCACAAACAGATTATTACCCGCATGTATACCTTTGTTTATTTACGTCACTTCCTGTTACCACTATGCGTGGTAGTCATTTGAATAGAATCCCAAGTGGAGATCCTGAGTTAAGCTGGAGACAATCTGTGCGGGGCTTTAGACAGGCCATTGTCCATTCCCTAGGGCTGAACCAAAGAAACACACCATCACTAAACTAGCAATGGCTTCGCGTGCCGTTGGCGGGCCATCATTCAGTGTGGCGTTGCTAATTTCTCTCTCTCTTTCCCTCTGACGTCGATAGGAGATTTGCAGAGAGAAGACAAATGGCCAGATACGGATCTGACAGAATTAATAAACGGTACCAGAGAGCAGAATTCTCTTCAGGGGTGCCTGCTTCTCATTCGTACATCCATCTCGCGTCTCTCAAACGCCCACCATGTGCCCGATTGTGTGTTGAGCACCGGAGCTGCAGACAGGAGTCAGACGTGGCCCTTAGACTAGAGAACACCGGGTTTGGGGACAGAAAACGGTCACATAAACGTGTGATGAATAAAAGCAAGGAGCGGAGTTCCGTGATTGGAACTTAAAGCAGCAGTCTCTTCTGGGACGGTCACAGAAGAGCCTCTGCCTAGCTTGAGGGGCTTGAAAATGGACTTCCTGAGGAAGTGAACGGAGTAGCCATCTTAAAGGATTTTCCACGCTGGCTAAAGCCCGAGGAGGCATGGGTAATCCAAAACAGCAGTTGCACATAAAGTAAGATTCATGTTTCTGAAAATCGGGCATTTAATGTCATATTATTTTACCCTCTCAGTAATTTCTGAATCATTTCCCCCCCCTCAGCTTACATTAAGATTAGTCGATGTGGGCCGGGATCCCACAGCAAAGGAAGGCAGGGTGCCTGCAGGACATGGGCCAGTCCCAAAGCCCCGGCTCTGAGCCGTCACAGCCACACCCGGAAATGGACATCCAGGGGTCCTCCTCGGGGGATCCGAGTGAGAATGCTGTGTTGTAATGACCTCACACCAGCAGAGGCACCCAAAGGTCAGAGGGCGGAAAGGCTTTTTCAGAACTGGAGCACCGTCATGACTCCGTCGTCCGTAAAGAAAGTAAAACTAATTATTCTGAACTATGTTTATGCTTCACTTGCACCGTTTTGCCCCGAGTGCTGGCGTGCGGCGACGGCTGTCCCATGTGGGGCCGCGTGGCTGCCCCAGGGAGCCCCGCCCCACGGCCCTTGAACCCAGAGCGCATCTCAGGGCCTTGTCCCGTTTTGATCCTCGTGTCTGTAGAAGCCACACCTGAGTGGATGGATAGAGGTGGTGGGCAGGTGGGAAGGAAGGAGGAAGGAGGAAGTAAACGCCACTAAGTTTAAAAATGTTTCCTCTACAGTGAGAGATTCCAGTCCATAAATGATAAAGCCCGAGTTCCAATTTCCCCTGCTGTGCTCGTCACGAGTTAATTGGGTATCATCTGATACAGTAATTCTCACCTTCCCGGTTCAGACCTGCTCCAACATGTACTCTCCCGGTGCCCTTGACGCACACGGCCTAATCAGCACAATCCAATGACTAGAAGAGAAACCGAGCAAGCGTGGTATGGAAAGCAGGTGGGGAAAAAAGATAGGTCAGGACGCTATCAGCCCAGAGCAGCCTCACGCCACAGTCCCGACACACGAGTCCTCGCCCGCCAAAGATTTCCACCAATGGAAAGGCAAGCGCCTCTCCCCAGCTCCCCCTGCAGACAGCAGCTGGCTCAGGTCTGGACACCTTCTTATCTGCCAGTGCGTGTAACTGAAACACTGGAGGGGCGCCTGGGTGGCTCAGTCGGTTGAGTATCAGACTCTCTCGGTTTTGGCGCAGGTCACGGTCTCAGCTCTGGTCACGGTCTCAGCTCAGGTCACGGTCTCAGCTCAGGTCATGGGCTCAAGGTTGTGAGAGCAAGCCCGGCATCAGCTCCCTGCTCAGAGGGAAGTCTACCGTCTCCCACTCTCTCCACCCCTCCCCCTGCTCAACTGTGCTCTCTCTCTCTCTCTAAAATAAATAAATCTTTAAAAAATAATAATAATAATAACTTAAAGAGAGGTGACCTGGAGATCCATGTACAACATTTTAAAAACTGCTTAAAATATCTACTTACTTATGTTGCCTTATACGGTCCATTTGAGAACACGCACTTTTGTTCTTTACCTCTTGCTCCCTCTTCCCCTCCAACATGGACAGCACATGCAGACACACATGGGTGCACGCGGGATTTACTTCTCTTCTTATTGACAGAACAAGGAATGGAACGTGGGGCTTGGTTTTTAAAATGGAATACTATTTTGTTACACAATATGTGTTTAAAAAGAAAAAAAAAGCCCACATCCACATTGATCTTCGTAAGCGAAGGAAAATGGGCTCACAGGGTGTCAGCGTGATGGACGCATGTGGACACCTTACCGCGTTTACAGTAACTCCCTAAATCCTTTTTGAGGATATGGAGGCTGAGGTTGAGGGGAGATCCAGTTCAGTTTTACGACAAAGTCGATGTGTTCTCAAATACATAATCCTGCTGCGCAATTATCATGAAACGTAACTGATGGATTCTATTCAAGGTGCGGAGCATTTCACAGAAGGAAGGGAGTCCCTTTTCCCTTAACTGTTAAAGGTTTGAAACTGACATCTCTCGGTTGGACACCGAGCACCTGAGGTCTGATCTGAGTTCTTGCCCCTGGAAGAGAGATCCTGGAATGCTGGCAGGTCAGATCTGAATGTCCCCCGGGGCAAGGAAGGGGAACCGTCCGAAGGTCGTCAGATCCCCAGCTCTCCACGTTGGATGTCCCCTCAGTGCTGTCTGGGGAAGCAATGAAGCAGGCAGCCCGGTTCTGGCCTGCTGCCTGCACCTAGCAGACTTCGGCAGGGTCGTGCTGGGGATACAGAGGGGAAGATTGTAACATCACCAGCTACTCTGCTTCTCAGTCCTACGGGAGAGCGACCCCTGTCCACCACCTCCAGCAGAGGGACTCTCTGCCCAACACCCTTCCCTTTGGAGGTGCTAATCACCCTCCTCCCAGCCCCTGGCTAGCACAGCCTAGCACCGTCTTCTTGGCTGAGACTTTCCCGGATGGAGGAGACAGTCGTACAAGCCAGTTGGCTCCTCGCTCCAGAGTTTTCAAACACGCACGAACTGAAGGGGACCTTCCCTCTCCAGTGCCAGTGCTGAAAAACGGCTGGGAGCCGCCTGCAGCCACAGTTCGGTCCCCGTGTGAGGACAAAGCTGAGATGGGTTCACAGAGAAGAGGCAGCTTCCAAGCCCCTGGGCCCAGCATCCCACCGCCCTCCCACCCCCACTCCCACCTCCACAGTGGTGATTTGAGCCAATACAGCGCCTCTTCTGACTCCTGACACTGCTCTGATGTTTCCTCTGCCTGGAATATCCTCCCGAAATGTTCTCTGCCCTCCTACCACTAAGATACTGCGGGGCTACAAGACCCTGCTTTCTTGTCATAGGTCCCCTCTTCCCATGGTCCTCTCACCTCTACTGGGTGTCTGCAGACCCTTCAGACCTTCCTATAGCCATCAAGTTCATAGCCATCAAGTTCATATAGGACATGGCTGATCCCCTCTGCTCAAGTTCTATCTTCTTTGAACCCTTAGTGCCTAGCGCAATCCTGGGCTCGGGGAAGGTGCCCAGTATGTCCTGTGACACCAGCTCTAGGCCAGGTCCTGTGCCAGCCACCAGGGAAGCTTCAATGAAGACCACATGGTTTCCCTTCCCAAGGGACCAACACCCCGATAAGGAGATGGAAATCAGAACAGAAGATCAGGGTGCCAAGTGCCTGCGGTCATCAAAGAATAACTCTCAGGAGGGTGCAGGAGAGACACAAATGCAACCCAGGCTGAGGGGAGAGGCCCGGCTATGGGGGCTCCCTGGAGAAGAGGACCTGTGAACCGAGAAGGGAATGAATATGCGGACACGCTTCAGCTTCTATTACGAACAAAACAAAGCACACGGAAGACGAGAGGGGGAGGTACAGCGGGGAATGAAATAAAGACAGAAGGTTGCAAAACTCCCGCCCTTAGACACCAAGTCCTCAACCAGGCGTCCTGCAACACAGAGGCATCAACCTCCTGCTCAGCCATGCTCCTCAAGCTACTTGGTGGGCGCTCGAACAGCACCAATCCGCGATGAAGCTGGGTTACGTGGGGACTACACAGACTATCCTGACCTCTTACAGGCTATGACAATGTCCAAAAGTGAACTGGCCTTCCCCCCCCCCAAATAAAATTCATTTAACAGCCACCTCCAAACAAAGGGCATGCCTTTACCAAGCAGGAGACATGACTTCCCTCCAAGGCAGGAGACATGATCTCCCTCCGAGGCAGTAGACATGACCTCTCTCCGAGGCAGTAGACATGACCTCTCTCCGAGGCAGGAAAACTGCACACTCAGCCCAGAAGACGCAGCTCACAGCATCCCCAGCCTCCCCCACACCATGCACTGAAAGGAGCAAGTAGATGCCGGCATAGCAATAAGACGTCCCCAAGAAGACAAAATACCTGTGAATGGAAGATCTATGATCCTACCTAGAGTTCTCTCATTGATGTATTCTCTCAAGCCTTGTACAGAAGCAGGGGGAAAGGCCAGATGAGTCACACCGAGGCACCTAGTCAGATGGGAACAATTTTCCATTTGGGGACAATTTCACAGATGCATGGGTTCCTTCCTCCTACTGACAACCGCCCAACAAACGCACGCACGTACACAAGCACGTAGTGCCCACATCCAGGGCCACACAGGACCCCATGGGGCCCCATGACCAGGCCACACAGGACCAGGCACCTGTTGCTTGTGGACCAAGTCCTCAAGAGGCCCAATGTAAACCAGTGTGCCTCCCTCTCCTTCCACACACAGCCCACACAGGCACGGGTCACCGAGCCCGGATGCTGAAAAAACGAACAGAGAAAAAAATTATAAATAGTTTGCAAACAGGCTACATCAGGACAAACATGCTCCAGGCGGGACAAACCACACAATACATAATCTGAATGATGCAAGCCTCCGTGCTAAGTGGTGGACAGAGGTTGGACATGCTAGCTAGGGGGTCCATAGGCTTGTATGTGGGGCACTTACAATGAGGGATGACGGAGATGGCAAAGAAGGGAGGTCGCCCTTGAGGGGGGCTAGGGGCCATAGCCAACTGTTCTGCAGAAGATCCTGGCACAGATTCCAAGGGATCCAAGAATTCTTAATCCAAACCTAGTCTCCAACCATTAAGAAGTTAAATTGGCCAAGTGTATGAATCATGTTTTTACTTTCTATTTTATTTTTTGTGTTTGTGGCTACTTATGTATTTAATTGATTTATTAATTAATTTTTTAATGGAAGTACAGTTGACATGCACTGTTATATAAGTTTCAGGTAGGGGCGCCTGGGTGGCTCAGTGGGTTAAGCCTCTGCCTTCGGCTCAGGTCATGATCTCTGGGTCCTGGGATCAAGCCCCACATTGGGCTCTCTGCTCAGCAGGGAGCCTGCTTCCCCCTCTCTCTCTGCCTGCCTCTCTGCCTACTTGCCTACTTGTGCTCTCTCTCTCTCTGTCCAAAAAAAAAAAAAAAAAAAAAAAACCTTTAATATAAGTTTCAGGTATACAGCACAGTGGTTCAACAATTCTGTACGTTATGACCCTTGCTGGTCCTAGCACTGACTGCCCCTCCCAGGGCTAGCCAGTTCCTAGAGATAGTCAACACCTTGCCTGAGAGTAAGACTTTCCTATGAAAACCAACCGACCCAGAGCCCACCTCCTTCACCCAGCTCTCCCCCTGAGCCGTGATCCCCTCGCCCCTCTCACCCAGGTACCAGACAACTAGAGGCCGCCTATGCCCCAGAACCCTGAAATTATTCAAACCAGCCAGTTCTCAGCCTGCACACCTGCCACACCTCTTCCCGCTCCCTTGCCCACATTTCCTGCTTGATCCCTCTGCCTCCTGACAGCCCGGCACTTTCCTGCGTGGCCCGCATGGTGCGGCACGTCCCCCCGACCCTGGGACCTGTGAGCTACCAACTCTTTCCAAGGACAGCCGTCTCCTGCTCTGTTGGCCTTACCATGCCTGAATAATAATAAAACCTATACTTGAACACCTCGACTTTGGACAACAGAACCTGCTACATTCAGCCATCGACCAGCTAGATTTATGACTCTTAATATTCAGACACATGGTATCTATGCCTCGTGCTGTACCTCTGCCCCAGCCCCACGGGTATTAGAGACGTGCCTGCTCTCACCAACACGTGCCGCTAATTCTAGAATGGACAAGGGAAAAGAGACAAGCCTTATCAGCAATGAACACGGCGTTATGAAAGAGCTGAATTCCAGCCTTATCAAAGCAGCCACCGGGGAACAGAATCCTTGCTCTTCCAAAGCCCAGGCAGCCGTGTGCAGCAGGAGGCTCCCGGGGAAGCAGTGCCAGGAGAGGCATCAGGGATGCAGGCCAGGCGGGGTGCTCATCACGGGGCTGGTAGGGCCAAGAGCGCCCACCCCGGCTGCCCTTCTGGGGGTCCGCCGTGATGCTCTGAACATTGGTTTGGCCCACCTGGCCACTGTATTTCTCGACTTCCGCTTCGCAGAGGAGACTGGCTGCGGAACTCAGTGGAAACCCTTAGTACCGTCATCGCCGACCCCTCAGCTGGGCCCTCGCTCAGGGAAGGGGCCTGCGATTCCCAACCTCTCTACAGCTGCCCTCTCCCGGAGAAAGGCCAGAAAACCTTGCTTAACACCCTGCGTTGGCTTCCCTTCACCCTTGGAACCAAATTGAAACCTCTCCACGAGTCCTGCCGGTGTGACAGGGTCGGTCCCCCATCTCCCCATCCACACCTCACCCCTGGCACCCTGGCCTGGCCTCGTCCCCTCCACACCAGGCTCTTTGCCCACCCTCCGCCTGGTGCCCCTGCCCTGCTCCCCGGCTAGAGGCAGCACTCTGGTCCTTCATCTCCAGCTTCCATGCTAACCCTTAAAGGGCGCCTCCCGCCCCGATTATTCTCTCTCTGATCCTTGATTGTTGCCTTCCAGGCCTTACAACATCTGGTGCTTATTTTATTTATGGGTTCATTTCCCTGGTGGTGGTGGTGGTGGTGGTGGTTTTTTCTGTTTTTATTCTTCTGTCCCGCCCACAAGTTTCAGGAGAATGTCCCCGCCCCACCCCGCCCTGCGGGGGTTCTCTATGCGTCTGTTAGATTATCTGTTAGCTCTCTTAACAACGTGCATCTGATTTCACATACCGGGCACTGCTGCTGAGCCTCACTGTGGCTTCATAAAGCAGAGAATGGCACACGGGAAACACCCCGACCATGCGCACAGGCAGTGAGCATTCTGGCATCCCTGGGGAAGGGGAAGGCCAGCCGTGGCCATGTGGTAGGAGCATGCAGTAGGAGGCATAAGGGGTCGCTGGTGCCTTATAGGTTCAAGTTCAGTGGGAACGCTCAGCGCCAGCCCCCCAAGGCATCTCCAACTCCCACCCTAGGAGTGCAGAGCAGCTTGATATAGGAAAACGTGAGAGCAGGTTGTGTGCCAACTCCAGTTGTGAGAATGGGGATTTGGGACTATTGGTGAAGGGCGCACCTAAGCCCACCTGTTCTCGTGGGTGCCTAGGAGAGCGCAGGGTATGTAAGTCAGGAGGTCTGTGCCCACTGCTGATGCCAGCATCTTGATCAGCTCCCACCTGCCGTCTGCAGTGGGCATGGCGGAGACAGGGGAATGTGTTGGCTGGGAAGCAGAAGCAAGAATGCTGGAACTCCCCACTGTGACTCACAGCGCAAGCTGGCCCTCACTGCAGTTGGGAACGTAGTGCGGCAAACGCTGCGGCGGAATCTCATTTTCTGTATTTGACTTTGGAAATTGTATTTGGGGTAATGCTAATGTGGAAACTGAGTGTATTAAAACAAAGTACAATAATAACATGGGGCATTTCTAACAGCTTACAACAAACACCCTCCTTCCTCCCTCCCTCCCTCCCTCTCCCCCTCCCTCCCACCTTCCCTTCCTTCTTCCCCCTCAAACACACCCTAAAGAGCACAAGATCCATGAGAATTTAAAAATAGCCTAACATGGATTTCAAGTAGAGTAAACTAAATGAGTCCAATTTTCCATGCCTTTCATTTTAAATTATGCGCTAAATGTCTAGAAGCATGAGATGTAAGTGAGGAGGATGGGACATTTAAAATCTAATTTTCAAACATTGGGTCCTAAGGCAGAACAGGGAAAATGCATTTACACATATAATTGTGCCTGCAAATCAATACTGGCAGAACGAGTGCCCCTTTGGCTGGTGAGATCGCCTGGCTTGGGTTCATCAAGCCCCAGGAAGCCAAGGCACCGGTTTGCCGGGTACACCCCAAGCCCCTGCTAGGTACCAGCTGGTGCGTGCCAGGTGCTGAAGGAGATCAGGGAGGTCAGGGAGGTGTCCTGCGACAGAGCTGCTCCGCTGAAATCCAAGCACAGTATAAGGACCAGAGCAGGCAGCATGGCAGAGCGACCAAGGGCGACGACCCATGAGGCTAGCCAGCTTGGAAGTCAAGGGAGAAGGGGCGCATTGGGGAAACTGTTCAGGGTGGCTGAAGATGAATGCATGAGGAAGGAGGGAGAGGGTAAGGGATGCGGGTAGAAAGGAGGGTAGAGAGAGGAAGCAGAGGCACGTCAGGAAGGGCCTCCTCTGTCCCTGTGGGAATATGGGCTTCATCCTACGAAGGGGAGCCATTCAGGGTTCTACAGAAGAGCTTGACGGGGCAGGTTCCTTGTCCGTGAACACAATGTGACTACACCGCAGAGTGGGTCGTAGGGGAGAGGACTACACGTAGGAGGGTCTCCTGAATGCTACGGCGGTAATGCAAGGGGACTAGACTCAGGATGTGTTCATGGGTTGGACAGAGGGGGGCTGATCCAAAGGACAGTAGGGAAATAAGATTAGCAGGAATTAGCTTCAGGTTGAATTCATTCATTCATTCTCTCAGCAACTACATATGGCCAACTTCCATGGGCTGGGTGCTTGCTAGTCTAGAAGCCAGAAATACCACAGTGGAAACAAGAGCATTTAATAAGTGGGTATTCGTACAACTGTTCAGAGAGGTGCTTGATGTTTGGGAACCACCGAGTTACTGCTTTCGACAGAATGACTACAATAAAACAGACACGGAGCCTACATTCCAAGTGGAGAGAGAAAGAAGCAAAGAAGTGAGTATAATACACCAGATGTTGATAAGTATACAAAACAATGTGGGGGGCGCCTGGGCATCGCAGTTGGCTAGATGTCCAACTCTTGGTTTCAGCTCAGGTTGTGATCTTGGGGTCATGAGATCGAGCCCCATGTTGGGCTCCACACTCAACATGGAGTCGGCTTGGGATTCTCTCCCTCCGGATCCCTCTGCCCCACCCCCACTTTTTTCCTCTCTGTCACTCAAATAAATAATCTATTTTAAAAATTTTATTTATTTGACAGAGAAAGAGCACAAGTAGGGGGAGCAGCAGGTAGGAGAGGAAGAAGGCGGCTCCCTGCTAAGCAGGAAGCCCAATGCGGGGCTCGATCCCAGGACTCTGGGATCATGACCTGAGCTGAAGGCAGATGCTTAACCACGGAGCCACCCAGGCATCCATAAATAAATCTTTTTTTTTTTTTAAGATTTTATTTATTTATTTGACAGAGAGAGATCACAAGTAGGCAGAGAGAGAGGAGGAATCAGGCTCCCTGCTGAGCAGAGAGCCCGATGTGGGACTCGATCCCAGGACCCTGAGATCATGACCTGAGCCGAAGGCAGAGGCTTTAACCCACTGAGCCACCCAGGCGCCCCCCCATAAATAAATCTTAAAAGAAAAAAGACAGTGTGTGTCTCGGGGGAGGGCTGCCATCTTAAACAGGGTGATCAGGGGAACCCTCCTTCAGACTGTTCAACAAGGACCCGATGGAGGTGAAACCACACAAGCAGCAAAACAGAAAGAACCCAGCCTAATGTCAGGTCTCTGGGTTTGTGGATTGGCAATGGAGAAGCCCAGAGAAAGAAAAAAAAAGATTTGAGAGGGAAGAAAATGAGTTCACTTTCTAACAGGTAGAGTTGGGCATGTCTTTAAGATAGCCAAATAGAGTTGCCCCACAGAAGGCGGTCCTGTGGGGAAGGAATTCAGCAAGGGGGGGAACAGGGATCTGCTGTCCTTTACCCACTGAATGAAAGCTGGGAGAGTAGACGTGACCATTCAGGACAGATGTGCTCCTCTCCTACGGCTGCTGCAACAAATTGCTACAAAGTTAGCAGCTGAAAGCAACACAGAGGTATTATCTCACAGTTCTGCAGCCAGAAAGTCTAGCACAGACAGCAGGGCTGGCTGGTTCTCGGCTCAGAGCCTCACAGGATGAAATCAAGGTTGTCAGCAGAATCCAGATCCGTGGGACTCAAGTCCCCAGCTCCTTGCTGGCTGTCAGCTAGGAGCGCTTCTCAGCTCCCGGAGGTTGCCCACATTCCCCAGCGGCTGCCTGCCCCCATCTTCAAGGCCAGCGGTCACTCTGCTTTTCAAAGCTCTCGTGATTAGCTTGGGCCCTCATTTTTAATCCAGAATGTTCTCCCCATCTCAAGATCCTTGACCTTACTCACATCCACACAGCCTCTTTGGCCAGGAACGTCACATACTCACCGGTTCTGGGGATTAAGGTGTGAACATGTTGAAGGTCATTACTCTTCTAACATACTAACCATGGAGCATGGGAAGAAAAGGTGGCCGGAGACAGAATTCCAAGGAATAAAACCTTGGGAAGATGGACAGGGAAGGAGGAGCTGGCAAAGGTAAGAGTGGGAGAAGAAGCAGGACCTACAAAGGGCCAGGTCTATAGAAGCAAATGAAAAGTACAACATTTCCGAAGCCATCAGCAGGAGTAGACGCTTCCAAAAGGGCTGGAAAAGATCTGTGGGTTTGGCAATGAAAGGGTTATTGGTGATCTACAACTGCCTACACACACACACACACACACACACACACACACACACAAACACACACACACAATCTCACCAACCACAGCCGGGACATCCCAGGACCTGGCCTGCAGAGCTGCACGGAGGGGACAAGGTTTCCATGTTGTCCCGCTGGCTGGGTGCCAGGACCTCATCAGTCAAACAGACACAAGCCTGGTTCAGAAATAACCATCCTGACTTCAATCCCACACACACATTCTCCCTCCTGTGGAACCAAATGAGAGCTCCCTGGCCGGCAAAGACTGGAGCCCCCTCCTCATCCATCTGCGGAGACCAATCCCCTGACATGCAGAAGACACTAAAGGCCGACGGAAAAAATCTACTCTCCAATCCCCACAGTGTCCTGGTATTTGTTTTAAGTATTTAAAAGGCATTAGGCTTGACACGAAAATGGTTAATAAGTTAATGTCCTAGATATTTAGGAGGAGGTAGGTATAAAATTATTGGCTTCAAATGATCCCAGGGAAACCATTTCTTCTGACAAGATCATAAAATGCACTTTCCTGGTGAGTCATACATAACTGACTCACGTCTATAATAAAATGGGGATTTGGGTTTAATGGAAGGCAGAACCTGCTAGACTGTGGATTCAAGGGTAATTTTTTTCTCACGTGGCCGTACAGTGGAGGGAGAGATCCTGCTACTCTTCCTGTCATCGGCCTAAGAGATAAGCGAGCTGCCTCTCCTTATCACAGGCCACATTATAAATACGGGAGCTGGACGGTGACCCCCTGACCAAAATGGAAAAGAAAAGAATGGGGAGGCTAAGCTTTATGTTTGATTTTACGGATAACCTCAGGAAGGCCCTATTTCCACCTCAGAATCCCATTAGGCCTTTTCCAGGGAGTTATTAGTGTTCAGGGATTGTGAAAATAAGTTCGTTTTGTTTAAATATCAGAAGATAATGTGGCTGGAACTCCTGTCTGTGGATAGGTGCGGGCGTCCAGAGCCATGAAGACAAGTGGCCTCAGTTCCTGGTACAGACGCAGCTGCCAGATCTTTTGAGACAGGTTTGGTCAGGCCTGTGGGGGGGGGCGGTTCTCGACTGTACCACTGGCCCTGTGCAAGTCTTGGAGTCCCCTGCCTCCCACCAGTGAAAACAGGAGAAAAGTCCCCGAAAATGAAAAATGCAATGCTGTCATCTCACCGCTGTCCACGGCACGGTGGCAGGGAGGCCGGAGGGACAAGACGGATCCCACAGAGCCACATTTGGCCCCGTGGGGCCCAGAAACGAGTCACCGGACTCCTGGACAGAGCGAACAGCTCGCCCTGCAGTGGCGTCCCCACCTCCACTCCCTGTCAGCTGGGGAAGGGACAACAGCAGAAGTGTCCACGGGGGGTGGGGGTGGGGGGGCAGCTAGTGTGTATGGAGGAAGTGGAGCTGGGTGGGGGCTGGGCTGGGAGCCCGAGGGGACAGTCGCAGCTTCCATACATGCAACTAGGGGTGCTCTCTATTTATCCAATACTGGAAAATATACTTCTAATTATGAATTATATTGTTATTATATATCATTCCACTAAGTGTTGTATTGTACACTCATACACACTCAAATTAGTGAAAAGATCATGTATATACACACACATATGATAAATATATATATGTATACATATAGCCTTGTATACTGCATTTTATGGGTTATGTAGGAGCTATCCAAGAGAAATTTTAAATACGCTTAATTTTCACCTTAACTTTACCTCTGGAAGCCAACCCCTATAAAGGTAAAAGTCCCTCTACTTCCTGACTGGCTCTCTATGGCTGCCTGGTTAACACCGGGATTGCACAGGGGTGCAAGTTGTTTGAAGGGTGTTTTCATGACTTTCCTCAATACAGGCGTCATACTCACTCCGTTCTCTGAAACCCGCTGCCGCGGAGCGATGCTGTATTGCGTGTGAAGAACAATGTGTGCATTTCGAGACATTCCCAACCTTCATCGAAACGTTCCTGCTTTAGAAAATTCAGGATCTGAATTTTGAGAACCACTTTAATAAAATGGAGTGCTTCCCCCTCTCTTTTGTAGATTTATTTCTTTTGTGTTCATGAGGTTGTTAAAAAAAAAAAAATCTGTGTTAAAAAGGGTGGGGGCACCCAGCATTGTTCCCAAGTGGCGTGGCTTCCCCTGGTTGGCGCCACTTGCACACTAAACCCTCAGGATAAGCCACGGTCCCCTGAGGCTCTGCTCAGCACTCCCCATAAAGCCCAGGGAACAGACCGGATCACCCTGCTTTATTAAGATGTCCCGAACCCTCTTTAACACAATCCTTCCTTGTCCCGTTTTGGCAAGAGCTCCCTCTGAATGTGAGCACATGAGGGCTGTGTCATTTATCTCTCTGGCTCAGAGCCAAGCACAAGTTAATCCCTGCAGGCTGTTCAAATGAAAGCAGGAAACTCCAAGATAACCCCCTTCCTCTGGTTTCACCAAACCTCTCTCTAAACCAGCTCCCGTGAAAGCAGCACATCTTGCAGTAACCACTGCGCCTCATAAGGGGCAGGCGTGGGGACCCCCTTCACTGCCAGGAAGGAGATCACCTGTTCAGAAGTGGAAGTCAAGCCTCAATCGTGAAACTGAACAGTTTCCTATCTGATCAAAATAAGGGACTACACATCTGTAATTTCATCAGGCAGGTCATTTACCTAATGATTGATTCAGCAGCTTTTCATCCAATTGGCTAATAATACATAAAACGCACCTTTTCCAGCTGAAAGCAGTGTACATTTAAGAAAAATCAACACTAAAAAAATTTTGACTTATATGTTTAATATTTGTATGGGGATTTGTGTTCCTTAAGAAAAAAAAAAAATTCCTTAATCTTGCATCTATCTGTGTATGCGGTACCCACGAAAACTCAGCACAGACATGCTAAGCATCCCCGGTGCCTGACTGCAAAGCCCTGTCTCCACTAGCAGAGCCTGCAGGAGATGGGCATACACGCTGAAAACCACTCCCAGGAAACACAATCTAGCCAAGTGGCTACATTGCCACCACGTTTTTAAAGTAGTTTAGTTTACTCTTTAAGCAAGCAAGGGAGAAGTAGAGGCTGGACCAAGGAGAGGAAGAGGATGGAGAGAGAAATGGTACCCCAGGGCAGAGAGTGTGCCTAACTGATGCTGCTGCGTGGCCCTCACAGCCACTGTTCTACACAGTGGTTCCTCCTTTCTCTCTCCGTCTCCCATTTGCTTTGCGGTCTCTTGCCTCCATCTTTCCTTCCAGAAGCACCGTGGGATGAACTTCAGCCATGCTGAAGGTTGACAGGACAGGTTGATCTTGGCTGCCCTGCCTTCTGCCTCTTTGTCCAGCGTCATTTCCAACCACTGGAGCTTTGTAGGGTCTGGGCTGTGGAACCTCAGGAGGGATGTGGGTTGGCTCTTCCAAATGGTGCACGTCCCGTAGGACGTTCTCCGCAACCCACACTCACTCAGATATCAAGAGGGTGGGAGGCCAGGAGGCTGGCTGTTGAGGGAACTGCTGGATTTTGTCCCCAGCTTTTGGGCTGTAACTATACCCCTGCTTAATTTATGACACCAAGTCTCCTCCACTGTCTTAGTCTCTTTGGGCCACTGTAACAAAAATACCATAGTTAGGACAGTTCATAAACAACAGAAATTTGTTTCTCACAGTTCTGGAGGCTGGGAAGTCTAAGAGCAAGGTGTGATCAGGTTCAGTGGCTGGTGAATGTCTGCTTCCTGGTCTTTTCACTGTGTCCTCACATGGTGGAAGGGGCAAGAGACTTCCCTGGGGTCTCTTCTAGAAAGTCACTAATACCATTCATGACAGCTTCACACTCATGGTCTAATCATCTCCCAACAAACACCATCACATCGAGCATTAGGACTGAACATATGAATTCTGGAGGGACGCAAACATTTATCCTATAGCGCCCGTCAGTAATACGCTTGATAAAAATACATTTAGTTTTAAAGGAAGCCCGGTGGAAATGAGATTAGAGAATTTTTTTTCTAGACATTCATGAATTATTTTATGAAAATCTGAGATGCCAGGCAATGTCACAAAACTAGGTATAAGAATGAATGTTTTGGGGCTCCTGGGTGGCTCAGTTGGTTAAGCGACTGCCTTTAGCTCAGGTCATGATCCTGGAGTTCCAGGATTAAGTCCCAAAGCAGGCTTCCTGCTCAGCAGGGAATCTGCTTCTCTGACCCTCCCCCCTCTCAGGCTCTCTCTCTCTTATTCTCTCTCTCTCAAATAAATAAATAAAATCTTTTTTTTTTTTAATGAATGTTTTTAAGAAGATTAGCTGGTGTGCCACAATGGAAAGGACAGACCCAGAATTGTGTGCGAGGTGGCCATAAATGACTAGATTTATTTCATGCAGGATCACTTTTAGAATCATTACTACAGCTACTTATTCGTGTTTGCTTTCAAAGCAAGAACCCAAAGCTCTTCTTAAATTTGAAAGATACTGAGACTAAATGGTTAAGAGCAAGCCTGTGGATTGAGGCTAGCCTGGGTGAGCTCGGCACCTCAGCAGTTTAGTCAACTCGTGCAAGCTAATTCGTGTCTCTACACATCATTTCCTCATCTGACAGTTGGGACAACACTTGTACTTCCCACCTAAGGTGGCCATAAGGAATCCAGGGAATAATGGAGACTAAATAACTCCTACCTTCCTTCTTTCCCTGCCTTTGCTATCATCATCAGTTTCACCATCACCATTACTGATGGTGCTATTGGGGTGGTCCAGGGCCATTCCCTTCCCTTTCCCATCTCATTACTTTTGGTTTTTCTTCTTCTCCAGTTTTATTAAGAAGCCATTGACATACATTCCTGTGCCCGTGTAAGGCATACCGCATGACGCTTTGAGTTACGTATGTTGTAAAATGATCATAATGGGTTTAGCTAGCAACCAGCATTTTCTGTAGATACAATATTTAAAAAGAAAAAAAAATTATCCTTGTGATGAGAACTCTTAGGATCTACTCTCTCAACAAGTTTCCTGTGCCTCACCAGGCAGTACAAGCCACAGTCACTGTGCAGCACAGGACAGCCCTAGGGCTTGTCTACCTTTAGAACGGGAAGTTTGTACCTCTTGACCCCCTTCCTCCAACTTCCCCACCACTCACCCTCCTGCCTCTGCTAACCATATACTTGATCTCTCTTTCTATGAGTTTAAGGTCTTTTTTTTAAATTAGATTCCATGTATAAGTGAGATTACACAGATATTTGTCTCTCTCTGACCTGCTTCACTTAGCATAATGCCCTCAAGGTCCGCCCAGGTTGCCAACAAATGTCACAAATGTCTTCATTTTTTGTGGCTGAATAATATTCCCATGTGTGAAGTGAAATAACTGCTCTATTTATTCATCCATTGATGGGCGCTTAGGTTGTTTCCATTCTTGGCTACTGTAATTAATGTAATGTAATATAATGGTAAATAATGCTGCCTGAACATGGCAGGGGGGTTGGGAGTACAAATCTCTTTTCAATGTGAGAGTTTTTGTTTCTTTTGGATGTAGGCCCAGAAGTGGAATCCCTGGGTCATATGGTACTGTTATTTTTAATTGTTCAAGGAGCTTCCATACTGTTTTCCGCAGTGGCTGTACCAGTTTACATTCCCACCAGCTGTGCACAATGGTTCTCTTTTCTCCACAGCCTCGCCAGCATTTGGGATCTCTTGTCTTTTCGATATGGCCACTCTGACAAGGCATAAGTTGATATCTCATTGTAGTTTTAATATGCATTGCCCTAATGACTAACAACGTTGAGCATCTTTTCATGTACCGCTTGGCCATTCACGGAAAAATGTCTACTTAGGTCCTTCACCTATTTTTAAGTTGGATTATTTGCTTTTTTGCTATTGAATTTTATGACTTCTTCACACAAATGGATATTAACCATTTATCAGATATGCGTTTGCAAATATTTTCCCCATTCTGTACAGTGTCTTTTTACTTTATTTTTTTTCTGTGCAGAAGCCTTTTAGTTTGATGTAGTTCCACCTGCTTATTTTTAATTTTGTTGCTAGTTCTTTAAACATGCTTTCCTAAAAATCATTTCCAAGACCTCTGTCAAGGAACTTTATGCCTACATTTTCTTTGAGGAGTTTCATGGTGTCAGGACTCACATTTAAGTACTTGACTCCGTTTGAGTTAATTTTTAGGAATGGTGTAAGAGAGAGGTCAAGTTTCATTCTTTACATGTGAATAGCCAGTTTTCTCAGCACTGTTTATCAAAGAAACTATCTTTTCCCCATGGAGTATTCTTGACTGCCTTGTCAAATATTAGTTAACCTCTAAGCTTGGCTTTATTTCTGGGCTCTCTATTCTATTCCATTGTCTAGATATCTGTTTATATGACACCCTGTTTGGATTACTGCAATTTTTATAGCAAAGCTTGGAATCAGGCATTGTGATGTCTCCTGGTCTGTTCTTCATTCTTAGGATTTCTTTAGCTACCCAGGGTCTTTTGAGGTTTCCCATAAATTTTTTTCCCACTTATACAAAAATGCCATTGGGGTCCTGATAGAATTGCACTGAATCTGTAGGTGGCTTTTAGCAGTATTGACATTTAATAATATTAATTCTTCCAATCCATGAACACAGGATATCTTTCCATTTATTTAGATCTTCTCTGATTTCTTTCATCAGTGTCTCAGTACTCAGAGAAGAGATCTTTTACCTTCTTGGTTAACTAAGTATTTTATTGGCTTGATGCTTTGTAAATGAGATCAGTTTTTTATCTTTCAGATAATTCATTGCTAGTGTATAGAAATGCTACTGATTTTATATGTTAATTTTATATTCTGCAACTTGACTGAATTCATTGATTAGTTCTAAAAGTGTTTTTGGTTGAGTCTTTAAAGTACTTTGTACATAAAAATCCTGCCATCTGCACATAGATACAATTTTACTTCTCCCTTTCCAATTCTGATGCCTTGTATTCCTTTTTCTTACCTGATGGCTCTAGCTAGACATTCCAGCACTATTTTCAATAGGAATGGTGAGAGTGGACACCCTTGTCTTATTCTCGATCTTACAGAAAAAGTTTTCCGTCTTTCACCACTGAGCATAATGTTGGCTATGGGCTTGTCATATACAACCTGTGTTACGTTGAGCTATGTTTCTACTCTGCCTAATTTGTTAAGAGTTTCTATGGTGAACGGTTGCTGAATTTTGTTGACTGCTTCGTCTGTGTCTACTGAGATGATCATATGATCCTTTTCTTTCATTCTATTAATATGATGTAACACATTGATTTGCATATGTTGAACCACCCTTCTATCCCAGGAATAAGTCTCACTTGATCATGATGAATGATCCTTTTAATGTGCTGCTGAATTCGGTTTGCTAACATTTTGTTGAGAAGATTTTTTCTAATACGAGTATTAATTTATAGAGCAGCTTTACAACTTGATCAGTGCTCTCCAGGGCTGAGAATCAGAAGCATAATGGGATTTCTCACAAGTTGTGAGAAGAACAGAAATTTTGAATTGCTGTGTCTTAATGCCAGATAAATGTTCAATACATGCAGTAGAGATAAATTATTCTCCATTTCAGAATTATTTCTAGCCTCAATCACCCATTGGGCTTAGAATACTGAACAGACATGACACAGGCTCCTGGAGAGGCAATGGAGCACAGGAGAAAGAAGACAGCTTCATGTTTCACAATTTGGAAAGCACTGTGCATATGAACTATAATGGGAATGGTGTCCCTGGATTTGGTGGTGCCACTGAGGTTCTGAGAAACAGCATAGTCTTTGAGGTCAGATAAAATGGGATTTAAGCCCAGTCCCATAGATGAGGGCAGGCTTGTTACCGAAATTCAGATCCACTTCCTAACATAAAGTGAGAAAGATTATTCCTATATGTTAGGTTACCTGAGAATTAGAAATAATAAATATGTAGGGCATGGCATGTGTGCAAGAGGTGCTCAATACAGAGCAGCTATTAACATTATCATAACTCATCACTTCTGTCATTCTATTTCGTTCTAATATTAAATGTGGGACAAATATCTGAGTCTAGATCAGTAGTTTCCAAGTGTTTCCTATAAGCATCTTTCCTCTAACCATTTAATTAGATGGTCCTGCCCGATTGTACAGTGCTGAGAGAAGACAAGAGGCTCAATGTCATTTGGTAGTCTGGTACATTCCCAGGTGGGGTTACCATTCTGCATAACTCCAAGGGCGCCATTCTCATGGAATGGCACACCCTGGTACTGCCACTGCACATGCACCGTGCTTGTAATTTAAGACATTGCCACCAGGGGTCAGTGCTGAGGAACAACCACAGGACACAGACATGCTGCATCTTCACAGCCAGAAGCCATAGATAATACAGGTTAATGCTGAAACTGAGCCAGACAGCAGGTCGGTTAATCATGAGTCGGTACAGTACAGACATCCTAATTGCTCTGGAAATACTTCTTCACCAACTTTGTTTCACTCACTCGCTTACTGAATCAACAAATATTTACCAACCTTGCCAGGAACTGCTGCGTCAAATTAAAGTTTTATGAGCAAATTTTCTCCTGGTTGCTGTGTCATAAGCAAGTCCCTAAGGCATCCTGTGTAGGTTTGCACCCCAACACAAATGCATCAGGACAGAGAGGAGCTGTTGGGACTCACGCTTCCACCTGACCCGAGGATGAATCATCTTGAGGAACCCGGGCTGGCTTTGGCTTTCCACATGTGATGGACCGCCAGGAGGAAATCAGGATGACCTTAGAGCAGGTGGGAATGGTCTGGCTGTACTCTGAGAGACGGAGAACTGCCTTGTCCTGGGGATCCTCCAGGAACAAAACATGAACCCAGGAGTAAGTAAATCTCTGGGGCATCGCCTTGTTTGAGAGCTGATATGAGAAGTGGACCCAAAGCGGACACCTAAAGGAGAAGCAGCTTGCCCGGCCCTGAGTTTATCAAGTGAGGGACAGAAGGGGGATGGGAGGCTATTCAAGACACAGGTAGGGAACTAATACTAAATCCAAGTGACGGCCAGGTTTCTGGACCTCTGCCCAGACTTCTGTTCACCAGCGGACCCAAAACCAGACTTGTATCTGGCCTGTGATCTCCTACATTTAGTTCCCCAACCATCAGCACTACATATGATGTCATTTTGTTCTTCTTCCGCCAAACGAGTTCCCGTGGCCCCTCGGTGCCCGCCTGTGTGGGTGGGTGCTCTCTCTTTCCCTATCTGGAACACATATTTCCCTAGGGATACGATGTTATAAACGGTAGTTAGGATCTCAGACAAGCCACCACAACCTGCTTGAGGCTGAGCAGGCCACGTGGGGTGGCAGCTCACGGCAAGGCCCCTGAGGCTCACGTCCCAGCTCTGGGACTCTGGGCAGCAGACCGAACTTCAGGCCCGATGTGGATCAAAGTTATGACAGCAGCCTTCCACCATCGTGGCAAAGATCACATGTGTTCACATGTGCAAACCATTTAGAGCCATGCCTGGCACACACAAACACTCAGACTGTGTTAGAGAGAAAGTCTTGGAAGAGCCACCAGAAGGACAGGACCAGCCCTGGGCTCCCTGTAAACTTGAACCTTAAGCTGCCAGTGAATTTCTTTGACCTCACATCTCTTATATGTATGTTAAGTGGTTAAATTACAAGAATGGTTAAATTACAAGATCTCTGAGGTCCTTCCAGTTCAAAAACCAAAGAAAGACAATATTGGGAATGTTTTGTGAATGTGTTTTCTGAAATTCCTTATTTCAAAAAAAATCTCTTTTCTTTTCACTTTCTTTTCAGTGATGTTGAGAGTGAGAGAGCCTGGTTGATCTCAAAGTCCCCGGGGTGTAACAAGTCCCAGTGGCTTCGAGGCACCCTCTCACTCTAAGTTTCATGCCCAGAGCCCACAGTGGGCCCACAGGCCCCTTTGTCACCCAGACTCCTGGCACCATATTGGCAGTCAGGTGTGATCAGCCGCTTCCCCTCCACACCGGCCTCTTGTCCGAAGCCCTTTAGATTACAAGATCAGGGGAAAATCAGAAGTAGTTCTTCCAAAAAAAAAAAAAAAGGTGGAGTGTCCTCATGGAGAACAACTTTCTCCCGCCAGTCTCAAGAGAAAACCAGCCTTACCCTTCATTGCTTCTTTCTTCCCATCTGGGTTTTAAGCCATTAAAAGCCCCTTTTCTGCCCCCTTGAACTCCTGGATCCATACTGGGCTACGTGAACCAGATCAGCTAGAGAATGGCCTGCAAACACACATCTGTTTGCTTGTCCTGAGCAGCCTCCCCGTCATGCACCCGAGGAAGGCTGACGACTTGCACATTTGGAGAGCCGGACTGTCTTTGCCTGAAGCCGGTGCTGTGCTCGCTCTGCCACGGGGGGCTCATTAAGCCTGGGGAAAACAACAACACAGCGGCAGACTAACAGACGACAGCGTGAATGATTTAAGCCATTTTCGAAGTCTCGGGGTTAAAAATACATTCTCTTGGCTGTGAGATGGCGCATTGTGATCAAGACTGCTTGGGGACAGGATTTCCATACTTTGTGAGGAGTAGGGGAGGCACGCAAGAGAGGAAGGATGAAGAGAACAATAATGTGACTTGAGGCTAGCTCTGTGAAAGACCAGCCCGTCGCAAGCAGGAGGGCACAGCCTTCCACCCTTCGGAAACAAACAAAGAGTCATCCCCAGTCGCCGCTGTCCTTTGCGCGACATCACGTACATCCTTGACCTGCATCCTGAGAAGCTTCGTGTAACCATATCGTCCCTACCTTTGCTTGGAACTGCTTCTCTAGTTTTTTGCTTTTTGGTTTTTCTTTTTTTTTTTTTAGATTTTACTTATTTATTTATTTATTATTATTATTTTTTAAAGATTTTATTTATTTATTTGTCAGAGAGAGAGAGAGAGACAGTGAGCACAGGCAGACAGAGTGGCAGGCAAAGTCAGAGGGAGAAGCAGGCTCCCCACAGAGCAAGGAGCCCGATGTGGGACTCGATCGCAGAACACTGGGAATATGACCTGAGCCGAAGGCAGCTGCTTAACCAACTGAGCCACCCAGGCGTCCCTTACTTATTTATTTGACCAACAGAGATCACAAGTAGGCAGAGAGGCAGGCGGAGAGAGAGGAAGGGAAGCGGACTCCCTGCCGAGCAGAGAAACTGACACGGGCTCGATCCCAGGACCCTGGAATCATGACCCAAGACGAAGGCAGATGATTTAACCCACTGAGCCACCCAGGCGCCCCTTCTCTAGTTTTAATATCCTAAGAGAAGGTGTCTTCACCTAATAGGTGCTTTCCCTAACTTAAATGAATAAATGCAAGAATGGAATGTTAGACAGGTGGTACAATCAATTTCCTCTCAAGGAAAAAAAAGAAAGAAAGAAACCATTTCCTAACTCAGAGCCCATACTCCTGTGCCAGGTGGCTTGGATAGAGACCCATGAGATAATGACTGAAGGGAGTTCAAGTAGGCAAGGCGGGTCCCAGTGTGGGACTATAAAAGGCTGGAGTGGCCTGGAAGGGACAGGAGCTACACCCACAGATTTCAGGGAGACCATTACAGACATTGAAGGAACATGAGTCCCCTCAACAGGGCCCATTACCAAAGGGGTCCGGCTTTTGGAAACCAGCTCCTAGACTACTTGCCCATCTTCTCTGTTCCCACAGAAATCCACCTACATAGTTCTTATCACATTTTAGGATGGCCATCCACTTATGTGTATGTTTTTCTCTTCATCACTCGCCTCCTTGCGTCCTGCACGTTTGGCTCAGGTCTTAGTCCAGAATGGTTCCACATGAGTGGAGGACGAGGAAGGGCAAGCTGGGGGCAGGGAATGTTGGTGAGGCATGCAGTGCGGCGGGGGTTTCCAGGAAGCCTTCTCCCAGGAAGAGCCAGGGCTCTAACACAGGAGAGCGATAAAGCAAGAATGACACAGCTTCCTAATTCTTGGGACACCAGACATGTTACCAAGACGGGATTCGATATCCAAAATGTGACAAGGTCCCAACCACTTCAGCTCCCGTGGGTAAAAAGGAGGTCTTGGGAAGCTGAAGCGTCAGGTTACGCAGAGATCTACCAATCGTGGAAAATGACCTGATTAGCACGAGTTGTAATGTTCCTGGCCTAAAAGTGTACATATATGCCTCGTGCTTTGGATCGAGTATTGGACTTGGACTTACAGGCTAATAAAGAGCTATCCTCGGAGATCACGTGGCCCCAGCTGCAGCAGAGGGAAATCCAAGCAGGGAATACGGATGCTGAATTTTTCCCTCCTCTCTGCCTCAAAGGAAAGGGCACTCTCCTTTGTAGCTGGAGAACATCGAGTTGGAAGGACAATCAGTAAGCTATCACCATCCCCAACAAACTTGTGATTTGCTTACAGGAACACACTGCAATGAAAACATTGGCCATGACATTATTGGGGAAAAAACATGGCCTTAAAAACGTATTATTGGACTCTCTGGAATTCTAAGTAAAAATTCCAGGAAACCAATGGGCTTCTGAGAAAAGTGCATGAAGCAATGAAGACAATGTGTCATCCCCTTGGGAAAGCCTCGTTCCTCAAAGCTGACCTTCCTCAAAGGAGGTCACGAACGGAGCATGAGAACTGAATTCACATCTGAACCCCTTCTCCAGCAGCCTTTCAGTCCTCAGATTTACTGGAGGATAAATCTCTGCCCCTGCCTTGAAATCCAAAGAGCTTCCTTTCCCTTTTGTTCCCCTTGGCTTTCCTCCTACTGTGCGTAAAAGTGGTCTCACTCTCTCAGCTCGCTCTGTGGTCTGATCTCTGAACATTCAGGCTCAAAGGTAACCACTGAAACTGGGTCAGGTACAGACAGGAGGGCCTGCGACCGATCACCAAGTTTAGAAAAATTGTGAGTCGCAACAGCTCCATCTCCAGACCCAGCTGATCGGCACCATGACATAGAAGCTGCTGGAACCAAGGACGTGTGGTAAAGACAGACTTCCGGTAAAAGATGTGTGCCTCACCCACCACCGTACCCAATGTTGTTAACACTTGATCTGGCACTCTGAATTTGACTATCCTGAATTTTTTTTTTAAGATTTTAATTATTGCTTTGTCAGAGAGAGAGCACAAGCAGGGGGAATGACAGGCAGAGGGAGAAGCAGGCTCCCTACCAAGCAAGGAGCCCGATGCGGGACTCGATCCCAGGACCCTGAGATCATCACCTGAGCTGAAGGCAGACACTTCTCTGACTGAGCCACCGAGGCGTCCCCTGGATTTCATATTCTGGACTTCATGTGGACAACACACTGGTGCTTTTTATGGGTTTGGAATGTAGAGACTTTCTACTACCCCAAAGGTATTAATTTGCTCATCCCTAAAGGAACAATTCCTGTTCTCCTAAGTCCTTCCACGAGCTGGGTTTGTAGAAGAGCTTTCACCCTCAGTAAGTCAACTGACAACAACCACCCAGGGTTGGGAATGTTCCTGAAAGGGGGATAATGGATTCCCTGCAGAACACACAGACCTGGTGCTGCCAGTCCCTGCAGCAGCAGCCGGCACAGCCAGCCGGCACTGCCGGCTTCTTGGGGGTCAGGGATCGCATCCGCTTCCCAAGGCTGCTGGAACAGTGTACCACAAGGGCCACTGAAAACAACAGAAACGTACTGTCTCACAGTTCCAGCAGCCGGATGTTCCAACTCATGGTGTGGTGGGATGGGTTCCTTCTGGAGGCTCTGCAGGAGAGCCCGTCCCCGCCTCTCGCCTAGCTCCTGGCAGTTGCCAGCAACCCTTGGTTTACAAGTGCATCACACCAATCCACTAACCGCACGCAGCCTCCCCCTCTGGATGTCTCTGGGCCTCAAGTCTCCCTCTCCTTTCTCTTATAAGAATGCCAGTCACTGGATCGTTCAGGGTCTCCCCGAAATCCAAGATAATCCCATCTCCAGATACTTAAATTAATGACATCTTCAAAGACCCAGTTTCCAAATAAGTTCACATTCACAGGTATCAGGGATTAAAATTTGGAAATACCTTTGTGGGGGGCGGGGCGTTTACCCTGTTTCAGGTATAACAGGAGGCACTTCGCTTTGACCCCAAAGGTTTCCCCCATCGGTGTTATGTCACCGATGGGGGAAACCTTTGGGGTCATCTTGTCCCACAACCCATGAACATTCTTGGCACTCGGCCAGCCACCAGCCATTAGCGGCAGTTTGACCATCTCCCGAGCGAGGGGACTCTCAACTCTGGGGGCAGCCATGCCAGCTTCAGACAGCTCTAGTGCTCCCAAGATCTTCCTAGATGCCCCGTCTCACCACTGAGTTGCTAATTCTAAAAAACGAGGCCAGAGCGGTACGTGACCTGGTTAAGGTTGTGCAGAGTGAGCTGGGATATAGGCTCCGCACCTTCTTACCTACCCCAAACCTTCCTACCTAGAGGCAAAGCTGCCAGACAAGTTCCCCATAAAGATGAACCTTGAAGTCCGGAATAACCTTGCCGTGTATGATGTCATCCCTACTACACCTTTTCCATAAGACAAATGTTGAACCACCTGGTGCCACAGCCCAGTCATCAGAGCAGAAGAATCATTAAAAACAAAACAAACAGGACCAAAAAACGCTGTTGCAAAAGTTGTCATATCCACAGAGCGGTTGCTTTTTCCTTCCGCTTGGCCGTGGACATCCTCATGAGCGTCCCCATAAGGAAAATGAGGATTCCCAATGTCACCCCTTCTCTTTCCTCCCTCGGACAGTTCACATTATTCTCCTCATGTCACCCACACACGCTGCTGCACATCACACAAACGTTTGCCGTCGATTTTCCAGGGGAAATATTTTTGTCCCAGAGCTGCGGGGCTCATACACATCGTCTTTGACGGGAATGCTCCTTACTCTTCCGGCTCCCGCATGTGAACAAACCCGCAGCCTCGCTTGTGTGTACAGCTGTGTGTGCTCCACCGTGAAGGGTCCAGGCACACCACGAGTGGGCATTCCCTGCGGGGACAGATGGCCCCGCGGGAGCTAGGCCTTCCCTCTGTTCCTTCTCCTGGTGCTTTCCTTTTTTTTTTTTTTTTTAAATATTTTATGTATTTATTTGACAGAGAGAGATCACAAGTAGGCAGAGAGATACGCGGGGTGGGGGGGAAGCAGGCTCCCCGCTGAGCAGAGAACCTGATGTGGGGCTCGATCCCAGGACCCCAAGATCATGACCTGAGCTGAAAGCAGAGGCTTTAACCCACTGAGCCACCCAGGCGCCCTGGTGCTTTCCTTTGATTGACTGCTGCCCTTCCTCACCCAGGGGGAGAAAGGCCATCTTTGTTGCTTTTCATGTATTTACTTGACAAGCTCCTTAAATTCTGTGACTGAATTGTTATTGAGCTTTCAGAGAAAATAAAGAGACAGCAAAGGAAGCAACACTTCAGCTCAGAATACAGGAGAGAACAGGTAAAGGGACATGGGCAGGACTTGTCCAATGACTACCAGTGAACGCTCAGATCTAGAACTTTGGAAACCAAACACCTACGCCCTCAGCTCCCTTCAGGCCTGCTCGCGTGGGAACAGTGCCCTTGGTGCAAAGACAAAGCCACGCAGAGCAGAATTCTCATTCCTAGCTCCCAGGCTTCTCCAGTTTGCTCCTTCTGACACCCTATCTGAAGTCACCAGGAAGACCTCGTAAGCCAAAGCCAATGGCCAACATCCTTTCCACACCGATGCAGTGCTGGAAATACATCCTGACCCAACCCGCACCGCCCCAGTGATGCTCTGTTGGGTGCAAGCCCAAGAAACAGCCCGGACAGGCTCTCCACAGGGTGACTCTGGAAGGGCGTGGGGAGTTGGTGCAAAGCTGGTCACTGAAGAAAAACATACCAGGTGAGGTGATGTCTACAGCGGTCACTGCTAAGGGCTCCCTCCAAGGCCCCAAAGCAAAACACTGCAGAAGGAAAGAAAGATGAGGCCAAATTTTCAATCAGAAGTTGGAGCTGCCAACGTCCTTGAACACCTGGTGTCCGGTGCGGGGGTGGGGGGAACGGATGAAAGGGCCCCAGGAAACCAGTGCTCAGGAGAGCCATGAATCACCTGCTGACTTCATAGTGGAGGCAGTGTAGGTAGATGAATACCACTTTGGCTTTTGTAAAAAAATAAATAAATACTGCATTTCCTCAAGCTTGAGTGGCTTGCGTCCTGGGTGCCACTCAGGTGATGTTTTGCGAGCTGCTTTTCTGAGGAGGCTGGAAGCACAAAAGGTATTCTGGAAAATGCATCCCAGCTGAGGGCTGGGCTCAGGGGGCTTGAAAGGCATCTCCGAGGAAATTCTGAAGGGAGGGACCTCCAGGGTTGTCCTAGCTGACCCGGGGTCCCCTCCTGCCTCCGTTCCAAGCATGCGTGTCACTTCTAGACCCTGTGTTCTTTCCAGAAGCATCATCTCACAGGCTGACATGTGGCTGTGTGTCAGGAAGGCGACTCAGTCTGGAATGAGGATGTCCTGAGGCCAACCCTAGTTCTGTCCAGACTAGACTCGCTTCTGGGTAAACTAAGCCTCTGTGCTTCCCATGCCTCACCTGTGAGAATAGATCCTAGTGAAACAGGCCTCCTGGGCTCAGTGTAAGGATTAAAGGCAACCCTACATGGGAAAACTTGAGGCTTGTGCACAGAACACAGTGAGCGCTTAATAAAAGTCAGTAATTGTTGCTATCTTTGTGCTACCAAAGTTTCACCCCAGCTCCACAGCTAAGTCTAGCTGAGGACCTGCCCTGTGCTAGGTGTCCCCAAAGCAGGAGCTGTAGCTCTATTCTTTTCCTTCACCTCTTTAGGTGACCCCATTGAAGAAGAGGTCAAAAGACAAAATTCTTTTATCATAGAGGAGGAAACTGAAGTTGATGTTACGTCAGTGCTTTGCCCAAAGTGAGTGGCAAAGCCAGGGTTCACCCAAGTCCCTGTGCCTCAGACACAAACTTCTAGGTGGCCACACTCAACTGTCCTCGATCAGGTAAGAAAAATCTATCAAGTGGCTTTCTCTGGGTGGGTGGCAGGAAATGCAAGAGAGGTCATTTGAAATGGAGACAAGTAGCCGGTGAGGATCCCAACTTGTTTCTTTAACTTGACCCTTCGAAGAATCCAATCATGCTATTATTTTCTCTGTAAACACCTTAATAAACATTAATGTACCAGATAAAGTGGGGGAGAAGCAAACCCAAAAGAAAGGTCAGCAGTTGCACGGCCCTTCCCCCACTGAGAGCCAATGGTTGTTGACTCACAAAGTCGGAGGAAGCAACTGTTACGGTACCCGCATTGTTCTGAACAGTGTTCTGCACATGCTGTACTGTGCTCAAAGTCACTGAACAGCCAGGATGTCCACACGCACGTTGTATGTGGCAATCCCAAGCTCAACTGCTGTCCATGCCGCCCCAAGCCAAGGCCCTTGAGAAAAGAAGGTTGTGCCCAGGTCATGGTTTTCAACAGGTAGAATTACCCGATAAAATAAAAGACAGGGTGCCCAGTTAATTTGATATCAGATGAACAATGAATAATGTTTAATATAAGTCCATTCCAAAATTGCATGGTATAATACTTATCCAAAAAAAATCATTCCTAGGCAATACGGTTCACAGCAGCATTATACACAACAGGCAAAAGGGATAAACAGCCCTACAGGTAAACGGATAAACGAATCGTGGTCTAGCCTTACAACAGAGTATTATTCAGCCTTAAAAGAAAGGAAGCTCTGATCCAGGCTACAACACGGATGACCCTCGAGGACATAATGGTGAGGGAAATAAGCCAGTCCCAAAAGGACAAATACTGGGGGCTCCTGGGGTGGCTCAGTGGGTTAAAACCTCTGCCTTCGGCTCAGGTCATGATCCCAGGGTCCTGGGATCGAGCCCTGCATTGGGCTCTCTACTCCACAGGGAGCCTGCTTCCCCCCTCTCTCTGCCTGCCTCTCTGCCTACTTGTGATCTCTCTCTGTCAAATTAATAAATAAATTCTTTTTTTTTTTTAAAAAAGGACAAATACTACAGGATTTCACTTATACGGGGCTCCTAGGGGAGTTGAATTCATAGAGACAGAAAGTAGAATGGCGGTTGCCAGGGGCCAGGGAGGTAGAGATGGCAAGGAAGTGGAATGTACTCTTTCCTGGGTGCAGAGTTTCAGTCTAAGAAGATGAAAAATTTCTGGGGATGGATGGTGGTGATGGTGGCCCAACAAGGGAGTGTACTCAATGCCGCCAAACTGTACCCTTAAAAATGGTGAAAAATAGCAAATTTTATGTCATGTGTATTTAACCACAATAAAAAAAATGTACAGTTGACTTGAAATTCAAGGGTGTGGTGCATAAACAATGAAACACTGAAAAAAATAAGTTAAAATTTTTTTTCCAATTTATTTATTTTCAGAAAAATAGTATTCATTATTTTTTTCACCACACCCAGTGCTCCATGCAATCCGTGCCCTCTATAATACCCACCACCTGGTACCCCAACCTCCCACCCCCCTGCCACTTCAAACCCCTCAGATTAAAATTTTAAAAACAGTAACAAACAAAAAATAATAAATTAACTAAATTAAATTAAATTTAATTTTAAAATATTTAAATTCAAATTTAAATGGGCGTCCTGTGTTTGTGTTTGCTAACTCTGGCAGCCCCATCCCCAGGGACATTTGGCAAGGGACGTAAGGGACGTTTTTGATCATCATGACTGTGGAGAGGATGCTACTGGCATTTAATAGAGGCCAGTGATGTGGCTCAACATCCTGTGGGGCTAGATGGCCCCAGACGGCAGGAATGATCTGGTGAGGAAGGTCCACAGTGAAAGGCTGAGAAACTCCGTCCCCGAAGGAGACGCAGGGAAACCCTCACACATCTTGCCCCGGGGCCTGGAAATGTCAACCCCAGCCACATCCCAAACAACAGATGGCCTCAGGGAAACAAAAGTACTCCTGTCCTATCTGCAGTAAGGCCTACCTAAAAATTATTTGTGATCACTTTGCACATCATTTTCATACACAAAAGTCTGTTTGCAAGAGAGACTGCAATCTGTCTCGTGCATTTTCAAAAAAAAAAAAAAACAACAAAAATAAACCCCTTACAGAGTTCATCCTGACTCATTCCAATGAAGGTGAAGAGGTCTCTCTCTCTGGTATCAGCGTCCGAAAGTTTGGTGAGGTACTTTAGCCACAAAAACAAAATTAGGAGGTTGGCTGAGAATGAACTAAGAGCAAATCCCCATCGCAAAGCTCCAAGCATAGGCTGGAGGACAGTCACGTAGCCCACTGTGACAAAAACACCCAAGTGCAGAGTCTGCGTGCTGGACAGAAGGTTGGCTCTCCCCATTTAACCTGAAATAGACTTGCTAACCCTTTCAAGCATAGGAAGAACAGGAAATCCACCAAGAACTTGAAAACAAGCATGGCAGAGTCTCAAGCACATTTTTCACTATTATTGAGGAGAACACAAAAGGATAGTGTTTTATTAATGCTGAATTAAGAATCAAAGACAAAGTAGCAGCTAATTGTCAGAGCTGTCTTAAGAACAACAACAAAACAAGATTAGTACCACTGAGCTGTGTATAAATTATACTCAGGATCCATCAAGAAAATCAACCAGTGAGGGGGGAAGAAATGGTACTTCCTGCTTCTTGAAAACCATCAAGATTCATCGATCAACAAAGACTTTCAGCTCAACCAAAGGGGAACTAAACTAAATGTCATATAAGGTAAACACTAGGATGAGAAGATCTTTAACATTGAGGGGCTTTATGGAAAGTTATACCAGGAAAAAAAAAAACTGCCCAGAGACCAGAATGTAGAAAACATATAAATAAGAAAGGAAATCTATAACCAAAATTAGTCACAATGGGACAGCTGTGACTGAGGTTTCCGGAGGACAAGCTGGTGCACACCACCTCCTGGATATGGAACTTGGCTTTTGTCTCCTTCTTGCTGCCCTTCTTTTTCCTTCCCTCCTGAAATGTCTCTTCCTTCCTGCTGACCTAGGGTCTCACAGACCTTGCAAGCACTCAAAAAGCCATTAAAATATTTCTATATCAAGGAAGCCTCAGATCCAAAAAGAGAGATTTCTCCTAACTGAGGGTCCTACAGGATAATTATAGGTGAAATAAAAACTTGGGTTTTACAGATGCTGTATTCCAAAATAACACCAGCTCTGTACCACTCACTTAGAAATGCACGTATAACATAGACGTGCATGCATAGAGGCACCGTGAGGGCTATGAGCTCATTTAGTTAGAACGCAACCCTCAACCAGCTCCCAGGACCTGGAACCCAACCCAGAAGGAGGAACCGAATCGGAACGGTCCCTTTGGAACCAACCAGGGAGGTCAGAGTTTCCGCGAACATTGCTGGCGGGCTACCACTCAGCATTTTTTCCTTTCCACACATAAAGATATAAACCATCCTGCTCCTCTCATTTCTAAGGTCCTAACGGATGAAAACAAGCAGATTAAAAAGGAAAGAGCTGAAATAGACAGGAACATTGCTTGCACAAATATAGCTGGTAGCCTGGATGGGGAAGAGAGGAGAGCGAAGGAAAATGACAAAGAGAGGATGCAACTCAAAATTCAATGGCAGTCCCCCTGGCCATTGAATGACAGGGCCAGAGACCATGCACCACTCCACAGACCCTGAGGCTGTGCGGACTGTCATGATCTTGGAGTCCCGTGTTCCCTTTCCAGTTCTAATTTTTTTTTTAAAGATTTTATTTATTTATTTGACAGAGAGAAATCACAAGTAGATGGAGAGGCAGGCAGAGAGAGAGAGGGAAGCAGGCTCCCTGCCAAACAGAGAGCCCGATGCGGGACTCGATCCCAGGACCCCGAGATCATGACCTGAGCCGAAGGCAGCGGCTCAAGCCACTGAGCCACCCAGGCACCCCAGTTCTAATTTTTGCTGTTAGAAGTATGAGCACAAAGACCTTCACCTCTTTGAATCTTCGCTTCTTGGATCATAAAATGAAGATAATCATATCGCCCTTCCTGATCTTTTACATATGAACACAGTCTGAGAATTAAAGTGTGATTATATATACAATTCAAGGTTATTTCACTAATAATTAGTAAACATAATATTAACCCGAAGGCATCAAGAAGAGGTTAAATTGCTGTCTGTGTCTGGAAATCAAATGCTCTACCTTTTATAGCCATGCAGGAAGGCTGAAGGGGAGGCTTATCTTTCTGGGGTCAGCCACCGTGCGCTCCACCTGCCCTCTCCCACCCCAACTCCTGCCCCATCCCCAGATTCCTTAGCTTGCAGCATGCTGGAGGAGAAAGCCTTCAAGACCAGGAGTAGGAGGAAACATATTCATCCCTGGTGTTCCCTCTTCTTGCATAATTCAGGAAAGGGAACAAAAATCTTTATCTTAATTTTCCTTGTTATAAAAACGCCTGCCAGGGCACCTGGGTGCCTCATTGAGTTGAGAGTCTGACTTCAGCTCAGGTCATGATCTCATGATCAGGTCCTGGGATGGGCCCCCCACTCAGTGGGGGGGTGTCTGCTTGTCCCTCTGCTCCTCCCCCAGCTTGTGGCCCTCTCTCTCTTTCTCTGTCAAATAAATAAATAAAAATCTTAAAAAAAAAAAAAAAGGGCACTTGGGTGGCTCAGTGGGTTAAGCCCCTGCCTTTGGCTCAGGTCATGATCTCAGGGTCCTGGGATTGAGTCCCACATCGGGCTCTCTGCTCAGCAGGGAGCCTGCTTCCTCCTCTCTCTCTGCCTGCCTCTCTGCCTACTTGTGATCTTTGTCTTCCAAATAAATAAATAAAATCTTTTAAAAAACAAAACCACATTTCTACGGGCCACGAGGTTGAAGCCACACATGAAGAAGCAAGAAAGCATCAGTGTGCTGTGGATGACACTGTGCGGTGCCACGACAGGGCTGGAACTGCCAACCTGTGCATAATGTGAGAAAACCGACAAGCCAGGCCTATTGGAAGAACTAGAATGAATGATTATTTGGGATTTTCTGTCTAGTTGAACCTAATGCCAACTCACGCAAGGTCAGAAACAAGTGGGAGAGAAAAGACAGCTTGAGGTGGGTATTTTGTCAAGGTAACAATACTTGCTCTTTAGAGAGAAGAACCTACAGAATCTTACTAGAGAGAACAGAAATGTTTTTCAACTACCAGCCCCGTGGTGTCTTATCTGTGCCAGTCTTCTCTCCCCTCTTCTGCAGCCAAGCCGGCCTCCTGACCACCACCAGAATCCTGTGCACAGTTCTCACACTCCACCTTCCCTCTCCCTTGACAGGCCTCTCCTTTTGCCTTTGGCCATATCTGCTTCTCTGGAAACCTGACACAGAGATACAGTGAGCCTGTAGCAGCGACCCATTCTCCTCTGTTGTCCTGCTCTCAAGAAGCCATCCGTCCCCCCACGGCAAGGTGAGGACAAGAAGAATAGCTTGTGTCCCCTGTCATCACAGGGGCAGCTGTGCCACCCAAGACAACCAGAGCCCTCCTGAGACTGACATGCAGGAACTGAAAGGAAAAAGGTTCCTCTCTGTGGTGGGAACCCTAAGGCAGGGGATGTAAGTCGGGCCAAAGGCTGCCCTGACAGCCATTTTCCTTGTCACGTGGTATGACATGGTTGAGGCAAAGCAGAGCTGTGACAAAGACCGCCTGTGACCCACTCAATAGCTATTCTCCCATCATAACCAAGCTCTCACTGGGGACGGCAGTGTCCTTGGCTAAAATCAAATAAACTAAAAACAAAACAAACAAAAAAAAAACAACACAACGCAAGAAAAACTCTATTTCAGATTTTCTTGCAGATTGAACTACTGAAGAACACAGTAGTGACCAATGGGATATAAGAAATGAGCACCCTTGGGTGCTGACCCTGTACCTGCACAGCCCTGAGAGTGATGTCCCCTTAAATTCTATGTTCTAGCAGCTTCCATGCCTCACACTCATCCTAGTCCTGCCCTGCTGCGAGCAGAGGAAGAAAGGAAGCAAATGTAGCTCTTCCAGAAAAGCCCTCTGTCCAAAGCTTGCAAGACAAGGTAATCAGGAGTCCCATAATTTGAAGCCATTCATGGCTGAAAAGCCAATTTCTTCTCTACCCCAAAGTAAAGCATTAATAAACATTAGTCATAAAATGACACCCTTAGCAAGAGATAACGCTGGTGTCACACCAACCATAAGGGGCAAGCTTCCTACCAAAAATGGGAGGTTATATATTGGCTTGGGGGACTGACAAAAGCACAGAAATAAAAGACAAGATCCTTCAGGCACAAGAAACTACTTCCAGATAAAATGTTTAAATACAGTTTTTCACTCATGGGATTGACTGAAAGGAAATAAAACAGAAGCCCACCAATTTTTTTTTCTATTTGTGCTTCCTATTTTCTTCCCAAATATATACACAGCTCCTGTTTGCCTTCAGGGAGCCAAATATAGTTAATAAACATGACCACGAGATCTGCCAAAAAGCATGGTGGAAAAATAACACCAAGGCACCATCTACCTCAACGAGCTTTAGAGACCTGGCTTATCCATTGCAAAGCTCGAGGAAGTACATCTCTATCACCACAGCTCAGCTCAGACCAAAGTCAGTGGTTATTTTGTTTTGCTTTGTTTTTGTCCTTGTGTTTCACGTCCCACCATCCCTACGGAGGGCCCACATTCATCTTGACCTCACCCCATATCCCAAGTGGAGGAAGCACCAGGACCCTGGAATATTTTGAGATTTCCAAACCCACACACACATGTGAGAGAATTTAGTAGCAGTAGGGATGCTAACCTCGAGAATAGGCCAAATAGTTAAGCATGGTACCTGCATTTCTTTTACTGATTCATGGATCAAAATTCATGCCCTCCATGAATTTATTTTAAACCAACACAAGTTTCAGGAAAGTTGCAAATACAGTACGATTTTTTTTATTTTTTTTGTCCTGAGCAATCTGAGAATTGTCATGGCTGACCAGATGCCCCAAGTTTCCTGACTAGTTTGGTGGTATTTTCCTACAAACAAGGATGTGACTTATATAACTACAAGACAACTACCAAAATTAGGAAATTAACACTGGTAGATTACTATCATCGATTCTCAATCCTCAGCAAAATTTTACCAATTGTCCCAATAATTTTTTTTTGTAACAAAAGCCTTCCTTAACCCCTTGGGTAGCACAGCACAGGGATCTGATGTCTCTTTAGCCTCCTTCAGTATGAAACGGCTCTTCAGTCTCCCCTTTGACTTTCATGACCTTGGCACTTTTGAGGACTGTAGGCCAGTTATTCTGCAGAATGTCACTCTGTTTGATTTTGTCTGGTCTCCTTGTGAGTAGCTTCTGGTCTGCATTTTGCGTAGGAATATATATCAGATTTGAGGCCACGTTCTTCTCACTGCTTCCTATCAAGCGGCACAAGACTTAGGAGTTTTCTGATGATGTTAACTGTGATCCTTTGAACAAGATGGTGCCTGTCAGACTTTTCCACTCTAAAGCTATTCTTCTCATCTTTGTATTTAATAAGTACTCAAAGGGAATATCATTGAAACTATGGAAATATCCCATTCCTCCAGAAACTTTTCAGTGTATTTATTTGTCTGTATATGGACTCACTGTTTTCCATTTTATCCTTGGGTTTGGTCCACTGGTACCATCTTCATTTATACTGATGCTCAAATTGTGGTCTGTTTGGCTGGAGGTAGCAGGAGCAGGGAGTATGCAAAGTGAATTCTGGGTCCTTTTGTCCCACCACTGGTTTTCTACTGAAAACCCTGAGATGGTTTCCCATCTTAATCTAACTGATCTGTCCCTTCTTTCCTCCCTGCCCTCACCTCCCACCATCCTCCCCTCACTGAGTTTCTTCACACAGGTCACCTGGCAACTTCTCAGATGCCCAACATGCTCAGACCTCAAGGTGTTGTCTGTTTCCTCTACCTGGAAAATCCCTCCCCAGAATCCAGACTGATGTTCTATTCCTTTCATTTGGGTCTCTACTCAACTATCACCTTATCAGAAACGCCTTCCCTAACCAAACACTCTAAAATAGAAACACACACACACACACACACACACACACACACACACACACACCACTCCTGTGCCTTGAGGTTGGTTTGGCTTCTTAGTAATTAACATCACTCACATATTAGATAATTATTGTTTATCTATCTTCCTCCACCTCAAGCTATAATACTGTAGACCTTATGAGTGTAACTGGCTGAGCTGTGTGCCCCAAAAAGATATGTTGAAGTCCTGATCCCAGGATCTGTGAGGATGGCCTCATTTGAAAATGAGGTTTTTGTACGTATAATTAGTTAAGTTATAATGAGTCCATACTAGATCAGCTTGGGCCCTAAATCCAATGACCTATGTCCTGGTCAGGGGGAGGGGTGCCTGGGTAGCTCAGTCAGTTAAGCATCCGCCTTCAGCTCAGGTCATGATCTCAGGGTCCTGGGATCCAATCCCGCATCAGGTTTCCTGCTTCTCTTTCTCCCTCTGCCCCTCCCCCACTCGTGCACGTACTCTCTCTCTCTCTCAAATAAATAAATTTACCAAAAAAGAGGAAGAAGGGACACACAAAGACACACAGATACACAGGGAAGAAGACCATGTAGAAACAGAGACAGAGATTAAAGTGGCATCCATCAGCCAAAGAATGCCAAGGATTGCCTATAACCACCAGAAACTAGGATGAGGCAGGGAACGTTTTTATCCTAGAGACTTCAGAGAGAGCAAGGCCCTCCTGACACCTTGATTTCAGACTTCTAGCCTCCAGAACTATGCGAGAATAAATTTCTCATTCTGGTAATTTGTTAAGCCAACTCTAGGAATCTATGGTAACTGTATTTGATCATCATTGTGTCTCCAGCTGCTTAGAATGGTGCCTGGTACTACAAGGTACGAAGAAAGTAACTGCTGTATGAAGAAGTGAACAACTTTCAAAACCGCCCTGTCACTCATCAATTCCATTGACTCCTCCAGGACCACCGCTAACCTAGGTGGTGCCTACATCTAGCATTTGTGCAAAACAGAAAGAGGTGTCCTTCTTCAAGACACTTCACTTTTTTTGTTGAAAAGTTTCCATAACATACTGGCTTTATCAGGACAAGACCTAATACACATAATACATGTAACATGATTAATAATTAAAATAATATGATAAGGATAATAAATAGTCAGTGTGACCAGTATTGCATGAGATGTGGGGCTCTTGTTCACTGGAAAGCCCAAACAGCCATACACAGTAGCCCTGATTTAGGTCAATCACACTCTGTCAGTTACTTAGGGTGGAAGTAGAATTCAAACAGAACATACAGCCACACCCTCTCTTCTCTTTTATCGGTGAGACAAAATAAACATGGGATAAACTATGAATAGTATTAAAGCAACATACTGTGGGATTAAACACATGATACAGTTTGGAAAATAAATACACAGGCGAGCCAGAATAAAAGGATAAGGTGACGGCATCATCGCCCTGGGGTCAGAGGAAGAAAAAAACACTATTCATCAGTGTCTACCGTGTGCCAGACAAACCTGATTCCATTCAAGGATCACAGAACTCAACGAGCTAAAGGTTTACAACACTGGCACCAGTGTTCTTGCCAGTGAAAGCAGTAAGGCTTAGTAACTTGCCCCAAATCAGGTAGCTAGGAAGTAGCAAATACTGAGATATGAATCTGGATCCAACTGGCTACAAAGCCTGCACTTGTCATGCATCCAGCCACCATATTTGAGCAAGTTTTAAGGAAATTATGAACAAGCAAAATCAGTGAAATGGGAGTTTTTCCAAATTAAGTCTATACAACTTTCCGTTCTGAGTAGGTACAATACATTGACAAATGAATGGATAAAGAACTATCCATGTGCGTGCACGCATACACACACACACACACACAGAGAGAGAGAGAGAGAGAGAGAGAGAGGGAGAGAGAGGAATATTACTCAGCCATCAAAAATGAAATCTGTCATTTGCAATGATGTGGCTGGAACGAGACAGTATTATGCTAAGCAAAATAAGTCAATCAGAGCAAGAAAATTATCATATGATTTCACTCATATGTGGAAGTTAAGAAACAAGACAGAGGTTAATAGGAGAAGGGCAGAGAAGAGTAAGATAAGTGAAATCAGAGAGGGAGACAAACCAGAAGAGACTCTGAACCATAGGAAACAGATTGACGGTTGCTGGACGGGAGAAGGAGGGAAGGATGGGGTAATTGGTTGATGAGCATTAAGGAGGGGACTTGATATAATGAGTACTGGGTGTTACATACAAGTGATGAATCACTAAACTCTATCTCTGAAAATAATAATACACCCTGTGTTAATTAATTGAATTTAAAATAATGAATACATATGTGGGAAAAATAAATAAGAATAATCATGTATAGATAGGCTTTTCTGTGTACTAATTATCTTCATATTCTGTATCTAAATAAATTTGCAAATTAGTTTTTACCTGATAGCCAGCATGAAAGCAGCCAGCTATTTGCAAAGGGATGGGTTCTCGGCATGGCTTAATGCACACCATTGTATATAATAAAATTTGAGAACAATTTTGGCATTTGCTACCAGTTGGTTCACTCAAAACCACTCCAGTCCCCACTAAACACATTTTCCTCTGCAACAGAGAGTTAAAGGATAATTCCCATAAACCCTCATCAGGAAGTTCTGCCAGTGGTTGACTTCCACTCATGGTCATACCCATGGGACCAGGAAGTGACGAGGAATACCCCAAGGAAGCAGTCCCAGGCTCTTCTAGCGGCACGGTCAGAGGTGTCTAGCATTCCTGAAGCTGCTTGGGCATAATAATCTCTGCCCAACGTGTGGCTCTGCAAGGTTCAGCAGCAGCGGGCAGCGGCACACTGCACTGCCCCTTCTGCATGGTGAGGCTGCACAGAGTCCCCGTCCCCGGCCAGATCACTTCCAGGTGTGAAGCATCCAAGTTCGGTTCTCCGGACCTCATCAGAATTCACAGCAAACTAACATCCTCTAAGAAATCTTTCTTAATGAGCCGGAGTACACTGTGTTGCCTGCGTCTAAGAAGATGTATCTATATTTAAAATTCTTCCCCTTACATACTTGGATAAATGAAAGAAGAATGGCTCTGAATTTCATCGGGAATTACTGTAGGCCTAGAAAACCATTTTTCTAGGTTTGTCTCGTTGTCTGTCCACCCTACCCTTCAACTCTCACCCCAAGAGACCAGCAGTAACATCCATGAACAAAATAAACTCATCTGGCATGCACAGTCTTTCCCATTTTTGCAGAAGTGACTCTCTGCAAGTCTTTACGAATAAGCCCTTGATTCCGTCCCTAAGAAAGAAACAAAAGAATGTGGCTGTAGAGGAAGAGAATGGATCCCAAAGCCATAATTCTTTACCTGGTCATATTACCAGGTGATGCTGGGTTTTAAGTCATTTAGCAAACTAATGCCTCTAAAGCACACCCCTTGTCTTATTTCTGAAAGACATAAATGAAAGATCTTCTATTACTAAAGCATGGAGACCAATGAAAAGTATTATTTCTAGCCTTCTCTCACTTATCTGACTGTACCCACTGGTGCTGGAGATAACACTTGTTTCCAGCAGACCAGTGGCGGTATTTTCCCCTGTGTGGTAGATGTGTGCTAGCCTACCCATGGACAATGTGAATGTGAGCTAGCATTTTTAGGAGGTTCGGTGTTAGCTGCTAATGACCATCTCCCATCCTGGGGCGAGGAGGAAGACAAAGATTTACCATAGTCCCTGATGAAAACAGATGCAAAAGGCAGCCTGGGCAAGAGACACTTAAATCCCAAACACAGGCTGGACTATTTGGAGGAACACATCTTACGTTAATGCTGTAATAAATTTTTAAAAATCTGTTTTCATTGCAGAGCTTCAGAAGCTTTTACCCTGGAAATAAAATCTTTATCCTGGAGACACTAAAATCACTTACATTCCTGTATAAATCATGAAAATCCAATAAATCTAGTCTTATATATAATGTATCTATTTGGGGAAGCAGGAGAGGAGTAGGAAGTACAAAATAACACAGAATGGGAAGTCTCTACATTTGGCCACTGTAGGCAAACTTATTTGGTACAAAAAGTACTTTTCTCTTTTATTGGAAATCACTGGAACATATGACAAACTCAACAGAAAACAATAATCAAATGTTCATGCTTAGATGCTAAAAATAAACCCGGGTGATTGTGATTTTTTTAATCTCTAATTTCAGCACTAATGATGATGATTATTAAAATATATGTATAAAGAAATCAAAACTCAGGCTTTGAAAGGGAAGGGAGCAAAGATCTAACCAAATACTTCCTCCTGTAAGAGTAATTCTGTCCTCAAAATTAATCAGACCACCCAGATGCAGCATTTTAATTAGATAAAACCTACAGCCATGTTGAATAATGAAAGGAAAGGCACAGATCAAGAAGTAGACAAGATACCCATACACAGTTCCATTTTCCCAAAGTTCTATCACTACTGATGAGAGTCAAGGGGGTCAATGCAGGAACCTGGAAGTAGGTCAGGGGCCACATCACCTAAAAGTGGTGGTTCTCAAAATGTGGTCCCAGACCAGCAGCATCAATATCGCCTGGGAATTTCTAGATACATACATCCTCGTATACCTGAGGGGTCAGAAACTATGAGGGCCCAGCAATCTGCACCTAACAAGCCCACCAGGTGATTCTGATGCACACTATAGTTTAAGAACCACTGCCCAAGAGCTTCAGCTCTCTGAAAAATGAATTTTGATAGGAATGGCATTAAAAGTATAGACTGCTCTAGGCAGTATAGACATTTTAACAATGTTTATTCTTCTGATCCATGAGCATGGAATGGTCTTCCATCTCTTTGCTTCTTCTTCAGTTTCTCTCATGAGTGATCTGTAGTTCCTCGAGTATAGATCCTTTACCTCCTTGGTTAAGTTTATTCCCAGGTATCTTATGGTTCTTGGTGCTATAGTAAATGGAATTGACTCTCTAATTTACTTTTTTGTATTTTCATTGTTAGTGTATAAGAAAGCAACTGATTTCTGTACATTGACTTTCTATCCTGCCACATAACTGAATTGCTGTATGAGTTCTAGTAGTTTGGGGGTGGAGTCTTTTGGGTTTTCCATATAAATTATCATGTCATCTGCGAAGAGAGAGAGTTTGACTTCTTCTTTGCCAATTTGGATACCTTTTATTTCTCTTTGTCTGATTGCTGTTGCTAGGACTTCTAGTACTATGTTGAAAAACAGTGGTGAGAGTAGGTTGTTGTGTTCCTGATCTCAAAGGGAAGGCTGTGAGCTTTTCCCCATTGAGGATGATATTTGCTGTGGGTTTTTCATAGATAGATTTGATGAAGTTGAGGAATGTTCCCTCTATCCCTATATTTTGAAGCGTTTTAATCAGGAATGGATGCTGGATTTTGTCAAATGCTTTTTCTGCATCAATTGAGAGGACCATGTGGTTCTTCTCTCTTCTCTTATTGATTTGTTGTATCACATTGATTGATTTGCAAATGTTGAACCATTCTTGCATCCCAGGGATGAATCCCGTCTGGTCATGGTGGATAATCTTTTTAATGTGCTGTTGGATCCTATTAGCTAGGATTTTGTTGAGAATCTTAGCATCCATATTCATCAGGGATATTGGTCTAAAATTCTCCTTTTTGGTGGGGTCTTTGCCTGGTTTGGGGACCAGGGTAATGCTGGCTTCATAAAAAGAGTCTGAAAGTTTTCCTTCTTCAATTTTTTGAAACAGCTTCAGTAGAATAGGTATTATTTCTTCTTTGAAAGTTTGGTAGAATTCCCCAGGGAATCCGTCGGGTCCTGGGCTCTTGTTTTTGGGGAGGTTTTTGATCACTGCTTCAATCTCATTACTAGATATCGGTCTATTCAGGTTGTCAATTTCTCCCTGATTCAGTTTTGGGAGTTTACAGTTTGTCCAAGAGCTTCAAACAGGGACCATAAAGCAAAATTCTATTCTTTTGTTGACTTCTTAGAAATGAGTTTGAAAAATCCACAGGACACAAGCAGTTTGTGAAGGAATGGTGGGGAAAATCCACACTGCTTAGCCAGTGTTAGAATTTTCTGGTAATATTTGTCACCTGGTCCTTCCATCTGGTCTAGTTATTTATTGATGTAGAACCGTCAGCAACTCTTTCCAACTTTCCTTGTTGACTTTCAGCGTCAGGTCCCAAATTACATTTTGTTTTGCTGTGTTCTATTTGCTCCAAAACTTTCCATGGTGAAGGAGTAAAAAGCCAGGTTTTCCTCCTCTTTCCCTTCCTTGCAATGGAGTTAAAGAAAATCTTTATTCAGTCAAAGTATCCTTCACCCTGCCCACCGTAGACCCATAGACCCCAGCACTTCCTGGCCAACCCTCATCGTCTAGAAAATTTCTCCAGTTGAATGACTGCAGGTCCCCCTCCCCATGAAAACATTGGGAAAACAAGAAAATGCCATTTTTTCTTTCTGAAATCTAAAATATAATTTTTTTTAGATCCTAAGGACATAGATATGTCTGTGGTTGGATTATTATGTGAGATTATAAGTAATTTTATCATTGTCATTATTTAACATTTACTGGGGATCGAAGTCATGACTGACCTAAATTGAGTATATATAGATTCAACCCTTTCTCTGCTTGCACTTGTGAGTACCTTTTACAGCACTTTAACTCACTTGATGACATCTTGCTATTTTATCTAATATGTATGCATATTTCCCCATGATTCTATTTTAAGTCACTTGAGGGCGGCAGCCACGCCTCCTACTTCTCATGAAGTAGAAGCACTTGCAATGAGATTCAACAAACACTCACTCTATAAATTTAATCAAGGGTCCCCTCCCCCACTCCCAGTCCCAGAAATAAGCTGCTAAAGCTCTACTTTGGTGGTTTACCACTTGGAACTCAATTTTTGATGATTTTAGGGGGGGAAAAAATAGAACACCCTTGGCTTAAGCTAACCCTAAAGGTACAACTGACAGATGAAACTCTACCCACTCCCAAATAAGCCGGCGATTGGTATGATGTAAACACCATATTATAATGCACCAGGGGGCCTGGTTAACATATCGGGACATGGTCACCAGCTCAAAATCAGCCACATAGCTTTGCTTTCAAGCACGGACAGCAGCCCAAGGCAGCAGACTGTACAATAAATGACTGCCAAATGTCCCTGCCAGAAAGTTTCTCCGATGCTTCAAATAGGCTGAAGGTTGTCACGGAAAGAGGAAAGGAGAAGACAGTTTAGCCAGCACCATATATTGGAAAGAAATATATTGGCCTTGTCCCATAAATGATAACTGAAATACTAGCCAGACTGGTCAGTTTATCACAGGAAAATAAAACAATCTGCTGCTGTAACCCAGAAAGGAGAAAAAATAAGGATAAGATGAAAAAGCTCCATTCATTTCAAAGAAAAGACACAGTGACAAAGAATCTAGAGCAGGGCTGACTATTAATTCAAGACCCCTGGGGACCCTGGCAGAAGCACGTGCACATCAGTTCACCACGGTCTGGCCACAGAATGCCCTCCCTCCCCTGTGAGTGCCCTGCCCCACACCCCCCGTCTGACGAAAGTCCACTCTTCCTTCAAGATTTGTGAAATGCTGTCGGGCAAAATGAATCCCTTCCCCCTCCCTGCTCCCACTGACCTCCTGATGCTGCACTGTGATTCTGGATCCCAGTCAGTGATGCCAGAAGGCTAGAGACCACTGCTCAGTCCCCTTTGTTTCTCTCAGAGGACCGGACAAAAGGCCTGGCACCCAGAAAGTCAATGCTCCAGAAATCTCTTGAATCATTGGACAGAATGATAGACAGTACTTCAATTCCCAGTGAAGGGAACTTTATCTGACGTGTGTTACAGGCATAGCATTTATTGAACAATTCCATGTGGGACACGATGTTGGTGCTTTACCTCCTGTGGTCTTTAATCCCCCATGTCCATCCTACAAGGAAAGTGGTGCTCAGGAAGAGGAAAACAGGATGCTGAGACCAGGACACTGAGACCCAAACCAAGCCTGACACGGAGCCCATTTTGCATCTCTGTTCAACTCCATGATCATATGTACCCCAGGCCACTGACACAACCTCTGTAAGCCTCCAAGTCCTCCTCCATAAAACTGGGATGATTCCATTATAGTGCTCTGGCCCACTTTCTACAAGGGCATGAAGACCAATGAAATCCCACCATTTATTGAAGACGGGAAAACAGTGAAGAAGATACACTAAAATGGAAAAAATATATGCCTTTAAAATAGTTATTTTCCAAAAGTTTTGGAAATGACACGTCACCTGCATCTCCCGAAGGCCTAGCTCTCAGTAGAAGCTAGACCTCAGAGGTACAGCTGCCTCTGTGAAGACACAGCTTTTAAATGGGCAGATTTTTAGACCAAATATTTAAACATTTTATCCCTCTTCTAAAAGTCTGCTCTGGATCCCAACTTCAGGAAAAATGCAGAGAATATTAGGTCGCTGCATTTGCAATGCCATATGCATGACCATTCCCTAAATGTTCTCCATCTAACTAGACCTCAAATCACAACACACAGGTAACTGCATGAAAAATGGCAGTGAGGAGCTAGCTGTTAACAGACACCATTGCGAAACTGAAGCACCACAGGAAGCGGGAATAGGGTGGTAGAAAAGCCGCCGTGACCCAATACCAGCCAGTACCAGCAGTCACGTGACATCACTTCAGCTTGCATGATGCTAGAGAAACCCTTGGAAGGAAATAATTACTAAGTTGCTAAAATGAGCCATGATCAGTTTCATGTTTTAGGCATGGGATGTGTGTTTTAGAAAAATCACCGCACAGTGGCACATGGACTTGGAGGTAGAGGTATATGATAAGATGAGAGTAAAGGGGTAAAAAACAGCTCTCAGGCTACTGCACTAGTCCAGGTACAGTAGGATGGTTCCCAAAGAATATAAAAGGATGGACATCTTCCCAGTCATGTCATAAGACTAGTATAATCTTGATACCAAGAACGGAAAAAGCTAGTATAAAGATACAAAATTATAGTTAATTTCACTTATAAATACAGATGAAAAATGCTTTAAAAATTAGTAAAACTTCAGCACTGTATTAAAAATAATAATTTATCCTAGGAAAGAGAATTTAATTTTAAAGCCCTTACTGATTAGGGTTTATAACATATGTAAAAGAATAATAATAGCTACATATGAGTTGTATATATTATTATATATAAGTATATAATAATAAATACACATTTATATACATATGTATATATACACATAACATGGTATAATACTGTTTTAATTAAGACTATTAAAGGTGCATTATATAAATACCCTAGAGCAACCAGCAAGGAAAATAAAACGAAGTTGGATAATAATAATCCAAGAGCAGAGATCAAATAGAATACTAAAAATAATACTCAATTCTAAAGGAAGACAGAGATAAAAAAAGAATTACATACGGGGAAAAATAGAAAACAATAGCATGACAGTAGACTTATACTCAAACATATTAGTAACTGCACTGAATGTAAGTGAATTAAAGAGTCCAGTTAAAGAAGGAGATTATCAGCCCGGATAAAAAAGCAGTATCAAACTATAGTATGTTTCCAGGAAACCCACTTGAAACATCAAAGATGTAGATAGGTTAAAATGAATGGGAAAAAAGTTATATCATGCCAGCAGTGATCATAAGAAACCTGAAGTAACTGTATTTGTAGCAGACAAAGGAGACTTCAGGAAAAAAAGAGTATTGACATAAATAAAGAGGAATATTTTATAACGATAAAGTGGGTATGTAGACAATCCTAAATGTGTATGCTTCTGATAGAGCATTAAAATACTTGAAGTATCAAAATAGTTAAATAACAGAGCATCGAAATATATTATTTGATGGAACTGAGAAGAGAAACATGTATCTATTAAAGAAATAGAATTTGCAATTTAAAACCTACTTTCAAGAGCTCCATAGTAAAGTGGCTTTACTATTAAATATTATCAAACATTTAAGGAAGAAAAAAATATCAAGTTTTACACAAACTTTTAAGAGAAAGGAATACTTCTCAAATGGTTTTATGAGGGCAGCATAAGATTGATCTAAAACACAGGACAATTTCTCTCATTCGTACTTCACCAAATAGTAAGTAAATCAAATCCAGCAATTTGTAAAAAGTATATTTCATGATCAGCTATGGTCTTTGCAGGAAAAAGATGTTATTTAACATTTGAAAATCATCAGCATAATTAGTCACATTAACACAACAAAGGACAAAAACAGATCAAACAGACTTCATCAGAATTAGAAACTTGAACTCATCAGAAGACCCCATTATGAAAATGAGCAGGAGAAATGTTTGGATGCAGTCAGCGGCTGCCTCGGCGGCGTGTGTGGGAAGACAGCCGAGCAGGTGCGCACCTCAGTGCTGCTGCTGGGTCTGGGCAGCATCTGTCAATCACTCACTGCAGCAGTGATTTTCAGAGAACTTGTAACTGATCAGAATGTTTTGGATACATGGAAAGTAGACAGTGCCACAACATCCAAGCATGAAACAGAAAACCCTCCTGATTATCAAAGGCACAATGGCATGAAGGGGTAGACTACTGCCATGAATCGCGTTATCCAGGCAGGTGACCAAGAAGACTTTGCTACATTTGATTATATATTATGTATGGAGGAAAGCAATCTGAAAGATTTGAATAGAAAAAGGAAGCAAGTTAAAAATGGCAAAGCTAAAATTGAACCACGTGGAGCTATTATCCATGAAAGCGACATATCAGGGAAGATCCCTATTATAAGAGTGACTCCAGCTTCAAGACTATCTACAGCAATGTACACAGTGCTGTAGAACGTTCCTGGAGAAAGTGTGCTGACACTGTATCCGTTCCTTGATGCAGCCAATGGGGCTAGTCCCCCCAGCCTCTGCATCTCCCACACCATGTGTCAAAGTGCAAGACCATTCCACAGCTCAAGCCCACAGCTGTTTCTTTAGTTGACTTGTGCTTTCTTAAAAAATAATTAAAGATGAAACTCAGGTGCTGTGTTTTGCAAAAGAAGAAATAAAACTGTTTGATCTAGACCCTGTACGGGGTATATAAAGTTTTCCTAGACTAGCTGAACCTCCTACTCAGCTCCAGTTACAAAAAATGTGAAACCAACAAAATAGGACATGATGAAATGATTAAGACCCAGTTCAACATCTGAGCCCACTGAGGCTGATGAGTCTTCTGCTCTACTACAACCCTAAGGACAACTTGGTAAGGATGAATGCCCCCTGTTCCCCTGTACTACCTCCTTATACCAGGGCTTTTTATCATGCATGGGAGCTCACAACCTAGACAAAAAATGTTAATTCACACATATTCATAGTGCACACCTGTGGCTGTGGAATTAATCTTAACCTTTTTTTATACCACCTTACACCAGTTAGAATGGCCAAAAATCTTAGCACTTTTAATAATCCCTAGCTTTGGTTTATTTGGTTTACTTTATAAGGAAATCGCTTATTTGCTCCCATTTGAACCCCTTTGCCCCTGGAAATTTAATCCCATCCAGAAAACACACTTGTATGCTGGTTTATCAACTGGTTAGTTTGCAGAACGTGTCTCCTTTTAGTTGTATATATAACCCAAATGTCAAAAATAAATTAGCTTAGGAGGGGAAAATAATTAAAAAGTTAGCAAAAAGTTCTTTTACATTAGAATACCTAAATATTGATATGTGAATAAGCACTCATCAGTGCTTAATTTATAGGCACATATAAGTCATTGTTGTGTACTGTGAGTTAATTAATCTAAAATTCATTTGGATCCATGTCAGAAAAGATTGTTTTCAAAATAAACTGGAGAAATTACAAAAATATAATTTTTTAAAAAGAAATGACTTCTTCCAAGTAGGAGAAAATATAGTAGGAGTAATAATATATACCTGACAAATGACTTGATTCCAAAATATATAAATAGCTCCCCTACAACTTAATAGTTAAAAGACAATCCAACAACAACATCAAAAAAGGGAAAAATATCTGAACAGGAACTTCACAAAAGAAAAATGCGTAAATGACTATTTTTTCATGTGAAAAAAAGTACTTAAAAATGAAGTGGGAAAAGTACTTAACCATTAGTCATCCATTCATAGGCACTAGAATTGCTAAAATAAAAAGGACAGACAACATCTAATGTTGATAAAGATATAGAACAATTGGGATTCTCCAACAGTGTGGGTAGCAATAAGAAATGGTACAGTTTTGGGAGTGTCTCATAAAGTTAAACATATGCCTGCACTATAATTAAATAATTACACTTTCGATTATGAACCCAAGTAAAATGAAAACACAGAAAGACTTATGACAAGAATGTTCATAAAAGCTTAGGTCATATTAGTCAAAAACCAGAAACGACCCCAATGTCCATTAAGAGGAAAATGAATAAACATATTATAGTACATTTATGTAATGAAATACTACTTGGTAATAAAAAAGAAATAAACTGCTGATACCCACAACAACATGCTGAATAGAGGATGACAGACAGAAAAGAATGTCTATAGTATAATTCCATCTTTCTAGAGTTTCTAGAATAGGCAATATTTACCTCTATGGACAGAAATCAGACTGATATTCATCTGGCCAGGGAATGGAGAAGAATTAACTGCAAAGGATACTCTGGATGGAAGACATTCCACAGCTTTACATGTAAATTACATGGATATATACATTTCTCAAAACTCATGAAACAGTACGTTTCAAATTTGTGTATTTCACTGTGTGTGGATTATACATGGTCCTATAAAACAGAATTTTAACTGTGATTTTAATTTACATTTCAATGTGTTAAATGAAATATATTTAAGTATATGTATAGATAAATACATATACAATTAAAAATTGTTTTTTAAGGATTTTATTTATTTATTTGACACACAGAGAGAGATCACAAGTAGGCAGAGAGACAGGCAGAAAGAGAGGGGGAAGCAGGCTCCCCACTGAGCAGAAAGCCCGATGCAGGGCTCGATCCCAGGACCCTGGAATCATGACCTGAGCCAAAGGCAAAGGCTTTAACCCACTGAGCCACCCAGGTGCACCCCCAAAATAGTTTTACTGTAATAATGTATCTATCAGAATTACAAACATCATGCATAACAGTCTAGCCTTACGATTTTACCTTTTAACATCAGATAAAACCCAAGGACATCAGGTATCAATGCATCTATGCAAAATAAGACAAGGGAGTGAATAATGAGAAGAATAAGAAATAGAAAGAAGAGAACAAAATGGCATCATTTACAAAGGGCATGATTCCTCTATTTAAAAAAAATCAAAGAGAAGCTATAAAAAACTTAGACAATTCTAGCAAAGTTGCTGGAAATACGATCATATAAAACACAGTGTAAGGCAACAAAAACTGATAGGGAGAGGGTTTGTTTTTTGGTTTTGGTTTGGGGGCTGTTGTTTTTTTTTAGTTAATTAGCATTTGTAATAGAAAAAAGATTCTGAACTGTACATAGGATAAATTTAACAACAACAACAAAACTGATAAATTATTAACACTCCACAAATGTAGTCATAGGAAGATGTTCATGAAGGCGAAGGTCAATAACATAAATTTGGCCTTACTCTCCAATACTTTATATATAAATTCAATGCAATCCAGTTAAAATCTGACCAGATGCTCCTAAAGGACCATGAATAGCCATGACAACTTTGAAGACAAAGAATGATTAGTCCCACGTGGGGGGAGAAGGAGCAGGCAGAGGAGAGGAGGGGGTTAAGCCCTAACACACATCAAAATGTACCATAAACCATAAAGCCAGAGCAAGTGAGAAGAGTGGTATTAGAGCAGCAGACAAACAGATCAATGGAACAGTAGAACAACCTATAAAAGAAGATGCAGGTGCGTGCACACACACACACACGTGGTGCACACACACACGCGTGGCACACACACACACACGTGGCACACAGATCAATGGAGATCATGATGCCACTGGATATTCATATGTAAAAAGACAAAATTAGGACTCTACTTCAGGCCGAACACAGCAATAAATCCCAGCTGGAAATTTTAAAAATGTATTTTTTTAAAAAAACAAAGGTAAAGAGCAAAACTTTAAAACTTAGAAGAAAACACAGAATATATTTACATGACATGGAGTAAGAAAGACGGTATTAAACAAAAAAATAGAAAGAAAGAACGATCAAGGACAAGATAAAGTCATCTAATTTAAAATTTAAAACTCTGTGTGACAGAAGGGGGAAAACAAACAGACCCTCTACAGTGCAGGATGTGGGACATTGGTGTATTTGTAATTTTTTCTTAATTAAGAAAATCTTTTTTTGAAAAAATAAAACCAGAGGTTGATGTGAATCAAATGTGGTAAAATGTTGCCCGGGGACCCAGTATGCATGTGACATCTCTATGGATGACCGCATGGCTCGGGGTTCCCCACTCTCCCTCTGCGTCCTGACTGATCCTGGAGCGTCCGTGGGTGGCCTCAAGGCATGGCGTGCCCCAGGGATCTGTGAGTCACAAAGTATGTTCTCAACGGTTGTTGTGTCGTGGTCTGTCGCCCTGACTCTACGTCCCCTCTTCTGTGACTACACTGTACTTGAAGACAGCGGAAGGCGGGTCTCCCCTGAGCCAGTGGACAAGGAAGCAGCAGCGGAGAGACGCCCTTCAGCTTCCAGAAGGCTTCAAAGGAGCTGTCAAGCAGATGGCGGGAGATGAATGCACCCCACTTAATTCCTCCCTTTGTCACAGAAGGAAATGTGACATAGCTCTAGCTATTAAAAAAAAAAAATAAATCCTGAACATAACACCCAAAGGAAAAGAATAAAAACTGTGTTCATTATGGAAAGAGAATGCATTCTCAGGTGGGATTCTCAGTAAACAGAATTGTCTGAAAATCAGCAAGGTAGAGTATCCTTTCTAATTTTTTTTTAATTGGGGTAAAATGTATAACATAAAGTTGACCATATTACCCATTTTTAAGTGTACAGTTCAGTGGCATTAAGTACATTCACACTGTTGTGTAATGATCATCACCAAATGTCTCCAAATTCTTCATCTTCCCAAATTGAAACTCTGTACCCATTAAACACAAACCCCCTCTTCCACTTCTCTCCAGCCCCTGGGAACCCCTGGGAACCACCATTCCACCCCTATCTCCATTGATCTGACTATTCTAGTTTCCTCATAAAGGAGGAATTGTTACAGTGTTTCATTTTTAAGGAATTCCACATACTCTGTGTTATTGGTTAAAAATTTTAAAAAGCACAACTGATGTGCCTTCTCTCATTAACTTTGACTTCAGCTTCGTGAAGCTGGGTTGGTTTGTGCCTGATAAATGCTAATACAGACAATGCTGCATTGTGTATGCTCAGTCCTGAATTTCATAGGGACTTCACTGAAAAAGAACTTTCCATCGCTGTGTTGCGGCAGTCGCTATGCCCCTCACTCACACGAGATCAGAGCCGTCCAAGGCACAAATATCACTCCCGTGGACAGAATTAAAATATGCATGGTTTGTATTAAAGCTCCGTGCTGTGAAGGGCAACGGTACGACTTAACGGGACTCCTTGAGAAATCCATGAGAGGAAATGAAATTCTTAGCAAATCAAAGAGAAAAGCACTCCCTAAGCAAATGCTGGAATCGGGGAGAAACAATTTCTCATAACAACAGTTCCAAAAACCAAAAGTACTAGAATAATAACTATGGAACAAACCTCGGCTCCCTTTAGCATTAGCCAATTTCATTCAGTCTTTTGAGCACAACCTGGATTACGGACGACATGTGACATCCTCTTCTAAAAAGCTTCAGGGAAGGTAATTTTCAGGAGCTCCTGGTAACATCTTCTATTACAGCCCCTCCTTGCTTTACAGACTCACTAAGGGCCATAGACGGGAAGGAAGATGGAAGAAAGAAGAAAGACGGCACAGAATGGAGCAGGTGCGTGTACGGTGGGGGAACTCGAGGCTGAGCGCTGGAAATCCAGTGGTTTTGCTGCAGTGATATCACTTCCCCATGCACTCAGCCAAGCCTTTTGCCTTGCAGGGTCTCACCTACCGAGCAGGAAAGGGCGCTCCTTAAGCTTCCAGGGGCAGGGTGGCCTTCCTCCCTAAAAGGAAAGCTCATCCTTCATAAACCTGCACATTGCCGGCATTCTTTCATGAGCAGGGACTTCTGATGTTTTACTGCACTAACGATGATTTGAAAATGGTACCCTACACACAAAATGCTCTGTTCCCTGGCTTTGGGTTCACATCTGTCTCTTTCTTCCCCTCTCTCTGATGTGTGTCTCTGCACTTATAAATGCTCCCAAGTGTTGCACTGCTTCAGCCTCCGTCCGACCCGGCGGCGTGGAGCCCACAGTCCGTACGAGGATGGCTCGTCCTGCCCATGTGCCCATCATCATCCCACCTTGCCCGTGAGGACGCGGGGTCTGGCGAAGGCCAAACAGCCATCACAGGCAGACCCAGAACTCTGGGCCCTTGCAGAAAACCTATGTGCTTTCCAGCAGGAGCCTGGAAGCCTCGACTCACTGAAGTCCACAGAATTTGCCACCAGACCCGTCCTCCTACTACGGGGAGAATAGTCAGGACACCAGAAACGTGGCCCTGGGGCTCCGACAGCCAGGGTGAGAGATGGGGGCTGCCCAGCCTCCCCAGAGGATCCCACGCAGGAATGGAAGGCTACAGGCTGCGGCAAGCTGGCCTTCGCTGGAAATCTGTTTTCTAAACCACAACTCATCACACAGGTTGGGCCAGGGAAGGAGAAAACAATGTCTAGGCTCCTGAGAGAGCTGTCCAGGTGAGGGGCACAGCAGCTCAATAGGGTTGGGGGACCGGGGACAACACTCTTCTCCAAGCTCCCTGGGTCAAGGCAAAGCTGCCTGTGTGTGGACTGTGAGCTCCCCAGGAGAGAGAGACTTCCTGGCATTTCTCATCTCCTTCCTCCACCGGGAACCTGCCCTCCCTGACCCCTGTCCGAGCTCCCATACCTTCCCCATCCACAGCCTGGGAGCCTAGGGCTGACATGCCAAGACTTGGCGGGCGCTCTTCTCTTCTTGACTCACAAATCCATCCGTGTGCTCTCTCAGACCTTGCCCACTGCCACGGTTTTTCTCTTCTTTAAATGTGTTATGCAACACTGACAATATACAAGGAATAAAGACTAGAGGATAAACACCATGGACTGGTCATCCCGTCTATAAAAGAAAATTTTACTGATCCTGTCAAAGACCCTCAGATCCCATTGCGCCCACTGCCTGCCCCAGAGGTAATGATTTTTAGATAGTTGTTACTCCCATACACCCACTGATCCTTTCCCTTGCTATGTGTGTCTCCTTGAAACGCAGAATGATGTTTGGCATGTCTTTAAGTCAATAGCTGGTATCATACTGTATGCGCGTTTCTGGGACTTGCTTGTCTTGCTGACTTTATCCACGTTGATATGTGTAGCTAAGGCCCCGCTCACTTTCACCACTGGATAGTATTTTGTTATGTACATAACATATTTGTGTTCTTGTGAAAGAACCTACTGTGTATTTGTGAAAAGAAATCCTCCAACCATAAAGCAAGGGGTAGTTCACCTTTGTATATATGTACTGGGTCCTCAAATAAAAATGGAGCAGATAGTAGTCACCAATCCCTGATTTGTACCCACCCCCACACTCCTTCACATGGATTTGATACCCATGATTACTTCAAATGCAAAGTAAATTCAGTTATGTCCATCTCTAGAGTGATGACCTGAGAATAATCCCATGTTTTAAACAACAGAATGAGGTATTCGTGTTACAACACACAGAAGCCAGACTAGTGGCCAGGTCACACGTGGTACTGTAGATTTCACAGCATGACTCACAACATACAAGTCTGAGAGAGGAGCTTGGGGAGCAGGACTACACATTGAGTTAAAGGATGCCCCAGAACTCAGATATTCTGCAAAAGGAACTCTTTACATGAATGGAGCAAATCCATCTGTCAATGAATGCAGTCACCCAGTCTGGCACCTTATGTTCATCTTTCCATCATCAAGTGGGAAAGAAACAGTCAACTCTAGATATCTGCTTGGTGCCAGGGAGAACATAGGTTGGCAAGGGAAGGAAAGGAGGCACTTAGAGAAATGGGGGGAAATGGCAGCCATAGGAGAAGCCAATACTTTGGGCAACGGTTGGCCCATCTGTCTTCAAGAGTTGCTTCAAGAAGGAACCAGCTGTCTGATACTGGGGGAAAGTAGTATAAGAACTTGTATTTAAAATAAAATCATATTAGAAAGCAGGCAGGTCTGTTCCATTTTGCTTGTTTCCAAATCACGACCAAAGTCTTCATTCTGTTTTATTGGCTTCTGGGGATGAGCACTGGGTATTTTAGATCATTTTGCAAAATTTAGCTAAGGAGAATAAATTGCCAAAAAAAAAAAAAGTTGAGAAATCTATATTATTTGTATTCCATAAGACACATGTCTGGAAATACACACGCAAACTTGGACGGACTCTACTGCCATATTTAGCGCCTGGAGGAAGAAAGAAAAAGAAAAGGACATTTTGGTTGCCTCCGTGTTTGTATTCTTTTCTTGAAAACTCGGACACACCCTGCCTTTATGAAAGTCCTTCCCTTCACCTCTAACCTTACCTGGAATACTAAGCTCAAAGAAACCACCCAAGGGTTCTGAAGGCTTAACACACGCAGATTATAATGAGGGAGTCTTGGCAGTGTTGTCACCGTGAGGGCATTGCGCTGAGGGTAACAGTCATTTGACTCAACGTCTAGGTTCCTCTGACTTCACACAAACTACCCACAGTTCCTTCTCTTGCTCTTTCCTCTTCCTTTTGCACCAAAAGAGAGAGAAACCCTCAGAGGCTCATTTATTTGTATACTAACGCATTTGTAGACTGACCTCCTCAAGAAAGACCCAGAAAATGGTGAAACAGCCCATGTGCTTAATCCCAGGCCGTCCACATGCAGTAGCATGGGAAGGCACTCTTTGAAGCTTTTGAAAGAAGGGGAGCCCAGAATAATCCTGTGTTTTCAGCTGAGGCTTTGCTTCCCTGCCAGCTTGCTCTGGACAGACTACATCAGGCTTGGGTTTTCAGACAAACAAAAATTATCCCTGGAAGATGGCAGGAACGTACTCTCCCGCTGTGCTCCTCCCCCCCCCCACCCCGACCCCGTTTTCACCCAATAGTTCAAATGCTAAAAATATAAACTATGACTCAGCCTTTAAAACTTCTGTGATCTTGTCATCATAAGAGGGGGCCAGACGTGAGGGGGCAAGAGAGAAAATCCAATTAATCCTACCCCCAGGGGCAAACAACCTTATCAGACATTTTACTCTAGCCCCAGCAGAAGTTTTGCATGAAAGATCCCACCTGTCAGTTTTTCCTTTGTTTCAGCACAAAATCTCTGAGGCAGCATTTTTAACTCAGAGGCGAGTTTTATTAAAAATGCCTGTTCCAGCCAGCTGCTGTCAACCCGTTGGTTTGCTAACCCGGCATCGACTGAAGAGGCAGTTCTGTTTCATGAAGATGAGAGCTGCAAACTGTTAACACCGACTTCCAGAGCTGGTGTCCCGTGGGCCAGGCAGACCAGGGAAGGTGGGGAATTCTGGAGGAAAGCGAGGGGAGCCTCCCCTTTCACTCCCTCTCAAGTCACAAATTTCAATCTTGAATGCACTCTTTCCTCTATCCTGGACTGGTTCCTTCTGCAAAGGAACCGCGCAAAGCCACATCTCAAGATGACATTCCGGCTTTCCAGTTGTCGTATTCATTCCATTAGCATAACATATGCTATCAAGCACCAACGACATACGTGTCAGACACAAAACGGCCCGGAAGGACTCAGGTGCTCCACACTGAGAGGGTTTGCACAGAACAGCAGACCTGGAGAACCCATCAACCCAGACCTCGGCATCCTCGGTGGGTGGTGGGGACAGCAGGTGTGGAGCGCAGCCTCCCCGCCCCAGAGGAGACCATATCGGTCACCCCTCGAAACCTGGATATTGAATCCAGAATGGCCCTTCCCCTACCACACTCCCTGGACAAGGGACCCTCGGAATCACACACGCTTGGTCTCCTGGTGTTGTCATTTATTTGGCTGACTGTCAGCCATTGGCATTCCTGAGGCTCTTTTAGGACAGGAGGACTGGGCTGGTGTCACTGACAATTCCAGTCCCAAGACTCAGAGGGCCCTGGTACCGACCAAGTGGATGTCGTGGAAGAGCACTAGACCCAGAGTCATCAATGCCGGGCTGGAGTCCTGGATCTCCATACACTGTTTTTTAACATGCGTAAGACTCCGTTTCCTATCCTTGCAATGCAGGTGTTAACAGTGAGCCCCTTGCAGGCGGACGACATTTAATGTTTTTAACTGAACACGCTGTAAGCCAACTTCCACAAACCCCCGATGCCCTCTGGTATGGGTTCATGCTTCCTTGGTGGTAAAAAGGCCCTCCTATTTCTAGTGCTCTTAGGGGAAGCCAGCAGAATTCTGGAATTCACAAGCAAAGTCCCCAAACCTGCACTTGTCACATTTTGCGGGAACTGACATTCTTCCTCTATCCTCTTCCTCTGTCACTGAGTGGAAGGCTGGAATTCTCTGTCTTGCCTTGCCGCTCCCAGGGATCCAACACAGGGTCTCACTCATCCTCCTTCCCTAGCATTCGCTGCCGGTGTCCACACTGGCCTCTCCCCGCCCTACCTAAGGCTTATGTCCTGAGGGTGCTCCTTGCCTGCACCCTGACGGTTCTACCCCGAACACAGCTCTCAAGTGCTCTAAGTCTGAGAACGTGACGCCCCCAACCTAAAATCAGTAGTAGCTCTTCACAGCCTTCTGCAAAAAATTCACATTCCTTGGCTTGGCACACAGGCTCCTCTTTTGGCACTTGGCACCTGCCTCCCCTTTGACCCACTCCGTATCCACTCGCACCAAGTTCATACGGTCCCTGCGTCATGGCCCGTGCTGCTCCCCGCACCAGGCCAACCCTTTCCCACCTGGATGTCTGGCTCCCCCTTGCCTACAAGGATGCGAGCTCCCCAAGGGGCAGAGGATGGAGTGGGAACGTTGCAGGGCAGGGACTGGTTCATTGTTCTATTTCCTGAACCCAGCACCGAGTCTGATACCTCGGAGCAGAAACCTGGTGAACACTTGACTGATGAATGGTCATTCAAGGCTCAGAGGAAGCATCCTTTTCCCATGGGAGCATTTCGTGGTTCCTCTTCAACAACCACGGGTAATGCTGCATTTGAGTGACCTTTTGGCCTCATCCCCTGTGTTGCCTGTCTTATAACTTCCGCCGCTCAGTGCCGACGGCTCAGCTCCCCGTGTGTGCTCGGCACTGCGTCCCAGGCCCTGTGAGAGAAGAACTGTCTTACGTTGGCTTTTGTTCTCGCTCTGTCTCTCCCCCCTCTTTGCCTCTTACCCAGTTCTCTCCTCTCCTGTGTGTCTGATCCAAACAACCACATACCAGGCCCTGCCCCCGGGGAACTGGCACCTCAGCGGGCCCATCATTAGGCTCAGTGACAAACACATAACTGGCCACCCTTCCATTTTAAACCATTGCACATTCACACCCAGAGAAGGACTCGTTTTTCCTGGCTAACCCACAGGCCCAATGTTACCAAGGACATGGTCAAATACACTCCAGCCGTTCAGTTCCATAGTGCACCTCTGACGGGAGACAGTGACTGTGCCTTTCCTGGCCAGAAATGGGAAACCACCTCATTGTGTAGACAACCAACAGCGCACAGATTACAACACACAAGCGCCACAGTGAGATAGGACATGACAAACCACACCTCCTACTCAACATGTTTGTTTGTTTGAACCATGTCTGAAGGGTTTGTGTGAAGAGAGAGAGACAGACTCACTGAGGAGGTCAACGGGAAGCAGCTGCTACAGGATATAGACCAGGAAAATAAATCAAACACATTTTCTTTGCAAGATCCAAATCCAATTCCCGTCGAGGCTGCCTCTCTTTATCTCATGAAACAACACGACAGGACTAGGGAGTTTCTGGAGATCACTCGGTTTGAGAGGATGGGACCATCACCTTGTGCTTCTTTATCTGGTCCCTTCTCAGGGGCTTGGGAATGTTTACAGATCGTCTCTTTCCCAGCTGTATGGACCCTGACTTACAAGCTCTGCAAATAAGTCAGCCTGAGTTGGGGAGAAGAGTACATTCACTCAAAAGGCAACAATTAACGATTGTTATGCCAATATTGGCTCTGTCCAGCTAAGTTGTATTTGTAGAATCTGAGAGAAGAGCAAAGTCCCCCATGTCCTCTGTGGCCTGAGACTATAGCAGGAAGGGGGAGAAGGAGCCACGGGCATGGGCGCCCGTGCTGAGTCTCCACCGACACAGCGTGTGGCCTGAGGCCCAGCTTCCTCATCGCCTCAACAAGCAGGGAAATAACACCTCCCTCACAGGACAGTTGTGAGGGCTCGGTGTGAATTTGTGAGGATCTGAGGGAAAGAACCTGATCCACGGTGAATGGGGTGATTATTATTATCATGGCTTTGCTTCAATTAAAATGAGGTCATGAGGGTGTCCCTAATCCAATCTCACTGAGGTCCTTCTAAGAAGAGGAGGTTAGGACACAGACACACATAGAGGGAAGGCCAGTGGAAACACAGGGAGAAGGTGGCCGTCTACACACCAAGGAGAGAGGCGTCTGAGAGAACCAACCCTGCCAACACCTTGACCTCGGACTTCTGGCCTTCAGAACTGGGAGACCAGAGATTTCCATCGTTGGAGCCTCCCAGTCTGGGACAGTCCCAGGGAACTCCTGCAGAGGACAAACGGATACCCCTGCCAAAGAAACACCACCCTGGGCCACTGTGGTATTTTACAGAAAACACAACATGTTTCCCTGATCTACCCCACCTACGACATGGTATCACCATCTCTAGCCTCCTGAATAAGCCATTACCTCATCATCTTCCACTTAAAGAAAATTCAAGTTTTTTGAATTTTATAATTCAAATTATAAATTTTGTAAATGTTCAAAGGTTTCATCTAAAAAACTGCTCTGAAACTAAGAAATTATAGCACTGATTTGGATCTTCTCGTGCCAGGCACCTTTTCTCCCCAAGGCTGCCGTGAGGACACCATGTTACTTGTCCACTAGACTCTCCTAAGTCCAGGCCTCCACATCTAATTGCCACCCTGATTCCCACGCGGACGTCCCTAATGCACTTCAAAACAGAATGTCCAAAACCAGAATTCGGACCCACCCCTCCCCATCCCTGGTCCATTGTTCAGACAAACACCACCATCTAACCAGCTACAGAAGGCAATGATGTACAGTCTTTCTGGTCACCTCTCCTCTCTCCTTCACCACTGGTGGATGCCTGAAACCACAGATAGTACTGAACTGTATATACACTTACGTATGATAAAGTTCATTTATAAATTAGTCACAGTAAGAGATGAACAACAGTTAATAATAAAATAACAATTATAGCAATATACTGTAAAAAAGGTTCTGTGAATGTGATCTCTCTGTACTCACCCTTCCTGTGATGACATGAGATGATAAAATGCCTCCATGAAGAGATAAAGTGAGGTGAATGACAGAGACATAGTGATGTAGCATTAGGGTACTACTGATCTTCTGATGGCAGGTCAGAGGAGGATCCTCTACTCCTAGTTGACCACAAGTAACTGAAACCATGGAAAGCTAAACCATGAATGGGGGGATACGGTACAACCCCTAAGACCAACAACTTCTCCCCCATTACTATCTCCTGAATCTGTGTACTTCTTTCCATATGAGCTGACTTCACCCTCTCCCAATCTGCCCCGACCCACCGTAACAGTCCCCCACAGATCTTCCCAGGAATTCCCACCTCTCCAGTTCATTCTCCTCATAGCAGCCCATGTGGTCTTTGAAAAGGCCAGATCCGGTCATGTCGCTGTCTGCAGAAAATCTGCGAGAAAGATCACACACTGTGGGCAAGGGTGCAAATCAGAAAGGCCACCTTAGAGCATGGCTCAGTGTGATCCGTGAAAGTTAACCTTACGTATATCTAGATTGCCAGAAACTCCACTGTGAAAACACCCAACAGAACAGGGAACCAGAACACCAAGTAGTTCATAGTACTACTATTCTAAAAACAGCAAAACACAGGAAACTACCCAATTGCCCGTCGACAGCAGAACTGATAAATATGATCTGTTATGTTATATTCACAGAAAATTACTGCTACAAGGAGCAAATGGACTCTCATGGTGTTAAGTGTAGGAAGCCGAGCAAAAAATACAAGAGTATGACTCCATTTACATAAAGTTCAGAAATAAGTCAAAATTGCTCTACGGTCCTATGAGTTAAAAAGGGGGTCACCATGGGAGCATGCTAGTGACTGGGGCAGGATCCAGAGGAGTTCTCGGTTGTCAGGAACGCTGTGTCTCTTGAGCTGGGTGCTGTGGGACCAGTCCTAAGCTGACTCACATGGGCACTGGTCCATATGCACAGGCGTGGACTAAATATTCATGTCCTTTCCAAATTCATGTGTTGAAACTACGTCCCTAATGTGATGGTATTAGGAGGTGGGGGTCTTTGGGAGGTAATTAAGACTAGGTGAGGGCATGACAGTAACCTCATGAATGGAAATAGTGCCCTTGTAAGAGGTAAGAAGGCACTGGCTAAGGCTGTGTGAGGACATGACAAGAAGTCAGCCGTCTACAAACAGGACCTTGACCTTGACCTGGTCTCACCAGACCTTGACCACACCAGCACCATGATCTCACACTTCCAGCCTCAAGAGCTGTGAGGAATACATTTTTGCTGTTTATAAGCCACCCAGTCTGTGGTATATTGTTACAGCAGTCCAGATGGACAAAGATGGTGTGTTATACATAGTAAAAAAAAAAAAAAGTAAAAAGTAAAAAGTAGGGGCACCTGGGTGGCTCAGTGGGTTAAGCCGCTGCCTTCAGCTCAGGTCATGATCTCGGGGTCCCGGGATCAAGTCCCGCATCGGGCTCTCTGCTCAGCAGGGAGCCTGCTTCCTCCTCTCTCTCTCTCTCTCTGCCTGCCTCTCTGCCTACTTGTGATCTCTCTCTGTCAAATAAATAAATAAAATCTTAAAAAAAAAAGTAAAAAGTAAACAACACAGACAACTTTTCATCCCTCTTTTTTTTTTTAAATTTTTTTCAGCGTAACTATTCATTGTTTTTGCACCACACCCAGTGCCCCATGCCTCTTTATATAAAGATCAAAATCCTAACTTGCTTCAAGAACTATCCTGGCTTGGTTCCTGCCGACATTTGAACCCAGGACATCCACTCCCTTCTCCCCCTCTCTGAGCTCTGGCTGTACTGGCCTCACGGATCTCTCTGTCCCTCAAAGCCACCACCTCCCTCTGGCCTTGGGGGTCTTTGCACAGGCTGTTTGCTCAGTCCCTCCCTTCCCCTGCGATTTTTCTACTTATCCTTCCAATCTCAACTCACACTTCACTTTGGAGCGATTGGCCCCTGGCCACTGGCTGCAGACAGATCAGGTGTCCGTATTACACTCTCGTACATTCCTTCTTGTCACAGATTATGACATGTTTGTGTCTTTGATCAATGTCTGTCTCCCCCACTAGACTTAAGGTCTGTACAGTCAGGGTCTCTGCCTGTCTGTTCACCTGCATACCTGCCCCCCCCAAGCCCAGCACCTGCCTAGGGTATAAGCTCAATAAATATTTATGGGCTAAAAGAGTGAGCCATCCTAGGACAGCAGTGTCATTTCTCTGCATCAAACATCTCGAAAGATGAGCGCTTCCAACTTCTGAAGCTTCCTTCCTAGTGTCTAATTCCTTCTTGCTGCAATTTGAGTTCATTTATCTTCCTCTTGCCCTCGGCGAATATGAATTGAGATACTTACCACTAAATCTCCATTCTCCATACATGCTTTTTACATCTTTGAAGTTAGCTGTTAAGTCACTTTTGATTTTCATCTGTTCGGTCAAAATAAGCTGATCCATGCAGATCATTTTTTCCTATTCTTTCCGAGTGCTTTTGCTCGAATGTACGCTCAGCCACGTGGAGTTACATGGAGGGAAAAAAGTGGATCTGAACATGGATGTTTGGCCAAGAACAGTGGGCATTTGCATCACATAAACTCACGGAGCATATCCAAAACAAGAATAATACGTATCACCCACTGAACACCAAGCAGATGAAGACGAAACTCAGGGCACTCCAGGAATGCATGGTAAGTAAGCCAGCTACTGAGATCCAGAGGCAGGACCAGGAGACAAGCAGCCTAGCCTACGCATCTCACCTTTACTCAGTGAGAATACAGTACAACTTCTAATTTTCTCCCCACCAATAAAGGAGCCATACAAATACAGAACTTTGAATCACTGCATCTTGAATTTTCTTTAAACAGTGATGGAGGTAAGTTATAGTCCCAGAGTACATCAGATTTAATCATTAAATTTATGATGATTCACTGAGTAGAGCACGATCTTATCCCTTTCGTGCCCAGAGCCAAACATGACTTATCTACAACCTAGATCGGAAATACGATCTAGGATGGAAAAGACACCTGGGGCCGCCCCACGGATCCTCCCAGGTGTAGGAGTGTGGGCTCTGCCATCAGAACTGTTTCAGCCACTCCTCGGAATAGCAAATGTTACAGATCTCTTTTTTTATCTTTATTTTTAGTTTTATTTTTATGTCAGCATAGGGAACATACAGCGGCATATCAGTTTCAGGTGAACAATATAGTGATTCACCAATTTCATACATGACTCAGCGCTCATCAAGGTGAGTGTCACAGACCTCTTGATGAGAAAGGGCACTGTCACACTAAACTAAGTGTCCACCCCCTTCTCGTTTTTAGTTTATCACCTGTGGGGAATATTTCTATGTGACTGTTTAACTTTCCGCTGGATCACGTAATCTCCTGTCCGCTCTCCCTCCAGAGGGGCCGTTGCGCTGGGTATAAAAGCAACCCCTGTCCCATGGCTCCCACTGGCACTATTCTCCATCCACACGGGACCAACCCCCTCAGCTGGCGACACCCTGTGCACACTCCCTCCATTTCCCTAAGTCTTCCTACTTCACCATTAACAATGGGGGGAACAAAGAGAGGTGGGAGAGATCAAAGAAGTCCACACCCCAGCTCCTGAGATAGCATCAGGCAGAAAAGAATCACAAAGCCATGACTCACCACAGTGCCTGTGTACCTGTCTGGCTTCAGAAACAACCTGCTATTGCCCCCGAAAACCACAGGCCCTCGAGACACTCATTCACTACACATAATTCTAGATGCTGGAATGCCAAAACCAGTGCAAATGTTCAGACACAGAGCTTTAAAACCCAGACAGCAGCTGCTGTAGGTCAGTGACACCCATACCATTTCTGCAAAAGGCATGTTTGCGAGGACAGCTAAGGTTCACAAGTACTGGTACACAGAGTTAGGAACCCAAGATGCTAAAAGATACGCAAGGTAAGAGAAGGTCCTTCAGGGTACCCTCCAACACAGCAGGGCTCTCAGGCCAGCTGGGGACCAATGACCCAGCCATTTACGTACCTTCTGGAGTTGTTTGCTATATTACTTTTCCCCTTTGGTTCTATTGATTTGTGGTCCTGCTTCTAAACCCAAACTAGATTGGGGAATGATGAACTGTCTAGATTCTCCAACACAGACCTTAAGAGGAAGGTAAAAGGAAGAAGACCAGCATGGGCTATTGTGAGAGAAGAGAGAAAAAATGAGCATGGGGTCTTCACCCTTATGTATGGAGTGAGAACAGTTGAGTCACACCAACACATTACGTTTAGATGATGACAGATGCATATGAGCTGCAGGAGGACTAGTGCATCATCTCAGCCATTCTACTCATTCACAAATGGGAAAAGAATGAGATCGAGACCATGAAGCTGCCCATGACCCCTCTGTTTGATACTGTTCACAGTATCAAAGCTGCAGCCTTGGAAGGCAGCTGGCCATCACCAAGTAGGCAGACATCCAGCCGGTGCCCCCAGGCTCCAGTACGAGGTGTCTCCAGTGGCCAATAATCAATGGCAGGTGGCTTTCAGACATCGAGGCCCACAGCTGGCTGCTGGCTTGCTTCCCCACAGACTTAGCTGCAGCAATCTCTCTCCCGACCACTAAGAGCACCCTGGACCATCTCCTCTAAATATTAGAGCTCTATGGGTTTATCACAGCCTTAATGAAAATTCAGCTTGCCACCACACAGGGCAGACTGATTTCTCTACGTGTCTACACCCAGGCACTAGAGAAGTTTGAAGTCATAGTGAGGCCAACAAGAACCAGTCTCCTGTGGTCCCATCAGATGATGCTTTGAATGGGCCCTGGGAGTGCTGCGCCCTAGATTCTGATAGAAACCATTTTAGGGCCTTCATTTGTATGTCATTTAAAACTAAATCCTTAGGGGCACCTGGCTAGCTCAGTTGGTAGAGCATGATACTCTTAATTGAAGGGTTGTGAGTTCAAGTCCCACACTGGGTGTAGAGTTTACTTCAAAATAAAATAAAATAAAAATTTCTTAAAATTTAAAAAATACAGAAAACTATATCCTTAACAATTCAGAAGATTACTAAAGGGATGAATTGTGGTGTGTGTGTGTGTGTGTGTTTAATTGGAGGGCTATAGAAAAAAAAGGTTTTGAGTGGGAGAAATAAAACCACACGAGTTATTTACTAAGTGAGTTACTCACTAAGTCCTCAGCTGGGCCATACAAAATGATGCTCAAAGCATCAGTGTTTGAGATTACTTAGATGCTCTCTTCCAGTTGTAGAAATAGAATTTTGGCATTTCAGTTACATTTCCTCACAGAACCCTTCTGTGACATTTGATTCCAAGAGCCCGTCTCCCATGAAGAGGGGACCACTGCCTTTTCCAGTCTGGCTCTGCAGGAAAGACTGTGAGGTTGAACCAATTTTCCCTGATAGCTTGAAATTTATTATTTGAATTTTCCCTAATGGGTCTCTTAACATGCTTCGGTAAAACTAGCTCTTGTAACTCTAAACACTTCCATTTCTGTTCCTTACGTGAGTACTCCACAAAATCCCATGAGTCTCTATTCCCTTTAGTTTTCAATCCACTAAGGGACTATCACACAAGACCTGACCTGTGGGGCCGGCAGAGGGACCGGGATGGGGTGCTGGGCAAGGGGCACCACAACAAGGTGCTGGGACAACAGCCCTTGGATGGCTCACCAACCAGAAGCCAAATTCAGGTTTCTTCTGGCCTAGAGCCCTATTATAAATTGCTCACCTGTTCTTGGACTTAAAATCATAACCACTGGTGCAACTGACCAGGCTCAGTGGGTTAAGAGACTGACTTCTTGGTTTCAGCTCAGGTCATGATCTCAGGGTCTTGAGATCAAGCCCCATGTCAGACTCCAGGCTCAGCAGGGAGTCTGCTTAAGGCTCTCTCTCTCTCTCTCTCTCTCTCTCTCTGTCTCCTTCTCTCTTTCTGTCCTTCTCTGCCTCTAAAATAAATAAAATAATAATAATATAATAAAATAAATAAAATAGAAAAGATAACCAGTGTATGTCAATGATATTTCATTTTTTCTAATGGTTAAAATGATTTTTTAAAAATCACCATCAGTAGCCATAGCCAATCATCCTTCCCCCTCTCTTCAGTCCTGATGAGAAAGGACACCCAAATCCTAAATCTTTCCTGGTGACCTGATATTGGATAATGAGCTCTGACTCCTTAGGGCTCTTTAAAATGGCAATTTACGGCTGATCTGGCTAGGATCCAGAGCAGAGAGGGTATCTGTGGGATGGGGCTCTGGGCATGAAGTCCTTTCCATGGCCACATGTTAAGGATGTCAGGGCCCCTCCCCCAGTCTTTTTCCATAACCATCTCTGTGTGAAATAAACCGGACTTCATGCGGGGACACCTGGAATGCGTCTTTATGTGCAGTAGTGGGAAATTACATGCAACAGGAGATTATTTTAGAATGTAAAAGGAAATATTAAAACCGAAAGCACATGTCAAAACCAATTTCTTCAATAATTGCTTATCTGGGGTACAAGGACCCTGCCTCAGAAATGCGCCCTTATCTTGAAATGTGCAGTAACACCAACAATAGATCGTCTATGGGAAAGGAGTTGAGTAGATGAGTAATTTACCAAGAATTTTCTTCCACTGGTTTCCAAAGCGTTGTCAAGATTGCGCTCCTGTCATCTGGATTGGTTTAAAATAAAACTCAGTTGGTTTTTTTTTTTTTTCAAGAACAGATGGAAAGAGGGACACAAAGGCAAGCAGTGTGCAAACAACAGCAGAATTTCAAACAGTAGTGGGTAAAGGAATGGAAAATAAACATACGTCTAGGAAACAGCTACAACTTCCGTCCTAGGAAAGTGCTTTCTGACCTGGTGTGTAGTCGTTTTCAAGAAGAGGATTTGTCATTCTGCCTTCAGTCAACACATCAGACTGTAGGTGGGTCAGGAAACCAGGGTCCTCGGGGCCCGACATGCGGGAACCGGCACACCAGAGCCAGACTTCCAGAAGCTTTACATATAGTTAAACCAATAAGGGGAGCGGAGAGTGATAAGAAAGAGAATTTTCAAGCAAATGGAGAGAAATCACCTCACGACGAGAACCTGCATGACACATACATTTTTTTTCATTACGAGGATGAGAATTTTTTCTTTTTAAAGTGCGAAAGCAAGCCAGTGTTGAAGAGAGTAAGATGCCTACGTAATTCAGTAGAGTCGATGATCAAGGACCAAAGCAGAATTCTCATTTTTGAGGCATCAGGAGTGATCTGCCCAGGCAATAGCATCTGCATGTACCCCATCAATCAGGAAAGTGGGGTCCGGGGAAGGCTTCCCATGCAACCCCTCCCCCTGCCACAGAGCTACTACTCCGGGGAGGGCCTCGCATGGCCCAGCCCCACGGGAAAATCAGAGGAAGCCCAGGTTGTCCTTTTAGTCGTGGATCTTTTCAAACAATCGGGGGCTGTCCTTTTCCATAGCGGGGAAAGGGGAGACCACAACGAGCAGGTAGCAGCTACTGTGGGCAGGGTTTGGCCATGGGGCTGCCAAGGGCCCCAGCCACAATTCCGAATTGCTCACATACCACACACATGCACCATGTGCACATACGTTACACAACGTACACAGCAACACACACATGTGCAGGCACACACCACACCTAGGCACATACATGTGTGTGTACACCCTACACGACACACACATGCACACAGACACACACGTCCCATGGGGCACACATACACCGCATACCCCTTGAGATACCACCGCAACCATTACCTACGACACGGGGGCATCGGCCCCTGTCTAGACGCCCTGCTTTGCAGAAAGACAAAACGCCCCAGGGGCACTCTGGCTATACTAATGAGATGACGTTTGAATTAATTACGAAGGGAAGGCTCATTAAGACCAGCCCGGCTGTTCAGTTAGATGGAAGGTGGTCATGGACGATACAGAAATCTTGTAAGGGATTGCTCAGGTGTTCTACATTCATATAGTTGATACTGTAAAAAGCTGCCTTTCAGGAAGAGGGTGGTGTAGGAGGGACATCTGGTCCCCCTCTGCTAGCCTTTGTGACTATGTCACAATTAGTACTTTCCAAGTGAATGCTGGAATTGAGGCCGGGGTTGGGTGAAGGTGGGCAGCAGGTGCAGGTCCCCTGGCAGTCCCAGATTTCAAGTTCAGGAGGCCACCTTGACTGGATCATTCCTAGCCAGCAAAGCCAGGACCCACCTGGATGGTGACTGATCTCACGAGAGCAGGGCTGGCCACAGCAGCACACGTGTGTTCAGCCATGTTGCCTAGGGTACAGGGTCATGGGTCAAACAGCTCTGGGCGGCTGGGAATCCGTGGAGTCAGTCCTTGGAGAAAGGTTCTTGCAGGAACCATGTGAGGAGGTGTATTCAGGGCAAGACAAATTAGGGCTCAGGCTCCCCTCCTTGAGCACAGATGCCACCCCGAGGGTCAAGGCTGGTAGAGCCAATGGCAGAGTCAAGCAATGGCAGCGGGAGTCAGCACGCGGGCTGCACTTAGTCCTTCACTCAACGGTAATCAGCCGGGACCAGGCTGTGGGACATTCCTTGTTCGGGAGACTCAGCCTCACACGAAGGCTTGCCCACTACCCAGCAGGCTTGCTTGTCTCTTGCACAAAATAGACAGATAGAAGAACCATTCTGACACAGCAAGAGACTGGCAGTCTGTGGGTAAGTGCTGATTTAAGCATCAGGGGTTAGTTCAAGCACAATGACCCCAGAAATGAGACTATTCCAGATGCTAGCCCAGATGGGGAAAAGGTGCCAGGCCAACACTCCTTGCCACGGAGGCTGGGCCAGAACAGAAGTTCAGGAGCTCAGCCGATGTGGGCAGGTGGGGACCAAGTCATCACCCAGGGGACACCGGGCTCATCAGCTGCCGAGGGGGTATGCAACCGCAAGGACAGAGCATTCAGAAATGAAATGAGAAAGCGAGGCTGTCATCAGGGAGGCCACCAGGAGGAGGAGGGTGTGGTCCTGGTGAGCCGACAGCACGAGGTATCCTCCAACTGGGCGTACAAATGTGGGCCCAAAAGCAGAAGCCTGTTTTGATTTCTGCTTGCTGATGGTCAAGAGAAAGAGAACATCAGCAAGCGGAAATCAAATGAAGTCTGAAGGTGCGGATCCTCTTGGACATGAGATGTGAAGGACACGGCGAACGCAATTTCAAACCTTACGGCAGACCCAGAGACTGTGGAAAGTGACCCCTGCAGCAGACAGGTCGGCCTACAAAGGCTGCAATTTGGGGTCGACCATCAGGCAAAGAGGGGAGATTAAAGCACAGGCAGCTAACCACGGTAGAACCCGCAACGGGAAGGGACCACCAGCCACAAGTTATTTAGGTTCAACGGCAGTGGACCCTCGAGCAACATGAGCGTGAGAGGCACCGAGCCCCTGGGCACTTGAAAAACCAGGAGTAACTTTTGACTTTCCAAAACTTTCACTACTCCTAGCCTACTGTTGACCAGAAGCCTTACCGATCACACAAACATATATATTCTATGCTGTATCCTTACAATAAAGCTCAATAAAATAGGATCAATAAAATCACAAGGAAAAAATACAGTTGGGGCACATGGGCGGCTCAGTCAGTTAAGCATCTGCCTTCGGCTCAGGGCCATGAGTCCGGGATCCTGGGATTGAGCCCCGCATCGGGCTCCCTGCTCAGGGGGGGGGAGTCTGCTTCCCCCTCTCCCCCAGCCACTCCCCTGCTGTGCTAACTCTCTCTAATAAATAAATAAAATCTTCAAAAAAAAATACATTTAAAGGACTGTACTGTATTTATAAAAAAAAAATCTGTGGTAATTGGACCCACACAATTCAAACTCATGTTGTTGAAAGGGCAACGAATACTTCTGCACAAATGGCCCGATTCTGGCCAGTGAGAGAAACACCTCACAACCACCTCCCAACTGTGGGCAGAAGGGCTGTTAACCAATGGCACCGTCCTGAGGAAATACAAGAGGCAGGACAGGGTGACTGTGTTCCTCCTGGGAACCACTTCCATAGCCATCTCCCTCTTCCCGACTGGGTCTCCTTTAAAGACCCAGAACTTTCTATTTTTCTCTCACCCCTGCCAAGTCCTGCCTTCAGAACCTGCCAAAACTCTGAGGAAAAAAGTGACAACCAGTCAGCAGCCCTGTGCAAAGCAAGTCCAGCCCAATCCGAAGGGAACCTGTGACTCTAGACTCTCAGGGAAGATGGCGAGGTTCTGGGCTGGCTGCAGCCACGTGGGGAGTCAGCTCTGAAGCCCCCGTGAGGAGGCAGGCCCAACCCCCACCCACCCCCAGCAGCCAGAGGAAGAGAAAGGTCAGATACGCATCACGAAACCTGAGATTCAGGTTTATTCTCAGAAACTCGATTACTGGAGCTAAATTAAAGCCACAAACTGCTAAAAATAACTCTGACAAAAATACTTATTCTTTAAAATGTAATCGAGGGACGCCTGGGTGACTCAGTGGGTTGGGCCTCTGCCTTCAGCTCAGGTCATGATCCCAGGGTCCTGGGATCCAGCCCCATGTTGAGCTCTCTGCTCAGCAGGGAGCCTGCTTCTTCCTCTCTCTCTCTGCCTGCCTCTCTGCCTACTTGTGATCTCTGTCTGTCAAATAAATAAATAAAACCTTTTAAAAAAATCTTTAAAAATGTAATCCAAATCACTTTTTTAAAAATCAGTCATTTCACTGCTTAAAAAGACCACCAGGCATATCTCAAGTTTATGGGGGAAAGACAACGGCATAATAATCTAGGGGGGGAACCGTTAATCACTAATCTTTAAAATCAGAGTTTGCAATAAATGAATATGACAGCAGAAGTGAAAACACGTCTATCATTCTTGTTTGTCCTCTTTAACAAGTGTGTGTAGCCATTTCACTGCCGCAGACTTCCCGAGCTCCTGACGGGAGACAAGTCCGTTCTGCTACTGAGCAAGCTGGAGCTTTGTGGGGCCTGGGGGAGCCACAACCGGCGAACACCACCTGGTCCAGCCAGCAGTGTTCCCAGCATGGGTTCAAGGTCAACAGACAGCTCTGGCCCTCAGAATAGCAGGTTGCAGAAGACCAGCCCAAGCTGGGCAGCTGCTGAGCACAAGATGGTTAGATACAGAGCAGGACCATTACCCGTGGGATCAGGCGCATTATAGAGAAAAGAAGGAAAGATGGATGTCTGTAACTAGAACTTTCTGCCTAGCTGAAAGACTAGGACAAAGAAGGGACTTTCAGATGGCAATGGTTGGTCAATGTTTTATAGTGACCATGACACTGGATGTCTATGGAGCCCCATATCTGTGGAGCACCATGTCTACGGAGCCCCATTTTTCAGGCTGGTTCTTACCACTGTGAGGACAAGGGACGATCCTACCCTTTTAGTGATCAGAGCCCATGTCTTTGACACTGTGGAGTCCCGCCTTGGGAATGATGTTCCCACAGCAAAATGGCGGCTGGGCGTTCAGACGTCTCCTGTGCCTTCCCCATATTCCTTCTCTTCTTCCCACCCCCTGGCAGAAACACACTCATGCCCAGACTCCCAGAGCCTCTGGGCCTCCTACACCTACCCTGGATGACTTATGTAGTATCCCCTAGAGGTTGTTCCTTTTCTAACTTTTTCCTTTTCAAAAGTCAGCGTTGCGTTCAGCTTGTCAGAGGTGAGCTCTCCTCCAGGAACCAAGGACATGGTACAGATTTCACCCAGGAAATGTGGTGACAGCCGAACAAGGTGGGACCCCTCTCGGGAACAAAGGCCCAAACCATTTCATCTCAAGATCTTTATGAAAAGACTTGAACACTGAAAATTCCCAGGCCTCTGGTTTACACAGCTCTTCTCGGGGGCATTTTGGTCCTTTTTCACTCCATACTGGAGACAACCAGCAATCCTGCTTCTGAGTTAAGAAGTGTCTATGAACGTGGATAGAACTAGAGGGTATTATGCTTAGCGAAATAAGTCAATCAGAGAAAGACAACTATCCCCTGATATGAGGAAGTTGAGAGGCAACATGAGGGGTTTGGGGATAGGAAAAGAATAAATGAAACAAGATGGGATAGGGAGGGAGACAAACCATAAGAGACTCTTAATCTCACAAAACAAACTGAGGTTGGTGGGGGTCGGGGGGTGGGGTTATGGACACTGGGGAGGGTATGTGCTATGGTGAGTGCTGTGAAGTGTAAACCTGGTGAGTCACAGACCTGTACCCCTGGGGATAATAATACATTATATGTTAACAAAAAATTTTTTCTTTTTTAAAAGAGTGTCTATGAAAATGAAGATACTCCCCTGTGGTCATACACCTTGCAGACAGCTGATCCACTTGGGCCCAATCATCTGCTTCCTTCACTACTTGTCAGTCACTCCCTCCCCCCTGCCTCTCTCATTCATCCCACCAACCTGATACCTTGAGTATTTGGATTCCTAGATCCTTCTAGATCCTTCAAGATCAACACTGTCCCTACTAGCCTAAAGGACGTCCGTCAGGAATCCAACACTACTGCTTCCTCTTTCCCATCGGGGAAGGGGTGGGGAAGGCAGTACATATCTCGGCTCTTGTCCTAATTATTTTCCGGCCCCCATAGCATTTCCCATTACTAGTTCCAAAAATGCATGACTGCTTGCCCTTCTAAAGGCCCGGGATGTGGTTTCATGTTATGATCTTCTCCCCTCTCTTGCAAAGTTCGATTACGCTAACAGGGGCCTCGAGGCTGTTCAGCGGCGAGAGGCTGACCTAGGCCTGGCCAGGAGCTGGGGAACACCCAGGAGCACTAGCCTTGCAGCTCCCATCAGAAAAAGGAGGAGAAAAGAGGTAAAAATGCAGGAGATGGGACAGGGAATCAGAGCAGCAGGGTCTGCAGAAAGGAGGGTGATGTGCGGTGGGGGTAGGGGGCAGGTGCTAACTGGGGTTCCCGTGCCCACCAAGGAGCGCCAGACTGCATATACGTGGCTTTTTCAAAAGCGGAGACAACTACTTTTTATTCTTCCAGAGATGAATATCCTCTGGGTTTATTTGTTTTTGTTTTCATTTTTTCCCAACCAGCAAAGCAAAAGCTTTAAAGCTCACTCAGTACCAAACCCCACTCATTGTCAAACAAACGGAGTATCGCAGTGCTAGCGCGGGAATGCTAAGGGGAGGCTGGGGGCTTGCTTCTCTGCCTTCCCCAGAGTGGGATTTCCAGCATTCTGCTCACTTTCTAGAGACTGCCTTCACCCCAGGAATGACTCAAGACTCAGTGGGTTATAAGGAGCTCGTGTCCTTGTATGAATAGCCTTCTGACTGTTTCCTAACCAGCGCTCCCAGGTCATCAGTTTCTGTTCATTTACAAGGACTTCACGTCTTTTTCCTAAACAAACAGAAGTGTATGGAAAGATGTGGTCTCTGTACCAGCACCCTAGGAGACAAAAGCAGCTGAATGATGGGGACACGACAATACCCCATGGGCCACGGGGCTGGGTGCCAGAGCCTCATCTTCTCACAAGGCTTGAGGATCATTCCTGCTGTCCTGCACGCCCCAGACAGTTCCCCAGCAGCCTCACAAATCAAAAGCATCTCTCTCTCTGATGGGGACGCTTCTCTCTGAAGAGGCGCTCACTGCTTCTCCTGCGTACCCTCTATTACTATCCTTTTTTTTTTTTTTTTAAGATTTTATTTATTCATCTAACAGAGAGAGAAATCACAAGTAGGCAGAGAGAGAGAAGGGGGGAAACAGGCTCCCTGCTGAGCCAAGAGCCCGATATGGGACCCAATCCCAGGACCCTGAGATCATGACCCGAGCAGAAGGCAGATGCTTAACCCACTGAGCCACCCAGGCGCCCCTATTACTATCTTTTTAAACGTAGTTTCAGCTTGGGCGGAGAGAGCCTTCTACCAAGCAGCCCCAGCTAGTCCTCGCTGCCTGTGCTTATCTGAAGCAAAATGGGAACATCAGTCGAATATTAAACAAGTGCTTTCTTTAAATCTGTCTCATGTCCCGTCCTATGGAATGGCAGTGTGAAAGCTAGCCACACATATGAATAAGTAATGAAAGATAAAAAAGCGGATTTAAATAAAATACCCTTCATTACCGTGCTGCATTCTATCTGCAGCTAAGAAGACAGCCTTCCGGAGCATTACAGCAAGGTGGGCTCAAGAGGCACACGCGCGCCCTAACGTGCTAGGGAGCCAGAGATTGGAAGGCAGGCCGGGGGAAGATGGGTGATGACTATCAAAGAGGAGCATGATTGCGTTGATTTATCTGCTATTTATACTCTGAATCTTACAGGAATGATGTCCGGTTAACCCAAGTTGATCAATGAAGTCTCGGAAATGCCGTATTTCTTCGGAAGTTTGTCCCGGGCAGCGGTGCCCTTCTCAGGCAGAGGATGCGCAGACCGTAAGCTTTGCCACAGCGCCCTCTTGTGTCCCAAGGACCACAACGACGCTCTTTCCTAACCACCGCTCCCCCAACCCTATTATTATTTTAATTACAGATTAATTACACCCTTTCATCAAGGTTAGAAAAAGATTCCACACAAAGCATGACGGCTAGAGAGTCGAAGACATGCTTTGTGCTTTTTTTCTTCTTATTGTGACATCATTTCGTTTCAGTGCTCTTTCGGGTTGGCGTTTCAAAAGTGGGCTGTGAGGTCAGATGCTCCGTGTTCAAGTCACCGATCTCTGGCTTACAGGCTGTCCTTGGACAAGTTACCAATGTCTCTGTGTCCAGTACCTACCTCCTAGAGCAGCTACCACAGTTAAGGCAAAAGACTTTGAAAGTGCCTGGAAACTTACAAAAAAAAAAAAAAAAGGTTAGCCAGTGGGTTACTGTTGTCATTATTGATAAATAAATCAGAGAATTATGTTTGTGCTTCAAGTGACTTTGGAGATAAGTAAGTCCAATCTCCTCATTTTTCAGGTGAGATCCAGTTTGCAGGAGCAAAGAGACGTGCCACAGACACCTATCCACTTTACGATAGAGGGGGAACAAGAATTCAGGCTTCTGGTTCTAAAAAATCTGAGTCCTTGATCTCCTCATAGAATGGCTCCTTAGAAAGTGATCCCTTTGCTCTGAGTGTGCAGGGCACACACTGCTGGAGCAGGGCATGTGCTGGGGGCACATGGAACCCATAGGACCAGTACCGAGCCTCACTCAAATATCAGGCAGAGGACTGAGCACAGGAGTAATGGGTAATCCCTGTCTACCTTCTATGAAGATGGTATCAGGGTGCTGAGATCTATCATTGAATATGGAAAGAACTGTGAACTACAGTTTACCCAGGAGTACTGGCCTCACATACTTTCAGGGAGCCTAGTACTAGATTACCAGTCCTCCACATCTTCTAAGAGAGTATCTGACTCCAACGGGGAAGGTCCCAGAGAGCCTTGTACGAATGTGGAACAAAGAAGCATGTTGGCTGTGGAACTCACTTCTCTCAGTGAAAGTTTCTGCTCATTTTGTTCTTTTTTTTTTTTTTTAAGATTTTATTTATTTATTTGACAGAAAGAAATCGCAAGTAGACGGAGAGGCAGGCAGGGAGAGAGAGAGGGAAGCAGGCTCCCCGCCGAGCAGAGAGCCCGATGCGGGACTCGATCCCAGGACCCCGAGATCATGACCTGAGCCGAAGGCAGCGGCCTAACCCACTGAGCCACCCAGGCACCCCTGCTCATTTTGTTCTTAAAGAAGACACTATACCACAAAAGGACAAATGTAGAATTCCATTCATATGTGGTACCTAGAACAAGCAAATTCAGAGACAGACAGTGGAACAGAGTTGGCCAGAGGCTGGGGACAGGGGGGTGGGGAGATAATGTTTAATGTCTATGGCTAATATTGCCAAGGAAATGTAAGCCAGCCTGCAGATTGGTTAGTTCTTAGCCTTTTACGTCACAACCTGATGTTTATTTTATAGGGGTAAAGATTCCTGTATCGTGGATGAAGACTTATAATACCACAAAGACTTAATGAGGCAACACAACCTCCCCTCAAGTGAACCTCTGTGATTTCTTAACTCCCTTTTGATTTTCTAACAGACCTAATGCTGACGTATAATCACAGGTGTAAACACAATTACTGGTCGATGTGTTTGGCAGTTTGGGGCAAACATGGCCATTAACGAAAGTTACCAGAAAACTCTGTTCTGACGCAAAGATGTGTGAACTCCAAATTTCAAGTATTAGTCTATACCCATTACCAGATACAGCAAGTCAGCATGTTTGTAGGAAAAGACAAATCGACGTGGGAAGCCCAGGTAGTTGACCCAGCTCACCCACTCACTAGCAGTAGGGACTGGGCAAGGAGCATGACTTCCCTGGGCCTCACCTTGCTCCTCTCTATGCAGATTTGCTGCGTGATCTCTAAAGGCTTTCAAGTCATCGTCCTGTGATCTGGGCCAAAAACTGGTCTTGAGGTTTCCATGGCCATAGTGCAGAGTACTCCCCACAGCTCCACATGTGAAAAACTTCCAGAAAAGATCCAACCATATTAAGGTTACAGTATCACGCATCAACTTAAAAAAAATTCTTCCTTCTCTGAATGGAATAATCCGCAGAAAGAAAAATTGAATATGGGATTTCACAGATCAAAACGGCAAGAAAGTTGGAGGAACGATGTACAAGATTTTTGTTTGAGATACTCTCCTTAACACCCACTATTCTTTCTAAACACTCGTGCATACGGTCCAATGCACAAAAAACCGTGTTGCATTCCCTCGGGTTTTGGGAGAGTAGCAATATGCAGAAAATAGAGGCAACTGTGGCGAGCCACATAAATGAAAAAACCAAGACTTTCACAAAATCCAGACTGGAAAGCAAGAGCATGATGCAGGGGGGAAAGAATGAATGATGCTAAAGTTTCTATCCGCTTTCATCTGAAATTTTCCCCTCAGAAATCAGATTAATGGGGGCACCTGGGTGGCTTAGTTGGTTAAGTATCTGACTCTTGATTTTGGCTCAGGTCATGATCTCAGGGTCGTGGGATTGAGCCCCATGCCGGGCTCTGCGCTGGGTGTGGAACCTGTTTGGGATTCTCTCTCTGCCTCTAACCCATCCAGGCAGCTCACACACACTCCCTCTCTCTCTCTCTCTCTCTAAAAAATTAAAAAACAAAATAGATTTTTTAAAAAAAGAAATCAGGATAATGAAAAATTATGAGGATCATTTTGGAAGCATGATGAGTTGAGGTCATTTTGTATGGCGAAAGCTACGTTTGAGCTCAGATGTTCGTATCTTGCTGGCTGGTTATGCTCTGCCAACAGATGCATGAAAAAGGATCTTTATTTAAAAAATCGACAGAACAAGCCATCACAGCTCTTTTGTATGGATAGGCACCAAAGCCAGAATCCCCCTACACAAGAGCGGGGGCGGTCTTCTCTTCGGGGTACAGTGATTCCCCAAGGAAAGGAAGAACTGAATCCCCCCCTTTTGATTCTGAGCCTGCTCTCATGGATTTCTGATTCAGAGCAGTTCTTTCCCTCCCCACCACGCCTCAGGGGACTGGCAGAGCACTCGGCACCGGCAGCAGCTTCCTTTTCTTCTCACAGAGAGTAGAGACAAGGGACTCATTACCCTACTTTCTTAAAAAGTCCAGGACAAAGAAACAAATGAACTCGTCTAAGGATTCTGGTATCGGAAAGAAGTTGTGATCTGCCTCCTGACAGTTTTATGAGTTTAATCTACGCAGAGGGTCTGAGGGAAACCATACCGTCTTATTAAAACGTAATGGTTCAAATCTATCTGAAATCCACCTGAAACTCTATGCCTGTTGAAAGAATTTGTATAAACTATGTCAATCACAACTGAATTTTTTATAACTTAATTTTTATTAGTCCAGTATTTCCGTGTCAGTGAAGTTGCAGGCCCCGCGGACACATCATTCCCAACTTTGTACAAGCTGCTTACAAGCTAATGAAGATGCATCTGTCATCTGTTATCCCTTATCAAAACGGGGTGACAAACTTTGTCATATGAAAACCACATGCATCTTTTGGAGTCGGGCAAAGCTGGTTCAAACGCTAGTTCTGTCACTCATGAACACGGGCACGTCCTACCCACACAGACCTCGGCTGCAGCAAACTGCATACATTAGTGTCCATCTTCAAGGAGAAGCAAACGAAATGCTGGGCACACAGGACTCCCGGCTGGGCCTGGCACACAGGTCCCCGGTAAATGGCCATTGCTGCCATCATCCCCCCACACTGCAAGTCATTCCGAGATGATCCCGTCCGTGTTATGAAAATACTGCCCGGCAAGATGTTTTTTCCAAATGTAATGAAAACGTCCAGATGTTTCCCAAGTCATGCAAAGTGACTCAGGGACATGTATTAAGTCCTCTACAAGGAAATAGGAATGAGGAAGTACCACTGGTTCTGCTTCTACAGCATTGAGGAAGGGTTGCCTGAATGCTGCCTTCAAGTAGTAAAATAGTATCGGACAATCAGACTCAAAATGTGAAGACAAAAATGATGTCCAAAGACCAGAGAAGGAAAAATCCACCAAGCTTTTTTATAAGCAGGCTATGATATGCTAAGGGTACTCTCAAATAGCTAAAACCAAATAATTTACTAACGCAATGGAACACTAAATAATCATTTCTAAGTCATTTCTAAGAGGTGCACCTCTTTAGAGTTCAAACACGACGCCATGAAGGGATCTTCACAAGGGGAAGCAGTTGCCGTGAGGGACAAAGGCGCCGGGAAGGCTCCGCTCAAAGGCAGAATCCCATTACCGCTCTGCTACTGACAGCCACCAGCGCTCCTTCCAGTCAATCCTTCCTCCCGTCGACGGTACTCACACAAGGTTATCTCGTAAATCAGAAATGAAATCATGATCATACAGCATGATTATCTGTAAAGTTATAGAACTGTTATTAATCATTGTGTTTTAGAGCCTACTCATACTACCCAGCGAGAGACGCAACTGATAAATCTTCAAGAATTTTTTCTTGAAGATTTTATTCATTTATTTGACAGACAGAGATAACAAGTAGGCAGAGAGGGCAGGCAGAGAGAGAGAGGAAGAAGCAGGCTCCCTGCTGAGCAGAGAGCCCGATGTGGGGCTCCATCCCAGGACCCTGAGATCATGACCTGAGCCGAAGGCAGAGGCTTTAACCCACTGAGCCACCCAGGTGCCCAAATCTTTGAGAATCTTTAAAGCTAATTATTAAACCATGGGTAGCTTGAAGTTAGCCACAATTGGAGCATTTATACCATGGAAATGGCAGACGTTGCAAATCAATGTTTTGTTTTATTTTGTTTTTTCATTTTTTCTGGAGAGCAGGTTATTAAATATCTACCAACACACCACGGGTTCTAGTTAATATTATAAACACAGGAACTTTCCTAAGCCAACAGATGAGTGAGCAGAAGTCCAGGGAAAAGGAATCTACTGTGAGGTGATAAATGTCGATCAGATCCATAAAGAAGCATTGAGTCAGGGGCGCCTGGGTGGCTCAGTGGGTTAAAGCCTCTGCCTTCGGCTCAGGTCATGATCTCAGGGTCCTGGGATCGAGTCCCACATCAGGCTCTCTGCTCCGCAGGGAGCCTGCTTCCTCCTCTCTCTCTGCCTGCCTCTCTGCCTAATTGCGATCTCTGTCTGTCAAATAAATAAACAAAATCTTTTAAAAAAAAAAAAAGAAAAAAAAAGAAGCATTGAGTCAGAGAGAATTGACATGGGGTAACCCATGATTAGACATGTTAAATCAAAAGGTGAGAAAAAATATTCACTTTATAAGAAATGCAAGTAATATGAGAACATGCCACAAGGTAAAAATGGAAAAATAACACAAGTTAGTACAATCTTTCATACCTCTTATGGTCTGAATTTGCCTTTTTAAGTTCTTTTAGAATATTACACTGCCATCAGAAAAGATGAATGCCCAACTTTTGCATCAACATGGACGGTACTGGAGGAGATTATGCTGCGTGAAATTAGTTAAACAGAGAGAGTCAAGTATCATATGGTTTCACTTACTTGTGGAGCATAAGGAATAACACAGAGGACATTAGGAGAAGGAAAGGAAAAGTGAATTGGGGGAAATCGGGGAGGGGGGATAAACCATGAGAGACTGTGGACTCAGAAACAAACTGAGGGTTTTAGAGGGGAGGGGGTGGGGGTTGGGTGAGCCTGGTGGTGGGTATTAAGGAGGGCACGTACCGCACAGAGCACTCACTGAGTGTGTTGCATAAACAATGAATCTTAGAACACTAAAAACAAATTATATTAAAATGTTTTTTTAAAGATTTTATTCTTTAAGTAATCTCTACACCCAACATGGGGCCTGAACTCACAACCTCCAGATCAAGAGTCACACGCTGTACAGACTGAGCCAGCCAGGCGCCCTGGTCTAAAGTCAATTTTGAGTGGCATCATCAAGTTGCATAATCATTAAAGATCTACCAAAATGTAAGACAAGTTGAAAAAAAAATAGACAATGTTACACAAGACTTAGAGCCTACTGCTGTGAAACCAGGGGCTGGAGAATACAAAGAGGTAAATAAATACTAGGCTTTGAGAATGACTCAGTAGGGATGCCCTTTCTGGAAAAGGAGCTTCCAAAGCAACAACAAAAAACTTGTCAAGAACAATGTCAGGTAAGTCTCTTAAAGACACCAAAAATGTAAGAAACCTTTCACCTGAAGGACAACCACATCACGGATCTTTGTCGGACAGATGACTGTCTACACCCTGAAGGATCGCCTTTCCTGCAGGGTCTGCCCCAGAGAGCCCGAACAAAACCCCTAGTGCTGATGTCGGGGGTTAGCACTTAACATGTGCGGACACGAGGAGGAACAGAGGAAATACAGGTGTGACTTTGGGAACGTACAAAACGCAGGAGAAAGACTGTTTTCATTACTACCATTCAAAGGCAAAAATGCCCTTTGGAAATTGCTGACGAGGTGCAGGCCGTCTCCAGAGGCTTGGTCCTAGAAGGCCATCTGGATTTCTGCCAGACTCATGCTGCATCCTGCCGTCTGCCCTGTCGGGGGGCCGGACGTGGACCCCACCAGCTCTGTGCCAGGCGCAGGTGACTCCGCATCTATGTCGTGCGGCAGGGAGAGGTCTACACTCGGAAATGTTTGCCCGATTCAAGGAATGGACAGGTGAGAAATAACTCTCACTGGAGTCAGACTTTATAAGTACTCCCGAAGACCACAAAAATGAGGGAGGAAAGGGACATAAAATGCCGGTAGTGATAAGTCTGAGGAGAGAAGTGAGCTTACTGCCTTCGGGGGGCCAAAATGGAATGACTTGGAAGACAAGAAAGACAAGAAAGAAATGTGAACTTTTCGTATCTGCTCGAGTCCGAGAAGGTTTTTAACAAGCCTCTATCTGTCTCTCTCACACACTTCACAGACAGACAGACACACAGACATGCACATACACCCCACAGAGATATTACCACCCCCTAAAAAAATCATTTTTTGGCTCTATCATTATGTTGAGTGTGTCTTCGGGTGACAGTACTATACATTCTTAATAAACTAGAAAAATCAGTCAGATGTCAGAGTCCTTCAAGTTTTAGTAGTCTTATGGATTAACTTGCAATAAAAATGTAAACTATTTACAACCCGTTTAGTTTGTAAACATGAAATAGTCAGGAAGGAAAAAAAAACCCACTACCTTTCTTAATGTAAGCACTTACATTCAGGTTCTCTAAAAATCTTTTCTGTCATTGTTTTTGACAATTTCTTAAAGACACCACTACACTGTACCCTTGATTGCCAGATTTCGGTGGCATGGATAGAATATGGCTCCCTAAATCCAGGTGAAAGCGCAAAATACAATTTCCTTCAAGACCAAGTCTTTTATAGCTGATAAAAGCAGGGGGTCACCTTGCCATAGGAACCCACATGCCCTCTGACCGAAGTTAGGGGGCTAGATGATGAGATAGAGAGAGGATCCCCAGCTCACGGCCCCTCTGGATCCCCAGACTTCGCCTAACTCAGAATTGGCAGGAGAACCCCTGGACTCAGAGGGCCCCACCATCTGATGGTGCTTCTTAAGAAGAAGAAGAAAAATCAAATGCAAAAGAACAAATAAATAAAAGGTACGGAGAGATCTGCTTTTCGAGCAAGCCAGAAGAGATTTTAATGCAACAAAAGATTTTGAAGTCAGCATAACATGGAGAAACACAGAAATACAGCAGGGTAAACAGACTTAGGGAACTGATAAAGAAACAAGCAGGAATATTCACATAGACACAGGGAGCTATGCAAAAGTCTTGGGCAAAAGAACTGTAAACAGAAGGTTGTTTTCAAGCTGAAATTTCTGAAGAATGCTGGTCTCCAGAATGTGTCTGGTAAAGAGATGCGGCTTGCAGAGATGAGACAGTGAGCTCAGACACCGTTCCCCAGGGTCCCTCAGGAGTGGGTTATGAGAGTTACAGAATGTGTTTTAAAATAGAAAGTGACTTCTGGACATTGAAGGTTTTTCCTGAAAACCACAGACGGATCGATGCCATGCGTCAAGGTCACCCCACAGCCCCTCCGTGTCTTATATCCAGGACTCCCTTGCAGGCATTTCCACTTTCTCCAGATACCTGGCAGGAAAACATGCTAGGAACCGCGCAGGAGGCATGAAACTACCAACAAGGCCAGGGTCGTGAGAGTCAGGCAGCGCCTGCTGTGTTCCCCGGAGAACCTGAACATGAGGAGGAAACTTGGACTTGGAAGCACTTTTTTTTTTTTTAAATAAATGAGAAAAAAGAAATGACAGGACTCGGCTCCAAATTCTAGCCATGGTGGAACAACAAAAAAGTCATGTGACACGGTGAGTGAGTGGAATGGGAAGTGGGGAGGCTGGGAAAGAACAGAGAGGAGGCAGGGAGGCCGGAACCAAACAGCCAAGCACGAGGATGGGACGTGGGCCTCCAGCTCTGCACAGAAATCAGGATGCGGCCCTCTTCCCCAGACTTAATAGTCAAATAGAGCCCCAAGAAAAGTAGCCGGATTTACCCAACTGAAGTTTGGTGATCAGCTGTAAATTGATTGTCAGCGAGCTAGACCTCAGAGTCATCTGGCGAGCTCTGACAAAAGTGCCGAGTCCCATCGCCGGCCTGGAGCACAGTGCCGAAGGGGGTTGGGCTGCACGCCAAGGGCGCAGGGCACTGGCCCCGATGTCCTGGAACCAGACAGGAGCATCCAGCAGGCGCTATGTTACAGGGCAATCAGATCACTGATTGTTCACAAAAACCTGAGCTCTTTTCGTTCTTTGTCGAAACAGCCAAATTGGCACAGATGGTTGTTTTGAGATTCTGCAGGCTCAATGTAAAGGCGCCGAGTGCACAGTCAGACCGCGGGAATACACTTCTACCCCTGGGGTCTGACCTGGGCCCATCGCTGAGCCTCAGAAAGACTTTGACCTCAAAAGGGGGCGCAGCAGGTGCTGGGCACCGAGGCTTCTCTCCGTCCACCTTCTAGAGAGCACTTGAAAGCTACAAGCTCAGAAGCAGAGCAGCGTTCTTGGACGTGAGGGGCAACCTGCCCAGCGACCGGGTCTCTGCCTCCCCGTGGACCATGAGAAACCACTTCTGCCCTTGGGCTGTGCGCATTCCAGAAGAGAGGAAAGAGTCCAGTCGCCTCCAGGTTCCAACTCAAAGTTCTAGATTACTGTTGGCCCGTGTGAGCCATGAACTCACAGCATCACCAAGTATCACTGCCCAGGTCCTTGTGGAAGATCTGGTCCAAACCCTTACTTTTGCTGTGAGAAGACCTAGGTCCAGAGGTTGAAACCCCATGGCAAGTGCTGCCTGGCTGGTTAGGGGTTTAGGGGAGCAGAGCAAGACCCACATGTTGTGGCTCGGCCCTCCCTCCTCCCTCCCCTGTGGACCCTCCACCTCCCATGAAGGAATTGACACCACACATTTCCCTTTCTGGTAGTGGATTCAGTGACAATCATCCAGGTAATCAAATATAAAATTTTAAAATCAATTACATAAACCACGGTCTTCCCTTGAGGCCAGCCTCACTCATTTGGTCCGCAAACGACTCTCGGAAAACTGTAGAATAGTGAGAGTGCCATTTTCATTTCTAAGCCGGACTATACTTAAAAGGCTGTGGCTGACCGCGGAGACCCTGGGTCACGGATCGCCACTCGGTTAGGACATATGAAGGGAAACACCCTGTCTTCAGCTCCCCGCCGAGCAGAGCCGGGCACCTCTAGCACAGCCCGGTCAGAACGTGGGCAGCTCCCCGGGGTCGCATCTACTCGAAGACCCTGCAGCCTCCGTGGGCTGGTGTCCAGCCAGAAGTTCTTGCCTCCGAGCACAAGGGAATGAACCCACAGCAGGAACGCAGGAGGAAATCAATGCGTGGGAACTAACCAGGCATGCACTAACTAAAAGAACATATGAGTAAACCATTACTAACATAATGAAGAAAGATGGCCACTGAGTTGTTGAAAATACTGGTTTTGAAACAGCCTCCGCGTTATCCATGGCACTGGACTCAGTAACCCGGAGAAGCAGGGGGCAGGCACGGTGAGAAGGATGCTGAATGGTCCCCACGCTCCCAGAATCGTCACCCACTTCTTCCCTCCCTATTCACGGCCCCGAGTTTCCCTCCCGTCTTTTACCCTCCCATGGGACAGGACTCAAAGAATTTCAATACACTGTGGCCCATAAATATGGGATCCAGCTAAGAGTGCATAAATGTCACTCTCCAAATGAAGCAACCCACCTCCTGCCCGATAATTCTAGCAACTAATGAACTGTTTAGGCTCACACAATCTCGACAAACATTTGTATGAATTTAGGTCCTCCGAAGCCTTCACATGCACGTCAAGCCAAAAACAAAGCTCTAAGTGTGGTAGCTGGATAATTCCAAGGAGAGTTACGGTTAGGTTCGCGATGCTCACATTCTAAGGGCAAGTTCAGGATTGGAATGTAAACAGGGAGGTGGCTGTTTGATTTGGATATGACATCAAACTAATGGCTGACCTAGCGAGGAGGATCTCTTTCAAGAATGTGTGCATGAAGGTGTCCAGTGAGAAAAGATGCAGCCTGGGTTTTTCAGACTTTGCACCAAGTTCCCAACCTGAGAACTTGTGTGGTCTGTGAAATGGATCAATCAGAGAAAAAGGAGGAAAAGAGGCACTTTTCTTTGGACATGACCATCTATAAGATAATCTCCTAGCTAGCAAAAGAAATCATAGTTAGGAAATAGAGAGCATACGAGAGTTTTGGCTTAAGGACATGAATCACACCTCAATTTTACTCATATTCCTGACCCCTGCCTTCTAGGACATGTGGCTTAAGGATTACACTCTGAATACAAGAGGGAGTGCTTAATGAAGAGGGAGCAGAAGGATAAGGGGAATGTCAAGTTTGGCAGGGGGTGGGGGGAGAGATCATTTGCACAAAAATCAAGTTTAATTGCTTGTATCCAATGAGGAACATTTTATCACTATGGTTGAAATCACTCAAGCTCATTTATAGAAAAGCACTATTTAAATATGACTTTCTTCTGTGATTATTTACACTCCAGTACAAAATTAATGAAGAAGCCTAGAATAAGGTATGAGGTTTCAGAAGTATCATTCACCAGTTGAAGAATTTGAAAAAAAAAAAATTAAAAACAGAGCTACCTATGACCCTGCAATTGCACTCCTGGGTATTTACCCCAAAGATACAGATGGAGTGAAAAGAAGGGCCATCTGTTCCCCAGTGTTCATAGCAGCAATGGCCACGGTTGCCAAACTGTGGAAAGAACCAAGATGCCCTTCAATGGACGAATGGATAAGGAAGATGTGGTCCATATACACTATGGAGTATTATGCCTCCATCAGAAAGGATGAATACCCAACTTTTGTAGCAACGTGGACGGGACTGGAAGAGATTATGCTGAGTGAAATAAGTCAAGCAGAGAGAGTCAATTAACATATGGTTTCACTTACTTGTGGAGCATAAGGAATAACACAGAGGATATTGGGAGATGGAGAGGAGAAGGGAGTTGGGGGAAACTGGAGGGGGAGATGAACCATGAGAGACTGTGGACTCCGAGAAACAAACTGAGGGTTTTTGAGGGGCGGGGTGGGGGGCTGGGTGAGCCTGGTGATGGGTATTAAGGAGGGCACAGATTGCATGGAGCACTGGGTGTGGTGCATAAACAATGAATCTTGGAATACTGAAAAAATAAAATTAAAAAAATAAATAATAAAAAAATCTAACATGTGACAAACAAACATTGCAAGTTAGAAGTAAAAAAAAAAAAAGGAAAGGAAAGAAACTGCCTTGACGTTGAAAACTGTAATTGTCCCCAACATTAAAAAAAAGAAAAACCCACTCAGGAAATGCCTTTCCCCATCTAGAAAATTTCTTAGATTCTTCTGTCACATACACCAAGTAAGTGACATACCCCACACGACATGGAATTACAGAAACAACTTTGAAGTCTAGGACGCAAAGCTGAACATAAGAAAATAGAAGACGGCCCTGCAAAGATTCACAAAAGGATGAAAAGCCAAGAGCAGGTGGGATACACAAAAGTTCATAATTGCAGCCGGGTGTTTTATTGGGAGTTTCACACGTGTTTGTCTGCATGTTACGTAAGAGAATGACATATATGTAGTAGTGTGACATCACATATATGTCATTGAACATGTAATACGGGCAACAGTGGGTACGCATGCGAGGAGTTACACACAGAATTCACAATCAAACAGGCAACCTCTCAAAAGTTTTACACATTTTACAGTATCCTATCTAGTATAGTCTACATTCTCGTCTATACTGCCTCAGTTACTCCTCTCAATGACTGCGCCGGGCCCGCTTCAGTCTATCGGCGTGGGATCTGAGGGTCAGAGAGGAGGAAGTCGGATGATGAGACGCCATCGGAAGACCAGTGGGAGCCTAGCCCGGATCAAAGCTCACTCAGGTCCAGCAGGCAACGAAGCCCGTGGGCAAACTGACCTCCTGCACTGCCTTTATTTCTTAGTTCGTGGGCTGCTTGTCGGCCCAGGGCAACGACCCCCCTGGAGGCTCTGTGGGACCCCACATCCAGCACTGCCACCACCACCACGGGGCTTACCATGCCAAACACGTGCATCGGTGGCGTGGCCCCTTCTCCGGGGTGCTGCTACACTCCTCCCAACCCTCTGCATTAGATGGCAGATTATTACTGTCCATTGAGCTGTAAAGGAGGTAGTAAAGGGAGGCCTCTCTAGGCTCATCAGAGCACTGGGCTCCCCAAACTTCAAGCTCTACCACAAAAATCAGGGACCCAGGCAAGGAAGACACGGAGCCCCCTCCCCCCCGCCAGCCAGGACAGGGGAGCCCACCTTAAGCCCACCAGCTCTCCATGATCGGTCCCTCGTCACTCGACCACCTTTAAAATAAGAAGTTAGTGTCTGTTCCCTCCTCACGCTCTGCACTCAGAGGCATTTCAATACTAGTGTTTGATTATTTTGTCTCTGACAAATATTCTCCTCACCTGTCCTTTTCCCAAGGACAGCAGCATTTTATTAGAGAAGTCTAAACACCCCCAGAAATCACGCTAAAGGAAACTATCAGCCAAGATATTTTGCACGGCTTTCGTGCATCCCCAAACAGCATTACTCTTAAAAGCAGAAAGGACTGGAATTAATCCGGCTCTGTTTAAAGATCAAATCCGGAGGGCATTCTCCAGCGAGCTACCTTCTAATCTCTCAGAGTTGCTATAAGGTCAAATATTGGGCCCAAATCCAAAACTATCTGGTATAATCCCTTGTCATTTAAGATGGGATTTGCACAGTGGAGAAACTTAAATTTAGTTACAATTCAATTTCCCTTTCACATTAAAAAAAAAAAAAAGTGTGTTCTTTCTACTCGTTGTGATCTGTAGTCTGCAAAAACATGCTTCCCATTACTTCTGACAACCCCAGACGGGAGACAGAACAGGGGGCTGTCTTTATTATAACCAAGCTAATGGCTAAATGCAGCCCCGTATGCTAATGCCAGATGAGCCAAGAGGAACCTAAACTGAAAAACAAATATGGCTGACGTTCAAGTTCAAGTCTGAAGCCTGAGACTTAGAATTAGCCCCTCTTGTCCATCCGACCCCTGACTTAAACAAGAGCAGGAGCACATCACTTCCCCAAACGTCAGAATGTGAATGCCTTCCAATGTATTAGAAAAATTCATAACGACGCTGACTTTTTGTTGTTGTTGTTAAAGCGAATGCATATAAGGAAGATGCCTAGAAAAGCTGTGTATGTTTTTATATCCAGAACCCTTGCTGTATCCATCCCTATGCCAGTGCTATGTTCTCGTCACTTACGCAGAGAAAAGTGAAACCAATCAATAGATTTTGAGCGCCTTCTAAATCCAAAACCTCAGCTAAATAAAGCTCAGAAATCAGGATTCAGAACAATTAAATAAATGACGGATCCCAGAGGTAACCTCCAGATATTGAGAAATGGGATGTCCCTGGTCTATTCCAGAAGAAAAGTAAAATAATCTGAATTTTTTTTGCCGGTCAAAAAAAGGTTCTACCCTTTCCTAGCTGTCAGATCTTCAGCAGCCTCCCTAAGCCTTGTTTTTTCACTGCTGTAAGCAGGAGTAAGATCGTGCCTTTCTCATCCTGCTGCTGCTACCACACCAGTAGGATGCCCTGTGCAGGCCGCACACCCTAGAGAAAAGGGTCTCTTCCCAAGCATCCTTTCCAACATAGGACGACATGTGCGGGTCCCTGAGAATCCCTTCCATTTTTTCCTCCACAACTGCCCTTAATCAGTCTTTTCTGGGGTTACACTGTGTTTCTCCCTCTTCTAACACAATATCTTGATTTTATATTCTAAGCCTTTTGTAAATGGGGGTTCAGAAGACCAGGGGACGCCACCCTCCCCGGTTGCTGGTCTGAAGGAGCACGCATCCCTCCGCCGCACACTGCTCCCCCTCTCAGCCTGGCCGGGGCTGCATGCTCCTCTTCTCGCACTCTCCCTCTTCCCTCGTCCTTCAAAACCTATAAAATGGGCCTAACTGGGTTGGGGCAGACCTTTCTTCTTACCAGTCTGCAGTTCCACTGGAGGTAGAGAACGGTCATGTTCCTGCCCACTTCGAAGATGGGTGATATCTCCCCAGCCTAGGTTTGGTGACATGAGGAACAAGGCTCCGTCACCTGCTACTTGGGGATGATCCCATTTTATGCCAGGCTTTGCAGCACACTCAGCTTCCTAGGGGTGAGGAAGGGTGTTTCTCTGTGTATTCCCAGTGATCCAAGGACACCGAGCCTAGAGAAAGACGTGTACTGGCCGCTCAGAAGACTTGTGAGTATAAAAGCAGAAAGCCTCGCATAGAGAACTGTCTTAAAAAGATGCTATTCAGGGGCGCCTGGGTGGCTCAGTTAGTTGAGCAGCGAACTCTTGGTTTCAGCTCAGGTTATGATCTCAGCATCGTGAGATCGAGCCCCACGTCAGGCTCTGTGCTCAGTGGGGCATGGGGGGAGCATTCTGCTTGGGATTCTCTCCTTCTCCCTCTGCCCTTCCCTCTGCTTGTGTGCCTACTCTCTCTCTAAAATAAATAAATAAATCTTTAATAAAAATACTATTCACAAACATACTCCGAGGCTCTTGTGATCCAAAATACCATCGACGCATTAATATTTAGGTAACAACTACAAGATGAAAATACAAAAACACAGGGAAGGGCAAAACCAGCACCCAGGAGTCTTGTCCTGTGAAAAACAGGGCCGCTTGCAAAGCTGGGGCACACGCACACCTCACCAGACATTCTGTCGGGAAGCAGCGTTTGACCTTGCTATGACCTCCGCACACCATCGTGCCGGTTTCCCTGCAAGGGTGTCTAGGATGCCGAGGGGACAGCCTAAGGAAAGGAACCTAAGGAAATCTAAAATTAAAACAAGGAGCTATTTGTGGCTCCCCCTCCTACTGACGGCTGACTGAAGTGGAGCGAAAAGCCAGGGCCTCCAATTCTCCCATAAGGGAAAGGACACCAGAACAATCCAGAATAAAAAAAATAGACCGAACTTGCCCCTTTGAAACAGAAGTTTCCCTACTTTTACTGTATTTAAAACAATTCTGGTATATTCCTCTTTTACAACTTTATAAAAGAGAGCGGAAGATCTTTTTTTCTTCTTTAATGAGTGACAGTGAGCTTTTTGCCCGAACAGTACCAATATCGCTACTACTTATTTCGGTCCCCATGTCACCATCCAGTCACTTCAGCCTATTCCCTGATAGGGTCAAAGCAAAGGTTCTCTTCTGTTTCTGCACAGCCCTGGAAGGTTTTCATCTCCAAAGACACAGGAGAGAAATTTATGACTCACTGGAATTTTAAACAACGCAAGTCTGAACTTGCTCGGGACGTGCGTTTCACAGACGGGCAGGTCTTTCAAAAGGCGACAGATTTAGTTGAAGGCAAACGTTGGCATCCTTCCTGACTCCCTAAGGACTGTCTGTCATAGGATAATACCTAATGCCTCCGTCTGTCCCTTGATTTAGCCATCAGTGATGCCCGTGGGGACAGAATAAACACGGCAGCAGGGAGCGCACCTCCACTGCCTTCAAGCACCTGACGACTATCCCTCCCTGGATTCCCCCCGCCGCCTCTGTGCCCTGCCTAGAACACCCGGCATGCAAGAACAACTCTCGCTCTCTGCAAGCTGCCAGGGTCCTCTGATGTGGGGCCTGGCCCTCCCACGGGCATTTACCCTTTCATAGAAAAACACCATAAATCAAAATTAATCAAGACAGAGAAACCTCCGGCACCCGGAGTTTTGGTGAGATCTTCGACCCCTTACTGAGTGCTGGGGAAGGGAGGCCTTCAGGTACAGAGGCTGCCCCCGTGCTTCCCCAATTCTATCTCACTCAAACCGCACGGAAGCCATGATCGAGCACCGCAGGGAATAGGACAGAAAATCAAACCCAGGCCTTGCTCTTAAATAGCCTGCATCCCATTAGAAGAAAACTGCATGTGTGCCCGTGAGAACATGAACTCAGTAGCTAGAGAGAAGACGGATGGGCTGCAGTGGTTAAAAGGCTCCATTATATTAGGGACCAAAGAAGGATCTGGAGCCCTGGGCAAGCTTGTAGTTAAGAGCCCGGCCAGCTGTGGGTGCGGGACAGGTGGTATCCGTGCCTATCTAGACGAGGGTCCTCAGGAGTGGCTCCTGAAGTTCAAGAGGGGCTATCATCTTTTGGAAGCTGCATATGTCACTTGGGGACAAACTGGTACATAAGCCCAGGTCTTTTGATGACAGGCCGGTGCAGGGGATTATTTCTGATCCTGCACAAAGACCATCCGGCCCACACACCGGAGCCCCATGAAGCAAAGGGAGGGTGCGAGGGCCGGCAACAGCAGGATCGCCTGGAAGCTGCTAGCCAGGCAGGCGCGCGGGCTTCTTACACCCCCGTGTAAGCAGGGACCCCACTGAGCAGGGAGCCTGATGCACCCCACTGAGCATGAGGTCACTTCGATCTCATGACCTAAGATCATGACCTGAGCCGAAGGCAGATGCTTAACTGACTGAGCCACCCAGGTGTCTTTAAGATACACCTTTTCTTCCTTCCCAAAAAAATCAAGAGGCAAACTAGAATGAAAGTGAACATCAGACTTCGTGTCTGTGCCCCTGAAAGCCACCATCAAGTCCGTGGGGCATCTTACAACTACCGGCATCATAGTCATGAAAGAATGCAGAAACCGTCAATTTCTTTCATAAAAGTCAGTGAAAAGCCAGGACAGAAGCCACTCCTGGCAATTCTTCCGTATCCCACTACAGGTATCTCCAAAGTGACCACTGCAAACCTCCCCTCATCTCAACCCTCCACCCCCGTGGCCGTCCTCCTCTTTCATTCACTTGCTCATGCATTCATTCCAAAATGACCGTGGAGCTGATGCTGAGCCCAGCCTGGTATTAGCACAGGGCCCCTGCTCAGCCAGCTATCTCCTTTTTCTCCCTTCTCCCCGTCCCCTCCACCGGCTCGCTGCCGCTAATATCTGAATGTTCCCAAACTACAGCATCTGAAAAAAAGAGAGAAACAGAGAGAGAGAGAAGGAAGAGAGGGAGGGAAGGTGGGGACAAGAAAGGAGGGAAAGAGAGAAGAAATTCCTCACCCCGTTCCCTCATCCCCATTTCCTTTTTCTTTCCCTTCACAATTAACTTGAAGAACTAGTTTTCCACTCACTGCCTCTTCTGCCTTTTTTCCTCACTTGCCCGCCCCATGGATTGGATTCTATCCTGCGCCTCTCCCTGGACCCACACGCTTCTGCAGCCCATGGACACACCCAGGCCCAGTGCACCTACTTTCTCTGCACTATTTGCCATCACCGTTCTCTTTTTCTTAAATAATATCTTCCTTTTGCTTCTCTATTAGTCAGAATTCTTTCATGCAGTATAGAACGCTGAAAAAGAAACATCACAGCCCAGCTCAAACCTACTGAAGCAAAAATGGATCTACTGGCATTCAAACTGGGAAGGATAATAGGGTCATTCCGGGGCCAGAGGCAGGAAAAGGTTAAGGGCCCACATTAGTGGCTAAAAGGAGCCAGAGCTTTGTAGCTGCAAGGACGTTGTACCTCCCCATCCATCTCTCATCTCTGCTTGTCTCTTCATGGCTTCATTTTGCATGTGACCTTTCCATGTGACAGGAAAATTACCCCCCATGAGCCCCAGGTTCTCATCCTCCCAGCTTCCCTTACTCCGGCCAGGAGAGGGAGGCCAGGTCCTGACACACCCTGCTCGGGTCCCATTTCCACCCTCGCTGTCTGTGAGTGATCTATGGTTGCCCACGCCGGGCCACGTGCCACAGCAATGGACACAGTGTTGATGACTATGGCCACAGTCATGCAGGAAATGGGAGGAGTGAGTCCTTAATAAAAGGGAACCAGACAAATAAAAAAAACCCGTGCTCCTCACAGCTTCTAGGATGTACAACTCCTGCCTGTTCTCCCTCTTGTCTGACCACAGTCCTTCATGCTTCTTTGTGGTTCCCCTTCCTCTGCCTGTCCCCTAAATGTTAGTGTTCCTTAGCATCCTCCCCTATGTTTCCTTTTCTCTGCACTTGCTTGTCCTGCGGTCTCTCCTCTATCCCCACTGCTGTGTCAGCCATATGACGATAACCACCCAGACCCACGCGGTCAGCCCAGCTCTCCTTCCTCAGCCTCACAACCAGCTGTCTGTTGGACCTCTCTACTTGGATGTCACATGAGATGTGCAAAGTCAACTAGCTAAAAGGAAATGTGTGATCTCTTCCCAATCTTCTGCAGTCAAATGCTCTACCACTGAGCTATACCCCCTCAATTTTCTGTTCTTATAGCTTTGATTCCAATGAATATGGCTCACCCATGAGACAGGTCAGGAACCTGACCTTCAAGGCCAATGCCCCCTTGTCATCATCCTGCCACTCCCATCTCTAAATATCCAATACCGCCCCCTGTTGGTTCTAACTGCTAACCATCTCTGCCCTAACCAACTCCTCACAGTCCTCACAGCCATTGTCTTGTTTCCAGCCACCTTCCCCAACGCCTCTCCAGGATACATCCCCACGTGCATCTCCCTGAGGAGGAGGGCCTTCATGTCCAGTGTGGATCCCCTCTGCGGTCTGCAGCCAGACCTACTGTGGGCTTTATTTTTCATTGTTTTTCTTTCAGTGCAGATCTAATGAAATCACCCCCTACTTAAATCTATTCAGTTGTTCCATGTTGCTCCTCTGATCATTCCCAAGCTCCTTCAATGGTACATGAGCCCACCTGGCCTTCCTTAACTCCAAAACCTAAGCCCTCTCCCCTCTCCCTTACATTAAATGAGTTCAAGCATGCTGAACTTCCTACCGTCCTTAATGCCTTAAACCTCCGTGCCTTGCTCTTTCTTCTGCCTCAAATGTCCTTTCTGTGTTTTTCTCCGTTTTAACCTTTCCATGCCCTAAGTCACAACTTAGACATCATTTATCCCAGCCACCTTGCCCTGGCCCTGCAAGCTGGCCCATCGGAGCACTTGTCACACTGCAATGCAGTTTGTCTGTTTCCTGCTGGACCCTCCCAGTAGTTCTTCCATCTCTGGAGCTGGGCACCTAGTGGCCCACAGAAAAGTCAGTTGAAAGCCAAGAAAGATTTACCAGAAATCTAATGACACATATGCCTCAGGGCCACTCACCCTCATGGGTCCCTTCCAAACCCTATTACTAATTTTGATTCAGAACTGTATGTGCTTTTTCTTACATAAGACCTACCTCCAAATTGTAATAGCTTTAGGGCCTATAAACTGTGACTCCATCACTGGTTACATGAGTAAATTGGACAGAAAATGAGACTCGCAGCAGTTAAGCATCTACCCCATGCCATGTCCCACTTCATGACATGGCACTACTGGATCTGAATTTGCGTGGGTCTGACCACACAGCTCTACTCTGTCTGGTGTGCAGACTGAGAAGTCCAGCCCTTCCCTCCTGGCCTCAGTTTCCTCCTTCAGGAAGGAGGATATGTGCTTCACAGGATTTTAAAAGTAATTATTCACATAGTATCTCTAAAAACAAGACTTGGCACATGGGTGGCTCTGAATACAGGACTGTTAGAAGGAATACAACACGTCACAAATTCCACTCCGCTCTCCAATTCGGGATCCATCTTATTCGGCAAGCCTTCTCTAAGCCTTTACTCTACATGCAAAGCACAGATGGGGGCGGGCGGATACAGAAGATTAATGGTCTCAAGAAGCTGTTAAAGTGGTTGGGGAAATAGATATTTAAACAAACAAGTATAAAATATGCAAAAAGAATTAAATTTCTTCCATCTTTCTTACTGTTTCTCTTTATTTAATATCTTTCTCTTTTTCTCTCTAAGGAGTTATCTCCTACCCTGTGGTCTAAGGTTGAGTATGTTAGTTAATTAACAGCTCTACTCAGCCACAGAGCTGCCTTGGGTTACAACCTGAACGATATTTAAGGAGACTAAGTTGAAGCTGTGAAGGGAACAAAAATTGAACAAGGTTTTCGCGGGTGTCACCATTCAAAGGCCCTCTGGGGAGGCAGTAGTTCCTTGAAATGAAGCCAAATTTAACTTAGCCAGCAGTACCAGTTAAGAAGTTGGGGATAAAATATGCAATCGTGAACTCCTTTCTGAGACTAAGCATATAGAAAAATCGTTTACAACCTTTGCCCATTTGTAAAATTTGAACCACAGGACACACAGAGACACGTCCACAGGACATGGATGGATCAGCTGGGGAACTGGGTCACTGGGGAGCAGCCTGGCCCAGAGGCCAGGACAAGTGGCTCCCACCCCCACTCCCAGCTCCTTGAGGTGTGGCATGCAATCCTGTGGGCAGGAAAGTAACACATGCCTGGCTTGTGCCAGGCTCTGCAACCTTGCACCAAACCTTGTGAAATGTCAACATAGTCAATAAAAACAATAGTGGATAATAGAACAGTAGAGAAAAATAGTAATGTTAACCTCGGAGGGCTAGTGGAGGCTTAAATGAGATCGACCAGGTAATGCATGCAAGAACTGAGCTATAAATTCCAGAGTTCTTTAAACTCTTTCTTCTTCATATACATATAGTAAAATTTACGTTTCCTTTTTTTCTTTCGTGTGTGTGTGTGTGTGTGTGTGTGTGTGTATAGCTCTAGGGGTTTTAATACCATGGATGGATTTTTGTAACCATCATCACAAACAGGATGCAGAACTGTCTCAATGGCCCCCCAAGGAATTCCCTCCTGCTGCCCTTTTGTACTCAGACCCTCCCCCAACCCTCTAGCCATGTCTCTAGAGGCCTGCCTTTTCTACAGTGTTAATTGAATTGAATCACACAGGATCAAGCCTTTTGTGTCTGTCTTCTTTGATTCAGCACAATGCATTGGAGATGCATCCGAATTGTGCGCATTAATAATCCATCCTTTTCATTGCCGCGTACTATTCCACTCTGTGGATGTCCAACCACTTGCTGCTATTCCCGTCACCCACTGAAGGATACCGGGCTTCTCCAGTTTCGGGTGATTATGAATCGTGCTGCTATAAACATTCATTACACATTTCTGTGTGGACAACATTATTTCTCCAGGATAAATAAATATCTAGGAATGGAATCACTGGGTCCCCATGGCAACGGCATGTTTAAGTTTATGAGAAACTGACAAACTGTTCTCTAGAATGTCTCTGCCATTTACACCCACCAGCAATGGAGGAGCAATCTTGTCCACTTCTCCTCAACACTTGACGTTGTCAGTATTTTTTACCCAGCCTTAAGAGGCACGTAATTTTAGTCACATTTTTAAAGAGAGAAACATTGATCCATGGATGTAAGATTGTAGGTATTCATCTATTTTATAAAGTAAGAATGTTCAGGGAGGTTCAGTGGTTAAGCCTCTGCCTTCAGCTCAGGTCAAGATCTCAGGGTCCTGGGATCGAACCCCGAATCGGGCTCTCTGCTCAGCGGGGAGCCTGCTTCCCCCATCCCCTGCCTGCCTCTCTGCCTACTTGTGATCTCTGTCTGTCAAAAAAATAAATAAAATCTTTAAAAAAATAAAAATTAAGAATTTCAGGATAGGTTAAGTTCACAAGAACCAGGTTTCTTCAATGACTAACCACCACCTTCAAAAAACCTGACAACCCCAGCATGGCAAAGAGGTCTCTCGTGGTCTGCCTCTTCCCCACTTCTTCAGCCTCACACTCTACCCTTCCCACTCTCGGACTCTTATTATTGGACCTATTATCGGACCTACTACTGGCCAGATCAATAATAATGTTCAGTGAAGTTAACTGAGTCCTTATTACAAGCCACGGGCCAAGCCACATCGATCCCATGTGTTATCTCATTTCAGCCTCTCGCAGCTCTGTGTAATTACAGGAAGGTGACCACATTCTTGGGACAAGAGAGGTGACACTGGTGCCTAGAGACATTGGAAGCCTTATCCAAAGTCATGCAGCAGCTATAGGGCAGGGCTGGGATCTGGTCCCTGGTCTCAGCATGCCCCAAACCTGCCTACTCCCCTGACCTCGGAGCCAAGCTCTTCTCCAGCCTGGAGGCCTCCAGCACCTCTGCCCTCATCCACCTCCAAGCCACAGCCCATGCCTTGCCCTCTCTGTGAAGCGGTCCCAGGGTCTTTCAGGACACACTTAGCTGTCTTCCTCTCTGTGCTCTCTTCACCTTTGTTTCTTTATTTCATCCCTCCCCACACGGAGTTCTGTTTGCTATGCAGGCCTGCCTCCCCCAACCCATGACTGCAAACTTCTCCAGACAGGATCCAGATGTTTCCACCCTTCTTTCCCAGTGCCTGGCACCTAGATGGTGCTCAACACCCGCTGAAGTGTTGAGTGCCAGGTAAGGCTTCGGGGCGACAGACCGGGCAGGTCCTGCAAGAACCAGTGCTTCCCCTGAGCCGACGTGTCCTGCAAACACCTCCATGTAAGGGCATCTTAGACTGAGTCAAATGCACAATCAAAAGAAGGCGCTACACAGACTGAGACGGACTCCGACAGCTATCCCCATCAGCATGTGGGTTATAACACGAAATAACAACAGAGACACACACCCAATGTTAATAGCTTTAGGCCCAAGAGGAAAATTGGAGTGGAAGAAAGAAGCCCTTTTCATATTCATGCTACCATTTTTTTCCTTGTTTACATAAGCATTGTGATTTTTTTTTCCTTCACTTATGTGTAACAGGACTATTAAAACTGTTTACCCCTCTCTTTCTAGCATTCTCAGTTAACAATGATCTTTTTTAATAGTAAAAATAATTAAAATCAGTTCATTTGCCTGGAAATCACCTTGAGGGATGTGGACTAATTCGGTGCCTCTGGCAAATCTGACCCAAACTATTCCAGATAGACGGTGTGCAGCCACCAGAGCTCAAACCCAAAGGCTGGGAAGAGACATCTCTCTGTACCGTTGGCTATCCATATATATATGTTCAATAAATCAATTAATTTTTAAAGCTGAGGCATTCAATTATTAGATGGCAATAATCAGGTGTTTCATGGGCCACAGAATCTTCTCCAGTATTCCCAAGTAAGAAATTTGAAAACTGTGGAGACCATAGGCATGTGTTAATGAATCCAAGATGTTCTTACCTGCTTTTCCCACCTACTGATAAATGTTTGTAAATTCTAAAGGCTTGAATACAGAAGTTTAGTCTGTCACAATTCAGGCAAAGAAACTTGGAGAAAAAGAAGGGAGGGAGGGAGGGAGGGAGGGAAATGAAGGGGAATTTATACATAGAAATATATAGAAATATTAATATTTCAACTATGGCAACCTAGATTGCTATTCCCAAGCCAGATTAAGAACCACTGTTCTCCAGCATCAGCTCCCAAGACCATCTCTTCCAAGGATCACCTGCTTCAACGCTAACACAGATGTAGCCTTCTACAAGCTCCATAAGAAACCTGCTACCCTGACCCATGGCCACCTTCTTTTTTTTTTTTTTAAGATTTTATTTATTTATTTGACAGAGAGAGATCACAAGCAAGCAGAGAGGCAGGAGGAAGCAGGCTCCCTGCTGAGCAGAAAGCCATGGCCACCTTCTTACCTTCTCCCTATTCTTCCATCAAAGTTCAGAGGTAGAGGATTAAATACGATGTTATTCCCATACATTAATTCAAATAAATAATTTTTTAAGCAAGGCAGAAAAAAGATCAGAAACAAGCCAGTGTCTTCATGACAAATTTCTCTAACCAATGTTTTAGGGGACCCATCACAGCATGCTTAAGTGATGGCGGTTAAAAAATACTCACATGATTTAGGCACTGAGAACACAGAGGAGAATTTGCTTTGGAAGTCTCCCTTTCTATGTACATATATGATGTAAAGTCAAAAGAATAGTGTGTTCCATGTTTGGTAATTAGATGTAAACGGCTACACTTTGGGATAAGAGGAATCATGTCTTCCCCTTGTATTTGCACACAAGTGCCCTCGTACATCCTGCCCTGACAGCCAGGAGCTGTTTTATATATCTAACAGAACCAGGCAAGACAAGATGACCTTTCTAATTGTCGTTATGAGAAGCACAATTGCAAGTAACTTTGAAACATATGGTAAACTTCATTATGCTAAAACAGAATAGCTTCTACTTTGGGGCTCATGATGAATATTAATGTCAGAGCTCCTGAGAAAAATGTGCTCTAAATTTTATATTGTATAAACCCCTTTCAAGACCAGAGAGAGTGTTTATTTATAGTCTTCAGGCTTCTTCATAGACGCTATTACATATTCCACTCAACATGGCAAAACGGAATGAATAATCCCAGAGCATTAAGGGAAGGATAATGATCACCTTCGCCATCTCAGGCTAAGCTCCAGGCAGGGGGAGAACAAAATGGCGCAAGGAGGACACAGAATGTACATATGGGAGGGTCCGTGGGTTCCGCGGCAAGAGTAGTTGAGACACAGATGTCACGGGGAGCCAGTTCTGGGGAGATGGTGGGGCGGAGTCACACACTTCATCCAGAGCACATGGAGACCGAGGGAAGTTCAGAGGGTCAGGGGGAGGGACAAGGTGAACTTAGAAGCAATGTAGGGAGTGGGTGCCTGGGTGGATAAGGGCATGGGATATTCCAGAGGTGGAGGGAAGAAACCAGAAAAGCATGGGGAAGCCAATGGGAGCAGCAGAAAGCCGTGGGAAGACGTGGTCTGAGAGGCGGGAGCCGCTGATGCCCCATAGCTCCGACAGGCAAGAAGCTGCCTTCTTGAAGCCCAGATCACAATCATTTACACATCATCCCCAGAAAAGGATCTGTGACTTGATACCCAACGCCGCCTATTGTCTCAGGAGAGAAGGGGAGGGAGCCCTGGCCAGCGCAACAGCTCTCTGCGAAAAGCTGGTGACAGTATAAAAGGTCATCCCATCTGGCATTTTTCCAGGACAGGGAGGCCCTTTTTCTGCCACGTCCTTTCCCTCTCTCCTTCAAACTGTCCTTTAGCGGCCATAGACACTCTCCCTCCGTCTGTGAATTAACAGCGTGCTTTGGAGGGAAAAATCCCTACACGTAGAAAATATTTTTCTAATGGATCAATTTAAGAAAACAGAACACTAAAAAAAAGGGGGGGGGAGTGCCTGGGTGGTGCACTCAGTAAAGCATCAGACTCTTGGTTTCCACTCAGGTTGTGATCTCAAGGTCGTGAGATCGAGCCCCATGTCAGGCTCCTTGCTCAGCGCAGGTTCTGCTTTGAATTCTCTCTCTGCCCCTCCCCCTGCTCGTGCTTGCTCTCTCTCTCTCTCTCCCCACCGACCAAATAAATAAATAAATCTTAAAAAAAAAAAAAAGTCAAAGACGGTGAGGTACTACACATCAGCTGTATCACAAAGGAAAAGGAAGAAGGTGGGTAGGAAGCTGGACCCCCTCACAGTTTGTGTATTTTAATGGATGCAAACATGGAAAACGATGCTTTCCCCAGATGCGTTGTAAAAAGTGAAGCCTGTTCATTACGGTCCCAATTGCAGCAGTTCCCTAAATGTCGCCTGAGTTTTAAAGGCCAGGCCCAATGAATATTAATGCGCAGAGTGGAGACAGACAGCCTTTCCTGGGGAATACCTGTCTCTGTCTCTGTTTGTGACATTATTTGTACCTGGATGCCTTAAGAAGCTTCAGAATTTATCAGCTCAACATGGTTATCATTGTTTGCAAAAATTTCTTCTCTTGCTCTGTTACTAATTATGGTAAGGGGTTAATTTCACACATGTGCATACACACAAAGGAAAAAATGATAATAACCATATTATATTAAGATGAGGAAACCATCAAGTTCCCTTCCCTTCCCCCCAAAAATGGACAAAGTGCATGGACAAGAAACTGTGAAAAAAATTACAAAGGCACAAGAAGAAGCGAGGTCAGCCTTGCCAATGGTCAAACATATGCAGAAACCAGGCATGAACTAAATACTCTGTAATTATTGTTGTTACACTAATAATCTTTTAAGAAATGACAGCAAGTATGGGAACAGATGCATTGGTAGCATCAAGTAAACCGGTATAATTCTTCTGAGCGTCAGTTTGCAACATATCCTCTGCCAGAAAGCAAATCATACTCTTTGGTCCAGTAATCCTGAACTGGCACTTCATCTTTAGAAAGGAATTCATAAAAATGATCACAAAACACATCAAGATAAGGACTAAGCAAATCATGGTATATTGAGTTTTGGGATGTTAAAAAGACCATAAATAAGAAACTGGCATGCTCTGTCGCAGCATGGGCATGTGTGTGCAAGGAGCACAGCTCTGGAGCCGGAAGGTCTGAGTCTGAGTCCCACCCGACAACTCCTTTAGCTCACTGGGCCTCAGTGTCAGCATCTGGAGAATGGGGTTGACAAATTTATTGCAACATACAGTTGCGAGGCTTGAGTGACGTGATGCTTTCATTACTGCCATACAAGGCTAATGGCAGGAGGTGAATTCGCAGCATGCAAAAGGGGTGCGCATGCTTCAGACACGGGGGTGACACTAAAAATGAAACCAGGAGCTCCGCTATAGACACTGTATGATGGACATTTTCTGTTCGGCTTTGAATATGTGTTTTATGCTTATGCTGTTTTGTGGAATAAATTTAAAAAAAATGTAAACCACTAGAGTAACCCCAAGAATGCGATAAGCTTCACCTTCAGAGGATTCTTATATAATCCACAGGGGAAATCTCTTTGCCTCCCAAGGTCGATGCACTGCTCGGATTCCAGACCATTAGGGAATTGCAGGGTTCGGTGACCGTCTCAGGGCAGACGTGGAATCTGGTATTCAGCCCCTATTGCGCCTCAGTCGCTGGGGGGCGGGGGGGGGTGGTGAAAGGCAAGCAGATATTTGCCAAATTCCAATTTCCTGTCTTGCCAATACAATTGGGACACACAGACCGAAGTCAAACGCTGGGTCACATACAGAGTTAAAGAAAAGAAGTTCAAGACTGCAGTTCCCTTGCTGAGCAAGACCAGGTTTCCTCTCACTAAGGACCCCCTGAAATCACAGTCTATTTACTTTAGGTTCTTAGTTAGGGAAGGGCGATACAACATTTGGGGAGACACGAAGTGTAAGCCAGCCACAGTGACACATACAAAAAGGGAGATCTTCAAATTAGGCTAAAATAGCCAAAAGTTAAACATCATTTGGATAAATAAAAGGAGAATTAAAGGGGCACCTGAGTGGCTCCATGGGTTAAAGCCTCTGCCTTCAGCTCAAGTCATGATCCCAGGATCCTGGGATGGAGCCCTGAGTCAGGCTCTCTGCTCAGTGGGGAGCCTGCTTCCTCCTCTCTCTCTGCCTGCCTCTCCGCCTACTTGTGATCTCTGTCTGTCACATAAATAAATAAAATCTTTTAAAAAAAAAAAAGGAGAACATAAAAAGGTTGGTTATAATTAAATCTCAAAGCAAAGTTTGCAACCAGTTGTTAATGAGTTATGAAGACTTTGGAAAGTATAATGTCAGGGCAGAAACACAATTACATTCTGTAACTATGGGGGGCATGAAAAATACAAGCATATCTGGTTTATAAATTTTTGATGCTGTCAAGTCAGTAGATCTTTAAGCAACTCTTGATGGTTTCTGCCATGCTATAAATATTAAACCGGCGCATTAGCTTAGGGTTAAAAATTAGCTTAGGGTGATCCAGCCCACCCCGACTGTCTAAAAATCTGAGAGAAAGCAGATGAGACAGGATGCCTATCCCCAAATACAAACGTGTGGTGGGTCCCAGGCAGTCAACAGCAGGACAACAGAGCAATCGGGGAAACACTGATGAGCACACCTCCTCTCTTTTACAAGAGCTACAAAAACCCGAAAAATCAAATTAACAACAAATAATGGTCTCTCAAAAAAAGTATTCCCTCTTGGGTTGCTAAGCATATGGCAGCTTCAAAGAAGAGGAAGTAGCCGGGGAAAATGGCAGGAGGCCATGACTCATGGCAATGTCGAGGAGGAAAAGAAGAGATTTCATACAAATTTAATCACTGGGAAAAATTGTGACAGCATAAAACATGTCACAGCACCAATAAAACTGAATTCCGGAAAACCTCGCAAAATTGGACTCAGCTGAAGGGAAAAAAAAAAAAAAATCCTAGTTCCTGAAAGCCCTGAATTACAGAATAGGTTAAACATTTTATTTCAAGTGCAAAAACTCACTCAAAGAAGCTTGGAAAGAAAACCATCACATTCTGCAAGGTGGATTCCTTGGGATCAACAGGCTGGCATAGCAGTAAATTCCTAGCAAACAGGGCTTATGGTAGAGTCCTCTACCAGAAACCCTGGAGAGTATGTCAACCTACTTATGAAGGCCTGTACTTACAAGAACACAGAGGAAAACACTGACATTTAAGCATTTTAGAACAGGAAGCGGAACGATCAATGGTTCTTTCAAAACATATCAAAACGTGGTTTGGAGTTGACCAATGTGTACCCAACTGAAGTGTGATAGTTCAATTTTTTCCCCTATTTTTGTAGAATGCAAGGCCCCTTCCATGACAAAGGATTTCAGTTTTAATACAAAATATGTTGTCATCATAACGGTGATAACCTCTAGGGCCTCCAACCGAGTGAAATGATCTATCTGGTATCAGGATGTTGCAGAGAGTAGGTCACTGTTTCAGGTAGGAAATACAGAAAGCATACTTAGAAATTTCAAAAGTGGAAAAAAAAAAAAAAAAAACACCCAACAGCAAATCACCTATCTTTTCAGGGTATGCAACATCCTCAAGAGACGATTTCCAGGAGGCTTTGTTTTCATGATCGTGACCAGGAGGGCAGGATTTAGGCGGGGTGGTGAGGCCGAGGGATGCATAGAGAAGTTCATGCTACAAGTCAAGTTCACGAGAATCGTGCAACTGCAGACAAGAAGGAATCAAATCCGGGCTCCTACCGCCCCCCCCCACGTGCCCCTGGACAAAGCCTCAGCCTCGTCATCTATAAAACAGAGATGGGGCTGGAGCTGGCCACACGCTGTCCAGAGGATTAGGCAGCTATATAGGCATCATGACTCAGCTCGGGGCCTGGTGCAGAGGAAGGGCTTGAGAACAAAAAGAAAAGGAATCCACGTCTGTTACTGAAGAGAACGTGACAACATACAGGGGATCACTCCCTCCTCTGCGACACGTGGTAGACCCGCAGCACCCAGAGTTAATCTGTGTGTGCAGCAAGGGGTGCGGTAAGTACATGCTGGACGTCTACAGTAAAACAGCAGAGGGGGGAGGCTTACGAGGACTCATTGTTAAGCCTCTAAGGATCTGTATGAAGTCACAGGAACGCCTACATGAACACCTTCGCATTGAGCTCTAATAGTCATAATAAGAACGATACGTTTTCAAGTCCTAACATAAGGCTGAAGTCGTTCAGTTAACTGAGGGGGCCACTGCTCCCACCCCGGGACATTTAAAATCGGGGGCAGGAGGAAGAGTCTCACAAAAGACAATGACCCAGATGTGACGCACTCTGCCGTCCACGGTAGGGCCTCTCGCAACAGATCAGCCCTCACCCAACCACAGCCAACAGACGCTCCTCAGGGATCGTGGCCTTCCCACTAACCACTGTCCTTGGCTTAATCTTCAGGAGGGGGCATGTGAGCGTGAGTGTGTGTGTGTGTGTCCATCCACAGCCATCCACAGCCAAGGGCAAACCAATGTCATTGAAAGCCCAGAATCCCGATGAAATCAAGAAAGACTAGGAAGGACGCTGTTTCCAAGAATGATCCACAAAAACGTCAGAGTCACACGCACGCCCCATCACACCGAATCCTGTTCCCCACTCCAAACAAATCAGCACACCAAAAAACTGGGTACAGCGGCTGGGCAGGAAATACAAATGAAATCATCACTGCGTTCCCAGTTAGGGGTCATGGGACTGAAGTGTTGTGAAGGGAGAATAGAAAGCAAATGGGGAGACAGGCGGAAAAGAAAGTAACAAGGAAGGACTTCTCGAGTTCACCGGAAACGGCAGAGAGCAAGGGAATGGACTAAGTCCGGGGGCAACTGTGGGAACGCAAGACCAGAGGGACTAGTAAAGGGGGACTTTGGTGGCCTCAGGGACTGTCTGATTTACTCTGGACCACGAAGGCCTCCCACAGAGGCTGGCATACTGTAAGTGCTCAATAAATGCTCCGAGAAATGATGCATGCGTACAGGATGGTGCTGCGTTGTACACAAAGCGACTGAGGAGCACGGAAGATGCAGTGCCTTGGTCAAGGTCAGTCACTCGTCAAGCCTCACGTGGTGACGGCTCTCCATGCCAGGAGCGGCACAGAGGACGAACAAGCAACCGAAGGGAGAGGAAACTAAGGCCTCCTATGTCTGAGCACAGGCTTTTTATACTGCTGGGAAGCGGCCTCCCAAAGGATATCCCAATTTTTTGATAAGAGAGGGAGGAAGTTCACTGCCAATGTCAAGTGCAGAAATTTGCAGGCAAAACGGGTGGCAGAGAAATAACCACACTGACAGAGAGGCAAGGATATAACCAGAAAAGAAAAAAAAAAAAAAAGGGAGAGAAATTTAATATGCAAATATATATTTAACTGATAATAATAGTAATAATAATTTTATCAGTAAGATTCATCAGTGATAAATAGAAATGTAGAAGTTCAGTCCATGGAAAAACCTGAGAGAGAAAGATTATGGCATTTTTTTTAAAAGGAGTTTTTCTTCCCTAGTTCGTATTGTCTATGTTCTCAAAATTAAACAAAGATTTCTAATTTAAGAAAAGCAGACGCAAATAGCATATTCTTCATGTAACAATCTAAGTTCTGCCACATACAGAACCCGCAACACCCCTCTAGTTCCAGGACAAACAGCACGGTCCTCAGTCGTCAAGAGCTCGATCACTGTTCTGGTCTCAAGTGAGCAAAGTCTCCTACGACACAGACCTTCCTCAAAGCTCAGAGGGAAGAAGGGACCTTCGGTGAATATTCCACATCCCTAGTCTCATGTTTGAATCATGTCAGATTACTGGAAGTTTCCAAACTTACACATAATTAGCCCAAGCCCTTACTAATTCATCCCCATGGTATTATTATCATTTCATGTGTTTCTCAAAAATTGGGGAGATTTTAGAATGGCTCCTTTCCAAATCCTTTTTGCCAAAACACTGAGTCAGAATTTTTGTGGAAAAATACGTACACACCCACACATCTAAGATATGTATACATTTCAGTCTCCCCATGAGCCCCTGCTTGGAAGGCACCCCCTTTCCAGGCAGGGAAACATGGAGAGCGTTTGCGCATCTGTTATGAATCTGTCCGTGAGGACTTCCCAGTATGCTCTTAAAAAATAAATAAATAAATAAAATGCCTTCCAGGAGCACCTGGGTGGCTCAGTTAAGCATCCGACTCTCAATTTCTGCTCAGGTCATGATTTCAGGGTCGTGAGATCAAGCCCTGCGTCTGGGACTTGATATTCTTTTTCTCTCCCTCTCCCCTGACCATCCCCTCCCCCATTCACACATGCTCTCTCTCTCTCTCTCTCAAAAAAAAAAAAAATGCCTCTAAGAATTTAACACCACTGCACATTCCTGAAAACTTTGTGCTTTTAGCTGCTTTTGAGGAAGATGGATGACGCTTCAGTTGTCTTTTTCGCTCTGGTTCCTGGGAAGCTCATTATCACATGTTCTCAGCTAGAATAATCAACACTTGTCATTGGCTTTTCTTCCATCTCAACTTCCAAATTCTATTTTTGTTTGTTAATTGTGCTGTTTACATCTCCATTTCCTCCCCATACACACACACACACACATACACACACACACACACACACACACACACACGGCATGCAAATTCTACTCTTCTGTTCTAATTTTTCTTCAAAGTTTCCTCTAAAACATCTGATAAACGTGGAACAGGAATTATTGCCTACACATGCAGATCGTGCAAAGCACAGGATCTCTAAACTGAAGGTCTTTTCATAGTGGGGAAGGTGACTTCTGAAAGAAGTGTCACCTGTGGACTTTCAGAGTTAAAGGAATGCATGTCTCACTAGAGAATGTCCTACTTCCTTTCATCAGCTCTTTCAAGCTCAAAAGTTAGGGGGTAATCCAAAAGTCAGGTCAGGATGGCATCAGCGTGGGCCTATGGCCTTTCTAATCTAAAGCAAAAGGCAGGTATAGCAGTTTTCTCTTATGCACAGAGGATGTTTCCAAGACCCTCATGGATGCCTGAAACCACAGAGTACTGAGCCCTATGTATTCCGTGTTCTTTATTATACATATAAACCTATGACAAAGTTTAACTTTCAAACCGAGACTGCAGAAAGCGAACTGTGGATAATGGGGAAGTACCAAACTAGCCCCAAACCATAACTGAAAAATGGACCCCCTCCAACTTTATTACACTTAAAAACTGCTCCTTGCCTGCCCTGTTCTTACTCATTGAAAGGCAAATGAGTTCAAGCTGAACACAGGCAGCCATCACTCCCAGTAAAAATGAAATCCTGCCATTGGAAAGCCGCACAGAGAATCCCTTTACGTACGTTACGGAGCCTCTACACGAATTCCTGACAGCTCAGTGGGCCACAGACCCTGCCAGATTTTTGAGCTACATCTGCAGTATCTTTTCTATTCAGGCAGCTGGCATAAAGTGGGAAACTTCATTAACATGCTAATGATGTCCTATTTAAAATTCTAGCCCTGATTATTCTGTGATTAAATCTCTCCCCTTGACGTCTGCTTCCTTTATATCTGAGTTATAGTGCGAAATCAACAATATTAATGAAGTACAATACAGATTACCAACTTATACACAAGAGATGGAAGAAGTTATATATTTCTCAGGGTTGTCTTTTTGCTGAAAAACAGATATAGCAAACTAAAAAAGTTACTGATTGTTGGTGTTTTTTTTAATCCCAGCCTCCCTTAAAAAAAATTGAAATCCTCAATAATTAAAGGTTTATAGTTAATCTCCATAATTCAGGGGTTGAAAGCTTTTCATTCTATTTCACTGTGCTTAAAGTTGCTCAATTCCAACGTGTCCTCCTGAAGTCTTACGGAGAGCTGATACAGGTTGAAACACACCCCCTTCTTGCCTCTTCACAGAGGCTGTGTGTCACTGTGACAAAGTCAATGGATTCAGTGATGATTTCTGTCTTCCTTTGCCCTTCATTACTCTGGCACATTTTGGGACTTTTTCATCATTTTGTTCTGTCTGCTGACACCCCAATACGAATATACCACTCAGATGACTCAAGCATCTTCCACAAAAGACAATCAAACTTATCTCTGGTCTCACGAAATTAGAAAATGAATTTGAAGAATTAAAAAAGAAGACAAAAAAGATCCAATGTGTGGGTCTGTAATTCAAAGTAGAGGAGTAGAGGAACAATATGGAAATAAGGGAATGTTTCGTTTTTAACATCTGGTCCCAGATGTTATATTTGCTATTTTGAAGGACACCATGCTGGACACTGTGACAAAACAAACAAAACATAAGGACAGTGCTGTTCCTTGATCTCAGTTGAGCCAGCCACAGAAGAGGTAATAATGCTGTAAATGATCAACGAAGCACTTCCCATTGGTAAGAGTTCTCTGTATAAGAGATACTGCTAACTGCTCCCCAAAACTACAAATCTCTCCTTCCACTATGGAACCAGAACCCTGGCTGCACTTGGACATATGTGAGGCTGGGTCCGCCATCTTGGACCAAATGTCACCTGTCGAAGGACACAGATGAACAAAGGAGAAGGGGTGGGTCGCTGTCCATCATGGAGTTGCCTATCCATTCCCAAATTACCTTCTTCCCATGTGCCACATTCTGCAACTATTGCTGGAAACCAAAATCGGGGTGGGGGGGTGGTTGGTAATAATTTTTATTTATTTATTTTTTATTTCTTTTCAGTGTTCCAGAATTCATTGTTTATGCACCATAGACAAAATGGACGCATTCCTGGAAACCTATAACTTTCCAAAACTGAATCAGGGAGAAATTGACAACCTGAATAGACCGATATCTAGTAACGAGATTGAAGCAGTGATCAAAAACCTCCCAAAAAACAAGAGCCCAGGACCTGACGCATTCCCTGGGGAATTCTACCAAAATTTCAAAGAAGAAATAACACCTATTCTCCTGAAGCTGTTTCAAAAAATTGAAGCGGAAGGAAAACTTCCAGACTCTTTCTATTAAGCCAGCATTACCCTGATCCCCAAACCAGGCAAAGACCCCACCAAAAAGGAGAATTTCAGACCAAAACCCCTGATGACTATGGATGGTAAGATTCTCTACAAGATCCTAGCAAATAGGATCCAACAGCACATTAAAAAGATTATCCACCATGACCAGGCTGGATTCATCCCTCGGATGCAAGGGTGGTTCAACATTCACAAATCAATCAATGTGATAGAACAAATCAATAAGAGGAGAGAGAAGAAACACATGGTCCTCTCAATTGATGCAGAAAAAGCATCTGACAAGATACAGCATCCGTTTCTGATTAAAACTCTTCAAAGTATAGGAATAGAGGGAACATTACTCAGTTTCATAAAATCCATCTATGAAAAACCCACAGTGAATATCATCCTCAATGAGAAAAGCTGACAGCCTTCCCTTTGAGATCAGGAACATGACAAGGATGTGCACTCTCCCCACTCTTGTTCAACATAGTATTAGAAGTCCTAGCAACAGCAATCAGACAATAAAGAGAAATAAAAGGTATTCAATTGGCAAAGAAGAAGTCAAACTCTCTCTCTTCGCAGATGACATGATACTTTATACGGAAAACCCAAAAGACTCCACCCCCAAACTACTAGAACTCATAGAGTAATTCAGTAATGTGGCAGGATAAAAAAATCAATGCACAAAAAACAGTTGCTTTCTTACACACTAACAAAATCTGGTTATTTTTAAAGAATTCTACATACTGCTTATTTCTTAAACAGTTTTATTTTAAAACATTTTATCTAAGAACAAGAAGAGTCAGCTCATGGCACATACATGTGTGGACATACTACTCCTTTGTATTTGGTCTACATTTAAAGCTCTACATTTAGAGCTCCCTCTAAATCTTTAACTCTCAAAAGCCAACAAATGGCAGACTATGGACTTTGGCCTAGCTTTACTGCATTCCAAAAGATAAAAAGCTTTACTCTACTAAGGAATTCGTTATTTATTTATTTATGTACTTATTTATTTATCTCCCATTACTCTCATCAACCCAAGATTATTAACTTGGTTGACCTGAGGCCAAGTCACCTCAGATTGGTTAAGAATTACCGTCAGCTTAAAGCACAGGGAAAAGGGTAGCTGATCCAGCAAAATCCAAGTCTAAGACATAAAGAACGCACTCGCCACAGTAGCGAGCCATCTGCAGCTTACAATCACTGGTGGTAACAATCTCTCATCCCATTTGTTTATGTTTTATTCATCATTTTGGAAATACTTAGTAAAGTGACAAGGATGAGATTCAAAAAATACTACATGGCTCTTTTTTTTTCTTTTTAAGAGATATTTATGGCTTTCAAGAGCTCAACTGAAGCTGGACTAAATTTGCTGGACTAAATTTGTCCAAATTGGTTGACATCTTCTTTATTCTTAGATACTATGGATTCCCCCATATTGAGCCAAAAGTTATATAATGAAAATAAGAGAAATCTCATAGTGTTTATTTTTTATACATTTTAAAAGTCTATAGCTAAAATTCATTTAAAATATCCAATGATTTTTGCTATCGTGACTTCATAAAGCACAGCATCCCATCTTAGGAAAAAGTGTTGTTACCCCTCAATACCCTAGTTACATAGTCAGACTCAAATGTACAGTCTCTACATATTTGGCAAAAAAGAAGCCTTGACCTACAGATGGGGGAAAGAACGATAAGAAGCCCTCGGTTGTCTAGCCAGGTTAGGCCTGCCCATTGCGAAGGAGACACAACCACTTGTAACATCTTGAACCGTTCGAAACAACCAAACATCCCATCTGTGATTCAAATAACTGAAACCTCTTTTTACAATTGAGTAAGCCTTTCAAACAAAATTTATTCAGAGTGAAAAGACACCTAATTTCTGCTAACTAATTTCATATTTCTTTATTTGGTTTTGAATACTAATCTTCATTTCCTCCAATCTGTGGAGTATTTTCGAATAGCCGTATTTCAACTGTGGCTACTTAACAACCCATTCTTTTCTTATTTCTTTTTAAATAAGAATGCTTTGTAAATATAATTATTTATTAGTAGACCGGTCTTTCATTTTCCTAGTAAACAGCATTTATTACCATGATATTCTACGTATGACCTCTAGCCTCTAGCAGCTTCTACTTCTAGAAGAAATGCAAGAAGGCAGACACACACACGTGCACACACACCTTAAAAATCTGTGTAAGTTACCCCATTTACTCTGTATCACTCAATCAGCCTATGAGCTGGATATTCTTCTCATTTACCAGTTTTTAAAAAACGGGTTCTAGCATCTAACATATTTTAAGTCTGCATTTATTTCTCAGGATTGATTTCTTCAGATTAAAAACTGAATCACTGTAAATTCTTTACACTTCTTTTTTTTAAGAAATAAGTTTTTACTTTATCAGTTAGGACTGAACGAGCATCTTCTAAGACTTGTCCCTCAGGGAGCAATCCTCAAGGTGACCCCAGCCACAATGGGAACAGAAAAGAACGCCAGAGTAAGGTAAGCGCTCTGACAGCCAGAGACTTTGGTCAAGGCAGCATTGGCCGCTCTCGTGTCGTTCTTCCTGGAGAAAGAAGCTCTCAGGAAAAGCTCACACACAGAAGAGCCACTTCATGGTCTTCATTCCGTTTTCTGAGTCAGCCGGCTCTCGTCTGTGATTGTGCAAGCCAGAAGACGGAGCCAAGGAACTAAAGGAACATAACTGTCGAACAGAGAAGATTCTCAAGCCCTGTGCCAAAGGAAAGATTGCTCTAAATGATCGCAAGGCTATTAGCACATGGAGGGTAGAGGAGGGGGACAAAAGACAGCAAAGACATCGCACGTGAATAGCAAAACAAAAGCCGACAAGTAATTCTACCCCATTTGCCAAGGCTCTTGCCAAAAAACAAAATCCTCCAGGAAGAGTGTCCCATGCTCCAGGATGCCCTTCACAGTGATGCTCACACGGGGCCCAGAACATCCCGCCGAGCCCCACAGGACCATCAACAGCGTGAATATTTCACCGGGCCACGGTTGTGACTGCTTACCGTAAGCGGTCTCCCCCTCGTCCAGCTGTCTTCTCAGTCTGCTGTAATCTTCCTTCACACCACCCAGCTTTTGGACATTCCTGGAACTCAGTGCCCGAAGCTTGTCCAGGAGTCCCTCCAGTGCTTCCCTTTCTGATGTTAATGATCTAATCTCCTCGGTGAGCTCCTTGGCTGTAGAGAAATGGTTTCCTGTAGCACATTGCAAGAGAGAAGGAGGGAAAACAAGTTTGACAGCATCCCCACACATGGAAGATTTAGCAGCAGCGAGTGTGCACCGGCAGTATGGAGAAAGAGGGCTGAGCTTTGCAAAGGCATCCAACTGCAGGGATAGCCTTCCGTGGGAAAAAAACACTGACTGTCCCGCAGTGTCTCTTTATCACCTTGTTTTCTTTTGTTTTAAGATTTTATTTATTTATTTGACAGACAAATCACAAGGAAGCAGAAAGGCAGGCAGAGAGAGAGAAAGGGGGAAGCAGGCTCCCTGCTGAGCAGAGAGCCCGATGCAGGGCTCGATCCCAGGACCCTGAGATCATGACCTGAGCTGAAGGCAGCGGCTTAACCCACTGAGCCACCCAGGCACCCCTATCACCTTATTTTTGTTAGGTCTGTTTCAAAGCTTCCATTAGCCAGTTCATGTCCTTGTGAAGCACAATGACACAAAAACATCCAAGTGAAATCCAGGGAAACACATGGTATGACCCCATTCAAATATCCCAAGGTCAAGGAGGTGAAATATTACAGCAGAGTGGAAAGGGACTAGCCACTGGAGTCAGGCTAGACCAAAATTCAAATCCTAGCCCTCCTATTACTCAACCTGCATGACCTTGAGCAAAGAAATTAACATACGTAATTTCTGGGCAAACTTCTTATAAAATACGGTTGTACAAACACCTGCATCACAGGTGGCTTCAAGAATAAACACGGAATTCCGTAAAGCACTAAGCAAAATACGTCGTGTTGTGTCTAGCAAGGCTGTAGGATACAAGGGCAATATACAAAAAGCAATTGTATCTTTAAATATCAACAGCAAATAAGTAGAAGATGTTTTTTTAAAATACTATTACAAGATATTTTAAGCTCAAAATACTTAGGGATAAATTTAAAGAAACATGCGCAAGACCTCCACACACAAAACCATTTTAAAAACTTCTGAGAGAAATTTAAAAAGACTTCAGTAATCAGAAAGACAGAATACTATCTATACATATATTGGAAAACTGAATATTTTAAACATTTCTATCTTCCTCAAATTCATCTATTCATTCAAATCAATTCCAATCAACATCTCATAATGGTCTTTTGGAGAAACCAACAAGCTTATTCTAAAATATAAAAGAAAATGCACAAGGTCTAGATCAGCCAAAACAAAAACAAGCAAAAACCTTGTAAGGTAGAATGAAGAGAACATATCTTACTTGATTTCAAACTAATACATAGATCAAGATAGGATGACACTGGCATTAGACAAATAGATAAACAGATCAGTGGAGTAGAACAGACAGTGCAGGAGTGGACCACACTCACATAGTCAACTGATTTTCAACCAAAGTGCCAAAGCAAGTCGACGAGGAAAAGAGAAAACAACTGACCGCTGACCACCACAGGTTTGAACGATGCGTGTCCATGTGTATGTGGATTTTTTTAAATAAATACAGTACAGTACTGTAAATATATTTTCTCTTCATTATGATTTTCTTAATATTTTCTCTTTTTTTAAAGATTTTATTTATTTATTTGACAGACAGAGGTCACAAGTAGGCAGAGAGGCAGGCAGAGAGTGAGGAGGAAGCAGGCTCCCCGCTGAGCAGAGAGCCCAGGACCCTGGATCATGACCTGAGCCAAAGGCAGAGGCTTAACCCACTGAGCCACCCAGGCACCCCAATTTTCCTAATATTTTCTTTTCTCTACCTTGCTTTATTGTAAAAATACAGTAGGTGAAATATGCAATACACAAAATATGCATTAATCAACCCTCTGTGTTATTGGTAAGGCTTCTGGTCAACAGTAGGTTACTAGCAGCTCCATCGAGAGAGTGTCAAATTTTTGACTCTCAGATTTTTGACAGTGTTGGGGGCTGGCACCCCGACCCCCACATTGTTCATGGATCAACTATATTTTCAACAAATGGTAATGGAACAACTACTTACAGAAATGGGGAAATTTTAGCTTTGATCTGTACTTCAAATCCTACACAAAGTTTAATTAGAGATGGATCACAGAATTATATGTGGTAGCAAGAACTATAAAGCTTGTAGAATAAAGTCTTCTAAGACTTTTCTAACTTTGGAATAAGCAACACTTTTGTTAGAACCCAGAAAACACTAATAACAACAAAAAATAGATAAGTGGACTTCATCACCATTAAAAACCTCTATTCATCAAAAAATACCACAAAGGAAATGAAAAGGCAAGCCACAGACTGGGAGAAAATATTTGTAATACATAAATCTGACAAAGGAGTCAAATCCTATAACCCAATAATTAAAACCCCAATGACCCCATTGAAAAATGGGCAACTGATTTAACAGGAATTTTACAGTGGAAGATATACAAATGGCTGGTGATCATATGAAAACTGGTTGGTGGTTATTAGCTTCCAGAAAAATACAAATGAAAGCCATAGAGATTCCATGATAAAACCCTTCCAATGGCTCAAATGAGCCGACTACAGCTGTCGGGCTGGCAAGGACGTAGAGATACGGAGCTCTTGTACACAACGGGAGTGTCGATGGCACTTCTCTCTGTTTCTCCTCAAGTTAAATACACACCTGTCCTTGGACCCCAAAATTCTATCCCCAAAATTCTATTCCGGGAAGAAATGAAAATATGTAACCAAAAAATAGTTGTACTCAAATGTTCATAGCGGCTTTACTCGTGATAGCCCACATGAAATCTAATGTCCACCAAGGGGAGAAAAGCAGAAACACGGGCCTGTGTACACAATGGAAGACTATTTTGCCACAAAAGGGCACCAGCTCTGCATACACACAGTGACATGGGGGTAGCTCAAAGAAAGAAAAAAGACGTAGAAGAATGCATACCACGTGAATCCACTGATACTAAGTTCTAGCACAGGCAAAACCGATCCGTGGTGAAGGATATCAGAATGGAGGCTGGCTGGGGATGCGGGGGTGTTGACTGGGAAGGGGCACCAGGGTGATGTTTCTGGAGGAATGAAAATATCTTGATAGGGTTGCAGACCAAAGGTGTCAAAATTCATACTACTGGGCACTTAAGATCTGTGTGTTTCATTGAATAGAAATCATACCTCAATAAAAAAGGGAAAATATATTAGGGGAAATTTTAATATGAAAGTTACACCATAAATGAATAAGCTTATCACAGTAGTGAGTGCTCTATAAATAATAGTTATTGATATCAGGGGGCTCCATGATGTTTCCGCGATAGCAGGTATGAAACCTTTCTCCTCTACCTTACCAGCATCCTAGGAGGAAGCTATGCCCTATGTTAACTATTCTGAAATGCACCTTTTATCCCCCGTGTTAACCTCTCTGAGATGGAGATGTGTCTTGTGATTGCCATCAGCTGGGAGGTAGTCAGGATGAAGCTGTTACTACGTGACCGTCATTCTCAGTGGCTTGGTGGACCGTCGGCAAGCCCCTGGCGCTTCAAAGTACACTATGGAGTATTATGCCTCCATAAGAAAGGACGAATACCCAACTTTTGTAGCATCATGGACGGGACTGGAAGAGATCATGCTGAGTGAAATAAGTCAAGCAGAGAGAGTCAACTATCATATGGTTTCACTTATTTGTGGAGCATAACAAATATCATGGAGGACAAGGAGAGTTAGAGAGGAGAAGGGAGTTGGGGTAAATTGGAAGGGGAGGTGAATCATGAGAGACTATGGACTCTGAAAAACAATCTGAGGGATTTGAAGTGGCGGGGGGGTGGGAGGTTGGGGTACCAGGTGGTGGGTATTATAGAGGGCACAGATTGCATGGAGCACTGGGTGTGGTGAAAAAATAATGAATACTGTTTTTCTGAAAATAAATAAATTAATTTTTAAAAAAAAAAAACATTTTAGGATGACTAGGGACCTGGCCCTTGTCTGAAAACCCTCTGTCGTGATGGTTTTGTAAGATCAGGAAAGTACCATCAGTTAAGACTTGAAGAACCGTGTTGCAGCTTGGCAGAAACTATAGAAAACAGTAGTTCATCCTCGGAGCGGGGGGGGGGGGGGTTGCGTCACCAACAGTTTCGCCGATGCGGAGGGTGATAATGGGTGAAAAAACGTGAGTTCTGACTACTGTGAGTCACATCGTGTTTCAGAACACTCAGACTTCAAATACGAAGACATTTTAGGAAACCCTTGAGTGATTAAGTCTCCTTTCAAAGATTTTTCAAAGGCCCAAACACATCTAAAAGAACTACTTCAGTAAGTGTAAAATAAAAATTCTCATCCACAGAAAGAATTATATCATTGTTTAATTGACAGCAATTTTTCTTTCTTCGCAGTGTATACAATAACGGCACCTTTTATGTTCACTGAAATACATGTTGTTATTTCTGCTTTATAGCGGAGAAAACTGAAACCTAGAGAGAAAAACATCTTGTTGGGGTTACATAGCAATAAAATGAAAGGCAGGTTTCCACCTCAAACAGAACTCCTGAATCCTTCTTAGGTTCTAAACTATGCTATTTACTTCTTCATTATTATTATTTAAAAGGGAGATTTCAACCCGGTGTAAGTGGGAGAAATATGACAAAATGTTTTCCCACATTAAAGGCATTCTGGACACCTAGCACATAGTTTCTGTCACTGAAATGCACAATTCCCAATTCCATGCCTGGATAAGTATCTTTTGAGATCCTGTTTATTGTCTATCACTCAAGTGGGCAGATACAGGGGAGAACTAGTCACTACCCTGCTCTCCAGGAAGCCACCATCAAATAAAGAAGAGAAGACGTGTTCTAAGAAATGGGCAAATTCACTCTAGGAGACCTCAGAGAAGGAAGACTTTTCCAGAAGGGGAGACAGAGGCAGGTTTCATGAGGAAAGAATGTAAGGTTTCCAAAAGAAGAAACGGAAACCTGATTAGAGAACAAAGGGCTTGTCTTCGGCGGGAGGCAGGCATGTGGCCGAGGTGGGGACGAGGCCCACGAAGAAGGTGGATCCAAACAGGAGGGGGGGTCCAAGATGCCAAGGTGATGGGCTTGACCCATTTTGGAAAAGCCAAGTCCAGAGAAGGAGGGGGGACTGGACCTCCACAAGCTTTGAGCTATAAATAGCAACACAACTAAAACATTTCCTGGATCCATGGTTCCTTTCTTGTACAATAACCAAGTCGGGGCTGCTATGGACGGAGCCCCCATGGAGGGCTACCAAGTACTTCAAGTTTGATGGATTCAGGGTTTGGGAAGAGGAGAAAGGTTCGGGAGGTGGATGGCGGTGATGGTTGTGTGGAAATGTGCATGTACTCGACACCACTGAGCTGTACGCTTAGAAATAGCTACAAGGGTAAATTTAATGTGTCTGTATATTTCATCACAATAAAAAGATGTCCCTTAAAAAAAAAAAAAAAAAGAATTTCAAGGGACATACCGCCCTGTGCCCAGGATGGTTTGGGGAAGACCAGCTCAGAGGTGTGACTGCCTCTAGACAGGACAGCCACGGGCACAATGTGATGCCTTCAAATGTCCTTTCCCCGCCGGGCTCAGGGAGCCCCAGCCTTTCTGCTGGACCATATTTTCAAGCAAGAGAGGTGATCCCAAGTGAGGTGGGTGCCAACGGTGTCCCCGGGGACACAAGGCAGAATACACCACAGTGTGCAATCTCCTTCTACAAACAGTTCAGAGAGAAAATAAGTCAGAGGGGCGCCTGGGTGGCTCAGTCGGTGAAGCGGCTGCCTTTGGCTCAGGTCATGATCCGGGGTCCCGGGATCGAGCCCCATGTCGGGCTCCCTGCTCAGCGGGAGTCTGCTTCTCCCTCTGACCCTTCCCCATCTTGTGCTCTCTCTCTCTCTCTCTCTCTCTTTCTCTCAAATAAATGAGTAAAATCTTTAAAAAAAAAATTTAGAAAAGACTACCTAGGCAGGGAAGTGCCTGCACAGAAGGTTTGCTGGGATGGCAGGAAACACGTTCTCAGATGCCCTGCAACTCACAGCAAGCTCTCGAGGCCAGGACCCTTAATAAAACATGAGAGAGATCATGAGTTAAAACCTGGGTCCCTTCCTTGATCCTGAGGGAAAATGCATAGTGAGAGATGTGCACATTTTATTTATGCAGAAAGAGTGCAAATTCCCCAAGAGACAGTTACTACCACAACCAAAGCCATGATAAAATGCTACACTGCCCCCGTTACTATTTCATAAGCATTTTGGGCTCCATTCCAAGCCCATGAGGTAAATCCTGCTTGATTTAGTCCTCCCTGATTACTGAAACTGGCCAAGAGTTCTGTGATGAAAATACAGAAAAGTAAACACTGATCCCTGAAGGAAGTCCCATCAGTGACACCGTGACCCCAATCTCTGTGACTCTAATGGGCCCCTTCCTAAATGCCATGGGAGGATTTGTGCAGACGACTGTCCTGCCTTTGCCATCATCCCACACGTCCACCTGCCTGCTCTCCAGCAAGAGAACCCTACCTGGGCCTGCACAGAGGCTCTTTAAAACACCTGTCAAAATATTTTATTCCACAAAGGCCACCATTAAAACCCTCCAGCTAAAAATTCTAAAGCCAACACTGATTTTATCCACTCTGTTCCTTCTAATTTTATCCTTCATCCTGAACTCAAATCTCTCCCTCCTCTACTTCACAATGTCTGGGCTTCCTTTTCTGAGCTCATTATTTGAGAGTCTGACTTGGTTGATAATAGAGCTCTAGTTAGAGCAATGGTCTCACTTGGCCCTTCCAACAAGCCAGGATGGGGATCTTATAATGATTGTCCTTGATTTCCAAGAAGAAACTAAGACCCAGGGAGTCACCCTCCCAAGGTCACAAAGTTTTGGAGTTCTAAGATCCCACATGAGGTTACTGAACTTGAACTGGGTTTTTCCAACCTCGTGTTAGGTGCTATTCTACCAAATACAGCTCAGGAAGTGATTTGTCACCCATAAAGGGAGGGAGCACGAAGAGGGTTGGGGGAAGGAATCCTGCACCTGGGTAGGCTGTGTCACCCATCAGTCTCCAGCACTCACTATGACTATCATCTAGGGGGACATGCCACAAACATGCACATGCACACACACTCACACACACACGGTGTACTGCAGAGGTCCACAGACATTTCCATCTGTAACGATCCTCCTAAAATCACTCACGTTTACACCCCCAAATTTGAGCTAACCTTCTTTACTGGAAAAAAAAAAGAATTAAAGAAAGAAAGCCAGTACTGAAAATCATCAAACTCCAAAAATAACAGAGTCCTGCCTCTTTTTTCTGGCACAACACCGTATCTTTGAGGAACTCCAAGCTCCAGTACATGTGGTTAGACAAGACCTCACGCTCTGTCACTCAAAGCCTCCCCCTCAGCCATATCAAGGCTCTGTGCTAGGAGCTTATACCAGCAGAACAAACAGAAGTGACCAGCCCCCGGGCCAGCGCTCCCCACACCACGCCGCCACCTCGCCACAGAAGCTCTTCCGGCTGGAATTGGCCATTTTCTGTTTTGTTGCTTTCTTCCCATCACTATGATTTCCTGAGAGAGCAAAAAGCATTTTCTGTGAGCAGAGCCCTTTTGAACATCAGACATTTTAGATGGCCACATACTTCACAGAGAAGACGGGGAACAAAACACTCAAACACATGGATTTTACGTAAAACACAGACTGCCTCTAACAGTGTGAGAAAGTGTGGTACCTAGTGAGAGTAAATGTACAAACAGACAATGGCCAGATTGTCTCTACAAATAACACTCTGACCAGCAACCTAACACAATCCTCCTGGGGTACAAGAACCCCCATATCTACAAGAACCAGTCCAGGAAGCCAGCCTGCTCCAAGGCAGTCCATAGGAAGACAGATTGTTATTCTAGTAATAATCCAAGAAACTGAACAATCATTTCTGTAATAATTGGTCCAAAATGGCCAGGATTTTATTAATAACTGACAGCTTCCCTAATTTTTGTCCCTGCTTCCAACTTAGGACCAGCCAGAAAAAGCCAAATACATTCTCTGAAACGATCACACGGGATGCTCTCTAATTAGCCTGCCTCTCGCTTCCCCAGCCTCCCGTCAGAACATACCTGAAGCCTTCCCCTTCTTCTACTGCAAAGCTTTCCCACTTTTCTGTCTGCCTTTGAGTCTCTGCCAAAACACGGGTAATGGTGGCTGACTCCCTTGCCATAGTAAGTTCTAAAACAGCTTTCACGTCTTCTCATTTGGTGGGTCTCATTTGGTGGGTCTCATTTATTTCCACACTGGACAGACATCATCTTTGAAAAATCTTTGCTGGGCATCTCATCTCCTCCATCCATTGATGTAAATTTTTTAGAGAGAGGGAGACATTCTGAGCTTATCTAGAAAACCTTGTTTGTGCCTAGATACGCTTCTATGTAGACACTAAGGTATTTGAATTGCAGCTGATTTTTATCCTCTGTAAAGAAAAATCAAATTGGATAGAACCATCATTTAAAAAAAAAAAAAGAAATTGAGTTGGAGCACCTGAGACATCTTGGTATGCTACTTAGGAATAAATGATGATCTGAACTGTTTGTTCCTTGGAAACAAATGACAGGAAGCAGGTGGGCAAGGAAATATACCACAAACGGAGGGATGACCCAAAGGAGGTATGAAAATAACAGATTCTAGGGATCAGCAATCAACAAATGAGGTACATTTTTTCTTAACATAATTACTCTTATTGACTGTCTTCTGAGTGCCCAGCAAAGCCAAGGGAAAAATAGCAGAGTTACTCAACAGATGGACGGCCTCAATAACAGTGGGTGATCCAAGCAGGCAAAGGCAGGAGTCGGAAATGAACGCACCATGTCAGTATCAGGGCAAGACCAGAACTGGGCATCAGGGAGCCAGGCTTGGAGCCTAAGGGACAGGAAATGGTCAGAGCGAGGGCAGGCTGCCTGCAGATGAAGACTGGGACACTCATCAGGTTACAGAGCCTGGGTGGCTCAGGCAGTTAAGCATCTGCCTTTGGCTTAGGAGATGATCCCAGCGTTCTGGGATCGAGCCCCCTTTCAGGCTCCCAGCTCAGCAGGAAGCCTGCTTCTCCCTCTGCCTCTGCCCCTGCACCCGCTCCCTGACTCATGCTCTCTCTCTCACTCCGCTCTCTCTCTCAAATAAATAAACAAAATCTTAAAAAAAAAAAAGAAAGAAAGAAAGAACTCACTGTTAAACATAAATGAGCTAGGACTTCGTGAATCTGACTATAAAACCATCTCTTATTCCCAGTCTCTGCAGATAGCAAAGCATTCTTACATTAAGAGGTCTCAGGCTATAAACCAAATCAAGGAGTGAAGCGAAGAAACTTTCAGAAAAAAGGCCCTCTGGGAAAATTTTTTTTAAGATATTTATTTATTTATTTTATTTGACAGAGAGAGACCACAAGTAGGCAGAAAGAGAGGAGGAAGCAGGCTCCCCACAGAGCAGAGAGCCCGATGTGGGGCTCGATCCCAGGACCCCGGGACCATGACCTGAGCCGAAGGCAGAGGCTTTAACCCACTGAGCCACCCAGGCGCCACCCTGCTCTGGGAATCTTAAAGGAACCCCCTAAGACCCTCTTCGATCAAGAGGGCGTCCAACCATCCTGAGGGCAACGCCCCTCAGCGTTTTCGCAGGCTGACCAAATGGAAAAAGGCTTCTTTCTCTTGGAGAGGTTTGTCATGGCTTTTGTCTAACGGAGTGAGGGTTTGCCATTCTGAACTCACGAAGATAGGTCTGTCAAGACCCTACAGGACGTGCCTTTTCTCTGCTCAGATCCTCCCTGCTGTGGAGCTCAGCTCAAAAGCAAACAGAACGCACAATATGTACAGAATGATACCCAGTCTGGCACTGGCACGGCCCACAGGGACAGCCTGTGACTGGAAAGCCTGTTTGCCAACAGCCTACAAAGTAATCAGGAACTAGCAAGGTCAAGGGGGGAGTTCCCATCCCAGCTAATTCAGGTCACCCCTCCTCCGATCAGGCCTCACTGGAGATCTCAGCGGATCAAAGAACTAAACATGAAACACAGGCCACATAGGCAATGTACCACCAGAAGAATTTTCCCTGGGATTCTTTTTTTTTTTTTAAGATTTTATCTATTTATTTATTTATTTGACAGACAGAGATCACAAGTAGGCAGAGAGGCAGGCAGAGAAAGAGGGGGAAGCAGGCTCCCTCTGAGCAGAGAGCCTGATGCAGGGCTTGATTCCAGGACCCTGAGATCATGACCCGAGCCGAAGGCAGAGAGGCCCAACCCACTCAGCCACCCACTCAGTCAACCCACAACCCAACCCACTCAGGCACCCCTTCCCTGGGATTCTAAAAGGAGATTATTCACATTGGAGAGAGGGTTCTCTGCGCTGTCTGCGTGACCATCTCCTCCCTCAGGCTTAACAGAGACCCATCCACCTGTGTTCCTCAGGAAGATAAATGGATTAAGAAAGGCAAAAACCCTAACTCAGAAGCGAGATTGCGTTCAATCTTCTTTTTTTTTTTTCTCTTAGCAAATGGGGCCATAATTTCAAGTAAATGGCATGTGAAGCTGTTGAGAGCCGAGCCCCACACTCGCATTTCGATGTTGCTCCGGTTGTAAATAACACGCCCGACTGCACCAGGAGCCAAATTGCTCGTTAGCTGCCAACATTAGTTGTTTAATGATCTGGAGAGCAGAAGCTGCCAATTATTGTATTCCTTCTTAAAATGCCATTTAAAACCCATACATGTAATTATTATACCTTTTCGTTAACTTTTTTATGATGCTTCTGAAGCCGATGAGCTATAGGGTCACTCAACCTATCGAAGTCAGGAATCCTTGGAGGATGTCACGACACAGCTGGATTAAGAAGCTATGAATCGGGGGCACCTGGGTGGCTCAGTGGGTTAAAGCCTCTGCCTTCGGCTCAGGTCATGATCCTAGGGTCCTTGGATCGAGCCCCGCGTCAGGCTCTCTGCTCAGTGGAGAGTCTGCTCCCTCCTCTCTCTCTGCCTGCCTCTCTGCCTACTTGTGATCTCTGTCTGTCAAATAAATAAATAAAATCTTCAAAAAAAAAAAAAGAAGAAGAAGAAGAAGCAGCTACGAATCGTACCTGAACGTGAGCCCTTGCTCTGCCACCACTTAGCTAACTGAGTGAACTTAACCAAAGGACACGTCCCAGGGCCTCAATCTCCTAATCTGTTCACTGGGACCCCGTATCTCTTCCACCTACCTAACACAGCTGTTACGAAAATGAAATAAAATAACAGCACAGGGTACGATATTATTTTCAGAGACCTACTAATGAATGGGAAAATGTATCCCTAAGAACTACCAGATGATGGAGCGATGATGATACACCGAGAATCCTCTAGGAATCTACCATCTCCGACTGGGATGGTAAATTAAGTGTTTTACTTTAGCTCCAGTTACTCTCTCTCCTTATAGGAAAGGGCAACCACACCCAACAACCTGCGAGCCTCTACAGACACACATGGCAACTACGTAAACATCTGAAACATCTGCTGGGATTACAAGGTCTCCAGAGCGCTTCTCCTGTCTTCAAGAAACAGAAACCAGAAGTCCAAAATAGGACGCAGATAACTTCTTGTTTCATTACATGTGCATACACAGTTTTAATAGTCTTACAAGGAGGCCATGCTGCCCATTCAGTCCATGAGTTTTAGGGAGACTTCCCACAAACGCTCTGAAATGTCCAAGTATGACCTAAGTAACAGGTAGAACATTACTTGAGGTTGAAACCTGGAGGCGGAGGCAGCTGGCACTATGCCCCTCCACCGTTTCAGTGTCCCCCACTGCCCTCCACAGCCAGTTACCTGAGATGGCCAGCATTTTGGCTTCAAGCAACACCGGGAGTTGGTCTTCAATGTCATCCACTTTTTTCCTGAGAGTGCTGCCGAGTCTCTCGCTCATGCACACCTAGAGGGAGAGAAAGAGCCAGGACACGTCATTTGGTCAGGTAAAAACCAGAAGGCAATGGGGCGGCCCGTAAGGATTTCTGGATTTATAAGCAATTGAGGGGGTGATAAAGAGTAATGGAGGGGAGTTATTTAAAAGTAGACAAGGATGGAAGGAAGGAAAAAGGAAAGAAAGAGCCAAGGGGAGGGAGGAAAGGAGGGAAGAAGGAAGGAGAAAGAAAAGAAGGGAGGAAGAGAGGAAGGGGGAGAGAGAGAGAGAAAGAAAAAGGAAGGAAAGATGGAAGGAGAAAGAAATAAGAGAGAGAGAAGAAAAGAGGAAAGGAGGCAGGAAGGAAGATGAAGGAAGGAAGGAAGGAAGGAAGGAAGGAAAGAACATGGAAGGAAGGGAGGGAAGCAGAGAAGGAGGGAGGGATGGTGGGAGGGAGTGAGCATTGGCACACTCCAAGCCTCAGATCCCACACCTTCACCACACCCACCCACAAAAATGACAAGCGCTAACAGACCAGAGCACAACCACAAACCAGAAAAACCTCCCCACCCTGCCTACTCCCTCCCCAGGGTTACTCCCTCCACCTGAAACATTCTTGCTCCAAGTGGCGTAGCCCACTCACACCTTTCAGGGCTCTGCTCAGACATCTCCTGGGAAGAAAGGCCTGGCCGATTACCCATATAAAATAGCAGGCCCCTCAACCCTCCCTCCCCTTCCACCTTCCCCCCAAAGGGCCTTTTCCCACCGTGTCTTCCTCAGTGGACACTATCTGTTTTATTCTTGTTCTCCTAGCATCTCTCTCCACGAGGATGCAAGCTCTGTGTGAGCAGGGACTTTGCTCTATTCCTGGCAAGTCAGACTTGAAAAACAGACAAGGAGACCTCAGCGAGGTTTACAGGTTTTATCATGTATTTTTTTCAGGACACCCAAACACTTTTTACATTTTTCTTCACTCTTTCAAAAATAGCAAAAGTCTGAAATCCCACTTTCCTTTTCCAAATGTCTTGGGTTATCTTTTATTTTGTTTGAACCAAAACATCACATTTTTTTCTTTTGTTTAAAGCAAAAACCTCCTATTTGATTGCTATCTACACCCTCACTAGTGAGCTACCTAAAAAAACATCCAGTTCAACAAAAGCACATAGCTCAGTTGAATAACAACAAACGTGTGTATGGAGACTTTGGGGTGGTCTACAAAGGATCCCTCTTTTCTTCCTAAAAATTTGATTCCATTCAAAAACTAAAATTAACCCAGTTGGGTTCCTAGAACCCAGAGAAAATGTAAAATTCAATTTCCCCAGAAGAATCGAGATTTTAATAGATACCATCAAGTAGAATTGTTTTGCTTATCACAGACTGAAAATGAAATTATTTTTGGAATCCAAGCAGACCTCACCCATCCTGCCTAAAATGTTATACTATTTCTTTCAAGGCCTTAAATATGTTCTTTTCCATCAAGCAGCTGTAACTTCCCAGATCACAAAACTCATTCTCTGGGTCAAGACCACAGTGTGATGGCCTCCACGCCTAAGCTAACATCAGCAGCGATGAGTATTCCCCTGCCCCAAGTGAGAATTTCGAGACCCTCTAAATGGTCCTGAGATTTGTCGGAAGTCAGAACACCCACATTTGGGTGTTAAAAAGAAGAGGCTCTGGAAACTTCCCCATACCACTGAGTCTTGGGTTGGCCCAGTGCCCGACGGCAGGCCCAGCCCCTTCCATCCATCTAAGAATGTCACTGGATATCTGAGAACACTTCTGCTAAGCCTGTAACACCAGCCATAATTCTTATGTCTCATCCAATGTATGTTCGGTCTTCCTGATTTTAGTTAACAGCTTCTGTTAATCATAATTGGGTCAGCTTCTCCTTTGTTGAGCAAATCTATCCTTCAAGCTGTCACTATTAATAGGAGACTGTCTTTCTAAATCTTATTAAATTGCAATGTACATTCTTTCAAGCACTGCTGGATGTAATCCAGTATCTACCAATCTCCAGATACTCCGTTTATTTCCAACTATTTCTTCCATCTCATTTATCCCTTAATTACCTGGTTTGGGGAACCATAAGCGCCAAAGAAATGTAATGAATGAAGGAGGGTTCCATCTCTCTTTGAGGGAAGAATCAAAAGAGTATCAGACCTATGTATTTAAGGTCATGAGTCATGAGTCAGTCGAGTCCACAGTGTAAAACTGTTTCTGTGTGACTGGGCAGTCGTAATTCTGTGTGGAATAATATATGTCCCCAAACACACACACACACACACACACACACATGTGAGAGAGAGTGCACGCACACACACACTCATGTCTGTACGGACATACACACCCACTTAAACACACACGTACATACCCCCCAAAAATCTGCATCTCCTTTTTATTTCCAGATAAAATGGGACCCTGAGGAACTCATTATCAAATGAAGCTTTTAGATTTACATTTTAAAATCTTAGCTATGAATTCCTTAATCTCCTCGAAAAGCAAGGGAATTAGGAGTTATTCATAAGTGCGTTAGAGAAGGTATGCAAACAAAGCCAATCACTTTTGGCATTTGGGCAAATCCAAGAGCTTTAGCAGTAGCTGGAGATTATCAACAAATCCCACTATCGTGTGCATATGTTAATATATGTGTGTGCATAATATATAAAATGTCCTAGAAAACACACTCCCATATCAACACCATGCGCGTTCTGTACGAGGCACACCTGTCTGCTCACTGCTGGGGCAGGGACTCGTTTAGATCACACACAGCGCGTTCTTTTACTCAACAAACCCACATGCCAGAGTACTTCCACAAGTTAATTCTGTGTAGCAGTTGGGATGCACCAGATAAATGGCACATATTTACACCAGAAAATACAGGAGAAGGAATACTCCTGCCCCCGTCCCAGGTAGGAAGCTTTGGTCTCTCCAAACCTCCTCAGGGGCTCCGCCTGAAGGGCACATGGCAGACGCCACAGAACATGAGTACTAGTCGGTGACATCATTCAAACATACGGAACAGAAATTCCAGTATGCCCTCTAGCACTTCCCCTCCTGCTTCATGTGACAGAAGGGGTAAACCAAGTCAGTGTCCCCTGAGCAGGGAAGAAGGTCTCTAAGCCCTGCGCAGTGGGAGAACCCATGACAAAAGCCCTTTGCTGAAGCCCTGCCTGGGGATTCTGCTCCTCTCGCGGCTCTGCAGAAAGCCGCCCCTTGGGTCTCGTCTTGCACATCTTCGGGCAAGTCTTCTGGCGGGACATCACTGCCTCTCAAACTGCCGCCGTGTGACTTTGTAGTACAATCATTTAATGTTTTGTTTTGTTTCATTTTTCAGAAAATGGACACAAAAACTGAAAAAAAAAAGGGCGAGGAAGACCTGTGGACACTTTTGCCAACAACACAGCCCCAGTCTCAGCCCAGCTGTGGGGACACACAAGCCCGCTGGCAAGTCTCCCTGATCTCACTCCTGGGCACTGGAGGAGGGCAAGAGAACATTCCTTCCAGGCCAGTGGACTCTCGCCTGCTTTGCTCTCCACTCAGACACCTGTTCTTTGGTACATCCTGACCATCCTATAACCAGCCCTGGCTCCCAGACCTAACACAAATAATTAACGATTCATCCCAGTTCTCTGCTGCCCATTCGGTGATTCACAGAGTAACTGATCCTGCTTCTCAGTGTGTCAATAACTCACTCACACAGAACTATCTCTGCAGGGAAGGATTTTGTTTTGTAAACTGTGCTTATCCTAACTAACCATGACATTGGCTATTTAATTGAGTTGGCTGTGTGTTCCCGGGGAATAATGCAGGAGTGCGCTATCTGTATACAATCCAAGGTCCTGGCATGAAGTATAAATGGCAGAGAATATAGGCAAAATGATTCTGAAGTCAGCTTAAAACGTTTATAAAAACTCCTGCTATGCCTTTTCCAAAACCTGTTTGTGAGGATCCCAGGAATCTGTCTTCCTAGAAGAAAAACAATTAATGTTTCAGATTACTCCCATCTGCAAAGCCTTTTCATGCAAAGGCATTTGATGGTACCCAAAAGCACTCATTTTCCATTCCCTAACACTGGCAGCTCCTGGGAGGCAAAGGCCGAACCAGTCAATTCCTGGGGGACCAGAAGCCAGGACCTCCACCAGGGCAACAGCCCTCCTAACCAGCTCTTTGCGCTCATTGCCTGGCCTGTTGAATGGCTCTATAGCGTCCTCACTTCTTTCATAGCCATGTGCTAGCCTGAAATTTCATGCGAGCTAGACATGATATTAAGTCAAAAGAAAACTTGAAAGACTTTAGAAAATGGGCATATAAACGTACTTACCTTAGCCGTGATTTCCTTAAGGGACAAGTTGAGGCATTTTATCTGTTCCTGGAGGCTAGAAGAAGGAGAAAGAGGACATTGGTCTTCTTGCAGTCATAGTTCCATACCACAACATACAGAAATACTGTGAAATTGTGAACTTTCCATCAGCCCAAAGACTGAGGAACAGTGGGAATTTGACTTTGGAACAACTCAGATGTCCCAGAAGCAAAGGGTGAAAATTTTACATTCTTATAGCCACCTTCCAAGAAGGATGGTCTACACAGGGTAGAATTTCATGAGCAGTAATCAGACATTGTCTATCTGGGCCCACTGTTTAATCCAACAAATGTGCACTGAGCGCCTTCTGGGTTTAGCAGTGAAGTAGAGTGTATAGGAGATACGTATACTTGAAGTATAGAATATCCTCACTCTGTTTAGGCTTATCCTTTCCTCCTTTTTCTCCTTCGTTCTATTCACCTTGACACATTCATTTATTCATGTAATTTCTCTCTACACCACTGGAATGTAAGTTCCATCACTGCAGCAACCTTCAGTTGGGTTCACTCCTGTATCCCTATGCTTAAGACAACTCCTGCAGCTTATAAGGAGGCACTCAGTCAAGATCTACAGAATGGATGGGTGGACGGATGGATGGACAGATGGATAAAACTAAGAATCAGATCTTATTCTCAGTGTTATTACCTAAAAGAGAGAAAGTACACACAGACAATCAACTACAATACAAAGCAAGATGAAAGAATTACTATCGAGGATAGGAACCCAGTGTTAGGGTCAAACTGCTTCCAAAAAATTGTTACAGGCAGGAGCAGCTGGGTGGCTCGGTCAGTTAAGCATCCAGCTCTTGGTTTCAGCTCAGGTTATGATCTCAGGGTCGTGGGATCGAGTCCCACGTCAGGCTCCACACTTGGTGCAGAGTCTGCTTGAGATTCTCCCCCCACCACTCCTCCCCTGTTCAGGCACTCTTTCTCTCAAAAATAAATAAATGAAATCTTAAAAGAAAAAAACTATCACAGGCAGATACTGTCTCCAAGGGCAGAGGGGAAACAGTAAGGTGGGTAACAATTTAGAAAACTATGGTATTAGTGGGAGAGCTTCCTGGAAGAGGTGGAAAGTGAATTGGGCCTCAAGGGAAAAGAAGGAATAATGAAAGTCCAGAGAAAAGAGGAGTCCACCTGGCCCATATGTCTCACAGAGGTGAACTGCGATGGACAGGAAGGGGAAGGATTGTTTCTAATGGGAATGGGGAAGTGGGGGCAGGGATAGAAGGGAGAAATCAGTCCACATCTGCAATGTGTGCTCGTTTATTTAGGAAAATAAGTGAAGGAAATGCTAATATTTGTTTAATCTCAGCGGTGGGTAAATGAGTATATGTTATATTTTTCAATGTGCTTAGAATATTTACAATCAAAATAATTTTTTTAAAGATTTTATTTATTTATTTGACAGACAGAGATCACAGGTAAGCAGAGAGAGAGGAGGAAGCAGGCCCCCCACTAAGTAGAGAGCCCAATGCGGGGCTCAATCCCAGGACCATGGGATCATGACCCGAGCCGAAGGCAGAGGCTCAACCCACTGAGCCACCCAGGGGCCCCACAATCAAAATAATTTTTAAAGGAATATCAAGGACAAGGTAGAGTCAATATTGAAGGCTGAGCTAAGGAGTTCTGAGCTTTATCAGAGGCAAGGGGAAATCACCCTAGTTTTGTGCAGGAAAGCAATAGGAAAGAAATGGGGTATTTCTGGAAAATTACTTGGTCAGCACTATGGGAGATGACTTGGAGGAATCAGGCAGGCACCTTCAGCAGAAGCCCAGCTGCAAGGCCCAAAGCAGGCACAGAGGGACAGAAAGCAGGAAGGAATGGAAGGTGGTGATCCTTTCATTATGTTGATGCTGAGAAACAGTGGAAACATATGCTCTGGATCTTCTCATTCATTCATTCATTCATTCATTCTTCACAAACTCATTAATTCTTTCAACATTTCCTGGGCACCTAGTAAACTGGGAACTCAGAGCATAAGACCTGGTTCTTGCCCTCAACATCTCACTGCTTCAAACAATAGCCCCCCAAAAAAAAACATTAAAAAAAAAAAAACAAGGTATAGGTACTGGAAGAGAAAAGGTTACTTAGCAAAATGGAGAGTTGCAAATGCAGGGAAGGTCAGATTTTCTGGGGTCTGTGGGGATTGAGGTCAGAAAAAATTTCTTTGGCAGGGATAACAAAGTATCCAAGGGAGGTGGCCAATTAGCACATTGCTGCTGTTCTTCAGCTGTAAGAACTGGTTTTGAACATCATCACCTCCACCAACTTATGACTTCTGAGTACAAGCAAATCCATTTCCATTGCAAATACCCTGAAGCTAGGGCAGGCCCCTTCTATTTTTTTTTAACATTGCAATTTTTCTCTTTAATTATAAAACACTACAGATATACAGATAAAGGGCTAGTATCCAAAATCTATCAAGAGCTTATCAAACTTAACACCTAGAGGACAAATAATCCAATCAAGAAATGGGCAGAAGACATGAATAAACATTTCAGCAAAGAAGACATCTAAATGGCCAACAGACACATGAAAAAGTGCTCCACATCCCTCAGGGAAATACAAATCAAAACCACAATGAGATACCACCTCACACCAGTCAGAATGGCAAAAATTAACAAGTCAGGAAATGAAAGATGCTGGTGAGGATGTGGAGAAAGTGGAACCCTCCTACACTGTTGGTGGGAATGCAAGCTGGTGCAACCACTCTGGAAAAAAGCATGGCAGTTCCTCAAAAAGTTGAAAACAGAGCTACCCTACAACCCAGCAATCGCACTACTGGGTATTTACCCTAAAGATACAAAATTAGTGATCCAAAGGGGCATGTGCACCCGAATGTTTATAGCAGCAATGTCCACAATAGCCTAAATATGCAAAGAACCCTGATGTCCATCGACATATGAATGGATAAAGAAGAGGTGGTATATATATACAATGGAATACTATGCAGCCATCAAAAGAAACGAACTCTTGCCATTTGCAACAACGTGGATGGAACTAAAGGGTATTATGCTGAGCGAAATAAGTCAATCAGAGAAAGACAATTATCATATGATCTCCCTGAAATTATATGGAAGTTGAGAGGTAGGGTGGAGGGTTTAGGGGGTAGGAAAGCAAAAAATGAAACAAGATGGGATCGGGAGGGAGACAAACCATAAGGGACTCTTAATCTCAGGAAACAAACTGAGGGTGGCCAAGGGGAGAGGGGTGGGAGGGATGAGGTGGCTGGGTGATGGACACTGGGGAGGGTATATGCTATAGCGAGTGCTGTGAAGTATGTAAACCTGATGATTCACAGACCTGTACCCCTGGGGCAAATAATACATTCTATGTTAATAAAAGATAAATAAACAAATAAATAATTTTAAAAACTGCAGATATGTAGAATAAAAATAAATATAAATATAAGAGAGTCCTGTGTATTCAGCATACAGATTTCACAGATATTAGTATTTGCTTTCTTTTTTTTTATTATTATGTTAGTCACCATAGAGTACATCATTAGTTTTTGATGCAGAGTTCCAGGTCCCTTCTAAACAAGTCATCCCCGCTTCAGATGAACATTCAGTGGAAGAGGAGCACCCCGTCGAGCTGACATAGAGCAGGGCATGCGGCAGCAGGATGTTCTGGATTCAGGAGTCACAATAGGATCAACCTGAGTGTGCTCGGTGGGAGAGGTGGGAACGCACATCCGGAATCCTGCCTGGAGAATTCTAGCCAGCGGCATGCAGGCCGGGTCTTTGGAGAGGATGTAAATTTGAGTGCATGCGAACACGGAGAGCAGGGAGTGGACCCAGCCACTCAAGATGCTGGTGGGAGAAGGACAGGTGTCAAAGAGGCACCGGTACCAGTTCTGCCTCTGATTCTGGAAGCGGCACTAGCTTCATGCTGCTAAGGTCTGCTGTCCATGCTTCAAAGTCCCCGCAGTTCTGCAGAAAGGCACTTTCCCTTACCAGCTGATGGGAGTCCCTGCAACTCACTACTTTTCAGGAACCAGTTCACCACAACATCAGTCCTACATGATGAACACTGAATAGTGTTTTATGAGTCGGTGTGTGCGGCCACACACAAAGACTAGTTCGGGCGTTAACAATGAAGAGGGACGGACGGTGCGTCCACTTACTGCCCCGGAAAATTCAGCGGACCAAACGGCGGTGCCTTTAACTCATGCTCCATAGGTCGAGAACCAGCCTCCCAGGGGCGGACACAATTCACTGGTCTTGGCCGGGCTCTGGTCCTGATCCAGAAAGAAAACGAGTCTCCTCTCCAATATCCATGTTAGAGCAGGGAAGCAGTGATGCAGATAATTGAATGCATTGTTTCACATTTGATTTGATTTATATTTAATTTATTTAATGTATGCGGTATTACTTTTTGCAGTAGATTTACCTTCTTAATTGTGTTTTGCTCAGGCTAATATTAACATTAGTTGCATCCCTGGGGTATACACGGAATGAAAGCAATGGGGGGCAGAAAAATATGAATAATGTTCATAGTAGGCTAGTGGTTTTCAAGCTATTTTTAGCAGCACAACTCTTCCGGACAAGTTTCACATACAACTGCAACCCCATATATAAAATCCATGACAAGGGGTCCACTCTGACGGAGGGTGGGTGTCCGGCGTGGGGTTCCAGTGATGTCACACTGAGCCCACACACTTAGTACCCCACCACCACCCTATGGCCCATGAACCAGAATTCCAGGAGCAGAAATTCAAATTGAAAACCACAGAATTAGGTAAGTTAAATGTTTATTAAAAAAGAGAGAGAGAGAGAAAAGAGCTACATGCACTTCAATGATAAAACTAGTCCCCGTGTTTCTTTTAGGCTTGTGTATTATTGATGATAAATGGGACCTGTCTCCTCGAATCGAATACACCGACGCTGGAAAGCACATACACGGTCTCCACAGATAATAATTTAACAAACAGATCAGCCCTAATTTACTCAAACTGAGTATTCTTGTGCAAAGTGGCCATCCTAGGAATCGCAGTGTAAAACATTTATTGAGCACTTACTGTGTACCAAATCTCTTCTATATTCCTAATGGACGTGAGCATGTGGTAGTCTCACAACTCTGTGAGGTAGGTACTGGCATATCTACATTTTCAGACGTGAAAACTCAGTCAATGACAGGTTTAAGTAATTGCCCCAGGGTTACGCAGCTGGTAATGGGGTAAATGAGGACCCAGGCGGTCCTGCTGTCCGTTTTCCTAACCACTCACCGGTACTGCCTCTCCTGGTGGCTTTGTCCTTATTCAAAGCATGCTCTCCCTGTCCAGCCTGCCTTCTAGAATCCCATTTTAGTATTATGTTAAATGTACAGTGCAATCACTATCAGTATCTGTGAATGTCCACTATTCCTTACTCACAAACTGGTGTTTAAATCATACAACCGACATGTACCTTCAACAAACGAAACCTTAGGAAAACCAAGACCACTGACCAGCCCAGAAAGCACATCAGGGGCAGGGGGGGCCTGGCGCTGGTGGGCGCAAAAGGACTTGAGGGCAAAGGAGTCACCTCTGAGTTGATTGTGTCCCTCTCCCCTGGATTCATGACATTGGTGTCCCGATCGTGGGACCTTATTTGGCTACAGAGTCTTTCCCGAGCCGATCAGGTTATAAAGCAAAGGCACGGTGGGGAACCCTAATCCGACATGGCTGGTGTCCTTATGGAAAAGGAAAATCCGGATACAGACCCACGCACACACCGAGGGAAGACCATGTGAGGACCTCCCCTGTGAGGACACGGGGGCAGACAGCCCTCACTAAGCCTAGGAGAGGGGCTCCGGAGGAGCTAAAGCTGTCAGCGCCACCTTGCTCTTGGACGTCTAGCTTCCAGAATGTGAGCAGCAGATTTCTGTTCCTGAAGCTGCCCGGCCGGCGGTACCTTGTTACACTGCCCAGTGACCCAACCCGTGGGGGGAACGTCTCAATTTTCAACTGAAACTAACATGCGATTAATTATATGTGCTATTACGATCCTACATACTGGTACTCCATGGTCCAACCCTCCCCCCCAAAAAAGTCACTTCTCCATAGCAGCAGGCGGACAAAGGACAACGCGCGGCTCCTTTGTTCACTTCAGACTCACAGACGGGGTCCGTGTGCAACCCACCCACGCGGCCGATGGAGAGGCTACCACGGACATGTGCAGAATGGCGAACGCTCTTACTGGTAGCGTGGGGGCTGTGGATTCGAGGGACGGCTCTAAGAAAAGTTCGCATAAGGTGGGGTGGCTCAGTCCATTAAGCATCCAATTCAGGATTTTGGCACAGGTCGTGAGATCTCAGGTTTTGAGATTGAGCCCCGCGTCAGGCTCCATGCTCAGCGCGGAGGCTGCTTGAGAATCTCTCCCCCTCCCTCTGCCACCCCGCCCCCGTCAGCTCGCACTCTGTAAGTAAATTAAATAAATAAATAAAATCCCTTAAAAAAAAAGTTTACATGAGAATGTCTTTGATTTAAAAAACGAAATGAGTATGGGACCCCTGGTTTCGTATAGGAGCTCACAGAGGCCCAAGCTTCAGGTTAGGAACAAGAAGGGCTCTCTTCGGTAATATTTGCTTCTTGTCTTCTTCCTAAAGAATACAGTAGCCCCTGCCTCATTTGTGGTTCACTTTCCATGGTTCCATGGTGTCAGTTACCCGCAGTCAACCAGTCTGGAAGCAGATGATGTCCCGAGCTGTCATCAGAAAGTCAGTTGTCGCCTAACGCTACGTCATATGCCTCCGTCATTCAGCTCACTTCATCTCCTCCCATGGGCGTTCATCCTCTCACATTGCCCCAAGAAGGGTGAGCGTGGTACCATGAGATTTTTTGAGAGAGAGACCACATTCATGTAACCTTTATTATAATACGTTGTTATAATCATTCTATCTTATCATTAGTTATTGTTGCTAATCTCTTATTGTGCCTAATTCCTAACTCAAACTTTATCATAAGTGTATTTAGGGAAGAGCACAGTATAGGTGAGGCTTGGTACTTACTCCCTGTGGTCTCAGGTGTCCATTGCCAGTCTTGGAACATTCCCAATGGATAAGAGGGACCTGCTTTAGGTGAAGCATGGTGGACAATTCCCCCCTCTATCGGAGGCACGCTCAAACCACAGGATGGTGGGAGGCACCGTCCCTGTCCCCACCTCCCATGACTGTCCCAGCACCAGTGAAAATTAAAGGCCATGACTGCTCTTCACCATCTTGCTATAGGTGGAGCTTTAGATGAGGAAGAAGAGATTAAAAACTTGGAGTCTACTCAGTAAGATCTCCACTCCTCTTCCTAAGTCCCATCTCTTAGAACTCTGGCTCTCTTTGACACCTCTTTTGGCTGGTTTCTCTTCATAGACTCTATATTGGCTGAACTGTATTCCCCCAAAGTTTGTCCTAACCACCCCACGCTCTGCATCTCAGAATGTGACTGATTTGCAAATAGGGTCATTGCAAATGTAGTTAGTTAGGAAGAACCTATAAAGGTGGGCCCTACTCCAACATAACTGGTGTCTTTATAAAAAGGAAAATTTTGATTCAGAAACACACATAAAAGGAGGGAGACAGTGGGAAGAGACACAGGGAGAAGATTGTCACCTATAAGGCAAGGAGAAAGACTTGGAACAGATCATTTCCTTCAAGGTCCTCAGAGGGGTCAGTCCTGCCCATACCTTGATCTTGGACACCTAAACATAACAAATGTCTGTATTTAAGCCACCCATCCACAGTACCTCGCTATGGCAGCCCTAACAAACTAATGCAGACTGCATCGGGAGGGAGATGTGTGGAGAGCCAGAAGGTCAGAAGTAAGGACCAGGACTAATCAAAGGGCAGCCACAGGTATCCACCTGGAGCCTGTCTCCAGCCAGTGCAAATGAATCCTCACTGCTGCCAAAGCCAAGGCCACAGGGTCACTCTGTAAGATTCAGAGTGACAGTGCTTAGAGTATCTTGCTCATCTTCCTCAATGACCTACCACTGCATTCGGTATCTATTTATTTGAAGACCCCTACACCCCAGTCAAATAGCAACCAACCACTAGTCGTTCCCTATTTCTCCAGACTCAGAGAAGCATAACTCAAAATCTTCATAAGAAACTTGACTCTGTACCCTCTCTTAGTAATTCTTTCAATAGTTCCCATCGGCCCAGGGCCCTCTGATGATCCTCTCTACGCTTGGAGTGAAGCATCCACCGGGCCAAAGATGCATGCCCATCCCTATCTGGACCAGACTGCCTTCCCAAAGAGACAAGACACTGCTTCTGGACAGGGCTCCTCTCCGGGTGTTCCTCTCCAGGGTGGAGCTCCCTGTAGTGGACATACCTGCAGGCCCGAGTACTGGTCAAACAGTAGCTAACTGAAGGTATGGATATTTCTTGGACATGCAGGCCAGGTGTCTGGCCATAAGAATCCCAGGGGAGGAAGGACAGATGCCAGGGTGGGAAGACAAGGTCAGGCAGAGATTCCTCTTCCTTTGGGCCACAGATGTCAGGTGGGCCTGAGCTGACTCCTTTGTGTTCATGTCCTAGAGAAACTCTCTCCCACTTTATGTGGTCTTCCTTTGTTCTTTATGCTTCCTTCTGCCACTACCACTCTTGGTGCCAGCCCTGGCCCAGCAGATTAGTCCACACCCAGGATGCCAACCTCACACCTTCCCCAAAGATGAGCCTTTGAAGAAGAAACTGAGTCCTTGCTCTCATCTAATCTTTGCTGAACACAAGAATATTAATGACTCTAAAATTCCACCACCCCAACAACTGTCTGCAAGACTCTAAAGAAGTCACTTCTCTCTGGAGAAGAGACTTTCCAGACCCACAAAGTGAGGCAGTTGAGCCAAGTTATTTCTAAGAAAATTAACAATCCTACCATCCAAAGTTCTTTTACTATTCTGCCACTAGAGATTCTCTTACCAATATTATTTTATCTGCAGAGAGCTAGAGAGGCTAAAAGACACAGAGACACATAGATTATATAAAGTGCCAGGTGATGTTGGTGATAGAGGCAGAAATAGAGCCCAGAAATCTGTCATTTTTCTAAGCGAGGCACAATTTTTAAGCCCTCAGAACAGAGTTGTGCCGAAAGTCTGCTGTCTGTTGGCAGCTGCCTGTCCATCTCCTGCCTGTGTACATGTGGCCTGATGCTCAAGTCCCATTTTAGCAAAAAGCTCCGGAAAAGGAGGAATATCAATTTCATCTTCAAACAGTCTTCTCCCTGCTCCTCTGTCTCTCTCCCCATTTGTAGTTCCATCACATGTCTTGTTTAGTAAAAATAAGTTTAAGAATGAGAGATTGCCGGGGCACTGGGGTGGCTCAGTGGGTTAAAGCCTCTGCCTTCAGCTCAGGTCATGATCCCAGGGTTCTGGGATTGAGCCCTGCATTGGGCTCTCTGCTCAGTAGGGACCCTGCTTCTCCTCTCTCTGCTTGCCTCTCTGCCTAGTTGGGATCTCCGTGTGTCAAGTAAATAAATAAAAAATCTTGCAAATTTTTTGATTATTTGCTCCAGCTCTTTGAAGAATACCGGTGGAATTTTGATCGGAATGGCATTAAAAGTATAGACTGCTCTAGGCAGTATAGACATTTTAACAATGTTTATTCTTCCGATCCAAGAGCATGGAATGGTCTTCCATCTTCAATTTCTTTCATGAGTGTTCTGTAGTTCCTCAAGTACAGATCCTTTACCTCTTTGGTTAGGTTTATTCCCAGGTATCTTATGGTTCTTGGTGCTATAGTAAATGGAATCGATTCTCTAATTTCCCTTTCTGTATTTTCATTGTTAGTGTATAAGAAAGCCACTGATTTCTGCATATTGACTTTGTATCCTGCCACATTGCTGAATTGCTGTATGAGTTCTAGTAGTTTGGGGGTGGAGTCTTTTGGGTTTTCCATATAAAGAATCATGTTATCTGCGAAGAGAGAGAGTTTGACTTCTTCATTGCCAATTTGGATACCTTTTATTTCTCTTTGTTGTCTGATTGCTGTTGCTAGGACTTCTAATACTATGTTGAACAAGAGTGGTGAAAGTGGGCATCCTTGTCTTGTTCCTGATCTCAACGGGAAGGCTGCAAGCTTTTTCCCATTGAGGATGATATTTGCTGTGGGTCTTTCATAGATAGATTTGATGAGGTTCAGGAATGTTCCCTCTATCCCTATACTTTGAAGCGTTTTAATCAGGAACAGATGCTGGATTTTGTCAAATGCTTTTTCTGCATCAATTGAGAGGACCATGTGGTTCTTCTCTCTTCTCTCATTAATTTGTTCTATCACATTGATTGATTTGCGAATGTTGAACCATCCTTGTAGCCCAGGGATGAATCCCACCTGATCATGGTGGATAATCTTTTTAATGTGCTGTTGGATCCCATTTGCTAGGATCTTGTTGAGAATCATAGCATCCATATTCATCAGTGATATTGGTCTGAAATTCTCCTTTTTGGTAGGGTCTTTGCCTGGTTTGGGGATCAGGGTAATGCTGGCTTCAAAGAAAGAGTCTGGAAGTTTTCCTTCTGCTTCAATTTTTTGAAACAGCTTCAGGAGAATAGGTGTTATTTCTTCTTTGAAAGTTTGGTAGAATTCCCCAGGGAATGCATCAGGTCCTGGGCTCTTGTTTTTTGGGAGGTTTTTGATCACTGCTTCAATCTCGTTATTAGATATCAGTCTATTCAGGTTGTCGATTTCTTCCTGGTTCAATTTTGGTATTTTATAGTTTTCCAGGAATGCATCCATTTCATCTAGGTTGCTAAGCTTATTGGCATATAACTGTTGATAATAACTTCTGATGATTGTTTCTACTTCCTTGGTGTTAGTTGTGATCTCTCCCTTTTCATTCATAATTTTATGAATTTGGGCTTTCTCTCTTTTCTTTTGGATTAGTGTGGCCAATGGTTTATCGATCTTATTGATTCTTTCAAAAAACCAGCTTCTAGTTTCATTGATACGTTCTACTGTATCTCTGGTTTCTACCTCATTGATCTCAGCTCTAATCTTGATGATTTCCCTTCTTATGTGTGGAGTTGGTTTGATTTGTTGTTGATTCTCCAGTTCTTTAAGGTGTAGAGAAAGCTGGTGTATTCTGGATTTTTCAATTTTTTTGAGGGAGGCTTGGATGGCTATGTATTTCCCCCTTAGGACCGCCTTTGCTGTATCCCATAGGTTTTGGACAGAAGTGTCTTCATTCTCATTGGTTTCCATGAATTGTTTCAGTTCTTCTTTGATCTCCTGGTTGATCCAAGCATTCTTAAGCAAAGTGGTCTTTAGCTTCCAGGTGTTTGAGTTCCTTCTGAACTTTTCCTTGTGATTGAGCTCCAGTTTCAAAGCATTGTGATCTGAGAATATGCAGGGAATCAGAAGAGACCCTGAATCGCTAAAGAAATGCTGAAAAACAAAAATAAAGCTGGGGGCATCACGTTACCTGATTTCAAGCTTTATTACAAAGCTGTGATCACCAAGACAGCATGGTACTGGCATAAAAACAGACACATAGACCAGTGGAACAGAGTAGAGAGTCCAGATAAGGACCCTCAACTCTATGGTCAATTAATCTTTGACAAAACAGGAAAAAATATACAGTGGAAAAAAGACAGTCTCTTCAATAAATGGTGCTGGGAAAACTGGACAGCTATAAGTAGAAGAATGAAACTCGACCATTCTCTTACACCGTACACAAAGATAAACTCAAAATGGATAAAAGACCTCAACGTGAGACAGGAATCCATCAGAATGCTAGAGGAGAACATAGACAGTAATCTCTTCGATATCAGCCACAGCAACTTTTTTCAAGATATGTCTCCAAAGGCAAAGGAAACAAAAGCGAAAATAAACTTTTGGGACTTCATCAAAATCAAAAGCTTCTGCACAGCAAAGGAAACAGTCAAAAAAAACAAAGAGGCAACCCCCGGAATGGGAGAAGATATTTGCAAATGACAGTACAGACAAAAGGTTGATATCCAGGATCTATAATGAACTCCTCAAACTCAACCCACATGAAACAGGCAAACATATCAAAAAATGGGCAGAAGATATGAACAGACACTTCTCCAATCAAGACATACAAATGGCTATCAGACACATGAAAAAATGTTCATCATCACTAGCCCTCAGGGAGATTCAAATTAAAACCACATTGAGATATCACCTTACACCCGTTAGAATGGCCAAAATTAACAAGACAGGAAACAACATGTGTTGGAGAGGATGTGGAGAAAGGGGAACCCTCTTACACTGTTGGTGGGAATGCTAGTTGGTGCAGCCTCTTTGGAGAACAGTGTGGAGATTCCTCAAGAAATTAAAAATAGAGCTTCCCTATGACCCTGCAATTGCACTGCTGGGTATTTACCCCAAAGATACAGATGTAGTGAAAAGAAGGGCCATCTGTACCCCAATGTTTATAGCAGCAATGGCCACGGTCACCAAACTATGGAAAGAACCAAGATGCCCTTCAACGGATGAATGGATAAGGAAGATGTGGTCCATATACACTATGGAGTATTATGCCTCCATCAAAAAGGACGAATACCCAACTTTTGTAGCAACATGGACGGGACTGGAAGAGATTATGCTGAGTGAAATAAGCAAGCAGAGAGAGTCAATTATCATATGGTCTCACTTATTTGTGGAGCATAACAAATACCATGGAGGACAAGGGGTGTTAGAGAGGAGAATGGAGTTGGGAGAAATTGGAAGGGGAGGTGAACCATGAGAGACTATGGACTCTGAAAAACAATCTGAGGGGTTTGAAGTGGCAGGGGGGTGGGAGGTTGGGGCACCAGGTGGTGGGTATTATGGAGGGCACAGATTGCATGGAGCACTGGGTGTGGTGAAAAAATAATGAATACTGCTTTTCTAAAAATAAATAAATTATTTTATTTTAAAAAAATTAAAAATCTTAAAAAAAAAAAGAATGAGAGATTGCCATTGAATCAAGTTAGAAAGGACATAAAGGGCAAAATGACAGCCACCCTGGAACAGGTATTATTTGGCTCTTGAATTAAAAAAAAAATACAGGAATCTGTTGACATTAACAACCTTGCCAATTACTGCTTAGTCCTTTAACCTTTGGTCAAGGCAAGTGGTTAAGAAAATGACAGCAAAAGTGAAATAAGTCAATCGGAGAAAGATAATAATCATACGATCTCTCTGATATGAGGAATTTGAGAGGCAGGGCAGGGGTTTGTGGGGGGCAGGCAGGGAAAAAAGTGAAACAAGATGGGATCAGGAGGAAGACAAACCACAAGAGACTCTTAATCTCAGGAAAGAAATTGAGGGCTACTGGAGGATTGGGGGGAGGGATGGGGTGGCTGGGTGATGGACACTGGGGAAGGTATGTGCTATGGTGAGTGCTGTGAACTGTATAAGACTGATAATTCACAGAACTGTACCCCCGAAGCACATAATACATTATATGTTAATAAAAATGACAGCAGGGGCGCCTGGGTGGCTCAGTGGGTTAAGCCTCTGCCTTCGGCTCGGGTCATGATCTCAGGGTCCTGGGATCGAGTCCCGCATTGGGCTCTCTGCTCAGTGGGGAGCCTGTTCCTCTCTCTCTCTCTCTCTCTCTCTCTGCCTGCTTCTCTGCCCACTTGTGATCTCTGTCTGTCAAATAAATAAATAAAATCTTTTTTTAAAATGACAGCAAAAATAGCTTCAGGAAATGCAGGATTTTATCTACTTCACCTTTTTCCTTCTTTGGGCCCTTCTTGGCTCACAGATGATAATGTCACATGCCACCAGTAAGACGTGCATGAGGCACAGACAACAAAAATGCCAAGAATGCCTCCAGACTTCAGATGATCTCAAGGAGACACGACAGGACACAAAGACTCATTGGGGCAAGCCATTCTATATGGCTGGAAAAGCTCTCGAGCTGACTACCTGAGACATTGGCTCTTGGGGAAGCCTGCATAATGCAATGGGGGAGATTCGTACCAAGAGCCCAGAGCCCTGGCACCCCGTGGCCATCCCTGCCGTGAGCATGATGCGGTGTCTGCTCATGTAACCGACACTCGTATTCATCCCGGGGATCTTGACTGGAATGATGTATAAAAAGGCTTTTAATAAAGCATTCACACAAATAAACATGACTGTATCAGAATGAGAAAGTAGTTTTGAGTAATCTGACAGAAACGAAGCACATGGGTTTTTAACTAGGGTAAATATAGGTGATGTTTCCCTCTCTGCCCCAAGCCGAAAAGATTAAATGAAAGAAATAAGGGAAAATAGGCCAGAGAAATACTCAGACTTTCAGCCCTTTGATTCATTCTCTGGATATGGATGGATCGAATTAGTGACTCATCTCCTTACTGAGGCTTTCTCTGAATTTCAGGGATCCTGTCTGAACTCTGACTAAAATACTACACTCAGCTACTCCAGAGTTTGGTGGTGAAGTCCCACTCCTCCAACTAACTCAGCAGACTGTGATTGAGATGTCACACTCTGTAAGACTACAAATTCCTCTTAATAAAATACACCTACAGGGCGCCTGGGTGGCTCAGTGGGTTAAAGCCTCTGCCTTTGGCTCGGGTTATGATCTCAGGGTCCTGGGATCGAGCCCTGCATGGGGCTCTCGGCTCAGCGGGGAGCCTGCTTCCCCTTCTCTCTCTCTCTGCCTGCCTCTCTGCCTACTTGTGATCTCTGTCTGTCAAATAAATAAATAAAATCTTAAAAATAAAATACATCTCTGTGGCTTGTATAAGTACTTCCACAGGGGATAGCAGAAAGAGAACAAGTGAGAGTGTGTGAGGATTTCCAGCTTCCTAGGAAAGACGTCCTGTAGTCGGGGCACTGATGTGGGAATGTGGGTAGAGGGAGTGAGTTCTAGTACTGAATGGACTGGATTTGCAGTCTTCCAAATTTGATAGGGATCAGACAGAGCACACGTGCACACACAAGCACACCATCGTCCCGCTGTCTCTTGCCAGTTCCCACCCCCCACTGGGAGAATGCCTGACATCACACAGTCATACCTTGCCTCTGAGGCTAGTTCTATTAAGAATCACAGCTTTATTTTCAACTGACTAACTTGGCATTTGGCTTGCCCAAATATTCCAAGTGTTAATTCCAGCAGACATCTCCGCGTCTCTCAAACCGTCTTACTCCACATTCTAACTGTAATTCCTATGCCAGAAGCAGTCAACTTGCAAGCGTTTGTCCATAAGGGATTTTAAGCTGCCCAATGAAGAGGAAATGAAGTAAGAGTCACCAATATCCACAGTCTCACGTTCAGATCGTAAGTACTCTGCTCTCCACCCCTTCCTCACAAGTCATTCAGGGATACGTATCCACATACAATGGGGAAACAAATTCCTGGCCTCTTCTTTTTCAAAGACTGGTACCCAAGTGGGCTCCACATGTTCAACTACTATCATAACCCAGATGTATTTAAACATTGAAAAGAATTTCAACTCTGGGCTATAGAGCTTTTCTCCAGCACACTCCCATGAGTCTAATCCTTAAAACCCTACAATTTAATCCGAGGGGAAAATGAGGCTGCCTCTAGGTTTACTCTATTAAGTGATCCAAAGGCAATTTCAGATTTCCATGTCAATCACTAATTCTATTTTAATAATAAGTAATGTCCCGCTGTCCCAGAATATTTTAAAGAACTGCCCTGAACTGCTTGCATTTCCTCTTAATAATCCAATATTTTTTAAATGTATGTTGTTTTCCTAAATGTATAAACATGTATACTTTCCATAACTATGAGGTTTGCCCAAAAGGTTGTACTTTCTGATTTGGGTCTATGATGCTTTTCTGAGTCATCTTCAATTATTTATTATCTGCCTAAGAACAAGTACAGCAAAACCTACACAAACAGTTTAAACTTTACATTTCTCTCAGGCTCTTTCAAAACCTGCTGACAAAGCAACAGTTCAGTAGGATTCTTGAAACTGGAGAATATTATATATTGCATTTCCTAAAATGCTTCAGTGAGTAAACTAAAGATTTACACATTTTGCTGGAGAAAGACTGCAAAAATAGACCAAAGCTGAACAAAATGAATGAACAGCGGGGGGGGGGGGTGTCTAGTTGTCTACACAAGTAACTGAATAAAAAAATCAAACACCAACATCAGTACAACTCAAAGAGGAAGCTGAAGAAATCTGCCCAAAAGGGTGTACAAAATAGCAATGATATGTCAGCCAAGATGAACAAACTAAGAAAAATGTCCCCAGTGTATACGGCACAGCACCCTCCCCAGCCCCGCAAGCATCTACGGAAACCTGAAGGTTCTGGCTCAGGTCATCCCAGCAGCCTAGGAATCAGCACAAGATGATTAATTATCACCCCTTAGCGGTGTGGGATGGAAGTGTTCTTAACTAACTAAATTCCCACTGAGCAATGAACTGGCATTTCCAGCCTGGGGACAGTCCCTGCAGTCACTTGAAAAGGTTCTGTCTGAGCAGAACTGAATTACCTTTCCCTGGAGGAGCTCTCAGCCTCTGGCTCAAGGTCTGGAGAACAGCCTAGTGGTGTCCAATGAACACTGAGGATTTCGAGCCGGGAATAGGGACACACAACCTACAAACAGGGAAATGTTCTTGGAACCCGTCAGGGATAAGAGAATTTAGTGACAAGGAATAGAAGAATGTAGAAGATACTCAAATGATGTAGCACTGAGGTACGCAACAGTTCTCAAAGTGATAATTATGGACAATAAAAAATTGAAATTGACTAGAGGAACAACTTTTAAAATAAGCCACATGCGTTCACGGGTGCCGAGAGATTGCCCACAGCCGCAGTCTTAGAGGAGCTGGCTGCAATCAGTCTAAGATGATTATGTCCCATCGTGAAGAAAGCCTGGGGCTCTAGCTGAAAACAGTTCATCTGATCCCTAAATTAAAAAAGAAGAATGGGTGAGTCTACAATTTACAAGTCTTCCAAGAAGAACCTACCTGAACGATCACAGACCCAAGTTGGAAACTCCTTGAAGGAAACAAAACACAGAGAATTTGTAGAATTTGTAAATTTGTAAACTCAATCTAGCACAAAATGACATTTTTTTTTTTTCTAAATCGGGAAGGAAGAGGAGAGTCCTTCATTAGCACTGCCTCACTGAGAAAAGACAGGACTTGAACGTCGTGTCCCGCGGATGGTCACAGTTTGCCCAGAGACCTCAGCTGGGGAACACATCTGGTGGCTATCAGGAACGGAATGACTGTGTTTTCAAGCAATGTCTTTTAACTGATTTCACAAAATCTGAAAGTGCAAAGTGTTCCAGATCTGGAAGGAACCTTCAACATCGTCTGACCCAACGTTTGTTTTATAAACCAGATTTCCAGTCCCCATAACGCCAGGCCTGGCTTTCTTGCCATCTCCCCTTCCTCCTACATCCTTTCTTCAGAACTCCCCTGGCACACCTGTCTGACCCGAAGCAGCTGGCTGCCTGGGTGTAGAGACCTGTTGGCTCTGAGCCCTGTCAGGTGACCCCAGGGGATCTGTGGGGCACAGAGACAACCATTGCTGACCTAGAATGACACCCATTCTCTTCTGCTTGGACCCAAAGACCCCTGCCCTGACTAGAGGGACTTCTTTCCATTCCCTGCCGGGGCATTGAGTTTGAAGCCCTGGTCTCTCCTGGGCTGTCAGCCTTAACCATCTCTCCCCCTGCACGGACACCCCGAGATCAAAAATTAGCCAAAGATGTCAGAACATTGTTGCTGTGTGACTTGGGGCCCTCAGCAGCCTCATCTGCAAAATGGGCATAAAACCAATATGCTGTCCAGGATAACTCATAGGATTATAGTGAGCAAAATTTAGCATTTAAACAACAGGAAGGTTAAAATTAATATGTGGTTTTTAATACAAATCTCAGTAAGAAAGCAAGCCAGGATCAACGTGAGACTTGGGAGACGCACCTGCAGAGCGGTGCCCAGGACCGTGGACAGGCCTAACAAGGGGCTCTGCCTAATAACACGGCTGCGGGCACACATAGGCCTGCGCCCGGGGACACACAGCTGCCTCTCTGCACAGACTGTGAGGGTCACCCTGGATGTGGGGGCCCGTACCCCAATGCAGACCTCGCTGCGTTCATTCACGGTGCCCCCTCACTCCGTAAGATACGGATCTGAGGGCAGAGTGGGAATACTGATTTTGCTCCAGTCAATGGTGAACTTTTGATTATTTCACCTCTGTCTTGAAGGGAGCCGTGGTATCAGCCTGGGCTGCTCCCTGTGGGCTGAAGACACTTGTGACGGGCACGGCTGAGCTCCTGAACAGTCCTTTGCCCTCCCCGGGGTGCCACCAGCCATACGCAGTGGGGAGCAAGGAGCAGCCCCGGCTGGCTGCCCGTGCTGCTCGGTCGTGCTGAGAGCAGTCCCGGACGCGGCCACCACGGTGCTGCCAGCCTCCTTGGAACCTTGGGTCGGTTCCACAGTTTGTGCCAACAGTTTGTAAAGCAATGTGGCACGTCCCTTCCAAATGCACAACAAGAAACAATTCATCAGTGAGCTGCCAGTGCACATTTCCCGTGAGGCATGAAAGATTCCAGGAGCTGAGGGATGCCGAGGTCAACCACAGGCTAATAGTACGAGCCCGTCACCGGCGTCTGAAGAATGTTACGGAGGACCGTCGCAGCGCCCATCTCTGTTGTTAGGACCGGAATTACACCCGTCTCACTTCACAGTTGGCCATGTGCTGCTGGACAGGGTTCAGCCCCGCTAGCCCCTGGTGTGCAGAGGCCGGGGAAGCCGAGCCAACGGCACTGGAGAGGGACGAGCTGCGAGTCACACCCTCCTTGATTGATGACATGTAGATGGAAACTCACACCCCACAAGCAGGGATGTGGCCCAAAGAAAACCCCAGAACCCGTCACACCCTTCCTCTCTGTGTCCCATCCTTCCCCACCCCTCACACCCAGTCCTATTATCAGAGCGGAGTCAGTATGGGATGGAACGAGGAGCCTGGGTTAATGCGGAGGGAGGATCACACTCACTGGATAAGAGCATCCGTCCAGACCTCTCCCATTATGAGAAAAAATTGTGAGAGGAAACAAAGAGTTCCTTTTAAGGCTGAAGGATTGGAATCCCACGGATAAAGGAAATTCGAACCAACACATCTTTCCAGTGGCCCCTGTCCTTTCTACGTCCCTGCCCTGTCAGCTCCCACACTGTGGAGTTCCAAAAATGGTCTCTTGGTCATTGGAAGAAAACAATGTTGGCTCTATCAAGGGCAGCTAGGAGATCTCTGAACAGGAAGCTCTTCGTTCCATCCTACTAAGATAATTGATCCAAAACAGACACCAGAAAATTCAAACTGCTGCTTTGGTTTCTACTATCATGTCCAAATAAAAAGCCATTGGCTCTCTCCAGCCCAGCGTACCACCTCGGACCTCTAGCCGCTCTCCAACACCCACCAGATGATTCCCAGCGAGCTACGGTCAGAAATGATGGCTCTACGTAAGCACAGAAAGTCTCCACCAGTGATCCGCTGAGAGGTGCCGAGTGCTATTAGGAAGTTCCTTTTCAAACTGAATAGTTTATCCAGGGAAAGAGGCATATCCTTCCCTATCAACATGCACACTACCAAGTTGAGTAAATCAGAAACACCTTCTCCCGAGACAGCACCCTGAGCTTAGAGCTGGTCTCTAGGAAGAATCTTTATGGGTGACGATGATAATAATCGTGATGCTGAGTGGTCTGTTTTCCACATATCTGTAACAACACGGGTCTCTACAACCTCTCTTCATACGGCTTCCAGATTTGCCAATTTCATTATTTGTCAGGATCTCTCCACCCGGCCTAAGAAGAAACCATTCTCGCAAACAACAAAGACGTTTGTCAGCAAAGCTATTCACACATATAAGATCCAGTCTTCTGGCTGGGGCACCTCTGAGATAGTCCCCCAAGTCAGCAGCTTCTAAAAGAAAAACTGGCATCGCATAGGAAAAACTCAGTTAATGCACAATTAATTAAAAGCCCTAGACCAAGCAATCTCTGACCCATCAAGCCCCAGGACTCCACATTGGTTCTTTCAAACCCTCTATTTCTGGGAGTCCATGCTGCAGCCCATCAGCTTGGAAAAGGTGTGTCTTCCTTCTTAAACGGGAAGCCCACATAATAATAGTGATTTTTCCGGCTCATATTTCTGGTCAGGAACAGCATGCAGCTTTATCTCCCTAGGGTAGAAGAAAGGCAGCGGAGCTATCAAAACCTGCACCTGCACACCCCAAACTTCCCCAAAGCTGGGAGGGGCCTGCCTGCATCCCTGAGAGTAAATAAAGGAGATGCCAAAGGCCACCTGTTGCAGGGTCACTCAGACTGTGAGATGCCCCAGTGTGGTGACTCTCCGTGCTGTTAGTGCTCTGCTCATCCTCACATCCGCAGCTGAGAACATCGGTGGGATAAGACTAGAGGTGAGAGGATGCAAGTTCAAGGGCCCTGCCCCCTCAGCCTACCACACCGCAGAGAGATCCTTGTTTCAGCCTAAGAGAAAAACTTCCTTGGATCTCCCGAAAGAAACTACCTTTTGTGGGTTCAGACCCAAAGGCAGCTGTGGATGCATACGAGAAGGCCTCTTCATAGCTGCTTCACCAGGAAACCCTCCTGAGTTTTTGTCTCCTCATCTGTAAAATGCGGACTAGGAGACCGGCCTGCCTGCCGCCCTGGGCTGCTCCGAATGCCACAAGCTGGCCTGTGAGAAAGCCTGGCTTCTCCGTAGAGCCCAGGGCACACCTGCAGGGGTACTGCCCACGAATTCAGTTCAAAACCCCAAGGCTTTGTGAAACACTACAGTGGATTCTAAGTTAAGCATGACCTAGCTTTTCCCCCAGCAAAGAGCCGTCACCTGGAGCGAGAGACGAGAGGCGTGTAACAGATCTCTGTGTGGTGAAAAGAAGAAGGAAAAAGAAGCAGGACACATCTGGATGGCAGGATGAAAAAGGGATCGTTTTAAGCCTCAAATGTAAATACATGTATCTGTAAACATAATAATAAAGTCACGTGTATGTTTCATCTTGGGTATTCCACATCGTATGTATATAAAAATACAATACACATTACACGGGCATGTGTCTAATCCTATGACAAAGTCTGCGAGGCACAGCCACACTTGTACGTGTGGGTACCTGGGTACCTGGGTACGAGGGTGCGTGGGCACACATACAGCTGTAGAACGACTTCCATGGGCCAGCTCAGGATGCAGGAGTGGGAAGGAGCCTCAGAGGCAGATGCAATAGTATAAGGACATGTCATAAGGCACCACAGGAAAGCACAAGTCGTATCCAACGGTCAGTGTCCTCGGCTGAAATCTAACAACAATCCAGATCTCTTCCCCTTCCCCCGGGCATGAACCATGGGATTAGATCGAGGTCAGGGCTGGGAGGGGCATGGGAGGAAGTCCTAAGCATCTCCTTAGCCCAGCCTCCAACCGTGGCTTGCTTTCTGTGGCTGGATAGGATGTGCTACGTGGCTAAGAGGACATATTCACTCAGTGGTCTAAGACACATCGGGACAGGCAGTCTGAAGGCCTCAGGAGACTGGAATCCCATGAGAAAAATGACAGGCAGCAAGCAGAGCAAAGTACTTACTACCATCCCGGGATTTATATATATATTGACCATCGGTCCACGAAACAGTCCTATTAGCATCATTCCCTCCCCCACATAATAAGTGGTTCCCAGCTGTTCTGTGGCTGAGCAAATCAGATGGCAGACCACGTCTGCAACCACTGCAGGTGGGAAGTGTTGTGAAGTATTGTCTTTGGCACATAATGAAGGAGAATGTGAATCCCTCCCGCAGTCTGCGTACGACCCGTCTGCGTGTTCTTTCTGTCACTCCACAGCTTTTTAGCTAACGTGCACACACATGTTCTGTCTTTCACCAAAACAGGACCATGATCTCCCAGAGAGCAAGACACAGAAGTGTATCCTGTGGCTATTCCACAACACAGAGCATCGGGAAGCTTCTCACTCCGCAGTAAGTTGATAAGAAACTAGGCTGAGGGGCACCTGGGTGGCTCAGTGGGTTAAGCTGCTGCCTTCGGCTCGGGTCATGATCTCAGGGTCCTGGGATCGAGTCCCGCATCGGGTTCTCTGCTCAGCAGGGAGCCTGTTTCCCTCTCTCTCTCTCTGCCTGCCTCTCCATCTACTTGTGATTTCTCTCTGTCAAATAAATAAATAAAATCTTAAAAAAAAAAAAACTAGGCTGAGAAGTAATGAATGGGCATTTAAGCATCAATTTTGCCTCTTACTGGGACAGTGGGCAAATTATGAACCTTCTTAAACTTTCTTTTCTTCATCTATAAAATAAATATAAGAGAAGCAACTCATAAGGCTTAGCATAGTGCCTGGCAAAGAGTAAGCACTCAAAAAATGCTCGCTATTCTTCTTAATCGTTCACTCTTCCTGATGGACACACGGTGAGTGACTGAGTATGCCCCCGATGGCTCAGCCCCTCCATCAGCGAGAGGTGGCTCCCCTGTTCCCAGATGGTAGTCCTCAGCAAGGCTGGTGTCAGAAACTCTAGCCAATGGAGCTGCAACAGATCTCAAAGGGAGAGAAGGTGCCCCTGGGAAGGAACTGGAAATGGGGGTGTGCATAGTAGAATGGAGAGGTATACAGGCATTGGGTAGGCTGGGTGGCCAGGATATAATATATCTCCCAACACTCAGGACTGCCCACCCAAGGACAAACATTCTGGCTCAAAATAACGATGGCGCTTCCACTGAGACACCAGAGCCCTGCTGGGAAAATATTTGTGGCCCAGGGACAGCCAGTAACATCAGTCCCGTGAACCGGTCAAAGAGGTGAGCGATCCCAATTCAGTTAGGAAATCAATACCTCGTGAGAGTTTCAGGCGGTTCTGCACGGAGGGGAATCTGGCTGGCGAAGGCCAGCGTGTCCCGCAAGGCCTCGCTGACTTCCCGCAGCTCGCCCGGGGACAGCCCGCACACCAGAGCGGGCAGGTCACAGTCCTCCCATCGGAGGAGAAGCTCCTGCTCTTCTATGTCCCTTCTCAGCTGCTGGTCTTTTGCTTCCAGCACGGACATTCTTGCTTGGAGAGCTTCGATCTCTTTCTGCAGAGAACGGAGAAACCAGGTTACATAAAGGAACCCTCCGCGTGGCAGACGGCTCTGCTGGTAATGAGCCCTTTAAGTGAGAGCCAGCCACGTGCACAAGCGCCGTGAAGTTCCCTTCGGAGGCAGGCAGATTTTTGGAGGTTTGCTGGAGTGGAAAAACCACGCCAGCTTTGTATTTCTGATGAGCTAGCATAAGGAAAAACGTTCCCTCCCAAGTACTAAATAACTATGGGGGGTGAGCCAGGGATCTGACTTGGAAGAACCAAGCAAATACATAAATGACTTACTTCGTTTGCAGGCAGAAGACCTGGAACATAGGGAGAAAACACCCTGTGCTTGGGGTACAAGCCAACCAGGGAACGCAGGTCATGAGCTGACAAAGAAAAGCAAATAATCCTCGGTTGGTCTGTCCCCAAACATGAAAATGCAGTGTGTAGAGAAAGACGAAAATCACAGTTTCCTAAGTCTACAAGATCGAAAGAGCAATGGGACGCGGCAGACAGTGTCGTGCCGTGTACAGCTCATAAAAATATTAAATAAATTCCATTTCTACTAATCCAGCAAACCAAAATCTGAAGAATCTATAGAATATCATCCAGTCTTGAGGCCAGAGAATAAAGCAAGCAGCAGGTTAGTGAACGCCCATTGTGTGCGCGGTGTAGGAGCAGATGATCATCTCACTGCCCTTAGGATTCTGAATTTAAAATGAGATTCTTTCAATCCCCACACTCCCGAGCCCTGTGCATTGGTTTCTGGCTGACAAGAGCAGAGCTCAATCCCGGGGGTCTCCCCATCTCTTATCTATGGGCTCTCAAACCCAAAGTACAGATCACCTCCAACTTCTACCTCCTGACCCCACTTCCATAGGGGGTGGGGGATAGAGACTGAGGAGAGGCTGAACATCCAGCCCTGAGACACTCCAGGAAGAAGATAATAGGTCTCCCATAGGCCCAACATTACGATATCATCGGCACTGTTTCCCCACCTCCACCTCTGCCCACATCCCATTCTCTCCTTTCTTTCTTTATAACTGTGGTAAATACACATACCACAAAATTCACCATCTTAACCATTTGTAAGGCCAGTTCCATGGCATTAAGCACACCCACACTGCCACACAACACCACCACCAACAACCGTCCAAGACCTCTCCGTCTTATAAACCAAACCTCTGTCTCCATGAAACTCCTGTTCCTCGTGACCCCTCCTTCCCCCAGGTCCTGGCAACTGCCATTCCACTTTCTGTCTCTAGGAATCTCTAGGAACCTCATGTCAACAGAACCATAGTATTTGCCCTTCTGTGACTGGCTTATTTCGCTCAGCATGGCATCCTCAAGGTTCATCCACGTTGCACCACCTGTCACAACTGCCTTCCTTATTAAGTCGGTGTAATACGCCATTGTATGGATGGACCACATTTGGTTCATCCATTCATCTACAGACGGGCACGTGGGTTGCTTTCTCCTTTTGGCTTTTGTGCATAATGCTGTTTGGGACACTTCTCTGAGGGCTCAATCTCAGTTCCTATAGGCGTATACCCAGAAGTGGAATTGCTTCATGGCGTGGTCATTCTATTTTTAATGTTGTGAACACCCACCGTGTTTTTCTCTTCCACAGGGGCCCTATATCCTATTCTTAACACAGAAGTCAAAGTGAGTCTTTAAAATGTGGTCAGATCATGCTACTTCACTGCTTAACATGGCTCCACAGCCCAAACACAGAGAAGCCCGAGTGCTTACTAAAGTGTGCAAGGCCCTCCAAGACCCCTATTCTCCCTGACCTTCTCCTCTACTATTTTCCCCCACCCTGGCCTGCTGAATGCCCTCCAAATGTATGGGGCACATCCCCACTGCAGGCCTTCGCGTGGCTCTTCCCTCGGCTTCCATCTCAATGCACAAGGAGTTGATCTAAGCCTATGCCTTTGGCTCCTACTGCCCTACAACATAGGAAAGTGATAATTTAGGTATTAATTGTGTTTGTCATTTCTCATCTAGCTCCCCATGCCCACCCCTACTAGAACATCAACTTCACAGAAATCCTTGGCCTTTTAAACAATATCTGGCACAGGGGAGGCATTCAAATACCTGCTGAATAATGAATACCCACCTTTCCCCAGAGTTCTGCCGAGAACATCCCCCTCAAACACGAAAGATCCCAGGCTGGACTTACTTCCTGTCCACTCTGACATCCTCAGGAATGATGCGGACCTTTAACTGGCAAATATCGTTCAAAACCAAAACCAGACTTCCCATTTTCAGCTACCCAAACTGATGTGGAGAACAAAAGCAAAAGAAATGTAGAAAAAATCATCCAATTTCCTTTGCAGCCCACTGACAAGTACTTGAGACCGGCAGGGTGACCTTCCCCCAAGAACTCAACTTCGTCAGTGTGAATACTTTGCTGGAGGCAAAAGGCAACCTTAGCTTGACATTAGCCCAACTTCCAGGATCCTGCAAGTCTTTAACCCAGAAAAATCCCTTTGGAAACTTTCTTTATCTCTCTACCTACACCCCCCCCAAGATATATGTTAACAATCATCTTTGAAACATATGGCCTACTGATATACCTCTGAAAGGCTCCTGACTAAGAGTTTAGTACATAGTAGTAAATGACCTCTCAAGGTCCTGGAAACCTTGCTTCCCAATTCCTTAGAGACTTACACTATCCCTAACCCCTCCAACTTGAAAGTATATAATCAGTCCCTCTTCAAACCCAGTGCACTTCCTTCTGCCCACAGGTCCTGTCCCTGTGCTTAAATAAAACCATCTTTTTTGCATTGCAGACATCTCAAGAATTCTTTCTTGACCATTCACTCCCAAAAGCCATACATCACATCACAAACTTTTATGATGATACTCACTGAATATATAAAAGTGTACTGGAGAATATTTTCCAATTGTGATGACTTTTGCCTCCCTTTGCCACCTTGCTGTTGTGGGGACTTGGGTGGAAACTCAGATAATAAAATACTCTGCATGAGGAAGTAAGGATGGGAGGGCAGTCCACCAACTCGTTCAAGCCCCATAAACCAGTCTAAATGCATGCCATTGTTTAGAATTTAAACCAAGATTTTCACTTGGGTGTTAAAGACCTATGCTCTTTCTGGAAATCACGTTGCCTTCAACCGAGCTCCCTTGTTGTTCCCCATTCCTGCTCCCAAGCCTCCAGGCTCCAGCTGGTATGGACCCAGCTTCAAGGATCCCTGCATCTGGGGGAGGGGCCCCCCTCAACTTCCAGAGCACCCAATGGCCTCCTGCCTTTAACTCGGTGCTGCACCTGGACTTCTAGCCCCTGACTGGTTTCCACCAAATTTCACCCGCTGCTTTGGGCCAACCTGGAGCTCCCAGGAGATGTCTACCAGTTTTTCCCAGACCCGCAAGCCTTGCCCAGTCCACACTTAAAACTCTGCCCCTAACAACTGCTACTTACACTTCAACTCTATGCAATCTTCCATTAAGGTTTTTCACAGCACAGATTTCTTCCTGCCTTTCCAAAGAACCTCGTAAAAGGTCAAAATGATAAGAGGTGACAAATTGGCCTGGCAGACAAGGAAAGCATATTCGAAAGGTAACGAGGAATATCGAAAACAGGCACAAACAGCAACGAGCTTTCAACCCCTGTGTGTAATGAGATTCCTACAAGCCCTCCAGCGACCTCCACCCAGCTCCCCCTTTCGTACTTCACAGGTGGACGGCCAAAGCTCTAATTGCTACCCCTGAGCCGAGCAAAGACCCCTCCCCTGCTGCATTTGGCTTCCATGGGTAAGAAAAACGCTGGCCTAGTTCCTGAAGGTTCTTCACCTGCTTACCTGCAACTGCTGCTTCTCCTGAAGAAGCCAGTCTCGTCTGGTGACGGACACACGCAGGCTGTCCTGAGCGCTGGGTTCCAACAGCTTCGGCTCCTCCCTGGGTAGGGCGTGGGCGTCCTCACCGCAGGCCCTTAAAGTAAAACGTGCATATGGGTACAGATGTGGAGAAACTGAAATCCTCAGAGCTACGAAAATGTTAAGAGAAGAGTGCCTGGGTGGCCTGCAGAGTCCCAGGTTCGAGCCCCAGGTCAGGCTCCCTGCTCAGCAGGGACTCTGTTTCTCCCTCTGCCTCTCCCCCTCCCCACCCCACTCCTGCTTGGCTCTCTGCCTCTCTTTCTCTCTCTCAAATAAAGAAATAAAATCTTTTTAAAAAATATTAAGAGAAAGAAATTTCACAAAGTGGCCACCGGCTGTTCTCATCCTCAGGCGGGCCGCACGGATAAGGTCCCTAACTTACGTTTCTGTTTTAATTAAGATCTGTTGGGGCTTTCACTTTTCCACAGAGCTGAACTGCTATTTTTAGGCCTGCGCTGTCCAGCCTCGTGGCCCGTAGCCACATGTGCTCTAGATGTGCTGAAAGTGCAAGATACACACCAGATTTTAAAGACTTCGAATGAAAACAAAGAGCATAAAATATCTCAGTATTTTTTATGTCCGTTACATGTTGGAAAGACAATATTTTCAATGTATTGGGTTACATTAAGCAGACTTGTTAAATTAATTTCACCTGTTTCTTCTTCCTTCTATTTAGTGCGGCTACTGGATGAAATCATGTCTGTGGTTTGCACTGTATTTTACCGGACAGCACTGCCTCAATCATCCGGACACAACCAAATGCCAGGGGCTGATCTTGGCTGTGGGGATTAAAAAGAGGTCATGACTAATTCACAGATGCTTGGGTCACAGCTTCTCAGAAAGCGTTTGCTAAAAGACTGTCAAAACCCACTTAAGACCTGGCTGTGTCTTATTCTTGCAGGGAGTCGGCACATTTGGCCAAAGCAATGCTGGGGAAATGCAGGCCAAGCTCTAGGCTCTGCAGGGGTCTTGTGGACATTTACCCTTAAAGGATGACAAATTTGTCCTTAAAGATGGGCACAGAGGTTAGCTACAAAAATACCACAGTTTTTCTTAGTAGCCCCAAACTGAAAACACACAATCGTGGTCCCAAATGAGGACCAGAGCTGTAAATCATGGCACAGCCACACACAGGAAGGTTATGCAGCCACTAAAATCAGGTCACCAAAGATGTAGCCACTGATCTCTATTGTTATTCTCCATTGCTAAGTGATCTCTATTTCTATTTTTTCAACCAGCTACGACAATAATAGGTATACTCTGAAACAACTATTGTAAAAAAAAAAATTGTGTTTAAAAAATTTTGATGGATCAAAATGTTACCAGCTCTTCCCTCTAGGTGGTAGAATTACTTCTTTCGGCAAATCTCTGTTTTTCTAAGTCTTCTTAGTGAGCATATATTATTTCCAATATTATAATGGAAATGCTTTCTGCCACCTACACTAGGTAGCTATACTATTCACTTAAATAATTTCACATAGCCAAACTACTATAGCCCTTGGATAAAATAGGCATGTCTGCATTTGAAACAAATCACATATCATATGTTAATGATCCACGGCCAAGTAGGTGTCTGTAGCTTCTGGCCTGTCCCCTCCCCTGCCACCGGGATCTCCTCACAGACAGCTGGAACTGGGCTGCCGCGTGCATGGATGTCGGGGCTCACCAGACCAGAGCATGAAGCTGCGTGCTCTTATTTGTACATTCACAAAGGGTCTCACTCCCTCCACGTTTCTCAGAAAAGAAAATGGGCAACTTTTTTTTTAATTTCCATTTATGAGTAGAATTGTACAGTATTTGTCTTTCTCAGTCTAACTTATTTCATTTAGCATAATACCCTCCATGTCCATCTACTGTCCCAAATGGCACAATGCCATTCTTTTTTATGGTTGCCTAATATTCCCCTGTGTGTGTGTGTGTGTGTGTGTGTGTGCGCGCGCGCGCTCAGGCGTACCACATTTTCTTATCCATTTGTCTATTTATGGACACTTAGGTTGCTTGGCTATCGTAAATAATGCTGCAATAAACACGGGGGTACATATATCTTTCTGAGTTAGTATTCTCCTTTTCTCTGGGTAAACACCCAGTGAATGAATAAACCAAAAGCAGCATCGGACCTATGAATACAATAAGAATGAACTGATGGTTGCCAGAGGGGAGGGGTGGGGTGTTGGGCAAAATGGACAAAGGAGAGAAGGAGGAACAGCCTCCTGGTCATGGAATAAGTAAGTCACAGAATAAAAAGCACAGCATAAAGGACATGGTCGAGGATATCGTACCAGCCACCTGACAGGACAGATGAGAACTACACTGCAGTGAACACAGCCTACTGTACAAACTTGTCAAATCACTGAGTTGTACACCTGAAAGTAACATAATGTTGTGTGTCTGCCATATTCAGGATTCTGGAAGAAGGAAGGAAGGAAGGGAGGGAGGGAGGAAATGAGTAACTGATCTTAACATGTGTTTGTGCTCTGTTCATCTCCTTTCACTTGTACCCCATTTCATTGATTCATTTAGAAAAAGAAAACACTATCACGCCCACCTACGATGCGCCCCATCGATGGTGCCCTCTGCTAGGGACCCAGCAGTAAACAAGGCTCGGTTCCTGCGCAGAGCAGGGAGGGGCCAAATACAGCACAAGGAAAATACAAGGCAAAGGACAAATGCTCAACCCGAGCCCAAAGCAATTACCGGAGTCCCAAGGTGGGAGTGAGTCTCCCACTTCCTAAATCTTAATGTGGCATTTACACCGAGCAAGCCAACCAAGCACGGCAGGGAAGCAGCCCTACTAGTTTTAGAAACAACAGTAGAAACTATGTCCCCTCAGCTCTTCTTAGCCGGAAAGCAGCCCCTACAGAAAAGGGAAGCTTGCTTGTGTTCCTGGGCCTGACACAGATTCGGATTCTCTGAATATTCTCGAAAACCACTTACTTATTGTAACAGACCATGCAATTTAGACATTTATTTTAAGACCTGGGACTCTCTGATTCGTGTGCGTAACGGCAAATCCCAGTAGGAGTTGTAATAAAAATGCCTAAACTGATGATAATAAACAAGGATGATTGGAGAATTTTCTGTGCCCCAGACACGATCATTTTTAGCACACTCGCTTCTCATGGCAGACCTGAGAGGCCCATATTATTATGACAGTTTTGTCACTGAGGAAGCAGTGGCCGGGAGATTCAGGGACTTGCTCTCGGTCACCCAGAGAACCAGCAGCACAGCTGAGACGTCAGAGATGTGTCCCGCTGATCCTCCCTTCCCTGCCCTTTCCTGGACACCCTACGCCATTTGGGCTCTCAGCAAGATTATAAACTTCTGTTTCCTCCTGGCTTCTAGTTCCGTGCCTCCCACAGCCACGGATTAAAGCCCCTTGCTCCCTATGGAGCCGAGCCATTGGGGAATGACAGGGAGGAGTCAGCGCGGGGAGGGAGGTGACCATGGTTTGGGCCCCAGCCCTGCCTTTCTTTAGCTACGTGTCCTTGGACTTAATAATGCTCTCTGAACTTACCTTCCTCGTTTTTAAAATGAAGAAGGATGTTGATGCCTTCCCGGTGTGGCTGAAGGGGGGTGGGGGGTCATTACCAGTTTATTTGACAAATGAGCACGGCGCACCTACTGTGTGGGCCCCCCCTCCAGTATGAGGGACCCTCTGACCTCCAGGGGCTCGCTGTTTGTCACCCCTTGTGTGTCCATGTTTGCATCAGGAACGTGAGCTCTGTGTGCCTGTCCAGTGGACACGACGTCCTACCCAGGGTAATGATGACTAAAGAGAAAATGTCTCTGGGGATCTTCACACGTATCAGAAGAGGAAGCGTCTGGAACAAAACCAGCATCGGCTATGGCCGTCAGTAGGAAGGGAACGTGCCTCCCCCTCTGGGCTCCAGAGCCTCGGCCTGTCACACAGACACTCTCTCCAGACTGAGAGCCTTGGGAAGGGAGAGACTGAGCTATGCACTCAGTAGGGGCTTAGCCCATATTTGTTGAGTGGTTAAATGAGTCCGTGGCCTAGAAAATCCGGAAGTCATTTACATTCAGCTTTCTGTTGCATTGGATCATTTCTTTACACTAATTTATTTCCCCATTTGCTTTGCTTATGCAAATATTAAGAGTTTCCTGAATTTCCTAAATAGATACCATCTGGGTCGGGCTGGGAGTCATTGAAGGAAATCAACATAGAATTGGAAATTAGCTACCGAGGAGCTACAGGTGGGGAACTGGGAATTCTCCATATTATTGTTAATCACATTCATTACTTAATCCATAAGAAAAGCCCTAGCGATTAACCAAAACTCTTCTCTCCTCACACACTGTGACTCGGGGTGTAGAAAGCCATCCACAGATGGCTGAGTGGTGGCCCCAGGACACACCGCGGCTCAGCAATGACGCAGGGGACAGGTTTCCGTCGCTCGGTCCTCTGAGTCATGCTCCCTCTTCCTTCTGCCATGCTATTTGCTGTTCCCTTTATATTTAATAATTCTCAGTGTGTAATCCCTAATGTCAGTACAAATTAGCATTGCTGCTATAAACTAATCAGTATGTAAAACAAGCAAATCCCTCAGGGGCCAGAATTAAAAACACGAGCGTTGGAATGTTAGAACAGCCCTGGGTGCCCACGGGGACTCGGAGCCTCGAACACACTGCCCTCGGCCTCCCAGTCTCACGCAGGCCCCCGTCTGGGGCTGCACAGTGCTGGAAATACCCTGGCCTTTCTATTTTTGTCTTTTCCCCCAACCACGGAAAGAGGGAAGAATCTGTAAAATGGGATCCTACAGCACTGAAAGCAGCAAGAACACTCCTCATCTCAAGGACCCCGCACACCATGGGACTTTTGTGAGCATGCCGCTGTTCAGTATTACTGGGGAAAGAAGGAAACGCACTCTGGGCATCGACGTTTCCAGAGCCAAGTGGTTAATGAGTGTGTGCCTAAGATGAACCCATAGGGCTGCCTCCTCCCTAGCAACACCCGGGGCCCCAGGGCCTGCCAGCGCCCTCCTCCCGCTCCGAGAGGGGCCTACAGAAGCCCGTGGAGTGAGAACACGACAGGGCCGAGGAGATGCCAGACAGTGCCCCCTCTTTGGGAAGGTGGTGAGAAAGAAGTGGTTTTGGGCCCATCACAGAATCGCAGAAGTGCGGCTTAAGTCTAGAAACAGCTCCCTCATCCAACAAAGTGTCATACGTGATCAAGGCCACCGTGGTAGGACGAGTCCTGTAAAAATGCTGGGTATAACACCGATGACTTCACGGTTCTGCCTTTGTGCCTGTCTGTGATTGTGGGTCGGAAGCGTAAGGGGACTAGAGGGGAGGTCATGTTCCCTAGGAAACGAAGCAGTATTGTTTTATAGAGTCTTACGCCACTCAGAGAAATGACTGCCCCACAAGAGGGGCACGTCAATATTTCCCTGGGTTTTAATGTCAGTTATAAACATTTATACTTCTATGTACATAAACACATATACATTTACTTGGGTTATAATGTCGGTTATAAGCAGTGATGCCTGGCACCACCAGCTTCAGGACAGACTTCAGGGAAATATGAGCCAAGAGGATGGCATGGGGGACCTTTCTGTGGAAGAGGTCACTCACAATCCACTAATTCTAGAACAACCTCTGAGGAGTCCTCTATGGCTCACCCCACCTGCTTTCCTCCTCTGTTCCCATCTTGAGGTGAGCACAAGGGGTCAGGTTCAGAAACACGCCCTGCTGTGCTTCGGGGACAACGACCATCGTTACATCCTACCACGACGTAGGCACCTCAAATTCTACCTCCGGTTAAAATGGGTTAAACGGTCACTTTCTCGTCTTATGCAGTGTCTCTCCATGCCAGGCGGTGAACGTCGAGCTGGCTGTCTCTGAATTCCATGGTGGGATGCTGCTGCCCCTCGGAACAATTTGTTACTTAAACAAAGTAACAAATCCTGGAGGATTTACTAGTTAGCACTAGTAAATGTGCTTTACTAGTAGGCACATTTAGATACGGCCTTAAGAAATACATATACTGGCAACAGGTCTTTGGGGAGAAGGACGATATACGACCGAGAAGCTGGGCAGCTGGGAATGCCCAGCTCGCTCAGGGCAGAAGGCCGCCCCTTCATCGAAGCCGGGCAGCTGGGAACGCCTGGCCTGCCCAGGGCGGAACGCCGCCTGCTTCAGGGAAGCCGAGCACCCAGGAACGCCAGGTCAGCTCAGGATGGAACGAAAACCGCCTGCTTCCCTTTTTCGTTGTCGCTCCTTTTCTCTTCCCAGAAATGCTCGTTGTTAGTTAGATGAGTCCTTTGAATGTAAACCTTACCCTCCTCCTTGCTTGCCTGCAAGACTGACTAAACTAACGTTTGACCTTCATCAGTCCTTCTGTTGGCTATTGTTCTCTATCTAATAAAAGTGAGACTGTGGAGTTGCTCCTGGCAGCCGTCCTTTTCTACTGTTCTCCCCTGCTCCCAGTCTTTTGCAGCTGACTTGTTTGTGCCTAATTCTTCTCTCGTCGCCGACTGGAAGTGGCAGTGGGAGGGTCCCAACATGACAACTATGACAACTAAACGACAATAAAGAATCACGGGGTTCAAAGGGAACAGAGGAAGAGCTGGCCAGAGGAAAAATGACTCAGTCCAGAAGCATCACCAACTGCTCCCACCTGAAAGGAAGTAAGTGAGCAGGCAATATTTGGACAGGCAAGCCACAGCTCTGCCTTGATAAGCCCCATGGAAAACCATTGTCTGTCTCTGTTTTTAAACATTGTTGTATTTTGTCTACTTGTGTTTTAAGTTATCACTGGGCAAAAGTCTTTGATAAAGGACATTTTGCACACACACACCCCTCCGCCCCACATACACACATTTTAAGGTGTAAGTGTGACCAATTTTAAGGTGCATATTCCAACGGGAAAATACATAGGATTGGGGCGCCTGGATGGCTCAGTGGGTTAAGTCTCTGCCTTCAGTTCAGATCATGATCTCAGGTCCTGGGATCAAGTCCCGAATCGGGCTCTCTGCTCAGTGGGGAGCCTGCCTCCCCCTCTCTCTCTCTGCCTGCTGCTCTACCTACTTGTGATCTCCCTCTCTGTCAAATAAATAAATAAAATCTTAAAAAAAAAAAAGAAAAGAAAATACATAGGATATATAGTCAGAGAAATGCAAGCTATTAATGAGAAAATGATCAGTCGTCTGTGTGGTAGTCAGCCAAACCTCTTTCTTAGGAGAAAGACAAAAATAACTCTTTTATTTTAATACAAAGTCTGAGACAAGGATCTGAGTTTGGGCTGTTTTCTGGAGAAGTGACCCAAGAAACTACGAGTGAGGGATTGAGAAGCAGGAAAGGTCAATAAAGGGCACATTATTGAGCTGATCACCACGGGGCAACTGGGGCTTAAGTCTGCCAGGAACCATCTGGAAAAAAACAGGTGGAACGTACCTCAGAACTGCCCCCTAGAGGCTGGGTAGGCTGGCATATTTATCCTCCAACTCCCACCCCAGGGCTTGACCATGGCCTTCAGGGCCATTACCCACTTCTGGTTCTCACAAGCTTCGGAGAAAGCCCCGTGGTACATATACCTGTTGGGTGCCTAAGGTGGACAGGAATGTCCGTGGCTGGAGCGGAAATCGGGGAGAGGCCAAGGGACTGGGACACGGGGCATGAAGTATCTGTTGCAACAGACTTTCAGATGGATGAGGAGGCCCTCAGCAGGGACAAAGAAGCTGGAGAGCCATGGCAAGGCCGAGAGGGTCTGCAAAGGGGCGGCCTGAGCGCCCACCATTCAGTGTGACAGAGATAGGTGCACTTCCCACGAATCAGGCAGTTATCTTCCCAAAAGTGTGCCCATGGTGCAAGAGGGCCTACAGAAAGAGGCGGAGTGAGATCTGAAAAGGGGTGGTTGCATTTCACATCAGGATCTGGGCAGTGTGGAGGGCCTAGGCTGTCGTCTGGAGAACCCACACCTGACTGCCACAGACAACGGGCATGCCAGAGCCCATGAGCACGGTAGCGACAACCAACAAGACAAAGGTTACAGACACTGGACATACATACTCTGTCATACAGAGTGGTTATAGGAATCCCCAGGAGGCACTCATTTGTATTATTCATTAGTACTGGAAGTTTCCCATGTCAATACAACTATTTCACTTCTGTAGGAAAAGTATCATTCTTTGGAACTTATCCCTGTTTCCTCCTTGACTCAAAGAGAGCCTCAGGCCTGCGAGAATTTTTTTTTTTTTTTGGTCTGGCTCCAGGCCATGTGAGCTTTAGCTCCGGCCCATGGCCCCCTGGTGGCCTCTGTGAGAACTGCAGCCACAGCCCTCGGGTTGGGGGAAATCCATGAGTCCAGGTGACCCCGCTGATGACAGCCTAGATGGGCAGCTGGCACACTGAAAGGCAACTTTCTGAAGATTATTGTGAACTACATAATTCTGTTCGTATCCATTAGAAAAATTTAAGAAGTTGATTTTGAGTCACTATTATCTAATTGCATCAATAATAGGACAGGTATTTTAGCAAAGAAAAGCCACAATTATACATATATCACTAAAGTTTGAAAAATAGTGATCTCATTCAAACCCCTCATTTTCTGATGAGGAGAGTGAAGTGTGGAGAAGTTAAGAAACTATACCAGGTCCTACATAGCCGATTAGTAGAGAAATCGGACCAGAACTCGGGCTCCCGACCTGTAATCCGCGGTTCTATCAAGAAGAACTGTAGAAGTCCTTGCCGGAGGCATCAGAAAAAAGGCAGAAGGAGCATTTTCTCTAGGGAAATTGAGCCACGTTAGAGTGCAGGTTCGCGCTCTCTCTCTCTCTCTCTCTCTCTCTCTCAATAGATATCACATATACGACCATATTCATTCAGTCAGTGAATATTTATGGAATACGTATTTGGGATCAGCCACTGTTCTAGTCTCCAGGAATAAAAGGGTAAATACAAACACGGTCTTGTCCTTGAGCTCACTGTCTGAAGAGCAGACTGATAGTCCAAGACACAGACTGATTTATTGGAGACCAAGGCAGGGGTGAAGTCATTGAAGGTGCTCCAGTCATTCAAGGGGGGAGATGGTGTGATTTCAGGACAAGGTTTCACAAGGACGGCAGCTGAGCTGAGTCTCGAAGAATGAGCAAGAGGCGGTCACAGTGGGCCATGTACAAGATCACAGAATTCAGACACATTACAGCATGCGGGTGACTTCTAACACTTCAGTGTGTGGGGACTGCAAGGGTTGGTGATGGCTGCTTAGACTCTGGGCTACTGAGAAGCAGGGCAGGAGCTGGACTGGAAAAGCTTTGAACATCATGCTAATTAATCAGTACAGATCTCATCTGGAAGATGCTGAGAGCCATTGGACATGCACAATTATTACCATCTGTGGTTCTGAGGAGGGTGGGAGACAATGATACTGGAATCAGGAGCACCAGCAAGGGGACCATTGCAGTAATCTAGATGAGAAAATCTGAGGAGCCCCTGGTGGCTCCGTCAGCTGAGCACCCAACTCTTGATTTCAGCTCAAGTCATGATCCCAGGTTTGCGAGATCAAGCCCGAAGTTGGGCTCCAGGCTGAGCACAGAGACTGCCTAAGGTTCTCTCTCTCCCTCTGCCCTGCCCACAACACTTGTACCTGTGCCACACTCTCTCTTTCTAGAAAGAAACAAACAAACTCTGAGTGACATGAGTGAGCAAAGTGAGTGGGAATGAGATAAGGTCAGACAGTAGGATCAACAATGAAGTTGGAAGTGAGGCAAAAGGAGGCGTCATGTATGTCTCAGAGTTCCCGCCTGGGGAACTGGGTCAGTGACGTAAGTCACGGAGATTGGAGATATATTAGAAGGGGCTGACAGGGGAGAAGGACAGTAAATCTAATAAATAGTTTAAAGATAAATTTAGTAAAGGCAAGGAAAAAAAGACAGTACATTTTTTAGGATAAAATAAAGATAAAGAAATAGTAAACTTGTCAAAGTTAGGGAGATGCTCATTAAAACCCGAACGGTAGGTTGGAACCCTGGATAGGGATCAGGGCTAAGGACAGAAAAGTGAGGGAAATTAGAATGTTAATAGTACCTGAAGCAAGGGAGTATTTCATGTCACTATATATAGTGAGAGACAGGACGGGCTAGAACAGAAGACAGAGGAACATGCATATCAAGGAGACAGGGAGAGGAAAAGGAGCTCACAAGAGATTGAAAAGAACAGCCAGCAAGATAGCAAGAAGACCAGGAAAGGATGAGTCATGAAAGCCCAGGGGAGAGAGTCTAAGGAGGGAATGTGATTGAAAATTCCAGACAATGCAGTGATACAGAGCAGAATAAGAATTGAAAAATGCCCTTTAAATCTAACAGAAAATCACTGCTGACTGCAACAGTGATAGAGATGGAAATCAGAGGACAGATGAAAATCAGGTCAGAAATCAGATCATAGAGGTCAGATCCCATTCACCCCAAAAGTGGACAAGAACTAAAAAGTACAGCATGCAGGTAATCCCTTAGGGAAAATGATAAGGGGATAACAGTTAACAAGGGAAGCCGACAGCTTATATTGGCTTAATAAATGGTTAATAAAGGCCTATACTTTTATGTAAAGTTGAACTCTATGAAGCTGCCTTCTTCATAAGACACAGTCAGATAGAAGGAATGTCAGATAGTGTAACCTGAGTAACAATTGGTGATACTATGTTCACTGCGTTCCATGAGAAACTCAGCCAAGATCATAACGAAAGCATCACTTTCCATTCAAATCATATGTAGGTTAAAGAGATAGTCATTGAAAAGCCTTTGCCAGCTCTGACTCAGGCAGCTCAGCAAGCGAGTTCCAAGCCGGGACTCACGCCAGACCACCAGCCCTGTGTCTGAGCTTGGCACCCACCTGCTGGGGGTTCTGCATGAGCCCCTTAACCTCTCCTGGACCGAGTACAAATATAAATACAGATGACAATGATGGTGACCTCCATGTAGATTATATATAGTACTTCTACCTCCTAGAATTGTCTTGAGGATTAAATGAGTTCCTTCCTGTCCATCGTAGGAAGAATAGGTAAGCAAAATGTGGTCCCTCCTCACAATGAAATAGTACTCAGCCTTCTTTTTTTTTTTTAATTTTTTTTTAAAAGATTTTATTTATTTGTCATAGAGAGAGAAGCGAGAGCAAGCACAGGCAGACAGAGTGGCAGGCAGAGGCAGAGGGAGAAGCAGGCTCTCTGCCAAGCAAGGAGCCCAATGCGGGACTCGATCCCAGGACGCTGGGATCATGACCTGAGCCGAAGGCAGCCGCTTAACCAACTGAGCCACCCAGGCGTCCCAGTACTCAGCCTCTGAAGGAAGAAAATTCTGACCCACGGCATGATGTGGATGGAACTTGGGGACATTATGGTCAGTGAAATAAAGACAAATATTGTGTGATGCCATTTATACGAGATCCCGAGAAGAGTCAAAAAATCAAAGGGACAGAATGTAGAATGGTGGTAGCCCAGGGCTGGGGACAGGATGGCAAATGGGGAGCGCATGTTTAGTAAGGACAGAATGTCAGTTTGGGAAGAGGACGAGAGTTCTAAAAATGCATTGCGGTGATAGCGGCACAAAGCTATTGTGTCTCCAACCTGTACACTTAAAAATGGTTGAAATGGCAAATTATATGTTACATATACTTTATCACAATAAAAATGAAAAGAAAAGTAGTTAGTTTCTAAAGCCCTTGGTAACCATTATGCGAGCGTTGTTAAATAAATAGAAACACATTTATTGTGTTTTAAATAGTTAAAACACCTTTATTTATTTTGTAACACAACACATTGGCAGATGCTAACCACGACCCAAGACGGGAATGAAGGACCCCAAAGAACAGGAGAAAGAAAGAATTCAGTAGAGAGTCTAGTTGGGAAGGACTCCGTGCGAGAAATGGAGAGGAAATGAGGATACTTCAATGCCGGATAAAAAAATGAATAGAAACAGAGAGGTGCAATCCATCTGCCCTTCAAGAAGCCCAGAAGAAGTTCACTCAACAAATATTTCTAAGGAAGCACCTGCCAAGGGTCCGGCACGCAGCTATGAGCTACCAGCAAACTGCAGGGCGAGAATAGGCGACAACAATCGGCATCGCTGTTAAGACAGGCTGTAGGGGAGCACCAAGGCAGACGGAAGGAATGACGCCATGCACACTTAACAGGAATAAGCCAGACAATCGATCTTGCAATTTTCGGGGTTCAGAAGAAGTTGGAAGTAAAATGTAATTGCTGTGGCCATGTTTAAACCTAAGCAAAAGCAGGCCTGACCTGTGACGAGGCCGCTGGCGTGGGTCACAAACGCCTTCTCTTGCACGCTTTTACCCGGAAGAGAGGCAACAAGCAGGTGGATGAGAGCAGGGTCCCCAGACTTTCCAGATGTGCCAGTGCCTGGGACCCACCCCCAGAGAGCCTGATCTGGTCCTGTGGGTGGAAGCTGGACATTTAAAACCTCTCCAGGTGATTCAAACAAGCAGCCAGGATTGACAGCCACTTGCATTAGAGAGCTCCATCGTGCCTGCAAACCAGCAGTCCCCGGGGACCCCTGTGTAGCAGGAACAGCCAACAGTGATCAGAAGCAGGAAGCAAGTCAGGAGGAGCAAGTGCTCTCGGCCTTCAGGCAGAGACGACCACCTGCAGATCCTGCAGGCTTCCCAGGCAGCTCCTAACAAGAGCGAATGCACCCCACCTTCTGAGAAGCTCGGCTTCCCAGGGCAAGCTTGGCACCCCGACCCTCCGGGAGGGTCTCTCCCTGTCCATGAGCAGAAACGGCTTCACAGGGGAGCGGGACCCACACCAGGCGCTCACTCGGGAAGGAGCCCCCACCTGCCCAACCAACCAACCAAAGGGCACATCCCAGGAAAAAGTGACTGGGGGTCTCCCTGGCTGTGTCAAGCCCCGCTCTTCACCACGTGGGAGCCAGGAGAGGAAAGCAGGGGCAAGGGTGAGTACTCACGGCGGAGCGGCCCTGCGGTGCTCGGCGGCTTGGACCTGGGCGTGCAGGTGGCCCAGCAGGCTGCAGAGCGCCGGCTGCCTCGACGGGAGCTGGAAGTGCAGGCTGCTCCTCTCTGTGTCCAGCTCCTCCAGCCGGTGTCTTAACGCCTCGGCTGGAAACCCAGAATGTGAAAGAGAGGAGTCAAGAGCTGTGACACTTGAGATGGGGAACCCGGCATCCCAGAACCCTGCCCCCCACCGCGTTCATCCTAATGACCTAACATGACAGCCCCTGCGTTCACAGCTGCCACCGCTGTCTCTCAGCTGCTGCTTTGAAAAATCTTCTTACCGAGGGCGCAGTCTCCCTGATTTTTATTCTTCCTGGTGTTAGAATGCACAGTTTATTGATTGTTTCTGATGTCGAAGAGGTTCCTGCCTATGGTCTCCTCTCGGATGTTGATAGATTCCTGTCGCACACTGAGGTCTTTCATCCATTTAGAGTTTACCTTTGTGTGTGGTGTAAGAGAATGGTTGAGTTTCATTCTCCTACACATAGCTCCCCAATTTCCCCCGCACCGTTTATTGAAAGGACTGTCTGTTTTCCATTGGATACTTTTTCCTGCTTTGTCAAAGATTAGTTGACCAAAACCAAAAGGCAACCCACAGAATGGGAGAAGATATTTGCAATTGACATTACAGATAAAGGGCTGGTATCCAAGGTCTATAAAGAACTTCTTAAACTCAACACCCAAAAAATACATAATCAAGTCCAAAAATGAGCAGAAGACATGAACAGACACCTCTCCAAAAAAGACATACAAATGGCTAACAGACACATGAAAAAATGTTCATCATTAGCCATCAGGGAGATTCAAATCAAAACCACATGGAGATACCACCTTACACCAGTTAGAATGGCAAAAATTAACAAGGCAGGAAACAATGTGTGTTGGCAATGATGTCGAGAAAGGGGAACCCTCTTACACGGTTGGTGGAGTGCAAGTTGGTGCAGCCACTTTGGAAAACAGTGTGGAGATTCCTCAAGAAATTAAAAATAGAGATACCCTATGACCCAGCAATTGCACTACTGGGTATTTACCCTAAAGATACAGATGTAGTGAAAAGAAGGGCCATCTGTACCCCAATGTTTATAGCAGCAATGGCCACAGTCGCCAAACTGTGGAAAGAGCCAAGATGCCCTTCAACGGACCAATGGATAAAGAAGATGTGGCTCATGTACACAATGGAGTATTACTCAGGCATCAGAAAGGATGCGTACCCACATTTGCATCAGCATGGATGGAACCAGAGGCGATTATGCTGAGTGAAATAAGTCAAGCAGAGAAAGATAATTATCACATGGTTTCACCTATTTGTGGAACATAAGGAATAGCATGGAGGACATTAGGAAAAGGAAGGGGAAGATGAAGGAGGTGGAAATCAGAGGGGGAGAGGAACCATGGGAGACTATGACTCCGGGAATCAAACTGAGGGTTTCAGAGAGGTTGGGGGGGAAGGGTAGGGGGATGGGTGAGCCTCGTGGTAGGTATTAAGGAGGGCACATATTGCAAGGAGCACTGGGTACTATACACAAATAATGAATCATGGAGCATTACATCAAAAGCTAATGAAGTACTGTATGGTGACTAACATAATATCGTAAAAAATATACAGTTCATGTATTTCTATCGTGGTCTGTAAGAGGATACATATTTTTTTTCAAGATTAAATTTTATTTTTTTATTTTAATTTATTTATTTTTTTCAGCATAACAGTATTCATTATTTTTGCACCACACCCAGTGCTCCGTGCAATCCATGCCCTCTCTAATACCCACCACCTGGTTCTCCCAACCTCCCACACCCCGCCCCTTCAAAACCCTCAGATTGTTTTTCAGAGTCCACAGTCTCTCACGGTTCACCTCCCCTTCCAATTTCCCCCAACTCCCTTCTCCTCTCTAACTTCCCTTGTCCACCATGTTATTTGTTATGCTAAGAGGATACATATTAATTATTTTTAAAATCATGGTCTTCACTTGGGGGAAAAGTTACTAATTTTGATGAGTTCCATGTCTTCAGTTGAAAATGTTAGTGCCCAAGCTTGGATTTTAAGAACATTTCCTTAGAAACTGCCCATCAGGCTAGAACCAGTTGCAATTATTAAAATAATAAAAGCAATGTTCCTGTTCTATGTTACAGATGATCATATATCCACCTCTGTTATGGGTCCTATAATTTTTTTAATGAACTGAATTTTCCCTAGGACGAGGGACAAACACAGAATCACTGTAAAACAATTCTTCTCTAATAAAGTAAACTTCGAAAAATTGGAATCCCCTCCAATAAGAATTCATCTTCATAACCAAACACCTAAAGAATGGGAAAGGCTCCCATAAAACTATTTTTGCAGAAATATGAGGACTGGGTTTAAAAATATCATTCATCAGATCTTCCCTCCAACTGGTCCTTGCCAGGCGAGGGGCAGAAATTTTGATGGGCTCCACATTTGGGCAGTAGGTGGGCCTTGGGGGCCCCCAAGATCTCAAGCGGCCACCCTGGCATGAACGCCTACCGCCTACCCTGGTGTGCAATGCAAATGTTATCCTCTGTGTGTGCGGTGGTGAGAAGATACTTGGAAGCTCTACCCTAGATCACACTCCTGTATGTTTCTATGCCCTACAGACCATTTTCCAAGTAGGCCTTTTCTATAAGACCTAATTTTAAATTAAAACACTGTCTCTAACAGGCTTGCTATTTTTTTTCAAAGATGTATTTATTTGAGAGAGAGCATGCAAGCATGAGCATGAGAGAGAGAGAGAGATGGAGAGAGCACACAAGGACAGGGGTGGAGGGAGACTGAGAGTGAGAATCCCAAGCAGACTCTGTGCTGAGCACGGAGCTAGACACGGAGCTCAATCCCAGGACCCTGAGATCATGACCTGAGCCGAAATCAAGAGTCAGATGCTCAACTGACTGAGCCACCAAGTGCCCCCAAGAAGCTTGTCATTTTTAAAACACTTTGGAGGGATGCCTGGATGGCTCAGATGCTTAACCGTCTGTCTTCAGCTCAGGTCATGATCTGGGAGTCCGAGATCGAGTCCCATATCAGGCTCTCTGCTCAGCAGGGAGCCTGTTTTCTCCCTCTCTCTGCTTACTGCTCTGCCTACTCGCTCGCTCGCTCTCTCTTTCTCCATAAAATAAATAAAATATATATATTTTTTAAACACTTTGGACAAAACTTTTTGTCTTCACCCGCAGAGGTCACTGCTAATACGAGTGCAGCCCTCGACATGACGGTTCCCTCCTGCTGGCCTCCTCCTAAAACACACAGCCTTGGGCGTGGTGGGCAGCAACCACCTTCTCCATTAACTTGCCATATTCACTGGGACCAACAGCCAGGAACATGCCAAGAGAATTTTCCAAGGATTCATTCTTATAGCACCAGAAAGGGTCATTTACTGACTCGAAGACCAAGTCACAGGTAACAGCCAAGGGTTCTCAGTCTGTGCCACCTTCATCAGAGTGAGAGCTGGCACTAATCCAGACACACACCTACAACACACAGTGAAGTCTGGTCTGGCAGTTCTTCCAGAATAACGCCAAAACACACCTCTTCCCTTACACCGAGCTTCAAACATCTTTTTAAAAAATATAATCTTATTTCATGTTAGTTCATTTTTTAAATTTTAACCCATTAATTTTACTACCTAGTTATCTACTTAATCCGTGCTCCATAAAATCAAACCGCCATGAAAAGCCATACATTCTTACATCACATGCTTTAGAATAACATCTTTGTGCTTTCAGAACGGGTGGTAAAGCGTGTCGAGACACTGTTACGTAGGAATGGGGACAAAGCCCGAGTCTGCGTCTCTGCCCCGCTGCTTCCTAGCTGACCTTCCAGCTACTTAACCTTTCTACAGGTTAGTTTGCTAATCTGTGGAATCAGGGCTAATAATAATATCTGTGTCCCAAGGTTTCCTGAGGATTAAATGAGATAATCTACTGCAAAGCGTGTAGCGCCAGACCCCGCACACATCATGTGTCCGAAGGGTTGGCTAATGTTAGCAGGGCCTTGAGGTCATGGCCTTGGAGTGTTGGCGAAGCCGCTAGACACCAGCCTGGCCTCCCTCTGCCCCACCCTGCCAGATTCTAAACAGGACCCTCCCAAGGGCCGGGGAAAGGCCCTTGGGCACCTCAAGCCCACCCAGCAAACCAAACCCTGGAAACGGTCAATGTGAGGTGGAACATCACATTCACAATGAGTTTTGGAGGAAATACGAATTATCCCAGGAAATATTTGTGATTCACTGTGCTCTGCATTGCCACTCACCTTTGAAAGGATGACCTCGAAAGTTATTTCCGTTTTATGACTGGAAAGGTGCACCAGGACAGTCACTGCACATGTGAGGGTTTATTGTCCCCAGTCTCTAAATGGCCTCCTATCCCTGTTCCTCAAATGGCTCTCAGCTACCTGGGGTTTCACCTCACACGCTGACATCACTTCTGCCCAGCATGAGGGTGCATTCTCCTAGTCCTCCAACGTGTGCCCCTGTTCGTTAATTCAATATTGCAGGCAGAGGGCACTCCCAACCAGGGCAAAGGCCCTGAGGCAGCTACTGAAGGTGAGTGGGGGTTGGAGTAGGCTTGGTCTTCTGGACGGTCTGTTGACCTGGTGGGTGAGGGGAGACCCTGGAGGGTTTTGAGCAGTGGAGTGATATGACTGACTCTTGCCTAACGGGCTAAGCTGGGGGCTTCCCTGGGGTGAGACCACTGAGAGCAGAAGGCCTGAGACCAGCTGCACGGTTACTGCAGTTCCCCGGACCTACAAGTGAAACGGGGCTGGTGGGCGGTGACAGGATTTCAGATATTCTCTGACAGATGGAACACCAGGAATGGACAAAGACAGAGGTCCAAGTGATCCCAGTCTTGGTGGCCCGTGGAAAGAGTTATGGATGTGTCTATGTTTGAACGTATGTAAATTTTCTGTCTTTACCCACCAAGAAAACCTGGAAGCAATGATCCCCAGTAGCAGTGAGCATACCCAGCACACAGACCTGGTTTCCAAACACCAAACTCTGTGAAAGGAACCAGAGCCCTTTGGAGAAACAGCTCACTGTAGACCTGAAGATGGGCCAGACTCTGAATATCTTGTACCCAAAAATGAGGACATGCTCAAGGACTGACGGAGACATGGCCATTGAATACAAGTCCATAAAATAAAAGGAGCTCCCTCAGATGCAATCTTGGATCATTTGAGAATCAAAAGAGTCATCCTGTTAATGAAGTATAATCCACTGACTAGAATACGAACCCATAATCCACGCTAATAAAATGCCAACTAATAAAGAAGATCGGAGGGAGGCAGGCAGGGGATGGGCTAAATGGGTGATGGGCATGAAGGAAGTCATTTGTGATGAGAACTGGGTGTTGTATGTAAGTGTGAGTCACTAAATTCTACTCCTGAGACCAGTATTACACTCTATGTTAACTGACTAGAATTTAAATAAAAATTTGAAGGGAAAAAAAAAGGAATGGAGGTTTGGTTAGGTGCAGTGGAATCTTACATTATCTCCCCACAAGACACGAATCAATTTGCAAAGGACAAATGGTAATTTTGTGGTGGAGAGACGGGGAAAGCACCAGCACAACCAGATGGTCAAGGCTACCATCAGCAGCGGCGGCATGACAGATCTACCTTGTGTGACATCGAGCGAGATACATCAAGAAGTACTCCGTTCGATTTCCATAACGTTCTTGTCAGGGCAGCATGACCTGGACCTCATCATGAGGCGACATCAGTGGATCCGGGTTGAAAGTCATCTGACAAAATGGAAGGCCTACATTCCTTACAACTTCCAAGGACAGAAAAGACTTGGGTGTTGAGAATCATCCCAAATCAGAGTAGACTAAAGAAACATTCCTGCATGCAATGGGTGAACCTTGACTGAACCAGAAAGAAGAAAGGAAGAACGGCGGCAACGCTGTCGAAATGCGCAGGGTCCATAGACCGGATGGGAGCAGCGTATCAGTGCTGCAAATTGGTGGCCTGTGATTGTCCTTCTTTAGGGGGATAGCCAAGGGCATATGCAGGCCTGAGAGGGCATCATGTCTGCAGCTTAGGCTCAGCGGCTCGGAAGGGGAGAGTGACAATGGATCTGTGGTATCTGCTTGGGGAATCAGAGCGAGGGAGATATTCGACTTCTTTGTACCAGACTCACAACTTTTCTGTAAGTGGAAAAAATTTTATTATTTTTAAATTTGTGTTTTTAGGGGCACCTTGGTGGCTCAGTTGGTTAAGTGTCTGCCTTCGGCTCAGGTCATGATCCCTGCATCCTGGAATGGAGCCCAACATCAGGCTCCCTGCTCAGCAGGGAACCTGCTTCTCCCTCTCCCACTCCCCCTGCTTATGTTCCCTCTCTTGCTGTGTGTCTCTCTCTATATATAAAATAAATAAATAAAAATATTTTAAATTGTATTTTTAATAATAATTTTTTAATATTTATTTTTTAATTATTATTTTAAAAAATAAAGGGGTGGGTGCCTGAATGGCTCAGTCAGTTGGGTGTCTGACTCTTGGTTTCCACTCGGGTCATGGTCTGAGGGTAGTGAGATTGGGTTCCATGCCGGGCTCTGCACTCAGCAGGGAGTCTGCCTGAGACCCTCTCTTCCTCTACCCCTGCCACTCCCCGGCTCATGTGCTCACTCTCTCTCATAAATAAATAAATAAATAAATCTTTATTAAAATATGTATAGATGGATAAATAGATAACCATGGCATTACTAAATGCTGTGTTTGTGACTATCATATCCCTTTATTCATATGAATCCTGCTGGGTGTTTAAGAAGATCTCTCCCATTGTTCTATGTGGCCCCTTGGTTGAGGGAAACACAACTCACTTTCTTGGTCTTTTCTCTCTTTCAAACCTCTGCGAGCTTTCTGTCCACATCGCTCATCTGATGTCAGTTTGCAGCTCAGGATTTGAAGCCAGAGCACAGCAGGTGCTGAATAAAGGCGGGCTGCTGACCCTCTGACTGATAGAGCAGCAATCGTTCTAGAAATTTCGGTGGCATTTTGTAAATACAGCTGAATAGTAAAAACAAACAAATGCAAAGTAGACCGCAGAAGACATTATCACGTGATAAGCAAAATGAGACATTAAATGATAGGTCCTAATTGAGCCAATGTATTCTATTTACAGATCTAACATGCCTTACTCGTAGGACCTCCGCAATAAAAATGCTAACCATCATCTCATTCCATTTTGGACCAAGTAAATGCATTTTTTGATACCACTACAACATATTTATTAATGTTTAATTGAGGGTCAGTGTTCATCTGTCTTCCTTAGCACATCAGTACTAAATGCTTGTTACTTTGGGGCTATAATTTGGAAACAGAATGAAAGAAAAGTACTTTGTGCATCTATGAATAAATAAGCAAATAAGCATTCACAGAACAGCAAGAAATCTTCACACATAAAGACATCCTGCTAATAGATTCAATTTCCGCTGCCCCGCTCTGTCTGCAGGATGACAGAATATATGGTGTGAGCCATATTCTTGGCTGAACGGCCATTCTACATTCTGAGGAGGCTCTTTAAAGCAAAGAAGCAATCAGTGTCTCCAGAAGTCATTTTTCCTTGGTTTTTACATAATGGCCAAGAAGTGCTATTCATTGGGAGCTGGATATTCTAATATTCCCACATTACCATACACATCATGAGCAGTTGACCAGCTTACAAAGGAAGTGACTGTCGTAAAGCGTATTTCAGACTAACCTGAGCACAACCGAGACAGTCTCTGACATTTCGTGACTCCGGACTTTGTCGGATTCATTATCATAAAAATCAGCCCCTGTTGGGCACTGAAGATTTCAGGCATAATCGCTTCCGCGCATCTGCTGCACACCCCGCGCTCTGTGTATGTTATTCCTGAGCCTCACAACAACTTGTAGAGCAGGAATGCAAATGCAGGAACCAAACCGCAGAGAACTGGAGGAACGTGCCCAAGGCCTCAGAACAAGTTAGTTCAAAATCAGAATTTGAACCTTGATCTTGTCTGTGCTGAACTTTTTCTGTTCTACTGCCTGGGAGCCTTCCTTGAAGCAGCACCTGCTCCTAGAGCTTCCCCAGTCACACAGGGGTCCTGTCTGTCTATTCAACTGTCAGGGTTTCTGGAGGCCAGGGGACCCACAGAGCAGGGTCTGAGCCTCATTCATCTCTGCCTCGCCAATATCTAGAGTTCAGTGCTAGGCACACAACAGGTACTGCATAAATACAGAGCAAATAAATGACCTGTTTCTTCTTAGGAGAAGAACAGTGGAGACACAGAAGAACAGCGGAGACACAGAAGAACAGCGACCATCTTACCAGCACTGCTATGTACCAAGCACCAACCATTTCATCCTCACAATGACGTCACGAGGAAGGCAGGGTTGTTCGCACTCAGCAGATCAAAAGACTGAGGCTCGTGGAAAGTTCATGAAATTTTTCTAGATTAGTCCTATAGCTCTGCAGATTCAGAAATAAAGCCAATATCCACTGACTCCAAAACCTGTGTTCTTTATGTTTTTTAAAGATTTTATTTATTTATTTATTTATTTATCTGACAGGCAGAGATCACAAGTAGGCAGAGAGGCAGGCAGATTGAGGGAGGAAGCAGGCTCCCTGCTGAGCAGAGAGCCCGATGCGGGGCTCATCCCAGGATCCCAGGATCATGACTTGAGCCGAAGGCAGAGGCTTTAACCCAATGAGCCACCCAGGCACCCCCAAAACCTGGGTTCTTAACCCCTGTGTCCTTCAGGCCAGATCACATCCTGTCTTGCTCACCATACCCTCAAACACACCCCTGAATGCGTGATATGATCAGCTGCGAACTCGTCTGTCAACTCACCGGCTGCTTCATCCCCCTCTTTCTCACTGGAAGCTGTCGGTTGCCGAAACAAATGAACACACTGCGAAAGTGGAAAGCAGCCTCAGATCCGATTTAAGGCACAGAGTTAAACAATTGCCTATCGGCTCAGGGAATGGTACGTAGCAAGTCAAAAACTTGGGGGAAATATTTTCACAGTACAAGAGAAAAACAAGATACAAAATTGTATGTAGAGATGATCTGGACATTTATGATTACCAATATGCTTTAGAATAAACAAGCTTGGGTAGGACTGAGTCTGGCCCATCAGTCAGTGTGGCTGTGGGTGACTTTCTTTCAATTTCTTTTCTTACAAAATCAGCTGTGAAATCTTGAGGTATTTATTATTTAGAAAAGTGCTATATTTTTTAAGTCGCCTACGGCTTCCTTATTCTACCCTTTGATTTCTGCTTAAAAATAGAGATTTGGTTTCTCGAATCTTTAATGCTAAACTGCTTAAGGTAAGCTTGGTTTCCCGGGGTCTTCGATCTTTTCGGTGTACACCAAAGAGGATTTCTAGAAACGTTGTATTTTAAGCCAGCCAATGTGAAAAAGACTGAGAAATCACACTGGTTGTGGGATAAAAGGAAAAAACAAACATGCCAGGGAGGTAGAGAAATTTTGACAAGCAACAATTTCACTGCAGAATCGAACAACTCAGCCCTTAGCCTGTCACCTTGTTCTTAATACACATTTTTTTATTTGCTCTGAAATACTTCAGTCGAACATTTGTTTTAAAGCATCTGTTCTTCCCCAGCAAGAATTCACTAAGCAAAACAAACTCTGTGTTGATCAAAATAACAAAAGTTATGAAAGTTCCAGGTCTGGGTGTGTCATATGACCAGCAAGCTCAGTGTGTGTGTATGAGTGTGTTCGAGTATGCACACGTGCTGTCAATAGGCTTGAAAACAGGGCTTAAAGGGCAGGATTCACACGCATCAGAAAACACACAAAATTCCTCAAGATCAGGAGTTTCTGAAAGGATGAGTGGTTATGGGTCATTCCAAAATACTGTCTGCATCAGCTCCCAAAACTAAAATCATAGAAAATGTTTGGTTCATCTGTCACCAAATGTCCTAGGGAAATAACTGACCGACTGAATTTTGGTTACTTTTTACACAGGCTTCCTACTTTTAGAACTAGAAAACCTTCTCTAAAGTACGCTTCCACAGGTATTGTGGGAAATCGCCATATACACGAGGTCCGGGTTCCCTGTTCCAAAGCTGGAGTGGCGACTCTCCGCGGGCAATTGTCAGTTGTCTACTTCTTTTTAAGTGTCATAGAACGTGTCCCACCAAACCGTCTACCACTGCCAGCATCACTCCCACCTCCTCCTCCTCCTCCACCGCGACCTCCTCTCCCCTCCCCCACCACCACCAGCTCCTCCCACGCAGCCATATCTCGACTGATTATATTAGGAGGGAGAGCCATCCGACTTTCCAGTTGCTTGCTAGGAGATAGGAGTTGAAAGCACTTACCCAAGAAGAAGGAACATTCTTCGGATCATTTCTAAATAGCTACGATGCAGAGAACCCAAAAGAAAGGACAAGAGAGGAAAAACCACTGAGCAGCACAGTGAAAAATGTCAGAAAGGACATACACCAAAATAGTAACTGTGGCCATATCTGTGCCATGAAAAGAAAGATGATTTTTATTCTCATTTGCATTTCTGAACTTGCTAAATGTTTTTACAGTGATCATGTATTGCTTTAAATTGGTAAAAAAAAAAAACAAAATACCTATTTTTAGAAAAAAAAAAAAGCAATCATCAGCTAATGCACTGGGGGAAAAGCAAGTGGGGTTCCTACCTGGAGTCAGCTAGCATGGGTTATGAAGTCAGACACTTGGATATGATTTTTTTTCAGCCACGTCAAAATGTGTAAATTCTGAAACAGAAACTGTTATTTATAATGGAATGTCAGATCCTGCCACATGAAACAATTTTTTATGCCATGTTCTTTATTTGAATTGAATTTAGATACATGATCAATCATTAACAAAATGGGTTAATCACTTAAACAATTACTAACTCACTTAGCAATCAGGATGCACAGCTGTTAGCTGAACCAACCTTGTTCACTAAATATTGAAGTTTATTAGGTACAGTCTAGTTATGAGAGAAATGAAAATAATTCTCTTATAGCAGACACTATGCCAACGAGGCCAAAGAATATTTCTGGCAAGCTAGAATACAACTTAAAGATCTGGCCAATGATTCTTGGGCCTTTTCCACATCAACCATAAACCTATAAAATGACACCACTGAAAACCCAAATAGCCACTTGAGTTTCTCTTTCAAGAACTCCCTTCTTCTCCACATTATGTGAAAGGGCCTTGGACCATTTAATAGACTGACGTGCCTCTCAGACATGAGAACGTACCATTGGCACTGAGGCTATTTTTAGGAGTCATACAAATGGAAGACTTCAACTGCCTATTCATTATTTCTCTCTCCTGGTTTAGGCCGCACTCAGTTTTCACTATTAAACTGGACATGGCATTCAATTAGTTCCTATGAATAGACTTTTCATGAGTGATTTTCTCTGCTAGTGTTTTCATAAAAAATTAGCACTGTTTGCCAGTGCTCAAAAACCACAGGCTCTCTTGCCTTTGAATGGTCATCATTGCAACCTGCTATCTTTTAAGACTTATTTGTTCTTTGTAAAACATCTCTTAACACATTTACCTCTAATAGAATTCATGGCATTAGGGGTTCACTGTTGAGCAACTGCTATCATCGTTATTTTTTTTTTAAGATTTTATTTATTTATTTGACAGACAGAGATCACAAGTAGGCAGAGAGGCAGGCAGAGAGAGAGGAGGAAGCAGGCTCTCTGCTCAGCAGGGGTTCGATCCCAGGACCCTTGGATTACGACCTGACCTGAGCCGAAGGCAGAGGCTTTAACCCACTGAGCCACCCTGGCGCCCCTATCAGCGTTATTTTTAAAAATGTAACGCAAACCACACTGATGTACATGCTGTCTGCAAAAGACAAACGGAGCACACCAGTGTCACAACACCCGACACCAAGAGGATTGTCCTGCATTGATCTCCAACAACATGACAACACAAACAGCTTAAATTCTTTGAGTGGCAGAAAGGGATCTAGGTAAAATGGCATATTCCAAAAGAAGACTAAGAAGATTAAATAAATTATTTCCACCAGCTGAAGCCGCTGCAATTAGGATGAAATCCAATCAGAAGGAATAAAGCACGCTAGAGTATTAGTTCCTTGGCACAAAGTAGAATTAGGCTGTTTTCTTTGAGCAGGAGAACCACAATACAAATAAAATAGTGACCTTCCATTCAAAAGCGATGTTAATAGAGAGAAATCACTAGACAGCAGCCAAAGATAAGAATGACTAACAAAGAGCATGCTTTTAGCATGCTGCGAAACTACATAGGCACTGGTCTCAAGCAATGTTTCTATAAATAGAAAGAAGCTAAAAAAAAAAAAAAAGAAGAAGAAAGAAAAGAAAAGAAATCAGAAGGCTCTGCAGGACGAGTTTTAAAAGTATCTTCCCAGAGTTCTCAGATATGATGCAGATACTAGAAATAAAACTGGTGTTGGTGGGAACATCTTCCCAGAGCAGGAATGGAGGAGAAACAGAAACACCTCGGGTCCTCTACAGAACCAGCTGAATTCCCCATGTGGTTCCAGATGGCTTGAAGTCGTGGTCCCTCGCCACTGGGATCTTCACTGGTTAAGAACATAACTCCAAAGACCGAGCTCTAAAACCCCTGAACTGCGCAGACAGCTCAGTGACCCTCACCTCCATTGGGTAGAAAAGTCGAACTCCTGGACCCAGATGGAGAAGGGTGACAAGTGCCTTCCCATAGCAGGAAGACTGTGTTGGAGGCTCCTGAAGGCAGAAGACAATGTTGTCTTGTTGATGGCGGTCGCCCCAGTACCTGATGCGGTGTGTGCTATAAAAGGCACTTACTTAATCTGTATCTATTGGAATGAGTGAAGAGTGCTATAGGCAAGCTGTCAAAGTAAATCTTGGCTTTATAATTGTGAAAACTAGAATCTTAAAGATAAACACCATAGATTGCATAAGATGGCATCCTAAAGAAAAATATCTAAACACATGTAGAATAATCACATAAACAACGTAAAGGGACATCTTGTAATTCTCTCTGTGTGTAACAGCCTCTAGTGTAGGAAGAAAATCAACATTTTAAAGCAACGTATTTGCTTAGGGATCGGGAGATCCAGATTTTAGTCCTTGATTTGGTGGGACCAACTTTGTAACCTAGAGATCATTTCGCTCCCTTCAGACTCCGTTTTCTCATCCTACCTATGAGAATCCTAGTCCAATTGGTGCTACCAAATCACTGTAAAGAAAAGAATGCCTGGGAACTGTCTTGAAAACTACAAGCGGCAGACTTGCAGCAAAAATAAACGTAACTCGGGGTGCCTGGGTGGCTCAGTGGGTTAAAGCTTCTGCCTTCAGCTAAGATCATGATCCCAGGGTCCTGGGATCGGGCCCCACATCGTGCTCTCTGCCCAGCAGGGAGCCTGCTTCCCCCCTACTTCTCTCTGCCTGCCTCTCTGCCTACTTGTGAACTCTGTCAAATAAATAAATAAAATTTTTTAAAAATAAATAAATAAATAAACATAACTCAAGGAAATTGCTGGGACAGCCCCTCTTGTTGACTCAGATTTAACTCAAGTCAAATGGTGTCACTTTAAAATTCAGCATGCGTTCGATGGGGCCCTGCACCTGGAAGACCGTCAGATCCAGAGGTGTTTCTAGCCAGTCTCGCTCTGTGCTTCCTTTCTCAGACCGTAAAATGCACAACAGTGTCCTGTCCCTCCTCCTGGCTCCCGCCGAGTCCTCCATCCACACATGTGAACAGCACAGGCTGCCTTTAGCTTCCTGGATGCAAGTATTTCTGAACCACCCAGGAGCCACAAAGCCTTTTGAGGGAGCCATGATCCACTGGTAATTCCATCGTACGCAAAGCAGCAGCACCAGAGACAGAAATACCTGGAGATAGGTAACATACAATTACAGGGAGGAGCACAGGTATCTACAAAGAAAAGAGGCAAAAGCTTTAAGACTTAGGCATGATGAAGAGTTTCTGAGTTTTCCATGATAATCTTGTGTATGTGCTCGTCTACTATATTATCTTACAGACACAGCAAAAGAGTGGGAGCCGGCACCGATGCACGGGTGCTTCAATAAAAAATTATAAGGTCGGGGCGCCTGGGTGGCTCAGTGGGTTAAGCCGCTGCCTTCGGCTCAGGTCATGATCTCAAGGTCCTGGGATCGAGCCCCGCATCGGGCTCTCTGCTCAGCGGGGAGCCTGCTTCCCTCTCTCTCTCCCTGCCTGCCTCTCCATCTACTTGTGATTTCTCTCTGTCAAATAAATAAATAAAATCTTTAAAAAAAAAATTATAAGGTCGTTAACTACAAAGTGCTGACTGCCTTAAAGGTTGATTCTACTCCTGGGTTGATTCTGTTAAGGTTGAAAGTCCTTTCTTAATTAGCAATCCCGTATAGTCGCATGCCAAATTCTTGCAAGGAGAGTAAGAGCTCCCTGTTGACCCTGATCCATCAAAGGCTAAGAAAGGAGAGGTCTCTGATATTCCCAGAAGGATTGTGCGGTCCTTCCCTTTCCCTTCTCTTGGTGTTGTACTACCACCTCCTGAATGAGGACACAGCCGCAGAGTGACATGCTTGAGACCACAGGATACAGAATTGCCACCTAGAGAATCTTTGGGCCAAAATGCATTTTAGAGTGATACCAGCAACCTGCAAGCACTGGCCCCCTGCTGTGTAGACTGCTTTGGGGACGTCACCTTTCACGTTATATAGGGAGCCCTCCCTACTTACTCCTGGGTATCCATGACAAGGGTTTGCTTTGCTGGCCCATCCCTCACACCTGCCCAGGCAGATGGAGTAAGTCTCCTGGTTCGTGAGCCTGGGAGCAAGACTGAACAGACGTAGCTCAGCCCCTCGCTCCCTCCTCTTTTGCTGGAGGCCAGATGACCTTACAAAGCACTCATTCTGCTCTGCTCCTCCAAGAACTCAGGTTCACCAGAGGAGACCCCCCAGTGAAAAGGAGCCCGCAGCTGGGTGGGTTTGGTATTCGGAGGCCCCTTGTTGCCACAGACTGAGATTCTACACATTCTGCAGGATCCATTTCGAGCCGATATTCGGATCTCCATCTGCTTTACCCCCTGCTGTTATCTCTCAATTGGCTCATAACGTGGAAAACCAAGATGTCACTGGAGCGCTGTGCCAGTCATTAAGCTACTGTCTCACTGCCACCCAGCTCCCATCTTCCACCTTCTGCTCCGTGCTGGGCCAGGGCCTCTGCAGACCAACCCCACTTCTGCCTTTGCCGCTGGCCCTGTCAGCCTCTGCCAGTAAAGGCCTCTAGAGAGAGGAGACAGGCTGGCAGGGGGAGGCACTTGCTCCTTTCCATCTGCTCCCTGCTGTCGCCTTCCTCTTCCTGACTGTGACGACACGTTAGCAACTCCAGGCTACGACGTTTCTGTCCAGTAGCTCCGGGGAGCAATCTTCCCATGATCACAGGACCAGCCTCATCCCTATGAAGACACAGCCCCCATGAGCCAGTACCAGCCCCTCAGCCGTCTGCGCACAGGAACCCTTAGCCAGCTCAGGCAGTGCCAGCGTGGCTTTTCCCAGCGCACTGGGAAAACATCGCCGTTACCCTAGGATGTGTTTTGTGGATGTAAAAATGTCAGAATTACCGGAGTCAACACTTGAGGGAAAGCCTCGGTTGCCCGTGACTGTGACCTCTCCATGGAGCCTGGTCACAGGGGACTTCATTGTGCTCAGCGCAACCCTGGGGAACTCCCCAGCCCCATTTCTGCATCGCTGTAGCCCTGTCTGAGGTCGCCCAGGGGCGAGACCCATGGCAACATGGGTGGAGGGCCTGGTGCCAAAATTGGCCATTAGGGACATGACTCACTGTTCAAGAAACACACAGCGACCCCAGAAGCAATAAGGATCATGGTGAAGTGGACATGGAAGAACACTAGTGGATGGGAACCAAATTCTGTACAGAAAACCAAGTGGCATCCGGTTTTATAGCAGCTGGCCACTGGGTTTGTAAGAACAAAGCAATGCTGGGCGCTTGGCAGCAAGTCAGTTCGGTGACTAGACCAACCAAGCAAGAGCGAGACTCAGAGTGAGTGTCAGACAATTATCATCGAGAACCTTTCCTTCCTGGGGAGAGGTGGAACTGTTCTGAAGAACGTCAAAACCACATCGGAGGTAGGCCACAGTTAAGAACAAAAGAGATGCAGAGCCTCATCTTTAAGACCAGACGCTGGAGCCACTGATCCCACCATAGACCTAGGAGAAAGAATTCCAGAAAGCCTGCCCGAAAGTCCATACACCAAACACTAAAGCCAGGAAGTCGGGAGAACAGATTGCCTTTGGCAGAAGCACAGAACTCGAGGCTCCCCAGGGACGCATGTCCTCTTCTCGTCTACCCGGTAGAAGGCATCACACGGTGTTTGTCTCCCCAAGGTCAAGGGCCTCAAGGAACCTGACTGCAAGATGGGATGTCTGAAAGACGGGTCAACTGCATCTTGTTCAGCGATGAATATTTGCCAGGTTCTAGAGTCCACAGGCCGTTCTGTGAGAAGCCTTCAGGGTGAAAGCAAGGAGCACGGGTCAGGAAAAGGCAAAAGTTTCTCCTGGAGCCCTGCCCTTCCTGAAAATCCAGGGGTTTCTAGGTCTCCCAGGACATTGAGGCAGCCCAGGCATTCTAGGAGACGGCCCAAAGAGGCAGCACTGTCCCAGTCCCAGGCAGAGTGTGTGCCCGCAGAGCATTCAAACTCATCGGGAGCACCAAAGCAATTCTCTTCCAAATTCTGGCCCAACTCATGAGGGGTGGAAATATGGACTTAAGGGCTGGAGACCAGCATTCACTATTCCTGAACTAGAGCAGAATGAATACAAAGTCAGAGTGGGCTGCATTTTTGTTCCGGGTACATATAGGATCACGGTGTATTTCTTAGTGTGGGTCACTGTCGAGAGTGTAAAAGCCACTGATTTACAGAATTCATCGTGGAGACATCAGCACTGGGTAGACAAACTTGCCAAGAGGCACTAGAAGTTTCTCGGGTCAGGGGATCCAGCCCTCCCCACCCCACTCCCAGAGCCCCCAGAAGAGGGAGCAGAAAGAGAGGGAGAGGATGAAACGCCAGTTCTTGTCCTCCCTCCCCAGAGTCTCTGAGTGCCAAGAGCCCAGCATAGCTTTGCTCTTGTAAACAAAATGACCAGCTGCTGCTGAATCGGCCACGGTTGGTTTTCTGTATGGACCATGCAGAAATCTCTCTGTAGGGGGAGGAAATGAGGGGAGGGAGGAAGCCTGGGTTTCCTGGGTTTGAGAATAACACTGAACAATGACTGAGGGTATAAAATAACCTGATTGATGGGACAAAAATCATCAGAGCCAATTATACATAATAAAGTTATGAGCCAGAACGAGACCTTTTCTTAAATGTCTGTTCTGGGCCAACTCTCAGAGCAATCCGATGTCATAGACATGTTAAAAAGAAATGTGACACCTCCGCTGGAAGTGTCCGAGTGCACAGAAGCAAAGTCTCTCACTTCGGCTGCACCAGAAAGAAGTTCCATAGAAACAGTTAAGACCATGGCCAGTGATCTGATGTCACAGCAACAATTCTGGAAGGGAGGGACAAAGCCTATCATCATGTTGCAGACCTGAGTTTGCAGGCCAGGTGACTTCTTGTCCACATTATTACATACGGTCACCAAGGGGGAATGGGTGCTTGGTTATGGCCCAAAAGGCCCCAAGAGTTGCATTCCCCATGACTGACATCAGTCATGGAATATTTTTCCACTCCCTTTAGGGTGGGGTTCTTTCCCTACAAAAATCTAACTGTTCAAACACAGATGTTGAACAACAGTGGTTTTCGTGCCGTGAAAGAGGATGGGGACATTAATGAGATAGGCCTTAGGGTGGGAAGAAATGCCCAAGTGACTTTTCTCCAGCCCATGACTGGCATCCAAACAATTGTTATCCCGGAACAAAAAGAGAGAGCGAGAGAGCACGAGAGAGAGCGAGATGGCACCCATAACTTCAATGAGCATTTTCCCCACCTGAATCCTCTTTTTTTTTAAATTAATTTATTTATTTTCAGCATAACAGTATTCCTTATTTTTTTTACCACACCCAGTGCTCCATGCAATCCGTGCCCTCTCTAATAACCACCACCTGATTCCCCCAACCTCCCACCGCTCCCCCGCCACTTCAAACCCCTCAGATTGTTTTTCAGAGTCCACAGTCTCTCATGGTTCACCCCCGCTTCCAATTTCCCCCAACTCCCTTCTCCTCTCTAACTCCCATGTCCTCCATGTTATTTGTTATGCTCCACAAATAAGTGAAATCATAAATGCTCTGGTTTCTCTTCAGATCAAATAAATAAGTGAAACCATATGATAATTGACTCTCTCTGCTTGACTTATTTCACTCAGCATAATCTCTTCCAGTCCCGTCCATGTTGCTACAAAAGTTGGGTATTCATCCTTTCTAATGGAGGCATCATACTCCATAGTGTATATGGACCACATTTTCCTTATTCATTCATCTATTGAAGGGCATCTTGGTTCTTTCCATAGTTTGGCGACTGTGGCCACTGCTGCTATAAACATTGGGGTACAGATGGCCCTTCTTTTCACTACATCCGTATCTTTGGGGTAAATACCCAGCAGTGCAATTGCAGGGTCATTGGGAAGCTCTATTTTTAATTCCTTGAGGAATCTCCACACTGTTCTCCTAAGAGGCTGCACCAACTTGCATTCCCACCAACAGTGTAAGAGGGTTCCCCTTTCTCCACATCCCCTCCAACACATGTTGTTTCCTGTCTTGCTAATTTTGGCCATTCTAACTGGTGTAAGGTGACATCTCAATGTGGTTTTAATTTGAATCTCCCTGACGGCTAGTGATGATGAACATTTTTTCATGTGTCTGATAGCCATTTGTAGGTCTTCATTGGAGAAGTGTCTGTTCATATCTTCTGCCCATTTTTTGATATGATTGTCTGTTTTGTGTGTGTTGAGTTTGAGCAGTTCATTATAGATCCTGGATATCAACCTTTTGTCTGTACTGTCATTTGCAAATATCTTCTCCCCTTCTGTGGGCAGCCTTCCCGTTGATATCAGGAACAAGACAAGGATGCCCACTTTCACCACTCTTGTTCAACATAGTATTAGAAGTTCTAGCAACAGCAATCAGACAACAAAGAGAAATAAAAGGTATCCAAATTGGCAATGAAGAAGTCAAACTCTCTCTCTTCGCAGATGACATGATTCTTTATATGGAAAACCCAAAAGACTCCACCCCCAAACTACTAGAACTCATACAGCAATTCAGCAACATGGCAGGATACAAAGTCAATGTGCAGAAATCAGTGGATTTCTTATACACTAACAATGAAAATACAGAAAGGGAAATTAGAGAATCAATTCCATTTACTATAGCACCAAGAACCATAAGATACCTGGGAATAAACCTAACCTAAGAGGTAAAGGATCTGTACTTGAGGAACTACAGAACACTCATGAAGGAAATTGAAGAAGACACAAAAAGATGGAAGACCATTCCATGCTCTTGGATCGAAAGAATAAACATTGTTAAAATGTCTATACTGCTTAGAGCAATCTATACTTTTAATGCCATTCCAATAAAAATTCCACTGGTATTCTTCAAAGAGCTGGAGCAAATAATCCTAAAATTTGTATGGAATCAGAAGAGACCCCAAATCGCTAAGGAAATGTTGAAAAACAAAAATAATGCTGGGGGCTTAATGTTACCTGATTTCAATCTTTATTACAAAGCTGTCTCCCATCCAAGTACTAACCAGGCCCGACCCTGCTTAGCTTCCGAGATCAGACGAGATCGGGCGCGTTCAGGGTGGCAAAGCTGTGATCACCGAGACAGCATGGTACTGGCATAAAAACAGACACATAGACCAGTGGAACAGAGTAGAGAGCCCAGATATGGACCCTCAACTCTGTGGGCAAATAATCTTTGACAAAACAGGAAAAAATATGCAGTGGAAAAAAGACAGTCTCTTCAATAAATGGTGCTGGGAAAACTGGACAGCTATATGTAGAAGAATGAAACTTGACCATTCTCTTACACCATACACAAAGATCAACTCAAAATGGATAAAAGACCTCAACATGAGACAGGAATCCATCAGACTCCTAGAGGAGAACATAGGCAATAATCTCTTCAATATAGCCACAGCAACTTCTTTCAAGATATGTCTCCAAAGGCCAAGGAAACAAAAGCGAAAATATCTTTTGGGACTTCATCAAAATCAAAAGCTTCTGCACAGCAAAGGAAACAGTCAAAAAACAAAGAGGCAGCTCTTTTTCTTTTCATGATGTCCAAAGACCTAGTAGCTGGCTCCGTGTTGCTGTTTTATTACTGCTGTATTAAATTTAAATTTTGGGGACGCCTGGGTGGCGCAGTTGGTTAAACGACTGCCTCTGGCTCAGGGCGTGATCCTGGAGTCCCGGGATCGAGTCCCACATCAGGCTCCCAGCTCCATGGGGAGTCTGCTTCTCCCTCTGACCTTCTCCTCGCTCATGCTCTCTCTCACTGTCTCTCTCTCTCAAATAAATAAAATAAAATCTTAAAAATAAATAAATAAATAAATAAATAAATAAATTTAAATTTTGTTTTATTTTACTTATTTAAATTTAAGTAAATATTTATTGTTTTATTTGTTTTATTTAAATTTAAGGACTTGGGTTAGTAGTTCAGATTGTTGAGGTCCCTCTGGTGGAACCAAAGCAATCGGTTCCAGTCGCCAAGAAGAAAATGAATGCCTCTGAGTGGACACAGAATAACGTCCCTGATTGGGACTCACAGTGTCTGAAGCATGCCGCCGCTCCTGCTGGAAAACCATGCTCACGGGAGTGGATCAGAGCGTTTGCTCCAGTGGGGCTAACTGGAAGGATCTGCTTCAGAGCCAAGCCCGCCGGACAACCCTACCCTCCCCGTCTGGGACTGATGAGAGGCAAATGCCATCGTCCTTCTAGGCCGTGTACTTCTAGTGTACTGTATGATTTTGGTCACCCAAAAGTCAAGCTTCCAGTCAACAGCTCCAGAATCTTCCCCCTTCTCCATATGGTTTCAAAGTTTCTGGGGTCTCATTTTCAAGTCTTATGGCAATACTTTCCAAGTATTTGTCTTTGGTTGTTTTTGTCTTGCTCGAACCCTTTTAAAAGATGCAATCTTACTAACAACCAAGCCAAGACACTTGGATACTTGGGATCGTACTCCCTTCCAGCTCCCCGAAAGATCCCTGTGACCCCTCAGAACAGGGTCTGAAAATCAGTCTGCCAGCGTTCTAAAAAAAATACACAGATTCAAAACTGCTGAGGAGCTCTAAATACAGCCGAACCCCAGCTGCCTACTATCTGGGCCGTCCCAAGTTCGTCTGACAGAGTGTACATTTCACTGTGTAAGGTCTTCAGGAAAAATAAAAGATTTGTATTTTCACCCAGTGTTTTGATAGGGACAGGCTCCAATTTCCAAGATGAGAGTGAATTTCTGATTCCAAAGTCGGGACTAAAATCTCCGTGAGATTTACTTACTCAGAACATGAGGCCAAATCCTCAGCTGTGGGACTGAAGGCTTTTTGAGATTTCTGACTTTCCAAAGCTTGCTGTTTTGGGGAGGGGTTTTTTATGTATATATTTCCTTGTAATTTTTCCTATTTTTTAAAATCTTTTTATTTTTTTTTTTTCATGTGTAGTATGGGAATGCCTAAGCAGCAGAAAGCATTATATAGCTTCCCAGCCAGAGGCAGGCCTTCCTGTTGGCAGAGTTGGCAAAGTTCTTTCAATCAGGACACTTTTCTTATTTAACATTTCCTTTGTTTCTCACATGAGCCCAGCAAGGCAGACAGGACACACATTACTGTACCCACTTAGCAGATGAAGACAGGATCTGTCACATCATGGCAGATCCGGCTCTGGGAATAGTTCCAGAATGGCATGCCCACTTTCTACTTGTAATTTTCATGATAAGGACTAACAGTTTCCGTCTACTCCAAATAGAAAATGGAATCTTTCCGGGGTACCTGGGTGGCTCAGTCGGCTAAGCGTGTGTCCCCGTGTCCGGAGATCAAGCCCTGTGTTAGGCTCCCTGCTTTGTGGGGAGCCCACTTCTACATCTGCCTCTGCCTTTCTCCCTCTCACATGAATAAAACAAAAATAAAATCTTTAAAAAAAAAATAGAATCCTTCCTCTGACTTCCTGAAGAGGAGAAGTAAATTACCCGTGATTATATGAATATGCACTTAGTATCAGAACTGAGGCTACAACCCAGGTCAGCAGATCCTCAGAACCGATCTCCTCAACCAAACCTGAGAGGCTGAACAGCAACACATCTTCTCCTTTTCCCCGAAAATACTTCTGTACCCACCACTACCTAGGAAAAGGAGCAAACTCACAAAATTCACATTTTAAAACTCCAGAGAAAAACCTCAAGGGAAAATACCCCGCAGCAGAAAACTAAAGGGAGGTAGTAAAGTTTACAGAAAGGCAATCATGAAGCAATAGGAGAAAGATTGGCAGAAAACATCCTGCGCGGTTTGGGCCAGGAAGAGAGAAAGAGAGCTGACAAAGACAGGAAAGGCGAAAGAATAGGGTCTGGCCTGTGTGGGGTAATCAAGTCCGTGGCAATAAAGATTCATTATGAACAAATCTCATTTAAAAACAAACTCCCAGAGGAACTAATTACACTAAATGTTCTGGCAGTGACTTAGGGAGTGCTCACTTCTAAGCCACCCTTGGGGATGGGAAAGTCACCACGTTCCGCAGCACACGGGGCCGCTGGAGTGCCTCTCTCCCGCCAAACAATAAGCTTCAGTCAGGTCCGTGTTCTATCAAGCCGGTCACTTGTAACTTACTTTGTGTCAGGAGACGAGCTGGCATGCTGTAGAAAGGTCAAGTGGAAAACTGTCCCTTCTGCTACATCACTGTTATCAGCCGATAAAGGTCATTCCACCCAATACATCTCCATGACGGAAAATAACTTTGTTTGTCTACTGTGAAATATTTAAAAAGTCCCCTGCTGTGGGCTTTCCGGTTTCTCTCTGCTCTCAGAAGGTATTAACCTAGGCGCTCCAAGGTATTCCGCTGCTGATCTGACAACAACTTGTTTACAAACAGGAACAGAAAAACACAAAGACAGCAGATCCCAAAGACTAGAGAGACTCATAATATTTAAACAGTTCACTGGTGATTGTAATTGGAGCAATCATATTCAGCATAATATACAACCCAGATACTCAGCGGGTACCATCGCATTAAATCACAAAACAGCTCTGATATCCCCATTTTACAGGTGGGAGAGATTGAAGTTTGGCAAGATCCTATGATTTGTCCAAGCTTTTACAGCCAGTGAATGGCAGAACCAAACTTTGTTGGCAGGTTTGTAATGATGTTGACCTGGAAGGTACTCACACCTTACGACCCGACTGTTCGTACGGTTATCGACTACTAATAACAAGATAACAATGACAATCATCACTTGCAGATGAGATTTGTTTTGAACGTTCCTTTGTTCATTCAACAACCATTTCTTTTTGTTGTTGTTGTTGTTAAAGATTTTATTTATTTATTTGACAGACAAAGATCACAAGTAGGCAGAGAGGCAGGCAGAGAGAGAAGGGGAGGCAGGCTCCCCGCTGAGCAGAGAGCCTGCTGTGGGGCTTGACCCCAGGACCCTGGGATCATGACCTGAGCCGAAGGCAGTGGCTTTAACCTACTGAGCCACCCAGGCGCCCCTGAACAACCATTTCTTAAGAGCTGACTTTGGAGGAACTACAGAACACTCATGAAAGAAATTGAAGAAGACACAAAATGATGGAAGACCACTCCATGCTCTTGGATTGAAAGAATAAACATTGTTAAAATGTCTATACTGCTTAGAGCAATCTATACTTTTAATCAAAATTCCACCGGTATTCTTCAAAGAGCTGGAGCAAATAATCCTAAAATTTGTATGGAATCAGAAGAGACCCTGAATCGCTAAGGAAATGCTGAAAAACAAAAATAAAACTGGGGGCATAATGTTACCTGATTGCAAGCTTTACTACAAAGCTATGATCACCAAGACAGCATGGTACTGGCATAAACACAGACACATAGACTAATGGAACAGAGTAGAGAGCCCAGATATGGACCCTCAACTCTATGGGCAAATAATCTTCGACAAAACAGGAAAAAATATACAGTGGAAAAAAGACAGTCTCTTCAATAAATGGTGCTGGGAAAACTGGACAGCTATAAGTAGAAGAATGAAACTCGACCATTCTCTTACACCGTACAAAAAGATAAACTCAAACTGGATAAAAGACCTCAATGTGAGACAGGAATCCATCAGAACAAAATCCTAGAGGAGAACATAGGCAGTAATCTCTTCCATATCAGCCACAGCAACTTCTTTCAAGATATGTCTCCAAAGGCCAAGGAAACAAAAGCGAAAATGAACTTTTGGGACTTCATCAAGATCAGAAGCTTCTGCACAGCAAAGGAAACAGTCAAAAAAACAAAGAGGCAACCCACGGAATGGGAGAAGATATTTGCAAATGACAGTACAGACAAAATGTTGATATCCAGAATCTATAAAGAACTCCTCAAACTCAACACACACAAAACAGACAATCATATCAAAAAATGGGCAGAAGATATGAACAGACACTTCTCCAATCAAGACATACAAATGGCTATCAAACACATGAAAAAATGTTCATCATCACTAGCCATCAGGAAGATTCAGATTAAAACCACATTGAGATATCACCTTACACCAGTTAGAATGGCCAAAATTAGCAAGATAGGAAACAGTATGTGTTGGAGAGGATGTGGAGAAAGGGGAACCCTCTTACACTGTTGGTGAGAACGCAAGTTGGTGCAGCCACTTTGGAAAACAGTGTGGAGATTCCTCAAGAAATTAAAAATAGAGCTTCCCTATGACCCTGCAATTGCACTACTGGGTATTTACCTCAAAGATACAGATGTAGTGAAAAGAAGGGCCATCTGTACCCCAATGTTTATAGCAGCAATGGCCATGGTCGCCAAACTGTGGAAAGAACCAAGATGCCCTTCAACAGACGAATGGATAAGGAAGATGTGGTCCATATGTATAATTGAATATTATACAGCCATCAGAAAGGATGAATACCCAACTTTTGTAGCAACATGGATGGGACTGGAAGAGATTATGCTGAGTGAAATAAGTCAAGCAGAGAGAGTCAATTATCATATGGTTTCACTTATTTGTGGAGCATAACAAATAGCAAGGAGGACAAGGGGAGATAGAGAGGAGAAGGGAGTTGAGGGAAATTGGAAGGGGAGGTGAACCATGAGAGACTATGGACTCTGAAAAACAATCTGAGGGTTTTGACAGGGCGGGGGGGTGGGAGGTTGGGGGAATCAGGTGGTGGGTATTAGAGAGGGCACGGATTGCATGGAGCACTGGGTGTGGTGCAAAAACAATGAATACTGTTACATTGAAAAGAAATAAAAATTTTTTTTAAAAAAAGACTGATAACACACACACACACAAAGCTGACTTTGACCAGGCATGATGGTAGGTGCTGGAGATAAAAAAGTTAAAATTAGACAAGGTCTTGTTCTCTCCTCACCTGGACAGCTTACCGTCCAGCCAAGAGGACATCCAGCAGCTATATGAGAACCTAGTATGGATGGGCTAGGGGAATGTGCAGAGAAGCTGAAAGAAGGGACGCTGAAACCAAGACTTGACAGTCTAATAGGATCTAAGGAGGAGACGGCGGGAGTGAATGCGGGCAAAGGTAAAGAACAATCTAGAACAGACATGCTACCTTCAGGAACTACTGAAGCACTGGAGAGAAAGTTACTGGCAGTGGGAAGGGAGTGACAAGAAAAGAAATTAGCAAGCTGGGCAAGGGCCAGGGTGATATGGGGCAACTGCAGGCTAAGTTTACCGGTTATCCTGAAAGTGTCCCCACAGAGAGAAGTGAAGCGGGAGCACGATCCTGTAAGCATCAGAGAAAGAAGACTGGCTACCAGGTGAAGGACGGACGGGAGCCAGGGAAGAACGGAAGCAGGCACCCTGTACGGGACGAGTGTGTTAATCCAGGCGAGACCCAGATGGAAGGAAGAGATACCTGGGGGTGAAATCCACAAGATGCAGTGGCTTAAAGTCCAGGGGGAGGGGAGTGTCTGGCATGACTCCCAGTTTTTCTCGCTCGGCGCCATCCATTGCAGCAGGAACCACAGCAAGAGCAGCTGGGCTGTGCCAGAGATCAAGAATTTCTGGAGGAAGGGATGGATCTTGGGTTCTACACAATGATATTGGGGGTGGGGGGAGACTGATGTGATGAATGCAAGTCCTTTCCCTTATTAATGGAGAGATCTGACTTTAAGGAAACAAAGGTACCCTGAAAACCATTCTCAAGCTAGAAGGAGCAGGCAAACAAAGCACGGCGACATTGTGGCAACATTGCTCACAGAACACGTGACGTTTGGTGTCGTGACACTACTCGATCCCCACACTCAAGATGTGCACTGCCACTCTGTCTGCCTGGCCTTGTCATCCCTTGTCCACACAAGCCCCAAACGCCAAGGCATGATTTCTCACTAATGGCTTGGGGAGGCAGAGGGAGCAGAGAGAGCTGGTTCAAAACTGCGTCGAGGATCCTTGTCATGACCCACGGCCACCAACACCAAAGTCGAGGTGAACAATTACCTCTAGAGTTTTCTACTCAGAACCCCTGGGATGTCCTTTGCTTCTCCAGAGTTGTCTGCCTCCTTCCCACTGAAGACCATGCAAGATAAACAAAGATTTTCTTTTCCAGGTCTTAAGAGGAAACTTATTCGAATCTTCTATATAACTTTCTTAAAAAATGGGTCACGATTCCTCTCGAAAAGGCGGGGCCTCCGGAGCCACTGAAAGATTCACACCGTGCTTCCTTCCAGCCCTTGCTGATTCCAAGCAGGAGCAGCCGTCAGGGAGAGCAGCGGAAGACAGAGTGCAGAGCTTGTTAAATCTGGAGGGAACCATCATTCAAGGTTTTCTTTGGGTATGTCTGTCTGTTGTCCAGAATGCTGGCAGTATATTCATTGTCAATTTCTTATTAGACAGGATGTAATGCCCAGACAATTTATAAAAACTGAATAACTGTTCCACAAGAAATCACCAGCGCCAAGAGCCCCAAGTAGGGACGGGGGGCACTGTAATGTTGCCATTATGCAGAGGAAAGGGTCACCATGACTGTAAACAACCGTTCCAAATGGACGGATTAAGTAGTTGTCGGGAAATGGAAACTTAACCCTCTCTGACCCGGGGGGGTACAGGTCACAAAGCAGCAGAGACCCACAGAAAAGTGGCCGGAGCGCAGAATCGATCTGTCTTCACTCTTGCCTTTTGCCCTCCATTTGTCTCAATTTCCTTCTCCTCCACGTTTTTCCCATCCACCCTCCAGACCAGGACACCCAATTTTCTCAAAGCCCAAGTAGAGTCTCAATCTCCTTTTTTCAATGTCATCCAATGTTATGCTACAGAGAATGAGGAAGAGAACGAGATTCAAGGTCACGAAACTTGCTGCCAAGAGGAAAAATAGTTTGCCGCGGAAGACGTGAAGAGTAGTCAAGGCTTAAATGCCTCATTATCATTTGCATGTTTTAATATGTATTGCTTTACCTCATTTCCGAATTTTTTGCAGCTGGAAAGAAACCAGGCTATGTGCAAATAAGCTTCTTTCTGCCAAATAGAAAATAAGAAGCCAAATCATCCTATCTTATTTCTTTGCAGGATACCGCTGCTAACTCTGGGCAGAGACTGCTCAGAAGAAGCCACACTTTGCACGGCGTTTTCAAACCTGTGCACCAAGTTCATCCCAGACACATCATCACCTCGAGCCTCACGCCCACACAGCATTCCTGTTCGTAGTTTATCCAGGAGCCAACTGGCGCTCAAGGACAGATTACAGGACAAAGGAGTCCGCGGCACTGATACAGAGTCTCCTCCACCCTGTCCTGGGACTTTCCACTCCTGCTGCTGAGCTGACCTCACGCAGAGGGACAGAAGGGCTCATTGTTAAACATTTCACAGCTCCTTGTAGGTAACTCTATCGCAACTAAATACATACAGAAAATTAAAACTAAATATGTAAATAAACATTTGTTAAATCTTCCACAGCTCCCAAAGGTGTTTTTAAGCACTGACTATCCCAAGTTGAATAAGAGCTAATTATTTCTAACTGCTACTTTGTGTAGAAATAGAAGGGTTAATCCTGCCGGTTGAATTCATCCATCAGTCAATTCCGTGACAGGACGTGGGCCAATCAGCCCCATAATAACGCACGGAAGGATTGAACGTTTCCCTAATCTAACACAAAGCCCACCCCCTCCCCCGGACTCTGCCACAGTCAGACACAAATCAAAGGTTACTTGGCTCCCTAGGGAGGATTAGGACAAAAGTCCCTGGAAAAATCTCTAAACAAGAGGCAGCCTCCCAACTAATCGGGGACAGTTGGTTTGGGACGGGGAAGGACCGTATTAATTCAGCACAGTTTCCCAGCGCCCAGCAGAGTGCCGGGACACAGCAGGCATTAGGTAAGTGTTTCCTGACTAAATGAATGAACTTGTACAGCGTGTTTCCGTGTTCATCTTCTCGGATATTTTTAACATCCCTCATTTTGAAATTCATATGTTGCTCTCAACCATTCTTAATGACTTCGTGTGTGTGTATCTCGTGAAGCAATCAGTGAACTAGGTTAACATGTTTATCTGCTCGCCACCAATTCCCTCATCTCCTCGGCCCAACATACCCACCTTGTCACAGAGGCAGGCAGGGGAACACGCTTGCCTCAGGACATTGCCTCACCCCTCCAGCTACAGCACCCAGAGCTGGGACTTGCCCCCCAAGGCACACCCTGAAATTTTTCATACTGGAGCCATGGAGCAAAGTCCCCTTTCTTTCTCGAGTCACAGGTACTATGAGTATAAGAGTCTTGAATTGCCATGTGGGATAAGGCGATGTGATCATTTTTAAAACATCCCCCTGTCAAAAAGTGGCCTATTTCTTCTCCGCTTGAAGATGGGCTAACTTCTGTGACTTGCTTCAAATACAGCACATGGTGGAATGAGCACTACATAGTTCTTTAGATAAAATCAGAAAGGACAAGAGATTGTCCTCTGCCTCTCTCCCTCTCTCTCTCCCCCTCCCCACCCCCAGCACAGTCACCATCATGCTGTAAGGAAGCCAGAAGGCCACAAAGGGGTGTGCCCGCCACATTCCCGGCTGACAGGCAGTATCAACTGCCCCACACAGAGCAGCCCCAGATGACCACAGCCCCCCTCGTTCCGGGCGCGGCCCCAGTTACAGCCCAATGGAGTGAGAACAGCTGTCTCTGCGGAGATTTCCCCAAACTCTAGATTTGGGGGGCACAACAGATGTTGTCATTTTGATAAGCCCATAAGATTGGAGGTCATTTGGGGTGACTGGGTGGCTCAGAGGGTTAAGCACCTGCCTTTGACTCAGGTCATGAACTCAGGGTCCTGCAATCGTCCATCAGCAGGGAACCTGTTTCTCCTTCTCCCGCTCCCCCTGCTTACACATGCATTCTCTCTCTCTCTCTCTGTGTCAAATAAATAAATAAATAAATCTTTAAAAAAAAAAAAAGATTCTAAGATGTGGGGGCCATTTGTGACACAGCAATAGATAGCAGGAACCGATCTGGGTGCCATCGTGGGGTTCTCCCATAACAAAGCCCAAAACATGGGGCCACAGACTTGGGAACTGGGCAGTCCCCGGAAGCTGGAAGGGGCCTAAAGACACGGGAAGAGCGTGACTGCTGACGAATCCCAGGAGAGAGAGGAAAATGTCATCCGCAGCTGCAACAAAGTAGGAAAGTTGAACATTTTCCCCCGAGGTGACATGGCAGATCCAGAGGGTACCTACTGAGCCAGATGGCCTGGCTAAGGAGAGTCATTCCCAGGCAGAAGGCTGAAGGAACCATCTGGCTTCTCCTTACTAGCCACCGTGCAAAGTAAGAAGAGAGAAAGAAGCTAAGGAAATGACTTTCTATAGAGAATCCAGGACTCAGGTTGAAATTAACCTGGGCTTGAATTTAAATCTGAAATCAAGCTGGGCTTGAAATGAACACTGTTCCTTATCTCCAGCCTCTTTGGGTGACTAACGGTTCTAACTTCAGATGACTTTGGCTTCCCGGCAAAGATCCAAGCCAGAGTGCTGCCTGGAAAATGTGGTCCATGATGAGGCCAAGGCCGTAGACCGTAAAACCCTTCCTCAGACCTCTGGAAGGTCACGGACCCTTTCAAACAGTCAAAAACAGACCTGTGAAGAATTTTAGGAGCATTGTTCCCACCCTACCCGCTGCGAGCCGAACAGAGTGCCTGGAAAAGAGGCACAGCTTTCATCTGATGCAGTAGATTATAAACCGATGTGTATGAAACCAGAAACGTTTTGGAAAGAATTACGTCAACTTGGAAAGAACGCGGACAGTACAAGATGAAAAAAGACGTTTAGACTCCCAAACTTGTAGGGGCGGAAAGCAGGTTGAGAAACTACTTGGCTCCAATTCAGGCTGCTGCTTACGAACAGAGGATGACGGAAGACTGCACAGCCAGGAGCCCACAGGTCACTCGCAGGCGGTAGGGATAAACCCTAACGAAGGAACCGACGACAGAGGCCCAGCTGCGTTATCAGAACTGTCCAGACCCGTGGCTGCCGTGTGCCTCCCACTTCCCCAATTTCTGAGCAAGCAGCTACAGCAGAGATCCTACAGCTGTCCCATCACGTGTCGGGACCGTGGGGGTCGACAAGCTGTATCTTCAGTGCACAAGTGCTCCAATAGGACATCAAGGGACACTACCCACCAGGCTGTGCTCAGAGAATCCCACCCGAGAAGCCCCACCTGCAGCAGCACCTGAGTTAGACCTGGAGCTCGGGGACCGCAAGCTTGAACCTGGCACCATAGCGTGTGATGCTGTTGAGGGGTCTGAGAGCGGAGGCAAAAAAGAATTTTGCAAGTGGAAGTGGCAAGAATGTAAAAACACACAAGAAAAAGGGGCAGTCTGTGATGGATTCAAAAGATGCCGACAAATTCTTTAGCCACTCTTCCCATCAACAGAGGGACGACTACCCTGCCCTTAAGTACAGGTGCCATCACCCATAGGGACTTACATCTAAAGAGAAAAGGTGGCAGTGCTAGGAATCATTCTACCCAGCTCTCCCAGGATGTCCTCACCATACTCTGAGGAAGCCAAGCGGCCACGGGTTATAGGTGTCCCAGCCCGGCCCCAGCCACGTACCCCAAACAGTCAGCGTCAACCAGCAGCCACAACAAGTGACCCACAGAGCAGGTGATTCCAAGCCCCAGCCTTCCAGCTGCCCTGGTCAATACCGGCCGTGCAAATGAACAGCACCCACTCATCCCTCCCCAAAATGGGGACCCACAAACAAACGAAATACTGTCATCATTTTTCTTAAACAGCGTTGTCAAGTGTAATTCACTTTCCATACAACTCACCCATTTAAAGCATACAATTCGATGGGTTTGGGTACATTGTATTAAATTTTTTTAATTGTAGTAAAATATGTATAATGCAAAATTTGCCATTTTAACCATTTTTGAGTCTATAATTCAGTGGCATTAAGTACATTCGCAATGTTGTGCAACCGTCGCCATTTACCATTTCTAAAGCTTTTTATCACGTCCAACAGAAACTGTGCAACTATTAAGCAGTAACTCCCCAGTCCCTTCTCCTCAGTCCCTGTTAAACTCTCATCTACTTTGTTTCTGAATTTGCCTATTGTAGGCATTTCATGTAAATAGAATCATAACAGTATCTGTCCTTTTGAGTGTGGGTTATTTCACTGAACATCATGTTTTTAAGATTCATCTATGCTGGGGCACCTGGGTGGCTCAGTGGGTTGAAGCCTCTGCCTTCAGCTGAGGTCATGATCCTAGGGTCCTGGGATCGAGCATGGCGGGGGGGTTGTCTCTGCTCAGCAGGGAGCCTGCTTCCTCCTCTCTCTCTGCCTGCCTCTCTGCCAACTTGTGATCTCTGTCTGTCAAATAAATAAATAAAATCTTCAAAAAAAAGATTAATCTATGCTGTAGCATGTATCAGGACTTTATTCCTTCTTGTGGCTGAAGAATATTCTATTATATGTATATTCACAATTTGTTTATCCACTCATCTACTGATGGACATTTGGGTGTGTTGCTATCGTGAGTGATGCTGCATGAACATTAGTGTACAATTATCTGTGTCAGTCCCTGCTTTCAATTCCTTTTGGGAACATACTTAGGAGTAGGATTTCTTGATCATGAGATAATTGCATGTTTTAGTTTCTAAAGGAACTACCACACTGTTTTCCATAGCACTGCATCATTTTACACTCCTACATTGATGTAGGAACGCTCCAGTTTCTCCACATCCTCGCCAACACTTGCCATCGTCCTTTTTTTGGACAGTAGCCATCCTAGTGCGTGTGGTTTGGATTCACATCTACACCTCAGCTTTGTTGAGGATGTTGGCATCTATATTTATAAGTGATATTGATCTGCAATTTTCTTTCTTGTGATGTCTTCACCTGGCTTTGGTATCAGGATAATGCTAGCCTCACAAAATGAAGTAGGAATTGTTCTCTCCTCTTCTGTTCTTCACAGGAATTAGAGAAGGATTAGTGTTAAATTCCCTGAAATCGTTGGTAGAATTAACCCAGGAAAACCATCTGGTCCTGGACCTTTCTCTGTTGGGAGGTGTTTGTTTGTTTGTTTGTTTTTAAATATTTTATTTATGTATTTGACAGAAGAGATCACAAGTAGGCAGAGGGAGAGGGGAAAGAAGGCTGCCTGCTGAGCAGAGAGCCCAATGCGGGGCTCGATCCCAGGACCCCGAGATTATGACCTGAGCCAAAGGCAGAGGCTTTAACCCACTAAGCCACCCAGGTGCCCCGGGAGGTTTTTGATTACTAATTCCATCTCTGACTCATTCTTGAGTCAGTGTGGGTAATTTGTGCTTTTCTAAGAATCAGACCATTTGATACAGGCTATGCAATTTGTTGGCATACAGATGTTCATAGTATTCCTCTCATATTCATTTTTATTTCATATGTTTGGTAGAAATGTTCTAATTTTCATTTATAATTTTAGTTATTTCCATCTTCTTTTTTTCTTCCACAATTTTGTTGATATTTTCAAAGAACTGAATTTTTATTTTATTGATTCTCTCTATTGGTTTTCTATTTTATTTATCTCTGCTCTAATCTTTATTTCCTCCTGCTAGCTTTGGATTTAGTTTTCTCTTTGTTTCCACCTCATCAGTGTGTAAAGTTACTGATTTTGAGATCTTTCTCCTTTTTTAGAAATAGGTACTTACAGGGGTATCTGGCTGGCTCAGTTGGTTAAGCATCCAACTCTTGATTTCGGCTCAGATCATGATCTCAAGATCGTGAGATCGAGATTCTCTCTCTCCCTCTCTCTCTGCCCCTCATCCCACTCTCTCCCTCTCTAAAAAAATAAAAATAAAAATAAAATAAAACAAAATAAAATAGGTATTTACAGCTATAAATTTTCCTCTGAGCTCTGCCTTAGTTGCATCCCAGAAGTTCAAGATGTTGGGTTTTCCTTTTCATTCATTTCTAAATGTTTTCTCATTTCTTTTGAGATTTCTTTTTTACCTATTAGTTCTCTAAGAGTCTGCTTCCTAGTTTCTAAATATTTTGTACCTTTTCCAATTGTCCTTCAGTTTTCATTTCTAGCTTCATTGCATTGTGGTTGGAGATGATTCTCTGTATAATTACAATCTTTTGAATTTATTGAGATTTCTTTTGCAGCCTAACATGTGGTCTATCTTGGAGAATGTTCCACATACACTTGATAAAAATGTATTCTACTGTTGGGTGGGGGTGTTCTATGCCTGTAGGTCTAGTAGGTTTATAGTGTTAGTCAAGCCTATACATCCTTTTTGATTGTCTGTCTAGATGTTCTTGCATTATTGAAAGTGGTATATTAAAGACTCCAACTATAATGGAGAACCATTTCTTCCTTATATTCTGTCATTTGTTTCATATGTTATTTTCATTCTGTAATTTGTTTCATATATTTGGGGGCTCTGTTATTTGGGGCATATATGTTTAAAATTATTGCATTTCCTGATAAATCGATTCTTTTATCAATCTGTAATGCCTCTTTTGTCTCATAACATTTTTTTACTTAAAGTCTACTTTCTCTAACATAAATGCCCCAGATTTCTCTTGATTACTATTTGCATGAAATATCTTTTTCCATCCTTTCACCTCAATCTCTTTGTGTCTTTCTGTCTGAAATGAGTCTCTTGCAGATAGTATACAGTTAGACCATTTTTTTAATCCATTCTACCAGTTCCTACTTTTTGATTACAAGGTTTAATCCATTTAGGTTTAAAGTAATTACTGATAAAGAAAGACTTAGTTCTGTCATTTTGTTATTCATTTTCTGTGTGTCTTTTTTTTTAAGATTTTTATTTGACAAAGAGATCAAAAGTAGAGAGGCAAGCGGGGGTGGGGGGGTGGGGGAGCAGGCTCCCTGCTGACCAGACAGTCCGATTTGAGGCTCAATCCCAGGACCCTGAGATTATGACCTAAGCCAAAGGCAGAGTCTTAACCCACTGAGCCACCCAGGCATCCTGTGTGTCTTTTTTTAGGGGGGGGTTGGGGGGTACATCATTGCCTCCATCATTACCTTCTTTTGTGTTTAATCAATTTTTCTTGTACTGAGCTGTATTCCTTTCATGTATATTTTATTGACATTTCCTTTGTGGTTGCCATGGGGACTATATCTGCCATTCTGAAGTTATGACACTCCAATTTTAATAGATACCAACTTAACTTCAATAGAATATTTAAAAAACCCTGCTCCTATACAGTTCTTTTGTTATTGCCATCACAAATTAAATCTTTTTACCCTGTGCACTCAAGGAACATAGGTTCATAATTTATAAATTATAAATCTCACGCATTTGTCTTTTCAATCATTTAGAAAATAAAAAGTACAATTATAAACCAAAAATACAATAATGCTGGCCTTTATATTTGCTCATCTATTTACCATTACTGAATTATTTCTTCATATGGCTTCAAGTTATTCTCTAATGTCCTTTCATTTCAACCTGAAGGACACCCATTAACATTTCTTATAGAGCAGATCCAATGGTAATGAACCCCTTTATCTTTTGTTATCTGGAAATTTCTTACTATTTCCCTCATTTTTTGAAGGGCAGTTTTGCTGGGTATAGAATTTCTGATCAATAATTTTTTTCTTTCCACACTTTAAATATACCTGCCTTCTGCCTTCAGGTCTCCATGGTTTTGATGAGAAAATAGCTGTTAATCTTACTGAGGATCCTTTGTATGAATGTAATGAGTTGCTTCTCTCTTGCTTCTTTCTTTGACTTTTGACAATTTGATTGTGCTTCCCTTTGGGTCCCTTTGAGTTTACCTTACCCGCAGTTAGTTGAGCTCTTGAATTTGTAGATTCATGTCTTTCACCAAATTTAGGACACAATCAGTCATTCTTTCTTCAAATGTTCTCCTGTTGTTCTCTCTCTTCTCCTTTTGGAACTCCCATACGTATATGACAGTCTGCTGGATAATGTCCCATTGGCCTCTGAGGCTATCTTCAATTTTCTTCATTCTTTTCTCTTTCTTTTCATCAGACTAAATTATTTCAATTGTCGCATCTTAAGTTTGCTGATTGCTTTTCAGCTTGCTCAGATCTACTGTTGAGCCCTTCTAGTGAATGTTTTATTTTAGTTATAATTTTCAGCTCCAGAATTTAATTACTTGTTATAATTTCTATTTCTTTATTGATACTCTCATTTTGTGCATACATTGCTTTTCTGATTTCCTTTAGTTCTACATCCCTGTTTTCTTTAACTATTTGGACATCATTAAGACAGTTTTTCTAAAGTCTTTAATAAATCTCATGTCTGGGTTTCTCCAGGGATGGTTTCTATCCATTCGTTTTTCCTCATTCAATGGGTCACATGTTTCTGTTTCTCTGTATGCCTTGTGATACTTTGTTGAAAACTGGACACTTAAATATGATAATGTGGTGACTCTGGAAATCAGATTCTCTAAATCTCCCAGTTTGCTGGCTTTTCTGTTGTTTTGTTGTTGTTTTCATCATTGTTGAAGGCTGTAGTGGTCCATCAGTTTGGAACTTTTCCAAAGTATTTTTGCAAAGACTGTATTCCTTGAGGAATGTGGTCACTGGAGTCTCTGTTCTTTTAACTTATGTTCACCCAGTGTTTAGACATAGATTTCCTCTGATGCTGGGAGAAAAAGAAAAAAACAGAAAGGAAAACATGGGCAGGGGGTGGATAGCAAAAAGGAAGAAACACACAGAGACACAAAAAACAAATTCCTCTCTCAGTCTCTGCAGTGCTGGGGCATTCCTTCAGCTTCCTCAGGATTAGCCTGAGCTGAAAGTCTTCTCTGTTCTCTTCTGAGTATGTACCTTGTCCTGAACAAATGGTTTCTAAATTTCTATTTATACACAAGTGCTTTTGAATTTCCCACAGATCTCCCCCAGCTATTGCTCCTGGGCATTAGACAGCCTGTTGTATCTCTCAACCAGTAACATCTGTCCCAGGTGTTTGCAGTTTGTTAGCTTACCCTGTCATGGTTTCAAGCAATGCCTGCCATTTTCCCAGCCTGTCCTGAGTTAACCAAAAGAAAGACAAGCACTTGATGCCAGTCCTTTAGGTAACCCCAGACATGTTAGAATAGACTCACGTAGTAATTTTCAAGTACAGTCTGCTCTGTTCCCCCCTGGAATCAGGGCCAGGAGTCCCACACCAGGAATGTGAGCTGTCATCTCCAATGTCAATGCTATACTGGGAAGGAGGAGGAGGACAAGGGCAAGTAAAAATACCACTATTTTCAAGTTGCCTTTTTCTTGGCTCAATGTTTGCTTGGTTGCTCTGAACTTTAGACTAGTTTCCAGAATTCTGAAAATGTTGGTTCTGACAATTTCTACTTTTCTTTTGGTGTTTCTGTTGGGGAATGAGAGCTTGGAGTTGCTTACTCTACTACTTTACTGAAGTCACTCCCTGACATTATTCTAACTACTAAGGTTTATGATTGTTTGTTATGCAGTGTATTAGTTTTTTTATGGCTACTATAGCAAATAACCACGAATTTTGTAGCTTAAAACAACATAAATTCATTCTTTCACAGTTTTGGAGGCTGCAAGTCTGAAATCAGTTTTATGAGGCTGAAATTAAATTGTTTTCAGAGGTGTACTCCCTCCAGAGGCTCTCAGGAAGAAACCATTCCTTGCCTCTTCCAATTTCAGTTGGCTGCCAGCGTTCCATGTCTCGTGGCCAGGTTTCTTTGTGGACAAGGAAAGGAACAGTTAGCCCACTCATGTCACAAAAGTCTGCTTTTTTTTTAACCTATTCTATCAAATGTCTGCATGTGACAAAAGAATAGTCAAACCACATTATTCAAACTTTTACAGAAACACCTGGATGTCATTAGTATTTAGCTCTGCCCTGAGTCCATTAGGCTCTTGTTATGGGCTGAATTGTGTCCCCTCAAAATTCCCATGTTGAAGTCCTAACCCCCAGTACCTCATAAAGTGACTATACTTGGAGATAGAGTCTTTAAAGAGTTATTAAATTAACATGAAGTCATTGGGGTGGGCCCTAAGCCAAAATGACTTGTGTCCTTCTAAGAAGAGGGGATTAGGACACAGACATACAGAGAGATGACCATTTGAAGATACGGAGAGAAGATGGCTATCTACAAGGCAATGAGAGAGGCCTCCGAAGGAGCCAACCCCTAGGGGTGCCTGGGTGGCTCAGTGGGTTAAACCTCCCAGGATCCTGTGATCGAGCTCCGCATCAGGTTCTCTGCTCAGCAGGGAGCCTGCTTCCTGCTCTCTTTCTGCCTGCCTCTCTGCCTGCTTGTGATCTCTCTCTGTCAAATAAATAAATAAAATCTTTAAAAAAAAAAAAAGAAGAAGAAGAAGAAGGAGCCAACCCTGCCGACACCTTGATCTTGGACTGCCAGCTTCCCAGAAGTATGAGAAAATTAAATTTTTATTTTCCAAGCCACCAGTCTGCCATACTTTGTTATAATAGCCTGAGTGACTAACACCCTGCATCTCCCGTTAAGGGGAAATCAACCATCTGTACCAAAAACTGAGACACTTGGGTCCTGAAATGACTGTGGTGGGAAAATTCAGTCACATTTAGGCTTTTGTCCCTGATCGCAGGCATGCCCCTTCCAGTTCTGTTATCCATTTTTCTGTCTGTAGAACGAGGGGAAGCAATCCTCAAAAATGTTTGATAAATGAAATGAAATTGTTGACATTTCTGAAGTCCTACGTGCCTTCACAGAAAAGGTGATCACTGTATCCCATCGAGCCAGCCCCAGACAATGTCAGTCACTGCTTTGTCCTGTCTGGCTACCTGAAGAGCAGCTGAGTTCCTCGGGCCCAGAAGGAACATCCCCCCCGGTGAACTTGCTCTCCTGGGATCCCAGCCCGCCTCTCAGCCATTCGAGGAGGGTGTCAGGAGCACAGAAAACCTGTGGGAGCCGCTTCAATATCAGTCTTCTAAGCGGGACTCCTGCCCAACTTCCTGCTCCATTCACCAGACCCTACAGCTTGAGAAACTGTGCCACCAGTAGAGTCTCCTAGAAAGATGCTGCATCCACTATTTGCACAACCACCTGCTAACACTCATTAAAAATGTGCTACAGCTCAGCCAGCAGGAAAGTATGTCCAAGCTCCAGCTAAGTACCTAATTAGGGGAAGGAGGTAGAGAAAAAAAGGTATTTTTGTTTGTCCCGGTGTTTTGTGTTGGGCAGTATGTCTAGGCTTGGCCATCAGATTTCATCATGAATAATGTGCTACATTATTGTACACACATGGAGTGTGGCAATTACACTCCACGTAATCCCTGCAGGACTGACTTCTTCAGAGCCAGGAAAGGCAAGGCAGAGGCCCATCAATGTGGGGAACGCACTATGATGCGGCCACTGACAGAGGACGCCCAGTCCCCTGTGCTTCCACCTCCAAAGTTCTGAAAGGTCTAATACATCCCATACCTTGACACCGCGAGGGAGGAGTTGTCGAGTGTGCACCCAGCCGGAACACCACAGAGAAAAGGTGTCACACTGAAATCACATTCTGGGCTACCAATGAAAAGGAAGTTTGTCGTATGCAAATCAGCCAGTGGAGTCTGTGCATAAAGCTCACATCCGAAGTAGGTGTCACAGGATGTAGTACACGCATGAAAAATGCCAACACACGAACTGCAAATATGAACAACGACCTGAAAGCCAGCACTGGCTTAGCTCTTGGACCTTCACTTACAGAATCAAACTCTCCTGTAAACAGGAAAAGAAGCTAAGACAATGCAGCTGAGTGATGTACATGGTGTTGGTCCACATTCTCTTTCTACGGTGTTTGTTTTCATGGATAGCTCACATCTTGATTTTTAAGTTTTTACTTAAAATAAGAGGAAGCAGACACACAAACTTTTGCTCTTGTGAGAATAACATTGAAGGTTAACATTGAGATACTCCAAGTGCGAATTTCCTAATAGCCTATGGCTTTAGATAAAATCATGGAAAGTCTTCCTGGTGCATCCCAGTGTGGAGCCCTCCTCGGTCCCTTCCCTGGGTGTCCTGTAAAGAAGAATTTCCAGAGTCCAGACACTCCCTAGCTAGGTTTGGTGCCTACAACTCCAAAGCTCCATTTTCCACATTGGGATATAACATGTTTGTAGACCCAGCGGGGACGGGAGGCAAAGCAGACGGGCGGCCAGAGCACACAGCTGTACCCTCCGACCAGCTTCTGTAGCCTTGCCAGAGAAACTGGGGCAGTACCAGCTCCTCCCACAGTGATCCTGGAATGTGATCCCGATGTGTCGGCAAGTACCCAGCAGGGAACAGATGTGCAACAGTGCAACATTAACATACACACCACACACAAATCTCCCCTAGACAAAGAACGCATGGCAACTGCCACATACTTCACTTGGTTGCGTTGCCTTAGCTTTTTTCCCCTGGTACTAACTGCAAGCACCCCTTGGAGCAGGAAGGGAGACCCCAGTAGATAGCAGGATGCAGTGTGATGTTTCCAAACCCTGCGATGCAGGGAGAAAAGGAAGTGTATGAGCGGGAAGACTGCACCACCATTCATATCTGTGCTCAGTGCAGCTCTTTTTTTCTTAAGATTTTATTTATTTATTTATCAGAGAAAGGGAGAGACAGAGAGAGAGCACAAGCAGGGGGAGCAGCAGGCATAGAGAAAAGCAGACTCCCTGCTGAGCAAGGAGCCTGATGCAGGACTCAATCCCAGTACCCTGGGATCATGACCTGAGCCGAAGGCAGATGCTTATCGGACTGAGCCACTCAGGAGTCCCAGTGTAGCTGTTTTCTCCATAAATATCTCAAGGACCAGTCATGTGTCTCTGAGCAGACACCAACTGCTGCCTACGTTTTCAGTAGGAACACAAAACAGTACAGGCTGCCAAGACTGCCATTTCTGCTCTGTGGACCCCAAATGGCACCTGGCTCCCTTTTTTTTTTTTTTTTTTTTTTAAGATTTTATGCATTCATTTGACAGAGAGAGCGAGAGAGCTCCAGCAGGGGGAGCAGGACAGGGAGAGGGAGAAGGAGACTCCCCAGTGAGCACAGAGCCCAACGTGCAACTTGATCCCAAGACCCTGAAAACACGACCTGAGCCAAAGGCAGATGCCCAACCATCTCAGCCACATTCTGCAAGGGCTCCCATTCTGCAAGGGCTCTGTCACATCCACCACTATGAGAAGAGGAAGCAAAAGCAAAACTTCTGGCTCTAACCCTGTGACTCCAGGAAGCCACTCAGACACCAAACCCTAAAGGAGATAGAGAGTGGGATCCCCTCGGAAAGACAGGGCTGTCAGCTTGGATGACTTGCACACTCTCACCAAAGAGTAACTGTGGACAGACCAATCTCACTAAAGAAAGAAAAATGAAGATTATGGCAACTTAGGCAAGAGCTAGTCAGTCTCTAGACTGGTTTCATGCTTGGCTTCTGCCATCATCATTCCTCCTTCCAATGTCCCACGTCATACTCGTGTTTTGTCATGATGGATATTGGTTAAGACAAAGGATAAAGCAACCAATTCAGGGCTGGCCACGTTTTGCACCGAGAAAGAAATCCTCAACCAACAGGGGAAAGCCAGCTGTGCTACATATCCCAGTGATGTGAGTCATTGAAATGGTGAATTCCTGAAACTGTTCTCCTTCTTCCCCATAACATCACTCCATTTGCTTCAGAAGTGAGCTGTGGCCATGGTCATAGGCGGGGGAGACATTCTAGGCCACATGCCAGTGCAGGAACGGGGGAACAGCAACCACATTGGACATCATTGCCCATGCTGTCCTTCTCTCCCTCCCGTCACAGACCCTGACCCCCCATCTTCCATTTCTGGATGGCAGCTTCTCCTGCTGCAGTACTTGAGATCCCACCACTGCCCCTCAGCTGACCACAGACATGGGACAAGTACTAACGGGATGAAACCAGCATTTTGAGCCTCCGCAGAAAAACTCTAAGCCAGCACCAAATGCTATTACTCTTTTCCTGCCAAGCTCTCCCAGCTCTGTGTGAGAATATAAGGAATTATTAACTTTACTTCCCAGGCGAGGGGGAGATGTAATTAGAGCCCTGAGGTTTCCCCACAAGGCATTAGCAAGTAAATTTGCCAGCACGTTGATGAGATAAAACCTGGAACTTTCTATTCTGTGCCAATTGCTCCTTTGTCGGGAACACAAAGTCGTTTTTATGCATGAAACTAGAAAGAAAAAGAGAAAAGTAACAAAACCAAGGGAGAGCCCTCCAAATTTTCGTGGCAAAGCTCGTGGGCTCCAGCAGCTGCCTTCCCCGAGACAGAGCACGGCCCCACAGCTGCTGCGAACACCGATCAGAAGTGAGTCCACCCAGAGACGGTGAGGGCTGGGATAGAGAAAAGTCCCTGTCCTTGAAGCAGTCACTAGTAACCCTTGGTAAACCAAGGGACGAAGGAAATGGTACCCAAATCCTGTTTCGACAAGCCGCATTACAATGAACGCTCCACCTCGACATGGACCAAGCCTCCCTAATGACGTGGCTAGCAGTTCATGAAAATTCAGGGACCAGCTGCGGTGGGCCGGTCCCCATACTGGGCCCTGCAGGGATCCATTTCAGACGACGGCCAACGCTGCATCCGTGTCGAGACAAGCACGCAATGGGACGGTGGCTTTCACACCTCTCCGCGTTCTCTTAGGTGCCCTTCTAGATGCATCTCCTTGCCCTCAGAGGCCCAGGTCCGTTACCCCCTCCTCCACGGGGCTTCCGTCCTACCCACCCCATCTCCCGCAGAAGCAGCTCCTCCAGGGGCGCCGGGGTGGCTCAGTCAGGGAAGCGTCTGCCTTCACCTCAGCTCATGATCCTGGGGTCCTGGGATTGATGGAGCCCCGCTGAGCAGGGAGCCTGTTTCTCCCTCTCCTTCAACCCCTCCTCCCTGCTTGTGCCCTCTCTCTCAAATAAATAAATAAAATCTTTAAAAAAAAAAGTAGTTTCTCCTCTTTTGGAACTTTCTTCTTTATATTCTTCTTCTTTATATTCTGAAGTTATGTGTAACTTTACTACCACTATTCTGTTCTGCGCGACTGCCCCTCCCTGGTCAGAAACTCCCTGAGAAGAAAATCCCAAGGACAGTGCTCGGTGTGTCTTTTAAAATGGCCTTGTGTCTGGGCACCTGGGTGGCTCAGTCAGTGAAGCATCAGACTCCTGCTTTTGGCTCAGGTCATGATCTCAGGGTCCGGACATCGAGCCCCACGTCAGGCTCCGTGTTCAGCGGGGAGTCTGCTTCAGATTCTCTCTTTCCATCTCCCTCTGACCTTCCTTTCATTCATGCTAAATAAATAAATGTGTGTGTGTGTGCACGCGCGCACACGTGCACACACACACATAAATAAATGAAATCTTTAAAAAAAAAAAAAAACAAGTAAATAAAATGGCCTGTGTCTGCCTTGTATCCCCCCACCTCTCCAAGGGCCGTTCTCCAGACAGCTGCAGGAGCGTCCTTCAGGATCTTACTGGAAACGGAGAGTTTCGCCCCAGCCCAGACCTACGTGGTCAGAATATGCGTTCACCACGTTAGCGATAGGTACCACTCAGCAGCAAGCACCTTCTTGTCCATCACAAAACGCTGACTGCCCGCCTGCCTCCTACAGGCCAGGCCCTCCGCACATTTCACCAGAACCTTTACCTTTCAACATCCTGAACCGGGTTTGCAGGTTTGGGAGTTTAAACAGACTCTGTGCTAAGTGCCTCCCAGGGTGCTTGTCCCCTCCACAGGCTCCAGGTGGCTCTGGGAGGTCAGGAGGGGCAGAGCCCTGGATGGGCTCCTCACCCCCATTTGCCCCGCCGAGCCAGGATTCAGCTGGCCAGGTCTCCGGGGAGTAAAGCCCTGCGTCGGTGTTTTCTCACAACCCAGCACACCTCCCGACCGCTGGGAGCTTGTGAAACACCCTGCACGGCCTGCCCCGAGCTTCTCAACCAGGAGACATTCTCATGCCTGACACAGAAACAAGAGAAAGGAACTCAGACAGAAACACTAAATAAAGGTGTCTTGCTTCCTTCGGCTTCCCTGACGGGGAGTATCTTACCCAACCTTGTTCTCTTGTGTGTCTCAGAGATATCTGGAGAAAAGACTAAAGAAGTGAGGCCCTTGTTCAATGAAGCCCACTGAGAAAACCAAGTCCAGAAAGTTCCCCAGGCCCGGATCAAAAAAAGAGGGCCTGATTTTCCACCTGTGTCTTCAGCTCGCATATGTTAAAGGACCAAGCCAGAGAAAATTAATCTGGCCAGCAATGGAGAACCTCAGACCTAGGCTCGGTCATGCTTCCCAGACAAAAGTCGGCATTGCTCATTTGCTCTCTGCCTACAGCTGTGCCCCTTCGCGGAGCACCCCTTGCCTCAGACTCGCCTCTTCTCTTCTCTCACACGCCTCAGCCGCCACCCAGTGCACAGAGAGAATGGGAGAGCTGAGAGTTCCACCTCCGTTCCCAAATTCCTCCCCTTCCCCCCACCCCTCCTGGTCATGCTCTAACCCCCACATGACCTCGGTGGTCAGGGAAATCACAACACTACACAGCACCAGCTCCAGGAGTTTCTAGAAGAGGATTTGCAACCTCCTTCTGGAAGTCACCCCACTCCTGTAGTGCCCAGTGCCAACAGCCTGAGTATTCACTGGGAATAAGAAAATACAGGTGAGTAAGGTTGAAGACGCCAGCCTCAAGGCTAACCAGCTTCCAGAAGAATCCTTAAGTCTACATCCTATTTCCAGACCCATTCTGAGTGTGCTAAACCTCGTTATCACCAGGACTATCTATCAAGTTCATTCGTGTCTGGGGGAAGCTGGAAGTTATTTTAAACCCTCTCTCTTCCCCACATCTAGTAGAAATGGGTGTGACGTGTGACAATCAGCATCCGAAGTCCCGAAGACTCCTCCCAGGCCAACCATACCTGCAAGACTTCCTTTGACCCCGTGTGCCCTGTGTGCACTCAGCTGCCGTGTCGGTCCTTGTCTGCCACCCTGCCCGGCACATAGGAGGCAGACGACAAATAATTTTCGATGAATGAATAAATGATAGATATATCACACCTTAGGCAGGAAGGTGGTAAGTTAATGCAGCTTTCATTGTGCAAAATCTTGGAGTATTTCTGGGTAATCAACAAATGCATAACTCAAACAATTCATGTTCATAAAGTGCTTTGAAATCCACAAAATAACAGAGCCGTAAAACAGTTCATTGTTACCAAGTGGAGGTGACCAGAGGAACAGAGCACACAACTCATTTGGGGTGTAGAAAATAGACACGAATGAGGGTAAAACAGAAATGGAACATTGCAGGGAAAAGAGGAAATAATCAGTAAGCAAAATAAAACTCACCCTTATCATAATCATCATCCTCAACTGCCTTTTCTTGAAGTTTCTGAAGCTTTATTCTTAGGGATTTTACCTATGTCGGTTTGAAGGGGAAGAAAATGAAAGCCAAATTAGGATAGCATTCAAGCGAACTTATTTTTTTTAAAGCTAAAAACATTTAGAAATGATTTTGAAACTGAAGTTCTTTATTCTCCTTTAAAAAAAGAACCACAAATGTACATTTTTCCAATGCCAGATGCATTAGTTTCTCAAAAAAAAGTTATATAAAGAGAAAGTGTAATTTGAGCATAAAATCCACAAAAAGAGCTAGAAAGTTATTTTAAACAAAAACATCACATTGTACCCTTATCTGCATGAAAAAAAATGCATAATAAAAAGAACGCAAACTTCCTGACCTGACCAAATGGTCTCCCTTCCCAAAAATCACATTAAATTATGAAGAAAAACACACTAAGACTAGAAGAGAAGCCAAGAGAAGAGCATGAACTTAACCACGGCAGGGTGTCAGCCAGCTGGGTGAGACTGGCAAGAAGAACCTCACAAAATCCTTCTAGAAAAGGGCACCACCCTATTTAACCCACATATGGACATAACGATCTCACTGTCTGTCGAAGAGTTGCCAGTACTCATTTTTAATTATTTTCCTTCTCGACAGGAGGCCCGAGACTTTCTGAAGATAGATTCTTGGCCTATCCATGAATGGATGTGGGCTTTCTCTCGGAAACACACCTTCCTCCCATCTTTTGCCTGACACCCCCACATCCTTCAACACCCAGCTCAGGGGCCATCCCCTCCAGTCTGTGTGAAATATCCTTCCTCTGTACTGCCGTGTGACCTGTGCGTGCTCCTATTCACGTGACCCATTTAGCAAATATTTACTGAGCGTCTCCTCAGTGTCAGGCACCGTCTGAGGTGTTGAGGATACAGCACAAAATTCTTAGCACTCTCTCTTGATGACATTCTTGAGTAGGAAGACAAAAATTAATATAATAAGTACATTTTATGGAACCTTAGAAAGTGATCAGTTTCGTTGTTTTTATTTTTTTTTTAAGATTTTCCTGATTTATTTATTTGACAGAGAGAGACACAGCGAGAGAGGGAGCACAAGCGGAGGGGGTGGGGAGAGGGAGAAGCAGGCTTCCTGCAGGGCAGGGAGCCCGAAGCAGGGCCTGATCCCAGGACCCCCGGATCATGACCAGAGCCAAAGGCAGACACTTAACAACTGAGCCACCCAAGCAATACGAAAGTGATCAGTGTTAAGAAGAAAAACCACAGAACCCAGTAAGGGGCATCGGGAGTGCTGATAGGAGGTAGGGCTGTGGTTTTAAATAAGATCTCACTGACATCTGAGGAAAGATTTGAGGGGGAACCCTGAGGCTCCTGGAGAAAACATTTCAACAAGAGAAGAGTCAGTGCAGAGGCTCGGGCAGAGGCGTTGCTGGTGTTGCCAAGTAAAAGCAGGAGACCACAGGGTCTGGGGAGGTTTGATTAAGGGAGGGATTGTAGATGATGAGGTCGGAGAGGTGATGAGGAATGCATCATGAAAACACATGAAGAGGACTGAAAAGTTCTCGTTACTCTGTGGGTGACAGTGGGCAGTCAGAGGGTTTTGAGCACAAGAGTTCATGATCTGACTGAGGTCCAAGCAGCTCCATTCTGACCACTATGGACAGGGCAGAAGTCAGATGGCAGGGGAGGCCATGGAAATCACCCAGGACGGAGGTGACCATAGCCTAGATGGTCCTGGGCACAGTGAAGATAGTGAGAAGGCAATCGGATCCTGGGCACATTCTGAAAACGGCGTTGAAGGTAGAACAAACAGGATCTGCTCATAGATTGTAGGTGGGGGTGAGAAAGTCAGCATGATTCTGGGGTTTGGGACTGAGCTGCTGGAAAAACAGAATTGCAAGAAATTGTAGTACTTGCAACGCCATGTTACAGCTATTGTTTTATTTTGTTGTTTTTTGTGCACTCCATTCACACTTGAGTATCTTGAGGGCAAGAATTCTATTCTACTCATGTAGAAAATGGCAGGGCACACCCTTACTTGGCTCCCCACTGCTCTGGGCACACAGAAGGATGACACTTCCCTCCCCATTTTGCTGTGGGTCATGGGGTTAGGGTTAGGGAGCAAGAGTTAGCGGTCACTTCTGCACTGAGCATTTCATTGCTCTTGTAGGATCCCTTACTGTTTTCCTCCTTGTCCCCTTGACTGAGGGGCCATTTGCTCTGGTGCTGTAGGCAGGGCTCCTGAGTGACCCTGTGGAACAGATCCCCCAACCACCTCCATGGGACTCGAAGCATTCAGCAAGAAACAAGACCTTGTGGGCGCCTGGGTGGCTCAGTCAGTTAAACGGCTGCCTTCAGCTCAGGTCATGACCCAAGGGTCCTGGAATCGAGTCCCGCATTGGGCTCCCTGCTCAGTGGGGAGGCTGCCGCTCTCCCTGTTTGTGCACTCTCTCTCTCTCTACAAACAAATAGTATCTTAGGGGTGAAAAAAAGAAAGAAAGAAAAGAAAAGACAGAAACACAACCATGTCATTTAAAGGCTGTGATATGTCACTGTCTGTTACCTCTTCTTTTTTTTTAGTTTATTTTTTAATCTTTTTTTTTATTTTATTTATTTATTTGAGAGAGAGACAGAGTGAGAGAAAGCACGAGAGGGGAGAAGATCAGAGGGAGAAGCTGACTCCCCACGGAGCTGGGAGCCCAATGCAGGACTCAATCCCAGGACTCCAGGATCACCTGAGCAGAAGACAGTCGCTTAACCAACTGAGCCATCGGGCCCCCTGTCTGTTACCTCTTCTAATACAATCTCTAAAGCCAGGCACAGTAGTGCATAAATACTTTCTGAAAGAATGAATGTTTATATTAGCCCCTTTATCCTTGAGGTTGCTCCATATTACAGGTGCAAACCGTACCAGGAACCTAGCTATATAGATTAGGGACAGAAGAAAGTCTTTATGGGTGGGTCATTGCTATTACCATCATCACACTGGAGTTTACTAGAGCTGAAGCAGAAGAACTACAGGAAAGAAGGCCACAGAAAACTTCATGCAGAGCCAACAGCCACCCCATCTTCTCCCCCTCATCCAACGATCCCTCTAGGTCCCTGAAGTGATACGCCAGATGTTTGAATGTCCATCTGTGCTGGAAGCAGAGCCACTGATGGTCATGACCTATCCAGTGACACAACCATGTGAGGCAGGCAATTTCCCTCCTTCTCCTGCAGGTTCCACAAGCCGAAGTGGGGCTTACTTGCAAGGTTCTCCCCACTTCCCTCCTCTGCATACCCAGTTAGCATTTCCTTCCATCATGATTGTCTCAATCCCATGCAGTCCCCGGCAATGTCCCTGGGTGGCTATTTTTAAAGAGCATAAAATACCCTTTCTGCTGATTCTCACTCATGGCAGTTGTGTTCTAGAAAGTCACTGGAAATGCTCAGTTAGCAAACACTAAACCATTGCTTCCAGGGGAAACGAGCGTTTCCTATCTCTCATTCAGAGATGGGTATGTGATTCTGGGATTCTTTCCCACCAATAAAATTTATGGTGTTTCTTCCTAATCTCTCATTCCTATCGAAACAAAATCTGCCTTCCTATAAATCCTATGCCCCGGACAGAGTTCCAACTCTCCTACATCACTGAATAAAGCTGATTCTTCTTCTACACAACAGACATTCGAATCCTCGAAAATAGCATCGTGTTTTCTGCTGTCCCGGTGTTAGTTTACCATAAACAAAGATACTTAAACTACAGATAAAAGGTGTCCAGATCCTATCACTTGAGACAGGGTATGAGTTTAATTTGAACCCCAGGGAGAAGGGCGAATCTGGTGATTTTGGCCCAAATTCACTTATTCTGAGCTCGTTCTCCGATGATGATAATGACCAACATTCCAGGCACTTGCTCAGTGCCAGACCCCGTCTGAAGCTCCCGGCAAGTGCTGAGACATTTCATCCTCATGAGACTCTAATGAGACTCTAATGAGGTGGGTACCGCGGTTTATCTCCATCTTCTAACAACAGCATCTTGACGCACAAAATGATTAAGCAAATCACCTAAGGTCACTCAGCCGGGAGAGGAAATTGCCAGGCTAGCACCCGGGCAGTCCCACAAACCTGCCAGACTGCAGGACATCGTGGGATCACAGGCACACGCACACACACCCCAGCACACACGCACACACAGGCAGCAGAGCTGACCGCCTCCAGAATGCCCAGGGTGAACCAGTGGCCACTTCACCCTTCTTCCACAAGGAACACCGCTCTGGTGGGCTCTGACCAATCAGTTCTTTTAAAAGCTGCATCTGGGTGATAAAGGTGAAAGGAAGAGATATCTAGGGTTCGTTGTATTTTTTAAAACTAAAGATCCAGAAACCCAAAAGGTAAGGCAGGGTGGCTTTCTCCAGCCAGAGCCCCTGGAATGCTGAACTTCAGGCCCTGTGATGACCTGGTGGCTGGGGGGGCTGGCAAGGGGAGCCTGAGGCGTGACTGGACCCCAAGAGATGCAACTGGTTGGGGGTTCACAGACTCTAGTTTGTTAAAAACAAGATTCTCAGGAGGCTGTGAGTTCCCTGCAGGTAGGAGGAGGTAGAAGAAAGGCAACCCAAGGAACAGAATCATGGGGACTGCAGACAGATCACTGCCAAGGTAGTTCCTATTTGGCTGTTTGGGAGGGAGAGCCGCTGGTCATTAGAACGGCGTTCTACTTTTGCTTCACATGCGTCAAAACTTGAATTTTTGACATGGAGAAATACAGATCTGTGGTCAAGATTTTTTTAAAAGAGATCTTGGAAATGAAGTACTGAATACTGGTATTTACAGTTGGAAAAGGATGACACAACACTCTACTTAGTGCCTGGGACCTTGCGATTCATAATAAGAAATATGTATTTGGTCTTTGTTCATTTCTGACACAGAGAGCCTAAAACCCTAGAAATTTCCTGTGAAGAGGGCAAGAAAGGGGTCTTTTGTTATGTTAATAAGGTGAGTCTTGGAAGACACCTAAGGATGACGGCTGGTTGCCAGGGGAACCGACCACGTGATTAGAGGACAAGAAACTTACAACCCCATCCCCCGACCTCCAGGGAGGATACAGGGGCTGGAGGTTGAATCAATCTCAAATGGCCAATGATTTAATCAGCCTTGCCCATGTAATAAAACCTCCATAAAAACCCAAAGGACCAGGTTGGTACACATCTTGCCCCATGCATCTCTTCCATTGGCTGTTCCTCAGTTATATCCTTTTGTAATAAAGGTGTAATCTGTTAAGCAAAATATTTCTCTGAGTTCTGTGAGTCATTGTAACAAATTAATCGAACCCAAGGAGAAGGTTTATTTTGGCACCTCTGATCTAGAGCCAGTGGGTCAGAAGCACAGAGGATGGCCAGGACCTGCAGGCAGGCAGTCTTGGGGGGCTGAGCCCCTCCATTGTGGGAGTTGATCTATCTCTGGACAGCCAGCCAGCACTGGAGAAATTGCTGGTGCAGACAAACAACTCTCCGAGGTTGGGATTGGTGACGAGAACCCCTTCATGCTTTGCCTATCTGTGTCTCTGACTCTCTTCTTTTGCCTTAGCCCGCCAGTCCAAGAAAGCTGTCAACTAGAGATCTGGGGTCCCTCTTCATAAGATGAATCATTGCACTAAAACCAAAAATGATCAAGCAACAGCAGAGGGCCAGGATGGATGCGAGACATCAGGCATCCAAAACCATCTAAGAGATGTGACCTCTCGTTATAGAGCTCATGGCCGAGTACAGAACTTGGGCCCACAAACAAATGATTATTACATGTGACGAATGCTACCATGGGCCATGTCCAGAGCGCTACGAGAGCAACATGGAAGGAGGGATTCATCTGGACCAGAGGGCCGGAGATGTCTAACAAGGAAGTGGCTTCAGACCCATACCAGAGGGATTACAGGAGCTTGGCAGGTGGAAACGTGTAGGAAGGTCGTTCTAGGCAGAGGGAGAACTGTAAGCAAAGGCCCAAAGCACAGCTTTCCCTGGCGTCTGCAGGAACAGGAAGCAGCACCAGATGGCTGAGCCAGCAGGAATAAGGCACTAGGGCAGGCTGGAGCGGGTTGGGAAAATCTCGATTATCAGGATAAGGAACTTGGATACCATCCCGAAAAGAGCAAAAGGTTTCAAGCCAAGGAGTAACACCATCCCACTGGCGTTCTGGAAGATACCTCTGCTGGTCATTCAGGGGATGAACTGGAGAAGAGAGACACTGAGGAAGGTAGATAAGTGGAGAATCACTTACGAAACCCAGGTTAAAAACAACCACGGTTTGACCGTGGCCATGAGAGGCAGGTTAGCTGCCGGACTAGGAGGGCCGACCAGATGTTAGGAGTGAGGATGGGGGAGGTGTTGAAGATACCTGCACTTTCTCTAAAGAACTAAATGGATACTATTAATTAAAATCAACAAATGGGTATGAAGACCAGGGTCCTTTAGAACAGGTTTGGTCGGGGGGTGCCTGGGTGGCTCAGTTGTTAAGGGTCTGCCTTCGGCTCAGGTCATGATCCCAGGGTCCCGGGATCGAGCCCCACATTGGGCTCCCTGCTTGGTGGGAAGCCTGTTTCTCCCTCCCTTCTCCCCTGCTTGTGTTCCCTCTCTCACTGTGTCTCTTTCTCTGTCAAATAAATAAAATCTTAAAAAAAAAAAAAAAAAAGAACAGGTTTAGTGGGGAAGACAATGATGTCAGCTGTTCACATCGAATTCCAGGTTTCTGTGCATCACCTGGGAACGGAGAGCTACAGGGAGATCGTGAGATAGAAATCACATAGCTGGGCTGAGGTCCCCAAGGGCTGGAACAGGGAGAACAGGGCCAGGGCCAGGAACATGAGACCACGTGTAAAGAACAGAAAATAAATGAGCCCAACTGCGGGGAATGAACATGACCTTCACATTTTCAGGTACTTCCCCCAAATGCCTGATGAGTGGGTGTTCTACTTCCTTGTGCACATGTACAACTGTATGCACACATATACACATATGCACACTTATACACATACACACACATCACATGCACACACCCCAGAAGAAAAATACAGCCTTTCCGTAGGATGAGCCAAACCGCCCAATGGGGTCAGCCACGGAGCACCTCTGCCTGGGTTTCTCTGGGAACTTTTTGTGGGTAGAACAACACTGCCTACTCATTGTTATACCCATCTCTCAGGTGACTGAGCACCCTTACGACGCCGGGCTTACATGTATGCTTACATCCTAGCTTCTCACTGCAGCTGCAGAACAATCCCAAGCAGGGCTTCCATCTAAGTAAGAAAACTGAGGGGCACCTGGGTGGTTCAGGTGCCTTCGGCTCAGGTCATGATCTCAGGGTCCTCGGATTGAGCCCCGCGTCGGGCTCTCTACTCAGCGGGGAGCCTGCTTCCTCCTCTCTCTCTGCCTGCTGCTCTGCTGACTTGTGCTCTCTGTCTATCAACTAAATAAGTAAAATCTTTAAAAAATAATAATAATAATAAGTAAGGAAACTGAGAGCCCAAGAGATGGAACGAACAGGAACAAAGTCTCCTGGCTGTGTCAGGCAGTGCCCCCTGAGCGGGATGACAGACAAGGGGTAAATGCAAATGAAACTCAGCATCACCCCCAATGGGGGCATCACCAACTTCACACCCCTCCACCGCACACCAGCCAGCGCCAGCTCCCCTGAGCCCAGTTTCCTGTTGCAGAGCAGAGCTGGGCAGAGCTAACCACACGTCACTTAGGGCAGGAACCGCAGAGGAGCCTGGGGCCGGAGGGAGAGCAAATCTGAGCATCGAAGTGACAGAGAAGAGGAGAACGGGGACAGATCTGCATTCACCCTGCGCGAGAAGAAACAGAGGCGCAGGGCCATGTTTTTGCTGCAGCTACAAAAGGAGCGGCTGCAACTTCCAGGGGGAAGTCGGTGGCCCGCCCCAAACTCGTTTCCTGCCCTCTGCCCGAAGCGGATCTGAGCCCGTGATAATCATGGGCCCCGGAGGTGGGGACACCGACCTCCAGCCGCCTCTGGTCGCTCAGCAGGCAGTCCAGCAGCACGGGCTCGCACCTCCGGACCAGCGTCTCCCAGCGCGGAGCGTCCCCCAAGCTGCTGCCCTCAGACCCGGAGGGGCCCGGGGAGAAGCAGGAGGCGGTGTCCACATCCAACAAAGTTGGCGTCTCCCTCTCCAGCCTGTGGCTGCCCCCTGCGGTCTGGGCAGAGTCTGCCAGGCGCTGAGGAGTCTTGAGATAGAAGTGGGGAGAGAGAAGTCGAGGGTGTTCGTGGGGCCTGTCCAGGCCGGCAGCCTTGGCTTCCGTGTCCTTGGGGCTCTGACAAGGGGCCTCGGCCTCTCTGGAGGGCGGGCAGCCTTCCGCTTCTCCACGCTCCCCCGCAGAGCCAAGCGAGAGCCGTATGAAGCTAAAGCTTGAGGTAAAGGTGTCCTGAGAGCTACCCGGGGCTGAGGGGACCCTGGGGTCACTCCCGAGGCCGCAGCTGTCACCATTCACCTCCTCTGGGAACAGACGGCCTTTTGTCCAGGTGTCTTTTGCTCTTTCACCGCCACCAGCATCCCAGCCAGCGCCGGGGGCCTCAGAACTGTCCATGGACGGGAGCTCGCCCTGCCACCCTGCGTCCCCAGGGCCACACGACCTGGCCGGCCTGGCAGGCAGTGTGGTGCCAACTTGGAACTGAATCCCGAAGAGCCCTGAGGGTCTTCTCGCAGGCGTCCTTGCCAGGCCCCCGTATCCCACAGGGGTCCGAGCCGAGGCTGCTGTGCTCCTAGGAACAGGGCTCCCCACCGAGGGGCCGCGCCACTGGCCTCCAGGATCAAGGCCACCCCGTCCGGCCCTGGACTCAGACTGGTGGGACTCCTCACCACACGCCCCTCCGTGGGCCCGGAGCACAGTGGCTGCTGCTGGGTAGAGGAACCCAATCCGGGGCCCCGCTGTGCTTCTCATGTAGCCCAGCCTCCGCGCCAGCCGCCGCCGCTGCAAGGACGCCGCAGGTGGTAAGCAATCCCGGCCGCCTGGGAGGAAGAGAGAACACAGCACCGTAAGCACGCGTCGCTCAGCAGCTCCAAGGAACTGCATCTGGAGAGCATCCTGGACTAGAGGCCACTGCTCCGTGCATCTGTCCGAGACAGAGGCCAGCTCAGGCGTCATGGGGCTAACCCAGCATGGAGATCCGTACGGTCCCGTCCCAGTGTTGGCCTCAAACGCGTAGCAGCAGCTCAGCGTCTCTGCTCCTCTGCTCAGCACAGCAGCCACAGGGCTGAGTTACGCCAACACGTCCCAGGCCCGTTGGAGACACGGCCTCAGTGACCCCTTCGGGACCCTCTGGAATCTTACCAGTGGGGCTCCTGGGCACATCAGCATGCGTCTCCCAGACTGGGTCTGGAGAGCGAGCGACTGGAAGGCAAAGGACTGCATCCTCATCCGAACGAGAGCCAATCACTCATTCTAGCGACTTACAGGACGATATGCGAGTTTCCATTATCCGAGCTATCCCTGTCCCCCGCACACATCCAGAGCCTGGAGGGCCAGCTGGAGCACAGCTTACATCCATCACCTCCTCTCACACAGCAGCCCACAGCAGGCCCTGTCTGATGTGCTCTACAAACCAGGGACTGTGTCCCCCGCCCAGCTACACAACAGGAATAGAAACAACAAAAAATGCCCATAGCCTGTACAGCAGCTGAGAGCAGGGTCTGGCGCCTCACAGCCAGGTTCAAGCCCTGGCTGCCCCATGGCTGACTGTGACCTTCCACACGTTACCTGACCTCTCTGTGCCTCAATATGCTGATCGGGAAAATGGAGACATGACCAGTACCTCTCACCCAGGGTGGTTGTATTCATTGAACCAAATGAGTCGTGGTGCATAGACAGCCTAGAACAGTGCCTGGCACTCATGATCTGTGTGCCGAAGGTGTGAGTTCTTATTTCTCTGTGTCACAGCACATCGTTACTAAGAATATGTGCATGACCTATGCTCATTTCACGTGCTCGCTGCCAAAATCATGGGAATCGCCCAGACCAGGAATTGTAAGTTTCCTCCTACAGTTAAGAAAACTGAGGCTCAGGGAAAATGACATTCCAGAAGCCCCTGCCAGTGACTGAGTGACCAAGTCTCCTGACTCCCCTGGCCCACACGGCGCTCTCACAGCCGCACTCTGCCACACCACGAATCAGATGAAATGCAAAGCCTGCAAGGAAGACCAGGCACAGGTACGTGGCCACAGGTACGCTATAGCCTCTGGTGAGGAGTTCATGCCAGGGCCACACATCCCGCTGCGTCCCCAGAACATGAAGGGGCCCAGGATCTTTGTCACGGTAAGTGGAAAGCACTTCGTGTTTGGGGGCCTCCTGTGTTATGATCATGGCACACAGCAGTCTTCAGAATGGGTGTCCATGGTAATCCTGGGGAAGGAGCAGTGACCCATGAGCCACCCGTTCCCTGAATTTGAGCGTCTAAGGACAAAAGAGCCCAAGACAGGTTCACGCAGTGGCCTTCTCTTGCCAGCCGGGCGTGCCAACTGCCCGGTGCCAGGAAAGGGTTAATACCACCCATGTACATAGAATTCCAGAAGCTGGCAGTGGAGGGAGGAGTGAAAGTAAGGGCTATCAGGGGGTGGGAGAGGAAGTCAGGTTAAAGAAAGGGAGGGAGGTATATAATATACAACACTAGTCACTTGCTACCATTTCCGCTTCACAAATAATAAAACTAAAGCCCAAAAGGTTTCAGTTTGCCCAGAACTCCCAGAGGGTAGCTTACCAAAGCCTGTTTTGGTAAGCTCATAGCTTACCAAAGCTCATTTCAGGACAATAAACCAGTATAATACCCTCCTGTGCCCCTAAGTGGCTTGATAAATGATGTATGAATGGATGCATGGATGGGTGAGGGACGGATGGATGAACCAAGGCCTATCGATTCCAAAACACATGCTCTTCCTGTACCCTTTGCCTCCAAGTGTATCCCTGAGGATAATAACTTGAAATGACAGGAAGTCAGAAGATTGATTTGTCTTATTTCTTAATGACACAGGCCATGCAAAGCTGGAATCAGTAGAAAAGGACAGGATTAAAAATGTACAGAAGGAATTAACTAATTAGTTAATAGTCCAAATTGGACCACACATTTAGACAGTTACTATCCAAAAAAAAAAAAAAACCCAGCAGTGATTGAGGAGTGCACTTGTGATGAGCACTGGGTTGGAAGTGTTGTATGAAAGTTTGTACACCAGGAACTGATATTACATTATATGTGAACTAACTGCAACTTATTTTATTTATTTATTTATTTGACAGACAGAGATCACAAGTAGGCAGAGAGGCAGGCAGAGAGAGAGGGGGAAGCAGGCCCCCTGCTGAGCAGAGAGCCCGATGTGGGGTTCAATCCTAGGACTTAGATCATGACCTGAGGAGAAGGCAGAGGCTTAACCCACTGAGTCACCCAGACATCCCACTAACTGGAATTTAAATAAAAGCTTTAAAAAAAAATTAAGACATTGAAATCAAATTTTTTAAACAGAAAATAACAAGTGTGGATTAGAATGCAGAAAAATTGAAACTAGTGTGCATTTCTTGATGGGTATTCAGAGTAGCTGAAGAGAGTATAGTAGTTCCTCAAAAAGCTAAAAATAGAATTATTACATGGTTCAATAATTCTACTTCTTATTGTATACCCAGAGGTATTGAAAGCAGAAAAAATATCTCTTTGAGATAATTGTGCACCCGTGCACAATCACAGCAGCGTGATTCACAACAGTCAACGGTACAAGCAACCCACGTGTTGGTCAGTGGGTGAATGGATAAACAAAAAATGGTAAAGTCATACAACGGAACATTATTCTGCCTTAAAAAGGAAAGAAATTCTAACCCAGGCCACAACATGGATGAACCCTGAGGACATCATGCTAAATGAAACAAGCCAGCCAGAAAAGGACAAATAGTGTATTTATAAACATGTATACATTTATATAAGGTGTCTAGAAGAGGCAAATGCATAGAGCCAGAAAGTAGACTGGTGATGGGCAGGGATGGGGTAGTTGATGTTTAATGTGGACAAAGTTTCAGTTTCAGAAGCTAAAAAAGTGCTGGAAATGGATGGGGGTAATAGTTGTATAATAATGTGGATATACTTAATGACATTGAATTGTGTCCTTAAAAATGGTTAAGAGGGTAAATTTTATGTTATATGTACTTATACTGTAAGGACCTATTTAGCCAGAGCGACTCCATCTTGGTTAAAAGCCATTGTGTTGTTTGTGCAATAAAACTTAAACTGACCCTGCACCCCCGCCCAGAGAAACTTACTTAGAAGCAAGTCTGAGAAACCAGTAAAATATGGTCGGTCAGATCCTAATAACAGAGCCCAGAATACAAGGATGAGTCAGGCCAGGTGGAGACATCCAATCAGTAAAAAGCACACATACCGTCTCCCTAACCACCGAAGAATGTAAACCCCGCCTTTTGGGTGCCAAACTTGAGCACCAATTCTGACCAGAGTGATAGGTTAGTTCAAACAGCTACCATAGAGTAAATTGTAATTCAAGTGGCCACCTGCATATGACCTAACATGAGTATGCAATGTTACAATCTCATTGGCCACCTATGTGTGGCCAGGCTTTTGCTCTATAAAAGTTAGTCTGTGAGACTGGGAGGGGTCGCTCTCTTTGGAGGCAGCCCTGACCGGTCAGTCAGTCGATTCTTGAGCCTGTAAGCTGGGGGTGGTCGCTCTCTTCAGAAACGGCCCTGGCTGGTCAGTCTGACTTCTAATGCTAAGCAAAGAATAGAGCTTTGCATAACTTTCACCTTGTCTCAGTCTCGTCCCCCTGGCCAATCGGTCTAACTTCTTTTTTTTTTTTTTTAAAGATTTTATTTATTTATTTGACAGAGAGTTGGCAGAGAGGCAGGCAGAGAGAGAGAGAGGAGGAAGCAGGCTCCCCGCTGAGCAGAGAACCCGATGCGGGACTCGATCCCAGGACCCTGAGACCCTGACCTGAGCCGAAGGCAGCGGCTTCACCCACTGAGCCACCGAGGCGCCCCCTAACTTCTAATACTTATCAGAAAATAAAGCTTTAAATAACTTTCACTTTGTCTCAGTCTCGTTTTGTTTAATAACGGACCTAACAATCCCAATGAAGATTTTTTTAAAAATCTTGAAAAAGGTCAAATTGGGTCACCATGCTATGTGATCTGAAAAACTGCCCTACCCTTTCCCTCAGGGGTTTCACTATCTGAGGGTGTCTCTGACATCAAGGTCCCAACCACAAAGAGAACCCGTGTTCCTACTGGGCTTCTGGTAAGATATCCTTGGGCCACAGTGCCGCTGAGCAACAAGCCAAGAAGACCAGACATGAGAAATATGTTCACCAAATGTGGGGATGAGAAAGAAGGGTCAGCTGCATGGACGGCCCAGCTCCTGTACCCACCAGACCCCTCACACGTCCCATCCCCTGGCATGGGCCTTCCTAGAAGGCGGCCCAAGGGGCAGAGGCAATCACACACTATTAATCCTAACCCCCAGGAGAGGACAGAACTGACAGCTGGATCTGGATGGCACTTCTGGAATGAGCTAGAAGGAATAGAAGAAACCCATATTGGGCAGATGGCAGCTCAGAAATCTCTAGAAAGACCCCCAAGTCCCTATACCCCAAATCCCCTTTTATCAATTTTTTTAAATTTTTTATTTTTTAGGAAACTTACGATAACCCTTCTGACCAGAAATCAATTATCACTATCTCTCCTGCCTGAAATCCTACCTCTTAGATTGGTCCAAACCCCAACCTGCCGTCACGCCCTGCAGTTAAGGGTTATGATGCATTCCGACCTCAGAGGGCAAATTTCCTTCCTGACGCCTACCCTCAGGGTTGAGTGGGCAGGAAGTACATGGCGAGTTTTAGAGATTTGAGAGCTGACCGGGAAACCAGCTGTGCCTTCTGTTCCTTGTAAAACTCAGAGATGGTTTCATTCTGCCCATCTGGCCCTGGAGAGGCTGAGGAGGGAGGCGTGCCTCACGCAGCCTCCTCCATCCCCTACAGCCTCCGGCTCCGGAACAGACTCTAGGGAGAGGAGAGCCGACCTCCAGGTCCAGGTTATGTAGGATCTCCACCTCCACCGCCATCCAGCCCAGTGAGCTCCGGGACGGGAAGGGGAGTGAAAGACAAGAGCTTAGAATAGACCCAGATGACAAAAGACCTCTACACACAGTCCAGATAAGGTGCCCAGAAACACATGCTCATCTAACTTATAGGAAAATTAAGGGAAACCCAGCAAAAATCCTGTCTGCCTGCCTCTAACCTTCTTCTTCCAAACAAATCCTTCCCATCCTTCGGCTTCCAACACCCTTCCCCATCGGCTGCCTTGTCCTGATGGTGCAGGTCCCAAGTCTCTAAGAATGATCCACACCACTCCTGACCCCTACTTACTACCACCAAGCACTGCTAGCTATTGTCTTCCGTGTATGTAAATTGTTCCCCACTTACGCTATATGTGAGCTTCTGGACACCCTCATCATTTTCCAAAAATCCTAGTATACAGGGAAAACATTCCAATACACGTTGGCCAGTAATATTTATTTTTAAATAGGAAATCTAAAATATGCAATTTTTAAAAACATGATATACATGAATCTACTTGTAAAAACTTAAAACCAAGACACAAAGTTCAAATCTACATGAAATGCCCATGTGGGCTGGGGGAGGTCACCTGGCCACACGGTTCCTCAGTGATTCATTTGGGGAATGACTCATGTGGGGAGAGCATGTCTGTCTCGAGACCTCAGGGCTGCTGCTGAGAACACATAGAATAGTCAGGAAAGAACAAGCACGGAAGACTTTGCAGAGCACGACTTGAATATCAATGTTTAGAGAAAGTATAAATGAATGTATTCTTCTCATGGAAGGAATTTTAATCCTATTTGTCATGGTCTGAGCAAAAGTCTTTTCTAAAACATTCAGGTTAACCAAAGATCCTGAATCGTAAGAAAACTGCACATCCCCGTGGATTAACTTGTTTTCAAAGAATCAGGATCCAGTCGTATTCGTACGGAGCATAAACGCTGAACCGAGCACGAGGTCCTCTTTCTCTGACAGTTCAGAGAGCACCTGAGGTTCAGAAGTGGCTCAGGTCATGGTCGTAGCATCGAGCAAGCATGGCGAGTGCTCATGAGGAATAAATCAACATTTATTGTGTTTCCCTTTAATGCACCATCTGTTTTAATAAAACGACTCCTTACGGAACGCTAGCTGCTCCGTGGGATGCGAACACGAGCGAGACACTGTCCCTTCCCGCAGTGGCTCGGGATCTGGGAGGGGACACACGGCGCGCACACAAAAACCGTCAGAGGGCAGAACGGGCTACTTTAATCACAGAGGAGGAGCATTCGATTTGAAATTAAGTGAATGGGGTGTTCTAGTTGGCTCTATTAGTTTACCTCACAGTTCTTTGCAAAGCACAGACTTTATGAGCCCCAGAATACTCCCGAATTTAAGTCATCCCAAAAATGCACCTCTTGGGATTGAAGGGAAGAAGGGTGACAAGGCAGGCCTGTTCTGTGGGACCCCGGACGCCTCTAACAAGGTCTGCGCTGTGATCGGAGGCCTCCTTCTTCCCATCTCGCTGGACGCTCCCCTGCCTTGTCCTGCTCCCTCCTTTATCCTGCACGGGATCCCCCTCAATCAGCCTCTTGCCTGTGTCATTCTGCGTCTGCCCCTCAGAGAACCCCAACTGTGTCCTAGAAAGAGTCCAGCCAGCAAGCACAGGTGGCCTGCCCGCTAGGGGTTTGCCGTCGTTGGAGGAGCAGAGAGAGGACGGAAGCACACACGCAGGGAGTCCCGCCTGGGTGGTGAAGGACAGGCGCGTGGGGCCGGGCCCCACAGGGCAGGGCACCTGGCTTTGTCTGGCGGGGTTTGGCTGAGCTGCACAGCCGAGCGAGAGTTCGAGAGGCTCCAGGGGAGACTGCAGGAAGGAGACTTAGAGGAGGGAAGGAGGCCAGCTGGGGGAGCGGGGTGGAGGACACCGCTGATGGGCCGGGCCAGGATGGAGCCGGACACCGCAGGGCGTATGAGCCGCACCAAGCCTGGATCTTTGCCCTGAGCCGGACGGATGAGGCCCTTGAAGGACAGGAAGTAGAGGCGGGGCGTGAGCGGATGGGCACGTTTTAAGAGCTCACTCCGCGGAGAACAGACCCCACGGGAGTGAGAGAGGACGCCAGGACAGCAGTTAGAAGGCACCCAACGGAGGCAAAAATGAGGGAAGTGCGCCTGCCGCACGCACAGTCAGCCTGGTCCTTTCCCGGGTGAGGTCACGGGGCCAGGAGGCGTCCCATTGCTCGGGCCATCTCTGTGTGTCCTCTGCTGCACACCTCGTGTTGACTCTGGCTCTCTTATGTGACAAAGGGCAAGCAGCAGCTCCCCGTAGCACTCTGGACGGCCTCTCGCCTCCACCGCCCTCCCGCCTCCACCGCCCTCCCGCAGGCAGTATTTACACACACAAAGATCTGGGGCCAGAAAAGTGATATTCTCAATGAGTCTCTCAGCCAAGCAGTCACCACAGGCTTGCGGACGTGTCACCTTCACAAACGGACACTCTCTGTCCCTCTGAGAGGAAGATCATTCTCCTAGACATGACTGGTCACCATGGGCCTTGGTGACCAGAGCCACTTCCTCCAGATCTGGTATTTCCATAATCTTCAAAGCTACACGCCCCGCGGGTGTAGATGCCCACAGGTCTGCAGAGCACGGCCCTCTCGGCCAACCACCGGCAGTCCCGTGAGAGCAAAGCTCTGTGGTTTTCTATCAGCCTCCCGGTCACAGAAATGCAGAGCTCTGACTCGTGAGCTGTAGACCTCACTTCCTCGAACAGCTTCTCCATTGGAAGGGATGAGCCCCACGCTGAACGGGGACTTCACTGGCTAGCGTGTCAGCCCCGAGTCAGGGAAACCGGAAAGACTGTTCTGCCTGGAACACGCATGACATGTATGGGCTAAAGGTACGTAGAAAAGAGAAATAAATAAATAAATAAATAAATAGCGCAAGCTGGTTCAGGGAGGGGATGTGATTGGTCAAGGAGGTCAAGGGTACCGGTCATCACTCAAGTGGGTAGCAGTTACACGGCGCTGATAGTCTCTGCAACCTGTATATCGGACGAATTTTATAACTGGGAGATAGTCTGTAAGGAGTTTTCAGAGCCACAGGCCCTGCCCTCAAGGAGCTCACAGTGGTGGGAAAGGGAGACGCACCCGGAGCCGATCCCGCAGCTGGACCCAGAGGTAGAGGCTACAAGGCCACAATGGAGGGGAGGTCCCTGCCCGTGGAGGACGAGCAAGTACACAGCAATGGAGGTGACAGCTCGAAGAGGTTCAAACATCCATGGCCCAGGCCGGCTGGGCCCCTGCGGATCATGCAGCAGACGGTGGGTCATGAGGTAGCCCAGGAGGCTGGCGGGGAGTGGAGGAACGGCACGTGGGCTGCAGAGACAGGCCGAGGCAGGGCCCTGCACTAGAGAGAAGACAGCTGGAAACACAGCTGGCAGACGGAGATCCTGAAGAGCCCGGGATGCCCCCGGCGGCTGAACTCTGGAAGAGGAGGAGGCCGGGGAAAAGAAGTGACCAGAAATGACCCGGGTAATCACGTGTGCTTCCCAGAAGTGTCGCCTGTGGGATATCGGCCTCGGGACATGCAGCCTGAAGCTTCCAGTGCCATTCGTGGGGTGCGGACCCTTGTCACCTGCTGTCCTCTGCGTTCACATTCCAATGGCAACACTGAGTGGTTCCCAATCATGGCTGCCCGGCAGTCACCGGGGTCTCTTTTCAAAATGAGGAACTCGCCACTCTGGGCGGTGGGACTCGGCACTCGCAAGGTGATCCCAGGGGGAAGCCAGGGTTGGGAACGTCTGCTCCAGGTTAGAGTCCCGCTGAAGCTCCTGCTGTGCTCGGAATCCGAGCGCATCACACGCAACACTCATGACCTTGCTGAGGCTGCTGCTTTGCAGAATCTTCTCTTTCCCCTAAACTTCTTTGTTTCTTGAAATGTGGCTTTTCATGGAGAACCTCTAGGCATGGACAAAGTGTGGCCTGTATCTACAATGTGTCCCCATACATCTGTTCTGAATCTTCTAGCCTGCATAAAGTTTCTGCTTTTGGTCAGACAATGGGAGTCCTGGGCCCCACAGCACCACCCCCTGGGGAGTGGTGGGCCGGGGGCAGCCGGGAGACAGGCCGCTTGCTAGGGATGGTCTCACTGCCCTAACGTGCACGGAGAGGAACGGCGGCCAAACCACCGGCCAGCATTCAGCACCCTTGGGAGTTTAAGAGTCAAAACCCATGCGTGGAACAGGTAACTGGATCCTAGAACAAAGAAAAACCATTGGTGGGAAACCTGGTGAAATCCAGGTAAGATCTCTAGTTAGTTCATTGTGCCAATGTTCATTTCTGAGCTGTCGTAACTGTGCCATGATTACAGAAGCTGTTTGCGGGAGGGGAAGCGGCAGGGTGGGTGGGGGAAGGAACGCTGCCGCATCTTTGTCGCTTTCTATGAATCTGGAGGTATTCCAAAATAAAAGGCTTATTTAAAAAAAAAAAAAAAACAGGTACACAGGAGCACCTGGGTGGCTCAGTCAGTTAAGCATCTGACTCTTGGTTTCAGCTCAGGTCATGACCTTGGGGTCATGGGATCGAGCCCTGTGTCGGGCTCCACACTCAGCACAGAATCTGCTTGGGATTCTCTCCCTTTCCCTCTGCCCCTCCCCCTGCTTTCTTGCTCACTCACTATCTCTCTCAGTTAAGAAAAAAAATCTTAAAACAAAAGCACGCGCCTGTGTGCTCACACGATTTGTGGACCTGTACTTGGTACTAGAGAAGGGTGTGGATTCTGGAGACGGATTGCCTGAACCTGACACTCGGCTCTGCCTCTCCGTAGTGAACGCTGCTGAGCTCCCTGCGTCTCTGCTTGCCTTGTCTGTTACAGGGGACTCGGGTTCATAGCAGTGCTGGAAAGACAGGTCAGAGTATGAATTTCACTGCCCTATACCGTGCCTGGCACAGAGTAACCACTCAAAAACAATCTTATTCTCAATTCAGGGATAAAGACAAGGATATCACCCTGAAGCAAAGACACCTGCACACAGGCACCCGGAGGCAGAGTTCAAGGCAAAGCTTAACCAAAGTAGCCTCGGGTCTGACTCTCAGCCTTTTCCTGTACTAATAAGACTCCTGGAGGCCAGTAGGGACCTCCTCTCTCTCTCTCTCTGACCTCTCTCAGTCTCACTCTCTGACCCTCTGTCCCTCTCTCTCTGTTTCTCTCTAACTCTGTTTCTCTATAACTCTCTCTGACTCTGACTCTCTCCCTCTCTGCCACTTTGCCTATCTCTCTCTGACTCTCTCTCTGACTCTCTCTAACTCTATCACTAACTGTCTCTCTCTCTCTCTGCCTCTTTGTCTGTCTCTCCCTCTCTGTGTCTCTCTCCTGCGCCAATCTCTCTCTCTCTCTCACACACACACACACACTCACACACACACACACTCACACACACACACACCATCCATCACAGCATCACGGAGACAACCTATACTCTCTTGCCTACCCATCCCTTCCCATCTCTCTAATCCAGTTTTCTGTGTTTTCTTTCCTTTCTAGGCCTGGATCAACCTCCTGCTCAAGCAGGTCATTGAGGAATTCAGCAGAAAGAGATTCACAGACCACGTGGACGTGTTTGCTCTGAAATCACTGGACAGCCTCTCTCCGTGGTGCTATTAATTCTCATAAACGATTGTCTTTTTCTTTTCATGTAAAGTGCTACTCAAAACTCTGATCGCCATCTGAACCCCCCTCAGAGTGCTGTTAGCTACAGATGGGTGTCTCTAATGAATTTTTTAACTGCTGCCCTAATAAAATATGGATGAACCAGAAGGAGCCCTCTCTCTAGCTGTTATTTCCAAATAACCAAACAACTTAAGTTCCTGCTCTTATTTTAGCAGCAAAGAGCCGTAAGCTCTCACGTCCACCCTAACAAAAGACAGCTTTTCTCATGCCAGTCCATCTGCAAAGTTCACAGTTACCTTTTTTAATGCCATATTTTATGCATGGGCTTATTTTCGTGGCTTTCTAAATGCCCCACTTTGTGTGCCAAATGTGAGATGTGTTTATTAAAAAATGATCCCAAATTGTCAGCACTTCACACAGAAGTAGTACCCTCGAGACGGCAGCGTCTTTCAAGAAAGTCCCTGCTTTGCACTAAATTTTTATAATACTCAGAATTTAAGCCCACATCAAAGGTTTGTGCCACTTTAAATACCTGACCTTAAAAATGATACAGTGAGAGCATCGCAAATGTACTGCTCCATGGCCCTATTAGAAAACAAGAGGAAATTCAGTACATCCCCCCAACCCTGCACTCTAGTATGGAAACCCGGTGCACTGGTCCAAGGGAATAAGAAAGAAATCAGCATCATACGCCTCCTGTGTGAGAAAGATCGGGACCCCGTGACACCATACGCACGTGGACAGGCAGTCAGGGGACCCACACCTCAGCTGGTTGTGAGATGGAAGGGGACATCCTCTAACAGACCATGACTGTCTTCCGTCTATACTCGAGGACCCCTCATTCGTACAACTCCTCGAGTCTCACCGTCTATTGAGGTATAACATATGAATCCCGGTTTTAAGAGGCCACGACTCTATCTAAAAAGCTCGATCTCTGACCGATTCAAACCCAGCTGGCATCTGGAGTTGATGACATGAGGCAGGGGTGAAGCGGAGGTAAACTTCGGACTGACCGGCACCGGCTTTGTCTCAACAGTAATCCTTTCCTGAAGATTACCTCAGGGAATACTTGGGGTATCTAAGAGAACAAACTTTTTTCAAGGATCCATTTACATTCATACAGTGAAAATTAATTATAAGGAATTCCTGTCTCTTCTTGCTTTCATAGTGCCTCCTCACTGTGGAATGATCTCGAACAAAGTGATACATTTCACTGTTAAGAATAAGCCCCCGCAGAAGCTTTGATGCGGGAATGTCTGAAGCGGCTTTGGTTACAGCAATATGTTTCCTCACGATGGAAAGCAACTCATCGCCCTCACTAAACTCCTTTTGAAAGCTTTTGTTTCCAAAGTGGCATGTTTTATGATTTTTAAATTATTAAAATGAGATGCTAGTGTCTCCAGCAGCCACTACTCTGGGACAGACATCACACCCACACTTAGATCGGGGCCATCTGCCAGAGGAGGCCAAGAGCAGGAGGGCTCAGCCGCTCCCCTGGGACTAGAATTCAGAATACAGGGAGGACACACTCGAAGGTGTGTCACAGCCTGGCTCTGGGCCAGAAACCACGCAAGAGAGAAATTGCTTGTGTCCTCAGAGGCCCTGCTTACGGGGAGATGGGTGCGCATCAGCGAGGGAAGGATGCCCAAGGGTACACACCCACACTGGTAAGCTCCGAGCGCCTCACTCTGTGAAGTCAAGTCCCTCGCAGGACCTGGGGTCCACAATCAACTATCCCCCAAAAAGAAGTGACTGCCATGTATCCCAGGGTGATATTTGTGACATCCCCAAGAGCGTTGTGCAGTTGTACTGGGTTTCAACGTCCCTCTGGCCCTCTTGGACTTGCCCAAGGGTACCTACCCTGAGCCTCAGCATTCTCATCTGGAAATGTTCCTCATCCCTTCCTTGCAAGGAATGAGCCACTTGTCCACACCATCTTCTCTCAGCATTGCCACAATCTCACCGCTGCTGGCATCAACCACGCAGACGGAGGACTGTCTACTCGTTCTCACCTCCCTCCCAGGCCAAGCAGGGCAGAAATGACACCTTCTTCCTCTTTGCCCTGCTGTTCCCGGCTCCATCCCGACCAGCCCCCTCTGGCAGTGCTCCTTCTTCAGACAAGACCAGTACAGTGTTTTCTAGGTCAGTTTTCCCATTTACAGTCTCACTCCAGGGCTGCCTGGAGATCACACCAAATCCACCCGGGAGCAGAAGACATATACAGACAAGCCCCGAGTTACCACCAGAGATGACTCATTTTGTCTGTTACGTATGAAGTTCAAGAGTTTAATATTCCGAGAGGGCGTCCGGTGGCTCGAAGAAAAGCGGGATCTTGATTCTGTCATCTCCCATCTGGGTGATGCTGAGCAAGCGACTTAGCCCGCTGTGCCTCAGTGTACTCGTGTGTTAAATGGGCATAATCCCCACACCTTGAAGGAATGTTCTGGGGATACAATAAAGTCACTAACCTGTATTTGCAAAAGCCCATCGTAGCTTGTGGCAAGTGGCAATCCAAGCTCAGTAAATTTTAGTTTCTTTCTCCAAGTTCTTCTGGGCATCTGAAGAATCCTGACAACATCTTGGAATTTCCCTAGACAGTCTTTAAAAGGAGGGAAGAGCTATCAATTTTCTCCCTTGCCCTCCTTTATATACATGTGGGGTTTTTTTGGTGGGGGGGGATGGAATTTGTTAATTGGTTCTGGTAATGTTCTTCAACAGTCTGCTTGAGAGCTAGTGTTGTTTGGGGTATTTTTTTTTCTTGCCTTTCTAAGAGGGTAGAAGACAGAGAAAATAAATGGGTGAGCATAAAGGCATAAAAGTTCATGGGGAAAATAAGTCCAAACTATCAAAAAAAAAACCAGACAATCTTTAAGCAATTTCTGACAAATAAAAGAAACTTATTAAAATTTTAGCAGATCTATATCTTTCCCTAAAGCTACAGAAATCCTCTGCATGTACATTCCTTGACCAAATGGTACTTTGAACATTTCCTCAGTTTCCTTTAGGGAACAGTTAAGGGGAAAAGTGACACTTCACACACTCTAAACACTCAAAATCAGGAGGTTTTTCCCCTCTCTCTGTTTACCTTTCCAGTCTCTGGAAACTACAACATCCAAAGAACTATTTCTTTTTTAAAAAAAAGGTTTTTTATAGCTAACACAAACTGGATACGTCTGGTTGTTGTTTTTTTTTTTCCTAGAATGGGCTTTAAAACTTGAGTTAGCTCTCGCTAAGGGAATAGAACTTCCTTTGTACGCAGCCTATTTTGAAATAAATGAGGCAATCCTGAGTAATAAATTGGCTTTAATTCACTTATGCTGGAGGGAGGTGAAAACGAGACTGGGAAATTGCCGTGGTGGTCTCTGAGGGACCCAGGATGATAGAGATATGTCAGCAAACGAAACATACGACTAACCTCCCAGGTTCTAAAAAGGGAACTAGGTCCTTCCTGCGAACAGTGGTCCAGTAACTGCAAACCAACGAGCATGACACAGACACCTGAGAAGTTTCTGAAGATTAGTAACAGGACATTTTGTGGGTTCTTAGAGATGAAAAGGGCCTTCGTGGGTTTATGCAAAATGGATCATGTCAAACTAACTGTATTTCATTTAACCAGGAAATGAGAAAGAAGAAAAACAATAGCATTTACTGAGAACTCTACTATATATCAGGCCTTGTAAGCCGCAGGGAGGGTTCGAGATGTAATTACCTGGACTTTACCCAGAGGATCTGGGAAGGCCTCTGCCACCTGCCCTGTGTCCAAGCAGAGGCTGAAGGCAGGTCTGGCAGGATAGGCAGATGGATTCACAGCTGGTGAATGACGATTCCAAGCCAAAAGGTTCTGGAGCCTGAATGGAAGACTGGCCAGAAGGAGGGTCACAGGCAGGGCTCTTTCCTGTCCCCTTGGCTGACAGTAGCAGCTAGACCTAAAAATGTCCCCAAAAGGATGACTCATATTCATACACAACTGTTACAATTGATGAGAAAGGAGAAGTCATTCAACTAAACAATTAGAGAAAAGGGGAGGGAGCTATGATACACAACTAGCAGGGAAGGGGTTCTAGCTCACGGGGAATGATGTCACAAGAGGGCAAGGGACCAGAGAAGGGTCCTTAAGATGGAAAACAGAATGAAGACCAAGTAAATGCTCAACCAGTGGCCTCGGAAGGAGGCAGCCGATAGCACGCACAGACCTCTCTGCTGGTCTCCTTCATGGCAGCCTCATTAGGGAGGCAGGCGATGGCACACAGCCACCTTAAGAGACCCACTAGCTGGGGAAATTTTGAGAGTAAGTGTGTGTGTGAAGGAGTGATTTATAAAGAGTGTATATGTCTGGGCGCCTGGGTGGCTCAGTGGGTTAAGCCGCTGCCTTCGGCTCAGGTCATGATCTCAGGGTCCTGGGATCGAGTCCCGCATCGGGCTCTCTGCTCAGCAGGAAGCCTGCTTCCTCTTCTCTCTCTCTGCCTGCCCCTCTGCCTACTTGTGATTTCTCTCTGACAAATAAATAAATTTTTTTAAAAAAAGAGTGTGTATGTCTGATTATAATAGGAACTGTTTTCTTGGGGTCAAAAATCAACCTACAACTGTTTTCCCATGAAATCCTCCTCTTGTCTAGTTCCCTGCCTTTGAGAATGAGTGTGAACAACCACAGAAGCACCAGAGCAAATCTACAGCAGGAGTGTGCGAGCACGGAGGGAAGAGGCACAGGGAGGACCTCGGGGCCCGGCGATCATCCAAGGGGAAACAGATGTGTCATTTTTGCAAGATACACCAAGACGGTGCCACGCTTTACGGTCAGGAGTAGCCAATAAGCAGGATGCACAGAGATGCATGTTATTCCACAGAACCTCTCCCACCCCCAAGCTGTATGCAGAGCCTCCAGGTTCTCAGCTTTTCATTATCAATATCTTTTAAGATTATTTATTTATTTGACAGAGAAAGATCACAAGTAGGCAGAGAGGCAGGCAGAGAGAGAGAAGGAAGCAGGCTCCCGGCTGAGCAGAGAGCCCGATGCGGGGCTCGATCCCAGGACGCTGAGATCATGATCTGAGCCGAAGGCAGAGGCTTTAACCACTGAGCCACCCAGGCGCCCTATCAATATCTTTTAGAGAGATTGTTTTCACCTGCTTATGGTTGGAACTCTCTGATCAGCTTTATTTTAAATCCACTGATCCAGAAATTGTCTGTGAGCATTTTTTCAATTATACAATGAATCTTGACAGAGAGCCGGACAGCATTAAAATGAGGGGGTGAGTTTGGATGGGGGTAGGGGCAGGGTGAAAATAAAAGGGCATCAGGGACACCATATAAATCCTCACCCTCTAGAAGGTGAGTTTCAAGGTTAGTTTTGGAATGTTTGAGGTCATCAGGCTTTGTCATTATACTGGCTATAAATTCATGTAACTATGTTCTTAAGCAGAACTAAATACACATGGCCACAAAAGTTCAAAGCTCTTTTTTTTATAACTGCCTTTGGTGCTTAGCGTAGTACTAGACACTCTATGTACCCAACAGGGGCTCTAATATGCCACAAAAAGCTGTCTGATGGCATTCCAGACCACCAATCTAATTCTGCATTCCAGGGTCAGACCCAGCCTAATGAGGGAACATAAAGAAAATCAGTAGCTTCTCTGCACTGCGGTTTTTCTGTATGTTTAAATGAGATAGGACATGACAAAACACGTAAGTGCTACAGAAATGAAAAATCTTATTAAGGCTGATAGCCCAGTCTTATCCCAGTAGTTTATGGATCCAATATTGTTCCTGTAACAGCCCAGTTACTGCCCATGATATTCAGTCCACACTACCTTCCCCCCACATTATAAGGCTTTATGATAAACCTAACAGATGTGATCTAGAAAGCAACTCAGAAAGCAAAGATTTGAAAATAAACATCAAAATCTAGCTTGATGAATTTGACACAATTGATGTTTATTTACTCATCCAAAATTCACCGAGCATCTACTAAGTGCCAGGCACACTCTAAGCTCTTAACACATGTTTTATGTCACTGAATCCTCACCACAACCTATTAAGGTAAGGGTTATCATTACCCTGTTTCTATCATAAGATTGTTGAGGCTTATGGAAGAGAAGTTAATTTGTCCAAAGTCACACAGTTGCCTGGTGCTGGAGCCAAGACTAGAGTCCAGGACAACTAGCCTTCCTCTCAGCCTCAACCCTTTCCTAAAGGCAATAGATACTGACTTTTCTGTATGAGAGTCTGGGATAAGTTGAGATCTCTGAGAGCTTGGGACTTAATTCCTAAGGAGTCTATATGACCTGTTTTCACATTTGTTGAGTTTCAGATATAATTCCCCCAAAGGGTAACTGTTCCAAGGTGTTTACTGATTATCTATAAAATATTCCAGAAAAAGTACTAGGAACTCTAAGAGGAACACAGCACAGCAAGAATGTCCAAACTTAACTACCTTACGAAGCTCTTTATGCAAAAGCTTTCCAAACTAAAAATGTACTGAAGCCAATCTGGTCTCAAGCAGAGGCTCATTATAAAAGATCTTCCCCAGTGAATGGCACCAGATTTAATCTGACAGCCACACAACATGGATCCATTACATGAAAGGGAAGGAAACTTCTGGAGAAATTGACCACGTCAAGCTGGAGTTAGAAATCGCCCCCCCCCCCAAAAAAAAAGGTCTGGGGTTAGTCGTTCTTACCATCAGGCAACAGCACACCAGAGATAAGCTGGAGTAGGAATAAAGCATTAAAGCTGTGAGTCATCATAATTTGTTATAATTAGAACAGATTCAAGTTCGCACTTAATGCTATGTTACTCTCATTCAGTTATCTTTCCTCAACAGAAAAGGAGGGGACAGAATTAAAGCTGGCAAGCCAAGAACACGTGGCTGACCCCTGGGTGGTTCTGGGAGAACTCTGTATTCACTAGCACCCTCAATGAAGCCATGAGTGAGGAGAAAGTTCGGGAGTTTCTGTTTCAGACTAGCTGGGTTTGAGAGTGGTCTTGGGATCATATGCATCAAAAGCACCCAAGAGGTCTATGAAAACGCAGATTTCTGAGCCTTTTCCCAGCCCTCCCAAACCAGAATCCCAAGCACAGGAATTAGAGGAACATATGCTTTTGACAAGTGCCCAAGCACTGAATATGCTCGCACAATAACCCCAAGGCAGGCAAAGTGGATAAGGTAGCTCCAAGTACTTCCCAGACTGCAAGGGAAGCTGTCTGAAAGGTAGAATGTTCCAAGGGCATGTGGACAGATGAACAGAAGGGAGAGTTCCAGGGAAGATGGCAGAGTAGGAAGACCCTGAATGCCCCTGTCCCATGGATACTAGGTAACACTCACGTCATGCAAATAACCGAGAAGATTACCTAAAACCTGGCAGAACAAACCGCACAACTAGATGTAGAGAAGAAGCAACACTGGAGAGTTTGGAAGGGCAGAACACAGTGGGAAGCTGAACACCACCGCTCTGGCCTCCAAAGGGAGGGAGCCATTGGTGTGGAAAGGGGTGAGCGACTGACTATCACACCAGAAAGCCTGTACTAAGACAAATCCCCATAGTATCTGGCTTTGAAAATCTGAAAGGCCAAACTTCATGAGTTCTTTTTTTTTTTTTTGAAGACTTATTATTTTATTGGTTTCTGTCACTTAACATTAAATAAATGGACGTCTGTCACCTAAACAATAAATCCTGGACATCTGTCTCGGTCAATTCAAATAGATCTGTACAACTTTGTGCAGTGGCTTTCACTCTCCCAACACAGTCAAGTCTTCATGACATAAGACCCCTGACCAATGCCTATGCACACTTTCAATTTTAACAGCTTCTGTCAAATTACATTAAAAAGAGTAGTAATACTGCAATGCGTGCAACTCTTTAACCACACTCTCGATAGCATGAATTTCTCACTGGAAGAGGAATGCTTTAAAAATAATGTAATTGCTTCATTGCAAAAGGATAGGAGCTCATTAGTAAAAAATCTCTAGATTCCCAGTAGCCAAAGGTGGTCAGATCAGCATCTGTTTTGATATTTCTTTAGGGCCATTGACAAATGTACCAATACTCTTGAGTGGTATCACATTAAAATAGCTATTTTTTTAACCTGCTTTTAAAACTCAGTGCTGTGTTGTGAACCTCTTTCTGGGTCAACAAATGGAGATTTGCACCATCGATGTACTGGTGCAACGGGGGTACATGTATTCTTCCTTCCCTCACTTTCTGTGTACATGCGTTATTTCCCAGCCTCACTTTCTGTGACACATTTATTCATACATATCCCCATTTCCAGCTCCTGGGGGTACTCTGTTTTAGGTTTCTTTTTTCACAGATTAAAAATAATTACATTTGAAAATATCTAAAAGTATTTCCATTTCTTTGAAGATGTGAACTACTGTTAAAGCAAGAATTTGGATCTTTGAATTATTCATTTTTTTAAAAAGATTTTGTTTATTTGAAAAAGAGCAAGCAAGCAAGAGCAGAAGGGACAGAGGTAGAGGGAGGGAGAAAGCCAAAGAGATTCTGCACTGAGCATGGAGCCCCATGTGGGGCCTGATTTCAGGACTCTGAGATCAGATCTGAGCAGAAACCAAGAATCAGACGCTTAACTGACTGTGCCATTCATGCACTCTTTAATTATTCATTTATTAAATGGATATTCTGTTGTGCTTTATTGATTTCCCTTATTTTTTAGGTTTGCAACATGTCCTATGTTCATTTTTTTTAATTTGGAAGGTATAGCATTTTTTGGTAACAGTCAAGAAAACAAAGAGGCAACCCACAGAATGGGAAAAGATATTTGCAAATGACAGTACAAAGGGCCGATATCCAAGATTTACAAAGACCTCCTCAAAATCAACAGTCAAAAAACAGATAATCATGTCAAAAAACAGGCAGAAGACATGGACAGACGCTTCTCCAAAGAAGATATACAAATAGCTAAGAGACATATGAAAAAATGTTCATCATCACTAGCCATTAGGGAGATTCAAATCAAAACCACATTGAGAAAAAAAAAAAAAAACCACATTGAGATACCACGTTATACCAGTTAGAATGGCTAAAATTAAACAGGACAGGAAACAACAATTGTTGGAGAGGATGTGGAGAAAGGGGAACCCTCTTAGACTGTTGGTGGGAATGCAAGTTGGTGAAACCACTTTGGAAAACAGTGTGGAGATTCCTCAAAAAATTAAAAACAGAGCTACCCTATGACCCTATCATTGCACTACTGGGTATTTACCCCCCAAAGATACAGATGTAGTAAAAAGAAGGGCCATCTGTACCCCAATGTTCATAGCACCAGTGTCCACAATTACCAAACTGTGGAAAGAGCTGAGATGCCCTTCAACAGACAAATGGCTAAAGAAGACGTGGTCCATATATATAATGGAATATTATACAGTCATCAGAAAGGATGAATACCCAACTTCTGTATCAACATGGATGGGACTGGAAGAGATTATGCTTAGTGAAATAAGTCAAGCAGAGAAAGTCAATTATCATATGGTTTCACTTACTTGTGGAGCATAAGGAATAGTACGGAGGGCATTAGGAGATGGGGAGAAGTGAGTTGGGGGAAATCGGCGGGAGAGACAAACCATGAGAGACTGGATTCTGAGAAACAAACTGACAGTTTTGGAGGGGAGGGGGTTGGGGGTCAGGTGAGCCTGGTGGTGGGTATTAAGGAAAGCACGTATTGCATGGAGCACTGGGTGTGGTGCATAAACAATGAATCTTGGAACATGAAAAAAATAAAATTAAATTAAGATGTTAAAAAAAGAATTCTACTAAAAATTTTAAATGTAGATTTAAGGTTATTACTTACTATTATAAAGGTAGAACCAAATTTCATGAGTTCTTAAAACCAGCTCTAAAAATCAGCATCTCTGGGAGAGCCTGGAGGATGACGGGAAGCTAAGCCCCCACCATTAAAGAAAAAGCACAATAAACTGCCCATGAAGATACAGCTTAGAAGCAGCAGTTCGAAAAATGCCTGGGGCATACAGGAGAGAGAGTTAGTTACCAGTCTCAGAATTCCTTGAGGAACTTCTCCAGGAACAAAGGAGGTGGCAGACTAATTTCCCTCTCCTGCCTCAGTCACAGGCCTGTCTCAGTCTTGGCACTGCGGATCCCCTCCCTCAGGACCCTGCACAAACCTTGCCAACACTGCACCTTCCAACGTCCTGCAGAGGATGCACACATCTTGTTAAAGCTGCAGCCCCCTATCCATGCACACTTTGCAGAGCAAGCTCAGCTAGCCCTGGTCTCCACAGCAGCTGCACATCCCCTCTGGAAGATGACCACTGCCATCTTGTTAAAATTGCATGTCCCACCCACTACTTTCAAGGGCAAGACACGTAGCTGACTTTCCTAACACACAGGAACAGACACAGTTAGGTAAAATGAGGAGACAGAGGAATATGTCCCAGTGAAAGAATAGAGGAAAAAATTATAGCAAAAGACCTAAGCAAAACAATAATACGCCTGATAGAGAAGTTAAAGTAATAATCATAAATCTTAAAGATATCCACTGGGCTTGAGACATTTAAAAAAAATCAGAGATAAAGAACACAATAATTGAAATTTAAAATACACTTTATGGAATAAATAGAAGGTTAGAAGCAGCAGAGGAACAAATTAATGACCTAGAAGACAGAGTAATGGATAGCAATCAAGATGAGCAAGTAGGAAAAGAAAATTATATAAAATGAGACTAGATTTAGGGAACTCATTGACTCCATCATGCATAGTACATTCACATTATAGGGATCCCAGAAGAAGAGAGAGAAATGGAGACATGAAAATTTACTTGAAGAAATAATACCTGAAAAATTCCCTAATCTGGGGAAGGAAACAAATATCCAGATCCAGAAGGCACAGAGATCCTCCAACAAAGTCAACCTAAGGAGATCCACATCAAGATACATAGCAATTAACATGCCAAATAGCAGTGATAAAGACAAAAATTTTAAATCAGGAAGAGAAAAGAAGACAGCTACATACAAGGGAAACCCCCTAAGGCTATGAGCTGGTTTTTCACCAGAAATTTTGCAGGATAGAAGGGAGCAGTGTGATATGTTCGAAGTACTGAAAGTGACAAATCTGTAGCCAAGAATATTCTATCCAGCAAGGCTACTACTCAGAATAAAAAAGGAGATAAAGAGTTTCTCAGACAAACAAAAACTAAAGGAGTCCATGACCACCAAGCCAACCCTACAAGAAATATTAAAGGGATACTTTGAGTGGAAAGATCATAAGTAAGAGTATGAAAAGTAGGAAATACAGAAGTAGTAAAAATAAGTATATCTTTAAAAATTAGTCAAGGGATTCACAAAATAAAATGATATAAAATATGACACCATATTCTTAAAATGTGGGGGCAGAGGAGTAAAGAATGGGTTTAAACCTAAACAACCATCAACTTCATAAAGATTGCTATATATATGTTATACACAAACCTAATGGTAACTACAAATCAAAAACCAGTAATAGATACTAAAAGAATAAAGAAAGCCATGGGCACCTGGGTACAGTAAGTTTAGTGTCTGACTCTTGGTTTTGACTCAGGTTGTGATCTCAGGGTCGTGAGATTGAGCCCCGCACTAGGCTCCATGTTCGGTGCAGTCTGTTTGGGATTTTCTTTCCCTCTCCCCTGCCTCTCCTCCATATGCATTCTCTCTAGGATAAATTCATTCATTCATTCATTCATTATTTAAGGAAGGAAGGAAGAGAAGGAGGGAGGGAGGAAGGCGGAAGGAGAAGGAAGGAATGAATGGAAGGAGGGAGGAAGGGGAAGGAATGAAGGAAGTGAGGAAGGGAGGGATGGAGGGAGGAAGGAAGCCAACAAACCATGAAAGAGAGCAAGAGAGGACAGAATCATGGGAAAACTACAAAAACAACCACAAAACAGTAAGAAAATTGTAATAAATTCATATCTATCAAAAATTACTTTGGATATAAATATACTAAAAATGCTCCAAGAGACATATGGTAACAAAATGGACAAAAAAATAAGATTCATCTATAAACTTCCTACAAAACTCATTTCAGGCCTAAAGACACCTGTATATTGAAAGTGAGGAGATGGAAAAACTCTTATCATGACAATGGTTGCCGAAAGAAAGATGAGGTACCAATATTTATATCAGACAAAATAGATTTTTAAACAAAGACTGTAATAAGAGACAAAAAAGAACACCATATGCTAATAAAGGGGACAATCCAACAAGAAGATATAACAATTTTAAATATGTATGCACCCAACATGGGAGTACTTAAATACATAAAACAGTTAGTAACAAACCTAAAAGAACTAATCCATAGTAATACAGTAATAGCAGAGGACATTAAAAACCCCATTTACATCAATGGATAGATCATCCAAAATTAAAATCAACAAGAAAATAGTGGCTTTGAATGACGCACTGGAACAGATGGATTTAAAGACATATTGAGAACATTTCATCCTAAAATAGCATAATACACATTGTTTTCAAGTGCACATGGAACATTCTCCAGAATTAATAATTTATGAGGCCTATTAGGCCACAAAACAAGCCTTCACAAATTCTGAAAGATCAAAGTCATACCATACATCTTTTCTGACTATAATACCTTGAAAGTAGAAATCAACCACAAGGAAAAAAACTTGAAACAGGGGTGCCTGGTTGGCTCAGTCGTTCAGCATCCAGCTTCAGCTCAGGTTATGATCCCAGGGTCCTGGGATCAAGCCCGAATCAGGCTCCCTGCTTGGTGGAATCCTGCTTCTCCCTCTCCCACTCCCCCTGCTTGTGTTCCCTCTCTCGCTGTGTCTCTCTCTGTCAAATAAATAATAAAATCTTCGGGGAAAAAAAAAAAACTAGAAAGAGCACAAATACATAGAGGTTTAATAACATGCTACTAAACAAGAATGGGTCAACCAAGAAATCAGAGGCGCCTGGGTGGCTCAGTGGGTTAAAGCCTCTGCCTTCGGCTCAGGTCATGATCCCAGAGTCCTGGGATCGAGCCCCACATTGGGCTCTCTGCTCAGCAGGGGACCTGCTTCCTCCTCTCTCTCAGCCTCTCTCTCTGCCTACTTGTCTGTCTCTCTCTGCTCTCTGTCTGTCAAATAAATAAAACCTTTAAAAAGAAAAGAAATCAAAAATTACATGGAGACAAATGAAAATGAAAACACAATGGTTCAAAATCTTTGGGATGTAGTAAAAATGCTTCTAAGAGGGAAGAGTATAGCAGTACAGGTCTACCTCAAGAAGCAAGAAAAGTCTCGGGGGCACCCAGGTGGCTCAGTAAGTTAAGTGTCTGCATGATCCCAGGGTCCTGGGATTGAGCCCCACTTGGGCTCCCTGCTCAGCAGGGAGTCTGCTTTTCCCTCTGTCTGACCTTCTGCCTGCTTGTGTGCATGAGCTCTCTCTCTCTCTGTCAAACAAATAAATAAAATCTTAAAAAAAAAAAAAGGCAAGAAAAGTCTCAAATAAACAATCTAACCTTACATCTAAAGGAGCTATATATATAAAAAAAGAACAATCAAAATCCAAAACTGGCAGAATGAAGGAAATAATAAACATTAGAGCAAAAATAAATGATCTAGAAACTAAAAAGACAATAGAACAGATCAATGAAACCAGGAGCTGGTTCTTTGAAAACATCAACAAAATTGATAAACCTCTTTCAAGACTCATTAAAAAAAAAAAGAAGAAACAGAGAGGACTCAACCAAATAAAATCACAAATGAAAAAGGAAAAATAACAATCAACACCATGGAAATAAAAACAATTATAAGAGAATATTATCAAAAATTATATGCCAACAGGGGTGTCTAGCTGGCTCAGTTGGTAGAGCATATGACTCTTGATCTTGGGGTCACGAATTCAAGCTTCATGTCAGGCATAGAGCCCACCTAAGGGGAAAAAATATGTATATACACATATATGTATATATACACATGTGTGTGTGTGTGTGTGTGTGTATATACAGAAAAACCTAGAAGAAATGGATAAATTCCAAGAAACATATAGCCTACCAAAACTGAAGCAGGAAGAAACAGAAAATTTGAACAAACCAATTACCAGCAATGAAATTGAGTCAGTAATCAAAAAACTCCCAACAAACAAAGTCCAGGACCATATGGTTTCACAGGTGAATTCTACCAAATATTTAAAGAGTTAATACCTATTCTTCTCAAGCTATTCCAAAAAATAGAAAAGGAAGGAAAACTTCCAAATTTATTCTATGAGGCTAACATTACCTTGATACCAAAACCAGATAAAGACACTACAAAAAAAAAAATTACCTTGATACCAAAACCAGATAAAGACACTACAAAAAAAAAAGACACTACAGGCCAATATCCCTAATGAACAGAGATGCAAAAATTTTCAACAAAGAATTAGCTTGTTGAATTAGCTTGAAGAATTACCTTCAAAAGAAAAAGCTTCTACGTACAGCAAAGAAAACAACCAACAAAACTAAAGGGCAACCTATGGAATGGAAGAAGATATTTTCAAATGTATAGCCAACAAAGGGTTAGTATCTTAAATATATAAAAAATATACACAACTCAAAACCAAAAACTAATAATAATAATAATCCAATTTAAAAATGGGCATAAATATAGACATTTCTCCAAAAGAGATATACAGGTGACCAACAAACACATGAAAAGATGCTCAACATTACTCATCATCAGGAAAATGCAAATCAAAACTACCATGAAATATCACCTCACACCTGTCAGGTAAAATAAAAAACACAAGAAACATCAAGTATTGGCAATGATGTAGAGAAAAGAATGCTCATGCACTCTTGGTGGTAATCCAACTGGTATAGCCACTGTGAAAAACAGTATGGAAGTTCCTCAAAAAGTTAAAAATAGAACTACCATATAACCCAGTAATCACACTACCGGGTATTTATCCCAAAAATACAAAAACACTAATTCAAAGGGATGAATACACTCCTATGTTTATCAAAGCATTATTTACAATTGCCAAATTATGGAAGCAGCCCAAGTGCCTGTCAATAAATGGAACGATAAAGAATAAGTGTCATATATATATATATGACAACAACAATGAAATTTTGCCATTTGCGACAACATGGATGGAGCTAAAGAGTATAGTGCTAAGTGAAATAAGTCAAACACAGACAACTACTATATGATTTCACTCAAATGTGGAATTTAAGAAACAAAACAAGGGGAAGACAGAGACAGAGAGACAAACCAAGGAACAGACTCTTAACTACAGAAAACAAACTAATGGTTACCAGAGGGAAAGTGGGTGGGGGAATGGGTGAAATAGGTGATAGGGATTAAGAGTACAGTTATCAAGATGAGCACTGAGTAATGTATGGAATTGCTGAATCATTATATCATACCCCTGGAACTAATATAACATCATATGTTAACTATACTGGAATTTAAAAACTTAATTTAAAAAAGATAAGTGGGAGGGGCACCTGGGTGGCGCAGCTGGTTAAGTGATTGCCTTTGGCTCAGGTCATGATCCTGAAGGCCCCAGGATCAAGTCCCACATGAGGCTCCCTGCTTAGCAGGGAGTAGGCTTCTCCCTCTAACCACCCCCCTTATGCTTTCTCTCACTCTCTCTCTCTCATATAAATAAACAAAATCTTTAAAAAATAAAAATAAAAAAGATAAGCATGAAAAAAAGATAAGCATAAAGGAAATAACAAGGAATAAGGACAAAGGGGTCACAAAGAGGATGAGGAAAAAATCAAAAGTACTGAAGATCAGAATGAGTTACACCTTCTATAAATACGGTAAGGACAGTGAAGGGGTTCAGAACAGGTGTCCCCAAAATATGCCAATTTAGCATATGGGTTATTTTGAGCTGAAGGCAATCAAGACCCAACAGAGTCAAGAAAAATTTTAACCTCTCCCTTAACTGCCTGAAAGAATTTAGACAGTAGGCCTGGTCCAGGAAGAGAACTATCACCAGAGGTAACTACAGAGAATTAGGGCTTGGTTGTGGTAAGTTGGTGGGAAAATGAGCAGGACCTGGAGATCAAGTACTTCTCTGTGTCCCATTGATTCTGCATGGCAACCTATGAATGTGTCTTCCACCCCTTTGTGGTCCCAGACCCCCTTCCCTTTCCCCTTAGCTCAGAATGGCATATAAGCTTCAATTGCCTGATTGCCTGTGGGTCTCATATTCTCATGTGACCCCCATACATATAATTAAATTTGCTTTTCTCCTGTTAATCTGTCCTATGTTAATTTGATTATTAGATCAGCCAAAGAACCAAGAAGAATAGAGGGAAAAGGACCCCTATGCTCACAGGAGCAAAAATTTGTGTTTCAAATGAAAAAACAAAACCTGGGAAAGAAAGATAAGCAGGCAGAAACAGGCTCCCAAATTAGGGCAAAGGTAACAGATAAGAGAGAAGACAGGGCAGAATTACACAGCTCAAATGTTCAGCCCTCACTTCTATTAAAGAAAATGATCTCCAGATTGGAAAAGATAGCGGTAGCATAAATTAGGAGGAACTGAAGCCCACAATAGGCAAAAAGACGGAAAGAGAACACCTAGCCACCTCAAATGAGTTCATGTCCCCAAATGAGGTCAGATAAATTATGATCCAGTACTAACGGAACTCATGGACATAATCACAGAAATATGTACAGTGGATTTTGAGAAATCATGGTCTTACTAAGGACCAAAGATTGGCATGTGCTCTGGTTTCAAGACAGGAAAAAGTAGAATCTAAGAGCTATAGATCAGTCAGCCAGACACATATCCTGGATACAATTCTAAACGAATGTTCGAACAAACATGTTATGACCAAAACAAACCAGGCAACCTCTGGAGCAAGAGAATGGAATAAAGGCAAGTTAATCACACTTCTGTGAAGCCCACTAATATTTTAGTGAGAAGTTGGGATGAAAACTTTAACAATACATGGCGACATGGTGTATTCATTTAGTTGGCCCTTGTAAGGTGCCTATTTAATATTTGTGCCAGGAACTGTTATCAACATCTTACAAATATTAATTTATTTCATTCTCATACTAGCCCTATGAGTATCCTCCTTCTACAGAAGAGGAAAAGCAGGCAATTGAGAGGTTAAGTAAACTTGCCCAAGCTCACATAGCTAGTGACTGGCAGAGCAGGAATTAAAACGCAGAGAGTGTACTCCAGAATCATGTTTTAACACTAGGCTGCTTCTCAAAACTATGAGGAGTATCTGCCAAATACTGCAAAATTTAGATGACATTAATAGCAGACACTGAGATTAATACATTCCTCTCCAGTTCTGGAGAAGGAAAGTATTTTTCCAAGATACTGTACTCAGAAAAATGAAGACTGCAGGCACGCGTTTGTAAGAAAGCAGCTGCTGTCCAACTGTTAATTTGAGAAACATGAACATTTTTAGAAAACAATAACCTAAGAAGATTTCCCACCGGCCAGGGATGCCTGCCTGGGTGTTCTGTTCAGTTCATTCATAAAACAAAGTCATCTCAGCAGAAACAAAAGTGCAGCTCCATTTGAAAATTGAGTCAATAACTTGGAATATCAGCTTGAGTAAATGACAAAATGGAAGGGAAAAGGGAAAGAAAAAAATAAAGACAAGACATTATACATACAGGGCAACAAGCATGTGGATGATAGGTGTCACTCAAGAAGACAAAACAAATAGGGAACCAAAGATATAATCAAAGAAAACATCAAGGAAGTAAAAAATAAATAAGCAAACAAACAAACAAAAAAACAACTCACTGTGCAGATAAAAGGTATGCACAGCACACAAGGGGGAATAAATGGAATATCGTGACCAACGCCAAGATACTTTGGTAAAATCACTGGACTTCAAAGAAAAACAACAAATCCTATGTGAATCTCAGAAAATTCAAGTCACATATATAAAAGGCAAAACTCAAGTTGATTTCCAAAGTAACAATACTGAGTGACACTGTTGATATAGTTTGGGGGCAAGGGTGGGGGCACTCAAGAATTTTATACCCAGCCAAGTTGTCAAACATTATAAAGATGATGGAAAGTCATTGTTCAGTTGGCATCAACAACCATTTCTGATATTTGCAAAGCACTTTTGACTTATTAAACCTTTCCCGTGTAACCCCTCATTTAATCAACTGAACAGTCTTAGAGATGAGAAACTTTCAAGCTCAGAGAACCGAGCCTCAAAGACACTCCTGCAGACTTTCCAACCCAAATCACCACCTGATATGAGTATTTCAATTTCATTCTGCTTACAAGCCCTATTTTGTGCACCGATACAAAGACACCTGAGGATACAGATACCCCTCCTGCATCTCTACCCAGCTGTTCCTCCTAACAGTTCACAGGCATCTCCCTCACTGTGAATCTTCTTTCTGTGTCATTGCTATCAGTCTCCTTTGAGCCCTAGGTCTCCCTTTCTCATCTCATTTGAGGAAATGCTCCCTTCATTCAGAACAAGGACTGCTTAAAGAAAGGAGGAGGAGGACAAGGAACGGGGCGGGGGGGGGAGGATGAGGCGGAGAGGGAGGCGGTGGCGGAGGAGGAGGAGGAGGAGGAGAATCAGGACTGTTTCTATACACCCTACACACGATGAACAGGGAGCTTACCAAAGAGAGAAAGGGACAGACTCATGCACACCTAGGGTTGGGGGCAACATACATGGAACATGGGAAGAACTGGAAGAGGGAACTCTTTCCTAGGGAAGGAAACATGAGTACTGTCTTCAAATCCTTAAGACTGCCATGTGATACAGAGTAAAACTTGTGTTGTGTGTATCAAGGGTAGCACTTGGATCAATGGCTCATCTCTCAGGCACCACAGAGAGCCATGTGTCCCAAACATCACCCAGTCTACACTGCTTCATGGTGCTTGTTATGGCCGAACACCACCTACGCAACTGATAAACCACTAAATTCTACCTCTGAGACTAATAATACACTCTATGTTAGCTAAATTTAATTTAAATAAAAAGTTTAAAAAGAGAAAAGAACACCACCTATAATAATATTTCCTTATACTCTTGCTTCAACTGACTCATTTCTTTTGCTTAAACAGATGTACTGTAAAGAATATTTTTATGGCATTGCCCATAAATGGGATATGAACAACCAGTTGCCATAATTAGAAGGTAAGCATACAAATACAGGCAGTGGAAAAACTCCATTTTTTGTTGTTGGCCAAGGATTCTGGGGACAGAAGCCCACTCAGCTCCATCTTTATTACAAGGGAAATTAGTTTTAGAGAAGGTTAAAGACACACTAGCTGCAAACAGACTTCCTCCTTGGCAGAAGGAAAATGTAAGACTGTGAGTTAACGCTATTCCATGTCATGTCCTGTGACTCTGAAAATCATCTCTTGTACCTTTGGGGGACACATCCCTTACCCGTACAGGAATGAGTGCATGAGGTGAGAAATGTTACTCAGTGATTTACGAAATTATTCATTCTAACTTATATTCACAAAAAGCAAGCTAGGAGCTCAATATGAAAACACACATTATAATAAGCTGGCAACAATGGAAGAAGCATCTTTATAAGTGCTAGTAATAGTTAATATTTGTTGAATGTTCTACAACTTATAAAACTCATTTACATTACGCATAATTTAAACTATCAACTATTCTGTCCCCAGAAGAGCTCAACAAAGCATCGCTCAGGACAGATGACAGTTAAGACCCCTGCCAACAACCACAGGCTCAGAATCCGGGCTGCCTTACCAACCTGGCCAATTTGAATTGCTAATTTTTAAAAGAAGAGGAATTTTAATTTAAACTTTAACCTATGGTCAGTTTGAAATCTGAATTGGATTTACCGAAGAAGAAAGCAATTTGATCTTAACTCAGCAAGGATGAGGCACATTCAAGTGAAGTCTGAATGGCAATTATTCTGCGTGTGTTAATATGACAACAGATCATACAAGCAGAATAACTTCCCTGAAGCTTATCAGGGATGGGAGGGCTGAGGGAAGGTCACCAAAGGTAAGGAAGCACTGAAGCCTGATTCTGCCATTTCAGGAGAGGTAAACTCCAAAGGGGTCAGCCAGACTGCAAAACTCAAGTGTACAAAAAAAAAACAACTCAAGTGTGCAAATTAAAATTTTCTCCCTCCATCCCTTGACAACCTTTGGACTGCCCCAAATTTATCTAAACCAGAAAGAATAAGACCTCCGTGGCCCTCTTGGGGACCTTGAAGTTAATGGAAATAATCTTGCCAATTGCTTTCCTCCTTCTTTTAGGAGGCACTAAATCCCAGTTGTTCTATAGGGACATCCTTCAGGACCCCGTCTTTGCTCAACCAGGCTGTGCAAGGCGACCATGCAGGGGAGCTAGCTGGTTCACCTACTTTGGAGGTACTGTATCTTAGATACATTGTTTGAAATATTTGCATAGGAATACATAAACATTTAAACACAAATTCTGGGAAGCCCAGAGGGTTTGGGCACAGCTGTTCTGAATTTTAAAGGAAAGAACTGTTCCCTCTTTGAAATTCTCAATAACTTCAGCACCCTCCTTTGCTGAAGTTAATCCTGAATTCCCCTCTCCAGATTCTCAGGTTCCCAGGCATCCTCTGGGCCCCTGACGACTGGGCAGGGATAAAAGCCTTCTCTTTTCCCTGAGAGCATTTCTCTTTACCCTTCAAGCTGGCAATGTCACAAACATTTCACGGAGTGAAATGGCTGGAAGATCCTATGTCCTCTATAGAGCATGTGGGGAGCGGGTGGGCAGAAGATGGCCAGATCCTGTGTCTGGGCGGATCTACCCATCTCTCTGATTCTCTCAGCTTCTTTTATACCATACCACTATTTGTTTAAAATAATAATAATAATAATAATAACATTTCCATGCAATACTAAAAATTGAGATTCGATTTTTTCTGAGGGTTTCTTAGCTGACACTGTCACATTTTATTTATGCACCAAAGCAAAGTGCCCACAGCCCTTTAACTGGCTTAGCTGTAGATTTGCCGTTTTTCTTTCAGAATTCCATCTGCCTCTCCTTAGTAGCCCCACCTTTAAATCTTACCCTGGGGAGATTAATTCCATATATTTTTTCCTTCCTTGAGCCAAAAGCTACATGAGTCAGCGTGGGAGATAGTCTACAAGATGCAAAAACAATTCATAATGTCTCCTGTTTTAATATGATTTGGAAAAACAGAGGGGTTGTGGAGAACAGTAAACTCAACCTGAGTGGCCATGTGATGTGTTGTGAGCCTCGAAATTAATCATTGTCTTGGCTTACACTGAAGGGACCTAACATTCAGTTTAAGGAGCCAGGAGACCTACTGCTCCCTGTGCTGCTAAGAACACATATGGACTATTCTCTCCCTTTCTGGGCACCACCTTTTAAGAGAAAATAGCCAGAAAGGCCACAAGCACTGCACGGCCTTAAGTAAGAACCTTACCACATTCACAGAGAGTGATTACCTAGTGGTGACACAGGGCTCTAGAATGTGACTTGGAATGATGGCAGAGGGAGGGAGAGATGTGAAGGAGAGGGAATTTTAGAGAACTAGTGCAGAAATCTTCCAGAGAACAGGGAAAGCAGAAAAACCATTGTATTAGTCTCCTATTGCTGCTGTAACAAACCACTGCAGACTTACTAGCTCAAAGTAACACAGATGTGTTCTTTTACAGTTCTGGAGGTCAGAAGTCAAAAATGGGAGTCACTGGGTTAAAATCAAGGTGTCAATAGGGTTACTTTCCTTATGGAGGGTCTAGGGAAGAATCTGTTTTCTGGACTTTTCTAGCTTCTAGAAGCCCCCTGAATTCCTTGGTTTATGGCCTCTTCTCCCATCTTCAAAACTAAGAGTTGGGCATCTTCAGGTCTTCCTCCCATTTTCCTCCCATCCTTCATCCCACTTTCACTTAAAAGGACCCAGTGATTACACTGGGCCCACTTGGATAACCCAAAATAGTACCCTCACCTCAAGATCCTTCACTTAAACACATCTCCAGTCTCTTTTGCCATGGATGGTAATGTATTCACAGGTTCCCGGGATTCGTAGGCAGAGATCTTTGAGGGGCCATTATTCTGCCTACCTCACCATAATGGGGGGGAGGAGGGGTAATGAAGGGCGTGAACTTAGACCACAAGCAAGATAAGAACTTAAAGGACTGAATGGTAAGTATTTGTGGATCTTTAAAATAATAATAAGCAAAGAGTCAGGGAGATGTGGGTTCAAAGTCTAGCTCTTCCATTTATGGAATGCATAACTTTGGCAAGTTACTCAGTGTCTCTGGGCCTCAGTTTTCTCATCTGAAAAATGGGGATAAGAACAGTACCTCCTCTTTAGGCTGTTATGATGGTTATGTAAGAGCCTTCACACATGGCCTGACAAACATGGTAGAGGCACAATAAAATAGACCCCAGATCTAAAATTTAGGAAACTGGGGCTCACAAGCTTCAGTAGCTGAGCTATGCTGCCCGACTTAATATCTGTGATGCTTCCATTAGCTAATGCTTAGGGTTAAGATTACTGTTTGGGCCTAATTTAAAGAGATATCTGTTGATTCAGTTAAAAAAAAAAAAAAAAAAGCTTCTGCATCCAGGTTATGGTGTTAAGTGCCAGGGACTAAAAAAAAAGCATTAGCCCCCATGGAACTGAAGATTTGTTTGGGGAGACCAACAAATAGACAACGTATAAATTCAAGTGTCAAATATCGAATGTAACCTGCTAAATGAGTGATAGGGACGGCGCATTCAATAGGCCAAGGGCAAGTGATCTAAGTCATTAATATGGGCTTGCTCAGAAGGCTTGCTAAAGGGGACAGAGTCTGGAGGAAAGAGAGGCCTCTGGACAAGAGGGTGGGAAGTGATACAACCAACGTGGGGATGCTCATCACCATGTCATAGGGGCAGCACATCTGAGGTCAGAATTCACACCAAGTACAGGGACTTGAAAGATGGTGGATATGGGAATCACAAAGGAGGCTGCCCTAGGTCGCTTGCTGCGTCACCCGAGCATTCCACTCCAGAGCTACTTCTCCCTTCCATTCTGTCCATGTTTGCTTTATGTGTTTCAGACCTCTGACATTTGGTGCATATATAACTATGCTACTTCTTGGTGAATTGAGCCTTCTATCAATATCTAATGTCCTTCTGTTTCCTACAACACTTTTTTACTTAAAGTCTATTTTGTCTAATATTAGTTTTAGCTCTCTTTTGATTACTATTTGCATGCAAGATGTATCTTTCTCTACCTTTCCACTTTCTTTTTTTTTAAGATTTTATTTATTTATTTGACAGACAGAAATCACAAGTAGGCGGAGAGACAGGCAGAGAGAGAGAGGAGGAAGCAGGCTCCCCGCTGAGCAACGAGCCCAATGCGGGGCTCGATCTCAGGACCCTGGGATCATGATCTGAGCCAAAGGCAGAGGCTTTAACCCACTGAGCCACCCAGGCGCCCCTACCTTTCTACTTTCAACATGTGTGTCCTTAGAGCTAAAGTGTCTGTAGCCAGCATGTAGTTGGATCATGAGAGGTTTTTTTTTTTAATCCATTCTGCCAATTTCTGCCTTTTGCTGAGTTTAATCTATTCACGGGGAAAGCAATTACTGATAAGGAAGGGCTTACTTCTGCCATCTTGCTATTTGTTGTCTTCATGTCTTATAGTTTGTTTTTCCCTCATTTCCTCCTTCACTGACTTCCTTTGACTCTAACTGACTTCTTATAGTGACACATTTTTATTTCCTTCCTGTTTCCTTTTGTGTGTACTTTATAGATGTCTTCTTTGTGGCCACCATGAGGATCACATACAATATTCTAAAGTTATAATAATCTAATTTGAATTGATACCAACTAAACTTCAATACAAAAACCCTGCTTCTACGCAGCTCCGTCCCCCCTTTATGTTACTGATGTCACAGATCACATCTTTATACACTGTGTACTCATTAACACAGACTTATAATGATTTTTTTGTGCATTTACTGTTTAAATTCCATAAAACCTACCATTTTCAATGTGGCTTTTTCTTGACTGGATGTTCACTTAGTTGCTATAGACCTCTAACTGTTTTCCAGAGCTTCTGTGAAGTTATTTTAGCCAGTCTCTGATTGTTTTTGTCTTTTTGAACATCTCTGTGGGAGAGCAAGGAACTGGAGCTACTCCACCATTTTGCAGACATCACTCCACTCAGGCATTCTAGGTCCTGTAAAGGAGGGAGGGGCCCACATTCCCTTCCTCTACCCACCCACCGCCCCCCCCCGTTCTCCCCTCTGAAAATGTCTATTAGAGAACCCCGAATCATGGGCATAAATCAGATTGGAGCACTGTGAGGGCAGGATTAATGCTGCCACAAATTTTTCCTGTTTTCCTGTTAATCTGTACAATCTTACAGTCTTCTAAAGGATTTGTAATTTTTATATTTTTACTTTCATTTATCATTTTCTGTTTTTAGTTTTGTTTAACCTTTTTTGCATTTGGCATTGGGGAAACTTCTACAGACATACCTCTAAGACCTTGCAGGCTCAGTTCCAGACCACCACAGTAAAGCAAGTATCACAATAAAGCGAGTCCAGTGAATTTTCTGATTTCCCAGTGCATACAAAAGTTACAGTCACACAATACTGCAGTCTGTTAAGTGTGCCTTATGTCTAAAAAAAAAATGTACATACCTTAATTTAAAAGCACTTTAGCGCTAAGAATTGCTAATTATTATCTGAGTTTTCAACACATCTTAATCACTGATCACAGATTTCCATAACAAAACAACGAGAAAGTTTGAAACATACTTAGAATTACCAAAATGTGACACAGAGACATAAAGATAGCAAATGCTGTTGGAAAAACAGTGCCCACAGACTCACTTCTTGCAGGATTGCCACAAACTTCCAATTTCTTTTTTTTTTTTAAAGATTTTATTTATTTATTTGACAGAGAGAGATCACAAGTAGGCAGAGAGGCAGGCAGAGAGAGAGAGGAGGAAGCAGGCTCCCCGCTGAGCAGAGAGCCGGATGTGGGGCTCAATCCCAGGACTCCGAGATCATGACCCGAGCTGAAGGCAGAGGCTTTAACCCACTGAGCCACCCAGGCGCCCCCAAACTTCCAATTTCTTAAAAACAAAATGAACTAAGAAAAAATAACTGTATATGCAAAGCACAATAAAATAAGGTATGACTGTATTTTCTTGGTTTTGAGCCATAAATGTATTCTGACTTACTGATTATTGAGTCTTGAGTCTCCTTTACCTTTCTTAATATTTTTATTTTCACTTGCTTAACTCTCGTTTTCACTTACTTAACATTTTTCTTCTTTGTAATATTATACTACTTTTTCATTTCCTCTGGGGATGCTTTATCTCAATTTACATGTATTTTATAAACAACTTTTTTCTTTATTCTCCAATTTTTTAATTTAAATTCTAGTTAGTTAACATATAGTGTAATATTGGATTCACATGTAGAATTTAGAGGTTCATCACTCACATACACCACCTTATGCTCATCACAAGTGCCTTCCTTAATGCCCATCCCCCATCTAGCCCATCCCCCACCCACCTCCCTCCAGCTTGTTCTCTATCAATAAGAGTCTGCTTCTTGGGGGTGCTTGGTGGCTCAGTCATTAAGCATCTGCCTTCAGCTCAGGTCATGATCCCACAGTCCTTAGATCAAGGCCCACATCGGGCTCTCTGCTCAGTGGGAAGCCTGCTTCTCCCTCTCCCTCTTCCTTGCTTGTGTTCCCTCTCTGGCTGTCTCTCTCTGTCAAATAAATAAATAAAATCTTTTAAAAATAAATAAATAAGAGTCTGTTGCTTGATTTGCCTCTCTCTTTTCCCCCCATGTTAGTTAGTTTTGTTTCTTAAATTCCACATATGAGTGAAATCGTATGGTATTTGTCTTTCTCTGACTGACTTATTTCACTTCACATAGTGCTCTCTAGCTCCATCCGTGACTTTGCAAATGGCATGATTTTATTCTTTTTGATGGCTGAAAAATATTCCATTGTATATATACACATCACATCTTCTTAAACTATTCATCACTTGAGGGACATTGGGCTCTTTCCATAATTTGGCTACTGTAGATAATGTTGCTATAAACATTGGGGTGCCTGGGTCCCTTTGAATTATTACTTTTGTATCCTTTGGTAAAATACCTAGTAGTGCCATTGCTGGATCTTGGGAAGCTCTATTTTTAACTTTTTGAGGAAACTCCATACTGTTTTCTACAGTGGCTACACCAGTTTGCATTCCCACCAACATATAAACACTTTTCCTTTCATTTCTACTTTCTTTAATCTTTGTCCTTTATGTCTCATCTATAGCATCTTATCCTTATATGACATTGAAGGCTGTGTATCATTCTTTTAAGTTTCTATCTCTGCTTCTCAATTAGTTATTTCTCTTTATTTTCTGTAGCTTTTGAATTTATCACTCCTAAATCTCACTTTTTAATCTTTGAATCTGTGATCTTCACCTTTATCATTTTTATATTTCATTTTTATGTTTCAACGGTATTCTAATTTTATCAGTATAGAGTAGTGAATAAGGCTGCAGGCCCTGAGCTGAGGGACCCCTGACTCTACCACTATTAGCTTTGTAGGCTTTGGGGAGCTTTTTAACCTCCCAGTGCCTCAGTTTCCCATCTGTAAAATGAGGATATCAACAATCTCTACCACAAAGAATTAAAGGAGTTCATATATGTAAGGCTCTTAGAAAAGTCTCTGCCAACTAGGTACCCAAGCAGAAACATAAACCTGCTCACCAGCCCATTTCCCTTTTCTCCTGAACACACAGTTGGACTACATTTCCCAGTTTCCCTAAAATTATGTGTAGCTATCAGTGTGAGTGAAAAGTGGAGTGAGTGAAAGTGAAAGTGAGTGAGTGAAAGTGGAGAATAAAAGTAATGTCTTCCGGGTGCCTGGTTGGCTCAGTGGATTAAGCCTCTGCCTTCGGCTCAGGTCATGATCTCAGGGTCCTGGGATCAAGCCCCACATCGGGCTTTCTGCTCGGCAGGGAGCCTGCTTCCTCCTCTCTCTCTCTCTCTCTCTGCCTGCCTCTCTGCCTACTTGTGATCTCTCTCTGTCAAATAAATAAATAAAATCTTTAAAAAAAAAAAAAAAAAAAAGTAATGTCTTCCATTTTCAGGCCCGGCCTGGGAAAACATCCTTTGCAGTTGTTCCACGCTCTTTTTCCTTCTATCTACTGATTGGATGTTGACCTTCTGGGTTACTTTGGAAGTCATGTGTTGAAAACAGAGGAGACCTGGTCCACTTGAAACCCTGAATGAATAAATAGGTGAAACTCCTACCCTCTACCACCACCAACAACAACCTGGCTTCAAAGTGTAATTTATATGAGTAAGATACAAACCCTAAAAGTTACATGCCACTGAGAATTTGGGTTTTACTTCACAACAGCAGGTGCCTTACATTAAAATGAGTGGACTGGCTTAGTAATCAGGCAGTGGACAGCAAGGAAACTGATCTTAGAGGTTGGAAAGATGGAGGCCCAAGTTGTGCAGTGGTAAAATATTTGGTAAAATCATCACCTGCAGTAACTAAAAAAGCAGACCTATTTCCACCATGCTTGTAGCTCTAGGAAGAGTTGGTAAGTAGAACATTGGTAATAAAATCAAAGAAATAGTAAATATTATAGTAATATTTTTTAAAAGAGATATGCTCCATCAAGAATTTATTTGCAGGGCATCTGGGTGGCTCAGTCAGGTTAAGCAGCTGCCTTCAGCTCAGGTCATGATTCCAGGGTCCTGAGACTGAGTCCCCCATCAGGCTCCCTGCTCAGCGTGGCATCTGCTTCTCCCTCTGCCTCTGCTCCTCCCTCCTGCTCTCTCTCACACTCTTGCTCTCTCTCAAATAAGTAAAATCATTTTTAAAAAAAAGAATTTGTTTGCAAGCACAAATGAAACAGGATAAAATGAAGAAATGTGTGTGCTTAAAGTGTTGGAAAGGGCTGGAAGCTGGCTGCTTCTTAACCTCAAACAGTAAGAAATAAGACTGAAAAAACTTGAGAGTCAAAGGCCCAAAACCTCAGCGTTGCATTCCCGTCTGAGCTTGAGGGCCTCAAAGTAATCACCATTTAGTTGAGAAAGAAGGGCATGGGGTGATAAAGTAGTGCAATAAATCAAGCTGGATAATAAAGCCTTGGGGGGGGGGGGTGGGGAACAACTCTGGGATTAGCTCTTGGTATAAGGAATTTAATGGAAGAAAACAGAAGAGAACCCTACTAAGTTTTTGACAGAAACATATAGCCTGAGAAACCATGAGCTTGAACTTAAAAAAATTTAAAAGTCTGTAAGAGCCTGAAAAGACCTCAGGGCATCAAATAGGGCAGCAAAAGCCATGCACTCCCTCATGAAGATGGCAGACTCCCCAGCAACTGCTTCAAATGTTGCCATGGAGAATAAAAGAAAAGAGGAACTTGGCAGGACAGACCATGGAGACCAATCAATAAGAGATTTCCTCTCAGAAAGCAGAACCAAGGTCTAATGGAGAAAGTTCTCCCACCCCCTGGTTAGGGGGCCTCCACCTGGCCTACCCAATGGCTTTCATGATCGCTTTGTACCCATGGCTACTGTGCATACCCTATTTTATATTTACCCTGTTCCAACCGGGAGTTTTTGGTGCTTTTATGCTGTCTCTGCCCCACCACTGAAAGCTGAGAGAGGCTGGAAGAAGGCAAGTATTTTTCTTTTTTAATTCGCAAGTCACACAAACCAGGACCCTCATTTCAATGCGGAGAAGACAGTGCATCCGCCAGAGATCCTGAAAGGTGATCCAGACGCAACGACTGCGTGGGACCTCCGGCATCTCCTCTGGGGAGGGGTGAGTCGAAATGTCAGGGAAGAGTGAAACAGGAGTTTGGTGACCAGCAGAGAAAGCTATGGCAGAGACTGGCCGCCGTTCACCAAACCTATTTCCCTTGCCTCCCGCATCCGCAGCTAAAAGACATTTCCCAGCCACCCTTGCAGCTGGGTGTGACCACGTGACTGACCCTGGCCAATGGAATCTGGGCGGAAGCAATGCCCACCACTTCCGGTTCTGATCCGTAAAAACCTGCCATGCGAGCTTCTGCTTTCTTTTCCTCTCTCTGCTAGCTGAGTGGCAAAGGGTCGGACAGCTTTGGAAGCCTCATGCTGAAGGTGGTGGGGCCTCTGTCAGGCCGAGTCCCCGAATGGCCGTGGAAGGCAGGGCAGCCCCTTTAGCCGAGCCTGGTGCCCCGACCCCCAGTAAACGGAGGGAGAATCTGCACTTTACCTCGAGAGAGAGAGAGACACGTCTGACGTCTTCGGGTGCCAGCGTCTCAGAATATCTGTTACGGCACGAGCACCCCTTCAATACAAGAGCTTAATCAGAGTTAGCATGTTCTAAAGGGTGACAACTGTAAACATTGCAATTTAGTGCAACCGGAGGAGCAAATCATGCTACGAACAGGCAGTTACCGTGTAGCCGTTCAAAATGACGATGCAAAGCCACGTTTGTTGACATGACAGCGTTTCTGTGCGGTACTCGGGAGTAGAAGTGGGTTAAGAAACAAGATGCAATTTACCCCAACCCCCTTCTCTCTAAGGGGTTGGGGTAGATTGGAAGGGGAGGTGAACCATGAGAGACTATGGACTCTGAAAAACAATCCGAGGGGTTTGAAGTGGCGGGGTGGGGGTGGGGTGGGAGGTTGGGGTACCAGGTGGTGGGTAATATAGAGGGCACGGCTTGCATGGAGCACTGGGTGTGGTGCAAAAATAATGAATACTGTTATGCTGAAAATAAATAAATTTTTTAAAAATTATATAAAATAAAAAGATGCAGCAGGACCCAATTTCTATAAAACTATGTGTGTATGTGACAGAGGCTCTGTGAACCTTCTAGAAGGATGTTCATTAAAGAATTAAGTGAGGAAAGTGGGACTCCAGTGATCATTTCTTGATGTATTTTTCAGGCTTGTTTGATTTTCTTCTTTACAATGCCTGTGTTTTGTTTTTTTATGTAGAAACAACAAAGCTATATTTGAGCATGAACAGTATTATTTTTCTTCCAGGTGACCCTATCATGTCCTGTTCATTTCTTTTAAGAGGAAGGAGAACAGATCAGGCTTTGAAATCTTCCTCACACCCGTGTGACCTCTGGTGTGTCTGTCAGCTAACTGCCTTCTTCCCAGGCAGGGTGAAGGAAAGATCCTCTGACCACCCAGACCTCTCCTCTACTAGGACTGCAGAAGAGGTGTCCCTGGTAATGATTCCCACCATTGGGGTCTAGGTCACAGGTGACTGTATCTTTGCTAAATGGCTGCCATAAAAATTGTAGAGTTTTGAGCAGAGGAGTGAGTCAGGTAACTAGAGTTTTAGGAAAATTAATCTGACCAGAATGTCCACTGTGATTAGGAAGAGGCTAGAGACTGAAAACCTATTTTAAACGCCAGCACAGTAATCCTGACGTGTGATGAAGATGGAAACAGACGAAGGGCCCATGTGCTCTGAGATCCTAGGGAGTGTACCAGCCCCTGAGCACCCCACAGATTTAGATCCACAGAAGCCATACCTTGAGTAGGAAAACTGAAGCCACTCCAAGTACACCAAACAGAGGACTTTTTTTTTTTAATATTTTATTTATTTACCTGACAGACAGAAATTGCAAGTAGGCAGAGAGGCAGGCAGAGAGGGAGGGGAAGCAGGCTCCCTGCTGAGCGGAGAGCCCGATGTGGGGCTCGATCCCAGGACCCTGAAACCACGACCCGAGCCAAAGGCAGAGGCTTTAACTCACTGAGCCACCCAGGGACCCCCAAACAGAGGACTTTTAATCTAGACTGCTGGACACAAAGGTGTGGAAAGAACTGGAAGAGAACGAAGGAGAAGGAAAGGCAGGAGCAAGAAGGAGGAAGGACAGTAGCTCCAGGTGAGAGGCTGATGCTCCCGGGCTGTTCCGGAGCCTGCCCAGTCTGCGGCAGTGGAAGAGGAAACGTGTATTGGCTCTGGAGCCTGGGAAGAAGGGCCCCTTGGCAGGGCTTCAGGAAACCCGAATCCCCCAGCCTTGCCACGGCTCCAGCTCCTGTCTGCAGCTGCCCCACTGAAAAACCCAGAATCCAGAAGCTTTTCTCTTCCTCCTGCCTCTGGCAGGAGGCCTCAGTAAGGGCCTCTTACTGGCAGAATTTAACAGGAAGGGAGCAAGAGATGTGCCGTTTTCAGACTCCCAGCCTCGGCAGTAAAGAGCAAAGCACAGAACGGGTGGGAAAGGGGCCAAGAATCAACCACCAGCACCCAGCCTACACTCCTACCCGTTCTTTTCAACCTGTGTTAACAAGTGTCCATTCCGGACACAGAGGACACGTGCAGGGCAGTGGTGAGGAAGGGGGCCTAGGAAGGCAGAGGAATGACTGCCCTTGGCCTCAAGGAAAATTTAGAATTGAGGAAATGGCAAAATTGTTGCTCTGACCATGGTAACCATCACTGAAATTACAGTGAAGTGAGCAAGACAGAGCCAGGTAAAGCATGCCACACACTCCTTCCAGAAGGCCCCGTCTGCTACACTGGTAATAGCACCTTGCTCTCATCAACAGGACCACTGCTGGCACATAGGGTACCACTGGACCAGTTTTTAAAAAGGCACCTCCTCGGGGGTGATGAACTATAAAAAGACATCCCCTCTGGGAAACCAAATTAGTAAAAGGTAGTCCCTCTGAGCTGACGAGTTGCGAAAAGGCAGGCCTTCCTCGCACAGGGGGCCCAGTCTGGATGTTAGCCCCACTCACCCCTCCAGTAGGATGCTGGCCAGGAAATCACCTGACCACCTGAAGGCTGCAGCCCCCCTATTTTAATTTTCCACTGTTTTCCTAAGCCCTTTGCATATATTATCTCACGGAATGCTCAGAAGGGCCCTGTGAAACAAACATCATCACCACCCAGCTTACAGATGAAGGGAATACACGTAGTAAGTGACAGAACTGCTGTTAGAGATTTGAAATCTAATAAGAGCCCATCAATAATAACAGTAGTAATAATAAGGCAGGTGCCTACGATGAGACAGACACTGTAGCCAGATCTTTACTCATATGACCACAGTCAATTCTCATCACAGCAGGATGTGGCTATTGTCCCCTTCAATTCACTAGCCAAGAGCTCACTGCTCAAAGAACCTGAGCACCAGGGTCGAAGGCGAGTGTCTGACCTGCGTGCTAGTGCACACGGCACGTGCACTTGACCCCCAGCATCCCATCATTTATTTATTTTTTGTACAAGTTACTGCCTCTCTCAGAGGAAGCCCAAGCACAGTCTGATCTGAGCGAACAATGAGACTGCACAGGAAACCCTGAAGCTGGGATTTCCTGTGGGTTTTTCTGTTGGTAAAACAAAAGCCCCTTTGACTCTGGCTCTTTGGGGGTTCCAGGGAACAAGCTGGCATTATCTTTGCACTGAGGGCCTTTGACTCCCACACTCACTGCAGACAATGCTGAAAGGACACCCAAAGGACCAGCCAAACGCCCTGCCCACTCCCCAGCCTCACAGAAGTTCTCCCTCCACGAAAACAGCTCCCAGGGACAGCTCAACAAATGCACAGGCGGAGCAGCGAGGCTCGATGGGGAAGCAAGCAGCCAGGTCCCGCTCTGTCCCCATGTGCGCCTGGGTTCCTTTGGCTTCCATAATGGTTTTATTAAATAAATGTGAACCGTGACTATTTCTTCCCTGGAGCCAAAACACCTGAGAAGCCAAGGGAGTGAGCAAACTCTTGAGTTTAGAGAGAAAGGCGATGGAAGGCACGGTGCTGAGCTGAACTTCTTTTAAGGTTAGAATGCCCTCTTTGGGTATGAAATGATATCAGCAGGAGCGGGAAATTTTCTACAGCAGGAGAGGCAAACCATCAGAGAAGAAACCAAAACAGAGTGTCGTAATGGAGAATCTCAGAGAGCTTAAATTTCATGCAGATGAAAACTTTATAAAGACAAAACCAAAATTAAATTGCACCTTGAAAAATGCAAAGATTGATGGGATCAGGACCAGCGTTCCCTTTGCGGGGCCAGCTCGACATGCTCTGTCAAGCAGCCTTCACTCTCCATGATATTAATCACCCTTGGGAAGCCTTATCACAAGCAGCTCTAGTGTGCTTGGAGCCCAAGGCAGTGTCGCACATGCCAAAGGACCCGCTCCCCTTGATTTCAGGCGGTGGGCGTTTCAGGTGGCACCTTGACAGTTTCAACTCTCTCCCCAGCAGGTCTGTTAGTATCAGTGGTGGTGGTCCCGTGCTCCCACCAAGACAAGCAGAGTCTCTGGAGCCCAGGGAAGCATACAGCCTAAGGTATCATTTGCCCTTGGGCTGCAAAATGTGGCAAAATGTGGCAATAAAGGATTCATCCAAGAGGCAGCCTGAAGAGAGGAATCAAAACTAGTGTAAGGCAGTCTACACAGCCTGGCCGTCCCAAACTGCTAGGCGAAGCACACGATTCCAAGTGTCAGACCAAGGCCACGGAGGCATGGAGCGCGCAGTCTGGGAAGCTGAGTACGGGAACCTCCCCACCCCCCAGAGCAGACTGCCAGTGCTCCCCTGATGAGGGGCCATCTGCCCTCCTGCTCCGGAAACGTGCTCAAGCCAGACTAAACAAGACACCCTCCATACGATCTTATTCCCGTCCTCCCTGCGACACCTCTCACGTCCCTCTGCCTGCCCCTTGGGCAGCACTGGGCTTGGTGACTGCTTATCAGCAGCCCATCTGAGAAACAGTAGAGACCACCCAATGGACTAAGAATTGGAAAGGGAGGAGAAAGGAGGGGGCAGGAGGAGACAAAGAGAAGCTACAATAACTATTAAGTACAAGTTCATGATGCATCATCTAGGATTCCAAAACCCAGGAGTCTCTGTCTGAGAACCACAGGCTTTCTCTCCATCTTGCAGCCGTCTGATCTGACGGAACTCATACAGTGGCAAACCTTGTATGCACAGACACAAAGCGGTCAAGGGTATTTATTTATTCCACTTAGTTCTGGGAACAAGCATCTACTTGGCCACAGAAACACTGATGTGATTCATTTAAGGGATCCGGGACCCAGATGAGGGTACGGGGAACAAGCTACAGGGTGAACGGAGATCACAGGTAGGACCAATGTTAGAAACAGTATCAGCAAGTTTACAACAAAAGCAATTCTATGCACACACATATTACAGATTGTGATGAGCTCTTCGAGAAATTATTTAACCACAATTCTGCACTGAGGGCCTGATCTCATTCCCCTCGTTTCCAGAAGGGAGGATACTGAGATCCAGAGAGATTAAGGGACTGGCCTGGGTTCTGACCCCAGCCGAGAGCCCTTTCCATCTGGCCGCCTGACCAATCATGGCTGGCCATCACTGTATGCACAGCAACAAGTAACCTGAAGCATTCTGATCACGGCTTAAATGAGCTTTGCCTTGGCAATGCACTCCGCGCACCCATCTGATGTTTCAGGAATTCACAGGAATTCACGGAAAACAGAGACAATATCGTGACAAGGGCAAGGGTTGGCTTCGGGGATGCTGCAGCACATCCCCACCCCCGCACCCACTTCTCACCGTCTTCTAAAGCCACTCCAAATTACAGTTGTGGCGATGTGCTTTGATATGGGCCGCTGACATTTTTCTCATGAAATGTGTGAATGGAAACACCTTTAGAGGTTTTTATCATTTGTATTGACATAGAGTTGTGCCTGCATGTAAAAGCAACTTTAATTCTTTTTTTAAAAATATTTATTTATTTTAGAGAGAGAGAGAGAGAGACAGCGCATGCAGGGGGAAGGGGCAGAGGGAGAGGGAGGGAGAAACTTTAGCAGACTCCCCGCTGAGCACAGAGCCTGACCCAAGGCATGACTTGGGGCTCTACCTGGGGCTCGATCCCATGACCCTGACTTCAGAACCAGAGCCGAAACCAAGAGTTGGAGGCTTAACTGACTGTGCCCCCTGGCACCCCCATGTAAAACCAACTTTAAAACAAATGCCCTACCCTCTCCTTGCTAATGCAGCCTTGGTTAGAAAGCAGTTCTCCTGCCATGGGGGCTAGAATGCACATGGTACTTTAAACCAGTGCCAGTCAAGAAGTCCCTGTTCCTACCTCAGGTCTAACAGAAGTCATAAAAAGATAAATAAGACTAGGCCTGCCCTCAAGAAATTGAGCCCAGATGAATGCAAAGGCATACCCAAATACTCACCCCTTCCCCAGGTCTGTAATGATTAATAATTGCTCATTTTATTGGAAAAGGCAGTCTCCAAATTTGAATAGAATACTGTTTAAAGGCAGTGGTTGGGGCAGGGGGGTGGGGGGTGGTCATTTGTTTGTTAAAAACAGGATACCAAATTTAAGAGCAATGTCACTATAAATTCATCCCAAGATTAGCCTAAGATAAGGCAACCCCCTTGGAACATCTCACTTTATTTCCACTGAGCCCTGTTCTACCTCAGAGAAATGGGAGGAAACAGAGACAGTATCAATGCCTTTTCTTATAGATCACGTTATGCTTTTAAAAAAGTTTCTAAAACAATATTTGAATAAATGTGCTAGATAATCCCAAATCAAAGAGCTAAGAAAATATAATAGTTGGATTAGAATTATAGAATTTGTCCATTTTTCCATTCACGGTACTACAGAAGTCACGTAAAGAAAGACGCACAAAAGCCACATGGTTGGGAAATAGCTCAGAACTCAACTTACAATCCCCAAGGCCAACTGGCTCTCCGGGTAGAGGATGAGATCATGCGTGCTGCATCAGTGTGATACTGCGTGAGACGGTCCCCAGACAGCTGGGGGCCTCCCCCGGCCTGGGAAGTGTGTGTCCTCAACCACAGGGCTGCCTGAGAAGAGAACGTCAACGAAATTCAGCAAACAAGACCACAGCCAGAAAATGAATGCAGTTTCTATGGATGGAGAACTGTCTGTCTCTTCCTAGGGGAAGAGCAGCACATTTTCTATATAAGCATGAGAATCAATACTTTTGTAAGTTATCTTCAAAATTATTATACCTACAAGTAAACACTATAATTGATAAATTATGAATTAAAGGATTCCTCCTTTCTTCTTTACCCCATCCATCGATCACTCTATATACTATTCACTGGGCATCTACTAGGTGCTAATTACTTCTTAATGATTCTGGTGCCTCCCAGTGTGCCCATCATTCTGATGAAACAGCATCCAGAAACTTCACAAGAATCAACTCTTTTTTCTCCACTGAGCTATATGGACCTAGTCTACATTTTTTCTTACCTTAAATTGCTACCACCGAATCTGGCAATGTGGTTTGTGCATCTCAATAAACATTTGAACAGAACGGAACTTCTAAAACTCTTGATTGCTTTTGAAAGACATAAAAATAACAAACAGTTAATCTACAGACTGAATAAGTCTGTCTAAAATATACTAAAGAGAACATCTTCCTAGGAACATCGCCAAAGGCAAGGGAAGCAAAGGCAAAAATGAACTTTTGGGATTTCATCAAAATCAAAAGCTTTTGCACAGCAAAGGAAACAGTTAACAAAACCAAAAGACAACTGACAGAATGGGAGAAGATATTTGCAAACGACATATCAGATAAAGGACTAGTGTCCAAAATCTATAAAGAACTTAGCAAACTCAACACCCAAAGAACAAATAATCCAATCAAGAAATGGGCAGAGGACATGAACAGACGTTTCTGCAAAGAAGACATCCAGATGGCCAACAGACACATGAAAAAGTGCTCCATATCACTCGGCATCAGGGAAATACAAATCAAAACCACAATGAGATATCACCTCACACCAGTCAGAATGGCTAAAATCAACAAGTCAGGAAATGACAGATGCTGGCGAGGATGCGGAGAAAGGGGAACACTCCTACACTGTTGGTGGGAATGCAAGCTGGTGCAACCACTCTGGAAAACAGCATGGAGGTTCCTCAAAATGTTGAAAATAGAACTGCCCTATGACCCAGCAATTGCACTACTGGGAATTTACCCTAAAGATACAAACGTAGTGGGACGCCTGGGTGGCTCAGTTGGTTGGATGACTGCCTTCGGCTCGGGTCATGATCCCGGAGTCCTGGGATCGAGTCCAGCATCGGGCTCCCAGCTCCACGGGGAGTCTGCTTCTCTCTCTGACCTTCTCCTCCCTCATGTTCTCTCTCACTATCTCTCTCTCAAATAAATAAATAAATAAATAATCTTAAAAAAAAAAAAAAAAAAGATACAAACGTAGTGATCCAAAGGGGCACGTGCACCCGAATGTTTATAGCAGCAATGTCCACAATAGCCAAACTATGGAAAGAACCTAGATGTCCATCAACAGATGACTGGATCAAGAAGATGTGGTATATATACACAATGGAATACTATGCAGCCATCAAAAGAAACGAAATCTTGCCATTTGCGACAACATGGATGGAACTAGAGCGTATCATGCTTAGCGAAATAAGTCAAGCGGAGAAAGACAACTGTCATATGATCTCCCTGATATGAGGAAGTGGTGATGCAACATGGGGGCTTAAGTGGGTAGGAGAAGAATCCATGAAACAAGATGGGATAGGGAGGGAGACAAACCATAAGTGACTCTTAATCTCACGAAACAAACTGTGGGTTGCTGGGTGGAGGGGGGTTGGGAGAAGGGGGGTAGGGTTATGGACATTGGGGAGGGTATGTGCTTTTGGGTAAATTGGAAGGGGAGGTGAACCATGAGAGACTATGGACTCTGAAAAACAATCTGAGGGGTTTGAAGTGGCCAGGGGGTGGGAGGTTGGGGTACCAGGTGGTGGGTATTATAGAGGGCACAGCTTGCATGGAGCACTGGGTGTGGTGAAAAAATAATGAATACTGTTTTTCTGAAAATAAATAAATTGGAAAAAATAAAATAAAATATACTAAAGAGTTTAATTCAATTCAGGGAGGTGGGATAAACCATAAGCATACTACACAGATGAGGGAGTAAGGCTATAAACCAGACTAGATCCTCTCAAATCAAAGAGTTAAGAAAATATAGAAGTTGGATTAAGATGACAGAATTTGTCCATTTTTCCATTTTCCCAAACTCCTTCCATGAAGGAGTTTACAGCTGAGTCAGAACTGAGTCAGGTTAGGGGCGCCTGGGTGTCTCAATGGGTTAAAGCCTCTGCCTTTGCTCAGGTCATGATCTTGGGTCTTGGGATCGAGCCCCACATCGGGCTCTCTTCCTCCTCTCTCTCTGCCTGCCTCTCTGTGTACTTGTGATCTCTGTCTGTCAAATAAATAAATAAAAATCTTTAAAAAAAGAAAGAAAGAAAATAAAAGCAGGTTAAACACATAACCAACTATAACAGAAGAGGGATGAGGGAGTGGATGATGCTAGAAGACCAGGGAAAGCTGAGAAGTTTTACAGGCTAGATCTTAAATGAGGGATAATGTTTTGATGTGTAGATATGGGGGTGTAGGGGAAAAGACCGGATTCTACAATATTCTTGGGAGGCAGAATAACGTGTGCAATAAAAGAGTCAGAATGTCAGTTTTAGGGATTCCGGGGCCAGTTTATGGAAGGCCTGGCAAGGAATGCTAAAAATTTGCTTGTGGGACAATGAGTCTTTGCACAGAGTAACAGTAACCGAATCATATCTGTGCTTTGGGAAGATTATTATGGCAGCAGCGTAAGGCTGACTGGAAGGACTTGCGGGACAGAGAATCAGTGTCAAGCCTTGGAAGACAGAGGCGCCTGGGTGGCTCAGTCGTTAAGCATCTGCCTTCGGCTCAGGTCATGATTCTGGGGTCCTAGGATGAGCCCCACATCGGGCTCCCTGCTCCGCAGGAGGCCTGCTTCTCCCTCTCCCACCACTCCTGCTTGTGTGCCTGCTCTCACTGTCTCTCTGTCAAATAAACAAATAAAATCTTAAAAAAAAAAAAAACCTGGGTAGACAGAGGGAAGTCCTGAGATGCTCTCCAAAGAAGCCTCCTATTAGTGGCTGCTAAGCCCCAAGCATTTTCTTCCATCACTTGGAAAGAACCCCAGGGTTTTCTACACCTTCCCTCTGGACTGGATGGTCCATGAGGACAATCTAATACATCTTTAAGCACCATGCTGTGCATGACACCATGCCGTGCCATGTGCAGAGTACATAAAATAAGCATTCTTGAGTTAACAAATGGATAAGCTAATGTCTACAGAAGAGAACTCTGTAAGCAGACAAGTGGAAACAGAAGGATTGATAGTCAAGGTAGATCTTAAAAGATCTTAAAAGTAGATCCTAGGGGCACCTGGGTGGCTCAGTGCGTTAAGCCTCTGCCTTCGGCTCGGGTCATGATCCCAGGGTCCTGGGATCGAGCTCCACATCGGGCTCTCTGCTCAGCAGGAAGCCTGTTCCTCCCTCTCTCTCTGCCTGCTTCTCTGCCTACTTGTGATCTTTGTCTGTTAAAAAAATAAATAAATAAAATCTTTAAAAAAAAAAAAGTAGATCCTAAAAGTTCTCATCACAAGATAAAAATGTTGTAACTGTGTGGTGAGGATGTTAACTAGACTTATGTGGCGATCGTTTCATAGTATATACAAATATCAAATCATTATGTTGTACATCTGAAATTAATGTAGGTCAATTCTATCTCCAAAAAAAAGTCAAGGTACTTTAAGGCCTACAGATCTATTATTTGAACTGAATGCAGATTATCTCTGCCCAAGCAAGCTGTTTCATATTCCACTCTGCCTGGCCTGTGGCTATAAAGAAAAGCATTAGGAAAATATCAAGACTCATGCTGAAATACACAAACCTTTCTCCATCAGAAGATTGGGAATTACAAAACAGCTTTTCAAATTCTAACTGTCCAGTTTATTTGAAACCAGAGAACCCCAATTTACCTCCAAATTTACATCTTTTCTCATTTGACCCCTGTGAAGTGGTCCTCCTCTTCCCATCAGTGCTCGAGTAAGATCGAGTAAGATGGCGTTCACTTGTAAACGCCAAAAACATGCATTCTCCTGTGTCATAAACCAAGCCTAATACTCGTGTCAAATCATCTTATCAATCCACTCACAAATTAAGAGACAACGGTGAAAAAGAAGTTAGGTTTGGTGTACGTGTCACAAAACTAAATTTAACCTCAGGTTCCACGTTCAGGATGCAATTCACTCATTAAACTTGAGATATTTCACCTTTCAACCTAAGAAAGCAATTAGTCTCCATGTAGGGCCACCTGTGAAATGCATGTTTCTATTCCTGGTCGACTTGTTTGCCTGGATGAACACGATCATGTTAACGATTAATATCAATCCTTGATATGTGCAACCCTGGGGAGTTAAAGTAAGTATTGCGTTTGGGCAGCTAACTGCAGGGAGCTGTCTAGACCTCTTGAAATGGAATCACCTGGGAGGTTGGGGGGCTCAAAATACGTAATTTCAGTGAGCGGGGAATAGGAAATTCACACAGTAGCTCAAATCCTCTAGGACAAAAATCACAGAATCCTAGAGCTATGAGGGTTCCCACAAGTCACCCAATCCAACCTTCCTCCCTACAGGCGGACTCCCCCACTGCATTCAACCACAGAATCACCCAACACCAACTTAAATGCTTCTGATGACCAAAAAAAAAAAAAAAAAAAGACAAACAAAACTCAGTGCTTTCCAAGGCAGCCTATTCCAAAATACATAAATCAGTAAGGATTTAATTTGGTTCACTCAATATTTGTAAGCAGTGATGAATTATGCCAAACTATGGATTGAAGCAAACCTTCATGGAAACAGCTCTCAGTGAGGGAAGACCCAGATTCTAATACTCACTCTCCTGCCATTCCTCGCCTTTTCCACTGCAATCTAAGCAGGCCTGACTCTGTGACCTCTATTTCCACTCAATGTCAGTGCGCCCTGATGGATGACTTACCCTCCAAGATTGCTATCTCGTACCTCCAGGAGGTTACTGTCTTAATTGCACTCCTCTGAGAGTTCAGACAGATCTGCAAATAAAGGGGGAAAGTCCTCCCATGACAGGCAAATGTTAAGAGTTGAACAGGCGGAACTTTGTCCATGTATTTTAAGTGGATGAGCACAACGCCACGTGGCTGGGACACTAACCTGAAGCTGAAAAGTGACAGACAAACTAAGCCTATTTATTTCCATTACTTCATTTGCGACCAGGTCTCCGGCACCCACGGCTACCATCCTACTGACCAAATATAGACTTTTATAGCATTTGCACTTGCTAAATGCACCTCAGCGTCTCACCTGCCAGAACTCAAGAGGTTTAACCCATTAATCTTCGGAAACGTCATCCAGCAATAAGCTCTGTGATTCTGTTTTTAACACCTGACCACCAGGGACCCTCGTGGTCAGAGGAAGCCCTGCGTTCTCTGCTAACCATTTCTGATCGTGTGAGCCGCACAGCACACCATGTGGGCTCCTCACTGCCTTCCAAAGCCAGCTATCTCTGATAGTCATTGGTCAGCCACAGTCCTTCCCCACTTCCGCTTGCTGTGAAAACTTGGAAACTGACTGCAAAGTCTGCCCAAATAAGCAGCTGGTAAACTGATTTCAGAAAAGAAAAAAAATGGATTCAGGATGGTCAGAGCATCTGTGGCAGGCGTTTTAAAAATTGCATGATGGTTGCACAAAAGACATTTACTAAGGAATTTTCCCCACAAAGACATAAACGTCAAGAACAAACACTGTAAGTCTCCCTAAGACTAAAAGTCTTACATTCCTAAATGGTGCTGCTTGAAAAATGACTGGCCACAAGTAGCCCAGGCTGTGCCAGAGGGGTCGGTCCCCACCCCCTGAGTGGCAGCCAAAGGCATCTCTGGAAGCAGGGCCCTCTGCTTGTTTTGCAAGAACCCAGCACATAAACTGAATTCTTATCATCATTATCAAAACAATGATTCTAATAAATGTAATCTAAAATGTTACCTATTTTTATACTCAAAATCTTTGTTCTATGCTGGATTTTAGATATTATTTCAAGATCACTACTATATCCTCTCTTGGTTCTAAAGTTCTTTCATCGAACTTTGGCCAAAACCACACTCAAACAGCAGCAACTTAATTTCCAATCCTTTTCCAATCAAAATTTTCAGATTTACTTTAAAGGAAAAGTTTTAATGCACCTAATACATTTTGGCTTCTTTTCTAAATTGATGTCTAGATGCTTGAGCATTGAGCAAGTATTATTTTTGTCATTCAACAAAAAATAATAGTTTGCATCCCATTTTTAAAATAGATACAGACTGATGAACACAGCACAGAAACGGTTTACAAGAACAGAGATGTGAAGCTATTTGCCCATATTGATGGGATTACAGTGATTTTTTTTTAATGTTCTTTTTCTTGTCTATTGTTTTCTGTGCCTCCTGTAATGAGTGTGCTTTGCTCTTAGAAGAAGAAAAAAGAACAGGAGAACTTCATTTAGGAAATAAAGGAATTTGGGATTCTTTATGCAGCAGAGAGACATGGGATTCACTCTCCCTCCGGTGCACAGACTTTCTCAAAAGGCCCGATTCCCTCTGGGGTTATCGCAGGTGAGCAGTGAAGTCCCTGCAGAAATATGGGAGGGTGGGGGGGCCCAGCCCTGCACGATCGCCGTGACATGGAAAGCCGCAGTGCCAGTTTACACCTCCTGTACCACCCTAAGAGTTCCGGCAAAATTAAAGCATTAAAATAAAACGTGACTTCAGATTTCATATAGTCTGAGATTTGCCAGGAATCCTCGGGATACGTCCTGTCAAGATTTTAATACTTTTTCTCTCTGCAAATTTTCATTGTTTATTTGTGCAAGAAAATAGTTTAAATGGGATTTTAAAACAGGGATTAAAAAAATTAGATTATGTCAAAGTCTCATCTGCCAGGGCTAACAATTCACTCATACACACACACACACATATATATATAATGTTTTTTAAAGTAATCTCTGTACCCAGTGTGGGGCTTGAACTCACAACCCTAAGATCAAGAGTCATATGTTCTACTGACTGAGCCAGCCAGGCACCCCCTCTCATATTTTAGAATCTGTAAATATGTTAGGATATACGAGCCCCTATAATCTAGCCCAGGTCTACCCTGAGCCACAGCTTGTCTCCATGGCTTCAGCTTGGCCAGTGGTTGAGAACACACCTGTGAGAGGCACCCACACAGGGTTCTCATCCCGGCTTTACCTCAACTGCCACGTGACCTTGGGAAAAAGGCAGGCTAGCCCTGCATCTCAGCTTTGTACAGGGAAAGCGAAGTTTCGAAATACCCACCTCGCGAAGGTTTAGGGCGGATGGCATCAAAGGGATTCCTAAGACATGCCTGGTACAGTGCAGGCTCTGGAAAATGGCAGACATTGTTATTCCCTGCTGGTAGCCGTGATGTCTTACGTTTACAGAGCGACTTGTGCTCCTCAAGACTCTTTCAGATCTTTTACCTCATTTGATCTTCAGGCGGCTCTATCAGCCCCAAAAGCAGTAATTACTGCCCCCACTTTTCTTGTCTTTGGTCTTTTTTTGTAATGAAACGGGGAGGAAACTGAGGCCCAAGGTTACAGAGCTCAGAAAGCAGATCCAGGCTGTCTTTGAACAGCGGCATAGGTTCACAACTAAACCTCTGAAGGCTTCAGGTGCCATGCCTGAATATAATAAAATTAAGTTTCTTTTAAGATACTCCATCACTGGGGCCCCTGCATGGCTCGTCGGTTAAGCATCTGACTCTTGATTTCAGCTTCAAGTCATGTTCTCGGGGTAGAGAGATGGAGCCCCCCCACGGGCACCTGTTCAGCAGGGTGTTTACTTGGGATTCTCTCCCTCTCCCTTTTCCTCTGCCTCCTATTATTAAAAATAAATAAATAAATTTTTAAATAAATAAAGTACTCCTCTGTTTATACCTTAATCAAACCAAACTGGTATTTCCACATCACTCCAAATTATTTAGGTTTTGCTTAGTAAAAATAGGAACTAAGGTTACTTAAAGCTTACTATCTCAGGCACTGGACTGTGCTTCAGAGCCACTGCCCCACTTAAACCCCATAACAACCCTAGGAGGTAGGCACTGACACCATCCCCACTTTACAAATGGGGAAACTGAGGGATGACTAAGTCCAAGATTGAGATGCAGGCCGACTGTCTCCAACTCCCAGCTCCTAGGACTCTGATATTATCCAAACTTCATGTCTTGACTGAGTACACACTAAGCGTCCCCTTTCACACTTGAGGAAACCAAGGTTCCAAGATGTTAAGGGATGTGTCTAAAGTCACCGGGCCCTCTTCTGGCACAGCTATGACACAACCCAGCACCCAGACTCCAAATCCCACTCCCTTCCGAAAGTCTCAAATTGCTCTGCATATGTCTGAACTGTGCGTCGGGAAAAGAAGCCCTCTCATTCTTGCAAAGCAACAATCCACTTAAAGCCCTCGGTGTCAGCACAGAGTTGACAGCGTGACCCGCGCGCAGGGAGGTGGAAACGGAGCGGTCTCTCCCGAGCCGGGCTGTGGGCGTCGCCGTCGCCAAGTCGGAAGTGGGAGGTGAAATTGTTCGCAGAGCGGCCCCCCTTGGAGAGGTGCCAGCACTGTGTTCCCTATCCCAACCCCAACCTCCTCCCTCCAGGTTGGTGGGGTGGAGCCCGAGCTTCAGCTGAACCTCAGGACGAAGGCGAGTGTGAGGGTCCCCGCACCCAGCCAAAGCCCGAGCCCTTGACGCCTTCGTCCGCCGCCAGGACCCGCGGAGCGCGGCCGGTCGGACGAGAGCAGTTTCGGGAAACGGCCGCTTGCCGGATCCTGGCTCAGTCCTAAAGGAGGGACCTGACAGCCCCAGACCCACTCCTCTCTTACCCCGGCACACCACGCGCCCTGCCTCGGTTTCCTTCGCCTCGAAATGGGTGCGCTGAACCCAGAATGGGAACAGAGGCACAAGCCCGGACCTACACGATTTCCAAGGGGCAGAGCGCGCCCTCCCCGCCTGGATTCCTCCACCCGGCACCCGAGCCCCGGCCCCGCCGGCTATCGTGTCGGCGCCCCTACCTGCACCGCGGCCCCCGCCGCCACCGGCCAGGGCGCCTTGGGGTCCCCCGCCCAGCATGCGCCCCAGCTCCTCCAGCTCCTCTGCGGTGGGCAGGCTCCGTGCGCCCGGAGGCCCGCGGAGGGGGGAAGGAACAGCGAGCTGGACGGGAAGTGGGGAGGGGGGCGACGAGGAAGGGGGAGGCTCCTTCCTTCTCCGCGAGGCTGCCGGTTTCCTTTCCAGCCTCGGCCCCTTACACACTCAGGCGCGCGCGCGCGTATACACACACACACACACACACACACACACACGCCCGCGCGCGGCTGGGGAGGGCAGCGCACAGCCTGCCTCCAGGACCTCTGAAAGTTTGCAGTTCGCCCTCTGGCTCATTGCTGAGCGCACCCGCGAGGGGAAGTGGCGGTCGGGGAATGGGTGTACAGGAAAGGAGACTGGCAGCCCACTGGGGTGGGGTCTGCGAGGCGCCTCCCAGACGCGTGATTAGGGAAGTGACCAGAGAGTTGATGGAAGAGATGGGGGGGGGGGTAATGAGAGGGTGAGGAGAAGGTGGGAAGAAGACCCGCCACACCAGCAAAGAGATGCGCAGAGCAATTGCTCAAAAATGAAACGGAATCCAACTTTCTGAAGCTTCCGGCAGCAGTGGACCGCTCCCAGAGCTCCTCCCCACGCTGGGCAGCCAGCCCAGGAGGCAGACTGTGGTCCATGCAGAGCTCTTGGGCCCCCTGACTGATCTCTTTCACCCCTTCTGTTTGGTTCAGTCAAGGAGGCTACTGAAGCACCTCGCCACCCCCACCTGGAAATGCACCTGCCGAAATGATTCTTGTAGGTAAGGAGCTCACCGTCAGCTGGGAACAGAAACCAAGTAACAATATACATGCCGAGAACCAGGGCTTGGCGGTAAAAAAGTGTTGCAGAATTTGGGGGGTAAGAGAGTATTTAAAGAAGTGTCAGGAAGCCTGTCTGGAGGAAAGGGAAGGATCTGGCTACAAATAGAGGGCCAAGGTGCTTCAAAAGGGAAGACCCTTGTGGGTGCAAACACATAAATGTGCTTGAAAGTAAATGTGTTTGGGGACAGAATGAATATGAGCATGGATATTAAGGATGTGGGAAAACAGTGGAAGGAACATAAAGTTGAATTTAATGAATTTAATGATACGGAAACCTGGGGTGCCTGGGTGGCTCAGTCATTAAGCATCTGCCTTCGGCTCAGGTCATGATCCCAGGGTCCTGGGATCGAGCCCCACATCTGGCCCCCTGCTCAGCGGGAAGTCTGCTTCTCCCTCTCCCACTCCCCCTGCTTGTGTTCCCTCTCTTGCTGTCTCTGTCATATAAATAAATAAAATATTTTAAAAAAGAAAGAAAGAAAGAGAAACCACTAAACCAGAATCTGAATTCAGTGATTTAGTTCAAGAGATTAGAAAGGGCCCTCAGAGTTTGTGCAGTTAGTTGACTGAAACATGGACCAAGAGGTAACCTACACTAAATGCTAGGGGTGGCAAGGCCAGACTTGTCTTGGGACACAGTAAAGGAACTACCCAAAGGCTTAGGGAAATTGGAATCTGGAGTGAAATTATCATATAAGACCTGTCACCCTCTGGGAGGGTCATGAGGACACAGCTTTCACCATGACTCTGGTAAATAGCTTTGTGACCCAGCATCCTTGGTCACTCTTCTCTGTGGGTCAGGAATTACAGTGCACACTGCAACTACTGAATGGGGACCCTTCAATGCAATGGGGATGACTGATCCCAGGGTGACAGGGTGAATGGTGGCAATGAATCACCAAAGGTAAGGGGGTGGGGGGTTGATCATGGTCTTCCTAGAAGTCAAACAGATGGGAAGTTTACTAAATTCTTACTTGATCTGGATAAGCAGAAACGTTCTAGTGCAAGTGAATAAAAGCTTAACTCGCTTTCAAGGTAAAACAGACTCAGGCCTTCAACCAATTCCCAGACTTGAGTCAGTTTACAGAAACAGAATTCCTCCAATGAAGGAGGAAAGACCTGGAACACTGCTAAAAATCTCTCCTGGTAATCCTTCTTCTAGCCTTCCCCAAAGGGACATATGGCCTTTTACCAGAGGGAACCTACATTGAGGAAAAGGAAGTCATCGGCCCTTTCAGGAGTGACTGGACACTGGCTGTGAGCCAACAACAATTTTGGAGAGCCCAAACCACTGCTGGATTCCACCAATCACAGTAGGGGTTATGGAGGTCAGGTGGCCAGAATTTTAGACACCCCTCTCATAGCAGGTGTCTGCACCCATCCTGTGGTCATGTCTTCAGTTCTAGAAAGCATGATCAGGACAGACATACTCAGCAACGGGCAGCGTCTCCACACTGGCTCTGTGGCCTGTTGCAGTGAGGGCTCTTGTGATCCAAAAGGCCAAGAGGAAGTCGCTACGACTGCCCCTGTCTAGGAAAAGAGTCAGCCCAAGCAATGCTGCATTGCTAGAGGAGCTGCAGAGATTAGTGCCACCATCAAGGACCTGAAGGAGGCAGGGTGGCAATTCCCAACACACCCCCAATCACCTTGCCTGTGTGGCGCGAACAGAACACAGATGGTTCTGTGACAATGACGGTGGATTCTCAGAAACATAACCAGGCGGCAATGCCAACTGCGACTGCCATGCCGGATGCGGTTTCATTGTTTGAGCAAATTAACACATCTCCCAGCTCCTGGTATATGCAGCTGTTGATCTGGTGTTTTTTCTCCATACCTGTGAGTAAAGACCTCCAAAAGCAGCTTGCTTCCAGCTGGCAAGATCGGCGATGCACCTCACTGCTCTGTCTCAGGGGTGTATCAATTTTCCAGCCCGACACGAGACTTCAGTCAAGCAGGGACCTTGATTGCCTTCCCTTCCCCAAGACTTCATGCTGGTCCTGTGCATCAGTGACATGATGCTGGCTAGACCTAGTGAGGGGAAGTAATAACTCTAGACTAATTGGAGAGACATTTGTGTGTCAGTCAATGAAAAACTAATCTGCCAAGAGTTGAGGGGCCTTCTGTCTCAGTGGGTTTTCTACAGATCCACTGGTGTGGGGCATCCCTTCTTAGGTGAAGAGGAAGCTGTATTCAGCCTTTCCTACAACAGCAGCAGCAAAAACAAAAAGGTACAACATGGTCTTCTTTGGGCTTGGGAAACACCGTACCCCTCAGCTGAGTGGGCTCCTCAAGCCCGTTGGCCAAGTTGCTAGCTCTGAGTGGAGCTTGGAAGACAAGAAGGCTCTACAACAGGTCCAGGCTGCCGTGCACGCTGCTCTGGCTCTTGGGCCAGAATCCAGCTGATTCAGTGAGTATCCAGCGGATTCCATGATGCTTGAAGTGTCAGTGGTAACAGAGAAGCAGACGGAGGCTTTGTCAGGCCCCTACGAGTGAGTAACATCACAGACCTTTATTTTGGAGGAACACCCTGCCATCTCCCTGGAGAACTACTCTCGTTTTGAGAAACAGCTTCTGACTCACTCCGGGGCCTTCACAGACACTTAGCCTTTAACCATGGGCCACTATGTTACCATGCAACTTGAGCCACTCATCATGACCTAGGTGTGGTCTGACCAACAAGCCGTAAATCTGGGCATGCACGGCAGCATTGCATCATCAAATCCAAGTGGTATATATGATACTGGGCTCGAGCTGGCACCGAAGGCACAAGTAAGTCCCACGAGGAAGTGGCCCAAACACCCACATCACCCTGCCACATCACCTTCTTTCCCCCAGCCTGCACCTGTGGCCTTATGGCAAGTTCCCTGTGATCAACTGACTGAGGAAGAGAAAATTCAGGCCGGTTTACAGATGGTCCTGCACAATAGTCAAGCACTACCCAAAAGTAGACAGTTGTAACACTATCGCTCCTTTCTGGAACATCCCTGAAAGAGAGCAGGAAAGGAGAATCCTTCCAGTGGGCAGAACTTCGAGCAATGAACCTTGTCATTCAGTTCACTTTAAAGGAGAAATGGTCAGAGGTACAAGTGGCTGCCAACTCCCAGACTGTGGCCGGTGGTTTGACTGGGTAGCCAGAGATTTGAAAGGAACATGACGGGAAAATTGGTGACTGGGAGATCTAAGGAAGAGGGATGTGGATAGACTTCTCTGAGTGGGCACAAATATTTAAGATATCTGTGTTCCAGGTAAATGCTCATCAAAAGGTGATCTCAGCAGAAGATTTCAATCATCAAGCAGGTAGGATGACTGGGAATGCCAGTCAGCCTCTTTCCCAGACATGCTTAACATTGCCCAGTGGGCTCATGAACAACGTGCCCATGGTGGTAGGGGATGGAAGTTCTGTGTGGACTCAAACACAGACTTCCACCATCAAGGCCAAGCTCAGTATGGCTAGTGCTGAGTGTCCACCCTGCCAAAGACAAATGATAGGGCATCACTCCCCGCGGTGACCAGCCAGTTTGCTGTTTGGTGGTAGGCTGATCACACTGGACCTCTTCCATCACGGTAGGGGCAGCATTTTGTTCTTACTGGAACAGAGACTTGCACTGAAAACAGATTTCCCTTTCCTGCTTCTGCCAAAACTACTATCAGAATTCCTACCATCTTGAAGTGGCTGGCTTGACAGAACAATGGAACGGCCTTCCAAAGGCAGTTACAGTTCCAGTTCAGTGGCAATCCCTTGTAGGGGCTAGGACAAGGTTCTGCAGGATGCTGTCTGTGTATGTTCTGAAAGGCTGTCCAGTAAAGGGTCCTGTTTCTCCCATAGCTGGGATGCATGGGTCCAGGAATCAAGAGATAGGTATGAGAGTGGTACCTCTCATTAGCCCTAGTGATCCACTAGCAAAAAATTTGCTTCCTGTTCCCTAACAGTAAGCTCTGCTGGCCTAGAGGAATCCAAAGGGAGGAATGCTTCCACCAAGAGATGCAACAATTCCATTTAATGGGAAGTTAAGACTGTCACCTGACAACTTTGGGCTCCTTGTGTCTCCGAATTGACAAGCAAAGAAGGGAGTTACAGTGCTGGCTGGGTGACTGATCCTGGGGGACACTGGACTGCTCATCTGCAGTGAAGGTAAGGCAGAGTATGTCTGCAATACAGGAGATCTCTAGGGGCATCTCTTAGCATTACCATGCCCTGTGATCGAGGTCAGAGCAAAACTATACCAACCCAACTCAGGCCGGGCTACTAATGGCCCAGAGTCTCCAAGAAGAAAAGTTTGGGTTACCCTACCAGGCAAAGAACCATGACCAGATGAGATGCTTTCTGAGGGCAAAGGGAAAGGGGTAGTTTAAGAGAAGAGTTACAAATACCAACTATGACCAGTTGGAGAACCAAGGACTATAACTGTCATGAAAATTTCTTTCTTGTTTTGTAGTGACTATGTTTATTTTTGTTTGTTTGGGAAATAATCATTTCAATCTACACAAGCATAATTCATACCCAAATTTTTTAAGTTCTGCCAAAGTTTTGGCCTTCATGATGTTTCTTAATTTTAGTTTTCTTGGTGAGCTCTGCACTGCCTCAAAAAGTAAACTATCCTTTAATGGGCTCAATTAGCATAAATAATCTAATTATGATTAGATTATTTAGATAATATTAGATTATCTAAATTTGTGATACAAACTTATCTAATGAAGTACAATTTATAATCAACATTGTATCACCTAGGATTGTCAAACTGTTCATGAAAGCCTTAAAAAAAATCCAAAAGAAACAAGCAATTTGGGGTGCCGGGTGGCTCAGGGGTTAAGCATCTGCCTTCGGCTCAGGTCATGATCTCAGGGTCCTGGGATCGAGCCCCACATCAGGCTCCCTTTTCAGCAGGGAGCCTGCTTGACTCTCTATCCCTGCCTGCCTCTCTGCCTGCTTGTGATCGCTCTCTCTCTGTCAAATAAATAAATAAAATCTTTTTAAAAAAAGAATTAAGCTATTTTATTAAACATGTAACATATATTTCTCATAATGCAAAGCTTTATTTAGTTTTTGGATACCCTAATGTTTTTCCATAAGTCTCTAAGTCTACAATTTTATAGATACAGTTTTCTACCAGGGAAGCCATATACATATAAATACAGATAGATATATATTTTTTTCTCTTTACATGCGACTAATTAAAGATTTTAAGAGGATGTTATAATGACTATGTGTAATATGGATTAAGGAAGGAAAGGAAACAAAGATATTTGACATATTATTTTATACTTTATCTTTGTTTCCTCCCCTTCCTTATCTACTTATCCTATAACAAAAGATGCATTAATAGTAACCAAATGTACAATACACTCTTGAAGTTATAGTTTATGAAGAAGAGTGAATATCACCTCAGGATTAGGCATCTTCTTCCAGGGAAAGGATAGTGCATTTTTGGTTGTACTCGTCATGGTAAGTGGAAGTGTTTTATTCGTGTCTTCACTCGGAAATTAATAATGGTTTAAGGAGATGTGAATGGGTGTTAAATTGAAAAGACATGGATTGTGATGTATGTCTTGTGTGTTAACATTGCTAGGCTATAACAGCCGGCCATCTAATCAAACACTAATTTAGGTGTTTCTGTGAAGGTATTTTGGTAGATGTAATTAACATCTACAGTCAGCTGACTTTAAGTAAAAAGGACTACCCTCAATAATGGAGGTGTGTCTCATCCAATCAGTCGAAGTCCTCAAGAGTGAAAACTAAGAAAAAATTCTGTCTCAAGATTAAAGCCTCAAACCCTGCCTGAGTTTCCAGCCTTCCAATCTGCCTACAGATTTCAGACTTGCCAGCCCCAACAATTGCATGAACTGCCTCCTTAAACTTTGTCTTTTTTCTCCTATCTATCTATCTATCTATCTACTTATCATCTATCTATTCCTGACCTCCTCCCACTTGCCTACTCCTTCCTTTGGGACTCCTTCATGGACTTCCCCCTCTCTCCCCACCCTTTATGTTAATCTTCCCAGAACTGCATCCTTGGCCTTCTTTTCATCTTAAGCAGACCTCACACTTGACCTAGCTCATCCACTTCCAAGGGTTGGACTCCCTGATGCAACTTCAATCCCATGTCTGACGGCAACCTCTCTTCCAAACTCCAGATTCAAATTTCCAGCCTAGACACTCCACTGGTCTCTGAAATTGGATACCTTCAAAAGGATTCTGTCTTTGCCCACACATTACCTGTGTTGACCATTTTTCTCAGGTAGGTTTACCCTCCCCTTTCTCCTTCCCCAAAAGCTAGAACCCCGAGAGACAAGGCCACGTACTCCTTCATCTCATCCTTCTGTATTCAGTCACTAAACCCTGTCCATTCTAACTCAGAATTGCCTTTTGTGTCCATGCTTCCTCTCTACACCCACTACCCCTGAACTACCCTGGGCCCCATTGTATTTTCAACTGCTACCTGAACATGACTAGCTAGCTGTGTAAAAAGCCACTCAAACCAGCCAAGTTCAAAGCCATTACCATCAACTCCCCCTCAACCCCGTACTTCCAATGCTGTTCCCCATTTCACGTGTTGGTCCTACTATCCATCTAATCAATCCACAGTACAGGTCAGAAGGCATCCCAGCATAAGGTTAGGAGCATAAGCCCTACACAACTGAGCTCCACTACTTCCTAGATGTGAACTTTGGGAGGTTATTTAATCTTGTTAATCCTCAACTTGCTTATTTTCATAGAAGAATTCATAATAGTAGGTACCACATAAGGTTGTTGTACATGGTCTGACACATGGTCTGGGTGGGGCACAGGCACTGGGGTTTTTGAAGGCCCCTCAGTGATGTGAAAGTGCTCTCAGGGTCAAGGCCACTGACCGAGTGGGTATTCTGGATGCGTCTGTGGTAGATTCAGAAAGACTATTTAGAAAAGAGGCAACAGTCCGGGTAAGAGCATTTGTAATGAGGATAGAGAAGAGGGGCTCACATTCAAGAGATACTTTAAGAAACAAAATGATACGAGGAGTCAAGATGGTGGAGAAGTAGCAGGCTGAGACTACCTCAGCTAGCAGGAGATCAGCTAGAGAGCTTATCTAAAGATTGCAAACACCTGCAAATCCATCGGCAGATCGAAGAGTAGAAGAACAGCAATTCTAGAAACAGAAAAACAACCACTTTCTGAAAGGTAGGACTGGCGGAGAAGTGAATCCAAAGCGACGGGAAGATAGACCCCGGGGGGAGGGGCCGGCTCCCGGCAAGCGGCGGAGCAACGGAGCACAAAATCAGGACTTTTAAAAGTCTGTTCCGCTGAGGGACATTGCTCTGGAGGCTAAACCGGGGCGAAGCCCACGCGGGGTCGGCGTGACCTCAGTTCCCGTAGGATCACAGAAGGATCGGGGGTGTCTGAGTGTTGCAGAGCTTGCAGATATTGGAACGGGAAAGCCGGCTACAGAGATAGAGCCAACAGTAAGCTCGCAGCTCGGAGTTGCCTTGAACCAGTTGCAGGCTCAGTGAGCTCGGAGCGTGGCCGGAGGGTAGGCAGACGCGAGTTACTAGGAGCTGTTCGCTGAGGGCGCACTGTGGAGCGGGGCCCCGGGCTCTCGGCTCCTCCGGGCCGGAGACCAGGAGGCCGCCATTTGTATTCCCGTCCTCCGGAACTCTACGGAAAGCGCTCAGGGAACAAAAGCTCCTGAAAGCAAAGCTGAGCAGATCACACAGCCCGGCCCCTGGTAAGGGCGGTGTAATTCTGCCTGGGGCAAAGACACTTGAGAATCACTACAACAGGCCCCTCCCCCAGAAGATCAACAAGAAATCCAGGCAAGACCAAGTTCACCTACCAAGGAGTGCAGTTTCAATACCAAGGAGAGAGCAGCAGAATTCCAGAGGGGGAGAAAACAAACCACGGAACTCATGGCTTTCTCCCTGTGATTTTTTAGTCTTGCAGTTAATTTAATTTTTTTCTTTTTCATTTTTTTTCTCTTCTTCTGCTAAAATTTTTTTTAACTTTTACCCTTTTCTTTTTTAACGTTTTTTAACTAGTTTATCTAATATATATATATTTTTTTCTTTTTTATACTTTTCTTTATTTGTTTTCTTTTTTTAATTATTTTTTTTCTTTCTTTATTTTTGAACCTCTTTTTATCCCAAAATCAGAAGAGATCCCAATCTCTTCAGTCCTTTTCTTTAATTCTTTTTTAAACTCTTGATTGTATTTTTAATTCAATCTCTTTTTTTTAATTCTTTTTTTTTCTTTTTTTTCTTTCTTTCTTTTTGAACCTCTTTTTATCCCCAAATCAGAAGAGATCCCAATCAGAAGAGATTGGGAGATCCCAATCAGAGGAGATCCCTCACCCAATCGTGAGGGGGGAGAAATCCCCCCTCACGATTTGGGATCTCTTCTGATTTGGTTAAAGCATATGTTCCTGGGATTGTTGCCACCCTTTTAGTATTTTACTTGCTCCTTCATATACTCTTAGCTGGACAAAATGACAAGGCGGAAAAATTCACAACAAAAAAAAAGAACAAGAGGCAGTACCGAAGGCTAGGGACCTAATCAATACAGACATTGGTAATATGTCAGATCTAGAGTTCAAAATGACAATTCTCAAGGTTATAGCCGGGCTTGAAAAAAGCATGGAAGATATTAGAGAAACCCTCTCCAGAGATATAAAAGCCCTTTCTGGAGAAATAAAAGAACTAAAATCTAACCAAGTTGAAATCAAAAAAGCTATTAATGAAGTTCAATCAAAAATGGAGGCTCTCACTGCTTGGATAAATGAGGCAGAAGAAAGAATTAGCGATATAGAAGACCAAATGACAGAGAATAAAGAAGCTGAGCAAAAGAGGGACAAACAGCTACTGGACCATGAGGGGAGAATTCGAGAGATAAGTGACACCATAAGACGAAACAACATTAGAATAATTGGGATTCCAGAAGAAGAAGAAAGAGAGAGGGGAGCAGAAGGTATACTGGAGAGAATTATTGGGGAGAATTTCCCCAATATGGCAAAGGGAACGAGCATCAAAATTCAGGAGGTTCAGAGAACGCCCCTCAAAATCAATAAGAATAGGCCCACACCCCGTCACCTAATAGTAAAATTTACAAGCCTTAGTGACAAAGAGCAAATCCTGAAAGCAGCCCAGGAAAAGAAGTCTGTAACATACAATGGTAAAAGTATTAGATTGGCAGCTGACTTATCCACAGAGACCTGGCAGGCCAGAAAGAGCTGGCATGATATTTTCAGAGCACTAAACGAGAAAAACATGCAGCCAAGAATACTATATCCAGCTAGGCTCTCATTGAAAATAGAAGGAGAGATTAAAAGCTTCCAGGACAAACAAAAACTGAAAGAATTTGCAAACACCAAACCAGCTCTACAGGAAATACTGAAAGGGGTCCTCTAAGCAAAGAGAGAGCCTACAAGTGGTAGATCAGAAAGGAACAGAGACAATATACAGTAACAGTCACCTTACAGGCAATACAATGGCACTAAAATCATATCTCTCAATAGTTACCCTGAATGTTAATGGGCTAAATGCCCCAATCAAAAGACACAGGGTATCAGAATGGATAAAAAAACAAAACCCATCTATATGTTGCCTCCAAGAAACTCATTTTAAACCCGAAGACACCTCCAGACTTAAAGTGAGGGGGTGGAAAAGAATTTACCATGCTAATGGACATCAGAAGAAAGCAGGAGTGGCAATCCTTATATCAGATCAATTAGATTTTAAGCCAAAGACTATAATAAGAGATGAGGAAGGACACTATATCATACTCAAAGGGTCTGTCCAACAAGAAGATCTAACAATTTTAAATATCTATGCCCCCAACGTGGGCGCAGCAAACTATATAAACCAATTAATAACAAAATCAAAGAAACACATCAACAATAATACACTAATAGTAGGGGACTTTAACACTCCCCTCACTGAAATGGACAGATCATCCAAGCAAAAGATCAACAGGGAAATAAAGGCCTTAAATGATACACTGGATGAGATGGACATCACAGATATATTCAGAACATTTCATCCCAAAGTAACAGAATACACATTCTTCTCTAGTGCACATGGAACATTCTCCAGAATAGATCACATCCTCGGTCCTAAATCAGGACTCAACCGGTATCAAAAGATTGGGATCATTCCCTGCATATTTTCAGACCACAATGCTCTGAAGCTAGAACTCAACCACAAGAGGAAGTTTGGAAAGAACACAAATACATGGAGACTAAACAGCATCCTTCTAAAGAATGAATGGGTCAACCGGGAAATTAAAGAAGAATTGAAAAAAATCATGGAAACAAATGATAATGAAAATACAACGGTTCAAAATCTGTGGGACACAACAAAGGCAGTCCTGAGAGGAAAATATATAGCGGTACAAGCTTTTCTCAAGAAACAAGAAAGGTCTCAGGTACACAACCTAACCCTACACCTAAAGGAGCTGGAGAAAGAACAAGAAAGAAACCCTAAGCCCAGCAGGAGAAGAGAAATCATAAAGATCAGAGCAGAAATCAATGAAATAGAAACCAAAAAAACAGTAGAACAAATCAATGAAACTAGGAGCTGGTTCTTTGAAAGAATTAATAAGATGGATAAACCCTTGGCCAGACTTATCAAAAGGAAAAGAGAAAGGACCCAAATAAATAAAATCATGAATGAAAGAGGAGAGATCACAACTAACACCAAAGAAATACAAACTATTATAAGAACATACTATGAGCAACTCTACGCCAACAAATTTGACAATCTGGAAGAAATGGATGCATTCCTAGAAACATAAAAACTACCAAAATTGAACCAGGAAGAAATAGAAAGCCTGAACAGACCCATAACCAGTAAGGAGATTGAAACAGTCATTAAAAATCTCCAAACAAACAAAAGCCCAGGGACAGACGGCTTCCCAGGGGAATTCTACCAAACATTTAAAGAAGAACTAATTCCTATTCTCCTGAAACTGTTCCAAAAAATAGAAATGGAAGGAAAACTCCCAAACTCATTTTATGAGGCCAGCATCACCTTGATCCCAAAACCAGACAAGGATCCCATCAAAAAAGAGAGCTATAGACCAATATCCTTGATGAACACAGATGCAAAAATTCTCACCAAAATACTGGCCAATAGGATTCAACAGTACATTAAAAGGATTATTCACCGCGACCAAGTGGGATTTATCCCAGGGCTGCAAGGTTGGTTCAACATCCGCAAATCAGTCAATGTGATACAACACATCAATAAAAGAAAGAACAAGAACCATATGATACTCTCAATAGATGCTGAAAAAGCATTTGACAAAGTACAGCATCCCTTCCTGATCAAAACTCTTCAAAGTGTAGGGATAGAGGGCACATACCTCAATATCATCAAAGCCATCTATGAAAAACCCACCGCGAATATCATTCTCAATGGAGAAAAACTGAAAGCTTTTCCACTAAGATCAGGAACACGGCAGGGATGTCCATTATCACCACTGCTATTCAACATAGTACTAGAAGTCCTAGCCTCAGCAATCAGACAACAAAAGGAAATTAAAGGCATCCAAATCGGCAAAGAAGAAGTCAAATTATCACTCTTCACAGATGATATGATACTCTATGTGGAAAACCCAAAAGACTCCACTCCAAAACTGCTAGAACTTGTACAGGAATTCAGTAAAGTGTCAGGATATAAGATCAATGCACAGAAATCAGTTTCATTTCTCTACACCAACAACAAGACAGAAGAAAGAGAAATTAAGGAGTCAATCCCATTTACAATTGCACCCCAAACCATAAGATACCTAGGAATAAGCCTAACCAAAGAGGCTAAGAATCTATACTCAGAAAACTATAAAGTACTCATGAAAGAAATTGAGGAAGACACAAAGAAATGGAAAAATGTTCCATGCTCCTGAATTGGAAGAATAAATATTGTGAAAATGTCTATGCTACCTAAAGCAATCTACACATTTAATGCAATTCCTATCAAAGTACCATCCATCTTTTTCAAAGAAATGGAACAAATAATTTTAAAATTTATATGGAACCAGAAAAGACCTCGAATAGCCAAAGGGATATTGAAAAACAAAGCCAAAGTTGGTGGCATCACAATTCCGGACTTCAAGCTTTATTACAAAGCTGTCATCATCAAGACAGCATGGTACTGGCACAAAAACAGACACATAGACCAATGGAACAGAATAGAGAGCCCAGAAATAGACCCTCAACTCTATGGTCAACTAATCTTCGACAAAGCAGGAAAGAATGTCCAATGGAAAAAAGACAGCCTCTTCAATAAATGGTGTTGGGAAAATTGGACAGCCACGTGCAGAAAAATGAAATTGGACCATTTCCTTACACCACACACAAAAATAGATTCAAAATGGATTAAGGACCTCAATGTGAGAAAGGAATCCATCAAAATCCTTGAGGAGAACACAGGCAGCAACCTCTTCGACCTCAGCCGCAGCAACATCTTCCTAGGAACATCGCCAAAGGCAAGGGAAGCAAAGGCAAAAATGAACTTTTGGGATTTCATCAAAATCAAAAGCTTTTGCACAGCAAAGGAAACAGTTAACAAAACCAAAAGACAACTGACAGAATGGGAGAAGATATTTGCAAACAACATATCAGATAAAGGACTAGTGTCCAAAATCTATAAAGAACTTAACAAACTCAACACCCAAAGAACAAATAATCTAATCAAGAAATGGGCAGAGGACATGAACAGACGTTTCTGCAAAGAAGACATCCAGATGGCCAACAGACACATGAAAAAGTGCTCCATATCACTCGGCATCAGGGAAATACAAATCAAAACCACAATGAGATATCACCTCACACCAGTCAGAATGGCTAAAATCAACACGTCAGGAAATGACAGATGCTGGCGAGGATGCGGAGAAAGGGGAACCCTCCTACACTGTTGGTGGGAATGCAAGCTGGTGCAACCACTCTGGAAAACAACATGGAGGTTCCTCAAAATGTTGAAAATAGAACTGCCCTATGACCCAGCAATTGCACTACTGGGAATTTACCCTAAAGATACAAACGTAGTGATCCAAAGGGGCACGTGCACCCGAATGTTTATAGCAGCAATGTCCACAATAGCCAAACTATGGAAAGAACCTAGATGTCCATCAACAGATGAATGGATCAAGAAGATGTGGTATATATACACAATGGAATACTATGCAGCCATCAAAAGAAACGAAATCTTGCCATTTGCGACAACATGGATGGAACTAGAGCGTATCATGCTTAGCGAAATAAGTCAAGCGGAGAAAGACAACTATCATATGATCTCCCTGATATGAGGGAGTGGTGATGCAACATGGGGGCTTAAGTGGGTAGGAGAAGAATCCATGAAACAAGATGGGATAGGGAGGGAGACAAACCATAAGTGACTCTTAATCTCACGAAACAAACTGTGGGTTGCTGGGGGGAGGGGGGTTGGGAGAATGGGGGTAGGGTTATGGACATTGGGGAGGGTATGTGCTTTTGGGTAAATTGGAAGGGGAGATGAACCATGAGAGACTATGGACTCTGAAAAACAATCTGAGGGGTTTGAAGTGGCAGGGGGGGTGGGAGGTTGGGGTACCAGGTGGTGGGTATTATAGAGGGCACGGCTTGCATGGAGCACTGGGTGTGGTGAAAAAATAATGAATACTGTTTTTCTGAAAATAAATAAATTGGAAAAAAAAATCCTTGAGGAGAACACAGGCAGCAACCTCTTCGACCTCAGCCGCAGCAACATCTTCCTAGGAACATCGCCAAAGGCAAGGGAAGCAAAGGCAAAAATGAACTTTTGGGATTTCATCAAAATCAAAAGCTTTTGCACAGCAAAGGAAACAGTTAACAAAACCAAAAGACAACTGACAGAATGGGAGAAGATATTTGCAAACAGCATATCAGATAAAGGACTAGTGTCCAAAATCTATAAAGAACTTAACAAACTCAACACCCAAAGAACAAATAATCCAATCAAGAAATGGGCAGAGGACATGAACAGACGTTTCTGCAAAGAAGACATCCAGATGGCCAACAGACACATGAAAAAGTGCTCCATATCACTCGGCATCAGGGAAACACAAATCAAAACCACAATGAGATATCACCTCACACCAGTCAGAATGGCTAAAATCAACACGTCAGGAAATGACAGATGCTGGCGAGGATGCAGAGAAAGGGGAACCCTCCTACACTGTTGGTGGGAATGCAAGCTGGTGCAACCACTCTGGAAAACAACATGGAGGTTCCTCAAAATGTTGAAAATAGAACTGCCCTATGACCCAGCAATTGCACTACTGGGAATTTACCCTAAAGATACAAACGTAGTGATCCAAAGGGGCACGTGCACCCGAATGTTTATAGCAGCAATGTCCACAATAGCCAAACTATGGAAAGAACCTAGATGTCCATCAACAGATGAATGGATCAAGAAGATGTGGTATATATACACAATGGAATACTATGCAGCCATCAAAAGAAACGAAATCTTGCCATTTGCGACAACATGGATGGAACTAGAGCGTATCATGCTTAGCGAAATAAGTCAAGCGGAGAAAGACAACTGTCATATGATCTCCCTGATGTGAGGAAGTGGTGATGCAACATGGGGGCTTAAGTGGGTAGGAGAAGAATCCATGAAACAAGATGGGATAGGGAGGGAGACAAACCATAAGTGACTCTTAATCTCACGAAACAAACTGTGGGTTGCTGGGGGGAGGGGGGTTGGGAGAAGGGGGGTAGGGTTATGGACATTGGGGAGGGTATGTGCTTTTGGGTAAATTGGAATGGGAGATGAACCATGAGAGACTATGGACTCTGAAAAACAATCTGAGGGGTTTGCAGTGGCGGGGGGGTGGGAGGTTGGGGTACCTGGTGGTGGGTATTATAGAGGGCACAGCTTGCATGGAGCACTGGGTGTGGTGAAAAAATAATGAATACTGTTTTTCTGAAAATAAATAAATTGGGGGAAAAAAAAAAAGAAAGAAACAAAATGATACAAAACTTGGCAACTGGGCGTTTAGAGTGAAGAAGAGAAAACCATCTAAGATGACTCTGGTTTTCACCTTGGTTGACGAGGCTCAGTGGATGGTGGTGCCTTAAAGCTGTGCTTCCCAAACATGCTGGTGCACTGAACTCACTAGGGGCATTTTTTTATATTTTCCTAGTCTTTCATCTGACTGATTGGGCTGGATTATATATCCCTGGTCTATCAAAGACCGGAGCACGGGACTGTTTGATTGTCAACTTGATTACTCTGGGAATTCTATATCGCAGTATCCTCTTCCTAGATAGTTTCTAGCTGCACTTAGCCAAAAGCATGCTGTCTTGGAAGCGGCAGTGAAGGCGTAGCCATCTGGCTTGAAAGGTCACTGTTGGTTAGAGGCAATGGAGATAGATTCAGACGTGCTGGTGGGCTCCGGTGTGTCCTTTCTATTCCCTGTGCAATGCCTGGGTATCCTCCCCAACTACTAATCCTGCTAACTAACAGCAACCCCAGGCTCCCCACCAGATGCTTCTCTACACACTCACAGAGGCAGTATATGTAAGATACTTCAACCTTCCACAGACTCTGTGTTCGGCCCGAGCACCATCCCACCAACAGCCAGACACGCATCGCTTCCAGAGTCCTGGCAAGCTCCGATTCGTTTACCCAGGCTGGCGCTGGTTAAACACTTCTCTCAGATTTCCCAGCTCCACCCCCACTTTTTTTCAGACCACTGCTTCACCAGCAGCAACCACAATTGTGTAAGCTCGAATTTCTACGAATTCGTTATTCCACGATATTCACAGAGCTTCTGCTTCTCCAGCTGAACCTTCACTTATAGGACTCCTGATTCCAAATCTCTGGTCTGGATATTTATGGAAGCCTCCCTTTAGTCATGATGGCAGCATTCTCATTCCAACACAATGCAGTGTTAATTAAGACTTCGAATAGCAACTAAACCAAAACCAATATGCTCAGACTCCAGGAATAAGAATTTTCACAAGGATTTCACAGATTCCACAGGCATAATGAAGTTGGTCCTCTGGAAAGACCAGAGTCTGCTTCTGGGAAACCAGCAGGACCCTGGCAGTCTTGCTCCTCTATGCCCTGCACACCTGCTTCCCACTGCTCCCAGGTTCACACATTTCTAAGTCAGCCCCATGGAAGGGCTTGAGCCTCATGGATCCAATTCTAAACCTCTAGGAATGAGATTTTCATTGATCCAGACTAGGTCATGGCATTTCTCATGCCACCAAGTATAACCAAGGAAGTGGCACCGTATAGGAAGAGAGGATGGGCAGCCCCTGTAACCACCCTGAATGACCAGCAGGGGACCATGGTGAGCAGGACAACCAACCCAAATCGTTTCATGGTGAGGGTCAGGCCCCAAGAATTCTGTGATTGTCAAGTGACACCTTTAGTTTCCCTTTGCTTTTAACATAATTTCCATCATGGCTTTTACCTCGTAGTGTTGGCCATGAAGGTAAGTTGTTGTTTTGTTTTTTAAGTAGCCTCCATGCCCAGTGTGGGGCTTGAACTCATGACCCTAAGATCAAGAGATGGATGCTCTACCCTCTGAGCCAGCCAGGCACCCCTGCTGTGGATGTAAGTTCTGAATACTGAGGAGTGTGAAGGACATCTACAGGAAAAATAACTGAGAGAAAATAATGAAGGGATAATTGTTCTGTTGATCTTTTTGAATTTAAAATTTTGGAAAGCTTTCCTTCATGAATACTACCAAAATCTTCCTAAGAGCAGAAGTGGAGTAACATCACAGATTCCGGTACAATCCAAGGTCGCAGGCTTGACTTCCTGCATCCTTAACAGAGCTGGCAGCCTTCCTGTTATATCGACATGACGCACATCGACAGGTAGCGCTCACAGAGCTGATGAACACTGAATCCTATAGGTGTAAATTTTCAGCAAGCAGCCAGGAGCTAGGGAGAAAAAACGTACAACTCTTTTGCCAGGACAGTGAATTTCAAAAATTGTGTTTAAGGATATGGGAATGTGGGGCACCTGGCTGGCTCAGTGGGTTAAAGCCTCTGCCTTCGGCTCAGGTCATGATCCCAGGGTTCTGGGATAGAGCCCTGCATTGGGCTCTCTGCTCAGCAGGGAGCCTGCTTCCCCCTCTCTGTCTGCCTGCAGCTCTGCCTACCTGTGATCTGTCAAATAAATGAATAAAATCTTAAAAAAAAAAAAGGATATGGGAATGTCTATGGAGTTTGTTAGTAATACCTACTGTTTTTTGGGCACTTACGACGTGCCAGACACTGGTATACACAGTTTAAACTTGTTAAATTTATTTCACCTTTGTGACCACCCAATTATTATACCTATTTTCAGACTAGATCGTTGAGGCACAGAGAGGTTAGAACTAGCCCAAGATCATGAACACAGGAAGCGGCAGAGGAGGGATTTGAACCAGCAATCCGGCTGGAGAGTCCACATTCCTAACCACCATGATACACTTGTCTCTCACTAGATAAAAATGGTATTCTCTAGTGCCGAACACAAATTATCACTCTCCCTTCATATAATGAGACTTATATTTAGGTAATCATTCATTCATTCTCCTGCATTTTCATGCGTAGTATCTTCCCTCCACCTAAAGACACACACACACGCACACACACACTCCCTTAGGCTCATTCCCAACAGTCAGTGAGAGGAGAGAAGGTAAGATAGAACAATTCTGCCTTCTATATAAATAAGTCTATATAAATAACGTGTCTTTTTATCTCCCTTTCTAAAGTGCAAGTTCTTTGAGGGCAAATGTCATGCCTGATTCATCCTTGCATCCTCTGGCCAGAAGACTTACTAGAATGAATGTTCTAAATTGGGATGCTGCTACAGGCTAACTGAGTTATTTCCTAGGTCTCCTGCAAATCCTCCCAGTATGGCAATGATAGATACGCATGAGAATTCCCATCAAGTTACACAGCTAGAGTTCCATAGGAAATATTCTCATTGAGAACAATAACAGTGCTTGAACAATTCTGGGAAATTTAATTGTCTAAAGGAGATCTTTTCTTTAAAAAAAAATAATAAACTTGAATGAATTGGAGAAAAGAAATCTGTCTTAAACTCAGGAAATAACTTTAGACAACATGAAAACTCTCATTTGTTAAAGCCTGGAAATAGGAAGTTGGTTCAGTTTCAAATACCATCAGATAATGGCCATGCCAAAGGATGTTATCATAGTTTTAGGCTAAATATATAATATAAAGAGCCTTCCTTTTGCAGCCCATATTGTCTAAAAGCTATGATATGAGATACTACATGGGAAAGCGTAGGCTGTCCTTCTAGACATGCGATCCTGTGACCCACCCCCCTCCCAACCAGTGGCACATCTTGATCTCCCAGTGATGAGTCTCTGCTGGAGAGTCGGCATTCGAAATGGGTTTGGATGAGCCAAGAAGAAAGGGTGCTCTCATTTTGTTCCACATAAGAGCTACCGCCCAAGGTTCTTTACCTGTTCTTGCCTTGGTTTACCGTATCCAATGTAGGCACAGCTAATACTGCTGACAAGAATCTCTCCAGATATTTATTCATAATTATAGTTCGTTGTAAGAGAGCCAAAGGGTGTTCCTCTCCTTACCACTCTCTGCTTCGAATACTTTGATCTGTATTAGAAATTCAGTATCTACACTTTTTCCAAGTTTCACCAAGAGCCACTATCCCTCTCACAGACTCTCATTAGTCTTCAGTTTAACGCTGCGCCATGTCACCATCTCTACCACGAAATAGGCAGCACTTCCCCTCCCCACCAACCCACCCTCTTTCCATCTGACAGATAACTCTGTGGCTCTCACAGTTCTCATTCAAAATGGACAACATTAATCCCCATAAGAATACACGGGCAACCTCACTGTCATCAAAAAGCTCAATGAGCTCAAAGTTTCTTCTCTGATTTTCTTTCTTTTTTTTTTTTTAAAGATTTTATTTATTTATTTGACAGAGAGAGATCACAAGTAGGCAGAGAGGCAGGCAGAGAGAGAGGAGGAAGCAGGCTCCCTGCTGAGCAGAAGAGCCCGATGCGGGACTCGATCCCAGGACCCCGAGATCATGACCTGAGCCGAAGGCAGAGGCTTAACCCACTGAGCCACCCAGGCGCCCTCTTCTCTGATTTTCAATATTGCCTCTCAGGGATGAAGAAAACTTTGGCCAACCAGCTTCATTGCATTACTTCTCTAATTCTTGCACAGTTGATTTTGTGATCTGCGTCCATTCCTGGCTTTCTCTGGAGGAAATGTGGCCCCCTTAGCGGATGTCCACTACAACCACGAGGAATCTGTAAATACCCCAGTTCAACAAAGTTACATTCGTACAGAACAGTTTGGCAAGTTTTAGGAAGTGAAACAGGCAGGCCCAACATGGACCCACTTATGTAGATGACCGTCCAAAGTCACAAGACAGTCTCCTTAGTAAAGGGAAGCTACCCACAAAGCATTTTCCCAGTTGGCTCTTTCTTTCCATACATTTCAAGGTGAGTAAAGCAAATGTGTTCTTTCTTCTTCTCTGGCAAATACTGTTAATGGCCAGGTCTCTAAAGAAATGTTTCTGGGGAAGAATGTTCACACCATTCAGCCAACTTGAAAATTGAATCCAAAAATCCATTGAGGATTCTTTTTGCAATTAGATGCATGTGTTTGGAGGGTAAACTGTTTTATTTCCTAGTTTTCGTCTTTGAAAACAAGAGGGAACTAAATGAATGGTTTTTAGACTATCAGATTTCCCAGGTGGTTGATTAATTTTAAAAAAATTTTTAATTAAAGAGTCAGAGATAGAATATTACTAATACTTTATTTTGCCAAGGAAGTTTTGGGGTTTTTTTTTTTTAAGTCTACTAACTTCCATTACCACTATTTCATTAAGAAAAGACTTTTTCTCTTTTTCGATTTTATCTATTTATTTGACAGAGAGAGAGAAAGGGCACAAGCAGAGGGAGCGGCAGGCAGAGGGAGAGGGAGAAGCAGGCTCCCTGGTGAGCAGGGAACCTGATGTGAGACTCGATCCCAGGACCGTGGGATTACGACCTGAGCCAAAGGCAGACACTGAACCAACTGAGCCACCTAGGAGCCCCTAAAGAAAAGCCTCTGTAAACTCAAAAAAATAATAAAGATGTGATATCAGAATTAAGGGCATTCTCTAAAATAGAATAAGTTTTTACTTTATTACCTTATTCCAGGTTTGTTTTTTCCCTCTCTCTCACTCTTTCTCATTTTGCCTTGATCCGATGACACTTCCATTGTAGGTAAAAACTGTCTCCAAGCGGACTCTCAGGGGCCACCTAACAAGTCCACCTCTGAGCCCAAGAATCTAGAGAGCCTCTCTCTGATGTACGACGCACAGTTTTACAATAACAAAGCCATGAATGTAATTAGTCTTTATGTTATGAAACTGCTTGCCTATTTGTCAGGGACAAACCTGCTCATAAGGTTTTGATCTTTGGAACCGGACGTTCCAAGGACAACACTGTCACACAGGGTTGGGAATTAGAGCTCACCTACTAGTCGCCGTAGTGGCGTTCACCAGATATTTCTGAGTTGCTGTCTTCCACACCCACACTGGGAATACCCTTCCCAGTATACCCAGAATACCCTCCCCACGAAGCTGCCTCTGGCCACGTGATTGCTCTGGTCAGTGGGGTCTGAGTGAGCGTGGCAGACAGGCGCCACATCTGGGTCGAAGCTTTAGAAGCCCAAGCTTGATCCATGGCCCTTTTCTGCGATACCACTCTGAGATAGTGGAAGCATGCCTTGAGATGGAGCTTCCGTCAGCCTTGATCCCTAAGCGATTCTCTTACTGGAGATCCCCCATTCCTGAAGTTCTATGTAGGTATGAAGTTCTCCCTGAACACGTAGCCTGAACAAGAAAAAAAAAATGTACAAGCTACTGAGATTTAGCTGTCACGGGATAGCTGAGCTCACTCTGACTTGTATGCCACAGTGCTCTCAATCCTGAAAGCCCTATGACCCGATAGCAACATGATGTCTCAGATCATGGGTTTTAGAACCGGAATCCACCTTCAAAGTGTCACCAACAATACTCATATTCTGCAGTTGTGTGGCTCTTCCCCACGTCCTAACGGAACTGGTTCTATTGTATAGCAAGGTATGCCTCCAGGAATGAAAGGTAGATCTTGGCCATAGCAAGAACACGGAAGAACGATCCCACGACAACAGTGGGAGGTAGGGAGTGCTCGGAGAAGAACCCCCATGGAGGACCCCCTTGCCCTTTGCATGTTGGGTTGACATGCAAAGGTTAAAAGAATCTGATATGACAGTGTTTTATGGAACTTTGAGCAAATCCCCTAAAAAGGGAAAGAAGCCCCTCTTTCTTTTATCCATCCCACATCCTTAAATAAGGATGTGATGGCTGGAGCCTAGGAATGGCAAAGCAGAGAAATGAAATTAGTCTGGTTCCCCAACTACTTCGTGGAGCTGACATTTCATCCCTGCATTGTCTTCCTTCAGATTTCCTTTATGTGATAGAGGGAAAATGTTATCTTATTTATACTACCAGTAGTCTGATTTTTTTCTTATAGATACCATAACCTTTTAAATTATTTGAAATTTACTTTATTTGAAATTCTTTGAAAAATACTACATATTTCATTTTTAAAATTTTTTTAGGATTTTTATTATTTAAAAATAATGTATATAACTTATTTTAAAAGAAATAAAAATTGCAGTGCCTGGGGGGCTTCGTCGGTTAAGCGTCTGCCTTCGGCACTGGTCATGATTCCGGGGATCAAGCCCTGCGTTGGACTCCTGGGGAGACTCCTTTTCCCTCGGCCACTCTCCCTACTCATTCCCTCTCTCACTCTCTCTCAAATAAATAAACAAACTCTTCTTTAAAAAATAAAATAACAAAAAAGAACTATACGAACTTATTAAGGAGATGTATTCTTTTCATCAATGGGTAAAGACCTGGCGCTTGGAACTCGTGATGTGGCAAACAGAGCGTGAGGAGTCACCTAGGTTCCAGACTGTTCCTCTGCAGGTGCCAGAGGTTCAGCTCTCTCCTGAACAGGGCTGGGCGAGGGTGGCTATGGAACTTCAGTTCTGATCAACCTTGTTATTACCCAACCCCCTCTTCTCAGCAGATTGGCATCTCCCAGTCTCTGGCCTGAAACCTCAGAGGAACTGAATGAACCCCATTTCCCTCCCCGCAGGAACAACAGAGAAAAGGCAACCTGTGGTTCTCTTGCTCTGACTCTGATTAGCCTTTTGTGTTTTCTCAAAGACCAATTGGTCGTTAAACTTTAGCTGGCCTTCTAGACATCTAGAGTTTTTTTTTTTCTTTAAAGATTTTATTTATTTACCTATTTGATAGAGGGAGAGAGACAACGAGAGAAGGAATACGAGCAAGGGGTGAGGGAGAGGGAGAAGCAGGCTTCCCGCCAACCAGGGAGCCCAAACCTAGGCTCAATCCCAAGACCCTGGGATCATGACCTGAGCCGAAGGCAGACGCCCGACGACTGAGCCACCCAGGCATCCCTAAACATCCAGAGCTTAAACTGAAGTGTGCATAGTATGCGTGTGTAGCAGATAAGGATGCTTAGAGCTCTGAAAAGATCTTATGTTAAATTAATAAAACCTTGAGGCAATATTAAGCAAATTTCCATTTTCATACTTTGGGATCTATTTAGCCTCTAGACTCTAACCCCTTTGAGATATAATTTAATGGGCAATCACAGCTTCCCAAGCACCGCTGAGGCGAGCAGGGACTACCCTAGAAAGGCTGGGACGAAGGGGCTCTAAGGCCGTGTTACAGAGGGAGAGTCCTGAGAATCTGCGGCGCAGACAAGGCACTCAGGAGGATAAGGGAGACTAGAGACCCAGTGATGTTCACACAGGAATAGCTTCCAATGTCATCAAACATTTTCCCTGCTCCTAGGCCACCTTCCACCAGCCACCTCCTGGGGTTTGCTTAGAGACTGACAGTGGACATTATTACCAACCTTGTTCACATGGAATCAGTAACTCTATAGCTGCCCCCCCTCTGTGGAAACAACTGAATGTGAACTCTACAGCCAAGGAGACATTTTACAAGACTATCTGCGTAAAAGATTCCTTCCACTCAAGCGTCTGTGCAAGAACAGATTCCAACGACAGAAACTATCTGAAGCACGCAGCACGCAGTAGCCAGCGATCATTGCTGGTTCCTACCTTCCTGTTGCCTGGGGGCTGTCACTCATTCTCCAAACCTAACCCAGAAATAAGAGAGTCCGGCAGAACTTCACATGAAGTATTAGAAAGCAATTGCCATCTTATCAGCAACACATCCCAATCCATTCATTCTTCAAAGGAAGTCGTCCTGAAAAATCAAAATCATCCATTTTCTTTAACTGCCTTACCAGGAAATGACACTGAGCAAGCTAGTGCTACTGGGGGACTGTTGCCAGATTTCGCTGCTGTTTTAGAAACAGGCTTTGCTTCACGCCTATAGCATCCACCGGGAGCCACTCAAGGGCCCCCTGCACCCACTAAATCCCTTGTTGAATAAAGTGTGTGCTCACTAACACTCCAGCAGCTCCCCTGGGCCATGGCCAAGGCCAGGAGCTCATCTGACTGGTGTCTTCACTGGGCCCTTGAAATAGTGAAGGGCAGACCACAAGCAAACCACAGCCCTTCCCAGGAGATGCTGACTACAGCACTTTACTTCTCGAGAAGATTTTGTCCTAATCCACACCTTGCTCATTAAAAAAACTGCCTGAGAGGCGGTGCCTTGGTGGCTCAGTGGGTTAAAGCTTCTGCCTTTGGCGCTGGTCATGATCCCGGCATCCTGGGATCGAGCCCTGCATCAGGATCTCTGCTCAGTGGAGCCTGCTTCCTCCTCTCTCTCTCTCTCTCTCTCTCTCTCTCTGCCTGCCTCTCTGCCTACTTGTGATCTCTGTCTGTCAAATAAATAAATAAAATCTTTAAATTAAAAAAAAAAAACTGCCTGAGAATATCCTATGATCCCCTAGAGACTGTGGTTCCAGAAGCAATGCCGGAGCACACAAGGAGTGTGTATTGCTATCCAGACAGATATTAACTCCGCGGTTTCATCCCCTTGGTTACTGTTACTATCAAACACCCCACACATACATAATTAGCGCCTTTGGGATACACAGCCCAATACTAGGCACTGTGGCCGAACATGAAAAGTAACAGGCTGCCAAAGGGGAGGGAAGGGGAGGGGAAATAGGGATGAGTAGGTGAGACCCCGGGGAACTCTAGGGCAGTGATGATGGATGACACAGTAATAATGGATTATGCATTTGGCAAACCCCAAAGAATATACAGGACAAAGAGTGAACGCTAATGGGACTCCGAAGTCTATGAACTTCAATTAATTATAGTGTATCAATATTGGCTTGCACCAACGTACAGCACCAATACAAGACAGTAATAATAGGGAACCTGTTCAGAGAGGGGGAGAAAAGAGTATACGGAAACTTTACTTTCTGTACAATTTTTCTGCAATCCTATAACTCCCAAACCCATCAATTTAAAAAGCGTTAACAGACTGCTTGAACAGACAAGCAAAACAAACAGGACAGGCAATAAGGCCTTACGTACACAAGTATGCAGTGACAAGGTTCAGGCAGTAAGGGGAACATTGTTTCCACTTCTTGTGATTCTTTGTAATTCTTTGGATTTTAAATCTAGGACTATGAGCTTTACAGTAGCGAGGACCAACTAAGAATAAGCCTACAAAATTGGCCCAAGAGCTGTCAAACACAGCACCTATGAAAATAAAGTTAACTCAGTATGTCATTTTTAATCCTAACTTGGGGGAAATGGAGAGGAGCAAGCGAGAGCCAGGAGAGAGAGGCAAGGAGGCAAACACATCCACCAGTTTGAGAAAAACCCTCAACAATAGAGACCATTTGGCAGCGGTGGCAAATGGGGTGAAGCAGAGACTGATTATCTGTATCCCACGGGGGCCTCTGATAGTGAGAGAAAACACTTGAGGGTGTAGCGTGCCTCATGGGGCCACACGGCAAAGAGAACCATCCTGCAGGACATGTGTCCAAGATCCTCAGGTTCATGGCGTGGGGCCGGTATGTGTTGTTAGCTGAGAAACAGAGCCACGTCCTTGAGCATAAGCCAGACACCGTGACAGATGGCAAGAAGCTGCTTCTCCCAGGCACCCAGTCATCGGAGCAGAGCAGCAGAAGGAGCCGGGCTCCCTGTGCCCAGCTGGTAATCTTCTTATGTCCTGGGGCTTAAGGAGTGATAGCTCTTTGCGATTGTTCTTGCCAAGCAAAGCTTAAAGCTGGGCAAGTCTGCTTTAGACCTGTTTATAGTAAGAAAGAGACAAGGATCCACTGACAAGGAAGGAACTGAGGAGTGATCTGAAATGGTAATCGACAGCTGACATTTGTATATATCCCTGCTGTTTCAAAGCATTTTCTTATACTTTAGCTATTTTAATTATTACAAGAGCCATATGAGAAAGCAGGAAGGGATCGTTCCAGTTGTATTTAAAAGAAAGAAAGGAAGGAAGGAAGGAGGAAAGGAAGAAAGGAAGGAAGGGAGGAAGGGAGGAAGGGAGAGAGAGAGAAAGAAAGAAAGAAAGAGAGAAAGAAGGAAACTGCAAAGCAGAGAGCTGTCCACCACTGTGGTGAGGAAATGGTGGTACATTCGGAAGTCCTGTATTATCCAAAACACTTTCTGCAACCAGGTAAGATCCAGGTTCTGCTTGCAGGGGTCTTAGCTTTTTGGACATACACAAACACAGACACACACACACACACACACACAAAGAAAGAAAGAAAGAAAGAAGAAATATAGGAAAGGGGAAAGGGAAAGGGAAAAGAAAGGAAAGGAAAGGAAAGGAAAGGAAAGGAAAGGAAAGGAAAGGAAAGGAAAAAAAAGAAAAAGAACGTGATTTAGAAGTTCAGGGAGGCAGAAAAGCACCATGGGCTCAGATGGCTGGGAAGTGTTAAAAGAGAGGACCATTTTAGTCCCCTAAAAGGGGAGGGGACCAGTGGGAAGGGAGGGCTTCCCAGGCACAGGGAAGAGAGTGAGAGCAAAGAGGGGCAGCTTGCTTGCCAGAGAACCACCCCCCCTGGAGCCGGGTGTTCATGTGGGTGAGGATTTGGAGTCAGTAGCTTTAGAAATGGAGGTTAAGGGCACATGATGAAGAGCCTTCAATGCCAGGCCAGGGGCTTTTTCCCCCCCATCGCAAGAAGGCACTGTTAAAGATTTTGGAAGAGAGAGTGATCTGCACAAAGCAGATTTTGGGGGGAAAGGTGGACCTGAGGTTCAAAAGAGGCAGCAGAGTGGGGAGCATGGGCAGGAGGTGGAAGGGCTGAAGTCACGGAGCTGGGGGGGAGGGGTGGCATCGAAAGGAAAGACCGAGTGCTCAGACAGGTGAAGGAATAACGCCACCCTGACATTAAGTTGCAGATGGATGGGGTCAGGGCTGGAAGCCCCTAGCAAGTGATAAGAGATGAAAGAGAAAGGCTAAGGGAGAGTTACCTGCATAGGTATGATAACTAAGCATTAGGAGTGAAGAGAAGGTAGAATGGGAACAGAGCACTGAAATGGGCTCTACCCCTTTTAAGGAGTGAGATCAGGAAGGAGAGCAAGAAAAAAGGTGTAAGAAGAGGGGCACCCGGGTGGCTCAGTGAGTTAAGAGTCCAACTCTCAGTTTCGGCTCAGGTCAGGATCTCAGGGTTGTGAGATCAAGCCCCACATTGGGCCCTGTGCCCAGAAGGGAGTCTGCTTAAGATTCTCTTCCTCCCTTTACCCCTCCCCCAACTCACACATGCGCCCATAATATCTCTCTCTCTATCTCTCAAGTGAAATAAATAAATAAAATCTTTAAAAAACAAAAAGGTGTAAGATGGGAAGAGACGCAGAATGGAGTGAAGGGGTCACTCCCAGGGAGCCTTCCCAATCAGTCCCCTGGCTCCAAAGGCACCAGCAGTTCCTCTCCTAACAGGGACCTGCCCCCACACAACCCTAAGCTGGGCACGCCCCCCACCCAGGCACAGAGTCAGAACCGGGAGACCCTCTGCACCAACTGGGCGCACTGACCAGACCGTGACAACCCAGAGCAAGGTCAGCAAAGTCAGAAAAAGAGAGCTTCAGAAAGCAGGACTCAAGCAATTGGCGGGGTGGGGGGGGGGGAGACCACAGAGACATTAGGGAGCATGAAGACAGAGAAGGACCTATTTCGAGGACAGCTGCAGAGGCAGGACCAAAACGGGAAGGAGCGCAGGAAGGGGCGGATGGCACAGAAACTGAAGCCCAGCACACAGCCTCCTCTCTCAAGAAGTTTGCAGAGAAGAAAGGAAATTTTAGGGGGGAAATCTTCAGTGGGATGTGGGAAAAAGAGAAGGTTCTTTCAGAATCCGGTGAACGTGATCATAACCAGGCAGAGAGGGAAGAGAGAAAACAGCGGCTGAAGGGAGGAAGAGGGAAGAGGCTGGGAAAACAGAGGTGAGGCACAAGGAGACAGGCGGTGGAAGGGGGCGGGGAGGGGGTGGGCAGGAAAGACCAGAGCACCCTGGAGCCCAGCAAAGCTGTGCAGGCTGGGAGCTGTGCTGTGCACTGCCAGAGTCCTCCCTCACAGGGTGGGGACGAGGTGGAGTGGGGAGCGAAGTGACATTAGCCATCCGCTGTCCTTTCTCAGGAGCACCGCAGGGGTAGCCCAGTTAACTGCAATCATCTGGACAGGATCTCCCCCTTATAATTAGATAGCTGGAGAGCAAAAGGGACAGGGAGCACATAAAAAGAGTAAGAAAAACTGACAGACATGAAAAACATATGCTTATGCTAAGGGCTTTACTTTGACCATTTTATTCAGTCCTTATAACACTGCTCTATGTTTTACAAATCGGGAAACTGAGGGTATAAATAAATACCAATAAATACCATGCCCATGCCCAGGACGTGGGCAATGGAGCTGGACACTGTGGGACTCCAGAACCATGTTCCCACCTGCTGTGTTTGGTATGGTTTACTGCCTCACAGGTGAGCTGGAGAGACGAGAGAGACTGGAACCAGACAGGTCAGTCCAGAAGCATTCCCTGAAAGTGGGGGTTTAGGACATGCAGTATTTTGGTTCAAAAGGAGGACAGACTTCGGGGAAGAGGGCATGGGAGGGTATCTCATTAAAGGGGGGGGTCAGGTGCACAATGGTGTTGAGGCTAGAGGAGACTCAGTATAAACATACAAGATCCTGACTGGCTGAATGGCACTTTGATCCAATATAGGAAACCCCTATATTCTGCTGTAGGTGCCTCCCAGTTTACGAAAATCTGGCATTCCGGGGCACCTGAGTGGCTCAACTGGTTAACCCTCTGCCTTTGGCTCAGGTCACGATCCCGGGGTCCTGGGATCAAGCCCCAGGTCGGGCTCTGCACTCAGTGGTGAGTCTGCTTCTCCCCCTCCCTCTGTGATCTCTCTTGCTTTTGCTCTCTCTCAAATAAATAAATAAATAAATAAATAAAATCTCTTAAAAAATAAATTCTGGCTAGTTAACATATAATGTAGTATTAGTTTCAGGGGTAGAATTTGGTGATTCATCACTTACAAAAATTACCCTGTGCTCATCACAAGTGCCTTCCTTAATCCCCAAAACCAACTCCCCCATCCCCCTACCACCTCCCTGCCAGCAGACCTCAGTCTGTTCTCTATAGTTAAGGATCTGCTCCTTAGTTTACCTCTCTCTCTCTTTTTGCCCGCTATGTTCATTTGTTTTGTTTCTTAAATTCCACAGAGCAGTTTTAGGTTCATGAAAACTTAAGATATAGTTACGGGGGGTGGTGCCCGGGTGGCTCAGTGGGTTGGAGCCTCTGCCTTTGGCTCGGGTCGTGGTCCCGGGGTCCTGGGGTCAAGCCACACATTGGGCTCTCTGCTTGGCGGGGAGCCTGCTTCCCCCCTTCTCTCTGCCTGCCTCTCTGCCTATTTGTGATCTCTGTCAAATAAATAAATAAAATCTTTAAAATATATATATATACGTACAGGGATTCCCATATGCCCCCTAAACCCACACATACACAGCCTCCCCCATTATCAACTGCCCTCACTGGCATGTTATTTTTTTTTAAATAAAAGATTTTATTTATTTATTTGACAGAGATCACAAGTAGGCAGAGAGGCAGGCAGAGAGAGAGGAGGAAGCAGGCTCCCTGCTGAGCACAGAGCCCGATGTGTGATGTGCGGCTTGATCTCAGAACCCTGAGATCATGACCTGAGCTGAAAGCAGAGACTTTAACCCACTGAGCCACTCGGGCCCCGCCCCCCGGGTGTTACATTTCTTACAATGGATGAACCTACACTTCCTCATCATAATCACAGAATCCGTAGTTTGCATCACGGTTCATTCTTGTGCTGCACATTCTATAGGTTTGGACAAATACGTGATGATGTAGATCTGTCACTACAGTGTCATGCACCATATTTTGTTTGCCTTAAAAATCCTCTGCCTATCCATCACTCCTCCCCCTCCATCCATCTCCTGGCAATCACTGATCTTTTTACTGTCTCCCTAGTTTTGCTTTTTCCAGAAAGTCATACAGTTGTAATCACAGACCATGTAGCCTTTTCAGATTCGTTTCTGGCATTTGGTAATATGTGTTGAAGTTTCCTCGGTGTCTTTTCATGCCTTGACAGCTCACTTTTTTTTAGCACTGAATAATATTCCGCTGTCTGGACGGACCACCGTCTGTTAACTATTCACTTACTGAAGGGCATCTCGGTTGCTTCCAAGTTTAGTCAATTGTGAGTAAAGCTGCTATAAACAATCATGTCAGTTTTCGTGTGAGCATAGTTTTCACCTCCTTTGCATAAATACCAAGAAACGGAATTGCTGCATCATGTGGTAAGAGTACACAGAAGTGGCTTCATAACAAACCCCTGAGCTGTGTTCCAAGCAGCTGTACCATTCTGCACTCCCTCAAGCAATGGTGCGAGTTCCCATAGGTCCCCATCTCCACTGGCTTTTGGTGTCGTCAGAGTTCTGAAATTTGCCCATTCTGATAGATGTGGTATCTTGTTGCTCTAATTTGCATTTCCCTGATGATCTATTATGGGAATCATCTTTTATATCCTTGTTTGCATATGAGTATCTTCTTTGGCGAGGTATCTTTTAAGGTCTTTGGCCCATTTTTTAATTGGGTTGTTTGCTCCCTGATTGTTGAGCTCTACTATGTGGATTTTTAGTAGGACTTTTTTCAACTTCACACTTCAAATGCATATTATAAAAGTATTATACACACATGACAATAAAAAGCCAACAGCATAGAGGAACAAGCCAAATAGACACGTGACTGCCCCGATTCCCCTCTCTGAGCACCTCTCATTTTTGGCGCTCGCAGTGGTTACTTCCCTTTGTGATACAGTGGTATTTTGCTCTTAATATCCTTAAAGAAAACAGGGATTGAGAGTTACAAATGTCTGCCTACATGAAAATTCTTTTAAAAATAAACAAAGGGGAAAAGAGCTTCTCTGAAACGGCCACTAGGTGGCAGAAGCCAACTAAAACACGCAACACTTTAAGTGATGCTCCAGGTAACTTTCTCCTTTAGCAAGGGGTTCATCCCAGCAAGACAGGATTCTTCCAAGGTCCTGACAGACCGCCTGACAGATCCAACATCCCCTCCCCCAGACTGCCTGTGGCCATTTCAGACTGTGCAGGAGTGGAGACAGACCAGCATTTCACCTTCCCTGAAAGTAGGTCGAGGCTACAAAGGCAGCTCTTTCAAAGTGAAAGGACAAGGCAGGCACGCCCTGTCACGTTCAGGGTATCCAGATGTCTCTGTGCCTCCATATAAATGATGGCCTTCCCCTCTGCTTCAGCTTCCGCATCCCACCCTCCCATGCTACCAAGGGAAAGGTGCCACTAGTGGGAGACTAGGTCTTAACGCAGACCCACTTCTGGCAGGACAAAAGGAGGAAACTTCTGAACAGCCTCTGGCCTAGGGAAGAGTGAGTTAGCTCAAGGCAACATCTCTAGAATCTTTTTTGTGTTTTTGGTCTGTGTTCATTGCACATAGTAAATGCTCAGTAAGACCTCGAGTTTTGACTTGATCTCAAAACCACACTCCTAAAACACTGAAGGAGTAAATTTCCATTCATTAGATGTCCCTTAGTTAACACAAGTGCTTAAAAGGCTTTACAGATTGGAGGACATTCCCTATACTTTTCTTTAGACCAAGATATTTCATGATTTTGAAAAACTGAGAACAAAATAGCCAAGCAAGTAAAAGGGTCGGGATGTTTAAATAAGTAAATATGAACAATAGTTTAACTCAAGAATTTTACTCCCAGAAATTTATCCTAAGAATATATTTCAAGAAAGACATAAAACTACAAACAGAAAAGGAAAAAGTAGAACTACAAACATCAATATCCAATGACTGAGTAATAGTTAATTAGAACATCTTCATTTACTAGATCATTATCTATAATGAAAGTCATTTTGAAAAGTGATAAAGTCATGCATTACAGGCTTGCACTTTTCTTAGACATGAATATAATCAGGCTCACTAAAGGCAAAGCAGACTAAGCACGAAAATGTTTCTCCATCACAATAGGCCAACAGTGAGACCCAGAAGTTAACCAAAGCACTGTACTTTCCTAACAATTACCAAAAACTCAATCTCTGAACCCCAGTCTCATGTTACCTACAAAGATGATGTAATGTCACAGTATTATTATCTATTTATTGCCTTTGTGTTTTAGATTTGCCATAGTAGTAAAATTTATTTTAATAAAATTATTAAATTTTCCTTTACTAATTAAAGTATGTTTTATTCATTTCAAAACCATAACAAGATAAATTTACTCTCAACTCTGTTACCACAGTGTTCACATCCTGCTTCAAATTGTCAGTCTGTAATAAAGCACCTATAAACATATAAATGTCCTTCCCACACAAGATAAAAGGCTGGTTTACCCACAGAAGGGTCCAGGTTCTTTTGGCAGCCATAGGATAGAGCATGATCCCAAGGAGAAAATAAGCTATTTATGCCAGTGTTTATATGAGGGAATGAGTGACCCTCAAATTCATACTTAAAAAAAGAAAAGCAAAAAGGGATAACTCCTCTATCTAGGGATATTTCACATGGATTTTGGCAAGGAAACTGAGCTTCCTTGGACTGGGTCCAGAACCTGCAATCCCAGGACCTCCACAAAGACCAAAGGGCAGCAAAGGTTGATGAAGCCCCACAGAGAGATCTATTTCCTGGCTGGCTCGCAGACAAGAGTTTCTGAGCACGCAGTCTCCCAGCACATGTGCAGTCGGGGGACTAGACAAGTTTTGCTGCTTAGAAGAAATGGGCCGACAATCCTAAGGGGTCCTCTGTGCCTTTCCTGCACAGCAGAGGACTGACAGGGATCATCGTTAGATTAGGAACTGAAAGGGGACAGAGATCCCATATCTTTTCACTCAACTCTGTTCATTTTACCCTAAAACCTTTTGCTCTAAAACAAAAAGATAGAATGTGTGTGGACCAGTGGCTTCCCATATATATATATATATATATATATATATATATATATATAATGTATATGTAAATATATAGTTCTCAAATATGTGTATGGGAATTTGTAATGAGACTGCCCATCAGAAGCTTTGTGATTATCACAGAATGAGGTGGAATTGAGTCAAATTTTGCTCTTCCAAGATAATGGACCATCACTGATCATCTTAAACGCTCATTTTAAATTTATTTTTTTGTTTCTGGTGTGCAACTGATGGTGTGCCACCTCTGAAACTAATAATACACAAGGGCTAATTAATTGAATTTACATAAAAAACTTTTAAAAGAAAAAAAGCTCATTTTAAATTATTAATTTTTCATCTCCACCTGTATCAAAAGAACATGATTTTAAATACAATGAAAAAGGAGTGTAGAAAAGTATGTGTATGTGTAGTAAAAATATGTGAGCTGGGCAGAAACTTTGAGTTTTATAGGGGTTTTTTTAAGATTTTATTTATTTATTTGACAGATAGAGATCACAAGTAGGCAGAGAGGCAGGCAGAGAGAGAGGAGGAAGCAGGCTCCCTGCTAAGCAGAGAGCCCAATGCAGGGCTCGATCCCAGGACCCTGGGATAATGACCTGAGCCGAAGGCAGAGGCTTTAATCCACTGAGCCACCCAGGCGCCCCTGAAACTTAGAGTTTTTAAGGATAATGCATTAATTTGGGGAAAAAATGTAAATTTAAAAAACAGCACATGTTATTATAACACATTTCCTCTTATAATGCCTACAAATTTAACATGAAAGGGATATTTAGTACAGTACTTGAAAGCTTATTTGAGGAAAGAGATTTCTGTATTGAGAAACAAAACAAAACAAAAACAAAAACAAAGGACTTATGTGCAAATAACTAATCACCCATGTTAAATCGAGGGGTCAAAAGCCAGTTTGGCAGCTGGAACAAAGACAAATTTGTCATCACGACTCTTTGGCCCTTCTTTCCTAAAGTAAATTTGGAGCTAATTAGCTTTCAAGACTTTTCCGGGATTTTTTTCCACAGTGACAAGACAAAGAAACACACTCAAGACAAAAAACAGATGTTGAAGTTCACTGGTCATTTGTCCATGTATATTATATATCTCCATGTCACTGTGAAAGCTGAGGTTTGGCCAAGGTCCAAACATATTCAGTGAAACGGACACTGTGGACCGTACTCTGCATCGTGTGTAAGATACCAAAGCCCAGCGCAGCCAGACTCGACCTGGGCTGAGACCCATTCCCTGACATGTTGGATGTTCTTTATCGCAGTTGCTTTTGAGTATTGCGTAAAGATTTTCAAAAATCGCAAGGACTATAGAACTGACATGGGGTCTCTTACATGGATATGGGGCCTAACCACATTCATCACACCATCCCCTCCTTGTCAAATCGAGAACTTTGGTTACCCTGCTCCAAGAATACAAGAAGAAAACAGAGTGATAATTTCCCCCCAACGATGTCAGAGAAAACCCAACAAAAAGAGAAAGGAGAAGATAAGCAAAATATACCTACATTTTTTAAGGACCTATATACAATTTCTTCAGGTTTCTGAACCTGTATTTACCTTTGGTTGCTAAATAATGAAGTTTATACTCCCTGACAACAAACAAATGCATTAAAATATATGGTCTCTATGCAGCTAAGAGCTCTGGTCAGCAGCTGAGTTAAGATCCCAAAATACTAGAGGTCCTTGAGGAGTTGTGGACTAGAAGGAAAGGATAGAAATAGAGTGTTTCTAAATAAAAAGGTACTGGAGGGGCGCCTGGGTGGCTCTGTCATTAACCATCTGCCTTCGGCTCAGGTCAGGATCCAGGGTTTTGGGATCGAGTCCCGCATCGGCTCCCTGGTGACTCAACACTTGAAACGAGGGGCCACTACAAGGCACTACAGGACAATTCTCGTAAGCCGCCGAGTTATATACAAACAGGCCCTCCCTTTAGACACCGATCGGGCTCCGGAGTGTTTCTGAGGAACAACAGGGAACCTCACAGAATCTGACCTGCGTATCATGCAGTCCTCCAAAACAGTGAGATTATTCCGTTTTTATCTTCTTGTCCAGTTCTCTGTCTTCTCACAGGAAGCCGTCCAGAGTTCCAAAATACACAAGGTTGGCAAAACTTAAACCGGGTCGGCTCTGCGGGCACCCGTTCTCCTTAGTCTCCAAGAGAAAAGATGCCGTGATTTCCCGAGACGCTGCCGGACACTCACGGGCCGGGCCCTCCGGAGCGCACCCGAACCCATCCATGCACAGCCGCCTCTGTATCCGCAGGGGATGCGGCCCCAGACCCCCGTGGACGCCCCGCGGGGGGCACCGACCCCGGCGAATACTGGGTTTATTCCCACACGTGCGTGTGACGAAGCCTGACCTATGACTCAGGCACGGCGCGAGATCAACACAAGAAGAAGAAGAAAACGGGACAATTACGACACTATGCCATCACAAAAGTCACCCGAAGCTGATCTCTTGCTCGAAACCTCCAGTTGCTCCGAACTCACGCCTCTCCGGAGGAAGCAGGCGATGACGACGTGCCTCCCGGGGAGCTGGAGGGAGGGGAGGGACGCACATCTTGACGTAGGGAGTGACACGGGAGTGACGCACATTTTGACGTAGCAAGTGACATGGCGTCAGGCTGCCATGGACTTCCGGCAGATTCGGCGGAAGAAGGAGCATCTGCTTCCGGGTGGCCTGGCCCGCGCCTTGCGGAGACCACAGATGAAGCAAGGCCGCAGGGCTCAACGTCTGGCGTATTGTTCAAACTGGGAGGAAAGATTAATCAGAATACCTTTCTTTGGACTTCTCTTTTTCCTAATTAACATATAATGTGCTATGTGTGTCAGGGGTATGGGTCTGTGAGTCATCAGCCTTACACACTTCACAGCACCCACCACAGCACGTGCCCTCCCCAGTGTCCATCCCCCGGCCACTGTCCTCCCACCCCTCAGCCCCAACCCCTCCATCAATCCTCAGTTTGTTTCCTGAGATTGAGCCTCTCCCGGTTTGTCTCCCTCTCCGGTTCCTCTTCTGGACTGCGTTTTGCCCTTACGAAGTGTCTCCGCAACGATCTCCCGTGGGGGCTGGTGGGGTCTTGGTAGGTAAGCAGGAATGCTTTACCTGGAGCCTCGTTTCCAAGCAGCTATGCCGGAGCGTTCCCTTCGGGTCAAGCCAGTGAGCCATGACCTTCTTTCCCCCACGCACTTTCCTGCACCCCCACCAAGCTCCAACCCCCATCTTCTCCACACAGTCTTACACTGCCACGGGCCCCCGGCTTTCCCAGGTGGGTCTCTTGGCCAGGATTTCTACAGGCTCCAGACAGCTCTGGCCACCACTGTGGTCAGCAGGAAATACTCAGGAATCCCTGGTCTCCATGTTCCCAAGGCAGCAGCAGGCGCCTGACTCCACTCCTGGCTAGTGAGCCACCCCTCACCCTCGGCATTTCCCAGGAAGGCTCAAGCCCCCTTCCAAACATGCCCCAACTTCAGCCATCCCGTGGCGCTCTCGGAATGACCTCAGGGAAGCTCCTTTCTCCAGCCTGGGGCAGGGGAGGGGCAGGTGTGGAGATAGTGCCTGGGGTAAATCCCCCTCTTCTCATGACACTGCCATCCCAGGGTGTGTGTTTGTGTGTGTGTGTGTGTGTCTTATTATTGTAATATGAAAAAGATGAAATACACCATTTTCAGAAACACAGTTCAATTACATTCACGTTCTTGTGCAACCATCACTACTATCTACCATCCACCTCCAGAACTTTTTCATCTTCCGCAACTGGAATTCACTCCCCATGAAACAGGAACTCCTTGCCCCCCAGCCCTCAACCCCTGGCAACCGCCATTCTGTTTTCTGTTTCTATGAATTAGAAACTCTAGACATCTCTTGTAAGTGGTGTCAGACAGTATTTCTCCTTTGTGCCTGGTTATTTCACTCAGTATAATGTCTTCAGGGTTCACCCACGTTGTAGCCTGGGTCAGAAGTTCCTTCTTTTTTAAGACTGAAAAATATTTCATTGCATGGGTAGACCACATTTTTTTTAATTTTTTTTTATTTTCAGCATAACAGTATTCATTATTTTTTTTGAAATTTTTTATTTTTTATAAACATATAATATATTTTATCCCCAGGGGTACAGGTCTGTGAATCGCCAGGTTTACACACTTCACAGCACTCACCAAATCACATACCCTCCCCAATGTCCATAACCTCACCCCCCTTCTCCCAACCACCCTCCCCCCAGCAACCCTCAGTTTATTTTGTGAGATTGAGTCACTTATGGTTTGTCTCCCTCCCAATCCCATCTTGTTTCATTTATTCTTCTCCTACCCCCTTAAGCCCCCATGTTGCATCACCACTTCCTCATATCAGGGAGATCATATGATAGTTGTCTTTCTCCACTTGGCTTATTTCACTAAGCATGATACGCTCTAGTTCCATCCACGTCGTCGCAAATGGCAAGATATCATTTCTTTTCATGGCTGCATGGTATTCCATTGTGTATATATACCACATCTTCTTTATCCACTCATCTGTTGATGGACATCTAGGTTCTTTCCATAGTTTGGCTATTGTGGACATTGCTGCTATAAACATTCGGGTGCACATGCCCCTTCGGATCACTACGTTGTATCTTTAGGGTAAATACCCAGTAGTGCAATTGCTGGGTCATAGGGTAGTTCTATTTTCAACATTTTGAGGAACCTCCATGTTGTTTTCCAGAGTGGTTGCACCAGCTTGCATTCCCACCAACAATGTAGGAGGGTTCCCCTTTCTCCGCATCCTCACCAGCATCTGTCATTTCCTGACTTGTTAATTTTAGCCATTTTGACTGGTGTGAGGTGATATCTCATTGTGGTTTTGATTTGTATTTCCCTGATGCCGAGTGATATGGAGCACTTTTTCATGTGTCTGTTGGCCATCTGGATGTCTTCTTTGCAGAACTATCTGTTCATGTCTTCTGCCCATTTCTTGATTAGATTATTTGTTCTTTGGGTGTTGAGTTTGCTAAGTTCTTTATAGATTTTGGACACTAGCCCTTGATCTGATATGTCATTTGCAAATATCTTCTCCCATTCTGTCAGTTGTCTTTTGGTTTTGTTAACTGTTTCCTTTGCTGTGCAAAAGCTTTTGATCTTGATAAAATCCCAAAGGTTCATTTTTGCCCTTGCTTCCCTTGCCTTTGGCAATGTTCCTAGGAAGATGTTGCTGCGGCTGAGGTCGAAGAGGTTGCTGCCTGTGTTCTCCTCAAGGATTTTGATGGATTCCTTTCTCACATTGAGGTCCTTCATCCATTTTGAGTCTATTTTCATGTGTGGCGTAAGGAAATGGTCCAATTTCATTTTTCTGCATATGGCTGTCCAATTTTCCCAACACCATTTATTGAAGAGGCTGTCTTTTTTCCATTGGACATTCTTTCCTGCTTTGTCGAAAATTAGTTGACCATAGAGTTGAGGGTCTATTTCTGGGCTTTCTATTCTGTTCCATTGATCTATGTGTCTGTTTTTGTGCCAGTACCATGCTGTCTTGATGATGACAGCTTTGTAATAGAGCTTGAAGTCTGGAATTGTGATACCACCAACTTTGGCTTTCTTTTTCAATATTCCTTTGGCTATTTGAGGTCTTTTCTGGTTCCATATAAATTTTAGGATTATTTGTTCCATTTCTTTGAAAAAGATGGATGGTACTTTGATAGGAATTGCATTAAATGTGTAGACTGCTTTAGGTAGCATAGACATTTTCACAATATTTATTCTTCCAATCCAGGAGCATGGAACACTTTTCCATTTCTTTGTGTCTTCCTCAATTTCTTTCATGAGTACTTTATAGTTTTCTGAGTATAGATTCTTAGCCTCTTTGGTTAGGTTTATTCCTAGGTATCTTATGGTTTTGGGTGCTAGACCACATTTTTTGACCGCTCCTACACTGATGGACACTTGGGTTGCTGCCACCTTTTGGCTATTATGAATTATATTGGCACGAACATAGGTATACATAGGAACATAGGTATCTCTTCTGATTCTCCTTTTATATCCTTAATCTTTTCTAAATTTTGCCCATGTCGGACTCAGTCTCACTTTTATGTTGGCATTTTATGTCCATTACATTTGTGCGTCAGTTGGAATTTAGACAGGAAGAAACCCATCTTCACATTCTGCTAGAATAACACCCAAAGATAACCATAGGCCCTATCTAAATTCCTGTGATTTTAATTACACCAGGAGATCTTGTATCTCAGAGTTTTCCCCCAGACAGTCCTGACTTAATTTCCCAGTGAAGGTTTCAATACAGACTGGTCCAAGTAAGCACCTTAAAAATGTAATCCAAATGTTAACACAGAGTGAACACATGACCCAGGAATTTAACTCTTTTAAATATAAATCTGGGAGAAAAGAAAACACCTCCACACAAAAACCTGTAGACAAGTGTTCATACCAGCATTATTTGGAATAGTTGAAAATTGGAAACAACCCAATTGCCTGTCAACTGATGAATTGATGGACAAAATGTGGTATATCCAATCCATGAAATACTACTTGGCAATAAAAACAAGGAAGTAGTGATACAAGCTATAGTAAAGATGGACAACAAAAGCACAATAAATGAAAGAAGACTAATGAAAAAGCCGACATGTTGTTGGATTGCATTTATATGAAATGTCTAGAAAAAGGCAAATCCATGGAGTGAGAAAGCAAACTAGTGGTTGCCGGGCTAGGCAGTGGGAACAGGGACTGACCGCAGATGGAACAGAAGGCTTCTTTCTGGGGTGATGAGAATGTTCTAAAATTAGATTGTGGTGATGATTGCACAATTCTGTAATTTCACGAAGAACCATCTACTCAAAATGGGTGAATTTTGTGATATACCAATGATACCTCAATAAAGCTGTTTTTAAAAATATTTAACAAATATAGTTCATGACATAATCAAAACACGATCTTAATTACTGCATAGAATTAAAGGGTGGAAATTTCTAAGGCAGTGTGCTTATAGTGACTCTTTGAGCATCAGACTACATGATTCTTTGCTTTTGCTTATTTTTTTTGATTATTTATTTATTTATTTATTTGACAGACAGAGATCACAAGTAGGCAGAAAGGCAGGCAGAGAGAGAGGGGGAAGCAGGCTCCCTGCAGAGCAGAGCGCCCAATGCGGGGCTCGATCCCAGGACTCTGGGATCACGACCTGAATGGAAGGCAGAGGCTTTAACCCACTAGCCACCCAGGCGTCCCATTGCTTATGTATTTTTTAAGTTTTTTTCCATTGGACTTATGACTTTCCTAACAACAAAAGTAGTGTGTAGATTTTAAATTAAAAGCATGGGAAGGTGCCTGGCTGGCTCAGTCAGTCGAGCATGCAACTAACTCTTGCTCTCCGGGCCATAAATTCAAGCCCTACATTGGGGGGTAGAGATTAAAAAATTAAATCTTTAAAAAAATTAAAAGCATGAGCGAATTTGTTTATTTACTTTTTTACTTACTTAGCGCATTGGAGGAGGCTTTTCATATAAGCCCCAGTTCTCCAGCATCCACGTCCCCCCCCCCCGCGTGCAAACCTGCACCTGCGGTGGGACATCTGCGGCAAGCGTGGGCCATGTGCACGTGCAGGGGAGGACCACCAGGGAGCTGCCTTTGCACGGGAGACCGGGGGCGAGGGGCTAGGGGGCTTCACCCGATCCCTCCTCTGGTCGCTTAGAAGTTCCTTTTTCCTCTCTTGCATTGATTTGTCTGTCTGTGCCAGAATGTCTTACCCACGCCCACTCCCCAACGGGTACCTCCTGATAGAAGTAAAAACCAGGTGCGGAGATGATGGGGCCCTTTTATTTTGCCTGTGTCCCAAAGTGAGCAGGTGTCGCTTTTGTTATAAAAACCGTTTAAAACGATATATCACGGATCTAGGCCAATCCTTACGACGGCATGCTGTCTACTGGATTCTAGAATATTTCCAGCCAGTAAGCGTGGAACTTCTCTTCACGCACAGAACAGAAGAAGGGGGAACGCAAGGGTGTGACAGGTGCGGCGCCTTTTCTGGCATGGCTGCACCTTTCTTGGGAGGCAGGGTTGGGGCAGAGGGACCTGAAGAAGGGACAGCGAGGGGAAGGAAAGACAAAAGAGGACAGCGGGGCTGTGCATGCTCTGGGGTCTGAAGGATATTCTGGCCGTGTCTCTTTCAGCAATCTTTATAGAATTTTCCGCGGACCTGCTGTCATCTCGCTGATTCGTCATTTTCTCATGCGGCGTCAATAGGCGCATTTACCAAGGAAGCCAGAACAGGTGTGGTGATGCGGCCTCTGGTGCCAGGCACTAGATGGCAAACGTGTGACTTTGCAGTCAGACCCTCACTTCCAGAATGGCCCCAAGAGGGAGACGTTCACCATATCTGATTGGGGCCCTCATGGCTTAAGCGTCCAAATAGTATCACTGAGTTGCTCTTCTATCAAAGTTCTGACTCATGGGAGGAAGGAGGAAAAAAAAGAAAAACTGTTAAATTCGGCTTAGGCTTCGTTAGGCTACTCTTGTATAGGCTCCTGTGGGTAAACTTGACTCCTGCAAGCGTTACCTGGGGGGTCTTGCCTCTAGACTCTGCCTTGGCTGTGCCCTTCTGAGCAGCATTAGCTTCTACAGAGGATGAGTGCTCTGCAGTTTGGCTCTGAGAACCACAGTTTACTCAGTTTGGAGGGTGTACACGAAGGAGGGGGACCAGGGCACAAAGAGAGGGAACTGGTCCCCATTCTTTAGCTTGCTCCCCATTCTGGCCTCCTTTTAACACAACGGCAGGTGGTGCTGGCAGACGTTGGAGGGGACATACTGAGGTCTTCAACTTCTTGATTCCAGGTCGAACGCTGTGCAGCCTTTATTGGGGTTTGTCCAACAACCTCCTGTGCTCATCTTTTGACCTGATGCTTGCCCTTGTCTTTTGTGGGTCCCCCCTGCATTGTCCCCAGGCCTGGTCATGCCTCCTCCTAGGTCACCTTCCAGAGGCTCTCCCATGGGCTACTGTGTGCCCACAACGTCACTGAGTTGCTCTTCTATCAAAGTTCTCTAGAATCTTTCGACATTTCAACTGTCACCGTCTCAGTTAAGCCCCTTGAATGTTACACCTCCACCCTTGGGACGTAATAATCCAAACAATCGGGCTTCTTTGGAGGGTCACCACCAAATCCCGACATCCTATAGCTCCAGGAAATCTATGCTTTCCCACCATTTGTTGTTAGTAAAAACCCATGTTCCTATTGGGGAATTCCAAACAAGACTAGCACGATTCTTGCTTTCAAGATGACACACAAAAACCAGAGAATAATTCAGAATGACCTTTTAGGGCAAGATTTTTAAAAGTTATTTTTAAAATATGATAAGTGGTGATTAAACAACCATGTTTGAAAAGAAGACTATTGTGGTACATCTTAGCTAAAAACTGGCCAGAAACAGATACCATTAAAGGACTGGGTCTTCAATGAACAGGGGTCCAAAGATGCCACCAACACTGGAAGCACTAGAGCATGATCATCGGTGTGAACGATGGCCGGCTTCCATGTTAAAGTTTCCATGGGACCAAAGAGTTTATAGACCAGTGGTTCACAGGTTGCTGAGGTTCTGGCCAGGATAGTCTGTTGAACTTCGTGACTGAATGAGATCTCCTGCACTGGAAGAGAATGACGAGAAGTTTTCTTTGGAAGTAAGCATGACAAAGAGTCAGGGAAAGATTCCTTCCTGGAATTTTTGAGAGAGTGTCTTGTGCAGTCAGGGTCACCCAGGAAAAGTCCACTTTCCTTATGGTGATTTCTTACTCAAAATCACTGGCTTCCCATTGCCTAAAGCAGCATTTCCAAAGTGGGTTCCACAGAACAACTACTCTATTCCGTGAAGAGGTTCCATGGGTTAAGCCAGCACTTCTCAAACTTTTATTTGTTTATCAGCCAAGTTGGGATCTCAGTAAACAAAGATTCTGAGTCTGGGCCAGAGCCTGAGAGTCTGGGTTCTTAACCACCTCCCTGCAGCGCTGATGCTCCGGGTCTTCTGACCACACTCTGCGTTAGCAAAGTGTCACAGATACGTTTTTTTTATAAGGAACTTTGATGCCTTTAATGGGTTTATGTGCCCTGCAAATCTCTAAGAGGGGAAACGGAATCTAATGTTCCCTAAACAAATTTGCTCTTGGGATCCTTTTCTCGTGGAACATCTGAGGAACACATACTTGGAAATGCTAATCGAAATGACAGAGTCCAATTCTGGCCTACCAGGTGTGTGTGTGCTGCTCCCTACCTGCCCTGTTCTCCGTCCCTGCGGACGCCCAGTTCCTAACTAAAGGCTTGGAAGTGGTCTTTCTTACATCGTTCATCCCTGCCTGCATGTCCCTTTTCCCTTCCTGCCTCCCAGTATGACTCCCCATCCTCTCCTATACTCCTGCACCCGGTATGTGTTAAGAATTCCCCCAGAGCTCATGTAATGCAGATTCCTCAGCCCCAGGGCCAGAAACCCTGATTTAGTGAGAGTGGAGCCTATATTTCCAACAAGCTCCTAGGTGACACTGATGCTGCCGGCTGACGACCTCACTCTGCTGAGCACGGCCTGAGAGGTAGAATCTGCCTCTGCAAAGCCTCCTTTCCACTCACCTTGGACTTTCCCAATACATGCCAGGCACTGGATGGTCCTCTGCTTTTTCTTGAGTATGTTTTATTTCCCCGTGAATCTGTAAGCATCTGAGAGAAGGAACAATGGCTTGTTCTTTTTTCCTGGTTGTCTAGTTGAGCATTTTGACTAAATGAACAGCAAATGAAGGCTGCCTCCTCTGAGACAGGCACCTGAGTGCCAGGGTTCGCGGTAGTGGCTGTCTAGTGCTGTGCAAACCTGCGACCCCTGCTCCAACCCGTTTCTCCTTCTCCCTCCAACCGGGGCCTAGACAGGCTGCACTTTTGGATCTACTCCTGGCCTTCACAATGATGCAAGCTCCCTGGGAAAAGGCAGCAGCCTGATGCATTATCAAATTAGCTCCTTTCGCTTTGGACGCCCATACTTGTTTTGCCCAGATAGACCCCTGGCCTGGACAAAGACCTTTACAGAGCTATTTTGCCCCCTTTCCATATATCCTGGACACTGATGCTTGGTCTTGTTTTCCTGCTTATGTCCTCCCTTCAACTCTTGTAGGATCTCTGTCCTCTGAACACAAGCATTAGGTTTTGGGATGTTCTTATAATTCTAACCCTCCTAATCACTTCTTGGGTGGCATCTTTCTGATGCTCTGGCATTAGGCTACCTATTCAAGTCACTAACACAGAGTCTTCCCTGACCTTTTTTTTTTTTTTTTTTTTTTTTGGAAGAGAAAGAGGGATAATGAGGAGAAGCAGATTCCCCGCTGAGCAGGAAACCCTGATGTGGGGCTAGATTTCAGGACCCTGAGATCATGACCTGAGCTAAAGGCAAACACTTAACTAACTGGGCCACCCAGCTGTCCCTTCCCTGGCTTTCTGATAGCCATATTTTTTCATTCTCATTCTATCTCCCCCCCACCACCACACACACACATACACTCTCTCCCAGCCATGCCTCACCCCTAGCCAACGCCATGAAGTAGACTAACACAGCCCTGGTTCTCAACCTGATTTCAAATCCCAGTCACGACGCTCCCTGGTGGTCTAGTGGTTAGGATTCGGCGCTCTCAAATCCCAGTCACTTTGTCCTGATTCCTACAATGTATACAAACTATGTGAAGACTATATGCAGATAGTTCCCTAGAAAAAGTCTGGATTTGCCTCCATTTTAATAAAATTCTGCCTCTTGCCATTTGGAGTGCATAGCCCAACCTGGGTGCTGGAGGTAAGCATAGTGAAAAATACGCAAGACCCCTGACAAACATTTACCCATCCTCTGTGCTTGGCACTACAGGTAATATGAAGAATGAGCCGCATTTCAAAGACCTTACAGTTTACCAGAGGCAAGACAGATAACCACAAAAATTGTGATATATTCCAAGAATAAATATATAAAAATAAGCAGTGAAAATTTTCAAAAGAAGGATGGGGCATCTGGGTGGCTCAGTGGGTTAAGGCCTCTGCCTTCGGCTCAGGTCATTATCCCAGGGTCCTGGGATCGAGCCCCGCGTCAGGCTCTCTGCTCAGTGGGGAGCCTGCTTCCTCCTCTCTCTCTCTGCCTGCCTCTCTGCCTACTTGTGATCTCTGTCTGTCAAATAAGTAAATAAAATCTTTAAAAAAAATTAAAAGAAGGAATTTTATGGGTCGAACTATGGTTCCTCCCCAGCTCTGTCCCCAGCAAGATTGGTCTGTTGAAATTCTACACCCTAGTACCTCATTTAGAGGTACGACCTGATTTAGAAATGGGGTCTTTGCAGATTAAAATGAGGTCATACTGGAGTAGGGTGGGCTCTAGTCCCATAGGACCACTGTGGTTATAAAAAGGGGGGATTTGCAGACAGACACGCATGAGAGGAGAAGGCCAAAAGAAGATGAAGGCAGAGACTTAGGGCGATGCTTCTACCTGCGAAAACACCAGAGCTTGCCAGGCCATCCTCAGGAGCTAGAAGAAAGGCACGGAACAGATTTTTCCTCCCAGCCCTCAGAAAGAACCAACCATCCTGACCACTCGATCTCGGACTTGTCCAGTGAATCTCAGCTGTTGAAGCCTCTGGGTTTATGGTACGTTATGGCAAACCAGGAAACAGGAAGATTTCTTGTCGGGGGCTAGGAAGGAAGATTTCCTTAGAAATGAAGATGAAGAAATGTGAGCTCAGCCTTAAAGAAGGGCATTCAAGGAGAAGGAAAGAGCATTCGGAACAACAGGAAAGCGTTGAGGGTGCTTGGAAACCTGAGATTGGCTCGGAGCCTACAGAGCATCAAGGGGAGCAGGCAGAGGGAACGGTAGAGAAAGAGGATGAGAGCCATTTGTCAGAGATGACTACAGCAGGTTTGGAAAAATATATTCTGAGTCAGGAAATTGTTTCTGAAATTCTATATATAAGGCAGCCAGCTGTGTATGCCTTGTACGTAAAACTTCTATAAAATCTTACTTCTGGTACAGAATAGAACACAGCTGCTGAACCCAGAGGTGAGTATTTTACTACTGAATTTCAAACCTGAACATTCACAACTTTAGAGCCACTGAATAGCATTTGTGGTATCAGAATTAAAATTTAGGACTTAAAATATAAAAACGAGATCACTGCAGAACAGTTTCCCTACTCACTCATCAGTGATATTTACAACTTTTAATTCTGTCTTATGGGCTAACATCATAAAACACAACAGGAGGGACACCTGGGTGGTGCCGTGGGATTAGTGTCCAATTCTTGGTTTCAGCTCAGCTCATAATCTCTGGGTGACGATCTCAGGGTCGTGAGATAAGAGCCCTATATCCAGCCCTGCATTGAGCCCGCACGGAGTGTGGAGTCTGCTTATTCCTCTCCCTCTGCTCCTCCTCTTGCTCACTCTCTCTCTCATAATTTTTTTTTAAGTCTTTAAAAAAGAAAACACAACAGGAAGAGTTCTGGGATGGATGTCAAAGGGCCTGGATTCAAGTTAAGAGATCACTTCAGGTGGTTCTAAAAGTGGCAAAACCACTTACCCACTGCCTCCCACCCCAGTGCCTCTATTTCATATATGGAGTCATATATAGAGCAACATCTCTGGCTTTTTTATGATTCAAAAATGTGGTGAGGGTCCATGAGATGAAATAAAAAGATGCCCAAACACAGAAATACATGTTTTACTCAAGTTCCTTGCAGCAGAATGAAACGGATAGACTACACGATCTCTAATATCCCTTCCAGTAATAACATCCTGATTAACAGAAGTGAAGAATCAAAACCCAGACACAGGCTTAAGAGCAATGGAAGGTGTGTGGTGTGTGTGTGTGTGTGTGTGTGTCATCTATGTACATGCACATACATATCTCTATCTACATTTGTGCCATTAGATGGCAGCAGGAAGCTAACTCGTAATAACAAAGTTGGCTTCAGCCAAGTTTTTCCCTCTGTCAGACAAATTTCCCTTGGCTTTTCCTTTTAAACTCCAAGTCTCCACAGGGTTCTCTCTCTCTCTCTCTCTCTCTCCCCCCGCCCCCACTCCTAACTTAAAGATCATCTTTTTATTAAATTATGAAATATGCCAAGTGTTCACAAACCCATCATACACAAATTCGGCAAGTTTTGCCATCCTTCCTGCAACTGTCCACCCATCCTTCTCTCTCCTCCTCCTTCTCCACTGAATTTTAAAGCAAATCCCAGACTTCGTGTTGTTTCACTGCTTGTACTAACAAGTACACATTAAAAAAAAAAAAAAAAGGTGCTTATTCTTACCTAATCATAATGCCATTATGAAACTTAAAATTAATTTCTTGGGCTCGTACCATGTCTCTTTTCAGTGTTTTTAAGCAAGAATAATGGCAATATTTTACATAATCTACAACTTAATAAAACATGATACTTGAATAATAAGCCAATTCTATTTTAGAGGTTTCTGATATAACACCGTTAAAAATGGCCTTAGGAAGGTATCGCCATTATAATTATTATACCTGGAAGCTGGAAGGCCTGACGACTATTTTCCCATAAATTTTATTCCATCTCAGCACTGTTCTATGCCTCAGTTCCAAGAACCCCAGAATGATGCTGTTACCTGAAGCAGGGCTCTCCTGGAGATTAAAGAAATAGCACCCGTTAATCTCATTAAGTTCACTGAGGCAGGATGAAGCTGGGTGCCGGTAAATGGAGCAGATAAATGTGAGGCATATACACATTTTTTTTCATGTTGAAAAGTAATCATAGAGAGCCCTGTCTCCTTCAGCGCACGTACCGATACTTCAGAGCACGTGTGACACATGGAAATCCTATTAAGCGTGAGAGGGTGGAGGTAGGTAGGAAGGTCGTGCCAGAAACCACCTCTTAGGAACCTTGGGAGAAGCCTGTGATAGGATGCCTACAGTTCTGGGAAGAGATCCATAAATATATGGACATATCATTTCGATCTTCGCTATCTGGGGAACAAAGATTTAGAAAAAGGAGTGGGGTTGACAATTATTCCAGAAGAAAACAACTCAATTTGTCAGTAAATAGCAAAAACACTCATATTAGTCAGCTACCTTTACTTTGAAGTTTCATTGCACTCCTGTCCTTGCGTGGTACTGAAATCCATGCTCCCGGTGTTAGTACCCGTTGCTGGGTCCTCCCTATACTGTGTCTGCAACAATGAGCATCGTCGGTTCACGTGCATGTTTATTTCTTTGGGATAAACTGCTGAAGGTAGAGTAGCTGACTAATCAATGGGGAAAAGATAAGGTTTTGAATCCACATAAAAAACTAAGGTAACTTTTGGGCTCCTGGGTGGCTCAGTGGGTTAAGCCTCTGCCTTTGGCTCAGGTCATGATCTCAGGGTCCTGGGATCGAGTCCCGCGACGGGCTCTCTGCTCAGCAGGGAGCCTGCTTCCTCCTCTCTCTCTGCCTGCCTCTGCCTACTTGTGATTTCTCTCTGTCAAATAAATAAATAAAATCTTAAAAAAAAAAAAAAACTAAGATAATGTTTGGTCTCCATACTACATACTACATACACATCGTACACTGGAATGCCAAAAAAAAAAAAATAAGAATAAACATAAAAATAGATCCAGATTTATTCCAAACCTAAAAAGAAAACACAAAACTTTAAACTTCTAAAAACTTTTAGACAAAAATACGGGATAATGTATTTATGACCTCATGGATGAACTTCTTAAATAAGACCCCAAAAAAAGACAAATCATGCAGGACCACTAAATTTGAAGGCATTAAAATAAAACATTTTTGTGTGAGGAAAACAGCATATTACCAGCCACAGACCAGCAGGAGGTATTTATAAAGAAAAACAAAAAGAGGGAGAGATTACAGGGCATTTAGGGAAACAATCTAACAGAAAAATATAAAATATATATGAACAAGTAATTTACAAAAGAAGAAATATGAATGGTACAGAGTTTAAATTGTACAAATATTCACTGTTAGATTAAACCACATCAAATTACCAATATTTACTAGTTTTTGGCAAAAATGCAATTTCATATAGGTAAAACTATCAATGAAAGGTCTACAAAAATTAAGAGATACCATTTAAAACCTGATTGGTCATCAGGATTAGCAAAATTAATGGAATCACAAACTTCTACACAGTTGCAAAAGAAAGCATAGATTGGTCCAAGCACTTTGGTAATATCTAATAAAATGGAAGAGGCATATGCCCTAAGACCAAGCAATTTCACTTCTACATAAACTACCTAGATAAATTCTCACACATGCTCCCAAGAAGATAACCTCAGAATATTATATTCAGGTTCTACAGAGAAAAAGAGCCAATCAGGTATGTGGTGGGGGAGGGTATATGTGCGTATAAGGAGATTTATTATAAGTAATTGGCTCACGCAATTATAGAGGCTGAGAAAGCTCAGAATAGACAGTCAGCTAGCTGGAGACATAGGACAGCAGATGTGCAGTTCCAGTCTAAGTCTGAGGGCCCGAGAACCAGGAGAGCCCATGGTGCAAGTTCTAGTTCAAAAGCCAGCAGACTCGAGAACCAAGAAGAACCAGAGTTTCAGTCTTGCGTCTGAAGGCTGGAAAAGACCCACATCTCAAGCTTTTGGGCAGGAGGAATTCCCTCCTCTTTCCGTTTAAGTCCTCAGTTCGCTGGATGAGGCCCACATTAGAGAGGGTGATCTGCTTTACTTGGTCTACCAATTCAAATATTAATCTCATCCGAAACCACCCTCACAGACGTACCCATTGTAATGCCTAATCACCTCTCTAGGCTTTCCACAGCCCAGTCAAGTTGACAGGGAAATTAACTATCACAGTCATTACAGTATTATCTGTAATAGCAAACTTGAAAATAATCTACAAATATTCTATTCTACAAATATTTTATTTTATTCTACAAATATTCACTAAGTACCCATTGTGTGCCATGGATTATTCAAGATGTTTGCGTCTAGCAATGAGCCGAAGAGACAAACATTCCTCTTATTGAGGAGCTTACTTACTAGTTAAAAGAAATAAATAATAATATGTGAGTTATAATTACTCAGGTAATAAGGGAATGCTACTTTCCACAACTTCAAGACAACATTCATATTAGAGTCTATGAAATGCCACCTTCTGAAAATGTGTAAGGCAGCAGTAATGAGTTGGGAGTCGGAGGCAAATGGGGATCTAAATTAGAGAAAGGTGAGCCCCACTATGAAGGTGACATAGTAGCACAAGTTTAAAAGTGATGAGGGAATTAACAAGCAGGGGAAAATGAGCAACCAGGCAGAAGAAACAGACCTTGGAAAGATCCATAACCTGGAGGTCAGTGAGTCAAAAGGAAAAAATTTAATTAAAATGAAGGGCGTGGGGCACCTGGGCTCAGTGGGTTAAAGCCTCTGCCTTCGGCCCAGGTCATGATCCCAGGATACTGGGATCAGGCCCCAACACCAGGCTCTCTGCTCAGTGGGGAGCCTGCTCCCCACCCCTCTCTCTGCCTTCCTCTCTGCCTACTTGTGATCTCTCTCTTTCTGTGAAATAGGTAAAAAAATCTTTAAAAAGACAAATAAATAAAATGAAGGGCAGGAGAGTGGGCATGGACAGATTGCGTAGACTCCTGTGGGCCACTGCAAGGACTAGCATGTTTTAGTCTGAATGAATTGATAGCCACTGCTGGGATTTTAACAGAGAAGCAAAAGTGATCTGACTGCATGTTAAAAAAATCACTCTGACTTCGAAAGGGCGGAAAACAAAAGCCTTTCATAATCCAGGCATGAGAGGGTGATGGCTTGGACCAGGATGATAAAAAATGTTACATTGTGGATATATTTTAAACATCGAGCCTACAGAATTCCTGACCAATTGGGTGTGGAATGTGAGTCAAAGAGAGGAGGCAAGGATGAGTATTACTATACCTCATGAACTAGAAGGATAAAGTCATTATCAACTGAGAATCAGCAGATAATGTGTAGAGCAGGTTTGAACCAAAACCAGCTAAGCTCTGGACATGTTAACTTGGACACGTGTATTAGATATTCAAGTGGAAACGCTGAATTGGGAATTAGACATATGCATTGGGAATTCAAAAGGGAAGTCTGGGCTGGAATCGTCAGCGTACAGAGAGTATTTAAACGCAGAGGCTTCCAAAGACCACGAAGAGGGTAGAGTAGTTCGAGAAGAGGTTCAAAGATGGCACCTTGGGCGGTCCAGTGACCGAAGGTTAAGGGGATGAGAAGGACCCAGCAAAGGAGACTGAGGAGCCGCTAGTGAAACAGGAGGAAGACCGAGAGTGCGGTGGCTGAGAACAAGTAGAAAACCCGGACCAAGGAGCCGAGAAGGGTCACCCCATCGGACGCTGCTGACAGGCAGACTAAGAGGAGGACAGAAGGTCGCACACTGATCACACGGTAGGGAGGACGCCTGGAGAAGAGCGGGTCTGTGAGATGCCGGGGACGAAAGTCTGAGGATGGTCAAGAGAGGAGACGAGGAGAGGAACCAGATTCAGAAAGTACATCTGTGGGACGCCTGGGTGGCTCAGTTGGTTGGACGACTGCCTTCGGCTCAGGGCGTGATCCTGGAGTCCCGGGATCGAGTCCCGCATCAGGCTCCCAGCTCCATGGGGAGTCTGCTTCGCTCTCTGACCTTCTCCTCGCTCGTGCTCTCTCTCACTGTCTCTCTCTCTCAAATAAATAAATAAAATCTTTAAAAAAAAAAAAAAAAAAAAAGAAAGTACATCTGTGTCTTTCGGAAAGCAGGGATAAAGAGGTTTTGGGTTTTTGGTTTTTTTTTAAGATTTTACTTATTTATTTAGCAGAAATCATAAGTAGGCAGAGAGGCAGGCAGGGAGAGAGGAAGGGAAGCAGGCTCCCCGCTGAGCAGAGAGCCCCATGCGAGGCTCAATCCCAGGACCCTGGGATCATGACCTGAACTGAAGGCAGAGGCTTTACCCACTGAGCCACCCAGGCGCCCCAAGAAGACTTTTGTTGTTGTTGTTGTTAAGATATGCACAATAAAAGCACGTGTGTATGCTGATGGGAAGCTCCAGTATGAAGGCAAAAATCAGTCTTTCAGGATAGAGGCGAGAATTGCTGCAGCCGTCCCTGCACGGGTGAGAGGGAACCTACTACCCAAGTGGGAGCTGACCCCAGAGAAAGACCAGACAGCAGGAGGCAGGAAGGCAGTGCATGTGAACCTGCGTGCTGGCTGAGAAATGATGAGCCTGTGGAAACTCTCCTCCTTACTTCCATTTTCGTCGCCACTGGCCAAGAGGGAGGATAAGGAGGTGATAGGGGAGTTCAAGGAAGGAAGGAACATTGTCAAATAGTCATCCATGAGAGAGGAAGAATGAAGGGAATAAGAAACACAGTAGGACTGCCACGCAGGATTAAGACCCCCATGAAATTCATGGTCATAACCTTGAATTGAGCCGTCAATGTGGTAGTCTGCCTTTCCTGTATTCTTTTCAGTGTCATAAAGGTAGATATGAAGTAGTCAGAGATGAATTTAATCTGGATTTAAGTTTTGCCAATGAGTATGAAGAAGCAAGAGAGGAACAAGAGCGCTGACATTGTATGCAGGGGAGCAGTAACAATTAACAGTGAAGCTTGAGGTGGGAAATAAAGAAAAAGAGGCCACGAAGCAGTTAATGAGCACTGGAAAGTTAGCTGGGTTGATGGATGGAAGGTCCCAGGGGGGCTGTAAGAATTGTCGATACTAGAAACAGATAAACTGATAAAAAGGACAGGCGGTAAGTAGACGCTGGGAGGCAGACAATTGAGAACAGGAGTTAATAAGGACACAATGGTGGGAAGGTCCTGGCGTAACCATGGGAGTGGACATCATCGGATGCACAGTGGAGGAAACAAAACCGGAAGAAAGAAATTCAAATATGTGAGAAGCTAGTATATTAGAAGTTATCTTCAGGGGCACCTGGGTAGCTCAGTGGGTTAAGGCCTGTGCCTTCAGCTCAGGTCACAGTCCCAGGGTCCTGGGATGGAGCCCCGCATCGGGCTCTCTGCTCGGTGGGGAGCCTGCTTCCTCCTCTCTCTCTGCCTGTTTCTGCCTACTTGTGATCTCTCTCTCTGTCAAATAAATAAATAATTTTTTTAAAAAGTTATCTTCATGTATCTTAAACTTGCCATTGGATTAAAAAAAATGGGCCTAACATTAAAGAGAATGAGAGTATACCAGGACCTAAACTCATTAAGAAACAAGAAGGAGTGGGCTGGTGTACAGCAGATTATAGCAGAAGGGAAATGGTAACTGGTTTATCCTAAAAAGTATAATACCAGGTACCAGCTAAAATGAACTAGAATTACAGGTACTGCTGTACATAAATTTCAAAACTCTAATATAAATGAAAAAAACCTAGCTGCAAAAAGACACATACACTATGACACTGTTGGCATAAATTAAAAAAAAAGTTTATGGATCAATACATATATGGTAAAAACATAAAAATACATATCATAAGAATATATATATCAATCTTGTGGTTAGCAGTTATTTTGGGGATGGAGAGATGAAGGAAAACTCTGTAACATTTTAATTCTTTAAAAATACCTGGAGCAGGGGCACCTGGGTGGCTCGGTCAGTTACGCAAACAAACATGGTTTTTGTTCCTTTTTTTTTTTTTTTTTTTGATGGGGGTGCAGAGGGAGGTTGAGAGAGAAGCTTAAGCAGCCTCCATGCCCAGTGCGGAGCCCGAGGCGGGGCTCAATTCCACACCCAAGATCATGACCTGAGTTGACGTTTAATTGACTGAGCCAGCCAGGTGCCCCAACAAACGTGGTTTTTTATTTTTATTTTCATCATTTATTTATTTATTAATTACAAGCATGGTTTTAAAGACTGTAAATCAGAGATGTCTGGATGGCTGTGGGTAGAGCCTGTAGCCCTCAATCTCAGGGTCGTGAGTTCAAGCCCCACACTTGGCAGGGAGCCTACTTAAAAATAAATAAATAAAAACAAAAAGTGTAAATCAACTAGTTGTGCAAACTCAGAAAACAGGGCTTCCCGTGTCTTCTATCCAACTCAGGACCAAAAAGTGATTCTAGCGGCTATTCTCAGTTTACCCAAAACAAAGTTTCCAGCTCCTCTGGTCTACCTTTTCGCAAACCATGTCCTTTTACATTTCAAATCTTCCTTAGAGTAAACTGAAACAAACTTAATAATCCTTGGTTTTGAGCTCTTTATGTGATAAAGCCTATAAATGGCCACTATTTTTTTTCAGCCTTGCTCACTACTTCCTGTGTGGAAGGTGGGCACCCAGCAAGCGCTGTTGTCACGTTGTGTGTATTTTTTAGGGGTATTCTGTGCATCGATGAAAACATAAATGTATTCTTCTCACTCTTTCCCACAAGAGTAGCATATTTACGTCCTGCTATTATCAGTTCCTTACCAGTACCCGCCACACGGCCTCCTCTTTAATAGCTTTATGGCACTTAATTGTATAGTTGTACTGTAATTTATTTTAACTTGGCCTCCGTAAAAGAACACTCTTATTTCAAACATTTTTCTATTAAACAACGCTGGAATGAGTATTTTTTGAACGTGTAATTTCATAAATGTAAGAATAAACTTGATGGACATTGCCTCAACACCCCTCAGTGATACTGATCACTGATCATGATCAGTATCAATTTCCATTTTTCACAACAGCAGGAGTACCTACTCTCGCATATCCACAGTATTACCCATCTCAAATCTTAGCCATTCTGGTTAAGTAAAAAGTGGTAAGTGGTAGCTTTAGTTTGCATTTCTCTGATGAGAGAGCTCTATGATTGAGAACCATCTGTACTTCATATCCGAAAACGGTCTCTATGAGTCAGCACTGGCCAGGAGAACAAAAAGCACTCGAGGTATTACAGGCAGGAAAGGATTTAATACAGGTGCTTCCAAAACCTTGGAAGGGCTGGGTGAAAGGGAGGTCAGGGAAAGCTGCCAGCAAATTCAGGAAATCCACAAGTCACAGGAATTGCAGGAAACCAGGGCTGATGATCTCAGCGGCCTGCTGAGGAGAAGCAGATGATTAACAGAATGCAGAAGCTCCTGCGAAACCTCACGTCTGCCATCTAAAGGAGTCCGCAGACCTGCCCCCTGATGCTGAGGGAACAATGCTGGCTGCTGGTTCTCTTTTGTTTTTCAGATGTTACTTGAGCCTCTCCTTGTTGGACTGCAAATAAAACCCTCCTAGCAAGAGAATCACGGAAATGTGGTTTCCAGGCCTTAACCCCTACAACTGGGAGCGGGCGTTTAGAAGGCAGGTCTAGCACCAACAGGTGATGGCCCTGCACAGTCCTCTCTGTCGGTCACCGGGCAGTCACGTACATCCTGCTTGCTAGGTTTCAACCCAGACACCAGCATGCTTCCAGCTAACATGAAACAACTACCTCCACGCAGTTAAGGTATCCTCACCGTGTTCCTTCATCTCTCCAATGAAGACTGTCCAACTCCGAGGCTCATTCCTTTCAGTTTAACACCAAACCTTTGCCATCCTATAATTTGAAAACTAAAGTAAAAGATGAATCACCAACAACAGACCCTCTATAAAATAATGAGAGAAAAGGAGAGGAAGGAAAAAAGAACACAACCGATTGATAGTATCAAACACAGGAAGCAAGGAGAAAACATGCACAGTCACTGAAGTCCTTGTTCCTGCCACTGCTCTTGAGGAAATCATTCATATTTGTATTTTCTTCTACTTCTCATCCTATGTTCCCTGTATCTTTGGCCCAAACCTCAATTAACGGAGATTCTCTACCTGGTGGGTGACCTGAATCTTCATTCCTGAAGAACCTGTGGCATTAGGGTTCTGCCTCTTTGATGCTGCTGTCACCTTCTATCAATTTTGCCTCCACATGTAAGTTCTAAGAGGTGTTCGGAAACTACTGTGGGGTTGCGTTTGCATGTGTAATTGTACTAGACAGGCAGTTGGGGAGGCTTTCATTTGTGTTATGAGTATGGAAAAAAGTTCTGGACTTTGAGTCCTGTGTTCCTGTACTGCCTAGATACTGTTCTGTCTTGGTTCCTGAAGCAACACTTGTGATCCGGCATATGTAACTGCATATACTATTCAAAAGATCATCAAGATGGATTACAAACATGGTGTTTCCAGAAAAAGTAGACCAGTAAAAATATATACTTTTGATAGTAAAAGCACAGGTAACAAAAGCAAAAAGAAATGAACGGGACTACATCAAACTGAAAACTACTGAAAAGAATCAACAAATCGAGAAGGCAACCTACTGAATGGAAGAAAATGTTTGTAAATCATGTATCTGATAAGGGATTAATACATAAAGATCTCATACAACTCAAAAGCAAAAACACAACTTCTTAAAATGGCAGAAGGGAATGGTTTTCTAGAGAAAACATCCAAATGGCCAATAGGCACATGAAAAGATGCTCAACAGCACTAGTTATCAGGGAAAAGCAAATCAAAATCATGAGTTACCACCTCATACCTGTTAGAATGGCTATCATCCAAAAGACAAGAGATAACAAGTGTTAGTGAGGGTGTAGAGAAAGGGGAATCCTAGTGTTATTGGTAGGCATGGAAACTGGTACAGCCACAATGGAAAACTGCATGGAGATTCCTCAAAAATATTAAAGAACTACCATATGATCTAGAAATCTCACTTCAAGGTATATATCCAAAGAAAATGAAAACTGGATACTGAAAATACCTGCACTCCTATGCTCACTACGGCATTCACAAGAGCCAAATATGGAAACCACCTAAGTGTCCATCCATGGGTGTATGGATATAGATGCGATGTACATGCGCACGCGCGCGCACACACACACACACACACACACTATAGTATTATTCAGGCATGAGAAAAAAGGAAATCCTGCCATTTGCAACAATTTGAAAAGACCTTGAGGGGCATTATGTTAAGTGAAGTAAGTCGGATAGAGAAAGACAAATACCATATGATATCACCTTTTTAATAATCTAAAAAGGACAAAGAGAATAAAGTGGTGATTGAGGAGTGGGAGATTGCTAAGAGAGTACACAAAGACTAACAACTAACTATACATCATGGCGATTATAGCTAATAATGTCTCATATACTTGAGTGTTGCTAGAAGAGATCTTAAATGTTGTCACCACAAAAAAGAAATGGTGTGTAACCACGTATGATAATAGATGTAAAAAAAAAAAAAAAAAGGTAACTGTTACGGGATGGAGGTGGTAGCTTATGCTGTGGTGGTAATAATTTTGCAATTTATAAATGTATCAAGTCAACTTCTTTTTTTTTTTTTAAAGATTTTATTTATTTATTTGTCAGAGAGAGATCCCAAGTAGGCAGAGAGGCAGGCACAGAGAGAGAGAGGAGGAAGCAGGCTCCCTGCTGAGCAGAGAGCCCCATGCGGGGCTCGATCCCAGGACCCTGGGATCATGACCTGGGCCAAAGGCAGAGGTTTAACCCACTGAGCCACCCAGGCACCCCTCAAGTCAACTTCTTACACCTTAAAATTACAGTGTTGCCTGTCAATTATATCGCAAGTGGGATAATATCAAATAATAAAGGTAAAAACAAAAGGGAAAACTTTTACCCTAAAATTGGAAGATGACTGAAAATTAACTATGTATATTACTTTATTCCACAAAAGCAAAAACCCTTCTCTTGAGATCCCAATTATATGAACATGAAGAACAGTCATAATAGGTAATAATGCCTGACTTAAAGTATCAATGTGATTCTACAAGTAAGAACTTTTATTAGGGGTGGGGCGCCTGGGTGGCTCAGTGGGTTAGGCCGCTGCCTTCGGCTCAGGTCATGATCTCGGGGTCCTGGGATCGAGTCCCGCGTCGGGCTCTCTGCTCAGCGGGGAGCCTGCTTCCTCCTCCTTCTCTCTCTGCCTGCCTCTCTGCCTGCTTGTGATCTCTCTCTGTCAAATAAATAAATAAAATCTTTAAAAAAAAAAAAAAGAACTTTTATTAGGGGACAGCTTTGGGACATTAATTCAACAAAACTCCATTTATTGTTTAAAAACAAAGGACTGGGGTGACTGGGTGGTTTAGTTGGTTAAGCATCTGCCTTCAGCTCAGGTCACGACCCAGGGTCCTGGGATAGAGTCCCAAATCAGGCTACCTGCTAAGTGGGGAATCTGCTTCTCCCTCTCCCTATGCCCCTTCCCCCACCTTGTGGTCTCTCTCTAGCTCTGCTCTCCCTCAAATAAATAAAGAAAATCTATTTTAAAAATTAAATTAATAAGAATAAAAACAAATGACCAAAAGGAAATCTCATTATTTCCTAATTCCTAAGCAGCCCAAGGCTGGTAGAGAGGTTTAGGCTGGCCCAAGCATAAGGTGGGGCCAGTGCCTAGGCCCTGCCCACCCCTCGACAAGTACATTGCTAGGGGCTCTGGGGATGAGGGCCCCAGAGGCAGGGCAGAGGCCAAGGACCAAGGGAGTGCAGGTCTATGGAGACGAGGTCACAGCCCTCCCATCCCTGTGGTCCTCAAAGTCCCCCTTCCCTCCCAATGCACCTCCCTCCCCATTGCTGGATTGGGTATGGGTGATGTGGCTACAAGGGCTGGGATGTGGCTATAGTTTTCTGAATAGGCTTTTGAAAAGACTGTATGGATACTAAGAGGACTGATTTTAAGCTTTCCTACAAATCTGTGATCACCAAGACAGCATGGTACTGGCATAAAAACAGACACATAGATCAGTGGAACAGAGTAGAGAGCCCAGATATGGACCCTCAACTCTATGGGCAAATAATCTTCGACAAAGCAGGAAAAAATATAGCGGAAAAAAGACAGTCTCTTCAACAAATGGTGCTGGGAAAATTGGACAGCTATGGGTAGATGAATGAAACTCGACCATTCTCTTACACCATACACAAAGATAAACTTGAAATGGATAAAAGACCTCAACGTGAGACAGGAATTCATCAGAATCCTAGAGGAGAATATAGGCAGTAACCTCTTCAACATCGGCCACAGCAGCTTCCTTTTAAGATATGTCTCCAAAGGCAAAGGAAACAAAAGCAAAAATGAATTTTTGGACTTCATCAAGATCAAAAGCTTCTGCACAGCAAAGGAAACAGTCAACAAAACAAAGAGGCAACTCACGGAATGGGAGAAGATATTTGCAAATGATGCTACAGACAAAAGGCTGATATCCAGGATCTATAAAGAACTCCTCAAACTCAACACACACAAAAACAGATAATCACTTCAAAAAATGGGCAGAAGACATGAAGAGACACTTCTCCTATGAAGGCATACAAATGGCTAACAGACACATGAAAAAATGTTCATCATCACTAGCCATCAGGGAGATTCAAATCAAAAGCACATTGAGATACCATCTTACACCAATTAGAATGGCCAAAATTAACAAGGCAAAAAGCAACATGTGTTGGAGAGGATGTGGAGAAAGGGGAACCCTCCTAAACTGCTGGTGGGAATGCAAGTTGGTACAGCCACTTTGGAAAACAGTGTGGAGATTCCTCAAGAAATTAAAAATAGAGCTTCCCTATGCCCCTACAATTGCACTGCTGGGTATTTACCCCCAAAATACAGATGTAGTGAAAAGAAGGGCCGTCTGTACCCCAATGTTCATAGCAGCAAAGGCCACAGTCGCCAAACTGTGTAAAGAACCAAGATGTCCTTCAACGGATGAATGGAGAAGGAAGATATGGTGTATATATACAGTGGAGTATTATGCCCCCCTCAGAAAGGATAAATACCCAACTTTTCTATCAACATGGAAGGGACTAGAAGAGATTACACTGAGTGAAATAAGTCAAGTGGAGAGAGTCAATTATCATATGGTTTTGCTCACTTGTGGAGCATAAGGAATAACATGGAGGACATGGGGAGATGGAGAGGAAAAGGGAGGTGGGGGAAACTGGAGGGGGAGACAAACCATGAGAGACTGTGGACTCTGAAAAACAATCTGAGGGTTTTGAAGGGGCGGGAGGTGGGAGGTTGGATGAGCCTGGTGGTGGGTATTATGGAGGGCACAGATTGCATGGAGCAGGGTATGGTGTATAAACAATGAATTCTGGAACACTGAAAAGAAATTTAAAAAAAAATAAATTAAAATTTTAAAATAAATAAATAAAAATGGGGAGAAAAACAATAAACATCAGCCAACAGAAGCTAATCAGGCAACTAGTTAAATCCCAAATGGTGGGGGGAGATATTTAGACCTCTAAAGCTAGGAGATCTGGTGGACCAATCCAGGGCTATAAAGAAAGTAGACTAGTCAAGCATCATATCTTACTACTAAGCATTCCAGGAGCATTTATTGATATGAATTTTGAAAACAAAACAAAGTTCAAGACTCAGAGAAAAAATTTTAAAAAACCTAAAGAAGAATGTAAAAAATACTATAATCAATATTAGAACATAAACCCAAAGAAAGTAAATAATGAGAGTATAAATCAAGGAAACAGAAAACAGACTATGAAAAACAAAGCCAATCTTCAACAAATGGAGCTGGGAAACTGGACACCTACATGCAATAGAATGAAACTGGACCACTTTCTTACACCATATGCAAAAATACACAGATTAAGAACCTAAATGTGAAACCTAAAACATAAAAATCCTAGAAGAGAGTACAGATAGTAATTTCTCTGAGAGGCAGGGGAAATAAAAGCAAAAAGAAACTACTGTTATATCAAAATAAAAAGCTTCTGGATATGCACATAAAAGAAAAAGGCAAGACACTCATGTTGAACCCAAGAACAAACAAGGGAATGGCATTTACATTACAAGAACGACAAATGCTTGGTCTTCAAGGACTTCTACCTCCCAAAATAGAGACACAAGATATTCAAGCTTTACGATTTCATAGAAACTTAAAAAAATTGAATGGCCCTTTGGAAAAATACATCTATATAATGGGAATACAAGAAAGAAATGAGAAGTTGTTTTATAGAATTCTGCAAGATGATATTGAAAGTCTGATGCCAATTGTATACACACCAACAGTGGGTCTTGCCTGCTCCCAATATGGACACATCTTTAGGAGACCTAAGGGATTATTTATTTCAATCTCAGACAGAGGTCATGTTAGATCAATTGTGGATAACTGGCCAGAAAATCATGTTAAGGCTGTTGTGGTGACTGATGGAGAGAGAATTCTGGGTCTTGGAGATCTGGGTGTCTATGGAATGGGAATTCCAGTAGGAAAACTTTGTTTGTATACAGCGTGTGCAGGAATACGGCCTGATAGATGCCTGCCTATGTGTATTGATGTAGGAACTGATAATCCAGCACTCTTAAAAGATCCATTTTACATGGGCTTATATCAGAAAAGAGATCGATCACAACGTTATGATGACCTGATTGATGAGTTTATGAAAGCCATAACTGACAGATACGGACAGAACACACTTATTCAGTTTGAAGACTTTGGAAATCATAATGCATTCAGGTTCTTGAGAAAATATCGAGAAAAGTATTGTACCTTCAATGATGATATTCAAGGGACAGCTGCAGTAGCCCTAGCGGGTCTTCTCGCCGCACAGAAAGTTATAGGTAAACCACTCTCAGATCACAGAGTCCTATTCCTTGGAGCAGGAGAGGCTGCTCTTGGAATTGCAAATCTCATAGTTATGGCTATGGTTGAAAATGGCCTCTCAGAAGAAGAGGCGCAAAAGAAAATTTGGATGTTTGACAAGTTTGGTTTGTTATTTAAGGGGCGGAAAGCTAAAATAGACAGTCATCAGGAACCATTTGCTCACTCAGCCCCAGGGAATATACCTGATACTTTTGAAGATGCAGTAAATATTCTCAGGCCTTCAGCTATAATTGGAATTGCAGGAGCTGGCCGACTTTTCACTCCTAGTGTAATCAAAGCCATGGCTGAAATCAATGAAAGGCCTGTAATATTTGCATTAAGCAATCCTACAGCAATGGCTGAGTGCACAGCTGAAGAAGCATATACACTTACAGAGGGAAGGTGTTTGTTTGCCAGTGGCAGTCCATTTGAGCCAGTGAAACTCAATGATGGGCAAGTCTTTACACCAGGCCAGGGCAACAATGTGTATATTTTCCCAGGAGTGGCTTTAGCTGTTATTCTCTGTAACACCCGGCATATCAGTGATCATGTTTTCCTAGAAGCTGCAAAGGCTCTGACAAATCAGCTGACAGATAAAGAGCTGGCTCAAGGGAGACTTTACCCACCACTTGCTAACATTCAGGAAGTTTCTATTAACATTGCTATTAAAGTCACAGAATACCTGTACGCTAACAAAATGGCCTTCCGATACCCAGAACCTGAAGACAAGGCCAAATACATTAGAGAAAGAATCTGGCGAAGTGAATACGATTCCCTGCTGCCGGATGTCTATGACTGGCCAGAATCCCCACTAAGCCCTCCCTTGATAACGGAAGAGAAGCACACCCACTGAAAAATACTTTCCATGCTTCAGGGAACCCCCCCCTTATTTTTTTCTTTTTCCAGAGAAAAAGAGATAATCTCAAATTTATGGGTTTTTTTCATGTGTTTTATTCTCCCCCACTGCTTTGCTTGACTTTTTATTTTTTTCCATGAATCTGTATTTCCTTAGAGGATCAACATGTTGGCTACATTGTGAATGCCCATCAGCACCCTGCAGTCAAAATAACCATGATGCTTTTCTTCTGATTCTTGCTCATAGCACATCAAAGAGATGTCACAGATGTATTTGTAAATGTCTTCACTTGTGCTATTGTTCATGCTTGCCAGAGTATTTTCTATTTACTATTAACAGTAATCATCTTCTCTCCCCAGCTCTTTTAGGGCTACTAAGAAATTTACTTCTGTGGATATGAGTATAGAGTTTTAAGAAGCTAAATTTAACCAGATTATAAGGACAAACTGTCAGTGTCTAAAACTTCATTTATTTCAGCCTTATTTTATCTTCATGCTCTGAAATTCCTTTCCAGCTGATAAATCTAGAGAAATGTGAAAAATCTACCCTGTTATTTATTTTCTGGACCTAAATTGAGGCCCAACTATAACATCAGGAGAGAGAAATGGGAAGTACCGCTGTCTTTAGAGAGATAAACAAAATAGTCATTGTTTCAACAGTGTATAAAAATCATAGTGTAACTTTTTTATTTAATAAAGGTATTATCTTAAATTTAAAAAAAAATAATAAAATAAAAATAAAAATAAAAAGCTTCTGCACAGCAAAAGAAACAATCAACAACCTAAAAAACAACCTACTGAATGGGAGAAGATATTTATAAGACACACCTGAAAAAGGGTCAGTGTCCAAAATATATAAAGAACTCCTACAACTCAATACCAAAAAAACAATTCAATTTAAAAATGGGCAGAAGACATGAACAGAAACTTCCCCAGAGACATCCAGATGGCCAATAGACACAGAAAAGATGCTCAACATCACTCATCATCAGAGAAATGCACATCAATGAGATAACACCCTGTCAGATGGCCAAAATCAAAACCACAAGGAACAACACATGTTGGCAAGGAAGTGGATGAAAAAAGAATCCTCCTGCATTGTTGATGGGATTGCAAACTGGTGAGCCACTGTGGTAAAACAGTATGGAGGTTTCTCAAAAAATTAAGAAAAGAATTACCATGATTCCAGCAATTTCAGTACTGGGTATTCACCCGAAATATGAAAACCCTAATTCAAAAAGCTATGTGCACCCCCTATGTTTACTGCAGCATTACTTACAACAGCCAGAGTATGGAAGCGGCCCAAGTGTCCATCGATAGATGAATGGAAAAAGAATATTATTCAGTCATTAGAAAGAATGAACTCTTGCCATTTGATACAACATGGATGGATCTGGAGAATATAATGCTGAAATAAGGGAAGTCAGAGAAAGACAAACACCACGTGATTTCACTCATATGTACAATTTAAGAAACAAAACAAATGAGCAAAGAAAAAGGAGATAAACCAAATAAACCTTTTACCTATAGAGAATAGATAGTTACCAGAGGAGCGGAGGAAGGGAGGATGGGGGAAATAGGTGACAGGGATTAAGAGTATACTTATCACGATGAGCACTGAGAAATGGGTAGACTGCTGAATCACTGTACTGCACACCTGAAACTAATATTAACTGCATGTTAACCATACGGAAATAGAAATTTTAAAAAAAGAATAAAAAGCAAAAGGTAACTCTTTGAAAAGACTAACATAATGGAGATACATCTGGCAAAACGGACTAAGAAAAATGGATACAGAGAGACAACACAAATATTTAATATGATATAGCCAGGATATAGATGTAATACTAACAACACTTTGTATTAAAAATTTGAAAAGATAAAATGGACTAATCCTGAGAAAAATATACCTTATTGAAACTTACCATTAAGAAATGATAGAAGCTTGAATAGTCCTATACAATTAAAGAAACTGCACAATTTGTTTTAGAAAAAAATCCTCCCACAAGCAAAGTATTTTACCCAGTTTCACATTGCTAGGAAATGGTGGGAAATTGCTAGGCAATTTCTCCAATATTTCAACAAAGCAATCAATCTACTTTTACAAAGCATTAAAAAACTAATACAAAGATTCGATTCACAAAACATAAATTTCACCATCTTAAAGTGTACAATTCAACACTATTAATATATTCACATGGTTGTGCAACCATTCCCACTAATTCTAGAACATTTCTATCACCTCAACAATAATCACATACTTGCTAGCAGTCACTCCCAATCCCCACCCCCATTCTGCTAATTCGGTTGATCGTTTCAAAGAACCATTTTTTTGGTCTGATGGCCTCTATTTTTCTATTTCCTACTTCATTTATTTCTATTCAAATATTTGTTATTTCCTTTTTCTAAACTGTTTTGTAGTTTACCTTGCTATTCTTTTTCTAGTTTCTTAAAGGCAGATTTAATCATTGACTTCACTTCATTCTTTTTAAATATAGGGATTTGAGGGGTACCTGGGTGGTTCAGTCCTTAAGCATCTGCCTTTGGCTTAGGTCATGATCCTAGGATCCCAGGATGGAGCCCCACATCGGGTTCCCTGCTCAGTGGAAAGCCTACTTCTCCCTCTGCCTCTGCTGGTCTACCTGCTTGTGCGTGCTCTCTCACTGTCTCTATCAAATAAATAAATAAAATCTTTAAACAGAAAAATGTACAGATTAGAAGCTATAAAGACATTCCTCTGAGAACCGCTTTTGTTGCATCCCGTCAGTATTTTTCATTCCTCTTGAAATATTTTCTGATTTCCCTGTGATTACATCCTTTGATTCACTGGTTACCCAGAAATATGTTGCTTAATTTGCACCTATTTATGAACTTTCTGCATTTAATTCTGTTATTAATTTCTAATTTCATTCCATTTGTGGGGTCACATACTTCGTATGGTTTCAATCTTTTCGAATGTATTGAGACTGGTTTTGTAACCTGACATTTTGAGGATTATGTTCCACATGCACTTGAGAAAACTGTGTCTTCCGTGAGTGGTTGGAGTGTGAATCTAAGTCCAACTGGTCTATAGTGCTCTCCAAGTTCTCGATTTCATTACTCATTGGTCTTATCCTTCCAGCTATCACTGAAAGTGAGGTATGGAAGCCTCCAACTACTACTGTTCAATTGTCTATTTCTCCTTTGAGTTCTGTCAGATGTGGCTTCATGTATTCTGGAGCTCTGTCGTTAACGTGTGTGTGTCTGTGTTTGTAATTGCCATATATTCTCGATAGAGTGAGCCTTTAACCATTACAGGTGTTCATGTCCCCAGCAAAAACGAAAAAGTAGCCTTAAAGTCTATGTTGTGTACCTCTCTTTTGGTTACTATTTGTATGAAATATCTTACTCTATTCTTTTACTTTTAATCTATTTGTATATTAGAATCTAAGGTGAGTCTATAGAGTGCAAAGAGTCTGAATCAAGTTTTCAAACCCATTCTGCCAAATGACTCATTTACACAGCCAGCATCTTCTTTGAGGCACCCTCAGAAAGCCCTGAGGCTCTGCAGTGTGGATGCTGAAACCCACTGATTTAATACGTGCAGGAATTACTTGTGAAGGAAATAACCCAATTTTGTTTCAGAATTCTGTCCGTAACTTGCCATGTAATCTAGAACCAGTCTTTTTATAATAAAGATGAAAAATAATACAACAGATGATGCTATCAGACCAAATATTTTAGAACTGAGGAACATTCAGGATATACTTTGGATGCTCTACTATGAGTGGTCCAAGACCCACCATATTAGTGTAAGATGCAACATGGCAGTGCATTAACAGCAATGGCACCAATCCACCTGTGGTAAATACTGCTGACTTCCTACCCAAAGGCCATTTGTCCTTCCTCCTATGATGACAATGCCCTAATTCGGTTTCTTGTGTCTCTCCTCCTCTCAGAAAAAAGGTTAAGTTGGCCTATCCAAGTGATCTCCTTCTTTCCACTAACTGGTTTAGAAAGATGAGAATGTTACCCAGTTTGGGTCAATGATTGAAAAGATGTCCTTCCTGAAACTCCATCTCTGGACTTATTTTAGGAAATAATAAATCTCCACTTCATTAAGCTAGTCTACACTAGGCTTCCTATTTAGGCCAAAAATTCTACAACAATTTGATTATGTATTTCTCAATATGATCAAAAAATAAGCTTAACCTTTATCTTTCAATATTTTATTTAAAGACTTCAGTTTTAAACATCTGTAAGACATTCATCAATCCAATTATTATTTTACTTTTAACATTATAAATTTAACTTTAAGTGGCAAAAGAAACAAAAATATGTAATGAAACTATATTTTAGCAATGTCCTCAAGTAGGAAAACCAAAACACTTACCACCAAAGCAAACCAACCAACCTAATTTATTAGGCATGTCTACGTCTCATTTTCCTTTACATGATATATATATATATATATGACATATATATTTGTTTTGGGGAAAATTTCACTTTCAAAGAACCAGCCCTTGCAAACAGAGCAGCTAGTCTTTCCACAAATAAAATCCATTATCTAGATTCTCAAAACTCACAAAACTGAATGGAAACGTCTGGTTGTCAGCCAGTAGTGTCATGCTCAAATCAGTTTCACGTCACAGGGAATAAGCTATAACTAATTCCAGAGGCATATTCCATTTCTAAATATTACTAGAGACTACCACTGTTATTCCCAACTGTGTTGACAATTGTCTTATTGCTGAATTGTACATGATAAATTTTCTTTGGCAACTTTTTATACTATCAAGTAACACAACTGGACAACTATAAAGGTTTGAATTAACTCAGTATTTCAAAAATTTCAAGCTTCATTATAATTATTTAAATGTAATTTCTTATAGATGCATCTATAAGAAACTTGCCTAATGTAATACAATGAAAATGAAAGAATTGCTAAATAATCATTACTGAAAGATTTTCAGATGTATGTACAATTATATAATTGAACTCAAACACCAGTGAAGATATTAAAAGGTTAGCTCCAATTCACTATCAGACTTTCTGTGATAAAGGATAAAAACTAGATGTAAAAACTAAAAACTGGGTGTCTTGTCACTTTTCCGGAAGGCTTTCAAATGGATTCAAAGTGGCCTAAAAACTGGCCAGAATATGAATTCTCACTACTATACCTCATAAAATTAAGTCTATTGATAACTTAATAATTTTTCATTCTTGTCCTATAGAATAAGCCTATAGTGGAGGCTTGACAAAATATTACCAAGAAATTTAAACAGGAAGCTCAAGTCCAGACGTGTAACTAAGAAATCTTTTCTATATATAACAAAATCTTCACTTAAATTATAAATGGCTTCCACTAAATATTATCACTCCAAACTTCACACACTGTCAGTTAAAACAGGTATGGCAGAAAGTGCACTCTAAGCATATTCACATTACAAAGATAAATGATGAAATTTAGCCAGCAAAAATTCAAATAGACATATATGCAAATATTTGTATGCAAACTTTTGTGAGTAAGATAAAAAAATGATTCGTCTCGATAATTTATGTACAGGTTGTTTACAATTTAAAACAAGTACAACTGAAAACATTTCTATGTAAAAGCCACAATAAAGTCAAACGAAATACTAAATAACAGTCTTACAAACTGGTCTCTCAAGAGAACAACAACCAAGTAGGGTATCCTAAGAAATGCCCTCTTCTTGATCAATCATTTCTGTTTTAACTGAAAAGACATCAGCCAGCATATGTTTTGGAATTTCTGAACCTCTGACTTTCAAGGCATAACAAGCATTCTCCACTTTGGCCAGACTTTGTTTCAGGGTATACAACTTTTTAGAAACCTCGTAGGGTCCCGTATTCCCAATGAATGAGAACCCATCATACACCTGACGTAAAAACTGGCTCACTTCAAAGGGGGTGTCAATGTCCCCATTCCCCACACTGTTAATACACATCCGCATCAACTCTCCAGTTAAATCAGCCACTCCCAGCAGGTAATCGACAGGTGTGATTTTCAGTCTCCAAGTGCCAAACTGCTTATCCTGCTCATCAGAGGAGGGCTAGTAAAGAAAACACACACACACAAAGAAAAAACAGTGTGAAAAAGTGTGAATATGCAGGTATTGCATTTATTATAAGGTACAAAATCAAGAGCACATGAGTCCTACTAATCTCTAAGTAAAAAGGTCTTTTTTGTTTAATGACCATTTGGGATGTTACAAGAATGCATGCCCTGGGTAGAAAGTTGCAGTAAATGACTCCAGATAATTTTGTGATCTAATACTGTATCATTTTAAAATCAACTATTCCCAACTTCACTTGACATATGAAGTAAAATGAAAACAATCTTAAACGAAGCCCGGTGACTTCATGGCATGACAGTCACTTACTTATTCAAATGACAAATCATAAAGCCCTCCAGGTTTGTGATCCACTCGTGTTTTCCTAAGTCGTTTAGTCCCTTTCTGGCCTCTTCTATCCCCACATAGCACTGACCATCGTGATTTATCGCTTTCACTATCTCCTCCTCAGCTTTTCTTGTTTTTTTTCTCCACCTGCCCAACAGAGACACCACCCTGAATCGATATTGAAATCTACTCATGCTAGTGCTTTATTCAAGTGGCTGAGTACCACTGGACTAAAAAAAAAGTAATCACAACTACACAGAGTTGGTACTGCTACAAATACTCACCAATCCTTTTTACTTACTCCTATAAGTTCTCTCTCCGGTCTCTTCCAACACTATTCCAAACCTTCACCACTCTCCTCAGCCCCCTACACAATCCCAAACCTCTCCGCTGCCAGCAGACAATCTTGTCTACTTTCACTGACCTGACCATTTGACAGATCACCTGACATAAGCTCTCTGAATGACCTTATCCTACAAAACAAAACAAAATAAAAAGCTCATTTGTGTCCCCATCCATCTTTACCTTCTATCCTCCAGTCTCAGATGATGAGTTGTCCCTCCTCTTGTTTGAGGTTAACTCTTCCAAATGACCTTGACCCATCTCCTCCCACCTCTTCCAGGACCTTGCTTCATAAGGTGTATGCCCTTGGGCAAGTTATTTCATCTCTCTAAACCTCAGTTTCCTCATCTGTAAAATGGGATAACAGTACCTACCTCAGAGGTTTATTTTAAGGATGAGATAACATTTACCAAGCTCTTGGCATAATGCCCAACACAAAGTAAATACTCAATAAATGTTAGCTGCTATCACCGCCACCATCACATCCATCTCCTCTCTCCATGTCCACTTTTCCCTCTCTCTATTGGAACCTTTCTGGAAGAGGAGAGGCCTACATTATTATTAAAAGTCTGTATGAGACATCGCTGAGTGAGGTTGCAGTCATACTGGAGGACATCTGAGGCACAGAGAACTGCAAAGGTGTGCAGGTGAGGGCTATGTTATGTATTGGAGGAACTCATGAGTTATTTCCTTGGGTAAAGTTTAAATAGTACAGGACGACTACAGAAAGAAAGTCACATTAAGGAATGTGAACTTTACCTGTGGGTAACAGACAGTCACTGAGAATTAAGCAAGGAAATGACAGAGTCAAATTTACGTTTTTATTAACATCACTTGGTATCATGGAACTCTTCAGAGACCGTCTGGGCCAATCCTTTCAACGCAGATATAAAAAGTGAGGTCCAAGAAATGCAATACGTCACAGAGCAAGTTAATGACATACCCAGATAAGTACCCAAAGTCACAATTTCCTAATTTTTCTGATGCCTCTGAAACAACATCATGACATAAAACTACCTGTTATGTTCTGTTTCTGTTAGGAGAACTGTCATCTTTTGAGAAAGGGTACATTATGGGAGGGGAAGTGGGGAGGACTGCATTTTATAGGTTGTTTATAGAAATAACTTTGGCTTAAGCACATAATAATGTTCTTTGTTTCTATCATTAGATGGAAAGAGTTCCCTGGTTATGACTAAGAAGTTGATTTTAGAGAAACAAGCATGTTAAAAATTTAACAAATTTCAACTAATTACCAAGGAAATAAATTCTGCTTTACTGATAATTACATTAGAAACTAGAGAAAAGAAAACTTCTCGAAATGCAATGTTTCAAGATGTGTCTGAAGTATGTAGGGGTGAAATATCATGGCATCTATAATTTACTTTAAAGTACTTTAACCCACTGAGCCACCCAGGCACCCCTACTTTAAAGTAGTTTAGTGAAAAGTATCTCGATAGAGCAAATATGGTAAAATAGTAATAATTACTGAGACCAGGTGGTAGGTACATGGGTATCCATATGCTACTATTCTCTCTACTGTATGTTTGAAATTTTTCCTGGTAAAACATTTTAAAAAATTTAAATTGTTTTGACAATATTCTCAGTAGGCAAGTCAGAACAAAATGCCCTTCCCTATCAAAAGCCCAGAATTTTCGACACCAAGAATCTTGAGTACTAAAAGGAAAAATTATTTATGATGTGGGTCTTAATTTGAAAAGTACATATGAATTATTATGATACCATAGTCATAGAATAATTTACTACCTAAATCCTGAAAACAATGCATTACTCTGTTTTTCTTTACATTTTTGCCCTGATTATTTCCATTCTGAATTAGAAAGAACTTGAAAGAGGGTGTGATAACTTCTCTAATATATTTAAGAAGCAGGATCAAATAGGCTTATTCTTTTCATAATTCAATCTTCACTAAATAAAAAAATCTAAAGGAATTTTACTTCTCAAAAATGAATGTCCTCCTTAATAAACCTCATATAATTTTAAAAACTGAGAATGTACATGGCTTCCTTAAAGTTATATTTGTCATGCCAAATTAAGTCTGACCTTTCAATGTTAACATTTTAGTTAATATTCAAGAAAACATTACTTCTACAGCTTCCTCCAACTTCTGCCTAACCATCCTGGCTGAGTAATGTTTAAAAAGTAATAAAAAATTATGAAAAACTAAGGAAAAACTGTCTAATTGTATCCTTAAGTGTACTGGTATCTCAGGAAGTATCAAATCTCACCTTTCATTGCCTAAATATTACATTCTAAAACCCAGGGGGAAAACAGTATTTATTTAAAAGTCAAACTGCAAAAATGTCTCTTTTCTTAATTCGGAATAGCTACATAATTTTCAGATACAAGCTTTATGAATTTAGTAAGTGATTAACAGCTCTCCTATACAGTAACAATTTTATATTAACTTTTACAATGACCACTAGTGAGCACTTATGTGTCATATACTGAACGCTGCCTAAGTGAAAACCTTGAAATCAAATCCTATAAAACACTCCTTTGAGGCAGATACTTGGTATAGGGGTTTCTGTAGCACATTTTGAGAAATAAGTGGCAGAGTGGGCAAGGGCACTGGCTTAGATTTCAAAACACCTGGTTTCCAAGTTTAGCTCTGTCACACTTAATTAGCTGTGTGGCTTTTGATAAGTTATTTCAACTCTCTAAACCCTATTTCCTACTTTGTAAAATGAGGGTGATAACTCTTACCTTCAGTTAGTAACAAAATTAAATGAGACAGTGCTTACAAAGGGCAAATCATAAATAACAGTAAAATCAAAACTGGACTTAACAGTAATCACTTGGCAGTGCTTTAGATAAATAGCATTATTCTCCCCCAACACAGCCATAGCTGCTCTTGTTCCATCCACGAGCAAAAATTTTCAAAAGGCTATTTCCTTAATTCTCTGAAATCCTCTGAATCCTCTGAAATCACACTTTAGAAGGAACCCCGCTATCTCAATGTTCTTAGCATTGCAAACCAGCAAATCTCCTAACATCACTATACTGTTATATAAATTATGTAATAAATGTGAAATGATTTTAAATTCTTACGGTCTTATTTTCTTTTCCATATTCTTCTGTTGTAAATATCAATTGTTTATTAATTTCATCCATACTGATTAGTGATCGTGTTTTGATGAAGTGTTGGAAAGAGACAGCCTCCACATATTCCTGCAGTCCTGAAATACCAACCAAGAAAATGACTAAGAAACAACCACTGAATTAGTCAGATTGTCATCAATAAAGAACTTCAAATTGCCCATCACCTAGTTCAACAAGAGCTTAATGAGGGAGGCACCTGAGTGTCTCAGTTAGTTAAGTGTCCGACTCTTGGTTTAGACTCAGGTCATGATCTCACAGTTGTGAGATGAAGCCCTGCATCAGGCTCTGCACTCAGTGTGGAATCTGCTTCAGATTCTCTCTTCTTCTCCCTCCCACTTGCTCTCCCTCTCTCTCTCAAATAAATAAAATTTAAAAAAAAAAATAGCTTAAAGGATGCGGACTCTAATGGTAACACTGGATTCAATACTTAGACTACATAGAATTACTTGAGATAAATGGTAGGTGTTAGTACTGAACACAACAAACATTTTTGACACTGAACTTCACAGACCACTCAAATATAAATGCACCCAAGCTCTTTCTACCTCACGGGCCTTTATAGTCTTAAAAATCTACACTCCTTCCTACGGAGAAATGTTAAAGATACTTAGGAAAAAAAAAAATGTTTAAAGAATTTAAGAAAATGCTATTATAAAAACTCTTTAAGCTGTAACAGAAACTACACACTGGATTGTTTTTTGCTCCCTGAAGCAGCAAAACAAATAATGTTTTAATCAAACGAGGCAAAAATCAAACATAATTTGGATCGTTCTTGAAATTTTAATGGCAAAAAACACTATATAATACGGAATTAAGTGTCAAAATACTGGTTTTTTTCCTTCTACTCCAAAATGGATCGAAGAACAGATAACTCTTTTCTGCTTTAGTAATTTAAGTTTAAAAAAACAAACAAACAACCTAATGAGCATACAATTTTGTACCAGATCTAAGTTCTACAATATTAACACTGAAATAAATACAAATTTTGCTAACAGTCAAAAAAACAGTATTATAAATACTTTCTTCTAGTGTTTTTAAAAAACTAAATTCTCTACCTACAATTTTCAATGTTATTTTATTACAGCATAATCCATAAAGTGATATTTACAGGGAAAAAGTATTTCTTAAAATGACTGTCATTACTGTTAAGAAACTGTCTTAGTATTCTTTGTAAAACCTTTGTTGTAGGGGCGCCTGGGTGGCTCAGTCGTTAAGCATCTGCCTTTGGCTGGGATCGAGCCCGACATCGAGCCCACATCAGGCTCCCTGCTCTATGGGAATCCTGCTTCTCCCTCTCCCATTCCTCCTGCTTATGTTCCCTCTCTTGCTATCTCTCTGTCAGATAAAGAAATAAAATCTTTAAAAAAAAAAAAAAAGGCTTTGTTATAAGAACAAAAAGAATTCTTACTACAGAAGGAAAACTCAGAACTGAGTAGAATCATCACACTCAAGCTATCTCTCTCACACTTCTTGTGAAGAGCCCTCCCGGCGCTGACACTAAAAGTCAGGCTTAGCAGCAACGTTATTAAGACTCCCCCCACTGGGTATCATCACATCAAATGCCACGTAACGGCCAAAGAAACAAAGGGAAGTGGATGACCTGGTTTTGATAGCGGTAAGAGGAAACTACTAAATGAAAATATCCTGATTCATTTTGAGCCACAAGTGATGTTAAAGCAAGGTCAGAGACTGGTGCCTTCAGCAGACAGAAAAGGACATGATAGAATAGGACACTGTTTCATAAACCATAACATGCTGAGAAATGAAACAATAAAGTTAAGTTTAACAGAACAGATAACATCTTTTACATTAACAATAAAAAATATTTGTGTAAAATTTTCATTTTCAGAAAAGGTGACCGCCCAATTCTCTTTCCCAAAGACAATCTGTACTTCTCATTTCCTTCCAGAAATAACTTCGCGCACACAAAAGGGAAGAACAAAACCTAAGGACCACTCGTTGCATCTCTGAATAAGCTTTACTATGGTCAGCTCTTATGAGTGAGCTAAACAGAAAATATGTGCACGAAGGATATGAATATGTGCACAAGGTTAGTCATCATTATCATTACAGCAAAAAAGTAGAAAAAGTTTAAAAGATCAATCATCGATGTCACTTGTCCATTTACTGTCTCTCAGTTCCACTATTTCAGATAACGGAGGTGGACCCTAAAACATGTCAGCTGGCACAGTATTAAACTTTGCTGGTAGAGAGCACTGGAAGGAAAGCAAAGGACAAGAAAGCTCTCTTCCCGGTTCTCACGTGTCCCTCCTAGCAGCCTTCTCCATGTGAGGCAACCAGCTGCTTGAGGTGGCCAGTAGCACACGGCATTTCCTTGAGAGCTGCTTCCCAATGAGCCACCACCACTTTGGGCAAGGCGTTTGAGAATTCTGGAAATTCTGGAAATCAGCTCAACACCTCAGCAGACTTCTCTGCCATCCAATGGGCCATGCCTTCAAGGGGTGAGGGAGGGCGGGGGTGAGAGGTATAACCCTTCTAGATTTGCTTCTTTTTTGAATGCCCTGCCTTAGCTCTGGGGTAGTGGCTGCCCTCTCTGAGATTCCTATACTTTTTAGAATAGACTTTTGCTCTTATCAGGTAACCCCCTGCACAGTTCATCCTTATATTAAACTTGCCCTATTCAAATTACTGTGCAGCTTGTTTCCTGTTTGGACCCTGTGAATATAACAGGGAATTAGGAAAATAAATAATGATATTACTTCTCCTTAACATCCATCACTACAGAGGAGGTATTCTATCTTTTGAGACTAGTCGCTGTCTCTATGATCAGGATAAAGATACAACCCCAGCAGGAAGCTTGAAATGGATCCCACCTTCAATGTTCCACCTTGTGTTTTCTATCAGATGCTAATGGTCAGCATTCAAACATGCTCAGATCTCTCCTACCTATTGGACCTCTTTCCTTCCAACTACTGCCCCATCTCTCTTCTCCCCTTCAGAGCTAAATTTCTTGAAGTAGCTCGCTACAACATTTCTCAATAACCTCACCTCACACTTCTCAGCCTACTTCATCCTACCCTGAGCCCATCTCTACACACCAGCTATCCTGAAGATTACACTATTTAATAAAGTTAAGGGACATTTTCTCAGTCTCAATCTTAGCAGCAGTCAGCATTTTGACCACTTTAAAGGAGAAATTCTTTGTGGTTTGTTTTTGTTTCTTAAGATTGTATTTATTTATTTGAGAGACAGAGAGAAAGCACGGATGAGCAGGAGGCAAGGGGAGAGGCTGCAAAACAGACTCTGCACTGAGCAGGGAGCCCCACAGAGAAACTGATCCCAGCACCCAGGAATCATGATCTGAGCACCGAGATTATGACATGACCCCGCACCCTAGGAGGAATTCTTTAAACGAGTTTCTGTTTGGTCCCTCTGATAGCATCAACTCCTAATTTCTATTTTTTCTACCTCTTTGGCCAGATCCTCTTACTCTCTGCATCGATTAGTCCCAGGCTCTCTCAAATTCACCTACACCTGGCTTCAATTACTCCTGCCATCCCTCAACTTTACATCTCTAGCTTAGAGTCCCATATATCCAAATACATACTTGACAATCTCATCAGAGGGACTTCAAAATCACAATCTTCCTTCCAAATGCAGTCCCCCTCTTTGTTTTGCCAATTCTGAGGCCTTCCCTGCACCCATTTTTTGACCTGTCATCCATTCTTATACCACTGAATGTTTGTCCTTTTAATAAAGAACAGTCACCACATCACTTCCTTGCTTAAAGCCCAAATAGCTTTCCATGGCTCTGAGAATACAGAGCAAAATCATTAACACAGCCCAATAAGACGCTGCTCAATTTTCCCCCACCTCACTACCTATACCAGCCTCAACCCATGCCATAGGCAAATTATAACTCGTAAAAGGTTAAATTTCAAAGATGGGTACACAAACCCGTATTTGTAAAATGTCAGAATTGTTCTTAAAATCCTTAAAAAATTCAACAAATGCACAAGACTTACATGTATTCTGTAATATGAATTTCCCTACAGTTAATATAAATCACTACTTCAGTATTTCCAGGTATAACCTGTCCCCAAATTCCTAGGGTTGGCTTACATTTCAGGGCCATGTTAAGCAAAAACAGCAGTACTTTCAATATCAGAATCAAACACAAGTGGCAAGGTGCTTATTCTACACATGTTTACTGATAGGGATGGGAGAGAACTGTGACTCTAACATGCATCAGTTGAAGGTGGCAACATAAATTTTCCTGAACCTTCAAGCTAAGGCTCTCAAGGACATTGCCAAGCAATCAATGTCTTGGATTAATGGGTCTAAGTAAGTGAAAACTTGAAGATGGAGGATAATCACATCTATACACCTATAAACCTCGAGCTGGCTTGATGGTCAAGATATGAATTCCTGGGCGCCTGGGTGGCTCAGTTGGTTAAGCGACTGCCTTCAGCTCAGGTCATGATCCCAGAGTCCTGGGATCGAGTCCCACATCGGGCTCCCTGCTCCACGGAGAGTCTGTTTCTCCCTCTGACCTTCTCCCCTCTCATGCTCTCTCTCACTGTCTCTCTCTCAAATAAGTAAATAAAATCTTAAAAAAAAAAAAAAAAAAGATACGAATTCCTATGTGCAATTCAAGGTAGAAGATATCAGAAGTGAAGTTATCACTTAAATTGAACCAGCCTCCTCTCTGTTCTCCTATGACAATACTGTACATAATGGTTAATCTTGTATGTCAGTTTGGCTCACTACGGTGATCACTTGCTTGGTCAAACATCAGTCCAGATGTGGTTGTGAAATATTTTTTAGATGTGATTAATATTTAAATCAATAAGACTCTGGTCTTACTGATCACCCTCCATAATGGCGGTGAGGAGAGGCTGTTCATCCAGTCAACTGAAGGCCTTAAGAACGAAGATTAAGTTTTTCCAAAGAAGCAGCAATTCTGCCCCAAAACTGCAACAGAGGAACCTCACCTCTATTTCCAGACTGCGGAGTTCAGATTCGAGCCTGCAACACCGATTCATTACTGACATTCCAGTCTACCAGTCTTTTCTGGAAATTTCATATTTGCTAGCCCCCACAATCACAAGAGCCAATTCTTTAAAATATATAAATCGATTCCTTACTCGCTCTCTCTCCTGCTTCTCTGGAGAATCTCTAGTGTGAAGTGGTAGAATGGCATACCTGGTAAGGCAGAATGCTTCAGCTGAATGCACATAACATAAATGTGTACAGAGTACAAAACTTTGGTCATATATATACTATATGCAGTATAGTTCAGTATAAATTAACAAAAAAACCACCAATGGAAAATAGGGAAAAGGTGGTACTTAATACAACATCAAAAGGATTCTGACCCCCTAAGCTTAGTGGCTTAAATCATTCTAGTGGGGACAAATATTGCTGCATTGCACTATTTTGCTTATAAACACTGGCAAGGGCAAATTCTGTCTAAGAACTTGATCCTGTTCAGGACCAAAATTCCAGGACCTACTTCATGATGCGTAAGGATAGCATCCCAGAGAAGATGTCCCTTTGTTTAAGATTCCTTTAAGGACTGTTGGGACATGCAAGGGTAGACATGGAGCTAAATGCAGAATAGGGACCATACAGCTGAAATGCCTTGCATAATCACAGAGAAATAATTTTAAGTTCCAGAGTTCAGCTACAGAGGGAGAGGGGGACAAACAGTGAATACAGCAAACCAGTATTATAAAAATTATTCCTGATTCTTAATGAACTTTAATCAAGATGCTATCTACAGGAGACTATATGGTAAAACAACACTCCTCTGTGAATGGAAAAAAATATTTGGCTGAATTCATTAGTTGTCCAACTGTTTTATCCAGTTGAGCTAATCGAAAGCATGGAAAACGGTTCCAGTGAATACATTCTTAAAATGATTTGTAGTTAGCAAAATCCACTAAGTACAACCAACCTCCATGCCTGCCCTTCAGTTGTAAAACAGAAGTACTAGACACAATGATCTCTATGGTAATTTTCAAATTCAGAATGGCAGGAACTATTCTTCCAACTAAAATGTCAAAAAAAATTAAAAAAACACACACACACAAAAACCCCGTTTAGTAAAACTAAATGATATGGCAATTAAGTAGAACGGTCATTTGCTCCTGGAACAAAGCACTGCTGAATGACATAGAGATGAGCAGTGTGCTGTTGCTCAAATGTTTGCATTCTTACACATAAATGCATATGAAATAGAATTAAACTCACCCAATAGGGTAAAAACATAAAACTTCCCATTTTAAGTGGGTATTTTTAAGTGCATAGTTCCATGGCAGTCATTCACACTGCTGTACAACCATCACCAACATTTCCAGAACTGTGTTCTTACAAAACTGAAACTCTATACCTGCTTTTAAATATATTATTTTTAATTTATTTGACAGAGAGATCACAAGTAGGCAGAGAGGCAGGCAGAGGGTGGGGGAAGCAGGCTCCCTGGCAAGCAAAGAGCCCGATGTGAGGCTCGATCCCAGGACCCTGAGATCATGACCTGAGCCGAAGGCAGAGGCTTAACCCACTGAGACACCCAGGCGCCCATGAAACTATACCTGTTAAACAACTCTCAATCCCCTTTCCCTCAAGCCCCTAACAACCATCATTCTTCTGTCTCTGGATTGGCCTACTCTATGCATCTCACAGAAGGGGAATCGTAAAGTATTTATCCTATCGTGACCAGCTCACTTCAGTTAGCACAATGCCCTCAGGGTTCATCCATGTGGTAGACTGTGTCAGCATTTTCTTCCTTTTTAAGACTGTATAGCATTCCACGGTACGGCCATGGGATGTTTTGTTTACCCATTCATCCATCAATGGACACTTAGGTCACTCCCACCCTTTGGGTATTACAAATAATGCTGCCATGAACATGAGTGTACAAATATCTGCAGAAGTCCCTGCTTTTCATTGTTTTGGAGTGAATATCAGAAGCCTCCAACAAGACTTTCTAAAAATATAAATAAAGTATGAGTAGTAGCTTACTAAGTCCCGAGTGTTAGTTATATGTAAGCTAACATATCTGGTATTTACATCCACCTTTTTCATGTATATTATAACCTCACATGACTAGGCTATTATCCTTCCTTTAGAGATAAACTGAAGCTCAGAGTACCTTAAAAATTAAGAAATTCGCCCATGTCACAAAGTAAAAAAAAAAAAAAAAATCTAATTCAAATGTTCATATCCTTCCCACCACCTTAACTGCTTCTTTACAGTCAATTCCATATAAAACCTAATGAATTTTTTTTCACTTTTTCTCCCACTAAATCCCCAGTTCAACTATTCTCCATGCTCTGCTCAACTTTATTCTCTAGTCTCTTAGACCACATACTTTCATGACTCCATGCTATTCTGTACCTAAGCTGTCTTCTCTCAAATCCTTTTTACCTATTAAAAAAAAAAGGTTTAAATGTTCTGATATGCCCAGTCAAGGAAGCACTCATTTCTTCCTACCATTTACATAAAACCTACAACTTCAGATACATGTTTCAGCCAGCTCTGAGTTATGAACCCCTATTTTTGCACCAGAGTTTTGAAGGAAAGAATGACACCTTTACAACCTTCTCCTTTCCCCACTCCCAAAAGTACCTTAAGAAGAGACTCAAATGTTTAGAAAAAAAAATTTTTTTTTAAGATTTTTTTCTTTATTTATCTGACAGAGATCACAAGTAGGCACAGAGGCAGGCAGAGAGAGAGGAGGAAGCAGGCTCCCTACAGAGCAGAGAGCCCAACGCGGGGCTCGATCCCAGGACCCTGGGATCATGACCTGAGCCGAAGGCAGAGGCTTAACCCACTGAGCCAGGCGCCCCAAATGTTTAGAAAATTCTTTAAAATAATTTCTCTGTGGTTCTTCCTCACTAGTTTGATAGAACTGTAAGTGCTATGACAAAAATATTTTAAAATCTGGTGTTCAAATGTTCAGAATAATCTAATTATACTAAATTTATAGTACTTTGGATTTAAGTCCTTAATGGAAAGAAATATTCTTACAAGATTGAAGTTCAAACTGATGAAGTTCAGAATCAGAGGTCTTAAAGTTTTCTGATTTATTTTTTATGGGAAAAAAAGGCGGGTAGAGAAGAGCCTTCAAAATTCATCTGTGGTGTCAATCTACATAAATATGGACGGCTGGCGAACATTCCATTTTCAAGTATATCTAAAGTCATTATATAAGTTGTCTTTAGAATGTGTTTGATTCAAGTTACTTCAGAGATGAGGTGGCCATTACTGCTCCATGGTAAGTAGGTTTCATGATATAACACATACAAAGTTCAAGGACATCTGGCCCCAAACACTGAAAAGCAGTTTTGGTCACATCTAGGTAAAAGGATGTTTAAACAAGTTATGTTTCAACTTGATGAAAAGGACATCCGCTATTTTCAGTGAATAATCCCCAAGGTGAAAAATTTCAACCTACTGCCATATTCCATCAAACAATGTCTTCCCCTTCTGCTTTTACCTTGGATGAAATCCAATTAGAATTATTTACAGAATCAGCTGCCAGTAAGAGAGAAGTCTGTAGATTGCTTTTATGTAATTTGTTATTTTTCTCCTTGTTCCCCTATTAGAACATATACAAGGAAACCCAATTAAAGACTTCTGATTATTTTTACTTATTCTTATAATACTTAAGCAATATACATCCAGTCCAAATCTCCATCAAAAACCATATATAAAGGTAAACAGACAAGACAGAGGTTTCATTCTAAATTCAAATTTTGTACTCAACTACTTTTTTCAGGCTTTCAGTGTTTTAAAAAATTGCTTGCCATATGACCCAGCAATCCCACTCCTTGGTATATCCCCAAGAAACTGAAAGTAGAGGCTCACACAAAGACTTGTAGACAAATGCAGCACTGTTCACAATAACCCAAGAGTAGAAACGACCCAAATGTCCGTCAGCTGATGAATGGATAAACAAAATGTGGTATATATGTAATGGAATATTATTTAGCTTTAAAAAAGAATAAAGTGGTTGGCTGGTTTTTTTTTAAAGATAGCTCTATTTTTTTTATTTATTTGTCAGAGAGAGAGAAAGCGTGCACACACTAACAGGGGGAGTGGCAGGCAGAGGGAGAAGTAGGCTCCCTGCTGAGCAGGTAGCTGGATTCGGGACTCGATCCCAGGACCCTGAGATCATGACCTGAGCCATCCAGGCATCCCAAGAACAAAGTTCTGATACATGCTACAACATATATGAGAGCCTTGAAAACATTACGGTAAGCGACAAAAGCCAGACACAAAAGGCCACATACCTAATATGCTTCTATTTATATGAAATATTCAGAAGAAGCAAATCCATGGAGACAGAAAGTAAATTAGTGGTTGTCTAGACTTGGGTGTAGTGGCATGGGAGAAGGAAGACGGGGAGTAACGGCGAACGGGTAAGGGGTGTCCCTTTGGGATGCTGAAAACGCTCCGGAATTAGACAATGGTAACAGCTTTACAACTGTAATTACAGTAAAAACCACTGCATTATAAAACTTAAGTGGGTTAATTTTATGATGTATAAATCGTATGTCAATTTTTAAAACTGCATTTATAACTATTTTTAAGAACACCACTTCAATTTTTTCAGAAGTTAGCTCTATTAGATCACTGAAATGTTAAAGTCAGATCCAGGTTTAAGTCACATGCCACTTTGCTAAAATGAATCTACCTGCAAATACGTGAATTATACACTGAAAATACATCCATAAGTCTTGGCTTTGTAAAATACATGCAATTTTACTACCAACAGTAAAACCTAAGCACAATTTCACTAATTCGAATTTTGTCTAATTTGGATATCGTCCATTTGCGCATGGCTTTTACTTTAAAACTGAAGAGTGCACGCTGAAAAAGTATGACAGAGATCTTAACCCAAAATGAAAATGAATTTTAAAATTTAGCATACTCTGGGGTGCCTGGGTGGCTCAGTGGGTTAAAGCCTCTGCCTTCGGCTCAGGTCATGATCCCAGGGTCCTGGGATCGAGCCCCGCATTCGGGCTCTCTGCTCAACGGGGAGCCTGCTTCCTCCTCTCCCTCTGCCTGCTTGTGATCTCTTGTCTGTCAAATAAATAAATAAAATCTTTAAAATTTAGCACACTGTTACAGATTAATTCTGCTAAATTCCAGAAGGGGAGTAAATAAACATTTGTTAACAGTTACATGCCAAAGAAAATAGGAAATGCTTTCCATAAACATACCTCATTTAGTTTTCAATACAACCCATGAGGCAGTTATTCCTGTCCCCACATAACAGATGAGGAAGCTGAAATTCAGACAGGTTGTATGCTGTGCTCCAAGGTTAAAAATCTAAAGAGTATCAGAGCGAACACATAAACCCAGGTGTGTTTGACAACACTCTCTTTCTACCTCAGCTCAGTGAGTAAGTTTTATCTGTTTAAATAGCAAACCTGAATGAGTTGAAAAGTTAATAGTAATCTGGGGATCTTCTAAATCCCTCCAAGCTGACTCTGCTAGTACCAAAGAATCATGGTCTCTTCCTATCTCACTTAATCACTATAGTAATCCCTTAAACGTCTCCTGTCAGCATTTTCAACTCCTTTGTTCCTTGCAATGATGTTCGAGATATTTTAACAAGAACATAAATTATTATATAAATCCATATTAATCCCAAATTCTAGATAGACTCTTTTATTGTCTTACTACATTAAGCTATATTTATTTAAAAACTGCTTACCAGGGGCGCCTGGGTGGCTCAGTGGTTTAAGCCTCTGCCTTCAGCTCAGGTCATGATCTCAGGGTCCTGGGATCAAGCCCCACGTCGGGCTCTCTGCTCAGCAGGGAGCCTGCTTCCCCCTTCTCTCTCTCTGCCTGCCTCTCTGCCTACTTGTGATCTCTCTCTATCAAATAAATAAAAAATCTATAAAAAAAATTTTAAAAAAAAAACTGCTTACCAAGTGCTATAAGACAGAAGTGTAAGTTACTTACCAAATCATTTCTTGATTTTTTTTTTTTAAAGATTTTATTTATTTGTTTGAGAGAGAGACAGTGAAAGACAACATGAGCGAGGAGAAGGTCAGAGAGACGCAGACTCCCCATGAAGCTGGGAGCCTGATGCAGGACTCAATCCCGGGACTCCAGGATCACGACCTGAGCTGAAGGCAGTCGCTTAACCAACTGAGCCACCCAGGTGCCCCAAGATTTTATTTACTTATTTGACAGACAGAGATCACAAGTAGGCAGAGAGGCAGGCAGAGAGAGAGAGGAAGCAGGCTCCCTGCTGAGCAGAGAACCTGATGCGGGGCTCCATCCCAGGACCCTGAGATCATTACCTGAGCTGAAGGCAGAGGCTTTAACCCACTGAGCCACCCAGGCGCCCCCATTTCTTGATTTTTAGATGCTAGTTGAAAGGTCTTTCTAATCTGTCTTTCTCTAGCTAAAGGAAACCACTGAGGCAAGATTTGATATTGGGAACATCATCAAGCTCTTCCCATGATTTTCTCCATTTCGATGAGTCATTCAGTGACCGGGGATCCTGCCTATGTGGGGATTCACAGGCCTGTCTCTACCTCTACTCTCTCTACTACTCATCAAATCTCTGTTCCTCTCTCATCATCCTCACTCTAGCTACTGAGATATAAATAAAGGGGATAGAAGGGAAAAAAGGAGAAAGGTTTGGAAGTCACTTATTGGGTGGGAGAGGTGTGCTGTCCTTCACTCATTCGGTAAGACCCAGGGCAGATTCCTTCCCCCAGACCCCTCCCCTACTGCAGAGCCACTCCCCTCACCATCAGAGGGTATGTCTCAACTAAAGCAAAGCTCTCCTGAACCTACCTCAAAGACTATTACTGCAACCTGAGGAAATATGCTTTGCATGAAACACCTGTTTAGATCCCTGCTTCCTGGCAGACTTCCCCCAATGCTATCAGCTGTCCTCTTGGGGCATTTCTGCGGAGGTTTACATAAAGGGGCCACAGCTCAGCTGCACAGCACAAGTGCCCCCAGCTCTACCTCTGAACTTAGCTCAGAGCAACTCCCCCATCTCCCCACCCCGGAATAACATTAATTTTGCACTCTTTGCCCCCTAGCTGCGTTGCACAAAACCAGAAAGCAAGTCATGGGCTAAACTACATACATCCCCCAAATTTATCTGTTAAAGCCCTAACCCTAGTAACTCAGACAATTAATTCAACCTGACTGGTGTCCTTGTAAGAAAAGGAAATTAGCACACTGAGACAAACACCAAGGGGGCACCTGGGTGGCTCAGTGGGTTAAGCCTCTGCCTTAGGCTCAGGTCATAGTCTCAGGGTTCTGGGATCGAGTCCCACATCGGGCTCTCTGCCCGGCAGGGAGCGTGCTTCCTCCTCTCTCTCTCTCTGCTTGCCTCTCAGCCTACTTGTGATCTCTGTCAAATAAATAAAAATCTAAAATCAAACCAACAAACAAACACACACCAAGGATGCCCGTGCGTGGAGGAGAGACAATGCGAGCACAAAGAAAGACAGGAGCCATCTTTAAACCAGAGAAAGTCCTCAGAAAAACAACAATCCTGCCTAATGGACTTCAAGGATCCAGAAATGTGGAAAAGGAAATTTCTACTGTTTAAGCCACCCAGTCTGTGGTGCTTTACTATGGCAGCCCTAACAAACTACTGTAGTATCTTGGATCTATAGTGTTTGGCTTAGGAGATACCCCAGATATGCGGAAATTTGTATTATGTATTGACTTTGCTACTCACCACAGTTGGTAATACACTACTGACCAAGAGACACGGAAGTATTCTTTTCACAATCAAAATGGCCATAGTCTATTGAGCTGAGTATCTTGTCCTACCTCTCCCATTGTCATCTGCTGTAACTAGTTAGCAAAACCCTAACCACAAATTAAATTTTTACCTCATTCACTTATATTGCTATATAGAAAAGATCAAATTTAGTCATCAGGTAAACTTTCAGAAATGATTAACAATCACAATAAATGTCTCTGGTTAAGGTCCCACTCCCATTCCCCCTCACAGTCCTTCTATTATCTTCAGTCTCCCATCAATTCCAAACCACTGCCCCACCTCCCATCCCTCCTCTCTTAGCACACAACTGTCTACCTCCCTATCCATCCTTAACTGCCCATCTCCGAAGAGGTGGCTGTCCTCTCCTTTAAGGTATGTCAATTCACCTAAGCTCTAGATCTCACCCTCTCCTGGTTTTTCTGGGATCCGATTCTGTCAAATATTCTATCCCCTTTAGTTAAAGTTCCACAGGACCCAGTCTTTGATTTCTTGCCACCCTATACTCTCCTTGAACAATTTTATTCATGTCTGTAAACCCAACAACAGCTTATAAGCCAATGACTCTGAGGCTGAAACTGAAGATCAGTCCTGCATTGTTATCATCAGCTCTCTAGACCCTATATCCAATTGCCTATTAGGCAACTACTTGGATGCCCCATAATTTCCAAGTAATCATCCCAAACCCATTCCACATTCCAGTTTTCTTCTCTTAAATAATGCCCTCATTCAACCAGCTAGCCCAACCAGAAACCCAAAGGTTGCCCTGAGACTATTTCCTTCCTCTTGCACATTTAAAAAACCATATCCTAAAAGCATGCTCTTTCCTTTTCATCCCCATGGCTAACACCAGCCTGGGGGCTCTGTTCATTTCACACCTAGAATGACCACCACAGCCTCCTTACTCACCTCCCTGCTTCTAGCCTTCTTCCAAATAAATTATGAGGGTGGCATAAAAGAAAGGCACAGACCTGAAATGAGGCTGACAAGCTAACTCAGTCTCATTGGCTGTTTGAATGAAGGTCATTTATTAACTTTACTGCACTTCAACTTCTATTTGTGAAGAACGGATATCTACCTACACTGCAGGACTTATATGGAATAATGCATCAGTATTGGGACAAGGACCCTCTGAAACTGCCGAATTAAACTGAAGTGAGAATAACTAAAATAATAATGAGGGCATTATCTTTGAAAAATAAAGTTCACAATGCATCTTCTATCATTTATCTTTAAAAAAAAAAAAGAATGAAGGTGATTAATTTTTGTTAGACAACATTTTCTAACTTCTTTAAAGAAATCAGTGGTTTCTCTGTTACTGTTTTCTTTGCAGTGTATTAACTCATATTAAAAGAGGCCATTCTTTTGAAATGTTACCCTGGCCCAACATGCACTATAATTCTAAGTAATGACAAATTATATTAATGGAACACGACCGTTTATCCTACTAAGGCATATTAAATTAAAATAGTCTGTCATAGAATAAGCAGCTTTTTGACTTCGTGCATTCACACAAAACTAAGAAAGAAGCTGTCCCTTTCATGCTCACTACTTAGCTCCATCTTTATCAACTGACAGACCTCAGCTCAAAAAAGGAGCTTTCTCAAAAGGATTTCAGAAAAGCAATAGGAATGAATGTTCAAAAGTGAAAAGAGAAACTAGGCTAGCAGACCTCATACTTGAACAGTCCAAGTTGTAGGAACCAGACATTTATCTAGAAGAATGTTTACATTACAGAAACGGAGTTTCTGTAACCATGAAAATACCTACAGAGATTTTTCTCATGGTCCTACTATTCACCATAGGGGTCTGTACTACAATATACACTTACTAAATTGTGATTTTGTTTTAAAAGATTTTATTCACCCATTTGACAGTGAGAGAGAGCATAAGCAGGCAGAGCGGCAGGCAGAGGGAGAGGGAGAAACGGGCTCCACACAGAGCAGGGGAGCTCAATCCCTGGGATAGTGACCAGAGCTAAAGGCAGATGCTTAGCTGACTGAGCCACGCAGGTGCCCCTAAATTGTGATTAAAATAGTCAGGAAAATGTATACTGAACCATCTCACATTTAAATGCAAATTTAAACTGTATCCATTTTACTTATAGTACCAGTATCTTTACCCAGATATAGGATCAGAGATACTCAAGTAAAAGTCTTTGGCTTTGGAAAAAACAATTATAGATTATTAGTAGTATTATTATATTAGAGTATTATTAGTATTATAGTAGTATTATTATAGTAATACTAGCTATCAGAGAAGAGGTGGTCTAGCAGAAAATGTATCAGCAGATAAATCAGATTTCAATTCCAATACCATCACTAAGCTCATTTAGAAAATAAGGTAGCAGGACTAGGTATCCTCTAACCATTCTTTCAGTTATAAAATTATTCTCAAATTAGGTAAATGAATGTTTTCAAACAAAATTAAAATATATTCAGAAAAAAATTTTAAATCCATCATCCTGCATATATACCCGGATTTTCCACTAAACCAAATGGACATCAAATTGCCATACTGGGCAGGAAAAAAACTGACTATTCACCGAACACATTTCATTACCCTGGCATAGGAAGAGATGGTATTTCTCATTCTCCCTTGAAGTTAGATGTGGCCATGTGACCCGCCAAAAAAATGTGGGCAGATGTGATCTATCTTTTGCAGGGATAAAAACCTCAGGGATCACCCTGCACCCTTCTTTCCCACAACCCACAGGCTTTATTTTGATGCCCTAGCTCATTGTGGAAACCATGTATTGATAATACCAGAGTCCCCATGACCCTGGGTCCCTGAAAGACTAAGCTGGCAGAGCTCACGCAAACTAGCACCACAAAGCCTGGACTTTACAGTGAGAAAGAAACAATTTCTGCTTTGTTAAACCACCAAAACATCATGGTTTATTCATCTATTTCAGTTCTTAGCTTTATCTTAACTAACATCTCTAGTATAATGAATCTCATGTATAAACAGATAAATTCAATTTTCAGCTATATCTTTCCCTTCACTAAATTGTTCTTACTATCATTCCAAAGGCTTACGACTCTTTGTATCCTGGTTCATTTCTCAGTGAGCCTTCTGAATTCTGCTAATAGGCTGAACCTGTATCAAATTTCTCTGTACTGATAAAACAAAGTTTAGGATTTCCTGAATATTAATACCGATCCTATTTCTACTATCACGTGTAGGTAATAGCCACTGGAAACAGGTTTTCTTCTGGAAGAAACAAAAAAAGTCAAGGAAAAATTTGCAAAAGTAAATCATCAGATAAAGGATCTGGTTGAACAAAAAAAGAAAAGCCCTTTGAAAATGGTTTTGTTCTTCATTCTGTCAACTTTTATCAAAACCTGTTATTAAACTTTTATAAAAATTAACTTTTTAGAAAAAATTTTATATAAAAATTTTTATAAAATATTATTTTTATTTAAAAACTTTTGTAAAAATTAAACTTTTATAAAAACCTGTTGTTCTGGGGTGCCTGGGTAGCTCAATGGGTTAAAGCCTCTGCCTTTGGCTCGGGTCATGATCCCGGGGTCCTGGGATTGAGCCCCACATCAGGCTCTCTGCTCAGTAGGGAGCCTGCTTCCCCTTCCCCCACCCCACCACGGGCCTGCCTCTCTGCCTACTTGTGATCTCTGTCTCTGTTAAATAAATAAATAAAATCTTAAAAAAAAAAAAAAAACTGTTGTTTTTATCGAAACCTGTTGTTCACATCAGTGAACAACAACAAAATCTGTAGAGACGTGTAGATTCCACTTTCTAATACAGGAAAGAGAGACACTATAACATAAGAAGAAACTTCATAGTTATGTCAGAAGGTTTTAAGTGCTATGGACAAAAAAGAGCAACTAAGAGCTATAATGTGTGCTGGATTTGTAAGGAAAACCCTAACACTGGGGGGAAGGGGACTTAAAGTAAGACTAACCCTTTACTAGGAGTGAGGTTCCAAAGTCAATAGATTAAATTAAATCCATGTGTTAAGAAACCAATGGTACCACTTACTAGTTTATTTTGAGCAAGTTGCTTAACTCCTGTGTAACTCAATTTTCCCACCTGTTTAGCAGTAAGAGTAACATCTATAACTTAGAGATATTGCAAAGGTCATAAAGAATAACAACTTAAAAAAAATGTCTAAGTGGCCCAAAATATCCACTTAACCATCCTTCACATTCCTGAATAGGAGAACTAAAATATTAGCTAGGGTCTGAACTTAGTTATGTGCACCAAAACATCTCAAAATTAAATAATTTTTTTCATTATCAGAGCGATAATAAACTAAACAAAAAATTTTTTTTTCTTTGAGATGAAGAACATTTTCCCCCAACTGTAAATTTTTCAACAAGAGAAAAACACAAAACAAAAACATGACAGAATCCAACATTTTTTTAAGTGACTTATTTCAAGCAACTAATTATTCGTTCATTTGTTTAACCATCCCTTGGGACAATCTGTAATCTACTCCGATAAGAAATGTGTAGAAAACAGACCTAACTTTTTGTTGTTGTTCAATTATTAGGAGAATACTCTACGTTTGAGCGCACACAAGTATCCCTTAGGGAAATGCTCTGCGTGCCATTAGCACTATTCTTAATGAGGAAAAGCACAGAACTCCTTTAGTTCAATGCCAGAATTGTTTTATCTTCAAGTCAAAAGAACAACTATTTGGAGTAACACCAAAACAAGCATTTAACAATTACAAGCAGCAAGCTATTCATAAACATCATATTGTTAATGCTACTCTAATTATAAGTAACCTTATTTTACCAAATAAAATACCTGTCAGCAAAATTTTAAGTCCCAGATACCTCTTTATCTAACTGCTTTATTCCTTAACTTTAAGGGAGAAAAAAAAAAAAAAAACTTTATTGTTTAGGTTTAAAGAATCTCATTTTGTTTTAAGGGCTTAACTAGAGAAAAGTGAGATACAGGGAATCCTTAAATTTTTAAACCATGAATAAGCAATCTTCACAAAAACTTACAAAAAACAGATAAAAGCCTAAAATGGAACTGGTGCTTCCAAAAATCCTCAATGATACACTGAAGAGAGAAAATCTGAAACCTGCTTCCATTTTATTAATGCCCTATCTAAACTCTCTCCAATAGTGCAATGTCTCCTTCCTAAGTGATATTCTATTGACTCAATGAAATGTTCCTTTGTCTTTTTTCTTCATTTCTCCATTTTGTTCTAAAAGCCAAGAGCAACTTTCTAGGTTTCTTTTTATGTCACTACCCATATGGTCCTCGGTCTTGTTTAAAGTCTTTCCTTACCTTTTACTCACAAAGAACATACAAAACAGATGACTGGGAGAAATAAAGCAAATCAACATTGTCCCACCAGAACTTTAAGTTATGAGGATTGGTAGGACTTAACCTTGAACTAATACGGAATTGAGACGTTTAATCTAGACACATCATATGACAAAGCACCAACATCGTGAGGAACATATACCAGTTTTTCCAGAACTACGAAAGTTTTTTAAGGATGGACTAAAGTCAAAAGTGAAGACTACTACAGCCACCTTTTACTGTATGTATTACATTGTCATGAAGTTTTTATAAGATAAGCTTATTGCATGGTGTGACAGAAAAACAATCAAGCTATGGAAGTTACTCAAACTCTTGCCTTTAGTTACCCAAGTTGATGGGATACTTAGAAGCCACAGAATGGGATTTGTTCACTTTGACGCAGTAAGACATTTAGATCATACTGCTCTTCAGATCAAGGACCTTCTAGAAACTGGGAGACCCAACTTGCTCCCCACCAGTGGCCCTTTGGATTATACATGCATACACAGTCATACGTAGCAGGACCACTCTGACTGAAATGTACGTCTGCCACTGATCTGTCTCTAGTATGGTTCAAGCTACTTCCAGCTCATGGGGAGAAACAGCAGCAATGTCCCCAGGATTCCTCATGGCAGTGTAATACTCACGTATCAAGAAATGGTAACACCACTGCTCCTACTTACTGATTTTTCTTAAGTAATCTCTACTCCCAACATGGAGCTTGAACTCAGGAGCCTGAGATCAATAGTCACATGCTTTTCTGAAAGAGCCTACAGGAACCCCAATACCACTCCTGATCTATATCCCTGAAAAGATCTATAACATACCTGCAGCCTAGACATGCCACTTTTGGATTCCAATCAACCCTGAGAACTAACAAGGGGGAACTGGCTGGATGTTCAAGCTCACCTCCTTCCCAATCCACTGCCACTAGAAGAGGCACATAAAAATTTCAGATCTGGCCACCTGGGTAGCTCGGTGGGCTAAAGCCTCTGCCTTCGGCTCAGGTCATCATCCCAGGGTCCTGGGATCAAGCCCTGCACGTCAGCCTCCCTGCTCAGCTCAGCCGGAAGCTGCTTCTCCCTCTCCCTCTGTCTGCCACTCCCCTTACTTGTGCACATGCTCTTGCTCTGTTAAATACATAAATAAAATCTTAAAAAAAAATCTGCCCTAACAAGTGGAAATGTCAGGCTACCCAAGAGAAACCTCATCAAAAGGATTCTGACAAAGAATATCATCAATACGAATGACATAGCTGTTTTCACTGAACATGGCACTTATTTTCACCACAAGACTGCCACAAAGAGATTTATTTTTAAGTTTTATTTATTTAACTAGTCTCTACACACAACATGGGGCTTGAAATCACAACCCCAAGATCAAGAGTCACATGCTCTTCTAAAGACAGCCAGGCACCCCTATACCATAAAGAGATTATTGATATGATCTGATACAAAGAAACACTCTGGGAAAAGGAACTAAGAATTTGTCAATAGTGACTTTATTTAAAAAAAAAAAAGCTATAATTTATATGAAGTACATAAATCTTACATGTGTAACTCAGTGAATTTTTAAGCATGTGCACACTCTGAAGATCACACAGCTAAAAATGCAAAACCACTTCTATCACTCCAGAAGGTTCCCTCATGCCTCTAATCAATAACCCCTGCCCCCAACCTCCACTCCCAGATAACCACTATCCTGCCTTTTGGCTCCTTAGATTAATTTTGTCTCTTTTTCAACTTCACTTAAATGGAATTATATAGTAGATACTCCTTTGGGCCTGCTTATTTGGCCCAACTGAATGTATGTGAGATTCATAGATGCTGGTATGCATGTTTATAATTTTTTATTTGCTATACAGCTATTACACTGTACAAATATATTGTAATTTATTTATCCTTCCTCCTGTTGATGGACATCTTGGGTCATTTTTCAGTTTTAGGATATTATCACTACAGCTGTTACCAGCTTTTTTGCATGTCTTTTGGTGATATAAGCCTCATTTTTATTGCGTACATACCCAGAAGGGATCATGTAGTAGACACATATTTTTAGCTAGATACTGCCAAAGATTTTTTTTTTTTTTAAAGTGGTATTGTCAGTCTTTATAATCTAATCTTGCAGATGAGTAAATGGTATCTCATTTGGCTTTACTTTGCATGACTCCAGTAAATAATGTTCAGCATCTTTTCATATGCCTTTTTAAAAAGCCATATGAATACTCATTTTGAGGCCCACTGAAGTTTTTTGTCCATTTTTTTCTAAAGCAATCTCTACACCCAACTGGAGTTTGAACTCATGACCCAGAGATTAAGAATCACAAACTCTACCCGCTGAGCCAGCCAGGCACCCCTGTCCAATTTTTAAAATTGCCTGTCTTCTTGGTGATCTGTAGGAATTCTTCATAAATTCTCTACATGAGTCCTTTATCCAAGGTATGCATGCGTCTTCTCTCAGGCTTGCCCTTTCACTTTAATATGGTCTTCGGACAAATGACGTCTTAATTTTAATGAAATCCAATTGATCCATTTTTCCTTTATCAGTTAATGCTTGTGTCCTTTCAAAAAAAATCTTTTCTACTACAAGATCACGTATATATTCTCAGGTTTTCTTCAAGAGGCTTATTTTAGCTTCCCCTTCACCCTTCTCAACAGCAGTTACATGTTCTCTCGCAACCCTGCCAAACCTGTCATGTCCAAGGTTTTGCCACGTGACAGCACAAACAGTTCATTAAACCTTGTTTATTATGTGTGCTATTACTTAAAAAAACAAATCTCTGATAATAAATAATAAATGATGATGGGAATGGATCACTTTTGGAAATGTACCAGAATGACTCTTCATACAACTGAGTTTTCACTTTAGTTTCAAATAACACACTCCAGCCTTAACTTGGTTTTACTGATTAGTTAAAAGACATTTTGGGTGGTTGTTGAAGGTGGGCAAAAGTGGGATGTAATGCACAGCATGGCAACTATGGTTGATAACAATAATAACAGATCTTAAAAGTTCATCATAAAAATACAATTCTGTAACTATGTATAGTGATGGATGTTAACTAGACTTCTTATGGTGATCCTTCCACAATACATTCAATGTACACCTAGAACTAATATAACTTTATAAGTAAGTTATACCTCAGCAAAAAAATAAATAAATACACACACACACACACACACACACAAAATAACAGGTGACCCCAGAACACCACAGGTTTGAACTGCAATAATCCATGTATATGTCAATTTTTTTATATAGTTTAGTACTATAAATGTATTTTCTCTTCCTTATAATTTTAGGAACATTTTCTTTTACTTTACTGTTAAGAATACAGTAAATACACTTAATATACAAAATACGTGTTAACAGATTGTTCATATTATCAGTACCACTTCCAGTCAACAGGAGGTCACTGGCAGTTAACTTTTGGAAGAGTCAAAAGTTTTATGTACATTTTTGGCTGTGGGAGGAGTCAGCACCCCCAACCTTTACCCATTGTTCAGGGGTCAACTGTATATATAATTACTAAGCAACAACAAAAGACATCTGAATATTCTACAGGTTGACATTTCTGCAAAACAAGTTGAAATTATAAATGTTCACACTAAAACTGGACACACTGAGCAGGTATCACATAAATTCAATTCTCATGATGAAACATCCAGAGTTCAATGGAATCAACTATTTGATAGAAACAGAGAACTTTCATATACTTCTATAAATATGAATCAACCTCTGACTTTATCTTTTTGAATTATCTGGTATCTCTCCTATCAACGAACTCACATTAAGAAAAGGATGAAAAGAACCAAGCACTTTATATATTTATGTGACTGATTTGTATATATATAAAGTGATTTGTATTTATATAAACCCAGTACTATCCTGAAATTCCAGTATGGAGTCACATCACAAGATGTTCGGTCCACCTGGCTGGGTGATACATCTTTTTTATGAGCCTAATTAAGCTGAATATCAGAGTCACCAGTGAGATACACCCATACTGGGAAGTGAGATGTTCCCTGTGTGAATACACCCTACACGCTCAAGAATAAAGTTCCTTCTGGGGCGACTGGGTGGCTCAGTGGATTAAGGCCTCTACCTTCGGCTCAGATCATGACCCCAGGATCCTGGGATCGAGCCCCATACTGGGCTCTCTGCTTGGCGGGGAACCTGCTTCCCTCTCTCTCTCTCTCTGCCTCTCTGCCTACTTTTGATCTCTGTCTGTCAAATAAATAAAATAAATCAATCTTTTAAAAAAATAAATAAATAAAGTTCCTTCTGTTAGGTCTGTTTTTTCAATGACTTTATTAAAATCTATCAATGACTATTCTACATAACTGGAAAAATAAAGCCAATTAATGTTTCTAGGTTATCTTTATAATTATTATTCCAAAGTCCCAATAACCTTTCACCAAGTGTCAATTAAAATTCATGCAACTCACACGTAAATCATGTAACACATTGGTTTTGTTTTTTTTTAATGTTACCACTGAAGTGAACCAACACTTACCTGTAGTAATGGCTCTATGAAATTGATGCATGTCTTCTCCTGAGAGCTCTTGGGCTACTTGCAATATCTTTTGTCTAACACCATCCAATTTAATTTCTGATTCAGTCAGTATCTCTTCCATATCAGGAGCACTATAATCAAAATATTGGGAACTTTTAAGAATATCAGCCAGATGCTTTGTTAGTGAAAAACTTGAAATAATATGGGGCACCTGGGAGGTTCAGAGGGTTAAGCCTCTGCCTTCGGCTCAGGTCATGATCTCAGGGTCCTGGGATCGAGCCCCGCGTGGGGCTCTCTGCTCAGCAGGGAGCCTGCTTCCCTTCCTCTCTCTCTGCCTGCCTCTCTATTTGTGATCTCTGTCAAATAAATAAAATCTTTTAAAAAAAGAAATAATCTAAATATCAATGAACACAGGGCTAAATAAATATTGTATCTGGATGCCTCTAACTTAAAACCACAATCCTATTTTACTAAAAATATTTAAAATCAAGGGCACCTGGCTTGGCTTAGTTGGTAGAGCATACGACTCTTGATCTCAGGGTCATGAGTTTAAGCCCCACACTGGGCACAGAGCTTTAAAAAAATTTTTTTTAATATATATATACACACACATACATAAAATTTGTGTATGAAATATGAAATCTGCTGACGGTAGCTATCTTTTGGTATTGTGACTGACTTCTTTCATTCAGTATCTTTACTTTTATACAATTTATTATTTTCCTAAAAATTACTACTTTCTAAGTTTACTATAATACCAATGCACATTTTTGGTGGAGAAATACTTAAAATATGACTTCATACAATATGGTTTTTTTCTAAAATATTAAGATCTCCTGTCACAGTTCTATTATTTCTTTAAACTGCTGAATACTGATGTCAGTTCTTTCAAAATTGCAACTTTTATTGAAAAAGTGTTCATAATTAGTCAAAACAGTGTTGCTTCTTTCCATAATACAAGCTCAAGAATAACTTAAAATCTTTCAGAAATGTAAGCTGAAAACCCATTAAAAAAATAAGCAAAAACCAATTTTAGAGTCAGGTGATAATACAATGTTTACAGCCCCACATTCCAATAAATCTATGTATGGCAAATACACTTCCACTTAATAGAATAAATAAAACAATAAAAATTAAACCACTAGTATGTCATCTTAAAAACTATAAATGGGAAAAAACTGTCAATGAGTGAATAGAATACTTCAGTAATATTTTTTTAAAGATTTTATTTATTCATCTGACAGAGAGAGAGAGCAAGCACAAGAGAGCACAAGCAGAGGGAGCAGCAGAGGGACAGGAAGAAACAGGCTTCCCGATGAGCAAGGAGGCAGATGCGGGGCTCCATCCCAGAACCCTGGGATCATAACCTGAGCGGAAGGCAGACACTTCACTGACTGAGCAACACAGGTGCCCCCGGTAATATTTTTCATAATAAAAAGACCATAAATTATATCTGGACTTACTTAAACACTTTATAAAATACATACTGTAAATCCTTCTAGAGGCATTTGTAGTTTTTAACAAGAGTCTCTCTTGGGGAGTTATCGGGTGGGCACTTCCTAACCTCATGTAAAACAGAGAAGCAAAGAAAGCCAATTAAATGAAACAGGAAGGAAATAATGAGGCAAAGATGGAAGAGAGCGATACCTAGCTGTATTCATAAGATTCTCCTGAATCTTTATAATCTGCCTCCCTCTTCTGCTTAGAGTAGTTTAAGCTGGTTTCTTTTTCTTTCTTTCCTTTCATTCATTCATTCGAGAGAGAACACACATGTACGTCAACAGCAGAGGAGTGGTGGGCAGAGGGAGAGGGAAAGGATCTCAAGTCGACTCCACACTGAGTGCACACCCAACATAGGGCATGATCTCTTGACCCTGAGAGCATAACCTAAGCCGAAACCAAGAGTTGGATACTTAACCAACTGAGCCACAGAGGCGCCTCATAAGCTGGTTTCTTTTATTTGCAACCAAGGAATCCAGGATATATACAGAGACTACCTAGAAAAATAAAATGAAAAATTCTTACAGAAAGAAATTTCAAAGAAAAGATGCCTCAGAGCTGAAGAAAAAGGAAGTTCCCAAAAACAATTAAGCAGTTAATGCAATCATATGCTATAAAATGTAGAATAAGAAGACTATGTACTAGATTAAGCAATATGAGGGTAACAGGTCAATCACAATAGTTGTGAGGCGGAAAAGCAGATTGCAATGAGTTGAACACTGAATGGGAAGATAAATAAAGCAGATTTAACACTGATCTAACACTAAAATTTTGCATGTATCATCCAAAGAAAGCTTTAATGTAACAGGCTCTAATAAACCATTAGAAATTTAATATTTACACAAACAATATCTACATCACTGAGGGATCTTAACACAAAATCCCTATCTACTCTGAAAATAACTTTCCCTTCCTATATTGATTAAAATACTTTTTAAAATCTACTGGCTAGTGGGATGCCTAGGTGGCTCAGTCCATTGGGTGTCTGACTCTTGATTTTCGCTCAGGTCATGATCTCAGGGTTGTGGGATTAAGCCCCACATTAGCTCCATGATGCACATGAAGCCTGCTTAAGATTCTCTCTCGGGCGCCTGGGTGGCTCAGTGGGTTAAGCCGCTGCCTTCGGCTCAGGTCATGATCTCAGGGTCCTGGGATCGAGTCCCATATCGGGCTCTCTGCTCAGCAGGGAGCCTGCTTCCTCCTCTCTCTCTCTGCCTGCCTCTCTGCCTACTTGTGATCTCTCTCTGTCAAATAAATAAATAAATAAAATCTTAAAAAAAAAAAAAGATTCTCTCTCCCTCTCCCTTTCCTCCCTCCCCCTCAGCTCACAATGGCTCACTCTCTTAAGAAAAAAAAAAAAATTTACTTGCTGCTAACATCTTCTGATCCCAGGGTTTAAAGAAAAAAATCACAGAATATTTTAACAGCTAGTTACTGTCTACTGAGGTATAAAGAATTACAAAATACTATTGCAATACATATCAAACTGTATGCAACTGTAACAAATTTTAAAGATATTTACTCACCTTGTAATCCTATGGAGGAGAAAAATTGTCCTTTTACTTTCAACAGTTATATCCCGACTAAGTTTCACAAGTCTCTCATATTTGTCATGTCTTGCATCAAGTTCCTGCTGAAATGCTAACACATTATTACAACCATAAGAATGCATGTTCTATGCTTCAAGCCTATCAAACAACACCATTAGGCACAATAAAGCAACTATTATTTACTCTGTAAAAATGAGCATACCGGGGTGGGGTCATGGACATTGGGGAGGGTATGTGCTTTGGTGAGTGCTGTGAAGTGTGTAAACCTGGCGATTCACAGACCTGTACCCCTGGGGATAAAAATATATGTTTATAAAAAATAAAAAATTTAAAAAAAAAATGAGCATACCATCTCATTCATTTTTAAAGTGCTGGAAATCAAAGACTACTGGTAACCAAAATACTATTTCTTTAAACACAGGTATGCTTTAAGTGGGTTTTACTACTTACATCCTCACAGTAAGTTGTACATATTGTAAAAAAACAAACAAAAAAAAACCTCATCTAGTAAACATGAGAGCGTTATCACAGAATTATCACAGGACACTTACAAAAATTACTTCCAACTACTTAAGTTACATAACTTTTTCAAAAATCATACTACATGCAAAATTATCTCCCCTCCACAAAAACCTGGATTTTTTTTTTAAGTAAAAGTTTATAACTTTTAAGGACATCAACTTTCTGAATTCCAAGCCCCAGTCACTGAAATACCCATAAACCACTTAACTCTTAATCACCACTTTATTTCAGAAGCATTGCCATGCCAACGACCTAGCAAACTGCCTAATCTGTAGGGAGCACAGAGATGTATTTTTTTTTTTTTTCAGAGATGTATTTTGCATGAATTAGAAAAACCCCAGAACTTGAATAAACTATTAATCAAATTAACAGGTTGACAAGGACCAAATACATCTGCTCTTTTATTACTGAGATAATAATTAAGCTGGTATTTTGCCTAATATATCAAGATAATCATAAGCTTTCATTATTTATTATAAATATTAATGACCTCTGTGAATTAGATACTATGAATACAAAGTGAAATAAGACGATTCCTATCTTCAAGGAGCTTAGTCCAGTAAGAGACAAAGATGTAAACAAATAAAAAAATACATAATAAATATACATAAAGGTTCAGGAAAGCACGAACCATATTTTTCTTGTTCACTACTAACACAGGCTAGAAGAGTAGATGCTCAATAAATATTTCATAACTAAACAGATGAATGGATAATGAATAAATGCAACGTCTATCCATAAATCTGCTTGAGGAAAAAAATCAAAAAGGCTTCCAAGGAAGATCACTTGAGCTAGGTCATGAAAACCACAGTTCACCAGATGAACAATGCGGGAGGCAAATTAGAAGCAATTTCAAGCTTAAAGAACTATGTGTGAAAAGTCAGACAGAAACAACAAAAGCAACATATGCTTGGAAACAAGCAGCTCTGTATAGAATACCAAAGTGTAAACATGGGGAATAAGCGACCCAGTGCAGTTTTTCCACTGTGAGTGGCGTTTTTATCAACGGGCTCTCTACTCAATCACAAGTTGTTTCATACCTCCGAGTAACCCTGTAGATGCCGTGTCGGTTTTCAAATTTTATGCCCCGGAATTACTTGAGACTCCCTTCAAAAGGTGGAACCTAATTCCCTTCCGTTTAAACCTCATTTCTCACAAACAAAATGTAGCAAAAATGACTGCATGATCATGAGGACATAAGGAGACTGTGGTTTCCTCCTCGCTCTGACTGGGGAAGCCAGATGCTGTAACGTTAGGACACCTGAGTAGCAGCATGGCGGCTCCCGGTGAAGACGGAGTGCCGGCTGCTGGCAGGCCTAACTTGCCAATTGCCTCGGATCCTCCAGCTCTGACCGAGCCTTCCGATAAGTGGGAGCTAGAGTCTACAGCTCAGGCCCCCTCGGGTTCCCGAATCACAGAGACCATAAGGTACAGGAGGGTGGATCCAGGATGGCAGGAAGGAGAATTTTATGCTCATCTGTTCTGAAAGGAGGAGCCACTTGAGCCAGTTAAAAGGAGGTCTGCGACTAACACATATACATGCGCATACACCTTATATACGTATGGCATCTGCGTACCATGTAGACGATGTACTGACAGGTAAGTCCCCACTCTGCGCAAAGTGCTACGGTCTTCAAAAGTCTCGTGGAGGAAACAAAACCAACACGTGCTTAAAAGTGAACTAATTAAATATGTGTGTGTATTTATACACCTGACTTACATACAGCGGATACCTATTTGTACGTCGGGTTTCTGATATGAAATAACTAACGTTTACCTGCAGAACTGTAATTGCCGGGGTGGCGGGGGGGGGGGTGGTCAACACTTGAGTGATCGCGACTTTAATGGCAGACCCAGCACCACAGCAAACCTCCAGAAGTTAAAAAAAAAAAAAGGCGCAGAGGCACCTCTTCCCTTCCGACGGCTGTTTCTGTGCGTGCACAACGCGTCTAACCATCCTGCTTCCCCCGCTCCGTGCTCTGCCCCTCGCTAACTTCCATCACAGGGAACTTACATTTGAAGGCCAACATCACGGGTGAAGAGGAGTTAACATCCTTCCCTTCTCTCCTCTGGTTATGTGGGAAATTGTCATGCTTCCTTTTCCTGAACCCTCCTGAGCCTTACGTAGAGAAGGAGAAAGAAGTTGGAGAGGCTCCTCCACCACCAAGAGCTGACGCGCGTCCCTGTCGGCTAGCCCCTTCCTTCCGAACCGGCGCCCGCGGGGCCCTCGCCTCCGAGGCTTTCTCCGCGGACGGCAGAGCATCAGCCCTGCCTTTCTGCCCCCAAACCCGAGGCTCAACTCACCCGGGCCTCCACCAGTGGCTTCCCTGGTCTGGCACAAGGTGGAGCAATTACAGAACTAAGATTAAAAAACACAACTCGAGGATTTTTAAAAAAAGGGGGGGGGGGCGAGGTGTGAACAGGACCACGTGGCCGGGAAATCAGCGGGGCCGACCCCACCCCCGCCCCCCCGATCGTGCAAAGGGAGCGGGCATCCCTCAAGGGTGAAGAGCGGTGGAAAACCCAACAAAAAGGATGGAGGTTCTCCCCGTTGGAATAAATAAAGCCCCGCGCCGCTGCGGACGCCACCTTCTTTGCTGCTCATGTCGTCAGGGCCTACGGCGAGGTGAGCGGAGACTGAAAGTCTCGGAGCCAGAGGGGTGCGTAAGGCGCTAGCCGGAGAGCCCGCGGAGAACCCCTTCGCAGCCGGCCGACGTCGACGCCCTGGCCGGAAGCGCGCGCCCGCAACCACTCACGCCTCTCCCTCCGCCCTCGCACACTTCCGTCCTGCGTCCCGGCCCCACCGCCCCTGGCTCCGCCCCGCGCGCGGCCCGAGGACCTCGCGCCCACGCGCCGTGGCCATGCCTGCCCTTTGCTGTGCCTGAAGACAGAGTGACTCCACACGCTTCACTGCACGGTCTGTTAATAAAACAGATGATGGAGGCGAGGCCTGTGTGAAGGTATAAAAGCGGAGGAAGATGTACGTGTTTTGTTTTGTTTTGTTTTTCTCTTAAGGCACCTTTGGAACACCCCCATGTTCCCTCAGCGTGGACCCAGCCTTCCGCGCGGGGAGACATAGGGGTTGTAGTTCGCTTGCCGGAGCCGGCCTTCCGGCTCCCCGACCAGGCTGAGGAAGAAGCGAGCCCTCGGTGGCCTACGGGAAGGTCTTCTCCGGCTCGAGGCCGAACCCGACGGAGCTGGGAGTTTACACTTCCCATTCCTGGCGGTGACGCTAGCAGGTGAAGGAATGGGGATATGCAAATCAGTAGGTGGATGGCATTAGCGGCGTTCTGACGAAGGTAAAGCCCGCCCTCTCTGGTCCAACACCCGGCCCCCGCACCCTTGCTCTCCCCTGCCGGGTCTCAGCCCGCGTTCCCCACTCTGCGGCTCCTCCTCCGTCGGTTTTCGCTTTCCTCTGTTTCTCCTGGCACCGTCTCGGCCTGGGTGGGCGACCTTGAGGATAGCTGACCTCTGTCCTCAGTTTCCTGATCTGTGAAATAGGGATAGAAGACCTGCGTCCTAGGCTTATTCGAGGACCAAGTGAGTTAATACTGGGGCTCCCTGAAGAGTGCTCTTTCGCAAAGCAAATGTTCAATTAAATATTAGCTTTCGGGGTTCCTGGGTGGCTCAGTGGTTTAAGTGGTTTAAGCCTCTGCCGTCGGCTTAGGTCATGATCTCAGGGTCCTGGAATCGAGCCCCGCATCGGGCTCTCGGCTCAGCAGGGAGCCTGCTTCCCCCCCTCTCTCTGCCTGCCTCTCTGCCTGCTTGTGATCTCTGTCTGTCAAATAAATAATTTTAAAAAATAAAAATCTTTAAAAAAAAAAAATTAGCTTTCGTTAGCCGTCTTCCAACGTCGAGCTCCAAAAAAGGAGAGCGAGAAGTCGGTAACAATAGGTGTGCGCCACCAAGTTGTGAGCTTTTTACTTGGGGCAGGTACTGCCGTATCTTATTAGACTTCCTACCTTTTATAAGCCCCGACCCGCACCCCGCCCCCGGAACCCATAGTGCTTGTAAGCTTCCATAAGTGTTTCTCAAAGAATGAGGTCGAAGGGTAACTAAGTAGCCATCCGACACCTTCTAGATACAGACTCAGGGTAAGGCTTGGTGGTCAGGTAGCCTAGGCCTCGTGCATTTTATTACTCTGTCTCTGAATACTCTCTGTGTTGTGGGCACGTGCTGTACACACCGTCCTTGTTAATTCCTCCTTGTTATAATTTAGGAACAAAGGAAAAGTAAATGAAACGGTTTGGCTAGAATCCCGCGGTATTTTCAAGCTGGAGACAGGTGTGTCACAGAAAGGTTTTCTGCTCTGGCTCTCCGGAGTCTCTCCCAACTCGGAAGCAAGAAGGTAGCCACCACCCACCCCTTTCTTTGCAGCTCTTCCAATACATGAATTGATTAAACACATTCCTTCTGTATGAAATAGGCTGCTCGGGACTCTTGCTTTGTAGATTTGGGGCAAATAATTCTGAGTTTGTGGGAAGTCGTGCTGACATCCACCAGTATCCCCCTAATTATTGGTTAAATTGTGGGGGGGAAATCCTCTGGTGTAAATAGAATCATTTTCCTGTGACTCCCTCTCGGTCCAAAGAAGCCAGTAACTTGTGAACATCTTTAGAGTTAGTATTTATTTTATCACAGTCTGAGAAAAGGGTATTTTTTTTCCCTAATTCTCCTGGAATAGCAGCTCCGAAGACCTCAACTGTCCAAAACCTAGATCAGCCCTATTTCTTTCTCCAGCCACCACTTGCTGTTAAAGTGTTTAATTAGAGCCATGTTACTTGAACTGATTTTCACTGCTTTCCATACTTGTTAGGATTAGAACACAAAGTTTCATAACCCGTAATGACTTCTTAAAGTAACCAAATGAGGTGAATCCCCGGGACAGTTTCCCGACACTTATTTGCATACGCAGTTTCGCAGGTGACCCATCTGTAGCTGCTCCTTTGACAGGAAATACCTTTCAACCTCTGGTAACCTGCAGAAGGCATCTCCACCTTGTCTCCTTGTTTTGTGACTTCAGAGGCGCTCACATAGTTTTGGCATTTGGCAAAACATATTTTTGTTTGTTTTTAAAGGAAAACTACCACCCCATGTTGGGAAGCAGAAGGTAAACATTTTCGGTAAGTCCTTACTTTTTGGAAAGGTTCTCCTTCCTCCTCTTCTGGATTCTAATTGCCCACATTTGACTCTGAATAAAGCTGTAAGCTTTCCAGGCACCTGTTTTTATAAATCCTCACACTTACCACCTTTATAGGAAAAAGAAATCTGATATCAAAATTGGATTGAGGTTTTAAAAAAAATAGAATCAACCAAGGGAAGAAATACAGCTTCTCAATATATTCTGTTTTAGCCTTTACCTTATTACATAGTTGTTAAATAAATCCTGGTTGGCGGGGGGAGGTCATAGGGGAAATTTTCAGAATCTTGAGTGACCATTTTAAAAATAAACATAATATTTAGAAGCTATCTATAGGGTCTGAAGTAGTAATGTGAAGTGTACACATACCAATTCACAGATTTATTTTTCAAGCAATTCTAGGATGTAGTAGGAGAAAATGATTTTCCTTCTGGTTCTTTACTGGAAAGGGAACTGTATTTAAGGGGAAAAAAGGGATGGGCAAAACCACAATGAAATACCACTTCACAATCAGTGGAAATACCACTTCACAATCACTTCACAATTTTTTTTTGTAATAAAAAAAATTTTTTTTTTAAGTAACAAGTGGTAGAGGAGATATGAAGAAAATGGAACTCTCATTGATGGTAAGAATGTAATATGGTGCATTCACTGTAAGAAGACAGTTTGGCAATCTCAGGAATTTAAACATGGAATTAGTACATGACCCAGTAATTCCGCTAATAGGTATATACTTATACATGAAGGTTCATAGCAGCACCATTTACGATTATGAAGAGGCAGAAACCTGGAAACCAGCCAAATGTCCAGCAACAAAGGAAAACAAAATGTGGTAAAGAAATAGCTAAAATAAATGTAAAATTTATTTTACATAAATTTAAAATAAAATAAATAAAATAGGTAAATGAAATAGGTAAACAAAATGTGGACCATTTCTATAATAGAATACTATTTAGCAATAAAAAGAAATGAGATACTATCGATGCTACAATATGAATGAACCTTGAAAACATACTAAGTGAAATAAGCCCATCACAAAAGATCATGTATTGTATGATTCCATTTATTTGGAATGTTTCAAATATGCGGGTCTATACAAAGTAGATTTACAGTTCCTTGGGTTGAGAGGCATGGAGGTGGGGGAAGGAATAGAAGGATAGCTCAAGTATATAGGGTTCCTTTTTTAGGTGATAAAGATGTTCTAAAATTGTGATGATGGTTGCATGTATCTGTGAATATATTTAAAACTATTGAATTTGTCACTTTAAATGAATGAATTATGAATGAATTTTATCTCAATAAAGCTGTTAAGAAAATTATTTGAAAGACTGATGGGAAACATTCATTTCAAATCCTGTAGGTATATGCATGTAGATATATAGACATACTTAAGTGTCATTATGGAAGAGTGTGAAACAACGTGGCTTAAACTTACTTTTAATAATCTGTAATTAAAAAGATGTAAAGTACTTTAACCTTACAGGTCTGATAATCTTCAACAAATATTTATTGAGCACCTGTCATGTCACAGCTACTGTTCTAAGGATTATGGATCCTTGTTCACATAAAGTTTATTTTCTAGTGAGATGAGACAGACAAGGACAAAAAAAGTATATAGCATTAGAAAGTGATCGTTGCTATCGAGAAAAATAAAATGAAGGAAAGAAAAAGATGAAGGATAAGGTTGCCTGGGGGGAGAGTGAGTTGCCCTTGAAATAGGGCAATTGGAAGATAGCTCACTCAGAAGGGGATGTGTGGCCATAGATGGAATGGAAGTGAATAAGTGGGCCATACACATAGCTGGGGTACTTTCTCTTCCCTGTGTGTGCTAGTAATTCTCCCCTTTCTCTCCTATATTATTATTATTATTATTATTATTTTTCTTCTGCTCTCTACTGCATCATTCCCATCACCATACAAATTTGCTGTCATATCATCCATCTTAAGAGTCTCCTGACCACTTCTACCTCCCAGCCTACCCACCATTTCTCCACCGCTTTGCAGTAAAACCCTTATACTACCTGTATTCCCACTCTGCTGATCTATCTCTAATCAGGCTATGGCTGCTTGGGAATTGCTGCTACCACTATCTCTAATGACTTCCACATTGCTAAATCTGGTGATCAATACTTATTCCTCATCTCACAACCTATAAGCAGCATTTAACACAATTATTCCTGGTGCCACTGCCAGACACCACATTCTCTTGGCCTCCTACCCCCTCCCTAGCCTATTCCCAGTGCTCTGTTACTCATCCTCATCTCCCCAAACTCAATGATCAATTGCTTAAAAGACTTCCTCTGTGTTACACTGACGGACATGTTAATTTCATTCTGATGGTTTTAAGAGCCATCAATAACCTAATAAAACCCCACTAATGTCTCTGCTCCAGAAAATTCATATCCAGTCCAAACCCATAACCCATTATCTTATTCACCTATCTCTTGAGTGTCTAATATTTACCTCAAAATGAACACGTCCTAAGTTGAACATCCCGGTCCCCCAAAACCCATCTCTTCAGCATTATTCCCTACTTAAGTTAGTGTATATCTCTTTTTCCAATTGTATCAGACTGAAAAACTAGTCATCCTTGACTCTTCCGTCTTTCATATTCTGCATCCTGTTTGTATAGACTAAATTGCATTCCCCCAAATTGCTTTATGGGAGCCCTACCCCTCAATGTGACTGTCTTTGGAGATAGGGGCTTTTGGAGGTAATTAAAGTTAAGTAAGTTCATGGGGTGGGGAGAGAAAAAAAGGGAGAGAACGATCTCTTTCTCCATGTGCATACACCAAGGAAAGGCCTTTTGAGGACACACACAGCAAGAAGGTGGCCATCTGCAAGCCAGGAAGAGAGGTCTCACCACAAACTGACCACCTTGGAACCTGATCTTGGACTTGTAACCTCCAGAGTATGAGAAAAGAAGTTTCTGTTACTTAAGCAACCCACTTTATGGTATTCTTTTATGGCAGTGCAAGCAGACTAAGGCACTAATCCCTACTATATCCTGTTGGTTTTACACTCAGCATGTGTTCACCTTGCAGCCACCTCCCCAAATTCTGTTTTCCCCTTTACCCAAGTTACTGTCATCTTGCACCCAGAATACTGCAGTGCTCTTTCAACTGAATATAGATGCCAGTCCTCCTCATCCAGACATAGTCAGTTTTCTCTCCCCTTAGAACTGAGTTGGCTTTTTTTTTTTAAGATTTTACTTATTTATTTGACAGATCACAAGTAGGCAGAGAGAGAGGGGAAGCAGGATCTCTGCAGAGCAGAGAGCCCGATGTGGAACTCCATCCCACTCAGATCATGACCTGAGCTGAAGACGGAGGCTTAACCCACTGAACCACACTTGATTTTAACCCAATAAAAATGATGATCCATTTCTGACATCTGACCACTAGAACAATAAGATAATAAATTTGTGTTGCTTTAAGCCACGAGTTTGTGATCACTTGTTAGAGCATCAGTAGAATCTATCTAAAGACATAAATTCCTAGCAATCCTAACTAAAATAAGAATTTCTTGAGAAATCAAACCTTTCTGGATGCCTAAGAATAGAAATCACAAGCTTCGGATAGCACAGAAGACCCCCGAAAAGGTATCTGCATGTAGATAACTAATAGACCCAGAGAATTAAGAATCTCACTGATGGGCGTGCCTGGGCCGCTTCATGAGTTAAGCATCAGACTCTTGTTTGGCTCGGGTCGTGATCTCAGGTCATGAGATAGAGTCCCACATTGGGTCTTAAGATTCTCTCTCTCCCTATCCCTCTGACCCTCGCCCCACTTTCTCTCCCTCTCTGAAAGAAAGAGATAGTCATCTTACTGATGACTATCACAGAAAACGTTTTTTAAATGTTAATATAACCAAAATGGGTGAGTGGGAGTGGGTGATAACAGGCTTCCAGTTATGGGATGAATCAGTCATGGGAATAAAAGGACAGCATGAGGAATATAGTTAATGATATGTAATAGACTTGTATGGTGACAGATGGTAGCTAAACTTATGGTGAGCCCAGCATAATGTATAAACTTGTTGAATCACTGTGCTGTACACCCGAAACTAACGTAACATTGTATGTCAACTATACTCAAATATATATAGATAGGGGTGTGTGTGTGTGTGTGTGTGTGTGTGTGAGTGAATGTAATCAGAGTCAGTTGGCAGTATGCTGCCCTTTATAAAATTATCAGTGAAGGCCAGAGTTTACTTCTTTAATGTGTTTTCCAGTGTTTGAGGGAGTAGGGAGATCTAACAGCTACATTTTCAGGATAATTTCTAAGTATGAGGTCATATGACTAGATTTCAAGGTTTGTGCTCAGGGTAAAAGCATCTTCCTCTTATTAAAATTACTCCTTCAATTTAGGAGACCCGTCCAAAACGCCTTAACAAATTCCTTTTCTACCAAAAGACAATCGAAAGAATGGGGAAGATATTCTCAAATGACATACCAGATCATGGGCTAGTATCCAAAATCTATAAAGAACGTATCGAACTCAACACCCAAAGGACAAATCATCCAATAAATAAATGGGCAAAAGACATGAACAGATACTTCTGCAAAGAAGATAATGACCAACAGACACATTAAAAAGTGCTCAACATCACTCGGCATCAGGGAAATACATATCAAAACCACAATGAGATCACCTCACACCAGCCAGAATGGCTAAAATTAACAAGTCAGGAAACGACACACATTGGTGAGGATGTGGAGAAAGGGGAACCCTTCTACTGTTGGTGGCAAGCTGGTGCAGCCACTCTGAAAAATAGCATGGAGGTTCCTCAAAAAGTTGAAAATAGAACTAGCCTACAACCCAGCAGTTGCACTACTGGGTATTTACCCTAAAGATACAAACGTAGTAGTCCGAAGGGGCACGTGCACCTGAATGTTTATAGCAGCAATGTTCACAATAGCCAAACTATGGAAACAGCCTAGATGTCCATCAACAGATGAATGGGGCGCCTGGGTGGCTCAGTGGGTTAAGCCGCTGCCTTCGGCTCAGGTCATGATCTCAGGGTCCTGGGATCAAGTCCCACATCGGGCTCTCTGCTCAGCAGGGAGCCTGCTTCCTCCTCTCTCTCTCTCTGCCTGCCTCTCTGCCTACTTGTGATCTCTCTCTGTCAAATAAATAAAATCTTTAAAAAAAAAAAAACAGATGAATGGATACAGAAGATGTGTATATACACAATGGAATACTACGCAGCCATCAAAAGAAATGAAATCTTGCCATTTGCGATGACATGGATGGAACTAGAGGTATTATGCTATGGGAAATAAGTCAATCAGAGAAAGACAATTTCATATGAGCTCTCTGATATGAGGAATTTGAGAGGCAGGGTGGGGGGGTCATGGGGGTAGGGAGGAAAAAATGAGACAAGATGGAATCGGGAGGGAGACAAACCATAACAGACGCTTAATCTCACAAAACAAACTGAGGGTTGCTGGTGGGTGGGAGGGAAGGGATAGGGTGGCTGGGTTGTGGACATTGGGGAGGGTATGTGCTGTGGTGAGTGCTGTGAAATGTGTAAGCCTGATGATTCACAGACTTGTACCCCTGGGGCAAATCATGCATTATATATGTTAATTAAAAAAATTAAAAAGGGGCACCCTGTGGCTCAGTTGTTAAATGTCTGCCTTCACCTCAGGTCATGATCCCAGGGTCATGGGATCAAGCCCTTCATCAGGCTCCCACTCAGTGGGAGGCCTGCTTCTCCCTCTCCCACTTCCCCTGCTTGTGTTCCCTCTCTCACTGTGTCTCTTGCTGTCAAATGAATAAAATATTTTTTAAAATAAAAATTTTAAAAACTTTTTAAAAATTAAAAAACAAATTCCTTTTCTGATAAATTAGTTAGAATGGATTGTATAGTTACAAAGAAAAACTCTGATTGGCACAGAAATTGCTACGAGGAACAGTTGCAGGGCACAGATCCTCAAGGAAGTGGTTATTGAACTTAGTGGGATCTGAAGGCACAAAATTAGAGTGTTTCTTGGGTAGACTATGGCATGGAGAGTCAAGTGTTGCTCAAATTATTACCTCAGCTGACTGTGATGAAGTGCCTGAAGAAGGAATACTGAGTGACAGGTGTCTCGTTCCTTATTTCAGTGCTGAAAAACTTTAAAGCAAGCTAGTAACAGACTTAAGATAAAAATTCTTGGCTCACCATAGAGAATCGGGAGCCATCTTTAACTGTACTAAAAGAACTTTTAGGTTCCTCACCTCAGAACTGAGGTCACAGAAAATCAAACTCAAATTTTGATCTGGTGGATTGCAAAATTGCAAGGCTAAATTGCTTTTTACAGGAGTACCTGGGTGGCTCAGTCGGTTAAGCGTCCGACACTCGGTTTTGGCTCAGGTCATGATCTCGTAGTCATGAGATCGAGCCCCACATCGGGCTCTGTGCTCAGTGGGGAGTCTGCGTGAGCGTTTCTCTCTCCCTCTCCCTCTGCCCCTCCCCACTGCATGCACATGTGATCTCTCTCTCTCTTTCTATTTCTCTCTAAAATGAATAAATAAATCTTTAAAACAAACAAAAAAAATTGGGTGTTTGTTGTTTTTTTTTTAACAGTATCACTCATACAGTATCATTCAGAATCACACTGAGTCCTCATGCAAAATTAGGACACTAATTGGAATAGAATGGAAGACCCCAGGAATTGACACAGAGGAGAATTTGGATAATTTCGACTGCTGCACATTCCACTGAGCATTCCTGGCAAGCAGAAGTGTAATCTCTCACTCCACACATCTGATGAAGTTGTTTCTGCTTTGCTTGGAGATCAAATAACGGCCTTGCCTCGGATGGTTACCTGGTAAGAGGTGGCCAAATTGCCTCAGGCCTCTTCCCATCACTTTCCTTTGCCTCTGTGTCTGCAGTTACGGTACAACCCAGCAGGCACCTGGAGTCAATTACAAAGTCAAACCCTAATGGGAAAAGGCTCCCTAAAGGAGAAAGCTCATAAAACAAAAGACTTCTGTTCATTTCTATGCCAAACCCCTGAGGTATACCCAAGTAATGCACTGTGAGAGTGTTAGATTAGGGAAGAGGGAAGAACTTTAGATAGAACCAAATTTGCTAATAGGTGCTCAAGCAGATGGGAGTGATTTTAATAGTTTGCTTACTCAGTTATCTGAAACCTAATTCAGTGGTGACCGACACTAAATGGAACAAAGTTGCAAAAATTCCTTTTTATATAATAAAAGGAGATAGGAATGCTAGATTGGATTTGTCAGATGCATCTATTTAATAATGCATCCTTTAATAATGTTCAGAAAGAGAATTCTAAACACATTTTCCCCGTTACAGCTTTGGAAAGCACAATGGGGGCGCCTGGTGGCTTCATTGATTATACATTCAACTTGGTTTCCTCTCAGCTCACTATACCAGGTCATGGGAGGCAGCCTGCTTAAGATTCTCTTCTTGGGGCACCTGGGTGGCTCAGTGGGTTAAGCCTCTGCCTTCAGCTCAGGTCATGATCTCAGGGTCCTAGGATCGAGTCCCGCATGGGGCTCTCTGCTCAGCAGGGAGCCTACTTCCTCTTCTCTCTCTGGCTGCCTCTCTGCCTACTTGTGATCTCTCTATCAAATAAATAAATAAAATCTCCAAAAAATGAAAAACATTCTCTTCCTCCCTCTTCCCCTCCCCGACTCACCCTCCAAATAAATAAATAAATAAAATCTTTTTTTTTAAAAAGTACAATGGTAAGAGATGGAGCAGAATTTTCAAAGTGCCACAGTGACTGTTTTCAGTAGTCAGGAGATGTAGGTAGGTGATTCTGCCATTGAAATGAGCTCCTTGGTTTCAAAGAGGTTAATAGGATTGTAGGCAATAGCCAGAGGAGACACCTAAAAAACAAACTGGGACTGATTCTTATGACCGTAGGCTAGGAGTAATAATCAGAATGGTTCTAGATCATACAGACCCCATGACCAAACTGCCTGCTAAGTTCCCAGCAAATAGAAGCCTCAACTGAGTATCCGTGATCAGATGATTGTCAGACCTACAGGAAATGTTTGCTTTACATTGCCTACATTTTTGCACTGTAACCACATGTATGTGTTTATAGTGAGAACAAAAAAACCTTTAACTTTCAAAATTTTAATGGAAGCATGAATACCACCAAAGCATAAGGCTGTTTATGTCTATTTACATGTTTATTTGGCATTTTAAATCTGTTACATATATTTGGATGGTTTCAAAGTATCTACAATATTTTTTCTAATATATTGAGGAAAATATTATTTAGAAAAAGAGTAACAGTGAATGTCTTTGGTTGGTGGAACATGGTGTGTTCCCATCTCTCCATTTTTTATATGTCCAGGGACAGCTGGGTGTCTCAGTGGGTTAAAGCCTCTGCCTTCGGCTCAGGTCATGATCCCAGGGTTCTGGGATCGAGCCCCGAATCGGGTTCTCTGCTCAGCGGGGAGCCTGCTTCCTCTTCCCTCTCTGCCTACTTGTGATCTCTGTCTGTCAAATAAACAAATAAAATCTTTATTTTTTCTAATGAGAAAAATATTATTTAGAAAAAGAGTAACTGAATATCTTTGGTTGGTGGAACATGGTATGTTCCCATCTCTCCATTTTCTATATTTTTTGTATGTCCAGGGGCACCTGGGTGGCTCAGTGGGTTAAAGCCTCTGCCTTCGGCTCAGGTCATGATCCCGGGGTGCTGGGGAGCCTGCTTCCTCCTCTCTCTCTCTGCCTGTCTCTCTGCCTACCTGGGAGCACTGTCTGTCAAATAAATAAATAAAATCTTAAAAAAAAAAAAAGATTCCCTTTCTCTATATATCTCTCTCCCCCCCTCCCCCACCCCTACCTCATGCACATGCACACACACACATTCTTTCTCTCTATAAAAAAAATTTTTAGGGGCACCTGGGTGGCTCAGTGGGTTAGGCCACTGCCTTCGGCTCGGGTCATGATCCCAGGGTCCTGGGATCGAGCCCCACGTCGGGCTCTCTGCTCAGCAGGGAGCCTGCTTCCTCCTCTCTCTGCCTGCCTCTCTGCCTACTTGTGATCTCTCTCTGTCAAATAAATAAATAAATTCTTTAAAAAAAAATTTTTTTAGATTTTGCATATATCCCAAACTGGACTTGTATCTGAATATATTATTATGTTATTGCATTATTGTGTTATAATTGTGTTACATAATATGTTATTTTGCCCTGCCCAATATTACTTCCTTTAGGTATTTGTTCTTCTTATTTGTATAATCCTAAATCTATTCTCTCTCCTAGAATTTGACTCTGAAACAGACACGCCCTGGGAGGAAAGGTAGTTTTAGCTGAGTCATTTGCAGGTCCGGGACTTCCCTCAAACTGCACTGGTTCCTATCCTCCCCAAGGATTCATTGTTCATCTCTTACTTAATTATTTTTTTAAGTAAATTCTATGCCCAGTGTTGGGCTTGAACTCTCAAACCCCAGATCTGGACAATAGAATTGCCAGCAAACATGCTGTACCACCTGAGCCAAACAGGCTCCCCTTTGTTAATCTTTTTTTTTTTTTTTTTTAAGATTTCATTTATTTATTTGACAGACAGAGATCACAAGCAGGCAGAGAGGCAGGTAGAGAGAGAGGAGGAAGAAGGCCTCCCGCCAAGCAGAGTCCGATGTGGGGCTCCATCCCAGGGCACGACCTGAGCAAAAAGCAGCGGCCTTAACGCATTGAGCCACCCAGGCTTTTGATGCTGGCTGCTCTCCAGAATCTTGCATAAATTCTTTAATATTGCTTAAATTAGTTTCTATTGCTTGCCACATAACAACTTGGATTTAGAAATCATAACCACAGAGTGGATTGCAGGATTTGTGGAGGACACAATATTGGTTATAAGAATGAGAAGCAAAAGAGAATCATTGCAGCCCATTGTACATTGTGGCAAAATGTTATTACTTGTGGCCATCGGGCCCATGAGCAGTCTGAGTTGTTCTTGAGGAAACAGTAAACATTTTATTTTTTCATTTTTTCAGTAATCTCTACCGCCAACATGGGGCCCAAACTCATGACCCTGAGATCGAGAGTCACACATTCTACCGATCTTGCAACAACCCATTTTGAAGGAAATGTAGAAAATGAGTTATGAAGGGTAACATTGCTGTTTTTAATAGATACAAATAATTGGAGAAAATAGTAGAAGCATTTGCTTGCATTCGATAGGGACAGTAGTACACATGTACTCTCCTGGCTCAGGGCATTGAGCTCTTGTTCTTTGCCACCCGTGATTGAAGGACTTGTTATTCTCCAAGGTTGCATTCTAATTTACTACATTGATAACGGCATGACAGTGGGACCCAGAGCCAGCAGGCCCCCAAGATCTTATGTCTGACACATATTTCCAGCATTCAAAAATAAAGATCTTTGGAAATACAAGACTCTGCCCCATTCCAGAAGTTATGCCTTTAGCGGATAACCGTGTCCTGATATGTTCACCCATTCACAGAAAAGATATTTCATCTTTTGCCCACAGCCTCAGAGACGGTGGGACAACAGTGGGATTTTTTGTTTTGTTTTGTTTTGTTTTTTTGTTTTTTTAAAGATTTTATTTATTTATTTGACAGAGAGAGATCACAAGCAGATGGAGAGGCAGGCAGAGAGGGAGATAGAGGGAAGCCAGGGAGCCCGATGTGGGACTCGATCCCAGGATCCCGAGATCATGACCTGACCCGAAGGCAGCGGCTTAACCCACTGAGCCACCCAGGCGCCCGACAGTGGGATTTTTGAATTCTGGAGGCAGCATTTTTAATTTCCTATTTTCCTGCTCCAATACATTTGCCAAGTGACTGAGAAAGACACAGATTGGATTTGTGTCTTGCTGGTTCAAACTGCAGTACAAACAGTCCTGGTGTTGGATCCTTGAGCCTCAACAGATCGAATACTTTGCAAAGAATCTGAGTTAACTTGGATGCTGTAAGAAGGCTGTTGCAAGTCCCAACAGGAAGATCACAGTACAGGACCTGAAGATTTTGAAACGAGATCAAACCTCTTCTCAAATGACTATTTTTCTTTAAAGAAGCCACCTGCTTAACTCACAAAAATTCATTCTTCCTTCTCTTACAATGTTCAAATTCAATGACACAAATATCTTTCTAAGCACCATTTTATTTGTATTCCCCCAAATTTTCATGTGGTTTTTTTCTGTTTAAGCATCTTTAAATTTCCAATATGATTTCTTCTTTGGCCCGTTATTTTAAATGTGGTTTTAAATTTCCAAACATATGCTATTTTTTGTTTATTTGTCTGTTGGTATTTTATCAATTTAATTGCATCCTGATCAGAACAGGTGATCTTTCTGAAACCAATTCTAAAATTTGTTGAGATTTATTTTATAATAAATACATCTTCCATTTCACTGTGATGACTGTTGACTGTTGTGTTGACTGTTTTCATATGTTCAGTAGTCATTTGGATATTTTCTCATGTGAAGGGCCTGTTGAAGTCTTCTGCACATTTTTAAATCCTGTTCAATGTTTTTAAAAATTGCTCTGTAGATTTTTTTCTTTTCTTTCTTTTTCTTTTTCTTTCTTTCTTTTTTTTTTCTTTTTGCATATTCTGCACAGAATCTCTTTGCCAGTTATATGTTTTCAGAGTATCTGCTCAACCCTGTGGACTCTTTTTTTTTTTTTTTAACTCTTTCAGTGGTGTATTTTTAAGACTAGAAGTCCTTATTTTTATTACAGTTAAATTTAACAATCTATTCTTTTATGGCTAGGGTTTCTTATTTCTCTTTTAAAAAAAAGGGGTGCCTGGGTGGCTCAGTGGTTTAAAGCCTCTGCCTTCGGCTCAGGTCATGATCCCAGGGTCCTGGGATCGAGCCCCCCATCAAGCCCCACATCAGGCTCTCTGCTTGTCAGAAAGCCTGCTTCCTCCTCTCTCTCTGCCTGCCTCTCTGCTGACTTGTGATCTCTGTCAAATAAATAAATAAAATCTTAAAAAAAAAAAAAAAAAGAAGAAGTGTCTCCCAGGGCACCTGGGTGGCACAATGGGTTAAGCGTCTGACTCTTGATTTCAGAGCAGGTCTTAATTTCAGGGTCCTGGGGTACGGCACCCCATCAGACTCTGCACTCAGTGGGGTATCTGCTTGAGCATCTCTCCCTCCCTTTCCCTCTGCCCCTCCCCCCGTTCTCACACTCTCTCTCCCCAAAATAAATAAATGAATCTTTCTTTTTTAAAAAAGAAGTGATTCCCTATGCCAAAGTAATGAAGATATTTTCCTGTATCAATTTCTAGAAGCTTTGTTATTTTGCCTTTCACACCTGGAGCTACAATCCACTTGGAATTGATCATTGCATGTAGTTTAAGAGCCAAATTTTGTTTTCTTCCCATTCAGATATTCAATTATGCATAATTTATTAAAAAGCCATTCTTAGGGCACCTGGGTGGCTCAGTGGGTTAAGCCTCTGCCTTCAGCTCAGGTCATGATCTCAGGGTCCTGGGATCCAGCCCCGCATTGGGCTTTCTGGTCAGCAGGCAGCCTGCTTCCCCCCTCTCTCTGCCTGCCTCTCTCTTTGCCTACCTCTCTGCCTACTTGTGATATCTTTCTCTCTCTGTGTCAAATAAATAAATAAAATCTTTGAAAAAAATTTAAAATAAAAATCCATTCTTTAGCTACAGCTCTGAATTGTCACCTTTGTCATAAATTATGTGTCCATGTACTACACTGTCAAACTTATCATAATTTTGCATTAAGTCTTGGTATTCAGCATAACAAATATTAAACCAAGTTTATCTACAGGAACAAACACAATAAATAAACACAAATTTGTTGAGATCCATTATCGTTTTAGACAACGCTGAATTTGCATTGCTCTTGTTTTGTTTAGGATTTTTGCTTGTCTCCATGAGAGAACATCCTTTAATTTTCCTTACTGGGTTTTGGTTTCAAAATGATGCTTCCCTCATAAAACAAAATTGGGGAATGGTTCTTTTTTTTTTTTTTTTCTTATTCTATTTTTCTGGAAGAATTTCTGTAATATTGGTATTATTTATTCCTTAAATGTTGGTGGGCTGTATTGCTGAAATAAACAGTCCATGAGTTGTGTGTGTATGTGTGTGAAGGTGTTTATATTATGAATCTCTTTAATAATTAGAAGACTTCATACTTGTGCTTCATCTCATGTCTCTTTTTGTAATTTGTATTTTGGCAAGGGTTTGCCCATTTATCCAAAATTTCCAACAATTTGGCACAGAAGTCTTCCTGATTATCTTTCTTAATGTCTGTAGACTGCTTGGTGATGTCTCCTCTTTTATTCCTTACGTTGGTTATTGCAAGTTAGTAGCCCAACCTTAATCACCCAGTGAGCAGTGAAACAATGTATATATTAAAGTTAACTCCCTACAAATTATCACTTATATGTGGATTTTACCCACACACAAATGTGTGTATTCCTATTAAATTGAACCATTTTGGGACGCCTGGGTGGCGCAGTTGGTTAAACGACTGCCTCCGGCTCAGGGCGTGATCCTGGAGTCCCGGGATCGAGTCCCACATCAGGCTCCCAGCTCCATGGGGAGTCTGCTTCTCCCTCTGACCTTCTCCTCGCTCATGCTCTCTCTCACTGTCTCCCTCTCTCAAATAAATAAAATAAAATCTTAAAAAAAATAAATAAATAAATAAATAAATAAATTGAACCATTTTGCTTTAAGAAGTGAAATTCTTTATCTTCGGTAGCAGTTTGTTTTTTTTTTTAAATCAACTTTTTATAAATATAGCAGTGAATCAGCTTTCTTCGGTTGAGGGTTTGCATTATCTTTTTTCATCCCTTAGGTTTTCCATACCCTACTATTTTAGGTATGTAACTTATAAACAGCATATAACTGGGTTTTCTTCTTTGATTAAATGCACCTATCCTTGTATTTTAATTGGACCAGCTAATATAATTACATTTAATGTAATTACTGGCATAGTCACTCTTTTTTTTTTTTAAGGTTTATTTATTTATTTTACAGAGACAGAGAGAGAGTGTGTGTGTGTGTGTGAGCAGTGGGAGGGGCAGAGGGGGAACACTCAGCTGAACTCCCCTCTGAGCAGGGAGCCTGACTTGGGGCTTAGTCCCAGGACCACAAAATCACGACCGGAGCCAAAGTCAAGAGCTGGCCACTTAACTGACTGAGCCACCCAGGTACTCCTTGATATATCCACTTTAAATTTCCTTTTTTTTTTTTTTTTTAAATAATCTCTACACCCAAACTCAGACCCCAAGATCCAGAGCAGCAGGCTCCACTGACTGAGGCAGCTAGGAGCCCCTAAGATACTCGTTTTAAATCTACCACCTCTCTCTTTGCTGCTTTTTATTAGTTTCATCTACTCGGTGTCATTCCTTTACTCCTTACGAGCATTCTTTTAGATTGACTTATTTTTTTAAATTCTTTTCCCCCACCCCTCTTCAATTTTTTGGTCTTGTGTTTAGTATTTTAATATTCTGTTAGTGGTTCCCTAAAGATTGCAGCATAGGGGCACCAGGGCAGCTCAGTCTGTTAGGCAGCTGCCTTCCCCTCGGGTCATGATTTCAGGGTTCTGGGATCAAGCCCCCGTGGTCAGACTCCCCGCTCAGCCAGGAGTTTGCTTCTTCCTCTGCCTCTTCCCCCAGCACATGCTGTCTCTCTCTCTCTCCCAAATGAATAAAATCTTTTTTAAAAAAATTACTTTTTAGTTTACTTACATTTTATTTTATTTTTTAAAGATTTAATTTATCTATTCGGCAGAGAGACAGTGAGAGCAGGAACACAAGCAGGGGGAGTGAGAGAAGGAGAAGTAGGCTCCCTGCTGAGAGGGGAGCCCCAGTCACAGCTTGATCCCAAGACCCTGGGATCATGACCTGAGCCCAAGGCAGACACTTAATGACTGAGCCACCTAGGTGCCCCTCAAATAAATAAAATCTTAAAAAAAAATTAAAAGATTGCAGCATTTATAAAAACCTATTGTTACTTGTTACTTTTACCCTCCTCTTGAACAATGAATGTACCATTTTCTTTTTTTTTTTTTAATTCGGATGCTACTGTTGTCATATTTTAAATGTTTATATATCTTAAATCCCATAAGCTATTATTAATTAGTATAGATATTTGTATTGATTGGATTAACTAAAATATTTACCATTTTCACTATTCTTTATTTCTTCTTGTATTTCCAGTTTTCCATCTGGGATTATATTTTCTCTTGCCTGAATAATGGGTGTGGCTCTGTATTCTCACCAGTACTTACTGTATTTTGTCTTTTTGATTCTAGCCATTCTGACAGGTGTAAAATGGTATCTCATGGTGGTTTTCATCTGCATTCCCCTGATGATTAATGATGTTGAGCATCTTTTCATGCGTCTGTTGGTATCCTGTATGTCTTCTTGGAGAAACACCTATTCAGGTCCTCTGCCCTTCGTTTTGTTGTTGTTGTTGTTGTTGTTTAACTAGGCTCCACGCCCATTGTGGAGCCCAATATGGGACTTGAACTCACAACCCTGAGATCAAGACCTAAGCTGCCATCAAGAGTTGAATGCTTAACCAACTGAACTACACAGGCTCCTCCTTCTGCCCATCTTTTAATTGAATTATATGGCTTTTTGGTGTTGAGTGCAGGAGTGTTCATGGCCAATTCTATCAATTTTTATTGGCTCCCCTGCCAAAATTTTTTTGCTCTTGTTGAAGGATATTTTCTCTGGATATAGAAATCTAAGCCTGTAGTCATTTTCCTTCAGCCTTTAAGATATCATTGCCTTATATTCTGACTTGCATTTCTTTTAGGCTAATTGTCAGCCAGTCAAATTGTGGCTGTTTATTTTTTTATATGTTTTTTATGTTTTCCTAGAGTCCTTTTGTTTTGGTCTTTTGGAACAGATGGTAGAAAAATAGAACAACAAGCATGTTTACTTGTTTACCAGTCTCTATGTAAGCCACTGACATAAAAGAAGGCAAGGAAAACACATTTTTAAAAAAATGTTAGGAGTTGTGTTTTTAATGTATTGTTTATTTCTTGTTATTTGAAATCATCTTCAAATTATATAAAATCAGCAAAGCTCGTCAAGCAAAAATGTCTCTACGGGTCATATCTGAAGAGCTATAAGAAGGTTTCTTTATTTGTACATCTTTATTTTTTATCTACAAAATACACTGTAGGATTGTTTATTTGTTGAAAAACTGGATTATGTTTGCAGTAGAGTTTCCTGTAGTCTGGATTTTGCTGATTGCACTTGCACGGTATGGTTTAATATATTCCTCTCTCATCAGATGCAGTGTTCTGTGTTTTGGTAGTTTCTGAGATTCAGGTTGGATATCAAGGAGATCTGAGATTCAGGTTTGAAGTATCAGCAAAGATACTTCAAAGATGGTGCTATCTTCTTCCACAAGGAAGTACATAATGTGTGTTTCCTTTTGTGTGATGTTAGCAGCCATCAATGAGCCATGGGAGGATGCATTAATTTATTGCAGATTAATAATATTCAATTCAGTTGTTTCCTCTGCTCGCTTCTTAGCTGGGCTACTTCTCTAAGAAACGACTTCCACTCATCTATGAGTTCAGAGTGTATATAGGAAAAGCAGAAAAAATGCGTGATTCTCTCCCTTTATTTACCAGTTTTCTAAATGACGAATTGCCTTACCACGTCCTGTAACAGTGATCTGTAAGGAGATTATCTGGGGGAGGGGAGAATAATTACTTATGAGCTTGTGGATTTAAATATATCTAGTATGGGATCCTTTTTTAGTTCATAAGCATGATGATTGGGTGTTCACGCTTCTGTGTGACATGTGCCACCCTTTAAACCTTGTTACGACCTCGGCACATTACCCATCTGACGTGAAAAAATAAATAAATAAATAAATATATCTAGTATGTTTCAATATCGTCCGGTTATCTTGGCTCTCAAATTGTCCCAACTGTATCTTGAACTGCCATCTCCTAATATTCTCTTCTTTCTTAATTCTCCAACAATTTTCCACTAGCATTTGATGAATTTCAGCTTTAATTTTATTCCTTGTTTCATGTGTCTCCTAGAACTTGCGTTTAGGATCCTGGCAGTGACTGGTGGAGTGCGTTCCTCCATGGAGGAATGACTGGACAGAGGAAAACAGAGCAGAGGCCAAGTCCCACCAAGCACAGCAGCCAGCCACACTTGCTGTGAATCACTTTCATTCTCCATTCTTTTTTTTTTTTTTAAGATTTAATTTATGGGGCGCCTGGGTGGCTCAGTGGGTTAAAGCCTCTGCCTTCGGCTCAGGTCATGATCCCAGGGTCCTGGGATCGAGCCCCACGTCGGGCTCTCTGCTCTGCAGGGAGCCTGCTTCCTCCTCTCTCTCTCTCTGCCTGCCTCTAAGCCTACTTGTGATCTCTGTCTGTCAAATAAATAAAATCTTTAAAAAAAAAAAAGATTTAATTTATTTATTTGACAGACAGAGATCACAAGTAGGCAGAGAGGCAGAGAGAGAGAGGAAGGGAAGCAGGCTCCCTGAGGATCAGAGAGCCCAATGCGGGGCTCGATCCCAGGATCCTGGGATCATGACCTGAGCCGAAGGCAGAGGCTTTAACCCACTGAACCCAGGCGCCCCTCATTCTGCATTCTTCAATTTTGTCCATGCAAGATGGAAACTTAGTCTCTACCTCACCATTGATCTTGTTCCCTAATTCTTGCTTTGGCTGTATCCATCTGCCGTTTGTTTTATGGAGCCAGAATGTCTACTTATCTTTATTTTTAAAAAGATTTTGTTTATTCACTTGACAGAGAGATCACAAGCAGGCAGAGAGAGAGGAAGGGAAGCAGGCTCCCTGCTGAGCAAAGGAACCCAATGCGGGGCTCTATCCCAGGACCCTGAGACCATGACCTGAGCTTAAGGCAGTCTTAACCCACTGAGCCACCCAGGTGCCCTTATCTTTATTTTTTTAAAGATTTTATGTGTAAGCTGTCTCTTCACTCGGTGTGGGGCTCAAACGCACATCCCCAAGATCAGGAGTCACCTGCTCTACTGACTGAGCCAGCCAGACGACCCCAGAATGTCTGTGTTTAAATCCCAGCCCCAACCTGAGCAATTTTTGTAACCTCTTTGTGCCTGTTTTTTCATCTGTAAAGTAGGAATCATAGTGACACCTACCTCATAGGGTTGTGAGAACTTAATCTGCAAACATAGAGCACTGCTTGGTACAAAGTAAATAATACGTACATTCCAGCAGCTGTTACTATTATTATTATTATCATTATTGCGTGGCTCTATACTTTTCATAACTTTCATTCCTACTTGTTCTTTTTTTCAACCTCTCATACAGCTTCATATGACTAATACTTTCTGTGAGAATATTTGTCACTTATTTGAAATTCATGATCCATCCGTACCAATAATTCTGCTTTCCAGATTCGTGTGGCATAGGCTATTCAGCTTTGTTGTTTTTCTACATAACCATATACATGTTAGAGAAGAGCCAATGCCCAGGCTTAATCTATCTTCCCCTCTGTGACTTAGATAATAGAGGAGATGAGCCTCAGGGCAGAGAACCCCAGGTACGAGGGGACAGTCGACCACCCTGTTTTCTGCCACCACACCCGGAAACTCCTGGTTGGGTCAGACTTTGTTCTTACGTCATAGCAACACGCTCCTGTGCCGGAAAGAAACAATCTTTGTGGCGTGTGACATATACCAGTCCCAGTGTTCAGGCTGGGAGTGGGTGTAGGCGTGAGAGTTTGGGGAACCGTGGTCAGCGAGCGCCTCTCTTCCCCAGCACCTCGCCGCACCCCAGCAGGCTTCTGGGCCGCCCTGGTGCCAACCCGAGACACCAGCTGGCCAGGCTCCCTCTTCCACGTGGTACTCCCAAGGCAGTGTGGGGGAGAAGCAAGTAAGAATTGAAAGGCTCTGGTCTGGCTCTCTGGGCTCAGATCGTTCTCCTCCCCCGGCCGAGGCCCCTGCTCGCCATCTCCCCATTCACCCCAGTATATGAATCCTCCTACCTCTGCTGGGGTATCTGACAGTCTTTAGGTTGGAGCCTCAGAGCCTCGCTTCACTCTCCCTTCTGCATTGGGGAGATGGAGCCACCATTAGGTACTCCTTACCAGGAGCCTGGAGTCTCCTCTTTGCAGAAATTGTCTAGTTTCTCTTCAGCTTCAAAGATAAACTTGATTGTCAAACCTTGTGATTTTCTTGGATGAAAGGTGCTTTGAAAGATACGGTCATCTGCAAGTGCAGTCTGACTTTACTCTCTCTTACAAGGACACCACCGACTTGGGCTCTTTAAAACAAGCTTCAGGGAAAGATCAAACACTCCCCGCCCCAAAGGAGATAATTTTTCCCTTTCTTTGCTTTTTTCTTCTTCTCCTCCTTCTCTTTCATTCACCTCCTGCTCCTCTTCTCCAAGCACAGTACCTTGCATATAATGGCCATTTGATAAAGGCATGTTGATTTGATTTGGATCTTTAACTCTTGTCATGCGATGACAATGAATTAATGAATTAAACCATCTGTGATAGATGAAGTAAGTGAATTAAACCGTCCATGGTTGAAAGTATCTGCCTTTCCTCATTTTAAGTCTGAGTAGCTGAAAATTCTGCTGAAGGGTGTGTACAAGTATAAAACAAATCCCTTATGTGATCAGTCAAGCTACCTGACTTTAAACAAGTTTTATTTTTATCTGTATTACTGGTAAACCACTTGGCCTACTTCTCCTTGGCTCTGATCAAGTTTGAGCAACATGTTTAGCTAGGGGAAATTAGTAAATCCCCAAATAAATCAGCCTATTTGGGCCAAATGAGCAGATCTATGCTGACATGAGCCAAGCAGAAACTTCCCCGGCAACTTTCCTATGAATATGACACATGCTCAGTGTATCCAGTTCTCGACCACTCCTGTAGGGAACCGAGTCGTACCTGCCTCAGAGCACGTCGAAGTTTACACAAGTTTACGAGCGCGTGTCATGCTGTTGCTTTGACTCAGAGCTAAGTGATGGACAGATTAATGTTACCTGGAGAATATCCAGTCTTAATCTCAAATCTGCCTCTGGTTTTGGTGAGACTGTTAAGAACTCTGAGAAAGAAAACAGAAAAATGCTCTCTTATCTGGCGTGTAAGAGATAAATGAACTGTGTACATTTAATTTTCAACAGCGCTCTTTGAAAGCGCATACATAAGCCCATGAAAGAAGGAGTTTCTGCTGTACCCATGCTGCTTTCAAGTCTGCTAAGAATACAGTTTCTCTCACTTGGTATTTCCTAAGGAAGTATCTTTGGCTTTCAGTGGCGAGTAGGTACCTGTATTAAAAAAAAAAAATCTGTGGCTCTTGACGGTTCACACACAGCCTCAGAAATTCCCGACTCATTTATAGAGAGCTAAGGTAATTACTGGCAGCCAAAGTATGTTCTTGGATGGCAGAAGGACTCATACTGAGAAGCAGCACGGTGCAGCCAAGTGACAGAGTTCTGAGTACGAGATGAACGTCGATTGGAACCCTGGCTCTCTCTCTGGGCTAAAGCTTCGTGTTTTCAGGGGTGTCACTTCCTCTCTCTGGGCCTCGGTCTCCTCATCCATATATGATGGTAAATAAGTGAGACGATGTATACAATGTGACCCCTAAGAAATGAGCTAGCATTTAAGAGCCGTTACAGTTATAACATTGACTTATTTGTTAATATTTTGTGCGATCCCGTGCAATTGCCAGGAAAGGATAAAATATAAATGTTCTCCCATGATGATAAACACAAAAGAGTAGAAGTATCCTTAAAAAAATACAAATGTTCTGTTTTCAAACTTGCATTTCTCAATATATAGAAGTTCATGTAACATATGTGCATATTGGATTCATATATATTAAAAATGTCACATATTTCCCATAAAACTGAAAATTAGAAACTGTAGAATCATGGGTGCCTGAGTGGCTCAGTGGGTTAAACCTCTGCCTTAAACTCAGGTCATGATCTCGGAGTCCTGGAATTGAGCCCCACATTGGGCTCTCTGCTCAGCGGGGAGTCTACCCCCGCCGCCTGACTCTCTGCCTACTTGTGATCTCTGTCAAATAAATAAATAAAATCTTTTAAAAAAAATTGTAGAATCAATGAAAATTGCCACTTCTTTTTATCAGAGTTTAAATTGTCCCAGATCCTTGAAATGGCCATAACATCAACTGAGTATAAACTGAAGTACGATATAGCCTCTGATTTATCCCATTCCCATGTTCAGGAACACAGTAAATGTTATGACATCTTATTTCATCACTTTTATTCATGACTTTGGTTTCAGTACTTTTTATTACAAGTTTTAGAGATACATGAAATAAATTATTTTAGACCTGTTTAGGTTCTTACATAAGAAAGAATACTTTCAGTATTTTAATAAAATTAATGAAATCTTATTACATCAAAATTTCATACAGATAGTACCAAAAGGAAAATAAATAGCCCGAATCTCACTAATAAATGTCACTGCAAAAATTATAAGTAACATCCTATTCAATGGAACTCAGTAATATATTTGCCAAATGATACATGAATATCAGGTGAATTTATTTTAGAAACATAAAACAGTTCAATATCAAGAATTCTATAAACACAGGTCATTCTCTTAGTATTTAAAAAGTGTCTGATCTTGTGATGGCTTTGTAATGTGTCATCATGGCTAGACTGACTCAAGTTCCACTGAATTCTCTTCCCTTAATTATAAAATAAGTGAGCTGAGGTGATGGAAATATTAACAACCACGAACAATTTGTGCATACACAAGCAAGGACAATTCCTTCACCTGAGTAACAGCCGTAATAAAAGGTTACCAATTTTAATACATATTCTGATTTCAGAGGTCTTAAAAGATCAAAAAGATATGCATTTAATAAATGACAAGTTAGAAAAAAGATTTCATGGAACAGTTATTTTTTTAAACATAACAAGGGAGAAAACGTTACAAAGGGTTCATTACCTTACCGTAAAGAGGATTCTAATAATTAACAAGAAAATGATCAACACTTAAGAGAAACGAGCAAAAGGCATAGTCAGAGAGATGTGGGCAAAACAGATATAAATGGACAATAAACTAGTGTTAGTGTACTCAGCTTCACCCTTAACTACAGAAATGCAAATTAAAAGAAAATATTCTTTACACTGACCGGACTGACAAAAATTTTAAAGTGTGATAAACCCACCATAGCCAAGAGTAAGGGGGAAACAAACATATTCATATAATATTATTGGTGGAAGTATAAATAGCACATCATTTTTGGGGACAAATTGTTATGATACGTCAAATTATAAAATGTGTTCTCAAATAAATTGAATTGAAATAAAAATAAAATGTGTTCTCAGCTTTATAGAAATTAATTGATGTCAATGATTTGTAAAGTCCTCTAAAATAGAGCATTTGAATTCAAATTTGTCAGTCACGTGTGTTTGTAATGAAATTAATCTGAATGAAGTCTAGGCCTTGGGATTTGTTGCAGGGAAGTTAAAAACCTAGGGCTGCAGTTAGCCATAAATCTATATACTTCAGGGGTTTTTTAGGCCCATTCATAGCTTCTTGTATGTACTTACATATGTTGTTCTGTGAGTCATGGAAAACAGTGCCTATAAATGCTGCTTGGAAATGGGGAAACACCACAGAGCTTGGAGCCAGGCACACTTGTGAACACCTGTCATTTTTAGCCCTTCCTTGTTAAGGGACTTGGGTAAGACATTTTCACTAAGGTTTAGAAAACAATATCTATGCCACAGAATTGTGGTGAGGACAGAATGAGCTAACGGAGCTAAGCCTTCTATGATGTCACCTGATACGTAGTATATGCACAATAAATACTATTACTTATAATCAGTTTACAATCTTGGCTGTTGACTAATTTAGAAACGCTCTTCTTTTGCTAAATTTAATAGGGTTCTGGATAAAATGAAGGCATTTGAATTCAGTATTCATCTGTTGCCCTTCTTGTTGTAGACATCCACATGCTGTTTGTTTTTGTTTTAATTCTTGCCATAAAGTTCTCACCTCGTATCTTTAGTCAACACTCAGTACTGTCCCAGGCCTCTCTTATCGGACAGTGTCTTTAGGTCAGGACAGCCATATGCAGAATATATCCTGCATATCATGAGGGTTCAACTGCTTCGTAGGAGCCAAGTTGACAGAAGGGACAGCTAATCCTAAAGAATGTTACAATTTGCTGGTGTTGGAACCTGTAGTTAGAACTCTAGTAGCATCTACTCATAACAGTCCCATGGGTGACATTATGTTTGTGTTCAGGAGATTATCTGAGGAAAAGTCACTTACTATTTTTTTGGAACTGAAAAACTCCAGGTCAAAATCAACTACAGTGAAGTTTTTTTTTTTTTTTTTAAAGATTTTATTTATTTATGTGACAGACAGAGATGAGAAACAGGCAGAGAGAGGGGAGGAAGCAGGCGCCCTGCTGAGCAGAGAGCCCAATGCGGGGCTCGATCCCAGGACCCTGAGATCATGACCTGAGCCGAAGGCAGCGGCTTAACCCACTGAGCCACCCAGGCACCCCTACAGTGAAGTTTTTATTTATTTGTTCAAATATCTAGTATCTTGCTTCGAAGTAAAAGAATCTGACATACCAGAGCCAGGTATAAAGAGGAGAGATTTCAGTGGACTGTATAAAGACCTTAATTTGAATCAACCACAAAGTGATGTTTACCTTGGAATGTGTCCATGTCAACTGATATGTGGGTCTGTCCTGTTCTAGGGGTGAGTGGGACCTAAACCAAAGACATAGGTATTGTGTCAGTTCTATGAAGTCATCTTAACTGATAGGCCTCAGGCAGAAAGAGAAAGTAAATTATTGCTGAGTTAATAAAACAAAAACTGCTGTGGGAAAGTTGGTATTAATATGTCTGAATGGAGAAGGCAGAGGAGCCAGAGGAGATGGTGAGCTTCTGAGAGGGAGACGTTGGGGTGGGGAGCTCGCCCAGCACTGTGCAGAGTACGTGGAAGAGCCGTAAACTAACGTCTTTTGAACTGATCATGTGTTGTATCTTGAAGATGCATCTAGAAGATGCTCTTGGCTGCAAGTAACACAACTCTCCGACTGTCCTAGATGTGAAAGAAAGAAAAGGAAAGATTTCACCAAACAGGAAGTGTAAGTGCAGGACAGGCGCCAGATACAGCATAGTGAAGGCTCTGGCTCTGTTCAATTTCATCGTTCTGCCCTTTGTGAATTAGCTTTGTCCTCACTGTCTTCCACTGTTATTACAAGAGGAGGGGAATGGAGGGGAGGAAGAGAGGGCAGAGGAGAGGACAAGTGGAGAGAGAACTTTCCCATCAGTCTGATCAAGCGGACAGAGCTCGGGTACCCACTATCGCATTGGTTGTTATTAACACGGACATGGCATCTGCTGGTTGGCTTATGTCATCCCTTAGTCAATGATTTGACAAGAGGTTAGATTAATGTTACAGGCTCAGACCAGATAGAGCCTTTCTCCCAATTTGAGGGTGAAGTCAGCTTCTCTGTAATCACACAAGTTGCATATGAACAAAACTGGTGCTCTGTTAGGAAGGATAAGATGGGAGCTGGATAGAGAACAGATGCCAGGTGCATGGAGAGCAGATTTTATGCTGCTTGTACTCCTTAAGAGGCCTTCTGAAATCAAAATTTTAAAATTCTCTCCTTAAGCAGCCTTCTGGAAATCAAAATTTAAAAATTCACTGTCCATAGGGCATAAGGTCAGATCACTTTGCCAATTATGATTTTCATAAGTTAATATACTGGTCTCTAGGGCATCTGGCTGGCTCAGTCAGTTAAGCATCTGCCTTCAGCTCAGGTCATGATCCCAGGGTCCTGGGATTGAGTCCTGCATCAGGCTCCCTGCTTAGTGGGAGGTCTGCTTCTCCCTCTCCCTCTCCCCCGACCCCAATCAGGCTCTCTCTCACTCTCTCTCACTATCTCTCACCTCTTGCGCTCTCAAACAAATAAAATCTTTTAAAAAAAAAAGATTTAAATATAGATATATTTAAATCATATATATATCTATATATGTATATATAAGAATGGTTCAGTCCTGTGGAGATCTTGAGAGATAAAAGTATAAACCCAGATAGATAGATAGATAGATAGATTTATTTAGATAGATAGATAGAAAATCTATCGATCGATCTGGGTTTATACTTTTATCTCTCAAGATCTCCACAGGACTGAACCATTTTTTTTTTAACTTCTAGAATTTAAAAAAATTCCAGTATAATTAATTAATTGACAGTGTTATACTAGTTTCAGGGATACAATATAGTAATCAACAATTATGTGCATTACTCAGTGCTCATCAAGATAAGTGTCCTCTTAATCCCCGTCACCAGTTTCACCCCTCCCCCACCCACCTCCCATCGGTAAACAGCGTCTGTTCTCAGTCTCACACAAAGTTTGTCTCTTGTTGTTGTTGTTGCTGTTCATTGGTTTTGTTTCTTAAATTCCACCTATTAGGGGCGCCTGGATGGCTCAGCGGGCTAAGCTTCTGCCTTCAACTCAGGTCATGGTCTCAGGGTCCTGGGATCAAGACCCATACTGGGCTCTCTGCTCAGTGGGGAGCCTGCTTCGCCCTCCCTGTCTGCCTCTCTGCCTGCTTGTGATCTCTGTCAAATAAACAAATAAAATCTTAAAAAAAAATTCCACCTATTAGTGAAATCATATGGTATTTGTCTTTCTCTGACTTACTTGCATAAATTACAATTTATAATTATATACATATATAATTGTATATAATGGAATATTAATCAGCCATAATATACATATATACACATATATATATGTATGTGTCTATGTAAATATATGTGTGTTCATCTATCAATGGACACTTGGGTTGCTTCCATATCTTGGCTATTATAAACAGGTAAAGCATTCTTCCTTTTTTTTTTTTTTTAAGATTTTATTTATTTATTTGACAGAGATCACAACTAGGCAGAGAGGCAGGCAGAGAGGCGGGGGTGGGGGGTGGCGGGGAAGCAGGCTCCTTGCTGAGCAGAGAGCCCCGTGGAGGGCTTGATCCCAGGACCCTGAGATCATGACCAGAGCTGAAGGCAGAGGCTTAACCCACTGACCCACCCAGGCGCCCTCTTCCTTTTTTGAAAGATTTTATTTATTTATTTATTTGAGAGAAAGAGAGCAGGCATGTAAGAGCAGAGGGAGGAGCAGAAGGAGAGGGACAGCAGACTCTGTGCTGAGTGGGGAGCCCATTCAGTCTCACTGCCCTGAGATCATGACCTGAGCCAAACCCAGAGTCAGTAGCTTAACCAACTGAGTCACCCAGGTGCCCCCAGGCAAAAGATTCTTAATAATCTATAGGAAAAGTTACAATTGTTCCACTCTCATCCAAATTTTTTACTAAACATTAAAACACTCTAATGTCAGTTATCAGGGCAGAGCAAACTGAAAAAAAAAGAAAATGGTAAAACTAATATTTAGTTTACTGTAATTTAAAAACGAGAAACATGGAAAAGTAAATGTTTTATTTTTCTGCAAGAAGTGTTTATCAAGAGTGGTTTAAATAGTGTTTTCCTTCTCATTGTGTGACTTTTCAGCGGGAGTGAGTACCTTCCCTAAGCCTTAGTTCATCGTCATACTCCTTTCAAAGTCTGGATCAGTTTTCTATACAATTGAACTTTCAACCTGGTGAGAGTTCCTTTAACATCAAATTTTTGCAAGCCTCAATTCCTCTGGATCTTCATCTTTTTCAGCCAATCACTTTCCTCTTTTATGTTGATAAGAATGCATTCATAACCAGCTACGTCTGCATATTTGGATTTTTTTTTCAAGTGGTGGTATTTCAACATTCCCATGATGAGCTATTTCTGCTAAGTATTTATGTGTGATTTGAATTTCACTTTCCAGTTATCCCCTTCCTTCCTTTGTTTCATTTTTATCTTTTTTGGCCAATTCCTCTTTCAGTTATCCATTTGTGTAAAATATCATGTGGGTTTGTCCCTGGGAGAAGGAGGCAATGCAAACTACAGGCTTTGCAGTCTGTGCCGAACTGAATAACAGATGCACAGTAACCAGCGTCTTCAAGAGTCTTCAACAGACTCTAAGCGATGTGAACAGTCACTGATCATGATGTGCGCCTGTTACTTAGCTAGTGCTCAGAGGACAGAAGATCTAGCGGCGAAGTTTGTATTTTGTGACGACTCACGGTTAATGCACTGTAGTAAATGAAACTATTCCCAGATTGTTGGAGGACTCATGTTATTTGTATATATAAACTGGAGTACATATAAGCTGGTGTTATTTATAGGTATACCCCGGAGTTATATAAACTCCAGTAACTGAAATTCATGCATAATGATACAACTCTGCAGACTGAGGACTGCTTGTAGCGTAATGAATAAATGAATGAGTAAATGACCTCTTGATTGTAGGAAAGTATTTCTTACAGAGATAGTGAGGACCATTTTACAAGGTTTATAAATCCAAAGCATCTATTAGAATCATATGGTGAGCAAAATGGACACAGTTTGGACCCTCCTGAGCTTACATTTTATGGGAGGATTCAGGCAAATAAATAGTTGATCACTATACAGCATGATAAGCTGTATAATGGGAAAATAGTAGAATTGGTAGAATTCACCTGTGAAACCATCTCGACTTTCTGCATTTAGGGGGATCGTTTCTTACTAGGTGTCTCTGTTTCTTCTGTGGAGTTTGATTAAGTCTGAACTCTAAGGGGATCAACTTAGGAAATAGATATTTCCCCAAGAAATTATGCATTTCATCTAGATTTCCAATCCATTTACCCAGAGGTTAGGAAAGTAGTATCTTAACGATTTTATATTTTCTACTGTTTAAAAGGGTTTTCTCTCATCAGTTCTTTTTTTTTTTTAATGATTTTATTTATTTATTTATTTGACAGACAGAGATCGCAAGTAGGCAGAGAGGCAGGCAGAGAAAGAGGAGGAAGCAGGCTCCCCACTGAGCGGGGCTCGATCCCAGGACCCTGGGATCATGACCTGAGCCGAAGGCAGAAGCTTTAACCCACTGAGCCACCCAGGCGCCACCCAGGCGCCCTCCCATCAGTTCTTATTCTATGTATTTATACTTTCTTTTTTCTTGATCATCTAGTTAGGGATTTCCCTGTTTCATTAATTTTTCCATGAAAAAAACCAACAGGATTTTGATACGTTAATTAGAGTTACTGTTTTTCTATTCTCTATCTCATTAATTTCTGCTTTTATCTTTCTTATTTTCTTCCTTGCGATTTCTTTTGTTTTATACTGTTCTTTTTCTAGGTGTTTAAACTACTAATCTAACTCATCATTTTTGATCTTCCGTTATTGAAAAAGTATTTAGTGCTATTAATTTTCCTTTAATCGTTGCTTCAAATGCGTTTCATAGATTCTGATATGTAGTGCTTTCATTGCCCATTATTTATTTAAAGTAATACACTTACAGCTTGTATTTTTTCTTTTAGCAAAGGGTTAATATGAGGGTTTTTGTTTTTTTTTAAAGATTTTATTTATTTGACAGAGAGAAATTACAAGTAGATGGAGAGGCAGGCAGAGAGAGAGAGAGGAGGAAGCAGGCTCCCTGCTGAGCAGAGAGCCCAATGCGGGACTCAATCCCAGGACCCTGAGATCATGACCTGAGCGGAAGGCAGCAGCTTAACCCACTGAGCCACCCAGGCGCCCAGGTTTTGTTTTTATAGTTTCAGGTTCTTTTATCTCCTTGTGCCTGTGTACTTTTGTTTATCCCTTGACATTTAGCTTTTCTGAGTCACTTTGTCTTGGGCGTTATCTCTTGTATATAGCATATAGTTGAGTTTAGTTTTGTGAGCCAAATTGAAAATCTTTTCATTTTACGGGACGCCTGGGTGGCTCAGTTGGTTGGACGACTGCCTTCGGCTCAGGGCGTGATCCTGGAGTCCCGGGATCGAGTCCCACATCAGGCTCCCAGCTCCATGGGGAGTCTGCTTCGCTCTCTGACCTTCTCCTCGCTCATGCGCTCTCTCACTGTCTCTCTCTCTCAAATAAATAAATAAAATCTTTAAAAAATAAAAAAAAATTAAAAAAAAGAAAATCTTTTCATTTTAATAAATAAAGTCCATTCACATTTATTATGACTAACATATTTGATATTAATTTTATCAAAACATTTTATTGTATTTTGTTATATGTCCTGCTTCTTTCTCTATGAGATGTGCATTCTTTGCTCTCTTATTTATAATTTTTTAAATATTTTTATTTATTTTTAATTTATTTATTTGACAGACAGAGATCACAAGGTAGGCAGAGAGGCAGGCCGAGAGAGGGGGCGAAGCAGGCTCCCTGCTGAGCAGAGAGCCCAATGCAGGGCTCAATCCCAGGACCCTGGGATCATGACCTGAGCTGAAGGCAGATGCTTAACAGACTGAGCCACCCAGGCATCCCTTATTTTTAAAATTTTTAAACCAATTTTTTAAAAGATTTTATTTATTTATTTGAGCGAGAGAGAAAAAGAGCATGAAAGAAGAGAAGGTCAGAGGGAGAAGCAGACTCCCCGTGGAGCTGGGAGCCCGATTCCAGACTTGATCCCGGGATCATGACCTGAGCTGAAGGCAGTCGCCCAGCCAACTGAGCCCACCTTATTTTTAATTTTCTTTTTAAAGATTTTATTTATTTATTTGTCAGAGACAGAGGGAGAGAGCGAGTGAGCACAGGCAGACAGAGAGGCAGGCAGAGTCAGAGGGAGAAGCAGGCTCCCTGCCGAGCAAGGAGCCCGATGTGGGACTCGATCCCAGGACCCTGGGATCATGACCTGAGCCGAAGGCAGCTGCTTAACCAACTGAGCCACCCAGGCGTCCCTTATTTTTAATTTTTAAGAAGGTTAATATTTTTGTTTAAGTGGTTACTTTTGTAATTGTACCTTTTTTAATGCTCTTGGTCCCACTTTGTTAAGGTCCCAACTTTTTATTATCTGGTTTACCAGGGTTTTTAATTTGTTCACTATCTTTTATGTATTTTTTTAAAGATTTTAAGTAATCTCTACACTCAACATGGGGCTTGAACACACAACCCTGAGATCAAGAGCTGCACACTCCTCCATCTGAGACACCCAGGCACCACAAATTTTTCAGTATCTTTTAATACCCTTCTAATACCTATCTAACAATGGGAGTTTTCTATTTTCCTTTTCCTTCTTCCTTATCTTTCCCATTTTTAAAAAATGCATCATTTCTATTCTTTCATAATATATAATATTTGTATGTAAGTGGTCCACCCTCATACCCCATTTTGTTTTTATCTTACACATGTATTTATAGATTACTGAATGCTTACCCTCAGCCCTTTACCCTGCAGTCATCACTTGGTTGGATGAAGTTCATTCTCCAGTAAATTCCTCAAGAAGGGCTTTTAATGGGGTGCCTGGGTGGCTTGGTCAATTGAGTGCTGGACTCTTGGTTTCAGCTCAGGTCATGATCTCATAGACCGTGGGACAGAGCCCCATGTCAGGCTCTGCACTCAGCTGGGAGACTGAAGATTGTCTCTCTCCTCTGCTCCTCCCTCCATTCACACACACTCTCTCTCTCAAATAAATAAAGAAATCTTTTTAAAAAGGCAGGGGGCTTACTGATACAGAATTCCTACATTTTGCGTGTTGAAACTGTTTTTTCTATAGCTTTAGTATTTGGACAGCTCAACTGAATATTAAATCTTTGATTCGGGGTGCCTGGGTGGCTCAGTCAGTTAAGCCTCTGCCTTCAGCTGAGGTCATGATCCCAGGGTCCAGGGATCAAGTTCCTGCTCAGCAGGAAGCCTGCTTCTCCCTCTGCCTCCTCTGCCTGCTCCTCCCCCTGCTTGTGCTCTCTCTCCCTCTCTCTATGACAAATAAAATAAATAAATCTTTTAAAAAGAGACTTTAGGGAGGACCTTAGTATAGAGATAAAAGAGTTTAAAAAACAATCAGTCAGAAATGAGAAAAAATAATTGAGATTTGAAACAGACTGGATGCAATGAACACAAGTATAGAAGAAGCAGAGGAACAAATAAGTGCTATAGAAGCTAAAACAATGCCAATCGTGGGTGAATCAGTCAATTAAGCATCTGATTCTTGGTTTCAGCTCAGGTCATGATCTCAGGGCCCTGAGATCAAGATTCATGTTGGGCTCCACACTCAGTGCAGAGTCTGCTTGAGATTCTCTATCTCCCTCCCCCTCTGCCCCTCTACCCTCTTGCATATGCTCTCTCTCTCTCTAAATAAAGTCTTAAAAAAAAAAAGAAGATAAAATAATGGAAAATAATGAAGCTGAGCAAAAGAGATAAAGAGTTTTCCAACACAAGAGTATACTTAGGGAATTCAGTAACTCCATCAAATGTAGTAACGTTTGTATTATACAAGACTGAGAAAAAGAAGACAGATAAAAGGAGGTAAAAATTTATTTAAGGAAATAATAACTGAAATTTTTTTTTCTGGGGAATAAATAGACATCCAGATCAAGGAGGCACAGAAAACTCCCATCAAAATCAACAAAAGCGGGCCAACACCAAAACATATTATAATTAAATTTGCACAATAGCAATAAAGAAAAAATCTTGGGGATGCCTGGGTGGCTCAGTCAATTAAGCATCTGCCTTCATCTCAGGTCATGATCCCAGGGTCCTGGGATCGAGTCCTGCATCAGGTTCCTTGCTCATGAGGGAGTCTGCTTCTCCCTCTGTCTGCAACTCCCCCTGCTTGTGGTCTCATTCTCTCTTTCTCTCTCTCTCTCCCCCCTCTGACAAATAATTTTTTAAAAAATATTTTTGAAAAAAATCATAAAAGCATCAGGACAAAAGAAGGACCTAACATACAAGGGAAGACCCATAAAGCTAGATACAGAACTCTCCACAGAAATTTAGTAAGCCAGAAGACAGTGGCATGATATAGTCAACATGTTGAGTGGGAAAAATCTGCAACCAAGAATACTCTATCCAGTGAAGCTATCCTTCAGAATAGAAGAGATGAAGAGTTTCCCAGACAAATGAAAAATAAAGGAGTTTATAACCATTAAGGTTGCCCTGCAAGAAATATTGAAGGGGACTCTTTGAGTGGAAAGGAAAGATCAAAAGTGATAAAGAGAAGAAAGGAACAGAGAAAAATCTCCAGAAACAAGAACAAAACAAATAATAAAATGTCACTAAATACATATCTATCAAGAATTACTCTGAATGTAAATGGACTAAATGCTCCAATCAAAAGGCATAGAGTGTCAGAATGGATAGAAAAACAAGACCCATCTCTATGCTGCCTATAAGAGATTTCTCTTAGACCTAAAGACACCCTGCAGATTGAAAGTGAAGGAATAGGGGCGCCTGGGTGGCTCAGTGGGCTAAAGCCTCTGCTTTCGGCTCAGGTCATGGTCCCAGGATCCTGGGATCGAGCCCCGCATTGGGCTCTCTGCTCAGCGGGGAGCCTGCTTCCTCCTCTCTCTCTGCCTCCTCTCTCTCTGCCTGCCTCTCTGCCTGCTTGTGATCTCGGTCTATCAAATAAATAAATAAAATCTTTAAAAAAAAAAAAAAAAAAGAAAATGAGGGAATAGGAGGGCTGCGTGGCTCAGTCAGTTAGGTGTCTGTCCTTGGCTCAGGTCATGATCCCAGGGCCCAGGGTCCTGGAATCAAGCCCCACATCAGGCTCCCAGGGAGCCTGATTCTTCCTCTCCCTCTACTGCTTCCCCTATTGGTGCTCTCTCACTCTCTCTGTCAAGTAAATAAATAAAATTTTGTGAAAAAAATGAAAATGAGGGAATAGAGAAACATTTATCTTGCAAATTGATGTCAAAAGAAAGCTGGAGTAGCAATACTTAGACAAACTGGATTTTATTTTTAAGATTTTATTTGAGAGAGAGAGAGAGAGAGCACGAGCAGGGATAGGGGTAGGGATAGGGAGGGGTAAGGCAGAGGAGATGCAGACTTGCGACCGAGGAGCCCATCATGAGATTCGATCTCAGAACCCCAGGCTCATGACCTGAGCTGAAGGCAGATGCTTAACTGACTGAGCCACACAGACACTCTTCTTCTGGGTAAATTCTTAAAACCAGAAATGAGTTCTTGGGCTCTGAGGAATTTAGAGAAGATTATGAGTTTTTCTATCTGCAGAATGGGTACATGATCCCTTTGCCTCCTCCAGGCAGTCTATAACTAACACAACTGCATTTAAGAAAATTTAGGTCCTAAAGCAACACCATCAGACAAACTAGATTTTAAACCAAACACTATAACAAGAGATGAAGAAGGGTACTATATTATAATAAAGGAGACTATCCAACAAGAAGATCTAACAGTTGTAAATATTCATTCCCCCAACATGGGAGCACCCAAATATATAAAACAATAACAAACATAAAGGAACCAATAGGAAATAATATAATAATAACGCCCCACTCACAGCAATGGACAGATCCTCGAAGCAGAAAACCACAAAGAAACAATGGCTTTAAATGACCCACTGGACCAGATGGACATAACAGATATTTTCAGAGCATTCATCCTAAACCAGCCATATACACATTCTTTTCATGTGCACATGGACACTCCCAGAATAGATCACATACTAGGTCACAAATCAGCTCTCGACAAGGACAAAAAGATTGAGATCATACCATGCATATTTTCTGACCACAGCACTATGAAACTTGAAGTCAACCACAAGAAAAAATTTGGAAAGACCACAAATACACAGAAGTTAAACAATATGCTACTAAAAGGAAATGGGTCAACCCAGTAATCAAAGAAGAAATTTTTAAAAATACATGGAAACACATGAAAATGAAAACACAGTGGTCCAACACATTTGGGGTACAACAAATGGGGTGGTAAGAGGGAAATAAAGCAATACAGGCCTACCTCAAGAAGCAAGAAAAATCTCAAACAATCTAATCTTATACCTAAGGAGCTAGAAAAAGAATAATAGGCACCTGACTGGCTCATTTGCTGGAGCATTCAACTTTTTTTTAAATGTTATATTTTATTTAGCCTAATAGTTATAAAAATGTTGTCATTTCAACATGTATATGGAAAAATATTGATATTTTCCATTCATTTTTTAAAAATTTTTATTAACATAGAATGTATTATTTGTTTCAGGGGTACAGGTCTGTGATTCATCACCCTTACACAATTCACAGTGCTCACCATAGCGCGTGGTCCTCCCCAATGTCCATCACCCAGCCACCCCTCCCTTATGGCCCCTCCACTCTCCAACCCTCAGTTTGTTTCCTGAGATTAAGTCTCTTATGGTGGGCTGCCTGGGTGGCTCAGTAGGTTGAGCCTCTGCCTTCAGCTCAGGTCATGATCTCAGGGTCCTGGGATCAAGTCCTGCATCGGGCTCTCTGCTGGGTAGGGAGCCTGCTTCCTCCTCTCTCTCTCTCTCTCTCTCTCTCTCTCTCTGCTTGCCTCTCTGCCTGCTTGTTATCTCTCTCTGTCAAATAAATAAAATCTTAGGGAAAAAAAAGAGTCTCTTATGGTTTTTCTCCCTATCTGGTTTCATCCCATTTCATTTCTCCCTCTATTCCCCCATGATCCTCCACCTTGTTTCTCAAATTCCACATATCAAAGAGATCATATGATAATTGTCTTGCTCTGATAGACTTATTTCACTTAGCATAGTACCCTCTAGTTCCATTCACATTGCAAATGGCAAGATTTCATATTTTTGATGGCTGCATAATATTCCTGTGTGTGTGTGTGTGTGTGTGTGTGTGTACCATATCTTCTTTATACCACGTATTCTTTTTTTTTAAAAGATTTTATTTATTTACTTGACAGAGAGAGATCACAAGTAGGCAGAGAGGCAGGCAGAGAGAGAAAGAGGAGGAAGCAGGCTCCCTGCTGAGCAGAGAGCCTGACGCGGGGCTCGATCCCAGGATCCTGAGATCATGACCCGAGCTGAAGGCAGCAGCTTAACCCACTGAGCCACCCAGGTGCCCCTATACCACATATTCTTTATCCATTCATCTGTCAATCGACATCTAGGCTCTTGCCATAGTTTGGCTATTGTGGGCATTGCTGCTATAAACATTGGGGTCCATATGCCCCTTCGAACACTACATTTCTATCTTTGGGGTAGATACCCAGTAGTGCAATTGGTTGGTGGTAGGGTAGCTCTATTTTCAACTTTTTTAGGAATCTCCATACTGTTTTCCAGAGTGGGCTACACTAGTTTGCATTCCCACCAAGAGTGTAGAAGGGTTCCCCTTTTTCTGCATCCTCACCAACACTTGTCATTTCTTGACTTGTTAATTTTAGCCATTCTGACTGGTGTGAGGTGGTATCTCACTGTGGTTTTGATTTGCCTTTCCCTGATGCTGAATGATGTGGAGCACTTTTTCATATGTCTGTTGGCCATTTGGATGCCTTTTTTGCCTAAATGTCTGTTCATGTCCTCTGCCAATTTCTTGATTGGATTATTTTATCTTTGGGTGTTAAGTTAGACAAGTTCTTTATAGATTTTGGATACTAGCCCTTGATCTGATAGGTCCTTTGCAAATATCTTCTCCCATTCTGTCGGTTGTCTTTTGGTTTTGTTGACTGTTTCCTTTTCTGTGCAAAAGGTTTTTATCTTGATGAAGTCCCAATAGTTCATTTTTGCCCTTGCTTCCCTTACCTTTGGCAATGTTTCTAGGAAGAAGTTGCTGTGGCTGAGGTCAAAGAGGTTGCTGCCTGTGTTCTCCTCAAGGATTTTGATGGATTCCTATCTCACATTGAGGTCTTTCATCCATTCTGAGTCTATTTTTGTGTGTGGTATAAGGAAATGGTCCAGTTTCATTCTTCTGCTTGTGGCTGTCCAATTTTCCCAAAACGATTTGTTGAAGAGACTGTATTTTTCTTTCCATTGGACATTCTTTCCTGCTTTGGAAAGATTAGTTGACCATAGAGTTGAGGGTCTATTTCTGGGCTCTCTATTCTGTTCCATTGATCTATGTGTCTGTTTTTGTGCCAGTACCTACTGTCTTGATGATGACAGCTTTGTAATAGAGCTTGAAGTCTGGAATTGTGATGCCACAAGTTTTGCTTTTCTTTTTCAAAATTCTTCTGGCTCTTTGGGGTCTTTTTTTTGGTTCCATACAAATTTTAGGATTGTTTTTTCCATTTCTGTGAAAAAAGTCGGTGGTATTTTGGTAGCAATTGCATTAAATGTGTAGATTGCTCTAGGTAGCATAGACATTTTCACAATATTTTTTCTTCCAATCCATGAGCATGGAACATTTTTCCATTTCCTTGTGTCTTTCTCAATTTCTTTCATGAGTATTCTGTAGTTTTCTGAGTACAGATTCTTTGCCTCTTTGGTTAGATTTATTCCTAGGTATCTTATGGTTTGGGGTGCAATTGTAAATGGGATCGATTCCTTAATTTCTCTTTCTTCTGTCTTGTTTTTGGTGTCTAGAAATGTAACTGATTTCTGTGCTTTGATTTTATATCCTGACACTTTACTGAATTCCTGTATGAGTTCTAGCAGTTTTGGGGTGGAGTCTTTTGAGTTTTCCACATAGAGTGTCATATCATCTGCAAAGAGTGAGAGTTTGACTTCTTCTTTGCTGATTTGGATGCCTTTTATTTCTTTTTGTTGTCTGTTTGCTGAGGCTAGGACTTCTAGTACTATGTTGAATAATATTGGTGAGACTGGACAGCCCTGTCATGTTCCTGACCTTAGGGACAAAGTTCTCAGTTTTTCCCCCATTGAAAATGATATTTGCTGTAAGTTTTTCAAAGATGGCTTTTATGATATTGAGGTGTGTACCTTTTTTCCCTACAATGTGAAAAGTTTTAATCAAGAAAAATGCTGTACTTTGTCAAATGCTTTTTCTACATCTGTTGAGAGTATCATATGGCTCTTGTTCTTTCTTTTACTATTACATTGTATCACATTGGTTGATTTGTTAATGTGGAACCAACATTACAGCCCAAGAATGAATCCTGCTTGGTTGTGGTGAATAATCCTTTTAATGTACTCTTGGTCCTATTGGCTAGTATTTTGGTGAGAATTTTTGCATCCATGTTCATCAGGGATATTGGTCTGTAATTCTCCTTTTTGATGAGGTCTTTGTCTGGTTTGGGGATCAAGGTAATGCTGGCCTCATAAAATGAGTTGGAGATTTTCCCTTCATTTCTATTTTTGGGGACAGTTTTAGAAGAATAGATATTAGTTCTTCTTTAAATGTTTGGTAGAATTCCCCTAGGAAGCCATCTGGCCCTGGGCTCTTTGTTGGGAGATTTCTGATGACTGCTTCAATCTCCTTACTGGTTATGGGTCTGTTCAGGTTTTCTATTTCTTTCTAGTTCAGTTTTGGTAGTTTATACATCTCTAGGAATGCATCCATTTCTTCTAGACTGTCTAGTTTGTTGGCATGTAGTTGCTCATAATATGTTCTTATAATTGTTTGTATTTCTTTGGTGTTGGTTGTGATCACTCCACTTTCATCTGTGATTTTTAAAAATTTGGGTTCTTTCTCTTTTCTTTATGATCAGTCTGGGGAGGGATTCATAAATCTTATGAATTCTTTCAGAGAACAAGCTCCTGGTTTTATCTATCTGTTCTAATGTTTTTTTAAGTTTTTATATTTTCCACCTCTGATTGCCTTTGCTGTATCCCAAGGATTTTCAACAGTTGTGTTTTCATTTTCATTTCTTTCCATGAATTTTTTTAAATTCTTCTTTAATTTCCTGGTTGACCCATTCATTCTTTAGTAGGATACTCTTTAGCCTCCAGGTATTTTAGTTCTTTCCAACTTTCCTCTTGTGATTGAGTTTGATTTCAAAGCATTGTGGTCTGAAAATATGCAGGGAATGATCCCAATCTTTTGGTACTGGTTTAGACCTGATTTGTGACCCAGGATGTGATATATTCTGGAGACTGTTCCATGTGCACTAGAGAAGAATGTGTTTTCTATTGCTTTGGGATGGAATATTTCGAATACATCTGTGAAGTCCATCTGGTCCAGGGTGTCACTTAAAGCCCCTATTTCCTTGTTGATTTGTGCTTAAATAATCTGTCCATTTCAGTGAGGGGATGTTAAAGTCCCCTACATTATTGTATTATTGTCTATGTGTTTCTTTGATTTTGTTATTAATTGGCTTATATAATTGGCTTCTCCCATGTTAGGGGCATAAATATTTACAATTGTTAGATCTTCTAGTTGGATAAGTATAAAGTAGAAGTAGAAGTAGAAGTTGGGTAAGTATAAAGTATACTTAAAGTATACTTTAAGTGTTATATAGTGTCCTTCCTCATCTCTTATTATAGTCTTTGGTTTAAAATCTAATTTGTCTGATATAAGGATTGCCACTCCAGCTTTCTTCTGATGTCCATTAGCAGGGTAAATTGTTTTCCACCACCTTACTTTAAATCTGGAGGTGTCTTTGGGTCTAAAATGAGTCTCTTGGAGAAAGCATATCAATGGGTCTTATTTTTTCATCCAATCTGATACCCTGTGTCTTTTGATTGGGGCATTTAGTCCATTTACATTCAGGGTAACTATTGAAAGATACAAATTTAGTGCCATTGTATTGCCTGTAAGGTGACTGTTACTGTATATTGTCTCTGTTCCTTTCTGGTCTATGTTACTCTTTGCTTAGAGAAGCTTTTAAAATTTCTTGTAGGGCTGGTTTGCTGATTGCAAATTATTTCAGTTTCTGTTTGTCCTGGAAGCTTTTTATCTCTCCTTCTATTTTCAGTGACAGCCTAGCTGGATATAGTATTCCTAGATGCATATTTTTCTCATTTAGTGCCCTGAATGTATCATGTGAGTCCTTTCTGGCCTACAAGGTCTCTGTGGATAGGTCTGCTGCCAGTTTAATGTTTCTACCATTGTGGGTTACAGACCTCTTGTCCCAAGCTGCTTTCAGGATTTCTCTTTCTCTCTGAGATTTGTAAGTTTTACTATTAGATGTTGGCGTGTTGACCTATTTGGGGGGGGGGTTCTCTTTGCTTCCTGGATTTTAATGCCCTTTTCTCTCCCTAAATTAAAGAGGTTCTCTGCTATAATTTACTCCAGTACAACTTCTGCCCCTCTCTTTCTTCTTCTTCTGGGATCCCAATTATTTTAACATTGCTTCACTTGTATCACTTATCTCTTGAATTCTCCCCTCATGATCCAATAGTTGTTTATCTCTCTTTCTCTCAGCTTCTTTATTCTCCATCTTTTGGTCTTCTATATTGCTAATTCTGTCTTCTGCCTCATTTATCCTAGCAGTTGGAGCCTCCATTTTTTATTGCACCTCATTAATAGTCTTTTTTATTTTGACTTGGTTAGATTTTATTTCTCCAGAAAGGGATTCTCTAGTATCTTTTATGCTTTTTTCAAGCCCACCTAGTATCTTTATAATCATTATTCTGAACTCTAGTTCTGACATCTTACTAATGCCCATGTTGATTAGGTCCCTGGCAGTCATTAATGCCTCTTGTTCTTTTTTTTTTTTTTTTGAGGGGAGTTTTTCTGTTTTGTCATTTTGTCCAGAGAAGAACAGATGAACAAGAGAACAAAATGGTAAAAGTGTAATAATGAAAAAAATACCCTAAACAAATCAGAAGAGACCCAAAAATGGGGAGGAAAGAAAAAAGAAGGAGAAGAAGGAGAAAAATATGATCAGGCCCTTGAATAAAACAGAGTCATATACCAGATTTAGGGTATATTTTGGTCTGTTAGAAGAATCTGTATCCCAAAAGTTTGAAGAAAATAAACTTACATATGTAAAAAAAAAAAAAAAAAAAAAAAGGTTCAATAGAATGAAGGGATAGAATATGACTCTAAAACTGAAAATTTAAAAAGATGTTTAAAAAGCAATTGATAAGAAGTTGGTTGAAAAAGAAAATATAAAAAATTAACTTTGAAAGACTAAAGAATCATGGCGGGGGGGAGCCATGAGTTTTATAGACTGCATTTCCCTGGTGCTGGAGTTTTGCTGTTCTCATTGATGGGTAACTTGGTCTTGGATGGATGTTCTCCCCTCACCTTTTGGGGGAGGGGTCTGTTGCAGTAATTCTCAAATGTCTGTGCCTGAGGCAGAATTGCACCGCCCTTTCCAGGGGCCAGGCTAAGTAATCTGCTCAGGTTTTGCTCTCAGTAGCTTTTGTTCAGCCTCCCAATCTCCAACCCCAAAGGAACCAAGCACTTGGTGCCCCACTCTACAGTGTGCCCTCAGAGGAAAGCACTCCATCCCTCCTGTCTCTCTGATCTCCGGCTGCACTCCATGCTCCCCTGGCTTGTGACCCAGTGTTTCTATCTCTGGCACATGGCCCTGTTTGGAGTCTCCAAACCTCATAGATTCCTATGGTGGGCTCCCATGCTACTTCTCCCCAAGGAGAAAGAGAGTGTCCCTGGTTCAGCCACTTGTGGGATCCCTGCTTAAAGAGCCGTGGCCCAGCTGTGCTGCAGATCACAGTTTATTGCAACCCCAAGCTGTGAGTCCCTTCCTCAGCTCTCTCTTTGCACCTGGCTTCCTTGTTCCAATACTTGGGAGCTCTGGCACACTCAGGCACCCCCAGTCTCTCAGTGGCATGACTATAGCATGAGACTCTTGATCTCAAGTTTGTGGTTTCAAGGCCCACATCGAGTGTAGAAATTACTTAAAAATAAAATCTTTAAAAAAAAAAAAAAAGAACATCAAATGAAGCCCAAACCCAGCAGAAAAAGGGAAATAATGAAGATTAGAGCATGCAGAAATAAATGGTATAAAAACATTAAAAAACATTAGAACAGGGAGCCTGGGTGGCTCAGTGGGTTAAGCCGCTGCCTTCGGCTCAGGTCATGATCTCAGAGTCCTGGGATCGAGTCCCGTGTCGGGCTCTCTGCTCAGCAGGGAGCCTGCTTCCTTCTCTCTCTCTCTGCCTGCCTCTCTGTCTACTTGTGATTTCTCTCTGTCAAATAAATAAATAAAACCTTTAAAAAAAGAAACATTAGAACAGATAGATGAAATGAGGAGCTAGTTCTTTGAAAAACAATAAAATTGATAACCCCCTACCCAACTTACAAGAAAGAAAAGAGAAAGGACCCAAATTAATAAAATCACAAATGAAGTGGAGAAATAACAACCAATACCACAGAAATGCAAACAATTATAAGAGAGTGTTATGAAAAATTACATGCCAACAAATTTGACAACCTGGAAGAAACGGGTAAATTCCTAAAAACATAAAAACTACCAAAACTGAAACAGGAAGAAATAGAAAAGCTGAACAGACTACAACCAGGAAAGAAATTGAATCAGTCATCAAAAAATCTCCCAACAAACAAAAGAGCAGGGCCAGATGGCTTCGTAGATGAATCCTACTAAATATTTAAAGAAGAATTAATACTATTCTTTTCAAGCTATTCCAAAAAATAGAAATGGAAGGAAAACTTCCAAGTTCATTCTGTGGGGACATCTGGGTGGCTCAGTTGGTTAAGTGTCTACCTTTGGCTCAGGTCATGATCCGAAGGTCCTGGGATCAAGTCCTGCATTGGGATCCTTGCTTGGAGGGGAGCCAGCTTCTCCCTCTGCCTGCTGCTTCCCCTGTTTGTGTTCTTTCTTTCTCTCTCTCTCTCTCTCCTCTCTCTCTCTTTCTCTGACAAATAAATAAATAAAATCTTTTAAAAATAAATTCATTCTATGATACCAGCATTACCTTGATACCAAAATCAGACAAAGAATATGCTGAAAAAGAGAATTACAAGCCAACATTCCTGATGAACATGGATGCAACAATTCTCAATAAAATACTAACAAAATGAAACCTATAGTTTATTAAAAGTTATTCACCATGATCAAGTAGGATTTATTCCTGCAGGAGTAGTCAATATTTTCAAATCAATCCATGCGATATACTACATTAATAAAAGAATGTATAAGAACCATATAATCCTTTCAATACATGCAGGAAAAGCATCTGACAAAGTACAACATCCATTCATGATAAAAACCTTCAAGAAAGTAAGATTAGAGGAAACATAAGTCAACAGAATAAGGGCCATATACCAAAAAACCACAGCTAACACCATGTTCAATGAGGAAAAACTGAGAGCTTTTATTCTATATTCAGGAACAACACAGGGATGGCTACTCTCACCACTGTTATGTAACATAGTACTAGAAGTCCTAACCACAGCAATCAGACAACACAAAGAAATAAAATGCATACCAATCAACAAGGAAGAACTCAAACTTCCACTGTTTGCAGATCATATGAACTTCTTTATAGATAACCCAAAAGATTCCACCAAAAATTGCTAGAACTGATACATGAATTCAATAAAGTCACAAAATACAAAATTAAACCTATAGAAATCTGTTACATTTCTATATACCAGTAATGAAGCAGCAGAAAGGGAAATAAAGGATCAATCTCATTTACAATTGCACCAAAAACCATAAGATACCTGCGAATAAACCTAACCAAAAAGGTCAAAGATCTACATTCTGAAAACTATAAAACACTGATGAAAGAAATTGAAGATGACATGAAGAAATAGAACAACATTCCATGCTGACGGAATAACAAATATTGTTAAAATGTCTATACTACCCAAAGCGATCTACACATTTAATGTAACGCCTATCAAAATACCAACAGCTTTTTTCACAGAGCTAGAACAAACAATCCTAAAATTTGTATGGAACCACAAAAGACCCCAAGTAGCCAAAGGAATGTTGAAAAAGAAAAACAAAGCTGGAGGCATCACAATTCTAGACTTCATATTATATTTTAAAGCTCTAGTGATGAAGACAGTCTGGTGCTGGCACAAAAATAGGCATATAGATCAATGAAACAGACTAGAAAAATGCAGAAATGAACCCACAAGTATATGTCCAATTAATCTCTGACAAAGCAGGAAAAAAAATTCAATGGAAAAAAGGCAGTCTCTTCAACAAATGGGGTCGGGAAAATAGACAGCAGTGTTCAAAGAATGAAACTGGACCACTTTCTCACACCACACAGAAAAATGAATTCAAAACGAATGAAAGACTTAAGTGTGAGACAGGAAGCCATCAAAGTCCTGGAGGAGAACACTGGCAATATCCTCTGACACCAGCCAGAGCAACTTCTTACTAGATATGTTTGTCTCCTGAGGCAAGGGAAACAAAAGCAAAAATAAGCTTGGGACTTTATCAAAATAAAAAGCTTCTGCCCAGTAATGGAAACATCAACAAAACTTAAAGGCAGCCTACAGAATGGGGGAAGATATTTACAAATGACATATTTGATAAAGGGTTAGTATCCAAAAGATTTAAAGAATTTATAAAATTCAACACCCAGAAAACAAATAACCCAGTTTAAAAATGGGCAAAAGACATGAAAAGATATTTTTACAAAGAAGACATTCAGATGGCCAACAAACACATGAAAAGATGCTCAACATCACTCATCATCAGGGAAATGTGAATCAGAACTGCAATGAGTTATCACATCACACCTGTCAGGGTGGCTAAAATTGTTTAACAACACAGGAAACAACAAGTGTTGACCAGGATGTGGAGCAAGGGAAATGCTCTTACACTGTTGGTGGGAATGCAAACTGGTGCAGGTTTGTAGAGAACAGTATGGAGATTCTTCAGAAAGTTAAAAATAGAACTACCCTATGATCCAACAATTGCACTACCAGGTATTTACCCACAAGATACAAAAATACTGATTCAAAGGATACATCCACCTCAATGTCTAGCATCCCAGTAGCAGCATTATCAACAATAGCCAAATTATGGAAAGAGCCCAAATGTCCACTGACTGATGATTGGATAAAGAAGATATGGTATACTGGAGTGGCTGGGTGGCTCAGCTGGTTGAGCATCTGACTCCTGATCTCAGCTCAGGTTATGATCTTGGGGTCTTAAGTTCCAGCTCTGCATCAGGCTCCACTGGAGCACGCAGCCTGCTTCGAATTCTCTCTCTCCCTCTCCCACTTCCCCTCCTCATGAGCTTTCTCTCTCTTTGGGGAAAAAAAAAAGTTGTGGGGGGTGTGTGTGTGCGCTGGAATATTACTCGGCCATAAAAAAGAAAGAAATCTTGCCATTTGCAGTGATGTAGATGGAGCTAGGAAGCATTATGCTGAGCAAAATAAGCCAGTCTGAGAAGGATAAATACCATATGATTCCACTCACATGTGGAATTTAAGAAACAAAACAAACAAACATGGTGATTAGTGGGGGGACAAAAGAGAGGAAAACCAAGAAACAGATTCTTAACTATAGAGTCTATTTCTGATGGTTATCACGGGTGGGTAGGGGATGGGTTAAATAGGTGATAGGGATTGAGGAGGGTGCTTTTGGCGAGCACTAGGCATCATGTGTATTGAATCACTAAATTCTACACCTGAAACTAAATCCTCACTGTATGTTAACTTACTGGAATTTAAATAAAAGTTGAAAAGAAAAAAGTATCCTTGTCTCAATGTACTGATTTTGATCATCCTACTGTTGGTTGTGGAAGAGAATGTCCTTGTTTGGGGGAAATATACAATTAGGATTTAGGGATTTTTTTGTACAACTCAGAAAAAAAAAACAATATGGATGGATGGGTAGATGGATGGATGGATGGATGGATGGAACAAACGTGGTAAAATGTTCACATTTAGGGAATTTGGGTAAAGGATATATGGGAACTTTTGTATTATTACCGATACTTTTCTGTCAGTCTGAAATTATTTCAAAAAAAGAATGTGAAAGAGTGAAGGCAGCTTCATAGAAGGGGATGGAAAGAAAAGTTGAGTTTGATGATTTATGGAGACAAGGGGAAAATATACAGGAATCAGGGAAAACTACACAGTAAGAAATCCCAAGACAGAGCATGTGGTAGGACTGAGCCCGGAGAAAGCATGTGGGCTGAAGGTACCTGGCTGACCCAGCCGCATTGGTGGATTTGCAATCAGCTGCTATTGTGTGGAGGTACACAGTGTGTGCTGATGCTACTTCTGCTCTCAGAGATAGAATTACTTGGTTTACCAGTTGCATATGGGCTAATCTGCCTTAAAGAAACAGACACATAGCACAACAGGTTGGAATTTTATTCCCATTTCACAGACTGAAAACTGAGGCTTAGGGAAGATGAGAAACATAGCTTAGGCCACGTTGATGATAAGCAGCCAAGGTCATTGTGGCTGAGATGCCAAGGTATTCACCAAAGACCCATGCTTCCTGTCCACAGCTGCTGGGAAGCGGCTGCCTCTCTGGAAACTGCCTCCACCGGGTTCCTCTGCATGTCAGTGGAGCCCTGTGACTATTCTGCCTAACAACGTGGACCAGCAAATGCAGACTTCTGCTGGAACTGGCCCATAAAAAACTCCTTTGTGCTCTTCCATAGACTCTTTTGTAATCTTCTGGATAAATAGAGAAAAGTCCAAGGACTTGGAACAGGGTGAGAGCCATGTCGCAAGAGGAGTATGGGGCCCTGATGACCATAAACAATGGAAAGCTGCCTAACCAGGAACGTCAGACCCTGGAGTGAATGGCAAACGAATCATTACTATAAAGCCGCAAAACTGAGATCTATCTGCAATGACCACTAACATCACTTTAACTAAATCACTGGTATGGGTCCTTGAGGCTGTGTCAGACTGACAGCAAGGCCCATGCCTTGAGCTACAATCCTGTGCTGTTTCCAACAGAAAAAAAAAAAAAACAGGAAAAGTTTGTGAGAAATCTGATTCACTTAGGTGATAAGATTATGGAGTAACAGGTTCCACATTTACCTCTATACTTACTTACCTGTATTCTGCACATGTATACATTATCCACCATTCTGTATATCCTGGGGGTGGGAACTGGAGGCCCCCATAGTTTGCCTAAACAGTGACTTCACCCAAGACCCTCCCACTTACATTTGGTCCTGGGTCACTGGCTCAAGCTTAACCCCTAGACTCTTGTCTCACACTATCTTTGGAACATTCTGGACAAGAACCTACGGAGAAGGTGCTTTGAGACACTCAGCTCCTGCTCTTTTGTCACCCAACCTCTACAAGTAACCACCCAGGTAATAACAGTTTGGCAATTCCAGTATAATGACATTTCCTGAAACACATTTATGAACCATTCTCTACAAATCTACTTGTTCAGATGCCGTAACAGAGACCGTTTGTTAAGAAGATAAGCCTGGTCTGTGCATTTTGCTCGATAAACTACAGTGGAGAGGTTTTCCTGTTGCAGATATCTTATATTATATTTATTATATATAATATTATATATTATATTATATATATTAAAAACCTCTCTGGCTTTGACTTAGGTATTGAGTTAAAAGTAGAAACTAGATCTTGATCATGAGAATTACTGTAACATATCATTTTCAGCAAATCCATGTTCCCCATAGTTTTCTTATTCAGAAATTCGCATTAACTCTGACATTCCAAGAATTGGAAGCCATACACAGCGGTGGGAATTGTATCAGCAATATAATCTTGATTTTGCTCTCAACGGTGATGTGACCTTACGAAAATCATTTAAGCTGCAAATTCGTCATCTGTAAAAGTAGACTAAATGAGTTCTCTCTGATGTTGTACAGAAAATGAAATGATGTTGTATGGAAAATGAAATAGAGACTCTACTAAGTCTCATTTTGACCTGGGGTCTACACAAGGGCAAATCTCTTTTGCTGGCTGTGCCCATTACTGTCCATGGCACAGGGTAGATTAGAAAATGTTTGACTAAATAAAAATATCAATTTACGCAGTGCCTGGGTGGCTCAGTCGGCTAAGCAACTGCCTTCAGCTCAGGTCATGATCCTAGTGTCCTGGGATCGAGCCCCGCATCAGGCTCCCTGCTTGGTGGGAGGCCTGCTTCTCTCTCCCTCCGCTGTTCCCCCTGTTTGTGCTTTCTCTCAACCAAAAAATAAAATCTTAAAAAAAAAAAAATCAATTTATATTGTGTTTTTAGAGTTGACTGGTATGTTCTGACTTTTTTAATGCCTGGCTTCTCCGGCTTTGATAGTCTTAGTAAGGAGCCAGCTGCATGATTCTTAAAGCCCGCTGCAAAATGGAAATGCAGGCAGGGTCCCTTGTTGAAAATTCTTTAAAATTTTAAGAGGGCAACAGCAGCACATATAACTAAGTGAAGATGCTTCTAAAGATTTTATTTATTTATTTGATAGACAGTGATGACAAGTAGGCAGAGAGGCAGGCAGAGAGAGAGGGGGAAGCAAGCTCCCTGCTGAGCAGAGAGCCTGATGCGGGGCTCCACCCCAGGACCCTGGGATCATGATCTGAGACTAAGGCAGAGGCTTTTAATCCACTGAACCACCCAGGTGACTTGTGAAGATGCTTCTAAGTGTGGCGTTGGGGTGACTGAAAAGATCCCAAGCCTCTAGAGGTGCCTCTGAACACAATTAAGAGAACAGAATCTCAAGCTAGGTTTCTTGTGTTCAAATCCCAGCTCTCCTGTTTTTTAGATGCATGATCTTGTACAAGTGACTTTAACCACTCTCTGCCTAAGTTTTCCCATCTGCTAAAGGAAGGTAATTAGAATGTCCAACCCATAAGGTTATTGTCAGGTTAAATGAATTATTTACATAAAATGATTAAAGTTGGCACATTGAGAGCACTCAATTACTCGTAACAATTATTACTATTATTTTTATTTTTGTACTGAGCCCCAGGAGATTAGTGTTATTATTCCACTGGGGACTAAGGGCCATATGTATCTCTTGCACTAACGTGTACCCAGGGCTTAGCAAAGATGCTGGTGCTTTTACTGCATGAAGCCATTGAAAATTAAGGTTAATCTCAGATAAGGTAAAGGCAACTCACTTTAATACAGTGGTTTTGGTACTTGAAGCTGCATGAGACTGACTCAAAAGTCCATTCTCTAAGCTAATATGCTATACTCTTCCCAACATTAAAAACACGGGTGCCTGGGTGGCTCAGTCCATTAAGTGTCTGCCTTTGACTTAGGTCATGATCCCAGAGTCCTGGGATCATCAGGCACTCTGCTCAGCGGGGAGTCTGCTTCTCCCTGTGCCTCCTGCTTCTGCTGCTGTGCTTTTTTTCTCTGACAAAAAAAATAAATAAATAAAATCTTAAAAGAAAAAAAAACAGTAAACGGTTTTGAAAAAAAATGTATGTGAATCACCTACACATGAAGATTATATAGCACCAGGTTTTACATTTAACTTAAATAGACCGTCCCTGGAAGATTTTTAAGTACAGATTGGCCGGGTATCCATCCTGGGAGTGGGACTCTAGACACCCAGTTTGCCTGAGAAAAAGTGACTTCACCCAAGATTGTCCTGCTCACAGTCAACCCTTGCCCATGTTGGTTAAGTAAACATTGAATCCTCACTTGATTTAAGAGGAAACTAAGTTTAGAAGGGCTCAATAACTTGCCTAAGTTCGCATACCAACTACTTGGTCAAGTCAGGATTTGAACTTGGATGTCTCAAGGTTGATCATGATCTTTCTACTCTGTAATAGAGCCTCCCAGACACCTTGTCTCCCCTCTGTTGCTTCTCCAGGCTGGGGGCTTGTTGAACTGTAGCAAAAGCAGAGTTCGGGACATAGACAGAAGTCCAGTTTCTAGCCTGTCTCTTTCCCACCTCCACCACATTTAGCGCCATCTGACTATTAGCAGATGTGAAACGTTCATCCTAATTTTGGAATGTGATTAAAAAAATTAAGAACGCTTACTGCTTGCTCTTGTTTGAACAGCTCAATTGTTGGAGTCATTGAATCTAATTATTTGATACAAATGTTTAACCATTTTAAACTAGCCAGCTCGATGAAGAATCAAATCATAGTTTTGAAAAGGAGCAGCATAATGTAAATCACGATCCCAGTGGAATTTTCCACTGGAAAAGATCCGTTTCCATTTTATTTATAGAGTGCATGTTCTGGAAACATCTCTGGCCCTGTAACAGAGATGGCAGCTCCCATAGCTTTGTCCATAAAGTTACCAATGTAGCATAATAATAGCTACGTGAAATTTATAGAGTTTGATTTCTGCTGTGACACTTCTTAATAGTTTTTTTTTAAGATTTTATTTATTTATTTATTTTTTTAAAGATTTTATTCATTTATTTGACAGAGAGAGATTACAAGTAGGCAGAGAGGCAGGCAGAGAGAGAGAGGAGGAAGCAGGCTCCCTGCTGAGCAGAGAGCCCGATGTGGGACTCGATCCAAGGACCCTGAGATCATGACCTGAGCCGAAGGCAGCAGCTTAACCCACTGAGCCACCCAGGCACCCCGATTTTATTTATTTATTTATGGGAGACAGAAAATGAGAGAGAGAGCATGAGAGGGGGAGAAGGTCAGAAGGAGAAGCAGACTCCCTGCTGAACAGGGAGCCCAAGGCGGGACTTGATACCTGGACTCCAGAATCATGACCTGAGCCGAAAGCAGTTGCTTAACCAACTGAGCCACCCAGGTGCCTTTCACTAGTTTTATAAGTAGAGAGAATATCAAGATATCTAATTTCTTGGTTTTACCAGTGTGAAAAATTTTGACAGGATTATAGAAGTAGTCCTAAATTATTAAATTTATTAATTTATATCATTATTATTATATTAATCTATAAAAGTATGCCTGTATTGGGCTGCTTTTTTAAAAATTTACTTATTTTCGGGACACCTGGGTGGCTCAGTTGGTTAAGCAGCTGCCTTCGGCTCAGGTCATGATCCCAGCGTCCTGGGATCGAGTCCCGCATCGGGCTCCTTGCTCGGCAGGGAGCCTGCTTCTCCCTCTGCCTCTGCCTGCCATTCTGTCTGCCTGTGCTTGCTCTCTCGCTCTCTCTCTCTCTGATAAATAAATAAAATCTTAAAAAAAAATAAAATAAATTTTACTTATTTTCTTTTTTTTTTTAAGTATTTTATTTATTTATTTGACAGATAGAGATCACAAGTAGGCAGAGAGGCAGGCAGAGAGAGAGAAGGGGGAAACAGGCTCCCGCTGAGCAGAGAGCCCAATGCGGGGCTCGATCCCAGGACCCTGAGATCACAACGCAAGCCGAAGGCAGAGGCTCAACCCACTGAGCCACCCAGGCGCCCCCAAAATTTACTTATTTTCTTAATTCCAGTAAAGTTAACATAGTGTTAGATTGGTTTCATGTGGCGAGTGTAGTGATTCAAGGATTCAGCAGTTCTATACATTACTCAGTGCTCATCATGAGACGTGAATTCTTAATCCCTTTCACCTATTTCACCCATCCCCCCCCCACCTTGCCTCCGGTAACCACCAGTTTGCTCTCCATAGTTAAGAGTCTGGGTTTTCTTTTTTTGGTCTCCTTTTTTAATTGTTCGTTTTGTTTCTTAAATTCCACATATGACTGAAAGCATACTAGTGTTTGTCTTTCTCTGACTTAGTCCATTTAGCATTGTACTCTCTAGATCAATCCATGTTGTTGCAAATGGCAAGATTTTGTTCTTTCTTTACAGCTGGGTAATATTCCATTGTATATATATATACCACTTGTTTATCCATTCATCTATCGATGGACACGTGGGCTATTTCCATAATTTGGCTATTGTAAATAATGCTGCAGTAAACATAGGGGTGCACATAGCTTTTTGAATTAATGTTTTCATTTTCCTTGGGTAAATACCCAGTAATGAAATTACTGGATCATATGGTAATTCTATTTAATTTTTTGAGGAACCTCCATACTGCTTTCCACAGTGGCTACACCAGTTTGCATTCCCACCAACAGTGCACAAGTATTCGGGTTTTTTGCATATCCTTGCCAACACTTATTGTTTTGTTTTTGATTTTAGTCACTCTGACAGTTGTGAGGTGATATCTCATTGTGGTTTTGATTTGCATTTCCCTGATGATTAATGATGTTGAGTATCTTTTCACGTGTCTATTGGCCTTCTATTTGTCTTCTCTGAAGAAATGTGTGTTCATGTCTCCTACCCATTTTTAATTACATTATTTGTGTTTTTTAGTGTTAAGTTGTATGAGTTCTTTATTTTAGATACTAACTCCTTATTAGGTATATCATTTGCAAATGTCTTCTCTCATTTAATAGGTTGTCATTTTGTTTTCTTGATTATTTCTTTTGCTGCACGGAAGCCTTTTATTTTAATACAGTCTCAAGCATTTATTTTTGCTTTTGTTTCCCTTGTCTCAGGATGCATATCTAGAAAAATGTTGCTACAGTCTATGTCAGAAAAATTACTACCTCTGCTTTCCAGGATTTTTATGGTTTCAGGTCTCACATTTTGTCTTTAATCCACTCTGAATTTATTTTTGTGGGACACCTGGCTGTCTCAGTTACTAAAGCATGTGACTCTTGATCTCAGGGTCTTGAGTTCAAGCCCCATGCTGGGCACAGAGCTTACTTAAGAAATAATAATAATGAGGGGCGCCTGGGTGGCTCAGTGGGTTAAGCCGCTGCCTTCGGCTCAGGTCATGATCTCAGGATCCTGGGATCGAGTCCCGCATCGGGCTCTCTGCTCAGCAGGGAGCCTGCTTCCTCCTCTCTCTCTCTGCCTGCCTCTCTGCCTACTTGTGATCTCTCTCTGTCAAATAAATAAATAAAATCTTTAAAAAAAAAAAAAAGAAAGAAAAAGAAATAATAATAATGAAATAAAGTAATGAATTTCTTTTTGTGTATGGTGTAAGAAAGTGGTCCAGTTTCATTCTTTTTCATGTAGCTGTCCACTTTTCCCAGCATTAGTTGAAGAGGTTTTTCCCATTGCATATTCTTGTCTCCTTTGTCAAATACTAATTGGCCATATAATTGTATATATATTTCTGGGCTTTCTATTCAGTTCCACTGATGTATGTGTCAATTTTTGTGCCCATACTATACTGTTTTGATTACTACGGCCTTGTAATATAACCTGAAGTCCAGAGTTGTGATAGAAGTATCACAGTTTTATTCTTCTTTTTCAAGATTCCTTTGGCTACATGGGGTCTTTTGTGGTTCCATACAAATTTTAGGATTATTTGTTCTAGTTCTATGACAAATGCTGTTGATATTTTGATTGGGATAGAACTAAATCTCTAGATTTCATTGCATAATGTGGACATTTTGACAACATTTGTTTTCCCAATTTGTGAGCATGGAATATCTTTCACTTGGTTCTGTCATCTTCAATTTCTTTTGTCAGTGTTTTAATAGTTTTCAGAGTACAGGTCCCTTCATCTCCTTGGTTAAGTTTATTCCTAGGTATTTTATTCTTTTTAGTACAATTGCAGATTGGATTGTTTTCTTAATTTCTCTTTCTGGTACTTCGTTATTGGTGTTTAGAAATGCAAGAGACGGGACACCTGGGTGGCTCAGTTGGTTAAACGGCTGCCTTCAGCTCAAGTCATGATCCCAGTGTCCTGGGATCGAGTCCCACATCGGGCTCCTTGCTCAGCAGGGAGCCTGCTTCTCCCTCTGCCTCTGCTTGTGCTCACTCTCTCTGACAGATAAATAAATAAAATCTTAAAAAAAAAAAAAAAGAAGAAATGCAAGAGACTTCTGTACATTGATTTTGAATCCTGTGAACTTACTGAATTCATTTTATGAGTTCTAATAATTTTTTGGTGGAGTCTTTAGGGTTTTCCATACGTAATACCATGTGATCTGAAAATAGTGAAAGTTTTACTTTTCCCTTACCAATTTGGATGCTCTTTATTTCTTTTTGATGTCTGATTGCTGTGGCTAGGACTTCCAGTACTATGTTGAATAAAAGTGGTGAGACAGGACATCCTTGTCTTCCTTCTGATCTTAGTGGAAAAGCTCTCAGTGTTCACCAGTATGATATCAGCTGTTGGTTTTTCACCAGTATGGTATCAGCTGTGGGTTTTCATATAAAGCCTTTATTATGTTGAGGCATGTTCTCTCTAAACCTACTCTGTTGAGGATTTTTATCATGAATGGATGTTGTATTTTATCAGATGGTTTTTCTGCATCTATTGAAATGAAAGGTTTTTATTCTTTCTCTCATTTTAGAAAAGATTTTATTTATTTATTTGACAGAGAGAGAGAGAGAGAGCACAAGCAGGGGGAGCAGGAGAGGGAGAAGCAGTCTCCCCAATGAGCAGGGAGACTGATGTGGGGCTCATCCCAGGACCCTGGGATCATGACCTGAGCTAAAGGTAGACATTCTAACTGATTGAGCCATCCAGGCACCTCTATCCTTTCTTTTGTTTACATGATGTAAATCAATCAGTGTTGATTGATTTACAAATATTGAACCACCCTGGCATCCTGGGAATAAATCCCACTTGCTGGTGGTGAATGATATTTTTAATGTATTGTTGGATTTGATTTGCTAATATTTTGTTGAGGATTTTTGCATCCATGTTCATCAGAGATATTGGCCCAAGTCTTTTTTTTTTTTTTTTTTTTTTTGGTAGTGTCTTTATCTGGTTTTGGTATTAGGGTAATAGCTAGCCTCATTGAATGTATTTGGAAGTTTCCCTTCCATTTCTATTTTTTGGAATAGTTTTAGCAGAATAGATATTAACTCTTCTTTAAATGTTTGGTAGAATTCATCTATGAAGCCAGCTGGTCCTAGGCTGCTGTTTGTTGGAAGTTTTTTGATTAATGATTTAATTTCATTGCTGGTAATTGGTCTGTTCAAATTTTCTGTTTCTTCCTGTCTCAGTTTTGATAGGTTATAGGTTTCTGGGAATTTATCCATTTTTTTCCAGATTGTCCAATTTTTTGGCATATAATTTTTCACAATATTCTCTTATAATTCTTTGTATTTCTGTGGTAGTATATATCCTCTTTCATTTCTAATTTTATTGGTATCCCCTTTCTCTCTCTCTTTGTTTTTATTTTTTTGATGAGTCTGGTCTAAGGTTCATCAATTTTGTTAATCTTTTCAAAGAAGCAGCTCCTGGTTTCATTAATCTGCTCTATTGTTTTTTAGTTTCTATTTCATTTATTTCTAATCTTCCCTTTATTTCCTCCTTCTATTGGCTTTGAGTTGTGATCTTGATCTTTTTTTTATTAGCTCCTTTAGGTGTAAGGTTAGAATGTTAATTGGAGATTTTTTTTTTTTTTTTTTTTTGCTCCTTAAGGTAGGCCTGTATTGCTATCAACTTCCCTCATACAACTGCTTTTGCTATATCCCAAAGATTTTTTACTATTTTTTTCATTTTCATTTGTCTCCCTGTATTTTTTTTAATGTTCTCTTTGATTTCTTGGTTGACTTATTATTGTTTAGTAGAATGTTACTTAACTTTCATGTATGTGTGCTCTTTCCAGATTTTTTTCTTGTGGTTGATTTCTATTTTCATAACATTGTGGTCAGAAAAGATGCATGCTATGACTTCAGTCTTTTTGAGTTGGTTGAGACTTCTTTTGTGATCTATCCTGGAGAATGTTCCATGTGCACTTTAAAAGAATATATTCTGGGGCACCTGGGTGGCTCAGTGGGTTGTGATCCCAGGGTCCTGGGATCAAGCCGCACCTTTGGCTCTCTGCTCAGCAGGGAACCTGCTTCCCTTCCTCTCTCTGCCTGCCTCTCTGCCTACTTGTGATCTCTGTCTTTCAAATAGATGAATAAAATCTTTAAAAAAATAATAATAAAAGAATCTATTCTGCTGTTTTAAGTTGGAAGGTGCTGAATACATCTGTTAGATCCATCTGGTTCAATGTGACATTCAAAGCCACTGTTACCTTACTGACTTTCTGTTCGGATGATCTATCCATTGTTGTAACTGGGGTGTTAAAATCCTCAACTATTAGTGTGTTTACTATAGATTATTTCCTTTATCTTTGTTATCAACTGCTCTGTGTCTTTGGGTACTCCTACGTTGGGTACATAAATATTTAAAATTGTTATATCTTCTTGTTGAATTGTTTTATGATTATGTAGTGTTCTTCTTTGTCTCCTGTTACAGGCTTTGTTTTAAAATCTGTTTTGTTCAGTATGAGTAATTCTACCCCAGATTTCTTTTCACTTCCATTTGAATAATAAATGTTTTGCTATCTCTTCACTCTCAATCTGCATTTGTCTTTAGGTTTGAAATGAGTTTCTTGTAGATAGCATGTAGATGGGTCTTGCTTTTTTATCCATTCTGTCATCCTATGTCTTTTGATTAGAGCATATATTTGTTTATACTCAAAGTAATTATAGATAAATACATACATATTACCATTTTGTTACTTTTTTGTGGTTGTTTTTGTAATTCTTCTCTGGTCCTTTCTTTTCTTGTGGTTTGCTGGTTTTCTTTAGTGTTGTACTTGGATTTCTTTTCTTCACTTTTTGCATATTCGTTAACAGTGTTTTGACTTGTGGTTGCCATTAGGTTTATATATAACATCTTATGCATATAACAGTCTATATTAAGTTGATGGTAGCTTAAGTTGGAACCCATCCTAAAAGCACTGGATTTTTACTTTTCTCCTACCCGCCATGTTTTAGGTGTATAGTGTCATACTTTATATCGTTTTGGTTTGTGAATCCTTTTTAATTTATTTTTATAGATTTGCTTAATTTTATTGCTTTCCTGCTCCATACGCTTGTTACTTCTGCTTATGGTCTTTCCTTTCCACTCAAAGGATCTCCTTTAATATTTCTTATACGGCTGGTTTAGTGGTGATGAATTCCTTTTGCGTGAGAAAGTCTTATCTCTCTTTCTATTCAAAATGATATGTTACTGGATGGAGTATTCTTGGCTGCAGGCTTTATTCTTACGGCACTTTGAATACATCATGCCTCTCCCTTCTGGCCAGCAATGATTCTACTGAAAGATCAGCTGATAGCCTTATGGGGTTTCCTTTGTATGTAACAGTTTTCTTATATCTTGATGTTTTTAAAATTCTCTCTTTATCACTACTTTTTGTCGTTTTAATTACTGTGTGTCTTGGTGTGGACCTCCTTGGTGTGGAACTCAATTTCTCTTTCTTTACCCAGACTAGGGAAGTTTTCAGCTATTATTTCTTTAAATAAATTTTCTGCCCCCTTTTCTCTCCCTTTTCCTGGTATCCCTATAGTGTGAATGTTGTTTTGCTTGATGGTGTCACTGAGTTCCCTTAGTCTATTCTCATTGTTTTTTCTTTCCTCTGTTCCACTTGATTGCTTTTTCTTCTTCTTTTTTTCACTCGATTGCTTTTTATGACTCTGTCCTTTATGTCGATGGTCCATTCTTCTGCTTCATTTAGTCTTTCCTATTTATTCCCTTGTGTGTGTGTGCGTGCGCACTTGTGTGTGTGTTTAAAGATTTTATTTATTTATTTATTTGACAGACAGAGAGAGGGAGGGAAAAAGTAGGAGGATCAGCAGAGAGAGAGGGGGAAGCAGACTCTCTGCTGAGCAGGGAGCTCAATGAGAGGCTTGATCCCAGGACCCTGGGATCATGACTTGAGCCAAAAAAAGATGCTTAACCAACTGAGCTAGTTGCCCCCTCTAGTATATTTTTAATATCAGTTATTGAGTTCTTCATCTCTGATTGGTTCTTTTTTAGGCTTTCTGTTTCTTTGTTGGGGTCTTACTGAGATCCTCCACTCTTTTCTCAAGTCCAGTAAGTAACTTATGACCATTACTTTAAACTCTCTATCAGACATATTACTTAGCTCCATTTCATGTGGCTCTCTTGCTGTGACTTTGTCCTGTTCTTTCGTTTGTGACATATTCCTCTATGTCCTCATTTTGTCTAACTCTCTGTGTCCGTTTCTATGTGTTAGGAAAGTAGCTATCTCTCCTGATCTTGAAAGTAGTGGCCAAGGAAGGAAGAAAAGAAAAAGTGAGAGAGAGGAAAGAAGGGCCTTATGAATAAAGGTCCTGTGGTGCCCTGTAATGCAGTGTTGCCTGTTCAACAGAACCTGGCACTTTGCAGGTATCTCCTATGTCCATCACATGCACCCTACTGTTGTGGCTGAGCCTCATTTGCCTTCAATCCAGTTATCTGCAATGGCTCTCTTTGCCTGTTGTGGGCAGGGTTTGGTCCCTATGTTGTTAGTAGGTCTGGGTTTGTCTTGGGCTTGAGTCAGACTAGACACTTACCAGAGCTGCTGTAGCATCAAAATGCAGTCTCCCTGTGTCATCCCCTGAGAAGACTTGTTGGTGGGCAGGGTTTGCAATCAGACTATATGTCTGACCCCAACCTACTGCTGGGGCACAGTGGAAGTAGTGTATGTGGTTATCTTCCCTTCTCTACAGGGTAGGAGTCATTTTGGGATGGTACTGGCCCTTGTCAGGGCTGCTTGCACAATGTCAGCCTTGGGTGGATTCCTGCTAAGGACAGGTTAGAAAGGGTGGGGTGCCTGGTGTTAGCAAGCCGGGTGGAGAGAGTTGGCGCTCATCTATATCTATCCTGGAGGCCAGGGGAAGGAAATGGTGCTCCCCAGCTCTTTTATTCTTGAAGAAATCTCCTAAAGATCTCTAACCCTCCTGCACATGTTCTGAGATTAGTAGATAAATCTTCCAGTATACCCCAGGCATTTTTCCAAAGGTTGTTTCTATGCGATATCTCAGCAGGGCTGCTGGTTGTGCTGTCTCTTTAAGGGTAGGGACTCAGTATCCTACCACCCTCCACCTTTCCTAGAACCAGGCCACTGATTTTTAAAGTTCCAGATGTTAAGTCCCACTGATTGTAAAAATTCACAATGTTAAGCCGCTCTGGCTTTCAAAACCAAATGTTATGGAGATTTATCTTCCCAGTGCAGATCTTCTGTGCCTGGGGTGCCCTGTGTGGGGTCCACTCCTTTCTCTTCTCCCTGCTTGCAGTGTCCCTCCCATAGCCATTCTTGTTGGTCAACTTTGTTCCCATCCGTGTCTCCACCGTTTCTTCTGTTTTTTTGTTTTTGTTTTTTAAGATTTTATTTATTTATTTGACACAGAGAAAGAGAGTACAAGCAGGGGGAGCAGAAGCCAGAGGGAAAAGCAGGCTCCTGCTGAGCAGAGAGCTGGTTGTGAGGCTCAATCTCAGGACTTGAGTCAAAGGCAGATGCTTAACCAACTGAGCCACCAGGCTCCCTCTTCCTTCTGTTTTTGATGTGGTTTCTTCTCTATGTTTATCTGTGGAGAGTCTGTTCTTCCTGTTTTGGGGTCATTTTCTGGGTTATTTACACTTACGTGGGTGTTATCTAAGTGTATCTGTGGGATGAGGTGAATTTACAATCCTCCTACACTGCCATCTTCCCCAGAAATCCTGTGTAGGACTACCTTTAATGGAAAACCTGACATTGGTAGTCATCAGCAAGCCACTAGGTTCTGATGGGGCTTGTGGGTAGGGGAGTAGATGCTGTCAACAGCTTTCCTTACCAAAGCGACATTGACAGTATTGTCAGTCCATCTTATTATATCCAAAGTCCTTATCACCACCTTCAGCAAGTTTTGAAAATAGATTCAGAATATTAGATTTTTGTTAAATGATCACTTTTAAAAGTATAAAATCAACCTGCTCAGAAAACATAGGGAAAATAAGGTAAACCTTATTCTGAGGTATTCATTTCTCTTAAAATATACTGAAAGGGCTGTATATTTATTTTCCAAAGAAACACCATACATTTTATTGGTGGGAAAAGAATCACAGGTGGTCAACAGTATGTTTAGAGCTATTGTCAAATTCATTCTCAGTAAAATGTGGAAAGAACCCAGTATTCTTTTTCTGGTTGTTTGATTCATAATCTATAAACCACACTGAACTGAGATGGAATAAATCAATTTTAAGGATATATGACTTTCTATATCAAAATTTAAAAACTTCTAAATGATTTCTCAATAACCAGCGGGGAATGGAGAGTTCCATCTTATACATGGTAAGAAACCCCAAACACTTCTGTGCATCAAAGGACATAATCAAAGAGTGAAAAGGCAACCTATGGCATAGGGGAATATATTTGCAAATCATATATCTAATAAGGGGTTAATATTCAGAATATATAAAAATCTTTTATAACTTGCCAATAAAAAAACAACCAACCAATTAAAAAGTAGGCAAAAAACTTGAATAGACATTTCTTCAAGGAAAATATAAAAATGGTCAATAAACACATGAAAAGATGCTTAATATCACTAATCATTGGGGATATGAAAATCAAAACCACAGTGATAGGGGGCACCTGGGTGGCTCAGCTGGTTAAGCATCTGCCTTCAGCTTGGGTCGAGATTCCAGGGTCCTGGAATCGAGTCCCACATCAGGCTCCCTGCTCAGTGGGGAGTCTGCTTCACCCTCTGTCCCTTCCCATGCTCATTCTCTCTCTCTCTCTCGTGCATGCAAAAAAATAAATAAATAAGCCTTAAAAAAAAAAAAAACCCACAGTGAGATACTACTTCATACCCATTAGGATGGCTACTATCAAAATAATGGAAAACAAGTATTGGCAAGGATGTGGGGAAATTGGAACGTTTGTGTACTGTTCATAGAAATGTGAAATTGTGCAGCCACTACTGAAAACAGTATGTCAGTTGCTCAAGAAAATAAAAAATAGAATATATGATCCAGCAATCCCCTCCTGGGTATATAACCAAAAGAATGAAAAGCAAGTTCTCAAAGCAATATTTGTACCCCCATATCCATGACACCATTGTTCACAAAAGGTGGAAGCAACCCAAATGTCTGTTGACTGTTGAATGGATAAAGAAAATATGTTTTATACACAAAATGGGTAACTATTCAGTCTTGAAAATGAGGGAAATTCAGACATATGCTGCAACATGGGTGAACCTAGAAGGCATCATGCTCAGTGAAATATGCCAGTCACAAAAGGGCAAATATTGTATGGCTCCATTTATAAAAAGGTACCTAGAGTGGGGCTGGAAGTGGGGGTAGAAAATGGGAGAAGTCTCCCATTGGTACAGAGTTCCAGTTTTGCAAAATATAAAGCATTCTGGAGACAGTGGTGGTAATAGTTGCACAACAATAGGAATGTACTGAATACCATTGAACTGTACACTGAAAATGGTTAAGATGATAAATTTTATGTCACGAGTGGATTTTACCAGAATTTTTAAAATAAAGGAATATCTGTCTTATTACAGCAGCTTCTTTATGCTCATTGCAATATCTAATTAATCTAAACCCTTTTGAAAACAAACCTATCAATGTCTTCCTTCTCTGTGTTGTGACCTTGGGTTGAAAATCTCAATGCTACCTAATACACTGTGCAAGAGAATTAATTAAATCCCAGACATCTCAGCAACGTTAGACACAGATGATCACTCCCTTCTGGTAAGACTCCCCACTCTCAACTTCCAAGGCATGACAGTGTTTTGGTTTTCCTTCTACTTACTGACAACTATTTTTTATCTTTGCTGGTCTTCCTCCTCTACTTGATCTCTAACATTTCTAATAAATTTAGACTCCACATGGGCCTCTGTCCTACACTGTATGTACTCCCTCCCTAGGTGAGTGCATCCATTCCATAACTTTCAGTTCCACTGAGAAATCCTGAGAGGGAAATGGTAGGGATGTGCTGTGCAAATGGAAGAATATTTGTGGATGTTACTGGGACAGCAAGTTGGCCCTCTTCCATAGCTAGGCTCTCAGTGGGTGCTGGAAAATCTCTGATACCCTGTAGGATTCTCTACAACAAAATGCTCAGACCAACTGTTTTCTAGCTGCCATGTAATCATTAAAAAAAAAAAAAAAGGCAAACAAGATTCACTGTATTTAGACTGTCTACAGTCCTTTTTTTTTTTTAATCATTTTCCCTTCCTCCCCTCTCTGTTATCAATCCTGTTTTTATCTTTTAACACCAATAGTCTAAAGGCTGCGTCCCTCACTTGAAGTTTCTTGGAAGCCACCTAACCCTTGCTATTTCTCAAAACTGTCTGGATTGAACCTTTCTTCTGAGCTCCGTACCTATGTGGCAGTCCAAAGGAAGATCTGGTAACTTGATGTCGCGGGATGCTTGAATTATCTCTAAGGAATCTGAATTCCTAAATGCCCTCGAGCTTCTCCCTCTCTTAGTCATCCCCTCTCAATAAATGGTACAAACAGTTGGTCAAACAGAAGTCAAGGGAGTACCCTAAGTTTCCTTCCTTTCATTTTTATTTAAATTCAATTAATTAACATATAATGTACTATTAGTTTCAGAGGTGAGATCAGTGATTTATCAGTCTTATATAATAACCAGTACTCATTACATCACATATCCTCCTTAATGTCCTTAATGTCCATCACACCATCCCCACCCCACCCTCCAGCAACCCTCAGTTTGTTTCCTAGGATTAAGAATCTAATGGTTTGTCTCCCTCTCTGGTTTCATCTTGTTTTATTTTTTCTTCTCTTCCCCTATGATCCTCTATTTTGTTTCCTAAATTCCACGTGAGTGAGATCATATGATGTGTCTTTCTCTGATTATTTCATTTAGCATAATATCCCCTAGTTCTATCCCTATTGTTGCAAATGGCAAGATTCCATTTTTTAAAAGATTTTATTTATTTATTTGACAGAGAGAAATCACAAGTAGACGGAGAGGCAGGCAGAGAGAGAGAGAGAGAAGCAGGCTCCCTGCTGAGCAGAGAGCCGGATGCAGGACTCGATCCCAGGACCCTGAGATCATGACCTGAGCTGAAGGCAGCGGCTTAACCCACTGAGCCACCCAGGCACCCCAAGATTCCATTTTTGATGGCTGTATAATATTCCATTATATATATATATATTTTATATTATATATATATATATATATATATATTATATATATATATATACACACACACCATATTGTCCTTATCTATTCAATACCCATGGACATAAGGACATTTGGGCTCTTTCCATAGTTTGTCTATTATGGACATCGCACAAGTTTTCTTTTCACTCCCTTATTCAGTCTCCCATAACAGCAAACTTTTGGCTGAACAAATGAAAAGAACTAATGAATGATTTATAGCAAAAGAACACATTTCATAGGTGGGCTTAATGGTGAAATGTTTTGATAGTTTATCCATGTAAAAAATTTATTTTAACCATCTACCATGAACATAGAACTGGGAGGAGAGCCAACAGAAGAAATAAGCATGGCACACACCCTTAAAAACATTCTAGCTAAGTAAAATAAGACAATCCATAAGGTATTAAGAAATGAAGTAGCTTAAACTTTTCACACAAGACTGTGGAATGCAGAAGAAACACTTGAAAGATGAAACAAAGGAAGAGAAGATGAGAGAAGGAGATAGGGGTAGTACAGATGCTCATAAAGGGAGCCAGTTGATGGATGGCTTTACTTATTAGCTGAGGTCTTTACATCTGTCCCAGAAATAGCAAAGATGCATTGCATTTATTGTGCATACAAGCGACTTGATATTTTAGAGTAAGTTCTTTGACATTCTCATACAACTTCATTAAAAATATTCACAATAATGGTTTTCGTTTATTTTTAGATGCTCTTTAGGGTTTTTCTAACTCCAAATTCAGTAATTCTGTGGTTCTCGTACGTTGAAATAATTTGTGACTATTTGTGGAGTGTTCGTCCACACTCCCCAGCCTCTGAGCCTGATACTTTTGAAAGGTGCTCCCCAGATGGGCTTTTCCTTTTGGACTGATGGAGGTAGAAAGCATTTTTTGTGCTTAGGCACCTAGGTGGAAACACAAAGCCAAGACAAGGTATGGGAGAGGGTGGTCCTGGTATTTTGAGAGGAGAGAGCAGACATGTAGTAGGGCTGACCCATATTCTCAAGAGCATTGCTGAAATTAACCTCCAAGAGGCAGACAGAGTGGAGAGAAACTCCTAGGCTTGCCTCTGAACAGACTCAGAAATGCCTAGGGGCTCAGCCTCTGGAGGTAGAGGGTTAATGAATCAGCAAATGTGGATCTTTTTTTTTTTTTTTTTTTGTAAACATATAATATATTTTTATCCCCAGGGGTAGAGGTCTGTGAATCGCCAGGTTTACACACTTCACTTCACAGCACTCACCAAAGAACATACCCTCCCAATGTCAATAACCCCACCCCCCCTCCCCCCAGCAACCCTCAGTTTGTTTTGTGAAATTAAGAGTCACTTATTGTTTGTCTCCCTTCCACTCCCATCTTGTTTCATTTATTCTTCTCCTACCCCCTTAACCCCCGTGTTGCATCTCCACTTCCTCATATCAGGGAGATCATAAGATAGTTGTCTTTCTCCGAATGACTTATTTCGCTAAGCATGATACCCTCTAGTTCCATCCATGTCGTCGCAAATGGCAAGGTTTCATTTCTTTTGATGGCTGCATAGTATTCCGTTGTATATATATACACCACATCTTCTTTATCCACTCATCTGTTGATGGACATCTAGGTTCTTTCCATAGTTTGGCTATTGTAGACATTGCTGCTATAAACATTCGGGTGCACGTGCCCCTTCAGATCACTAACATTTGTCTGTATCTTTAGGGTAAATACCCAGTAGTGCAATTGCTGGGTCATAGGGCAGTTCCATTTTCAACATTTTGAGGAACCTCCATGCTGTTTTCCAGAGTGGTTGCACCAGCTTGCATTCCCACCAACAATGTAGGAGGGTTCCCCTTTCTCCGCATCCTCGCCAGCATCTGTCATTTCCTGACTTGTTGATTTTAGCCATTCTGACTGGTGTGAGGTGATATCTCATTGTGGTTTTGATTTGTATTTCCCTGATGCCGAGTGATATGGAGCACTTTTTCATGTGTCTGTTGGCCATCTGGATGTCTTCTTTGCAGAAATGTCTGTTCATGTCTTCTACCCATTTCTTGATTGGATTATTTGTTCTTTGGGTGTTGAGTTTGCTAAGTTCTTTATAGATTTTGGACACTAGCCCTTGATCTGATATGTTGTTTACAAATATCTTCTCCCATTCTGTCAGTTGTCTTTTGGTTTTGTTAACTGTTTCCTTTGCTATGCAAAAGCTTTTGATCTTGATAAAATCCCAAAAGTTCATTTTTGCCCTTGCTTCCCTTGCCTTTGGCGATGTTCCTAGGAAGATGTTGCTGCGGCTGAGGTCGAAGAGGTTGCTGCCTGTGTTCTCCTCAAGGATTTTGATGGATTCCTTTCTCACATTGAGGTCCTTCTTCCATTTTGAGTCTATTTTCGTGTGTGGTGTAAGGAAATGGTCCAATTTCATTTTTCTGCATGTGGCTGTCCAATTTTCCCAACACCATTTATTGAAGAGACTGTCTTTTTTCCATTGGACATTCTTTCCTGCTTTGTCGAAGATCAGTTGACCATAGAGATGAAGGTCTATTTCTGGGTTCTCTAGTCTGTTCCATTGATCTGTGTGTCTGTTTTTGTGCCAGTACCATGCTGTCTTGACGATGACAGCTTTGTAATAGAGCTTGAAGTCCGGAATTGTGATACCACCAACTTTGGCTTTCATTTTCAATATTCCTTTGGCTATTTGAGGTCTTCTCTGGTTCCATATAAATTTTAGGATTATTTGTTCCATTTCTCTGAAAAAAATGGATGGTGTTTTGATAGGAATTGCATTAAATGTGTAGATTGCTTTGGGTAGCATAGACATTTTCACAATATTTTTCTTCCAATCCAGGAGCATGAAACATTTTTCCATTTCTTTGTGTCTTCCTCAATTTCTTTCATGAGTACTTTATAGTTTTCTGAGTATAGATTCTTAGCCTCTTTGGTTAGGTTTATTCCTAGGTATCTTATGGTTTGGGGTGCAATTGTAAATGGGATTGACTCCTTAATTTCTCTTTCTTCTGTCTTGTTGTTGGTGTAGAGAAATGCAACTGATTTCTGTGCATTGATTTTATATCCTGACACTTTACCGAATTCCTGTACAAGTTCTAGCAATTTTGGAGTGGAGTCTTTTCCACATATAGTATCATATCATCTGCAAAGAGTGATAGTTTGACTTCTTCTTTGCTTATTTGGATGCCTTTAATTTCCTTTTGTTGTCTGATTGCTGAGGCTAGGACTTCTAGTACTATGTTGAACAGCAGTGGTGATAATGAACATCCCTGCCATGTTCCTGACCTTAGTGGAAAAGTTTTCAGTTTTTCTCCATTGAGAATGATATTTGCGGTGGATTTTTCAGAAGGCTTTGATGATATTGAGGTATGTGGCCTCTATCCTTACACTTTGAAGAGTTTTGATCAGGAAGGGATGCTGTACTTTGTCAAATGCTTTTTCAGCATCTATTGAGAGTATCATATGGTTCTTGTTCTTTCTTTTATTAATGTGTTGTATCACATTGATTGATTGGCAGATGTTGAACCAACCTTGCAGCCCTGGAATAAATCCCCCGTGGTCGTGGTGAATAATCCTTTTAATGTACTGTTGAATCCTATTGGCTAGTATTTTGGTGAGAATTTTCACATCTGTGTTCATCAAGGATATTGGTCTGTAGTTCTCTTTTTTGATGGGATCCTTGTCTGGTTTTGGGATCAAGGTGATGCTGGCCTCATAAAATGAGTTTGGAAGTTTTCCTTCCATTTCTATTTTTTGGAACAGTTTCAGGAGAATAGGAATTAGTTCTTCTTTAAATGTTTGGTAGAATTCCCCCGGGAAGCCATCTGGCCCTGGGCTTTTGTTTGTTGGGAGACTTTTGATGACTGTTTCAATCTCCTTATTGGTTATGGGTCTGTTCAGGCTTTCTATTTCTTCCTGGTTCAGTTGTGGTAGTTTATATGTCTCTAGGAATGCATTCATTTCTTCCAGATTGTCAAATTTGTTGGCGTAGAGTTGCTCATAGTATGTTCTTATAATTGTCTGTATTTCTTTGGTGTTAGTTGTGATCTCTCCTCTTTCTTTCATGATTTTATTTATTTGGGTCCTTTCTCTTTTCTTTTTGATAAGTCTGGCCAGGGGTTTATCCATCTTATTAATTCTTTCAAAGAACCAGCTCCTAGTTTCATTGATTTGTTCTACTGTTTTTTTGGTTTCTAGTTCATTGATTTCTGCTCTGATCTTTATGATTTCTCTTCTCCTGCTGGGTTTAGGGTTTCTTTCTTGTTCTTTCTCCAGCTCCTTTAGGTGTAGGGTTAGGTTGTGTACTTGAGACCTTTCTTGTTTCTTGAGAAAGGCTTGTACCGCTATATATTTTCCTCTCAGGGCTGCCTAGCAAATGTGGATCTTAATATCATCATCATCTCAGTTAAATCCACAAGCTGGTGAGAGTGTGATATTTGAGAAAGACCTTAAGGAGGTGAAGGAGGGAGCCATGTGGCTATCTAGGGAAGACCATTCCAGGCAGATCCTAAAGTGAAAAGGCCCTGGGAACAGAGGGGGTTGGAGTTGGGAGGGCAGGGCATGCTTAGTGCATTCAAGGATCTCAAGGAGCCTGTGTGGCCCAGTGACACTACAGAGGGTAAATCCTTGAAATGCGATTCAGTGGAGGGGGTTGAGAGGTAAATCACAGTAAGCCTCAGAGATCACAATACATTATTTAGATTTTATGTTTTTGAATGACAAGATAGTTCACGGAAGGGTTTCAAGTGAAGGAGTAACAAGATCTAACAACATGTTAGAATGGATCTTTTTGGCTGCTCTAGAGAGCATACACGATAGGGGTCGAGGGCAGAAGCAGGAAGACCAATGAGAATGCTATTGTAATGGTCTCAGCAAGAGGTCAATGTGCCATTCTCTTGGCAGTAGAGAGAAGTGTTAGGGTTAAGACATAACTCCAGGGGCGCCTGGGTGGCTCAGTGGGTTAAAGCCTCTGCCTTCGGCTCAGGTCGTGGTCCCAGAGTCCTGGGATTGAGCCCAGCATCCATCGGGCTCTCTGCTCAGCAGGGAGCCTGCTTCCTCTCCCCTCTCTCTCTCTGCCTGCCTCTCCACCTACTTGTCATCTCTGCCTGTTAAATAAATAAATAAATAAAATCTTTAAAAAAAAAAAAAAAAAGACATAACTCCAAAGTAAAGTTGGCAGAATATACTTGCAGGTTGAGTATACAGTGTGACAGGCAGGTTTATTAACCTAAGCAACGGGAACAATGGGGTTGCGTCTTGTATTATCGAATATTTATTTTAAGATGGGAAAAAGGGAGGGGCGCAAGTTTGAGGGACATGGAATGAAGAGTTCTACTTTGAACCGGCTCAACTTGAAGTGCCTCCTACATGGGTATATAAATGGAAGTATAGAGTGGGGAGCTGGATATGCGAGACTGAAGTTCAAGGGGGGAGATCCAGGCTAAAGATGTATTTCCGGAAGGCATCCTTGTATAGATGGCATTTAAAGTTGTGGGACAAGAAGAGTTCATCTGGGCAGTGAGTGCAGATAGAGGAGAGACAGGCAGCTAGCTGCTTGCTGCTGGGCTAGTCTGCAACTTTCTGTCATAGCCACCAACAGAAAATCGGGAATTTTGTAAATATTGTGAATATTGAATTCTTGTAAATATTGTGACTTTTTGTAAATATATCAAGACTTGTAAATCACTTAGCCGGATCTGTTCCCAAACCTCTTGTGTCAGTTGATCTGTTTCCATCGTTACAACATTCAAGTGAACATTAGAAGAATTAATTAATACTCTTCTGAAGACCTGTTTCTTTGACCATAGGAGACTCTTAATGACAGGGAACAAACTGAGGGTTGATGGAGGGAGGTGGATGGGGGATGGGCTGGATGGGGGATGGGCTGGATGGGGGATGGGCATTAAGGAGGGCGCGCGTTGTGATGAGTACTGGGTGTTGGATATATGTGATGACTCACTGAATTCTACTCCCAAAATCAATATTGCACTGTATGATAACTAACTAGAATTTAAATAAAAATTTGAAAAAAGAAAAGAAAAAAAAACACCTGTTTCCTTGTAAGTTTCAGATGTATTCAACAATGGCAAATGACTAAAACAATTATTAATAAAAAAATTTCATTCTGTAGGATTAAGTATGGGTAGGACAACTTTAAGAGACTGGGAAAAAAATGAAAATCTGGATAAATTCTGTATTCAAAATGCCTCTCTTCACAGTGCTTTTTTGTCTGTTGCTGTAGTTTCAAGAACTAAAATGGGAAATAAAAAGTATGCAGTTTGCGCAAGAAAGGTGACATGGAACTCCAGTCAGCGGGTCTATATTCAAAGGAAGGGCCTTGACCTTACATCAGCTTAGATGGCAGCATAGCCACTCCCTTCCTGGGTGGAAGAGGCAGCTAAAAGCAAACTACTGGGAACGGTCACCGACATTATCCCTTCTTTACATGCCTCATTTGCAAGATAGTGAAGAGCAAAATTCAGGAAATGTTACACTGTGCCAAAAAGCCAGCATTTTGTTACAGCAGAGGTGACTCAGGAATGTACCACGGGAGGGACAAAGCCAGATGTTCAGAACTTTCTCTTAGATGCCAGGCTGCCTGGCACCATCCTGTGCCTGAGCTGCCATCAGGGATTTGTGAGCAGCGGGGAGGGTTAAATTGCTTACACGTGAGCATTCGGCAAGAGACGGATCGCAGCAGCTGGGGGCACACACATTCACAGCTGGATGTCTGTCTTCCTCTGCTTTGGCTTGTCTTCAAGTCGTTCTTCAGTACAGTCTCATCAGAGAAAACGGATACTTCAAATTTTAGTTGATCCTCACCTCAGTACGTCCCCAATGTTTAAAATTCAGAATACTACGTTTAGTCATCACATATAAACAGTGTCTCCTAACAACTTCACTGGAAATCCCCAGGATGTTAATTTATACTCATGACTTAATTATGAAGCCCTACCATTACCTACTAAGAGCTATTTCTGGAACCAGATTTGGCAAAGCCCCAGGATCACTGCCAAACTTCTACAAAATTTCCTCATAATGTGGTGGTGGTGTTGTTACAATGTTTAAATTGTGGCAAAATGTACATAATATAAAATTTACCATTTTAACCGTTTTTAAGTGCACGGCTCACTGTTAGGCAACCAATCTCCAGGATTTTTTCAGACCCACTAAATGACCACTCCCCATTTTCCCCTCCTTCCAGCCCCTGGCTACCAATACTTTCTACTTTCTCTCTCTATGAATTTGACTCCTCTAGGCACCCCAAATAAGTGAGATCATACAGTATTTGTCCTTTTGTGACTGGTTTACTTCATTTAACATGATGTTCTTAAGGTTCCTTTGTGTGTAGCATAAGTCAGAACTTCCTTCCTTCCTTCCTTATTAAAGCGGAATAATATTCCTTGTATGTATAGACCACATTTTGCTTATCCATTCATCTGTCCATTGGACACTTGGGTTTCCTCCACCTTTTGGTTATTATGAAGAATGCTGCTGCAAACACAGGTGGGCAAATAGTTCTTTGTGTGCCTGTTTTCCATTATTTGGGGTATATACTTTATAATTTTGATGTAATTTTTATGTTTCTAATTTTTAACCTCATCTCATTATTATTTTGTACAGTTTGAATTACAGAGTTGTAAGGGACTTTACAGATCTGGCCCAACTGTCTCATTTTTTCAGATGAAGAAACTAACACCCAGCAGACTTTAGTGAATAAGGTCTCACAGAGAGTTGAGAGCAGAACCGAGAATAGAACCCAAGCCTCTGAACTCCTAATCCAGAGAATGGGCTATCATATAGGCCCACCCTGAGGCCACCCGGTAATAATATCCATCCCCTCTCCTGCTTGAATTCTCCCACCTACTGTCTTGCTAGATATTTGAAAAACTGGGCAAAGGTGTACTGCCTGTACCTAAATGAATAATTTTTATCTTCAGAAGAGAATTAACCAGCAACGAGCAATGTTCATGCGTTCCCAACATGGGCTTTTTAGTGTCAAAAGCAAGACTCCCAAAAGCAGATACGCTGCAAGAAACACCTTTGTGACGGTTATTTGTCATGGCAGATGCTCAAGGAGGAATATGGAAAATTTTTTTTCTTTTTTTAAGATTTTTTTGTTTATTTATTTGACAGACAGAGATCACAAGTAGGCAGAGAAGCAGGCAGAGAGACAGGAAGGGAAGCTGGCTCCCTGCTGAGCAGAGAGCCCGATGCGGGGCTCGATCCCAGGACCGTGGGATCATGATCTGAGCCGAAGGCAGAGGCTTTAACCCACTGAGTCACCCAGGTACCCCAGGAAAAAGGAAATTATAAACTCACACTAAATGATGGGCAAGGATATGTTAGAGCACACTAGTGTTGTCAGGGACCATGCTCAGAGTTCTGGGGGCTGGGGGAGACAGTGTTACATAGCCAAGCTTATGATTATTTTAGAGGGATTGTGAGCAGGGGGAGGAGCAGAGGGAGAGAGAGAGACTCTCAGGCAGACTCCCTGCTGAGCACTGAGCCCGCAGAGCCAGACATGGGGCTCAACCTCACGACCCTGGAAGAGTCAGACACAGCCCACTCAGTCACCCAGGTGCCCCTCCAACACATTCTCTTAACAATAATTACCTACTGCCTTGTGGCATCTATTTTATTGTCGTATTTTAAAATAGAAATTGAGTTCTTCTTATTGGATCCTCTAAAGCACCTGGAAAGATGCCTTATATGTCACAAATTCTTAAATAATTATTGATTTGATGTGAAATAGAAATTCTGGTCTTGTTTAACTTTGTTCTTACCCAGTAAATGTCTATAAACCCATTAAAAATGTAATGAAGTGATTTAAACTTCCCAAATGATAGACTATTAGATCATTCTGTCTTGTTTTGACATTTCAAGGAAGATGATTTGTAATGTCTGTGGAAATAACTGATAGATGTTCCTTTCTCAAAGTGAACAGCAATATTTCCAGCAGGGTGAAAAGTCTATCCTTGTTCTTACGGTGACCAGTTTGAAGTCATTGTAGCTCAGGATTTTCGTGCCTACCCTAACTTGATCCAATATCACAGATTCCCTTGTGTTTCATGAGCCCTGCACTCTGTAAGTCATGTTAAAAATGAGTTTGAGGGGCACCTGGGTGGCTCAGTTGGTTGGGCAACTGCCTTCGGCTCAAGTCGTGATCCTGGGGTTCTGGGATGGAGTCCCACATCTGGCTCCCTGCTCTGCAGGGAGTCTGCTTCTCCCTCTGACCTCTCCCCTCTCATTCTCTCTCTCTCTCTCAAATAAATAAATAAAATCTTTTAAAAAATGAGTTTGATTTATTTTTCAGAGTTCTCTTAGTTGCTTAGAATATGAATATGTTGTATAACTTTGAAAATATTTCTATATATGTTTTATGGGGGGGGTCCATACATTTCATTCACACTGGAACTTGCATGAACAGAAAAAAAAAATGTTTATCTTTATAACTGACTTGGTCTTCCTGACAAGCCCTTATTGTTTGAGAAGTATGAAATAACATTTAATTTTTACCCTAATATGGTAATTTTTGCCTGAGGCAGTACTTTAAAGAGGGCTTTTTCATAAATCTTCGTCTGTTTAAGATAAAAATCACTCGTCTCAGATTTCCTCTCTGCCCTTCCCTTACTTCTCTACAAGAAAGGAAAATGTGTGACTTACTGGAAATGTGCTCTTTTCTCTGGCCTCTGCAGTGACGACAGCACCCTTCTGGTCATATTTTGTTTTCCTAGCACCCTGGGGTGAGGTCTGCAGTCAGTGTAATTTATAGTTGGGGCTCCGGGCTTTGGGATGCTGGTGGAACTCCCTGTATAATTGAGCTTCATGTTAATGAAGATCCTTCTGCATTTTTACTTTGCCTTCCTTTATGTTTTGGCCCAGGTAACCACTGCTTAGCTAAGATTGTTTTTCACATATGACTGTTTTTCCCTGTTGCGCCCCCGTGCAGCTACCTACCTCTCTATTAGGGGCTTATAGGAACTCCTATATCCTTCTCATATTACCCAGGAACTGAGGATAGCTAAGGAAAGTTAAAGAGCTGCCTTTCATCTGCCTTGCCACACTCCTCCACCAGTGTTAATGTGACCTGCTCTTAATGCTCTTAATGCTCTTGACCTGGTTTGTTGGCAAAAAGGGACAGCGATCAGGACCCATCCTCCTCCTCCTGGTTCAAGCTGTCTCCTCTTCTCCGCAGCACTTCAAGACCTATAGCAAGCTTTCCCCCACTTCCATATTCCCCTTCCTGTCTTTCCCTCAAGCCTGGATCAAGATATGCTGGATTGGCGGGGGGAAGGGTCACCAGGTTGGTCAATTGGTAGAGCATGTGACTCTTGATCTTGGGGTCGTGGGTTCAAACTACGTTGGGTGTAGAGTTTACTTAAAAAAAAAATAGATACGCTAAGGGGGAAATGAAGGAATTTGAAAAATCCTCTATCTCAACAAAGTCTCTCTTGCAACATTACTGCCTTTGTGTGAAATTTCATCTGAAAATGTCACAAGCTGAATATGAACTCAACTTTCCTTTTACATTTTTCTGATGCTGTCCTAATTGACATTCCCTGATTTTCTACAGATTACTATTTTCAGCTAAGGAGAGGGACTTACATGCAGAAATATAAGAGAAAAAAAATATTACATGCTATTATTCCTAGTAATGATTATATTAACTTTAAGATTAAGATAGTATAAATACTATAAACAATATTGTAAAACAGAAATATTTTATTGTAAAGTACGATAGAGTTCTAAGTCACAGAACATTCGACCTGCTAATCAGTGTGTACTGAGGAGTTCCACATGAAGGAATGCAACCTGGGATAAATACAAGTTTAGAGAGTTAAGAGATAAAACTATGAATTCTGACAGCCCCAATGGTGTTATTGTAGATCAGGGTTTTTTTGGTTTTGTTTTGTCTTTAAGTAATCTCTACACCCAACATGAGGCTCAAACTCATGACTCCAAGATCAAGAGCTAGTTTGCTCTGTTTACTCTTCCAACTGAGCCAACCAGTCATCCCTAGATCAGTTCTTTTTAATAGTCCTTTTTAATAATCCAAAATATAGGCTATTAGTTATTTAAAAAAAAAAAAAAACTAAGGATAAAAAACGCAAAATAAGAAACAATGGAGTTCTGTAAAAAAATACTGTCAAAATTAATTCTCACTTTCTTGCAAGTGGATTTTCACTTGATGGATGGTCTGAATAAAAACCCAGAGGCACTTTTCTTTTTTTTACTTTCTCCCCATCCAGACTGGTCATTGGCCATGCCCTCTCATGTCTAGATTATAGTTTCCAATTTTGGACTACTGAGAGTTACACAAAGCTAAGACTATGGTTTTAATCCTACACATAGAAAATTCAGTTTGCATGGTGGAGGAAGGGGACTGGGCAGATGTCCCAACATTTCAAAATTAAATACTAACTTTTTAATATTAGTTCATTAATTTGTCCATTCTTCTTTGGCATTCTCAAACACATTTAAACATCTGTCCTATAGTCAGCACAGTGTTAGGTCCTAGGTAAACATTCACAAATATAAAACAACTCAGTTTTAGTCTGGTGGGAAAGACTGATTTATAAATTAATACTTTTAGAAGGATTATTCTGGTGATACGCATGATGGACAGGAAGAGACAGGGGCTAAAGAGGGGGGTATTATCATAATCCAAATTAGAGTAATATGGACTTAAGTGAGATTACTGGGACTAATACGGAAGTTAAGAATTTATTTGGGGGAACTTCCTGAAGTAGAACCAGAACTGGGTTAAGCTACAGACCAGCAGGGAAGCTGCCCAGGTCCCCCAGCTACAAAGAGTCACTAAAACACCATTTCAAAAAATTAGAACTGTTTTGAGACGTCCTCTAGATTTCTACAAGTTGTTCTGTACATACTTGACAAAACATAAATGAATATTCTCTTATCAAAGTAGATAATTCCTCAGAGAAAAACTTTGAATGATTTCTTGCCTCTGCCAGCATAAGCCTAGCACTATTTACCATCACTGTAATATGTACACGCCCAACATACAGTATGACTATGGAGTAGGCTGCTATTTCCAACACCACTAGCCTGATGATCACATGAATTTGGCAGTCACGATAACAATCAGAAATTCTAGATCAACATTAACAAAAGCAACAGTAAACACATTCTTTCCAAGTGCACATGGAACAACTTCCAGAACAGGTCATACATTAACGCACACAACACATCTTAATACATTTAAGAAGATTGGCATACCAAGCGTCTTTTCTGACTACAGTGTTATAAAACTAGAAATAAATTACAGAAAGAAAACCAGAAAACTACAACTATGTGGAGATGAAATAACTTGCTACTGAACAACCAACTGATCAACAGAGAAATCAAAAACTATCTTAAGGGTGCCTGGCTCACTTGGTAGAACATATAACACTTGATCTCGCATTTGTAAGTTCAAGCCCCACACTGGGTGTAAAGATTACTTTTAAAATATCTTAAATAGGGCGCCTGGGTGGCTCAGTGGGTTAGGCCGCTGCCTTCGGCTCGGGTCATGATCTCAGAGTCCTGAGATCGAGTCCCACATCGGGCTCTCTGCTCAGCAGGGAGCCTGCTTCCCTCTCTCTCTCTGCCTGCCTCTCTGCCTACTTGTGATTTCTCTCTGTCAAATAAATAAATAAAATCTTTAAAAAAATATAATAAAAAAATAAAATATCTTAAATAAAAATCTTAAGACAAATGAAAATGGGAATATACAAAATTTATGGGATACAACAAAGCAGTCCTAAAAGGGAAGTTCACAGCAATAAATACCTACATTAAGAAACAAGAAGATCTCAAGTAAATGACCTAAACGATACATCAAGAAACTATAAAAAAAGAACAAAATAAGCTCAAAGTTAGTTGAAGGCAGGAAATAACAAAGATCAGAATGGAAATAGATGAAATAAAGACTAAAAAGTAAAGAAAATAGTGAAATTAAGAGCTGGAGTTTTGAAAAGATAACAAAACCAACAAGCCTTTAGCTAGATACAGCAAGAAAAAAAAGAGGACTCAAATAAATAAAATAGGAATGAACCAGGAGACATTGCAACTAATACCACAGAAACACAGAGGATGGTAGAAACTCTCCCTCTCTCTCTGCCCCTCCCCCAACTTGCATTTCCTCTTACTCTCTTTAAAATAAATAAACCTTAAAAAAAAAAAAAAGAAATAGATCCTTATCTTACACCCTACAGAAAAAATCAAGTGAAAATGGAATAAAGACATGAAACCATAAAATTCCTAGAAGAAACCATAGGCAATAAGCTCCCTGACATTAGTCTTAGCAATGATGTTTTTAATTTAACACCAAAAATAAGGGAAACAAAAGCAAAAATAAACAAGTGGGGCAACATCAAATTAAAAAGTTTCTGCATGACAAAGGAACCTGTAAACAAAATGAAAAGGCAGTCTATGGAATGGGAATAAATATTTGCAGCTCATGTATCTGATTAGGGGTTACTGTCTAAAATATATATGAAGAACTCCTACAAGTCAATAGCAGAAAATTGGTGAAGGTCATAAAAAGGTACACATATCCAGTTATAAAATAAATAAATCACAGGAATGTAACATACAGTGTGGTGACTATAGTTAACAATACCATATGGGATGTTTGAAAGTTGCTAAGAGAGTGGATCTTGGAAGTTCCCATTATAAGAAAAAAAGCCATAAATATGTGCAGTAGTATACACCTATGACTTCCAGTTCTAAATGCTGAGGGAAGGAGAAAAGAATTGCTCTGTTCAAGCAATCTAGGTTTGCACAGAGTGGAAAGCAACTGTCATCCAAAGACTGGTAGCACTACAGAAGGACAGAGATTTCGTGATGTATAGAAAGCTGAAGTCAGTTCTAGAGAGCAAAGAATCTTCAATAATCCCAAGAGTTGGCAACCAAGCTGTAAAGCAGAAAGAGATCACCCATGGTTTAAACAACCAATAGTCCAGCTATAAAGTACAAAGCAATCTCTGGAAACTTGCCATTACTCAGACGTTATGCCCTGCAAAATGGAAAGTCCTCATTCCACCATCAAAACATTTAGAGACAACGGCGAACTAAATCCAACTAGATGCAACAAAACTGAGACCCGGGTCAACTACAGAATAAATTGATTCAGCCCCCAACTCTAGTGGCCTGGCATAAAAGGGGCATGTACTTTTCTAGAAGAAAATATTGTTGTTGTTGTTTTTAAGATTTTTTAAGTAATCTCCACACCCAACATGGGGCTTGAACTCACAACTCCAAGAGTCTCATTCTCTCCTGACTGAGCCAGCCAGGTGCCCCTTTGTGATTTTTTTATACACATCATCCAATATGCAATAAAAAATTACAAGATGCATAAAGAAGCAAGAAAATGTGACCCATTGAAAAGAAAGAAGTCAATAGAAACAAACCAGAGATAGACATGAGGTTGGAATGACCAGGCAAGAACTTTAAAATAACTGTGCTACTGTGTTTAAGGATTTAGTAGAAAAGGTGGACATCTGCATGCAAATGTAGAAAAATTTAGCAGAAACATGTAATCTATTATAAAAAGAGCCTTATGGAAGAGTTAGAAGTAGAGAGTATGATATCAGAAAAGTAAATCTCATTAGGTAGGATTAACAGCAAACCAGACAGAACAGAAATAAGGATCAATGAACTAGAATATGGGATAATAGTGTCCAAGTAGCAAAAAAATAAGGAAAAATAAAAACACTCAGAATGCCCAATATATGTGGAACAATATCAGATGCTTTAATATATGTGTAATTAGGCTTCAGAAGGAGAGGTGAGAGAAAGAATGCAGAAGCAATATATAATGAGATAAGACAATTTTTTAAATTTGATGGTAAAAGGTATCAACTAATAAACCTAAGAAGTTGAATAAACCCCAAAGGAAAAAAGCTAGGCACATCATAATAAAAAATTTGAGAAACAAGGGCAAATATTAAAAAAAGAGCAAATATAAAAAGCAGCTAAAGAAAAAAATTGCCCATTAAATACAAGAATCAAGGGCATCTGGGTGGCTCAGTTGGCTTAAGTGCCTGACTTGGTTTTGGCTCAAGCCATGATCTCAAGGTAATGGGATCAAGCCCTTCGTGGGGCTCTGTGCTCAGTGCAGAGTCTGCTACAGATTGTCTCCCTCTGCTCTTGGCCCACTTGTGTGCTCTCGCTTTCTCTTTTAAAAAAATCTTTAAATATAGGAAACAATAGCTAATTTTTCATAGGAACAACATCAAATAGATGACAATAAAAGATAAAATGCTAAAAGAAAGAAACTTAATCTAGAATTCTATATTCAGTGAAAATATCATTCAAAACCCAGGGGAAAAGAAAGACATTTTCAAATAGACCACAGTGAGGAGAATTTATCTCCAGCAGACCCGTATTACAGTTTTTCAGGATGAAGTAGAATGATGCCAGATGAAACTCAATATATGCAGGAGAGAATAGTGAGCAGAAAAGGTTAAAATGTGTTTTTAAAAAATGTTTTGTTTCAGTCTTCATCTCTTAAATATATTTTGATTTACCTTTTAAAAATTATTGATGTTTTGGGGGCGCCTGGGTGACACAGTGGGTTAAGCCGCTGCCTTCGGCTCAGGTCATGATCTCAGGGTCCTGGGATCGAGTCCCGCATCAGGCTCTCTGCTCAGCAGGGAGCCTGCTTCCTCCTCTCTCTCTCTGCCTGCCTCTCTGCCTATTTGTGATCTCTCTCTGTCAAATAAATAAATAAAATCTTAAAAAAAAATATTGATGTTTTGGGGCGCCTGGGTGGCTCAGTGGTTAAAGCCTCTGCTTTCGGCTCAGGTCATGATCCCAGGGTCCTAGGATGGAGCCCCACATTGGGCTCTCTGCTCAGCAGGGAGCCTGCCTCCTCTTCCTCTCTCTCTGCCTGTGTCTCTGCCTACTTGTGATCTGTCTGTCAAATAAATAAAAATCTAAAAAAAAAAATTAGTGATGTTTTAAAACATTAACAAAACAGTGTAGGGTTTATGATGTATGTAGAAGGAAAATATAAGAGCATAAGAATACATAGGGTGGAAGTGGGTAAGTGAATTATACAAGCATAAGGTTCTTATACATAAAGTTAATATTATTTAAAGATAGACCATGGAAACTAAAAAACATTTATTAAAATTTCTAGAGCAACCTCTAAAAATAATAGAAAATGGGATATAATAATAAAAAGTGTATAGATAAGGTAAAATACTAAAAATGATACGTGAAATTATACAAAAGAAGAAAATACAAGAAGAACGGAGAAACAAAGAACAAATGGAAAATAAAAACCAAATAACAAGATAGGATACTTAAACCCAACCATATCAATAATCATATTACATGTAAATAGAAAAAATGCTTTATTCAATGGCAAAAAGCAAGACTTTATGTTATTTACAAGAAATACACTTCAAATATAAAGTTAGAGAAGTATCAAAAAGATGCACCATATAAAATGTAAAAACTGCTGAAATCTAAATAAAGTCTGTCATTTAGTTAATAGTATTGTACTAATGTTAGTTTCCTGGGTTTTCATAATTGTCCTTCTTTTTATGCAACATGTGTTACCATTGGGGAGAGCCTGGTGAAGAGTACATAGGAACTCTGTACTATTTTTGCAAGTTCTAGGTAAGTCATCTTCTCTTCTCTGTAAGAAACACAGAGAAGAGTCACATGCTTTACCAACAGGCTCCGTCAGTAAAGTATGCAACTCTTGATCTCACTGTCCTGAGTTCAAGCCCCACATTGGACATTGAGCTAACTTGGAAGGAAGGAAGGAAGGGAAGGAAGGAAGAAGGAAGGAAGAAACAGAGGGACTGGCACTTGCAGCTGAATGAGTTTTTTCTGGTTTGGAGTTTTTGGCTTTTCAATTGTTTCCTGATCGTGGTAGTTCAGAGATCAAAAGGCCACCTTTTATTCTGTAATGTCTCTGTCCCTCTTAAACAAAGCTAGTATATTTCCACTAATGCAATTCTCTTACAAACTTAGTGGACTTCCTAAGAATCTTATCGAGGTTTATTATACTCAGCAAACACCACACACAAATATCACAAAGATAAGCTCTTTCTATCTTGGGCTCTGGTAAGACTGCTGTGGAACTACAACTTTCAGATTCTTAGAAGCCCTATTGTTTAATACAGAGGATCCCTAAGGCAAGTTTTTAAGATTTCAGAGAGACTTCTGTTTGTTTGAGAGGGTCTGTGATGCAGCACTTAAATCTTCCTGGGATCTTTTTATGTTTCTATTTTTATCTGTTTTAAAAAGTAGGCTCCATGCCCAACATAAGGCTCCAACTCACAGCCCAGAGATCAAGACTCACATGCTCTACTGACTGAGCCAGCCAGGTGCCCCAAACCTTTCTGAGATCTTAACAAAAAGTTTTATAGTCACACTCTTGGTGTCATCTCTACATCTTGTTTTCTTGACAGTGCACTTGACTTGATCTCTGCCTGAAAGTAATTTCCTAGTTTCAACACGTTTTTCACTTGGAGAGTCTGAAAATAAGAAACAGTGTATTGTTTTAACCCGTTAAGTCCTAGATCCTTAGTATTTTCTTATTGTGGTAAAATATCATAAAATTCATTCTCTCCCAAATTTCCAAGGGTAAGATACTGTTGAGCCGCCTGCACAATGCTGTGTAACAACTCTCAAGGGCTCCCTGCCCATGCGGCTTGACTAACCCTCTCTCTATACACTCACTGAACAACAACTCCCTCCCTCCCTCTGCCCCAAGCTCCTGGCAACCACCACCTTCCTTTCTGTTTCAATGAGTTGGACTACTTCGGCTCATATAAATGGAATCATGCAGTATTTGTCCTTTTGTGACTGGCTTTTTTCACTTAGCAAAATGTTCTCAAGGTTTACCCATTTTGTAGCACATGACAAGATTTCCTTTCTTTTTAGGGCGGGAATATTCCATTGTATATTGTTATGCCCCAATAATGGGTCCGTGATTAAAGGAGCGAGACTGATACAAAGTGAAGATCAAGCAAAGCTTTATTTCGTGCCAAGCATCAAGAATCTAACCGAACGTTCGGGGATGCACCTCTTACAAGAGAGGGCCACCCTTCTCTGTTTCACAGTTTAGCTTTTAAGGGCAAAGGCCATGAGGTCGGGCCTGGCCACGCACAGGCCCGCGCACACACACAGGAAACTCCACAGTGATGCTAGGTGACCAACTGAGTTACAATTTACCCTAGTAGACATTTGAACCAGCCTATTACACCTTGATTGGGATTGGCGCCCAAAGGGCGGGGCCCATACTCCTTGGTAACCAGGGAGACAGTATGCATCCCTCCACTGATCCGATGTCTCCACCCGGCCTGACCCACCTTTGTATCTGGGCTTTGTTACCTGAAGCTGGTTTCCGGGACTTGTCTCCAAGTAAATCCCCTGTGGGAAAGGGAGCAGGGACCGTTTCTAAATAGGTCCTTAAAATATAAATACCACATTTTCTGTATCCATTCATCCATCAATGGCCATGTAGATTGCTTCTACCTTTTGGCTACGGTGAATCATTTTACATGGGGCATAGGTGTGCAGATCTTCAAGATCCCATTAAAGTTCTTTAGGATATATACCCAGAAGTGGGGTTGCTGGGTCACATGGTAGTCCTATGTTTAATTTTGCTCAGTCCTTACTAGTTAACAATTCTTTCCTTGGCTTATCTCTATCTGTACCTTATGACAAGCAGCTTAAAGAAACTAGATAACACTTCTGACATCTGACCGGAAATCTCCTTCGCTGGATTCATCGGTTCATTAGGGACTTCGTCTCTTGTCCATGTTACTACAGGTAGCAACACTGCTAACCTTTCCACCACTACATAACAAAGGTCTGCTTTCATCCAGCTTCTAATATTTTCCTCACTTCCTTTAAGTCTTCATCAGCAGCCTCCTTGAGGGCCATAAGGATTCAGCTAACCGAATCTTTAAGGCCCTACTCCTTCGTCTTGCTTCCTCCTCCCAAAGCCATTCCATGTTTTATTATAGCAGCACCCCACTTACAGTTAGCAAGATCTGTCCCACTCACATACCCTGCATAATGATCACCCCATTCTTTTTTTTTTAAGATTTTATTTATTTATTGGACAGAGAGAGACACAGCAAGAGAGGGAACACAAGCAAGGGGGGAGTATGAGAGGGAGAAGCAGACTTCCCACTGAGCAGGGAGCCCAATGTGGGGCTCGATCCCACGACCTTGGGATCATGACCTGAGCCGAAGGCAGATGCTTAATGGCTGAGCCACCCAGGCACCTCTGATCACCCCATTCTCAATGGCTTAAAACAATCATTATTGTATTATTTCCCATAGTTGGGGGCATGTTGAATGAACTCAGGGGTACTTATGACTCTTGATCTCACAGTTATATAGTCAGAAGGGGGCCAGCATCATCTCAAAACCTTCCTCATTCACATTTCTGGTGGCTGATGTTGGCTGTCATCTTGACAGCACTTGGACTAATAGCTGGAAGACTTACATGTGGCCTCTTTGTGTGGCTTGGGGTTCCTTCCTCATGGCACTGAAATTTAAGGATACACTTCCTAAACAGAAAGAGCCAGATGGGAACTGTATTGTCTTTTGTGACTTAACTTTGAAGGTCTTATTTCTGAGGTCATCACAGAGAACCACGATTGAAGGGTAAAAGACCTTCCACCAATTAACTGGGTGAGAGGCAAGTTTCTACAAGAGTATGTAAGACTGGAAATATTTTTGCAGTTTTGCTGTTATTGTTATTTTTGGAAAAGACATAAATCTGCCTCCAGGTCTTTTGATGAGGTGGTGACTTGGTCAGTTTGGTCACAGTTACGTCCATGATCAGTAGAGGACAGGACTCTCTAATGCCCATAGTGGGTAGGCTAAAGGGGATGCTGTGATCACTCTTCCTAAATGAAGTAGCACAAAATTGATATGAGGCAAAATTTTTATTACCTGAGGGCCAAATGAGGCCACCACATGTGTTTGTAAATACAGGTTTCTGGAGTACAGCCACACCCATTCCCACTGCTGCCTTCAATGGTAGAGTTGAATAGTTGCATCAGAGACCACAGGGCCCTCAGAGCCTACGGTGTTTTATATACGGCCCTTACAGAAAAAGTTTGCTGACCGCTGAGATGGAGTACTCATAGCTCATCATAAGAGCAGGTGGTAGCTGTATTTTCCTGACCTCAAATCAAAAAAGATTTGTCCAGTCTCTTTCGGTCAGATCTCTTTGATTAAGGTGCATGGGGGGAGGGGCTTATGGGATGCTCTACCATGAAGAGGTGGGAGGATGGTGGACACCTTGGCCTCCAACTTCAATGATGAAGCTAACAGACCATGTACCAGAGGTAGATGTTTATATAGGCCTTTCTTAAGAAGACCTCAGAGTAGTTGGAGTCCTACTCATGGTGTTCACATCCTTCTCATCACGTCTGTTTAACTGTGAAGAGATGACAGGGGCGCTGAGGTGGCTCAGCTGGTTAAGCACCCAACTCTTGATGTCCAGTATTGATCTCAGGGTCATGAGTTCAAGCCTTGTGTTGGGCTCCACACCCATGGAGCCTACTTTAAAAAAAAAAAAAAAGAAAGAAAGGTAGATGGCAGAGTCCATGAAACTGTTTTTAATGAGGGTGGTATAGGCTGACACAGGAATGATCTCAAAAGAATTGACTCAGAAGACTTCTTTGTGGAGGGACTGGAGGGTCAGGTTTTCCTGATCATTGCTTTTAGAAGCTTCATGATTGGGGGGAAGGGGGGTTCTTTCTATCTTATGCTGATTACTTTTTCTTTCTCCAGAAAGGGCTTTTCCCGTAGCATAACCAGGGAGTCAGTTGTCATGGGCTCTCTCCTAATAATTGCTATTCATGGAGGGGCACCTGGGTGGCTCAGTGGGTTAAAGCCTCTGACTTCAGCTCAGGTCATGATCTCAGGGTCCTGGGATCGAGTCTCACATCAGGCTCTCTGCTCCGCAGGGAGCTTGCTTCCCCCTCTCTCTTTCTGCCTGCCTCTCTGCCTACTTGTGATCTGTCTGTCAAATAAAAAAATAAAATCTTTAAAAAAAATAATTGCGATTCATGGAAACTTTGTTTTCTGAAATTATCCTCCATGTCTTGAATTCTTCTGCCTGTAAATTTCTGTTTCCTCTACATCGACCATTTCAGTTCATTCCTTGTACTCTTCCTATATTAGTCTCTTCTAAAGAATGTGTGTCTGCTCAGGGAGTTCTTTGAGAGCTTCTATTTTCGGCTAAAGGGCTTTGTGTTTCTTTTCCAGTTGTGCCTTGGTTAATTGCAGAGGTCAGAATTCAAGGTAACAACTCTCTGATGTTGTTCTCTCCATCCATGTGTACAGCTCACAGCCTATCACTCATTTTGGACTGGGATTTGAATTGTGATGTGAATCTATCCTTTTCAACTAATATTCATATAGTTTCTGCACATAGGACATAAATCCTCTTTTTCTGATCTTTTAGTACCTCATTCTGATGATCTACTAGTTGTCAACTAATTTACACCTTTCATTTTCTCTTTTTATTATATGGTATTTGCCGCCTGCTTCAGATGGAAGATCTGGCTATTTCAGTTGCACAATGCAATGATTAAAATGTTCAGTTTCATTTTCCTTGTAAACAAGAGTTCTTCTGTGTCTTTCTGAGACTTCTGAATTAATTAAGTGTGTCCTCTCAGTAAGTTCTGAATTCCAGGCTGCTACTCCCTCCTACATGCTCCTCTTCAGTCTTGTATTTTCTTCTCCAGTAGGAAGGAGGACTTTAAACTTCACATTGTCTTTATTGCCTTTACTTCATTAGGGGTTGAAAGACCCGAGGATCCCCTTACCCAAGAATTCAACACTGCCACAGGATGCAAGCAGCAAGAGGTTCTTTATTGTAGCGCGGGCGGCCCCCTGCCTACGTGACTATGCGGCCCCCTGCCTACGTGACTATGCCTCGGCTATTAGCAGAAGGTATCTTGTTCAAACAGGAGACCAGTGTCACACCCTAAAAGCCAAGCGGTTACAGAAAGGCAAAAGAGCGGTTAAATAATTAACAACTGGGGGAAGGGTCTTTCAGGGTATTTATATATATATATATATATATATATATATATATATTTATATATATTATATATTTTTATATATATATATTTTATATATATTTTATATTTATATATTTATATATATATTTTATATTTATATTTATATTTTATATATTTTATATATATATATATATTTTTTTTTTAAGATTTTATTTATTTTTTATTTGACAGAGAGAGAGATCACAAGTAGGCAGAGAGGCAGGCAGAGACAGAGGGGGAAGCAGGCTCCCTGCTGAGCAGAGGGCCCAATGCGGGGCTCGATCCCAGGACCCTGAGATTATGACCTGAGCTGAAGGCAGCGGCTTAATCCACTGAGCCACCCAGGTGCCCTGTATTTTTATATTTTTGAAAATTTTGTGGAATTCCTTTTAATTCCTCGTAATGTGTATGGATTTCTATCTTTTAAATATTTTATCCCAGTTCTTTACACTGTATTCTTTCTTGGTTTCAAGATGACAAGCATATATTTCAAACATGTTTTGGCCATCTTCATCAAGCCCAAGGGCTGTATTTTTTTTTTTTTTTTTAAGATTTATTTATGTGAAAGAGAGTGTGTGGTGGGGGTGGGAGCAAAAGGTGAGGGAGAGAGACAGTCTCAAGCCGACTGGGCGCTGAGTTTGAGCCCAACGTGGGGCTTCATCCCAGGACCCTGAGATCACGACCTGAGCTCAAACCAACAGTCAGACGCTCAACCGACCATGCCACCCAGGTACTCCACATCTTTTTGTTTTGTTTTGTTTTTTAAGATATTATTTATTTAATTTATTTTGGAGATAAAGAGAGCACAAGTAAGGGGAACAGAGGGAGAGGGGAGGGAGGAATGAAGAGTCTCAAGCAGATTCTGTCCTGAGCACAGAGCCCGACGCCCAGCTTGACCTCATAAGACCATGACCTGAGCCAAAAACAACAGCCAGGCGCTTAACTGACTAACACAGCCAGGGTTTTATCCCCCAAGGGTTTTATCTTTAGTACCAGTCCCTCTAGTAGAGATATCTGTATTTCTGTTTATTGGTTTCTTCAAATATTTACTCCTAATATACCATCTTTTTAAAAAGATGTTTGCCCTCCAGAATTTTAATCAAAACCTCAGACCTTGATTTTCAAATATCTGGAAGTTTCTAATTTTCTTCATTACATCAGAATATATTTCTTTAAAGAACTGAAGTTCCTGTCCAAGTTATTTCCCATATTATTGGCTAGACATTCTTCCTGGACAAATGTAACTTTGGCTTAATGGTGTGTAGCATGACTTGAATTAGGAGGAATGTGGAGAACTAATATACTTATGGAACTATCATATAGTCCACTTGTCAACACAAGATGTCTTTATTATAAGCAGTGGTTTCATGTGAGTACTTTTCCTTTACCCTATAGAAGCAGGTAATCAGGTTATATTTAAGCTCCTTTGAATCGATTGATTTTTTTTTTAATCTATGAATTTCTTCAAGTTCTCATGACATACTTAAAAGAATTCTATGTTAGCCTTCTTAGTAAGGTTGAAAATTTTTATTTCCATGGAGTTTTCACTCTAGCAAAATTCCTATTCAGTTAATAAATCTATTTCTCTTCTCTCTTCCCCATCTCTCTCCTCTCTATCTTCCAGACAGGAAAAAAAAAAGAAAAAGAAAAAAGAAGGGAGTCCCAGGCAGAAGAATGTAACCAGAAACAGGCATGAGGAAACTGCATTTATTTGGGAAGAACTCATGGGAGCTGTGGAGGAGCCTGAGTGGAAAATCAGTGGAGCCACTGGGGGAGGGTCCAATATGGTCCAACCCTATGGAGTCTAACTTATCCTGCTGAATGGACAACCATCTAAGTCTGTCTGTTTTCACACAGGAGCACTGTGTAATTTCTGTGTTGAGGAAGATACTTCTGAACTAGGTTCAGAAGGTGGATTGATAGTGGGAGACAGGTATTGGAAGGAGCAAGACCGGCCAGAAGATAGCTACAGTAACTTAGAGAGACCTGGGGGAAGGTCAGTTCTGTTCCAGCTCAAGCAGCATCTTTGAAACACTGAAGGGGAAAGCTCCATTGATCTACGTATGAGAGACCCAGCCTAGAGTGCCAGTGAGGAAGAGGGGGAAATCACGGAAACAACTGGATGTAGACGGAATTCTCAGTAGCCTGACTAGTGCCCACATGTCCTGTTAGACAGCATGTAAAAAGCCCATCTGGAGGCTTCCTGTCTGCAAGACTGACAGAATGTGCCCCACCCTCTATCTTTCTGTTATGGGCTTCCCAGAATTTCAACCTTTTACCCTCACACTAAGCCCTTGGTATCTCTTTTGGGCACTTCCTGGCCAACCACTTTGTACCCCCTTCGCTAATTTACAGACTACCTTGTTTAGTTGCCAAATTTATCGTCTGTCCCTAAAAGTGGTGATAAGTTAATACTGTTGCCCTGCTTGGCTCAAAGCAGTTGTTGTGAGAAGCAGACCTACATAGTTAAAACCGCTTCAACTGTTTTGCTTTGTATCATAAATAACTTCTTGAATTTTTTAATACAGGCTGATGATGATCCTTTTGAAGTCTGTCTTAAGTCACAGTGCCTTCAGCATAATATTGAACTACTGTGTTCGTGTGTGCAATGCTTTATAAATAAAGTGGTGTGACCATAGATTTTATTTAGATTTATACTCTGCCTCAATAATTCAAATCTGGCTCCGTGATGAACCTGTGAATTCATGGTGCCAAGATCAACATGCATCCTTTAAAGTTTATGCTGAGAGTTTATGATCTTCTCTACATGAGTAGAGAAGAGATTATTATCAGCCCTGATGGGAAGGACACAGTTGAAACTCGGTGAAGGAGAGCTCCATTCCCAGAGGACAGGCAGCTTCTGATGTCACCTCTTCTAGAAAACCTTCCCGGGCCATTGCAAGGTGGATTGGCTGTGGCTCTTCTGCAAACTCCTAACACTGTACCCACATATCAGCACTCCTCACCCATGCTGTGACCATTTGTGGCCACATGTGCTTGGCTCTTGTCTATGCCTTTGATCTATTTTCCATCCCTTCCCCACATACTGTATACTTTCCACTTGTCACTTTAATAAATGATCGATATGTTTTATGTGCTGTGATAAGCTCAAAGACTATTAGAACTGGAAAGGGGAAAAAAAAGGAACTGGAAAGGAATTTGGGGTTTTCAACTATCTGCATCAGACATATAGCACGCACCCACCACAGCAATATATAGCACCCATTGTGTGTGTGTGTGTGTGTGTGCATGCACATGCGTGCATGTGTATATGGCTATGAGAATCTCAATTTTACATATTTGATGCATAGATATGTATGTATATATCTGTATATAATAGAGAGAGATAGTATATGTATACAGATAGCTGTATAGTTATTACACACTGGAGTATGCACAGTATATAGGTATATGTATACACTATATGCATTTATCATTCACTACCGCAATGTTTAATGACCTCCAATGTAGATGGAACGCAAGCAACTCCACTTTGTCTTACAGACAGCTAGAGAGGTAATAACAAAAGCTTAAGCATTACATAGTGTATGAGGCTCTTTAACAAATGGACCATGATTAATTGTGAGGGAAATCTTAATCACCAGCCACAACCACAACCACAGCTTCTTTGCAGTACACATGTGGCTACCCTCAGGAGAATGACTTGCACTTTAACTCTCTCCCCCGCCTCTTTTGTCATCCTAACATTTCAAGGAAATTCACAGGTCACTCTTAGACATTCTTTTTATAAGGATTCCTTAGGCCATTCCTATCAGAAAATACTTTTTTCTCCCATCTGTCAAAAATATCCCTTGCTCCCTTCCATGACTCCTTCCTTTTTTTTTTTTTTAAGATTTTATTTATTTATTTGAGAGAAAGAGAGAATGCATACACATGCAACAGAGGGAGAAGCAGACTCCCCGCTGAGCAGGGAGCCTGATGTGGGATTCGATCCCAGGACCCTGGGAGGTCATGACCTGAAGGCAGATGCTTCACCAACTGAGCCATCCAGGCGTCCCTCCACGACCCATTTTAATGACTGCCCTATTTCTGCCCTTTTTAGAACAAAGGTCCTATAGTCATTATCATTCTCTCCTTCCAGTCTCTCCTGAACTGGTTACACTCAGGTGTGCCCCCACTCCACTCCTACGCTGCTCACCTCGAGTCACCCATCATCTCCACTTTTCCAGAGCCACCGGTCACTTCCAAGGCTCATCTCAGTCACCATATTAGCAGCATTTGTCATAGCTGGCAGCTTCTGCCTCCCCGCACCACCTGCATTTCTTAGATCCAGGACGCTTTCCTCTCCTGGTCCCTTTCCCATGTCCCTGCCCGCTCTTCCTCGGTCTTTTTTCCCCCATATTCTTCCCCATATTTCCATGCTGGATATGTTAGTTCCCCTACCACAGTCCTTGGGCTTCTCTTTCCTATCTATACCCATTCACTTGGTGACCCTTTCTGAGTGTCATGGTTTTATGTATCGTCTATATGCAGGTGACTCCCAAGTGTGTATCTCCAGCCTGGACCTTGCCCCCACATTCCAAACCTGTGTATCCAACAGTCTGTTTGAATCACCATTCAGACCAGGAATGTACATTTCAGATTTGGCAAGTCTAAAACTGATTTTTCTTTCTTTTTTTCCTTTTTTAAGTAATCTCTACTCCGGATGAGGGGCTCAAACTCATGACCCTGAGAGATCAAAAGTCACATGCTCTACTGACTGAGTCAGCCAGGTACCCTCAAAGACAATTTTTTTAAACCACTTAGAGGAGCAGGGCGGGATCTGGGGTCCTGGGCTCCCTGCTCAGTGGGAAGCCTGCTTCTCCCTCTCCCACTCTCCCTCCTTGTATTCCCTCTCTCAATGTCTCTCTCTTTCAAATAAATAAATAAAATCTTAAAAAAAAAAAAACCACTTAGAATGATTAATTTCAACATTAAGAAGAAATAAAAACAAACAAATTCAGGATGAAATGCAACAAGAATTGATCAAACTCAGGAAAGTAGTTGAAGATAAAGGTGTGTCTTAAAAAATGAAGGATAAACTACAATGTACCCAAGGAAGAAGGAATTCAAATAAAAATTTAAAAGAAACATTGAATCCATTGATGTATGAATGGAATATCATTCAGTGACAAAAAAATCAAAAAAATTCACCATGGATGGAACTTGAAGGCATTATACTAAATGAATTAGTCAGACAGAAAAAGATATATACTCTGTAATCTTACTTACACGTGCAATCTAAAACACACACACACACAACACAACCAAACTCATACAAAAGAGATCAGATTTATGGTTACCAAAAGTGAAGGGTAGAGAAAGAGGAATTTCAGGAAGGTGGTCAAAAGGTACAAACTTCTGATTATAAAATAAATCAGTACTAGGGCTATAATGTACAAAAGGATGACTATACCTAGCTCTCTATATGATACAAAGGAAATTTGTGAAGAGTAAATCCCAAGAGTTCTTATCACAAAGAAAAAGAAAGAAACATTGAAGAAAGTGAGTAAAACACAACTACTGAATCATTGAACACTACATCAAAAACTAATGATGTACTATACAGTGGCTAACTGAACATAATTAAAAAAAAAAGAAAATGAGTAAAACAACAAGCAAATGAAACTGAGATGAAGGTATATTAAAAGAAATCAAGAGAATGTGATGGGAGTGTAAAACAGACAAACAAAAAAAATCAATGTACACATAACTGGAATTTCTGAAGAAGAGAAATGAAACAACAGAATAAAACTCGTTTAAAAAGATTTTTAAAGCTTTTCAGAAGTAAATTTAAATATATTTCAATATTTTGAATTTGTCACTTAAGGGCCCACCACATGCATGATAAAAATGACCTGTTATAATGGCCTCAGAGTCATATCTTAGAAAAAAAAAATCAACAAACTTTAAAGCAAAGGAAAAAGGCTGAGAGTCTTAAAGCATAAAGATAAAATTACTTATAAAGGTAAGAAAATTAGGCTGACATAGATTTCTCAAGAGCAACATACAGAACTTTAAAGCTTCAAAAAATATATAAATTCATGCCAGAATAAATTTAACCCTCTTTAAGAAAAAACAACAAAATAGCATTCAACAGCAAAATACTCATGTTAAAATACAATTTAAAATTACTAAACATGCAAAGAGCCAAGGAAATGTAATCCATAGGCAAAGAAAGATTAGTCCAATTGCAAGAGACCCAAACATCACTTGTAAAGTAGCAGACATCTTTATAAATATGCTCAAGGATATAAAGGAAAACAGCATAATGAAGTGAGAAATGGAAGATACTGGAAGAAAAAGTCAAGTGGAAATTTCAGAGCTGAGATGATATATCTGAAATGAAGAAATTTGTTGGATGGAATTAGTAGAAGTTTAGACACTGCAAAAGAGAAGATCATGTACCTGAAGTTGCAGTGATAGAAATGCTTTCAAATGGAAGCAGAGAGCAAGGATCAGGTTTGGGGGAAGAAAAGAACTTCACTAATCTGTGAAACACTAAGTTATCTAATATATGTATAATTTGAATATAAAAAAAATGGAGGCAGAAAAATATTTAAAGAAGTCAGAGCCAAAATGTTTCCTAATATGATAAAAACTATAAATGTACATATCCAAGAAACTCAATGAACCTTAATTAGAATTAAAACAAATAAAACAGCATCAAGTCACGTATTCATCATATTGTTAAAAACTAGTGAAAAAGAGAAACTTTAAAAAGCTTTTAGGGGGCATCTGGGTGGCTCAGTGGGTTAAAGCCTCTGCCTTCGGCTCAGGTCATGATCTCAGGGTCCCAGGAGCGAGCACCGCATCCGGCTCTCTGCTTGGCAGGGAGCCTGCTTCCCTCTCTCTCTGCCTGCCTCGCTGCCTACTTGGGATCACTGTCTATCAAGTAAATAAATAAAATCTTAAAAAAAAAAAAAAAAAAGCTTTTTGGGTTTTTGTTTGTTTTTTTGAGAGCGAGTGAGAGCAAGTGCACACAGGACCACATGCACATGCCTCCAGGAGGGGAGGGGCAGAGGGAGGGAAAGACTCTTAAACAGGGTTCATACCCAGCATTAGGCTTGATCTCAGGACCCTGACATCATGACCTGAACCAGAATCAAGGGTTGGTTGCTTAACTGACCAAGTCAGCCTGATGCCCTAAAAAGCATTTGAAAACAAAACTCAATAGTAGTGGGCCAAAGGCAAGAAACACCAAAGACTATTTTCAGAGACAATGAAGCCAGGACACAATGAAATGACATCTTTATTTTGCCAGAAGAAAAACTCTCAACCTAGAATTCTATATCCAGCAAAAATAATTTTCAAAATAAAGGTAAAATAAAGACTTTCAGACAAAACACACTGAGAAAATCTCTCTCTCTCTCTCTCTCTCTTTTTCTTGACAGCCAGACTTGTACTAAGGAGATATTTATGGATGTTTATTATGCTTAGGGAAAATTATACCAAGAAAACATCACTCTACCAACAGAAGAAAAACAAAGAGAGGAAGTGAAGGGGCAAAGGAAAGGAAAGGAAGAGAAGAAAAGAGGATGTAGAGGAGAAAGAGAAGGAAGAGGAGGAGAAGTTGAAGCAAGAACAGAATAAGCAGGTAGAGAAGCAAAACTAGCAGAGAGAGCCTCCTCTTTTTGTAAATGAAGAGGCCACGTGCATATTTTTATGTATTTCCTATAGATAGTTTAACACAACAAGAGCAGAGCTGAGTAGTTGTGACAGAGACTAGGAAATGTTTGCTAAAGTCTAGTTTATATATCTCATATAGAGATTATCACACTGGATATAAAAGTAAGATCCAACTATATATATATAATCTCCAAGAAACATGCTTCAAACACAGAAATATAACTATGAAGATTCTATACCATGCAAACATTATTTGTAAGATAAAGTGGCTATATTAGTATCAAAGTGAACATTGTGATAGGTAAAATTAACATGAATAAAGAGTATTTTGAATAAAGAATAAAGAGAATAAAGAGGGTATTTCCTAAAGATAAAAGGATCAATTCAGGGGCACCTGTGTGGCTCAGTCAGTGAAGTGTCTGCCTTTGGTTCAGGTCATGATCTCAGGGTCCTGGGATCAAGTCCCATATCAGGCTTCTTGCTCATGCTTGTGCTTTCTCTCTCACTCTCTCTCTCTCTGGCAAAAAAAGAAAAAAAAAGGATCAATTCACTATGAAATAACAATTTCAATTTTTTATCTAATAACAGTATCAAAATGTAAAAGCAAAAGCTCTCAGACAAGAGAGAACACAAAAACCCCACATAACCATAGCTGGAGATTTCAACACTCCTTTCTCAACAACTGATAATACATAGAAAATAAGTAAGAATATAGAAAACTTGAATCCTGTCAACCAACTTGACCCAACTAAATTCTACAGAACATTCTACTCAGCAATAGTAGAAAACAGTTTTTTTTCAAGCACACATGGACCATTCACCAGAACTGGGTCATAAAACAAGTCTCAATAAATTGAAAAACAATTGAAATAATAAAGAATATGTTCTCCATCCCAAATGGGATTAAATTAGAAATCAACGGCAGAAAGATACCTGGAAATTCCAAACATTTAAAAATCAATACACCACACACACACACAACTTTAGAAATTAACTAACCCATTTCTAAATAGTCATCGGTCAAATAAGAAATCACAAGGGATATTATCTCAAAACACATTTTACTGAATGAAAATGAAAACACAACGTATCAACATACATGGATTGCAGCTAATGTAATGTTTATAGAGGAATTTATATCTTTAAGTATTCACGTAGAAAAGAAGAAAGTCTAAACATGTTCCCAGGTTTCCACCTTAACAAAGCAGAAAAAGACAGTTAAATCTGGAATGAATTGAAAGAGGAAATTACTCAGAAAGTAGCAGAAATCAGTGAATAGAAAATAAATGATAAAGAAAATCAATGAGGGGCGCCTGGGTGGCTCAGTGGGTTAAAGCCTCTGCCTTCGGCTCAGGTCATGATCCCAGGGTCCTGGGATTGAGCCCCGCATGGGGCTGTCTGCTCAGCAGGGAGCCATTTCCCCCCCTCTCTCTGCCTGCCTCTCTGCTTACTTGTGATCTCTCTCTCTCTGTCAAATAAATAAATAAACTCTTTAAAAAGAAAAAAAAAGAAAATCAATGAAACAAAAATTGTTTTCTTAAGACCAATAAATCTCACAATACATTAGCTAGATGAATCAGGAAAAAAATAAAGAAAATAAAATTATCAATATAAGGAAACTACCTAAACATTTAAACACTGGAGACTGGTTGAATGCACTACAGCATATTCACATGATGGAGACCCATCCATTTATAGCAACAAATGAGGAAGGTCTCTGGGGAAGAAATGTACAGTGGTTCCCAGAATATATTAAGTAAAATAAGTAAAATGCAAATCAGGACATGTAATATGCTACCTTTTACATAAGAGAAGAGGAAGGGACTTATATATTTGTAAGTTTATTATTATATTTATAGATTTATTTATAAAAAAATACAGGAGAAATTATAACTAATACCACAAAAATACAAAGGATTATGAGAGACTACAATAAATAATTATATGCCAGCAGGCTGGATAAACCACAATAAATGGAAAAATTCATAGAAACATAGTGTATATCAAGAATGAATCATGAAGAAAAAGAAAAATCTAAACTGACCAATAGGGGTAAGAGGGTTGAATCAGTAATCAAAAAACTTCCCAACACAGAAAGGCCTAGGACCCAATGGTTTCACTGGTGAATTCTGCCAAACAAAGAATTAATGCCAATGCTTCTCAAACTCTTCCAAAAAACTGAAGAAGAGAAACACTCCCAGATTCATTTTATGAGGATGGCCTTACCTTGATGCTAAAGCCAAATAAAGATTCTCCAAGAAGGGGCACCTGAGTGGCTCAGTGGGTTAAAGCCTCTGCCTTCGGCTTGGGTCATGATCCCAGGGTCCTGGGATTGAGCCCCATATTGGGCTCTCTGCTCAATGGGGAGCCTGCTTCCTCCTCTCTCTCTGCCTGCCTCTCTGCCTCCTTGTGATTTCTCTCTGTCAAATGAATGGATGAATCTTTGGAAAAAAAAAAAGATTCTCCAAGAAAAGAAAATTACAGACCTGATGAATGTAAATGTAAAAATTCTCAACAAAATATTAGCAAACCGAATTCAACAGCACATCACAAGGATCATTTCACCTTGAACATATGGTGAAACATCCTGTGATGCAAGGATGTTTCGACATCTGCAAATCAATCAATGTGATACACCATTAACAAAATCAGTGACAAAAATCACATGATCATCTCAATAAATGAAGAAAAAACAATTGACAAAATCCTTTTTTTTCCCCATGATAAAAACACTCAACAAATTGGGTTTCGAAGAAATAAATGTTCCTCAAAGGCCGTATATATAACAGGCCCTCAGCGATACTCAATGGTGAACATTAAAATCTTTTCTTCCATGATGAAGATGGATGCCCACTTTCACCACTTTTATTCAAGATACTATTGGAAGTCTTAGCTAGAACAAGTAGGCAAGGAAAAGAAATAAAAGTCATTCACATCAGAAAGGAAGAATTAGTTATCTCTGTTCACAGATGACGTGGTCTTATATACAGAAACCCTAAAGACCCTACTAAAAAGTGTTAGAATTTAACAAATAAATTCACTGAAATTGTACAATAAGAATACAAATACAAAATCAATATATAGAAATCAGCTGCACTTCTATACACTATCAACTGTATGAAAGAGAAATTAAGAAAACAATTCCATTTAAAATAACATGAAAAACAATACTTAGGAATAAATTTAACTAAGGAAATGAAAGGCCTGTATAGTGAAAACTATAAGACATTGATGAAAGAGATCAAAGAAGACACAAATATAGGGAAAGATACCCCATATTCTTGCATTGGAAGAATTCATATGGCGAAAATGTCCATACTACCCAAAGCAATCTACAGATTTAAGAAATCCCAATCAAAATTCCAGGGGTGGTTATTTTCACTGAAATAGAACAAACAACTCTAAAAGGTATATGTAATCACAAAAGACCCCAAATAAACAGACCTAGAGGCATTATGGTACCTGATTTCACGCTATAGTATAAAGCTGTAGCAATCAAAACAGTATAGCACTGGCATAAAACAGGCACGTTGATCAGTGGAACAGAATAGAGAGTCCAGAAATAAACCCCTACATATATGGTCAGCTGATTTTGGACAAGGGGGCCAACAACACACAATGGGGAAAGGACGGTCTCCTAAATAAATGATATTGGGAAAACCGGGCAGCCAAAAACAGAAGGATGAAATCAGACCCCTATCTTACACTACTCACAAAAATGTAAGACCTGAAATCACAAAGCTCCTAGAAAAAAAACATAGGGAAAAAGTAATTTCCTGGATATCACATGTAAAGCACAAGCATCAAATGCAAAAATAGGAGACTACATGGAACTACATTAATCTCAAACCTCCTGCACAGCAGAAGAAACAAACAACAGAGTGAAAAGGCAACCTATGGAGCGGAAGAAAATATTTGCAAACAGTATATCTGATAATGTGTTAATATCCACAATACATAAGGAACTCCTACAACTCAATAGAAAAAAAAAACCCAAATAATCCAATTAAAAAATGGACAAATAACTTGAATAAATATTTCTCCAAAGAAGATACATAAATGGCCAACAGGCCAACACGAAAAGGCACTCAACATCTCTAATCACCAGGGAAATGCAAATCAAAGCCACTGTGAGCAATCACTTCACACCTATTAGGATGACTGTCATAAAATTTTAAAAATGCAGTTTCTGTTCTTTGACTCTCCCATATTAATTCACATTTATCTCTCTTATGGAACTTATCATGTTTTGCCAGGGGATTATAAATCAGATCCTTCAGTTTAAATCCTTATCCTGCCCCTTGTGATCTAGGGAATGATGGAACTTGTTAGTACTTCACTCTTCCTAGGTATAAAGCAGAGGTGGTAATACCCACCCACAGGTTAACTGTGAGGGTTAAATTAGATGATGCATGGGAAGAATTCAGAACAATATCTAGCTATATGCTATGTACTGCATAATTAAAGGAATAATTTAAAAGTGGAAAAAAAAAATCAATCCCCTAAAAATTGAAAACAGACTGAAAGTAAACTAACCACATCTCAAGTTGATGGCTCAGTCATACAGAGAAAATAATTAGATCAGGTGACTTTAAAACACACTGTTTTCGGGGTGGGAGGTTGGGGTACCAGGTGGTGGGTATTATAGAGGGCACGGCTTGCATGGAGCACTGGGTGTGGTGAAAAAAATAATGAATACTGTTTTTCTGAAAATAAATAAAATGGAAAAAAAAATTCCATAAAAAAAAAAAAAAACCCCACACTGTTTTCACTAACTGTCCCTAATGGGACATATTACATAAACAAAAAGAATACAATAAACTCTTAGGTGGAATAAAGCAGATAAGTAGTTTTGTAAATGTCATCAGGAAAAAAAGTTTCCTATGAGAAAATGAAACACAAATATAAAATCAAATAAATTAAGATACAACCCTATAATGTTACATTTGAACTGGAATTCTAGTATGAATTCAAGATTTTTTCTTGAACATGTACTATGTTCAAGGATGTACTATGTAATATTGTAATATGTTGTAATATGTAATTGTAATATGTAAGATTAGTATGAATTCAAGATTTTTTTCTCTTGAAAAAAATTACCTATTTCCTAGCTCTAATCACTGAAAAGATCTAGGAGCAATAACAACCCAGTAGCAATGAGTACTACTGATGGTGGTTTCTAACTACTATTTCCTTCTAGAAGGAACCCAGGGATTTTGAAGAAATGACTGATTTCAGGTCAGGAGCGGGAAAATGTACAGGATAAGTCTGGGCCATCTTATACCGGAAGACAAGAAAATTATCAAGGATTAGTGTCAACACATCTAAAACACACAGGAACCAGGACCCGGGGGTGGCTCAATCGGTTAAATGCCTGCCTTTGGCTCAGGTCATGATCCCAGGGTCCTGGGGTTGAGTCCTGCATCTGGCTTCCTTTCCTGCTCAGTGGAGAGCCTGCTTCTCCCTCTCTGGCTTCCCCTGCTTGTGCTTTCTCTCTCTCTTGCTTGCTTTCTCTCTCTCTCCAGGTCAGATAAGTAACTATTTCAAAGTTGCTAAGAGAGTAGATCTCAGAAGTTCTTGTAACAAGAAAAAAGATTGTAACCATGTGTGGTGATTGATATTAACTAGACTTATTGTGGTGATCATTTCACAATATAATCATGTGTTAAATCCTTATGTTGTACACCTAAAACTAATACAAGGTTCTATGTCAATTATATCTCAGTAAAGAAATAATTTTCTAAAAAGGCAAAATGGGGGCAGGATTAGGCTGTTGATAACTGTTGAACTAATCAGGGTTGAGTTTGATTATACGATTGTCTCTATTTTTATGTATGTTTACAGTTTTTTCACATCAAACAATGTTACGAAAAATTATTTAGCTATCTCTGACCTGGATTAATTTAAGTTACTTACTGGGAATATACTAAAAGTCAGTTCAACATTAGGTAATGTTTGTTGTGTGTGGGGGCTCATTGTGTAATTACAGTAACATATAACAGAGTACCGGTGTTTCTGAGTAATTAAAAAAATCACTAGAGAAATGGTTAAAAGTTTAGGTTCTATTTCTTGAGATGATGAACTGATCAATTTTTAACTGGATTGGTAGATTTTAAATCATAAGCTGATAAAGTTGGATGATAGATACATTTTCTGGAATACATAAAAAGTCTTTTGAAATATCTAATTTTCTAAAGAAACCTTAGTAGACAGCAGAGCCGGCTCCACATACGTGGGGAAGCACACAGCTTGCGTGTGCACCTGGCAGAACCCCCAGTACAGAGAAGACCAGGTGCTATTTCCTAACAACACCTTCTTGAGCGCGTCCCAATACTATAGTTAGAAAATGGCTCAGATTTTTAGTTGCTCTCCCAGAACTCAAAGATCGTCTTCCTGTTTATCTTGGGGGGAAGCCTATGTTATACTTGCAATTTTTCTGTTCTCTGTAACGTATTAAAACAAGATCGTCACAGATGGGGAAACAAGAGGTCATTAGTTAACAATCAGATGTTTGATTTTTATTTCCTGAACAGCCAAGATACACTCTCTTGTGAATTTTTAACATATTTTTAAAGGAGAAATGGGGCTAGTCCCTGGAAGGTAAATTGTTCCCTGGGCTTTCCTCAAGAGTCAACACAACCATTTGTACATTCATGTCTTCACTTAAGTGTGTCCTGCACATTGACTCTCAGCTTTGCTGCAATCTTTGTCAGTCTCTTGTCAGTTTGTAGTGGTGATTGCTTAATAGTTTATGTTAACATTGCCAGAAAGTGCAAAGGAAGCCAAGTCCGTGGTGGGTTAGCTTTGGCCCAAGCCAGTGAGGTATGGGGATGACAGCACTTTCACTTCAATTCATCCTTCCGTTTCTAGAACAGTTGATCTGGATTAGGTTGGGGGGCAGGAAAAAACTCGTAATAATTCCTGGCTTTGGGAGACGCAAGCCTTTGTTCTCCCCAGAGTATTCGGTAACACTCCTAATGCTACTAATCATATAATCCTGAGAATTGAGAGGGACACTCATTCATTGCCTGACTCTGGTTTCACCCTTTGTAAATGAGCATCATAACAGTACACACCTCATAGTGTATTCATGAGGATTAAACCAGTATTTGTAAAATGCTTAGAACACAGACTGACATAAGCACCATAGACGTGTTTATAAGTTCCTACATGACAATGTAAATCTCTTAACATCTGAGTAAGTGGCCACTGCTACAATGTTGGTAGAGTTCCAGAATCTTGTTGGTGAACTTCTCATTGGCTGGCTGTTGCATTGCCAGTAGATGGTTTGGTGAAATTCTCACTAACTTGGAATTAGTTCACAGATTATTGAGCCTACATAAGTGAAAATTCAGAAATTGTGGATCTTTGGAAATATTTGAAATATTATTTTATATTTGCTCAGTTCATGAAAATTTTGGAAGTGTCATATTAAGTATTTTCAAGGTATACATGTTCAGTTTGTGATTTTGTGTACTTAGAACAAAAAGGAAGCTAACGAAGGTTTTTTTTTTTTTAAAGATTGTATTTATTTCTTAGAGAGAGAGAACATGTACAAGCAGGTGGAGAGATAGGTAGAGAGAGAAGCAATTCCCCCACTGAGCAGAGAGCCCCACATGGGGCTCAATCCCAGACCCTGGGATCATGGCCGGAGCCCAAGGCATCCTCTTAACCGAATGAGACACCCAGGTGTTGATATGAGTATCTGTTCTTTTAACTAGACATGAAGGAAAAGAGCATACAGGCATGTAAATATACTTGTTTGCACACCATAGACCTAAACAGTAATTTTAAACAAAATTGTTGGGCTACTTTTGGTACCTACAAATAACTAAATTTAGAAGAATCACATGTTTGTGGAATGAGTGTTCTTCAGTAAAGTTCCTGCCCTTGAGGATAGTTAAGAATCATTTATAATTACTCTAGCAAAAGGAGGCCTATGAAGTACTTGCTTTTACATGTATTGGAATTATAATTCATATAATTTATGTATATCAAAAATGTTTTAAAAGTTTGCTATTTTAAGTCATTGAACAGCTTCTTTACATTTTTAACAACTTCTTAACTAATTTGCTTGGAATCTTGCTTAGTGCAAAAGGCAGATCTAGCAATTCCTTTTTCTTTGTTCTGATCCCCTTCTAGCCACCCCTTTCTTACGCAACAGTCCAAATTCTAGGTTGTCATTATTTGTTTACGTGTCTGCGTGTGCACTGGACCATATACCTGTCGAGTGTACATAGTAGAACTAGTTCATTTGTGTGCCAAACAGCATGCTTCTAAGGCATTTGTTGAAAAAGCCTAATTAGCAGTATCTGAAACAGTATTTTACTGCATTTAATTAACTCTGGGAAAGCTGGATACACAATTGAGATGGATTCAGGTGTTGATTCTTTCCAGAAAGTTGGACTTTTAGTTTGGCTTGGAATTTGAAGCTGTGAGTATAACATTTACCTCAGTCTCCCAAAGTCCAAGCTAATTGGAATTACTGTCCTCAGTCCCCAGGACAGACGACTGGATCGCCAGGAGACTGTTTAGTTAAATAGAAGAATTTAGTGACACTTCTAAGTTCTGTACAGTTGATGGGAGAGCTGTGATGTTTTTGACTCAGGCCAGTTAAAAAACAGAATTCTACAAAGTAATTTATAATCATTCCTTGTATTCTCCTGCCTTTGACCTACACCTTTCAACTGCTCTGTCGTCAGTCTGAAGGGCTGTCATCTCGAGGACTGATGTTACTGTCAATCTGTTCAGATGATACGCAAGCCTAGCACACCATTTTCACAGTAGCAGGCGTTCAATAAAAATTGTGAAAATCTAAATTGCAGCTTTTTATTCTTAAATGGTAAAGTGGAAAGAAATCTTTGGCTTTATCTCTGATAAGATTTTTATGTCTTACAAAACAAAAATAGGTTCATTGGGCTTAGCACATATTCTAACACGAGATTTTTTAAATTTAAGAAGTCGTTAATGCTCATTGACCGCCAAAATCCAATTCTCAGGAGAAATTCCATCATTTTGAATTTAAGTGCCTGAATGTGGATATTGGAACGACCATTGATTAACTTGAACTTGGCAGCCAAAAATTTCTTCAGAGGATTTGACGCTCGGCAAAATCTCATAAGGCTTAGAAATGGCTTTAAAAAAATAAATAAATGAAGTAAAATTTCAGTACCTGTAAATGTGGCTCACACGGGGCATAGGGGCTAGGATGAACGCTGCAGCGAGACTTACTTTTTGTTTACTTTTTGTTTTTAACCACTTCAGGCCTCGAAATAGAGGTCGTGTTGGTGTCATGGAAAAAGCAGCCTTGGAATCTGACAGAGCCTAATTCCTGGATCCAGTCCCAGTCCTGCGTGACCTTGGGCAAGTTACTTTACTTCTCTGAATTTCCGTTTCCTCCTATGCAAGACCGGGACGGCGAGGGCCACCTTGCAGCGCAGGCCGGGGCGCGCCGGGACCCCATCCGGCTGGTCCTAAACCGACTGCGGCCATATTCCGTGCCCCGCTCCGCGCAGCTCCCGCTCCGCGTAGCTCCCGCCCCCGCGCTCGCCCCAGCAGGTGTAGGAACCATCAGCCGCGCAGCGCCGGGTTGCGGCCCGGCGGCCCCGCCCTTCCGCTCTCGCGGGCCTGCCCCTCGGCGTCCCCGCGCAGGCAGCGGCGGGGGGTGGCCTCGCGCCGGCCTCCGCGTCCCGGGCCCGCCCCGGGCGGAGCGCGCAGAGGGGCGGGGTGGGGGGGGGGCGCAGGCTGCCGGGACCCGGCTCCCAGGCCCAGCCCCGCGAGTGAGGGCGAGCGGAGGCGGCCCCGGCGCCGCCCGCGCCCGAGCGCGTGTGCGCGGCCGCCGCCCCCTCGGCCCTCCCCTCGGCCCTCCCCTCGGCCCCCTCCGCCCTCGCTCGCCGCCCGCCCGGGTCGTGGCGGGGCCGTGGTGTACGTGCAGAGCGCGCAGAGCGAGTGGCGCCCGCACGCCCTGCGCTCCTCCACAGGCCCGGCCGGGCGACCGCGGACGTTAAGGCGGCGGCGGCGGCGGCCGGTCTCGCGCGCCGGCCCCCGCGTGCCCGAGCGGAGGTCGCTGTCCGCCGCGCAGGCCGCGGTGCCCCAGCTCGCGGCAGCGATGAGGCGCTGAGGCGGCCGCCGGCGCTGCGCGGCCGGACCCGAGGACGAGGAAGCGGCCGGGCCGAGGGCGCGGGGCGCCGGCCTCCCTCAGGCGGGGAGTGGCGGGTGCATGGCGCAGTGACGGCCTCTGTCGCTCCGCCCGCTCCCCGTCCCCAGGCGAGGCCCTCCGGCCGCCACCTCTCCTGCTCGGCTGCCGCCTCCGCCGCCGCCGCCATGGCTAATGACAGCGGCGGGCCCGGCGGGCCGAGCCCGAGCGAGCGAGACCGGCAGTACTGCGAGCTGTGCGGGAAGATGGAGAACCTGCTGCGCTGCAGCCGCTGCCGCAGCTCCTTCTACTGCAGCAAGGAGCACCAGCGCCAGGACTGGAAGAAGCACAAGCTCGTGTGCCAGGGCGGCGAGGGCGCCCCCGGCCACGGCGCGGGCCAGCACCGGCACCCCGGCCCCGCGTCCGCCGCCTCCGCGCCGCCGCCCAGGGCCGGCGGGGCCGGGGCCAGGGAGGCTAGGAAGGCAGCGCCGCGCCGGGACAGCGCCGCCGAGAAGGCGGGCCCGCGGGCCGCCGGGGACGCGGCCATGGCAAAGGCCAAGCCCGCGGCCGACCCCGCGGCGGCCGCGTCCCCGCCTCGCGCGGCTGCCGGCGGCCAGAGCCAGGCGGCGGCGGTCGAGGCGGAGCCCGCGAAGGAGGAGGACCCGGAGAAGACGAACCTGTACCCGCCCAGCCACACGCCGGGCGAGGGGCTGAGTCCCGGCGGCGGCCTGCGGCCCAACGGGCAGACGAAGCCGCTGCCGGCGCTGAAGCTGGCGCTGGAGTACATCGTGCCGTGCATGAACAAGCACGGCATCTGTGTGGTGGACGACTTCCTGGGCAAGGAGACCGGGCAGCAGATCGGCGACGAGGTGCGCGCCCTGCACGACACCGGCAAGTTCACGGACGGCCAGCTGGTCAGCCAGAAGAGCGACTCGTCCAAGGACATCCGAGGCGATAAGATCACCTGGATCGAGGGCAAGGAGCCGGGCTGCGAAGCCATCGGGCTGCTCATGAGCAGCATGGACGACCTGATCCGCCACTGCAACGGGAAGCTGGGCAACTACAGAATCAACGGCCGGACGAAAGTGAGTGAGCGCGGGGGGTACGCTGGGCCTCCCTTAGCTGCGCGGGCCGCCCCCGGCCCCGCGGCAGGAGCGTGCTTTCTCTGCAGAAAGTGATTTACTTCTTGTGTATGTAGACCCCATCAGGAGAACGGTTCCAGTCCGGAGATGGGTGCTTATATCCTTTCTCTCTTGCCCACTGTTTTCCACTTACTACCCCTTTACAGACGTCTCTGTCTGAGGGCATGGTTTTGTGGCTGACCTTAGGCCCTCCCTTCCCCTTTGCTGTTTTTTGCTGTTTTTGCTTTTCCAGTGCACTGTCAGTTCAGACCTTACTGGAGTTTTAGCCTCCCATTGCGGGTAGTAGAGTAGTTCCCAAAGCCAGCGCTGGTTCTGCATCTGCCCAGTGTTTGCATACACTCCTAAATTCTCCATGTGGTGCCGGAGCCGCTTAGCAGGTTCTGGTTTACAGAGTGGACCAATGTGTTTGGTTTAAGGAGGTGCCCGCCTGACCGCGAAAAGGTAAATTTGTCATCAGTACTTGGTCAAAAACTCCTGTATTCAGGAAGAGCTTGCCTGCCCCCCTCCCTTCTCCTATCTCCTTCCCCTTCCCTGTCCCTACTGTTTTGAAACCCCCCACAAAACGGGGAAAGAAGTATTTCCGTTTTTAGACCTTGCAGTGTAGGTGGGTTACATTTTTAGTATAGGTTTCCTTTATTTGCTTTGTTAATATAATCCTTCTGTTGAAACAGAAGTGTGTTGTAGCTTCCTGCTAGGAAAAAACAAAACCCACGGAATTGGAGCAGGAGGGAGGGCTCGTTCTAAAATCTCAGTTTGGTGGAATCTCTTTGTTTTCTCTTTACTCTTGTAGTTCTCCCGCCCACCCCCCACCCCCCCCAGATTCTTCTGCTGGTACCTAGTCTAATCCCTCTTCCCTCCTCTCTATGGTAAACCCGAGACTTCCCTCCTTAATGCTCTCTCTAGCAGTTAGTTCTTTTTCATTTTGCTTCCCAGGTCTTAATCTTTTCTTTGTATCCAGCTCCTCCCCAGGCCGCCCTGCTCCACCCTCCTCCACCATCAATCTGTGTCTGATAGTTTGAGTTTTAAGAGCTTGTCTTAGGAGACCGTCACATGTGTGTTTGTGCGCACACACGGACTCTGCCCACTGGTTCTTTTGTGTGTTGTCAAGGCATCTATTTTGGCAGTCATCATGGGTGACTCTCAGGCTGCCTGAAGGCCGAGCATAAGGCAGTGAGGAAAGTTCTAAACATGAAAATCTTGTGGGGAAAAATACAGTGTAAACTCTAATTTATATATTGCCACCTCATTACTGGATGAAGGCACATGTCTTCATATGTAGTTTCAAAAAAGTGAACAGTCGCTTAATATCACGTTAGAAGAGGAAAAGGGAGCCTGATTAGACCTCAGTCTCAGTTTGCAATAAGAATTTCATTTATATAAAAAAAAACCAAAACTTTTGTCATGGATCAAATCTTAATGTAGTCATGAACTCTAGAGCAGGAAGGAAACCGGCCTGCGGGAAGATCCCGACTGGTCATTAGTTGGGGTGTAAACTTAAGGCTAATTTACGAGGAAGTTAATGTCCTAAATCTTCCTTGATCTGCTTTCCTTGGTTAATTTAGCTTTCCGAGTTAAGTCCTCTCCTGACCCCCTGTTTTCAGTGTGGCCTCAGGAAAGGGACAGTAGTTAGCCCGGCAAGATCTTAGAGCAGTTGCTTCTCACCGGGAGGTTGAGAATAGCCACCTCTGCATCAGGTGTCCTGGTGCCTGAAGGGAACAGTAGTTGAGGTCCTAAACCACTCTAGCGTATGTATTTTATTTCATTTTTTTTTTAAAGATTTTATGTATTTATTTGACAGAGAGAAATCACAAGTAGATGGAGAGGCAGGCAGAGAGAGAGGGAGAGAGGGGAGGGAAGCAGGCTCCCCGCTGAGCAGAGAGCCCGATGTGGGACTCGATCCCAGGACCCTGAGATCATGACCCGAGCCGAAGGCAGTGGCTTAACCCACTGAGCCACCCAGGCGCCCCATCGTTTTTTTAAAGAGATTTATTTATTTATTTGAGAGAGAGAGAGCGAGCTTGCAGGAGGGGGGGAGGGGCAGGGCAGTGGGGCGGAGCCAGGCATTGGGAGAGGGGGAGAGAATTTACCTTGACCCTGAGATCAGGACAAGAGCCAAAACTGAGTCAGACACTTAACTGACTGAGCCACCCAGGCGTCCCAGAAGGGCAGATTTTAAACTCCTTAGATTGATCTTAACGCTTACATTAATTTTCAGCACACAGCTTGAGAATCCATGAATGTTTTTAGGGAACCTCTTTCATTGTATTTGTTTGAGAGCGCTTTTGTTAATTGTGTTCAATCATGTAATTTTAGTATTCCTAAAAAAAAACGAAGATCTTGCTTTGGGGGAATGGGAGGGCTGTCGGGTTGTTGGCCACCATATATTGAGCAACCACTGTGGCCTAGGCACTGGAGTAGGCCCAATACAGACGTGATCACCATAATCTTAATCTTCTGAAGTGTAAGTGGTAGTTTTGCTAATTTACATTTGAGGATATTTCAGGTCAGACTTGGCTAAGGGCTGCCACTTGTACTAACCTCGATGGGATTCATATTTAGGTGATTCAGATATCAAGCCCCAGGCTTTTTCTACTATACTGCATATAGGTAGGATAGTAGATGAGCTGTGGATTACTTAGCATACGACTGGGACTAAAATTTGCTATATTTTATTGATGGTGATAGCATTAGCCTTGTGTGTGAATAACTACTTTATGGTTGGCCTCTATAAACTTTCTAGTAGATGACTACTCAGTGTTTATTTCCGATGTATATTTCCGTATCTGAAAAGCCGCTTTATAGTTAGTTACCCATTTGAGTCCTGCTCATTTCTGTGTAACTTTTAAGAGAGCCAGAATATGAGCACTAATGGGATTGAAGAGAGGATCTTCAGTTAAGAATTTTGTTATTCTTTACACCACTGTAGTAATTTAAAAAGTACTTGCCCCAAACGTGTACTGTTTTTCTCACTTAGATTTTCACAGTAACACTGTAAAATAGGTAGATTGTTGATATATTTTTCCTGTTCATAGTTTAGAAAGGTGAGCCTCAGGAAATCATGCGCTTTGGGGAAAATTATGCCACATATCAAGACTTAAATTGAAGTTTTCTGACCAAGATCAAATATCCTTTTTTATTTATATTATCTATTCTGAGTGGTCTTTGTGTGTGTGAGGGCCTGATAATCAGCGATTTATACTCGGCTGTGGCTCATTCAGTGTTAGACTTTGATTTCCCCCAAGTTTCTACTTCAGACATGCTTATCTGGCCCACTGTTTGTCCAGCTCCTTTAAAAGAGGAACTGTGGGGAAGGATGAAGTAATGCACTAGGGCACAGCTGAGCTGCAGCTTCCACTTTCTCTGGTCATTTTTTCGGGATTTTCCCGTCTTTTGCCCTTAAGCTGACCTTAGATCCTTTTTCCTTTCTCACACCCTTCCTTCAGTCGGCAGTGAGTTCAGTAGGAAGAAATCATGGTCTGCTAATCTTTGAAGAGCGGTGTCATATGGGCTTTAAGAAATCATAGGTGTCTCCACTTGGGGAGAGGAGGAAAGGGAATGCAGATGTGCGGGGATCATGGGAAAATGCTGAACCATGCAGTTGGAGTTTCTCAGCTACTCTGAAGGAAGATGTGCCTGTTAGAGTGGAAATGCCAGAATCATATACGTATTTTTGGAATCCATCTGAAACTTTACTCTGTTCAGTTCAAATGTACATAAAGAAAAGGAGATAAAATGGGTTGAGACTAAGAAGAAGCAGATTATATGCCTAAGATTTTTCGTTAGTGTCGCCCTTAGTCGGCTCTGGCTGGTGATGGTTTTCAGAGCAAAGAATAGGATGAGGAAAATACTGTTGGCTTTATTCTCACTACTGTGGTAGAGATGTGGTGACAGGCGTTTTAGATGTTAAAAGCAAAACCAAACATAACTTCCCTCTCGGTCCACTTCTGCCACTTTCTCTGTACTCTTGGCATCCACCATGCACGAAGGGGAGCAGCTGGTTTAATATTTTAATAGGTCTATCAGCCTTAAAGAACAAAGTCCATTATTCCGTATGTGAAAAGGTCAAAAACATTGCAAGTGCAGTAATAAGTTTCCCGTAGCGCTTTATGGTTTAAGAGAGAGATGTGCGGACTGAAAAAGCCATCTTCATAGGTTGTGACTGAACCAAGTTCAACATTGTAGGCGAATTAGTATACATGTAGTTCACATATAACGTCACTTCTTAAACTATTAAAGAATTCTATTTTAAATGAAAAGGGTTTGTGTTTTTTGGACGTTTTTAACTCTTCATCCACCTGTACCTAGTAAGCCCCAGGAATACCCTGTAAGACCTTAGTCCTGGTAGGTCAGCATCTGAACGGAGAATGCTGGTAGGCTGAGCGCTGCTGGTCCATCTGGCAGGGATCCTGGGTCGGCTGCTGCTTCTGTGTCCCTGAGCCGATTGCTTCATACCCGCTGCATCTCAGGGACTCCGCTTGTCCACTGGTGTTAAATCGTAGTCGCCTTTCCTGCCTCGCAGGCTTGCTGTGAGCAGTACGTATAATTATGCGTGTAAAAGTGCTTTCTAAATTGTAAAGCCCAGTGTTAAACTGTTGTTAACTATTACTCCACGTATCTGAAAGTTCTCCTGTTTTGCTGAATCTTTCTGTAAGAATGAGCTTTTCCTGTCTTTCCTGTTATAAGCTAGAGGGAAAAAAGACTGAGAATGATCACCCATTTTTTATCTGACCACTCCTCCCAAAACACATACATTTCTTTTTAAACGGAGAAAATAAGTCCTGGAGAGGTTAAGCGGCTTGTTCAAGGTCATAGAGTTCCTTACTGACAAAACTGACTGATGTTTGATTTAGTTGATTCTTATCAATTCTCTGCAACTTTATGCTGGATCTTGTGTAAAAATGACATATTCCTCAGTGGGTTAAGCCGCTGCCTTCGGCTCAGGTCATGATCTCAGGGTCCTGGGATCGAGTCCCGCATCGGGCTCTCTGCTCAGCAGGGAGCCTGCTTCCTCCTCTCCCTCTGCCTGCCTCTCTGCCTACTTGTGATCTCTCTCTGTCAAATAAATAAATAAAATCTTTAAAAAAAAAAAATGACATATTCCTACTTAGCTAAATTTGGGGGTATTTGGGGGCCATTCTTTGAAAATTGCTTGACCATTTATAGCTTCCCTTTTTCTTCTCCCTTTTACTCCTGTCCTTGTACAGTACAGCTTACCTGACATTCTAGTTTAAATTTTCCTCCTTAGGAACAGGCTCCTTGCTCAGCCTGCTTCTCCCTCTGCCTACCACACCCCCTGCTGTGTGCTGGCACACATGCTCTCTCTCTGACAAATAAATAAATAAAATCTTGAAAAAGTTTTCTTTAAATTTTCCTTCTTTAGTTAATTCCTCCCTGATTTCCCTAGATGTTCTTTATTCACCTTCTTTTCTTTCCTCCAGCATTAAAGCCATTTTCCTGAATCAGGCCTTCCCTCTCTTGTTTCCTGAGTAGGAACTATCTTTCCGCTCTGCCTCTGTGATTTACACATTTATTCTCTCTTTTCCTTTACTTTTTTCCCCCACTATCAGGCTGCATATCTATCTTTGTTCATCTTCTCCAGCGTTTTCTGAAGCTTGTGCCTTTCTGGTATGCCTTTGGATAGATGTTATCAGCTTCGTTATTTAATTTTTTGCTTTAGGCCTTGAAAGTGACACCAAATGTTCCAGTCTTGTGTTTGACCAGATGCTTAGACGGTTTTCATAGATGCAGTTTACTGCTATGCCTGCCTTGTTTTTATTATGCTTGCATTTACCTCCGTTCCTACTGTGCCTTTGTTTCTGCACTTGAAATACTGTCTGTAACTATGGGATGGCGTTCATATCAGTTATGAACTATATTCATAGATGGTCTTTGACTGTTATTCTAGCTAAAACCTTCCTGTTCTAATAAATAAATACATAAATAAATAAAACAGACAAACAGAAAACTGACAGATGGTTAACCAAAGCCTTCCCTTGAAATCGTTGTTATCACACTTGTATTTCCTAGTCCAAATGGGGAACTGTTCTCCCACCTTCATTGGAATGTTTTGTACTTCATTATCACATTTTCCCAGAACTGACTCACAGTTCTGTTTCCAAAGAGCTCGGATATTATTTGTGGTCTGTGTTTGCTCATTGAGGCCACTATGAAATTTTCATGAGTTTGAAATCCTCATTTTCCTTATTCAACGTCCCAAACCCCATTTCTTGGCCAAAGCAAAATGTATGTGCTCCTGGTTGGCCTTGTTGTATTCTCTGAGTCCTGTTTTGATAGTCCTTCCATTCATTTGTTCATTCACCAAATATGAAGCGAGGACTTGCCTGTTCCAGGAGCTAGGAATGTCTGAGCAATGACAACACCGAAAAGCCCTTGTTCTCATGGGGCTTAAATTCTGCTTGAGGTGGGCGAGAGGTGGGGAAAGACAGTCACTAAACAGATGCGTAAGTAAATACATAACGTGTTAGGTGGCAAATATTAAAGCAAAAAATAAACAGATAGTGAGGTAGTCTCTTAGGATCGATAAAGTACTAAGATGATATTTTAAGTAGACGCTGAAGTAGACACCTGGGTTATGTGGATACGTAAAAGGAGAACATTCCAAAGGAAGATATTACATAGCAAATACTATGGCCCTGACACAGAATGTGCTAGATGGGTTTGGAAAACAGCAAGAAGGGGGCCACTCTGGTTATAGGAGAGTGGAGGAGGGAGTAGGGTAAAGATGTGATCCCAGAAGTGGTGGTGTGGAATTAAGGTCATGTGGTGTAGGATTTTGCCTTATAAGCCATGGCGAGAACTGGGTTTTATCCTGTAGGCAGTGGGGAGTATCTGCACACATGGTGGAAATGAGTTGGATTCTGGATAGATTTTAAAAGTAGAGTCATTAAGATTTGCTGATGGATTTCATGTGAGGTCTGAAAGACAAGAAGGAAGGAGTGGAGAATGACTCCTGGGTTTTTGGCTCAGGCAGTGGGAAGGAAATAATGATTATTTTGTCTTGCCCTAACTCTTATGCCTTTCTTCTCTTGCCCCACTTTTTCAGTTTCCATTTATAGGGTGGTTGACACTTACTTTGCAGCCAAAGCTACAGAGAAAAGTTCTCTGCTCTTCCTTCGCACATTCCTTCTGACTGCCTGTGCTTGCTGCTGTTGTGGACCTTACAGCCTGTCCTCCTCTTCTGCAGAGGCTGCATGGCTTCTTTACACCCTGTGCTCTCATCGGCCCTGCCATGGATGCTGTCTGGGAATTACTACAGCATTTCTGGTGCTGTCAGCAAGTGAGGCTGTGTGTCTTGTATGAATTGCTCAGTTAAGATGGCTTATAGATACAAATCATGTAAAAAGAATTACACAAGTGGGGCGCCTGGGTGGCTCAGTGGGTTAAGCCTCTGCCTTCAACTCAGGTCCTGGGATCTCAGGGTCCTGGGATTGAGCCCTGCGTCAGGCCCTGTGCTCAGCGGGGAACCTGCTTCCCCCTCCCTCTCTCTGCCTGCCTCTCTGCCTACCTGTGATCTCTGTCAAATAAATAAATAAAATCTTAAAAAAAAAAAAGAATTAACACAAATTCTGAAATTTTTAGGGAAACATTGGAGAAAATGGGTTACATATGAGAGACAAACATAGATTTAGATTAAATGTCAAAATAAAGTCAGTAATAAAACACCTTGGTTTAAAAATGCTGTTGAAAATAAAACTACTGTAGAAAATTGAGAAGTAGAAGAGTGAATATAAAATACCAAAAATAATCCCATTGAGGGGCACCTGGGTGGTTCATTCAGTCAGTTAAGTTTCCGACTCTTGATCTCACCACAGGTCTTGATCTCAGGGTCATGAGTTGAAGCCCCACGTTGGACTTCATGTTGAGCCTGGAGCTGTTTTAAAAAATAATAGTAATAAAAAGAATAAATAAAGTTTAAAAATTAAAAAAATAATCCCGTTGACATGTACCTAGGACGATGTGGTAGCTTCATGTAGTAGTAAGTAAAGAGGGGATAAGTTGAGGATAGCATTAGGCTCCATATTCAGTGATCTTAAAATTGCTAGAGAAACTGGTGTTCTCATCCCCTTGCTGTGGATCCTGATACTGGAATTAGAACTAAAAGTACCAACTATCAAATGGAAGCTAATGGTGTTAAAATTGGAATATTGTATCCAGAACTTTGAAGGATAGAAGGCCTCACTTTTGACTCCAGGTAGAAGTATAGATAAACATTAGGTGATCGTGTATGAAACGGTTTTTAAAAATTTTAAACCTGAGGGGGCCTGGGTGGCCCAGCTGGTTGAGCATCTGCCTTCAGCTCGGGTCACCGTCCTAGGGTCTTAGGATCGAGCTCTGCTTTGGGCTCCCAGCTCAGTGGAGAGCCTGCTTCTCCCTCTCTCCCTCTTCTGCTCCCCTGCTTGTGCACATGCTCTCTCTCTCTCTCTGTCAAATAAATAATTCTTTAAAAAGACTAAAAATAAAATTAAAAAATTTAAACCTGAAAAGTTAAACATGAGCTATAGAATCCAGGAATGTGTATTCTCAATTTAATTCAGACAACTTCAATTTAAGACTGAATTTTGAACCTTTATTTTTTTTGAAATTTTATTTATTTATTTGATAGACAGAGATCACAAATAGGTAGAGAGGTAGGCAGAGAGAGAGGGAAGCAGAGTCCCTGCTGAGCAGAGAGCACGATGTGGGGCTCGATCCCAGTTCCCTAAGGTCATGACCTGAGCCAAAGACAACCTTAACTCACTGAGCCACCCAGGCACCCCTAAGACTGAATTTTGTATAATAAAACTTAGGTAGAAAATATCAAATCTAGCCAATTAATTGAAAAGGTTTGATCAGGATTTTGGAGTCTTCAGAGATTGACCATGCACCTGAATTTTTTTCTCAGTATTGGTACTCTGCTCTGGTATATAAATGGTAAGTAGAAGTTCTGAGTCTGTAGTTCTGTCATATAAGTGTCCTTCATTCTAGCTCTAGGCATTTGTTACTTTCTGTTGTGTCTTCCACTGACTTCTTAGCACTATTTCTCTGAAATAGTTGTCTTAAAAATTTTCTTTATTTTTTTCTTTCTAATTAGGCTCCATGCCCAACATGGAGCTTAACTAAGACCTGAACAATAGTCGGATGCTTAATTGTGCCACTGAAGGCACCCCTTAAAAGTTATTTTATATTTATTTTAAGATTTTATTTATTTGAAGGGTGACTCAGTCGGTTAATCATCTGTCTTTGGCTCAGGTCATGACCCCGCAGCCCTGGGATGAAACCCCATGGGTTCTCTGCTCAGCAGGGAGTCTGCTCCTCCTCTCCCTCTGCCCTATCCTCTCCCCCCACCCCCTGCCCACTTAGGCTCTCTCTCTCTCTCTCTCTCTCTCTCTCGGTCTCTCTCTCAAATAAATACAATCTAAAAAAAATTGTATTTCTTTGAGAGAGAGAGAGCATGCAGGTTGTGGGGAGAGGAGCAAAGAGGGAGGGGGGAAAGAATCTCAAACCGACTTATGCTTGAGCAGTAGCCCACGCAGCTCATCTCACAACCCTGAGGTCATGACCTGAGCCAAAACCAGGAGTCAGATACTTAACTGACTGAGTCACCCCAGGTGCCCCCAGAATTTTTTAATTAGAAAATTCAGTGATCTTTTCCCCCCTTAGACCAGGTCTTCTTGTTGCTTCACTAGCACGATTAACCACACTGCCTCTAGAATCCCAGACAACTTGCTCATTAGTCTGGGTCTTAGCCTTTCAGTTATTTTCCCTCATTATATTTTTCAGTTTTCCTTTTTTTTTTTTAAATTTTAATTTTAATTTTTTTTAAAGATTTTTATTTATTTATTTGATAGAGAGAGATCACAAGTAGGCAGAGAGGCAGGCAGAGAGAGAGGGGGAAGCAGGCTCCTTGCTAAGCAGAGAGCCCGATGTGGGGCTTGATCCCAGGACCCTGAGATCATGACCTGAGCTGAATGCAGAGGCTTAAACCACTGAGCCACCCAGGTGCCCCATTTTTTTTTTTTTTTAATTTGAATTCAGTTAGCCAACTGTGGTACATCATTAGTTTTTTTTTGTTTGTTTGTTTTTTGTTTTTTTAAGATTTTATTTATTTATTTGACAGAGAGAGAGAGATCACAAGCAGGCGGTGAGTCAGGCAGAGAGAGAGAGAGAGAGAGAGAAGCAGGCTCCCGCCAAGCAAAGAGCCCGATGCGGGGCTCGATCCCAGGACACTGAGATCATGACCTGAGCCGAAGGCAGCGGCTTAATCCACTGAGCCACCCAGGCGCCCCTCATTAGTTTTTGATGTAGTGTTCTTTGATTCTTGAGTTTCGTATAACACCCAGTGCTCATCATATCACCTGCCCTCCTTAACAGTTTTCCTTCTTTTCGCAGCTTTTTTTTTTTTTAAAGATTTTATTTATTTATTTGACAGAGAGGGAGCACAAGCAGGGGGAGCAGCAGGCAGAGGGAGAGGGAGAAGCAGCCTCCCTGCTGAGCAGAGAGCCCGATGATCCCAGGACTCTGGGATCATGACCTAAGCCAAAGGCAGACGCTTAATGGACTGAGCCCCCCAGGACCCCTTCTTTTCGCAACGTCTAACCGTAGTTTTTTCTTGCAGCTCAGTTCTTAACTTTCTCCTCATCACTGTCAGAAGCCAGGGTAGGAAGAACTCAAAACATCTATATTTCTAGAGTTTTCTTCTCCACTTGTATTACTTACCTTTCGCTACATAACAAACTACCCCAGACGGTAGTGAGTTCAAACAAATATGGGCACAGCCGGGCTTCATCCTTCACATGTCGGCCAGGGTCTATGGTCTCTGTTGGTCTCCAAGGCTTGAATGGGGTCTCTCTGCCTCCAGGCTCACTCTGTGGCTGTTGGCAGCATTCATTTTCCCGTGGGTTGTTGGACTGAGGGCCTCAGTTCCTTGCCATGTGGGCCTCTCCCAGCATAGCAGCTCGCTTCATCAAAGTATGCAAGCCAGAAACGCCCTAGCAAGACTGAGGTCCCAGGCTTCTGCAGCCTCGTGGCAGGAGAGACACTCATCCTATGTTCTGTAGTTAGCAGCAAGTCCCTAGATCGACTCCACATTCAAGGGGAAAGAATTACATCGGGCTATGAATGCCATTTCTTGAGTTGTTTCTCCCTTTGCAGTGTCTGCCCTTAAATGTTATTGTTCTTAATGGCCTGTGCTTTGTCTTCTGTCTTTGCTCTAGTCAACACTTTTCCTCCCTGGCTGATACCATGACGTGCCTGGGAAGCACAGGTTCTTAAGTTAGTTTGCCCGTGTTCAGAACCTTGTCTAGCTGCTTAGTTGCACTCTGAATTGAGGCAAATTTTCTTACAAAGCATCACTTTTCTCTTTGGTTTAACAGGAGTTAATAGCACGTAATTCCACAAGGTTTGTTTGAAGATAGAGGGGATAATGCATGAGAAATGCTCAGCAGATCAGTTAGTGTTCATTTAACGTTAGCTGAAACTGTACTAGTAACAGGAGGAGGATGAGAGAGGATCAGCCATTGACTTCAGCTGTTGGGATTTGTCGGAGCTCCTTGATCTGTGCCTTGCCCTGGCGTCTGTAGAGGACTAAGGGGCATCTCCACCTGAATGTCCTCAAAGTACTGCAAACTCAGCATGATTGAGACTGAAGTCCTCCCAAGCTTCCTGTCAGAGGGGACGAGAGTTGATGGGGCTGTCTGGTGGGGAGAGGAGGGAGCAGGTTCAAAATTGATCCTGTCTGTGGACTGCGTTTATTTTTTTTAACAGCCATTTACAGAGTGCTGGGCACTGGTAGTTCCAGAGCGCCCAAGCCAAGGTAATTCTCTCTGCCATTCTGGAGTGGAAGACAGCCTTGAGCCTGCATGTGTGTGGGTGTTCCTGAGATGGACAGGATCCCACAAGAGCCCTTCAGGGGGCCTAAGTTGGTCTGCAAGCCAGGAAGGGTCTCCTGGAGGGATTATTTAGACTGAGACTTTCAGTCCGTTCCCAGTGGAGGAAGTCCTTTCAAAGTTTCCAAGTCCGAAGAGAGCATGATGTTCTAGAAGAACATACCTTCTTTTATCAATATGGAAATTGGTTTCCTTTAAAAATTATTCCCTATCCCTCCTGTTCCTATTTACATTTACTCTCCCGTTGAGACGTATCTTCTTCTCTGTCTAGATTATTACAAAAGCCTATTTTTTTCTTTTTTTGGTGTCTTTCTTTTTTAGTCCTTTCTATCCTGGTGTTATATTTCCAAAACACAGATCGTATCATAGTCCGTATCATTGTTTCCCCCAAAGTCTTTGTATGCTATACAGACTTTAAAAAAAAAAATTGCGGGCACCTGGGTGGTTCAGTGGGTTAAAGCTTCTGCCTTCAACTCAGGTCATGATATCAGGGTCCTGGGATCAAGCCCCACATCGGGCTCTCTGCTCAGCAGGGAGCCTGCTTCCTCCTCTCTCTCTCTGCCTGCTTGTGATCTCTGTCTGTCAAATAAATAAATAAAATCTTTAAAAAAAATTCATTTCTCATACTTTCTCCTCCACCCACTGGAGCTTTCTTGCAGGTTCCTTGAACCTGTATTCGCATTCTGCCTCAGCACATTTCACTGGTGCTTGCTGTGTGGAAAGGTGGTAAGGAGGTTTCTCTAAGTTGATTCTTGCCCCAGTGCCTCTAAGCAGAATTGTACTTCTAACCTGCCTGTTGCTGTGACACTTCTTACCGCTGATAGAATGGGTTTCCTCTGCAGACTATGAGCTACCCGAGGATAGGACCTGTCTTTTCCCTGTCCGTGCTGCTCCTTGCATCAGGCATTTTCACTGCGCTGCTCTGGTTGGGATTTTGATCATTCTATACCTGGATTGTTTCCCAGCATTACTAATCTTTCCTTAATTCATTCTTTCCTGTGTAGCACTTCTATCCATCTTACATAAATTTACCGACCTTCATAAAAATCATACTCAAAAAACCTTCCTGAGTTGTACTTACAAGGGCACAGTTTGACTCTTGTGCACCTAATGCCCAGCAACTGCTTGGGGCCCACACCGTCTGTCCATTCTTAATTGCTCCTCCTCTTGGAAAAACAACACTTTTTCTGCCAGATTGTTTTCTTCTGTTGCTGTCCTCCTCCTCCCAGCACATCTGCAAATTCTTTGACTGGTTTATGACTCCCACACCCTTGCTCCAGCAATTTCAGTCTTTAAAATAGAGCTCAAATCCCATTCTCAAATACTGCCTTGAATGCTGTACCTCCACCAGTCTTTTTTTTTTCTCTAAAACTTCATATGTATACCTTTTGTTCCCAACGTGTCTTCTCCAGAAAGTTAAAAGGGCAGGGTACTGTGTATAGTACTCTGTCTTATACAAAGCTCCTTCTGTTCTGTCATGGCTTTTATTATTCATGTGTTAACACTAGTGAATGGTACTCAACTGCCCTACCAGGTACCTTACCCTGCTTCCCGTTATTTCCATCGGATTTCCAAAACTACACTTTTTGAAAGTCTTGTGAGGGTTTTTGTCCTATTGCGGTCAACTCTCCTTTTTGTGCTTATTATGCTGTTTCTAGTCCCTATTTTCCAGATAAAAATAACCCAGGCCAATAAGGCCTAAACTATTTTTAACTGCAAGTAGGGGGAGAAAGTTCTGCTGTGAAGGTGGAGTGAAGTTTCATGCCATTGCCTAGGCCCAAAGTCAGTGGATCAGGTTACAGACTGTGGTGGGACCTTGCACGTCCATGAACCTCCAGGGGAAGGGCCAGCATGTCTTCCCTGTCTCGCCCCCACCAGTGGCATGGGACTCCCCAGAGAACACGTGTCACGTCAAAACAAAGCAAGATAATAGGCATGATGTTGAAAGTGACCTCTTGTATCTTGTGCGTAACCTAGAAGAGAGAAGCTTGTGGCTAGCAAACGGACACAGAGTTCAACACTGATACCGCATGATTCATGTACAAAGTAAAAATTTTCAAGAACAAAATTTTAAACTTCTGAAATTACCATGGTTTTGATTTGGTTTTAGAACTATAATTTATTCAGATTTTCAAGTAACGTTAAAGGAGGTTTAAGAGTGATATTTAACAAGAGAGGGCATGGAGTAAACAAGGTGAATAGTATTTCTTTATCATCAGAAGACCCATGGCTTTAACTGCATTCAAGCATTTCATCAGCTTGGTGAAAGAGTTGATTTAACTGTTCAGAGAGGGAACTGGTAATGTAGATGATAGTACCTGGACAGACAGTGTAATGGTCGTTCGAATTTGATCTTAAAATGCACTCAAACATTTGTATGCTTTAAAGGAATTTCACTTCTAATTTTGCTGAAGTTTGGAACTTAAGATGTTTTCATTCTCTGAGTACAATTTTTGGGTTGGTAAGGAAAGTGTCCTGAGATTTCATATTTACTAAAGATAATTTATCTGCAAAATAATGGTTGTAGTTTGGGGCACCTGGGTGGCTCAGTGGATTAAGCCTCTGCCTTTGACTTAGGTCATGATCTCAGGGTCTTGGGATCGAGCCCCACATCAGGCTCTCTGCTCAGCGGGGAGCCTGCTTCCTTCCCTCTCTCTGCCTACTTCTCTGCTCACTTCTGATCTCTGTCAAATAAATAAATAAAACATTAAAAAAAAAAGAATGGTTATAGTTTTAGGTGCATGCAACCCAGATTATTTTGTATCAGATTTTTTGAATAAAGAAAATTTGGGCTAAAAATCATGTATGATAATAAAATAGCATCCCTCACCAAGAGTTTAGTAGTTTTTTTTCAAGGTAATGATATAGGTTAGTGGTTCACAACTTTGTTTTGCTGTGTACCTTCTCACCCTAATAAAGAACATACACATAATGTTTTGCTTATAATAAGGCCCATCCATAGACCCTACATTAAGAACATGTTACAGGAAGCATTCTAACGAATAAAAGAAAACAACATTGTTTAAGCATTTAATATCTGGTTATGGTAGAGTGAGGTTTCTTTATTTAGTTGCTCTTTTTCCCCCATGTCTATAAAACTATGTTTTAGATTTATTTTTATTTTATTTTTAGATCCCCCACCCCACTGGTAGTAGTCATTTTAAGCTCCAGAGACCCAGATGAAGGGATATACATTTTTTTTTTTTAAGATTTTATTTATCTATTTGACAGACAGAGATCACAAGAAGGCAGGGCAGCAGGCAGAGAGAGAGGAGGAAGCAGGCTCCCCGCTGAGCTGAGAGCCCGATGTGGGGCTCGATCCCAGGACCCCGGGATCATGACCTGAGCCGAAGGCAGAGGCTTTAACCCACTGAGCCACCCAGGCGCCCCAGGGATACACATTTTAATTTAAAACTGGTGGTTTGTACGTACAGACTTCTGAAAGATGTTTGCCTCGTACAGTCTGGTTATAAAACAAAACAAAGTTAACTGGTATGTACCAAGGTCGAAACCATGACCTACTACCTCTCCAAGCACATCTTGCTAGGCTAAACCTTGCTTTAGAATTCTAGGTATGCAGTTCTACCATGGAAGACTGAGAACCTTTTATCACTCATGGTTAACACTGGATTGTGATTCTCTTTTTTTCTCTTCCCTTTATACTGTCTTTGTATTCCCTGCTCCCATTGCGTAAGTTCATTTGTTTTGCTTCTGTTTTGGTTTTTTATGTGTGGCATCAGTAAGATTAATTTATAATTTTAAAAAAATAAAAACCTTGGGTCACCTGGGTGGCTCAGTTGGCTAAGCATCCCCGCTGTTGATTTCAGCTCAGGTCATAATCTCAAGGTTGTGAAATCAAGGTCCAGGTCCAGCTCATTGCTCAGTAGGGAGTCTCTGTGATTCTCTCTCTCCATCTCCCTTTATTCCCCCTGTGAGCTCTTGCTCTCTCTCAAAAACAAAAACAAAAACAAAAGCAAAAAAACCCCACCTTAGTAACAGTTTCCTGGGAGCCCAGGAGTAGGGGTACTCTTACAAAAATGAAACTGGAATTCATATTGGTTGGTTTTATTTATATTAAAAGTAGTTCCTGTAATTGTTAGATCTGAAGGACTTCTTGATAGTTTTGGTAGGAAATATCTTTTTAAATATGTAAGAATAATTTGTTCACATTGCTAGTTTTCAGGAACTGTGTTTTGATGTGGCAAATAACAGTAAGGTATTTCTCTAATGCACTCTAGAGATTCTTGCAGGTTTTTCTTTGTCTTAGAATTGTCTCAGGAATGGGAAAAGGAGGTGATTGTTGACAGGAGCCAGGAATGGGGATAGCCCTGCTCTGCTCTGGGTTCTGGTCCTCTGGCTCTCTGAGCACTGAGCCAGTTACTCAGCATCTCTCCCAGTCTCTTCATCTTTGAAATGGGAATCGTGTTGATCTAATTAACAGGAGAAATATTGAATAGTCGATTATTGTAAGAAGCTTTTTATTAATTAAAAAAAATTTTTAAGGCTTTTTTTTTTTTTTTTTTAAGATTTTAGTTTATTTGAGAGAGCGTGAGCGAGAGAGAACATGAGTGAGAGAAGGGGCAGAGGGAGAGGGAGAAGTTGACTCCCCACTAAGCAGGGAACCTGGTACAGGGCTCCATCTCAGGACCCAGGGATCATGACCTGAGCCAAAGGCAGATGCTTAACTGACTGAGCCACCCAGGCGCCCCTTAAGATTTTAAGTAATCTCTGTACCCAGTGTGGGGCTCAGAACCACAACTCTGAGATCAGGAGTTGCATGCTGCGCTGACTAAGCCTGCCAAGCTCCCCCGTAAGAAGCTTTTTTAAAAGTGATTATACTTTTTGAGCTTTCAGCCGGGCCTTACCAAATTGTTGGGATTTGGCTTGCTGCCCCTAACTGGAGACCTTTGTTCTCCTGGAGTTGTGTTGGTTAACATTAGAATCACAAGTTAAATTTCAGTTTCAGAGTCAGAATTCTTGAGTTGTTTTTAATGGAATATCAGAACCTTATTTTTATTTATTTATTTTTGTTTCATTTTAATTTTAATTCCAGTATAGTGAACATACAGTGTTCTCTTAGTTTCGGATATATAATACAGTGATTCAGTAATTCTCTAAATTGCTAATAAATGCACTCTTGAATTCCCTTCACCTATTTCCTCCATCCCCCCTTCTCATCCCTCTCAGGTGATGCCAGTTTGTTCTCTGCAGCTACAGTTCTTGGGTTTGTCTTTTTTTTTTATAATTTGTTTTGTTTCTAAAATTCCATGTCTGAGTGAAATTATATGATATGATATTTGTCTTCTCTGACTTATATCACTTAGCATCATTCTCTAGCTCCATCCACGTCCTGCAAATGACAAGATTTCATTCTTTTTATGGCTGAGTCCTATTCCATTGTGTGTATGTATACACCACATCTTTTTTACCCATTATCTCTCGATGAACACTTGGGCTGCTTCTGTAAGTTGGCTATTGTAAGTAATGTTCCAGTGAACTGAGGGTTGCATATATCTGTTTTTTTAAAATTGTATGTATTAAGAGATAGCAAGAGTGAGAGAGATCACAGAGGGAGAGGGAGAAGCAGACTCCCTGCTGAGCAGGGAGCCCAATTTGGAGCTCGATCCCAGGACCCTGGGGTCTGATCTGAGCCTAAGGCAGACACTTAACTGACAGAACCACTCAGATGCCCCAGGGGTGCATATATCTTTGAATTATTATTATTATTATTATTATTATTATTATTATTTTGTATTCTTTGGGGAAATACCCAGTAGTGGAATTTACTGGATCATAGGTAATTCTGTTTTTAGTTTTGACTGCACCAGTTTGCATATCCATCAACAGTGCATGAAGGTTCCTTTTTCTGTGCATCCTCACCAGCACTTGTTGTTTCTTGTGTTTTGGGCTTTAGCTATTCTGACAGGCCTTAGACAATATCTCGTGGTTTTGATTTGCATTTCCCTGATGGAGAGTGACGCGGGGCATCTTCTCACATCTTTGTTGGCCATTTGTATGCCTTCTTCGGAGAAGTGTCTGTTCACATCTTCTGCCAGTTTTTTTTTTTTTTTTTAAATATTTTATTTATTTATTTGTCAGAGAGAGAGAGGGAGAGAGAGTTAGCGAGCACAGGGAGACAGAGTGGCAGGCAGAGGCAGAGGGAGAAGCAGCTTCCCTGCCGAACAAGAAGCCCGATGTGGGACTTGATCCCACACCGCTGGGATCATGACCTGACCTGAGCTGAAGGCAGCCGCCCAAGCAACTGAGCCACCAGGCGTTCCCTTCTGCCGGTTTTTAAATTGGATTACTTGGGGTCTTTTTGGTGTTGAGTTATATGAGTTCTTTGTATATTTTAGATATTAACCCTTTATAAGATGTGCCATTTGCAAATACTGTCTCCCATTCAGCAGGCTGTCTTTTAGTTATGTTGATTGTTTCCTTTGCAGAAGCTTTTTATTTTGATGTAGTCCCAGTAGTTTATTTTTGCTTTTGTTTCCCTTGCCTTAGGGTACATACGTAGAAAAATGTTGCTATGGCCAGTGTCAGAGAAATTACTCCCTGTCCTCTCTTCTGGTATTTTGATGGTTTCAGGTTTCACATTTAGATCCTTAATCTATTTTGAGTTTATTTTTGTGTATGATGTAAGAAAGTTGTCCAGTTTCATTCTTTCACAGGTAGCAGTCTGGTTTTCCGAGCAACATTTGCAGAACCTTATTTTTACTCAAAACAAATCTGTTGCTGATTAAGCAGTTGGCACATAGCTTTGGCACTGTGGAAAAAAGAAATGGTCAGTTGATAAGGGCGTCTTGCGCTGAATTTCACATTGTTGTGTTACATCAGGATATGAAATAACAGACTGGGGATACCTTGATCAAAGGATTTCTCTCTTGCCCCTCTTCCCCACTCCCATTTTGCTTTCACCATCCCCTTCACCATCGCCATATCCTCTTAGTATAACGAAGTCAGATGGCAGTGAATATTTTACTTATTAGTAATTTAATTACTTAAGGTGCATTTTAAAAAATTGAAACTCTTAGGTATTAATTTAGAAAGCCAGTCATGCATATAAATAAGCTAGTTCCTATAAAACAATTGGATTAGATCTCACACAAATGAGTTTATACTGACTTTATAGTTTTTATTGATGTACACATAGATTAGATAGTTTCATAATTTGGTATTACTTAGTATTTCCTTTATTTACCACATAGTCTGTAATTTAATAAGAGGCTTTTTAATTTTTTAATTTTTTTATTTTTTTTTGACAGAGAGAGAGATCACAAGTAGGCCAAGAGGCAGGCAGAGAGAGAGGAGGAAGCAGGCTTCCTGCTGAGCAGAGAGCCCGATGTGGGGCTCAATCCCAGGACCCTGGGATCATGACCTGAGCCAAAGGCAGAGGCTTTAACCCACTGAGCCACCCAGGAGCCCCTAAGTGCCTGATTCTTGATCTCAGCTCAGGTCTTGATCTCAGGGTTGTGAGTTCAAGCCATGCATTGAGCTTCCATGGAGCCTAGTTAAAAAAAAAGGAGAAATGGAAGGGCGAGTGAAGTTAAACTGCATGTGTCCATAACTTGAATTTTTCTTACAGAAATTTATCTATCTAGATAGCATATAGAAGAATAATGGCTTTGAATTATATCATAGTTTAATAATTTAATATAGTTTAAATACTTGGTAATTTTAGTGATTGCTGTCTTTATTATTGAGAGGGAAAGAGAGTGCGTGGTGGTGTGCGTGCAAGCATGTGGGGACAGGGTGGAGGGGTGTGTCAGAGGGAGAGGGAGAGAGAATCCTCATGCAGACTCCCTCCTGAGCGTGGAGCCCAGTGTGGGTCTTGATTTCATGACCCCGAGGTCATGATATGAGCCAAAATCAAGAGTCTTGACACTTAACTTATTGAGCCACCCAAGTGCCCTGATTGCTATCTTTTCAATTTGGGAATTGCATATTTATCTGAACTGTAAAAATCTTACATGTTGAAAAGCAGATGCTGCTTCACTTCAAAATACATGAAGCAGAAACTGACAGAATAGAAAAGCAGTAGGGGTGCCTGGGTGGCTCATTTGGTTCGGTGACTGCCTTTGGCTCAGGTCACGATCCTGGAGTTCTGAGATTGAGTCCTACATAGGGCTCCCTGCTCAGTGGGAAGTCTACTTCTCCCTCTGACCTTACCCTCTTGTGTACTCTCTCTCTCTCTCTCAAATAAATACATAAAATCTTTATTTAAAAAGTAGAAAAGCAGGGACGCCTGGATGGCTCAGTTGGTTAAGCAGCTGCCTTCGGCTCAGTTCATGATCCCAGTGTCCTGGGGTCGAGTCCCACATCGGGCTCCTTGCTTAACAGGGAGCCTGCTTCTCCCTCTGCCTCTGCCTGCCATTCTGTCTGCCTGTGCTTGCTCTCTCTCTCTCTGATAAATAAATAAAATCTTTTTTTAAAAAAGAAGTAGAAAGCAATAGACAAAAATTACAGGTGAGATTTCAATACTTCCTTCTAGTCATTGTTACAACCAAGTAGAAGAAAATCAGTAAGGGTAGAGAAGACTTTTTTTTTTTTTTTTTAAGATTTTACTTATTTATGTGAGAGAGCATGAGAAGGGGAAGGTCAGAGGGAAAGGAGACCCCCTAATGATCAGGGAGCCCAATATAGAACTCAGTCTGGGACTCCAGGTTCATGACCTGAGCTAAAGGCAGTCATTTAGCCAACTGAGCCACCCAGGCACCCAGGGTATAGAAGACTTGAACACTGTCAACCAACTTGACCTGACATTTGTTGAACACTCTTCAAATGACTGAATAAAACATATTCTTAACAAGCACACATGAGACATCACAGGAATTGACCGTAGACTTAGCCATAAAACAAGTCTCAATAAACTTGAAAGGATTAAAATCACTCAGAATATATTCTTGGGCCACAATGGAATTATTTTGTAGATAAATAATAGAAATCTTGTATATTCCACATCTGTGGCAATTTAACAACACATTCCTAAGTCATCTAGGAGTCAGATAAGAAATAGATGTAGACATCTAGGTCAGTGGGCAGGATTAAGAGTCCAGAAATAGACCCATATTCAAAACATCAATTGATATTTTTTGTTGTTTTTGTTTTTTTTTATAAAGATACTAAGGTAATTCAGTACAGGGTTGTTTTGTTTTATTTTAATAAATGGTGTTGGAATACGTGGATATCTATCTGGAAAAATAAACATGACCCATACCTCACTCCATACACACATCTAAGTTCAGAATGGATCATTGACCTAAATGTAAGACCTAAAGCCATAAAAATTTTTAAAGAAAACATAGGAGAAAATCTTTGTGACTTTGAGATGGGTAGAGATTTTTTAGGACAAAACAAAAAGATGAACCATAAAAGAAAATGTCTGGCAAATTGAACTCTAAACATTAAAGTTTTTTGCTTATAGAAAAACACCACTTAAAAGATGTTATTTTATCTTCTTTGGGGACAAAATATTTACAAAACATGTATCTGACAAAAGACTTGTATCTAGAATATATAATTTTTTTTTAGATATAAACCTATATTATAATCTACGTACATGGAGATAAAAGGAAAGAAGTAACCACTGTTAATGTCTTGATATTCCTTTTTTCTCTCTGGGTTGTGCTGTTACGGCTAATTTTTTCTTCTTTATAATTTGCTCCTAAGTTTTTGTCACTTAGCTTCTGTTATCTTTTATTAGAAAATATTTTTAAAGGGAAAGTGGTCATGATGATTATTGGATGTTGAAGTCGTGGAGATAGGTCAGTGATGGCTCACTTACATAGCAGCAAGGAGCTGGTGGGAAAATCATACTGTTTTCTGTTCTCCCATAAATGTGTCTGTCTCTCTTTTTTTTCCTCCTTGGTGGTAGGTAGGATCCAGTCCGTTCCTTGAAGACTGTTGGACTGAAAGCCAGAGTTCCTCACTGACTGTTGTTAGCTGGGGGACTTTTTCCTTTCCTTGACCTTTTATAGGGTAGGGAACATGGCAGAATTTCACAGTATGGCAGCTGGCTTAACTCAGAGTGGGCGAGTGAGAGAGGGAGAGAGGTATGAATATTTCTTACAGCTCAGTAATAAGTGAAACAACCTAAGAGAAAAGAGGCAAAAAATTTGAATAGGTATTTCACAAAAAAAGATACATAGATGACCAACTATATGAAAAGATTCTCAGCATTATTGGTTGTTAGGGATATGAAAGTTAAAAGCACAATGAGATGTCACTATACATAACACTAAAATGGCTCAATTTCAAATACTGACAATACCAGATTTTGGTAAGGATGTAGTGCAGTTGGAATCCTCATACGGATACATTCATTACTTGTGGGAATGTAAATGGTACAGCCACTTTGGAAGACAGGTCAACCTTTTCTCAAAAAGTTAAATACAGACTCCTCATATGGCTCTAAGTATCTAACACTCCTCTGTATCTATCAAGAGAAAGAAAAACCAGTCCACACAAAACCTGAGTATTATTATTCATTATAGGCAAAAATAGGAAGCAGCCCAAGGTTCTGTCATCTGGTATGTAGATCGGTAAGATGTGGTACATGATGCAGCGGGATCCTGTTCAGCCACAGAATGAAATGACCTGTACTCTCTGGGGCAACAACACGGGGGAATCTCAGAAACCTTGTGCTAAGTAAATACTGTACAGTAATTATTTAACTAGCACTGTGGTAGAAGTTGGTGTTCTTTCTGGTGTTTTGCTGTGACAAGTAATTCTGCATTAGATACCGTTGAAGATGACTGCAGTTTCCTTAAGAGAAATTTCCAGAAGTAGATCTGCTGGGTTAGAGTAGATCTTTATATATGTATATGGCCAACATTACCGAATGTTTATGTAGCAACCACAATTAAAAGTACTCTTTCTACCTGGATTATCTCATTTAATTCTCCCAGCAACCATATTAATGTATAGGTACTTGTTTTTCTCATTGTTCCATTGAGGAAACTGAGGCACAGAATGTTGTTTAATTTCAACACAGGCACACTCACAGTCAAGAATACCAACCATTCACTTAAAGGAACATTCCTTTGATAGTATACAGATACAGTGTACAGTTCTTTGAGTTGGTTTTTTCACGTAAATCATGTAAAGAGTATTGATCAAATAGTAAGTTCATATGAACCTCAGACACTTAACCACGCTCCTGTCTTCCAACAGGCAGGGTGGGCAGAGGGTCCTCCAGGTGACAGTAGTGTCGGGGGCCCTCTGTAGAGCTTCGGAATCAGAGATTTTGATCGAGAGTGAAGACCAGATGACTTCTTAGAACTTAAGTGGAGCTTCGAATTCCCATTTGCGTCTGAGAAAACTGGTTTAGAGCATACTCTTAATTGATAAGGGATCTTAAAAATGTGATGTCTGATATATTAGACACCCAAAGGAGATTTGTTGAATAACTTTTCTAAACACCTCTTAACAGCAAAAAGGTTGGCAAAGGAAAAAAGATCTGTAATTAACGAAAACAGCTGGTCTACATTTTCTTGATTGATACTCTCTTCCCATAAATTGATACTCTCTCACCTTTTCCCAGGGCTTTTACAAGTAGGTGGTATCATCTGCCTTTACTTGTTCTTCAGGTATTTATTCCTTAACCTCGCTGATAAAATGACAGGTGTCTTCAAGCGCTGTTCTGAAACCAATCTTTTGAAAGCGACTCTTCGCTCTTACAAGAGGACCTGTCCGTTGCTGTCTCCCATCTTTTTTCTCCTTAGCTGTTCTGTAGCGCTGGACCCCCGAGGTAGTGTCGTGCAATAGTGGAGGACTCATCCAGTGCCTGGATTCACAGTCTAGCTCTGCCACTGGCCGGTTGTGTGATCCCGGCGAGTTATGTGCTTTGTTTTCACATTCGTTCTGTGGGAAGCAGTGGGGCTTCCGTTGTGATCTTGGCGAGAACTAACTTAGCCGATGCGTGTGGCATATCGTACCTGACACGCAGGGAGCTGTCAGCATTCCCGCGGTCTTCTGTGCACCCAGTTCCTCCTTTTCTCCTACCCTGGGTGTCCTGATGCTGCGCTGGTCTGGCTTTCTGTCATCTCTTGAACCGGGCCTCTGCTGCCTGCCTTCTCACGAAATGTAGGTGTTCCCCTCCGATTTGGTCTCAGCATTTTTCTCTTGACATGGAATATGGAGCTTGGCCACTGGCTTTGGTATCAAGGAGACCCGGGTTTTGGTTACACCCCTCCCGCGTATTAGCCATGAGACCTCAGAACTTAACCTGAATCCTTTCCATGCTTGGGCATCTGGTCTGTAAAACTGGGGTGATTCCTTCCTACACCGCAGGAGTGTTGGGAAGACGAGCATGAACCCGGGGCCCAGTAGAGGGTCTGTGCCGTGGTGGCTCCTGCTGTTCTCTCCAGTTCGTCTCACCCCTGCGCTCCCACCGACTTCTCTTCAGGTGTCACCACAGAACAGTGGCCCCTTGATGCTTTACTCTCTTTGGCTTTCCTTCGCAGGCCACGAAGGTGTGCTTTCTTTTTTTTTAATTTTTTTTTTTTAAAGATTCTATTTATTTATTTGACAGACAGAGATCACAAGTAGGCAGAGAAGCAGGCAGAGAGAGTGGGGGAAGCAGGCTCCCTGCTGAGCAGAGAGCCCAATGCGGGGCTCGATCCCAGGAGCCTGGGATCATGACCTGAGCTGAAGGCAGAGGCTTTAACCCACTGAGCCACCCAGGTGCCCCGAAGGTGTGCTTTCTGTAGGTTGTAGTGATACTGTAGAGTTCGTATATCTGATCTCAACCAATCCTCTGTCATCTTCCCTCTGAAACTACCCTATGTTCCATTTTAAAATTCATGTTCTTGACGTCCTTCCTCTCACGGTACGACTAAACCTTGTGTTGGTTCGTGGTGCGGTTCAGTCTGGCTTTGGTTCCTGTCTGTGTAGGCTCTATGCTCACTACACCAGGCCTGCGGTTCTCACTACCGCATTACCTTTTTTGGGAGTTTTTTCCCCAGTGGCATGAATGTCATCTCCCCACCTCCATTATGTTTTTCCCTTATCATAGTACTATTACTGAAGTGGGAGATCAGCAGATTCCCCTCAAGGGGCTAAATAGATATTTCAGGCTTTGTGATCCGTATGTTCTTTGTTGCGACTGTTCAGCTCTGCTGTTCTAATGGAAAAGCATCTGTATTTCAATAAAACTTTATTTTAGAAAACAGCTGGTGGGTGAGATTTGGCCCACAGGCCAGAAGTTTGCTGACTCCTGTCCTAAATGACCGCTCAGATTGTTATCTGTGCATGCTTACATGATTTCAGGCGTTCAGTAGCTTGAAAAATGGAGTGTGAATTCCTTAGCACAGAGTATGTAAGATCTGCTATTATGTGGCCTTGATTTCACTTTATTTTTCTGTACACTCATCATGCATTCTTCATTTTCTTTTATATTTTTAAAATATTTTATTTATTCGAAGAGAGAGCATGCATGCAGGGGTGGGGGCGGGCAGAGGGAAGGGGACAGGCAGATGCCCCACTGAGCAGGGAGCCCAATGAGGGGCTCGATCCCAGGACCCCGGGATCATGACCTGAGCTGAAGGCATACACTTAACCAACTGAGCCACCCAGGCACCCTGCATTCTTTATTTTAGCAAATGGAACTATTTCCTATTCCTGGGAAATGCCATGTTTTTTTAGGGCATCTCGTGGTTCTTTTGTTGGTCAAGGTCCTAGAGTAAGCATCCTTCCTTACTATTTTTCCCTCCAGGCCTCCCTCTCTAATGACCACTCTATACAGTATTTCTTCAAATGATTCTCTTTTTTAATATTGATTGCAAGGTAGGATAGACAGTCTTCCTAGTGCTCCACTTTCTTAGCCTTCATTAAAATATTTTGGTGTTAAGCATTTTGCTTTCCACCATTTGGAGAAGAAAAATGTGATGTGGTTGCACAGGCTCCAGAAAGACTAGTTCTCCTAGCAGCTGCTCTCAGTGTTCGCTCCTAACTCTTCGAACTCTTCGACGCAACCAGTCCTGCGTGTTAGTGATATGGAACTGTATGAAGTTCTTTGGGAAGGCGGCTTTAGGTCTCATGGGCCCGTCAATTTCTTCGGAACGTGTAATGACCTCCATAGAGTAGGATACTATTTTCCCTGCCTCATCTCAGCCGTTCTAAGTCCCCTGGGTGAGGCAGGAACACCGCTGGCCCTGTGTGTCTTCCTTAGGGCTTGGACGTATTCAACGTCAGCTTTGTGGGCACATCCCTTATGGGGCCTTGGAAATCTTCCTGGCAGTATTCTAATGCCTCAAATTAAATATTTCTTTGGTACTTTCTCTAGACCTGTGCTGGGGCATAAAGATAAGTAAAACACAGTCCTAGCTTAAGGACAGGGATCTGTAGACTTTCCCAAAAGGCGGGATAGTAAGTATTTAGGGTTTGTGGAATACATAATCTCTGTTGCATCTCTCAGCTCTGCTGTTGTACTTTGAGAAGAGCTATAGATGATACATAAATGACTGAACTTGGCTGTGTTTCAGTACAGTTTTATTTACAAAAAGAGGTGAGGGGGCCAGATTTGGCTTGCAGACTGTAGTTTGCCAACCCCTGGCCTGGTGGCATTGTGCCAAAGAATATTTGAAACCACAGGTAACCAGTGTATCTTCCTTGAGTGTCAGTTTTACTCCCTTAACATATGGAAAAAATTAAGTAGTTTTAATTGGTAAGTAATTTTAAAAGATTCTTTGAATAGCATAAGTAAGCTACCCCTAGACTAGAATGTAAAATTGAAAGGACTATTGGAGATGAAACTGAGCCTTGCAAGAAGTATCTTGCTTGTGGTGAGCTGCTTAGATCTGTATCTGCAAACTCTCCTGCAGTTTGTTGGAAAAGTTTGAAAAGTGCTGCTAGGCATTGGAGCCATTGAAGGATTTAGAGGAAGGCAGTGACACCAGATTTTAATTTTAGAAGGCTAACTTGAGTGGGGCATAGAGAAAAATTTGGAGCAAGAGCTGGCCATCCTGGAGTCAGGGAGACAAGTTAGGAGGCTGTTACATGAACCCAGGCAAATGATAAGGACCTCTTTTAAGATAGGGGTAACAAAGATGGAGAGATTGAGACAGATTGGAGTCAAAGCAAGGATGTTCGGTTTGATCTGTTGTGTCAGGGAAGGGACAAAGAGAGGTGAAAGGAAAGGGTTTATGAAGAAGAGCACCTGAAGGCCAGGGTAGACAGGCAAGTAAGGTGTTTCAGCATAGTGGAGCTTCCTTTGCCTGTGGGCTGTATATACAAGGAGAAGTTGGTTTTAGAGGTCTAAGACTCGAGAGCGCCATCTGGACTGTTGCGGTTGACATATAGATGGTAGCTAAAACCACAGGATCGAATGCAGTCCCCCTGAGGGGAGCATTTTACAGAGCAAGCGTAATGCTAATCACAGAAGCCTTAGGGGGAAACAGAACATCGGTGGAGAAGGGTGGGGGTAGGTAGTAGGCAGAAAAAGAAGAAAACCGGAAGACTGTTTTTGAAACCAAGGGAGAATAGAGGTACAAGAAGATCTCTAGTATCAGACACAACAGACAGCGTTCTTTAGGATTGGAATTGGAAGACATGTGTTGCTTTTATTAAAAAGGCAGGGGAGGTTACAGTTTGGGACTTACGGGAGTTGTGAGGTGTCTGTTGGAATGCGGTGAGTTGAGTGGGAACGGTAGAAGTGAGAAGATGGCAGCAGGGACTCTAGACCAGCCTTCTCAAGCTTTCGTGCTGTCTCAGTCACTCGGAGATCTTGTGGAAGTAGTCTGAGTCAGTGAGTCTGGGGGAAGTCTCCAGATCATGCATTTCCAGCCACCTCCCCAGCAGTGGGGATGCTGCTATTCCGAGGACTGCCCAGACCCACAGTTCCCTCATTGTGCATCGGGCCCCCCAGGGCACCGCCGCAGACTCACAGGGGTGCCTCGGCATATTTTTAAACTTCAAGGGAAATATGGCAGCATCTCTTGAATGGTACAGTATTAAATCACTGTATTCCTTTGCTTGATGTCATACCTTTGGAACCTAGGTTTTCAGTACTCGTTCTGATAAAAAAGTAAGTGCTGCCTAAAAATAACAGCAAGGCAGGAAATGAGGCTGTTGTGTCCAGTCTGATTACAGGGTTGGAAAAGTTACGCAGGCCCCCGAGGTGCAAAATTGTTAGGACCTTCCTACCTGTCAAGTGGTTTGGCCTGTACTACTTAATCAAGAGAATTAATAAATACTTTTTTGGCTTACAAGTGTCATGAAAAAATTGCTGAGACATTAATTACTCTGTGGACCAAGATAGTTTGAGAACCACTGACATAAACTGTACTTCCTAGAAACTGTGGAGCCTACCAGTTGAAAATACTGGATGGCAGTTAATAGCAGAGGAGCAGAGGAGGGTTTGTTTTAAAGTAGAAGAGACAGGTATGTTATATGCTGGGGCAAGGAGCAGCTGAAGAGTCAGGGATAAAGGTATTGACTTGGAGTAAACCGTCTCTGAGGAGATGGAACAGGATGGAATCTAGATCCTGCTTTTCTGAATGTTGCTTCAGACCAGCCACCTTGTTTTGTTGGGAGAAATGCATAATGTCAGGCCCCAGCTTCTAACTTCCTCAATCAGAGTATGTATTTTCGGTAAGATCCCTGGGTGATGTGTGTGCATGTTAACATTTCAGAATCACTGTAGGAGGCAGGGTCAGCCCTGCATAGGGGAAAGGACACGTCTTCTATTTCATCACCACACTGTGTATCTGGTACACACCAGCCATTCCGATAAGGGGATTGAGACGATGGGGCTTTTACATTTAGATGTATTGAGACACATGGGAGGAAGAAGCTGAGGAAGTTTCTGTGTGGTTGCCTTAAGTACCTGAGATAAATAGGGGACATCTCCATCTAGTGAGTTAAAATGTTGGCACTGAAATATCTGCTGAGACAGCCTGCAGTGGTGCTTGGTAGCTTGGGTGCAGGAGCTACGAGGATCGGATTCATTTAAACTTGCTAGTGTTAAGGGTGAGGTGAAGGAAAACGTACAGAGGGCTGGTACGGCCTCTGTCCTGGATCTGGAAAGAGATGAAGCCAAAAGGAGAAAGGTGAGGGTTAGAAGGGGTAAGCGGACAGGAGGTCTCCTCAAAAAGCCAGTGAGAAAGTACATCTGGGAGTGGGAGGGAGCCTGCCCTTGTTCTTATCCACCAGGAAGAGGAACTTTCTTTCCTGTCAGGCTACAGAGATTTAGCGGGACTCGGGCATGGATCGGCTAACAGGGAAGAAGGATCAGTCTCTAGAATGACTCCTAGGATCCCAGGAACACATACTTTTTAATTGGTGAAGAACTGATCTCTCATGAGGGTTTTTTTGGAAGGGCAAGGGGAGAGAAGGGACAATGTGGAGATGGGTTAAGAGGAGACTTGGCAATGTTAAATTTGAGCGTAGGTGACTGTGTAGGTAACACTGGAAATACAGACATGGGACTCATGTCAGATATGAGGATCGACTTGAGATCAATGATATAATAATAACTTCTAATTGAGTGTTACTCCCTTCAGGTGGAAGGCTGAGGAGTTTATAAAGCATTGCCACATTTATCCTCCCATCAACCTGTTTTACTTTTTTAATGTTTATTTATCTAAAGATTTATTCATTTATTTCAGAGAGGGGCAGCAGGGGGAGGACAGAGGAAGAGGGAGAGAATTTTCAAGTAGACTTCCCACTGAGCGCAGAACCCCACACAGGGCTTGATCCCAGGATCCTGGGATCATACCCTGAACTGAAACCAAGAGCCAGATGCTCAGCAGACTGAGCTACCCAGGTGCCCCTATTTATTTGTTTTATTTTTAAGTAATCTCTTTCTCTGCCATGGGGCTCAAACCCATGACCTGGAGATGGAGAGTAGCATGCTCTTCAGACCGAGCCAGCCAGGTACCCCTTTTAATGGACCCTTTGAGTCAGGTATCAAATCCCCTCACAGTTGAGGAGGTAGGCCTAAACAGATTGCCCATGGTTCACCTGTTTAGTGAGTGGTAGAACCAGGATGAGAAGCCAGATGTTGCTGATTTCAAATCCATGCCCTTCATGGTAGAACTCTTACTACATCCTTGATCACCAGCTTCTGGGAGGTGACTGGTGCCAGACGTGTTAGATCTCAGATGCAAATGTCAAAAACAAAATGAAAAATCCCTTAAATGGGCTTGAGCAACCAAAAAAGAAATTTATTGGTACCCATGATTATTAGATTCTAAGACTCAACCTCTGGCACAGTTGGAACCAAGGGCGCAAGTCATATTATCAAAACGTGCTCTCCCTGCTCTTCTTTTCTGTTGGTTCTTCTCTTGCAAGCTTTCTTCATGTGACAGCAAGTTGGCCACGGTAGCTTTAGCTGTACATCCTAGAGATGTACATAGGAAGAGAGCTTCTCTTTACAAGGGGCTCCAACTAAAATCCAAACAGGGTGGGCATAACAACAGTATACACCCCAAAGGGATGCGATCTCAGGATTGTGGATGAACCCCACATTGGGCTTCCTGCTCAGGAGGGATTCGTCCTAAGATTCTTTCTCCCTCTTCCTCTGTCCCTCCCTGCCGCCCCACTGCCTCCCCCCCAACTCTTGTACTCTCTTTCAAAAAAAAAACTTTTTTTTAAAAAAAGCTAATTAGGGGCTCCTGGGTAGCTCATTCAGTTAAGCGTCTGTCTTCAGCTCATGTCATGATCCCAGAGTCCTGGAATTGAGCCCCATATTGGGCTCCCTGTTCATTGGGGAGTCTCTTTGTCCCTCTGACCCTCCCTGTTCTCGTGCTCTCTCTCTCTCTCTCTCAAATAAATAAATCCTTAAAAACTCTTTCAAAAGGTAGTTAGTGCTACTGCAAGGCTTCTATTATCAAAATAATTTATTCTGAGGTTGCCTGTTTATCAGAATTGGGTATTCACAAAATTAGAAAATAGTATCTTAATGTGTCTTTGAGGTGGTATTTTAAGCAATGAAACCTGGTGTTTTGTAGTGACTAATAAAACAAGTTTTTATTTAGTTAGTTTGAGTTTCTAGAATATACAATTTACTAGGTACTGTTTAACTTTGGAACCCATTATTTTTGGACTTTGTGATGCCAGTTTATTTCCTTTAATCCTGTTTGAACTGTCCTGTGTCATTACGAAAGAAGCAATGTAGGTTTGGGAAAATCGATTGGGAAACCCAGATTTTTGTCTTTTGGGGATTCCCATGTCTGAAGAGTGTGGGACAGACCCTTATGGGCTCTTTCAATTTGAAATTTTAGAGTCGTTAGAATGCTCTGTCAGAAGTGTTGCCAGATGAGGGGCACCTGGGTGGCTCAGTCAGTTAAACATCTGCTTTCGGCTCAGGTCATGATCCTGGAGGATCGAGCCCCACGTCAGGCTCTCTGCTCAGCCAGGACTCTGCTTCTCCCTCTGTCCCTACCCCTGCCTGTGTTCTCTCACTCACTCTCTGCCAAATAAATAAATAAATAAAATATTTTTTAAAGGGTAGTGTTGTCAGATGGAACCATATTGTCTTGGAACCAGATTGGAAGTCTGTACAGTTCAGGTTCCTTATCTTAGAAATGAAGAAACATGGCTCAGGTGTGGCGATGTCGGATCTCTGCACACTTAGTGGCGGGCGCTTGGAGTAGAGGCTTTACTACAACTCCTCTTTCCTTACAGTGCTCGTACCGGGGGAAGACAGCTAACATTCTTTTATTTGACCGAGGGACTTTATTGAACAGCGTACACGTCTGAGGCATTTTGCCAGCTGTGGAGATGTGTAAATGCAGGAATGTGTATGGAAAGCCACGTAGCAGAGGCTGTAAACTGGGCTGTACAGAGTCCAGCAGACCTGGGTCCTCAGTCTTGCTGACCACTTAGCTCTGAGCCCCGTGTAAACTAGCCACCCCAGGGCCTGTTTCCTTGTCTATAAAGCGAGGCTAGTAGAAGTAGACATTTCCTATAGCTGTGGGAAGGATTAAATGAGATAATAGTACAGGTTATGCTTAGCATAGTGCGTGGTGCATAGTAGGCTCTCAGAGATTATGGTGAAGGTGTTTACGAAAGAACAAAGCCATTAAGATTTACAGAACACTTTCCTTTTTTGCATTATTTAATTCATAGCCCTACATACTCACAAGTAGGTAGTGATAATCCTAATTTTTCGAAAGAGGACACAGCTCTGGAGGCTTGGGGTTCAACCAGCGCCCCGCAGGTGTCGGTCGTAGCTACCATTAACTATGGCGCAGGCAGTGTTTTTAAGCACTGTTTTGTGTACTAGTTCGTTTGCCAAGCAGGTATACCGTTGTTATTTTCCCTTTACAGATAAGGGAAGTCGGGCTCAGAAAAGTTAAATGATTTGTCCGCTTTATTTCAGGCGGCCTTTGGGGAAAGTAAAAGCCATTTTGCAAGCTGGAAAGCACTGCGTAAAATGTGCTATTTTTATGTGACTCAACTCCTGTATTCTGGAGATTACAGTCTACAGGGAATGTGTCTTCTCCAGGCTAAACCTGTTCACATCCTGCCCTGTTCCTTACTGGACATTGCCCTCAGCGCTTTGGCCATTTAAAAAAAAAATACTCTCTGTTGTATCCTCAGAAGCGAATAGGGCCTGGGAAATATGGAGTCTTGTCCTGCTATTTAATGTAGCTTAATGGGGCTGGAGCTTTTTAGCAGCAACCCAGTGGCTAGTTGAAATTTAGGATCAACCAGAACGCCTCAGTTTTTTGTTTTGTCTTCTTTTTTTAAGGTATCTTTTCTGCTAAACCATCTTATCCCCCTGCGTAGCTTACGCCACATAGTGAGCATAATACCTGCCTCACAGGGATTCTGAGAATTAAGTGAAAGAATGAACGTAAAGTTCTTCGTGAGGTGACTGGCACACAGTGATACTCAGTCCTTGGTGGTGGGTTTCCTGTAAAGTGCATTTACCTCAGCTTCTCCTCCTCAGAACAGTTATGCTCATTCATTCAAAATCATTGATAGAAATGTAGCTTAGGGGCACCTAAGCCTCTACCTTCGGCTCAGGTTATGATCTCAGGGTCCTGGGATCAAGTCCCACATCGGGCTCTCTGCTCAGCAGGGAGCCTGTTTCCCCCTCTTTCTTGGCCTGTCTCTCTGCCTACTTGCGATCTCTCTCTCTGTCAAATAAATAAATAGAATCTTTTAGAAATCTAGCTTAACTGGCCAGAGGCTAAAGAGAGTAGGCTCTCCTCCCTGCTGACACAGGCGTGGATGGGGATTCAAAGAAGTGAATGGTCACTTCGCTCAGCTCCCACCTTACCATCAATCACAAATGGGGGAGGATTTTTCCTCAAGACTCTTTCAAATGTATCTGGTTGGTTCTTCATAATTAGTTTACTTAAAAGTCTCTCAAATTATATGCAAAAGGGGAGCCTGACCTTTTAACACTCCACCTTAAGACTCGCAACATTCTCTTCAAATTCCTGTCCTTAGAGCGTCTGTCCTCAGTTACTATCTTAGGGCCGGTGAGTCTCTCTGCTTAGAGAGTCCCTGAGCCCCACCTAGGACCAAAACACAACTTCCTCTCCTATCAACAGCACATTTATTGTGCTGAGTGAAAGCAGGCAAGCAGAAAAAGACTGTCATCTTATGGTTGCACTCATGTGTGGAGCATAAGGAATAACGTGGAGAACTGCAGGGGAAGGGAGGGAAAACTGAATGGGAAGAAATCAGGGAGACAAAGCATGAGAGCGTTTGGGCTCCAGGAAGCAAACTGAGGGTTACAAAAGGGAGGGGGAGGAGGATGGGGTAACTGGGTGATGGGTATTAAGGAGGGCACATGCTGTGATGAGCCCTGGGTGTTACATGCAACTGATGAGTCACTGAGTACCACATCAGAATTAAAAATGTACTGTATGCTGGCTAATGGAACATAATAAGAAGAAACAGCCCGTTTAGACATAATATTGAATGACAGTCTGTGGAACTTGACCTGTAGCGGACTGACACGTGATGTTGATCCGATGAGCAGGGTAGATGAGGTTTTGAGAGGATTCAGTAAACATTGTGACGGAAAGACTAAGCCTGGGCCAGCAGAAAACTGGGGCCCAAAGAAGCCTGTGGCTTGGAAGAGCTGGGGAGAAGCAGCAGACTGGTACAGACATTTGTTCTGATGGGCTGTGGGGACACGGGCTCGAGACAGACACTGGAGGTTCCCGGTTCCTGGCAAGATGTCTACAAGTCCGTAGGTGTGAAGGCTTAGACAACTTAACTTCTTAATGCTTGTTATGAAAATCTTGTATTCTATTTAGATTCTCTTCCGCAACCATTCATTAGGTACACTTGAAAATCCTTTTTGAAAGTAGACTCTGCACCCCACGTGGGGCTTGAACGGACAGCCCTGAGATCAAGAGTCACATGCTCTACTGACTGAGCCCGCCATGCTCCCTGACTTGAACATTCTTTTTTTTTTTAAGATTTTATTTGTTTATTTGACAGAGATCGCAAGTAGGCAGAGAAGCAGGCAGGGGGGCGGGGTGGGAAGCAGGCTCCCCGCTGAGCAGAGAACCTGATGTGGGGCTTGATCCCAGGACCCTGAGATCATGACCTGAGCTGAAGGCAGAGGCTTTAACACACTGGGCCACCCAGGTGCCTCCTACTTGGAACATTCTTTTTTTTTTTTTTAAGATTTTATTTATTTATTTGACAGAGATCACAAGTAGGCAGAGAGGCAGGCAGAGAGAGGAGGAAGCAGGCTCCCCGCTGAGCAGGGAGTCTGATGCGGGGCTCTATCCCAGGACCCTGAGTCCATGACCCGAGCCGAAGGCAGCGGCTTAACCTACTGAGCCACCCAGGCGCCCCTACTTGGAACATTCTTAAAGATAAGCTATGCCTAACCCCAAAATAAAGCCATGTGGTACTGAATGAAAACCAGTCTATTGGCGTGATTTAGTAACTACGCCTCTGTGCGTATGTACACACGTACACGTGTGTATAGTGTATGTGTATTATTTTTGTCATCCTGTCAACTTTTAGCAGAAAATGGTAAAGCTCAAGTTGCATTTTGTATTAAAGTGCAGATGATGTCTTTTCACGATGGTCTTCAGGTGCTCACCCTGGGCACTGCTGAGAAAGCCACTTCCACAGCTGATGGCAGAAGAAAAAAATAATAAATCATATTAAAATTGTCGAAGTTACTCTCCCTTTTCTCTCTACCGTTAATCATTAATTGATTGACTCAACAGAGGTATGAGCACCTGTATTTGGCCACAGATTAATAAGATCTGCTTCGTGTTCTGTAGGAGTCCAAAATCTGATGGGGGAAACCCAGAAAATAAATACTACAGGGGTGTCTAGGTATGGTGATTTATAAGTAATTCAGGAGAAAGCAATGATCAGTAAACTTGTTCAAAGTGGTAAAGACAGAGTAGAAGTTAATGTTCTTTGGAACAGGGCCATCATTGTTTTCTGGGACCAGATCTGGTCCTTGCAGGAACTGTATGTCTGTGCGGTAGTGTGAAGGCTCTGCGGAGAGTGTGCTTCGGCACTGCCGGTAAAATGGAGACTGGACTTCACAGCATCACTCGGAGGTCGAGGGTGGCAGGACTGAAGAGAGCTGCCCCAGATGCAAGTTCTGTAAACTAAAGTCCCATAAAATAAATCCATGCTCCTACAAGGGCCGTGGCTGGAATCTCTGTTGGTCACACCACAAACACGTTCCAGAAGTCTCTGGTTATCTGTCCGCAAAGGGAGTTATGCTGTTATTATTATCATCATTATCTCATTATCCTTACTGTTATTACTGAAAGACTCAGTTCATTATTGGACTTACTGATTTCTTAAGGGTCTGATTTGTGTGTTTTTAGTGACCAGTCTTTTCAGCTAAGAAGGAGTCCCATTCTGTGCCCATATAAGTCCTAAACTGAAAGAAGCGTATTAGCAATTACTGAATATCTCTCCCAGCAGTAGGGCTAGGGCCAAGTTGACACTTCGAAGCACTTCATTTGAGTGCGTTCATTCATTTTGGGAAATTTTTAAAAATCCGCTCTTTATTATTGTTGCATTGATTCTGCATCAAGAATATCAAACCAAGAACAAAACACAAACATTCCTTTGGAGAGTACCCCACAAAAGGAAATAGCTGTGGTTTTCCAGCTCCAGGAAGAAAAGCAGGCTCATGACTTCTAGCTGTGCTTCAGCAACGTGCCGTGCAGTCACCCGCTCAAGGGAATGGGAACTTAGAGTTGATAAGTCACTTCCCTGCTCAGAACTCTTCTGTGGCTCCCTCTTACCCCTGAGATAAAGTCCAAATTGATTATCAGGGAACACTAAACTTCCAAGGGGGTGGCCTTGGATATCATCTGTCACACTACTTGCTGGGTGCTTCGGGCTCCCCCTTGCTTGCAGTTACACATGAGACATGCGCGCGCACACCGTGCTGTCTGTTGTCTTCATCTGTGACTTTTTCTTCTCCTGGAACAATCTCCCTGACCTCTTTTGCCTGGCTAATTCATACTCTTCTTTCAAGGCCCCCCCGCTTTTTTCTAATATTTTATTTATTTTACAAGTAGGCAGAGAGGCAGGCAGAGGGAGAGAGAGAGAGAGAGGAGGAAGCAGGCTCCCTGCTGAGCAGAGAGCCCGTTGCGGTACTTGATCCCAGGACTCTGAGATCATGACCTGAGCCGAAGGCAGAGGCCCTATCCTGCTGAGGCACCCAGGCGCCCCTCAAGGCCCATTTTTTAAGAAGCTTTCTGACCCCAACTTCCCTTGCAATGGAATGGTATCCTGTGCCTGCCTTGGTCCTTTTTACTGTTAGTTGTGTTGAAATTACTAGTTTTCCTTTCTGTCCCACTGGAATTTAAGGTCTTTTATTTTTTTTATTTTTTAAAGATTTTATTTATTTATTTGACAGAGATCACAAGTAGGCAGAGAGGCAGGCAGCGAGAGAGGGGGTAAGCAGGCTCCCCGCTGAGCAGGGAGCCTGATGCGGGCCTCCATCTCAGGACCCTGAGATCATGACCCGAGCCGAAGGCAGAGGCCTTAATCCACTGAGCCACCCAGGTGCCCCTGGAATTTAAGGTCTTTTAAAAGCAGGGACTGCCTTCCTCCAACAGTGCTTTACTTACCTAACTGAACATGTTCAGAACCGAACCTCTGATCTCCCACATGCCCCCACCCTCACCTGCTGTCTTCATCTGTTTACAGTAATTACAGTTTTCCAGCTTCTCAAGCCAGAATCTTAAGAGTCAACCTCTCACAGCCCATGCCAGTCTTTCTGGAAGTCCTACTTTTTCATCCAGTCGCTTCTTACCACCGTGGCCCAAGCAGTCGTCACTCACCTGGTGTAGTGCAGTAGCCTCCTCACTAGTCTTCCACTCTGCTGCCTTCTCTCCATTTTCTGCACCAGGGGTCAGCAAACATTTTTTGCCAAGGGCCAAGAGGTAAACATTTTAGGACCACACAGTCTCTATCATGGCCGCTCAGATCTGCTGTTGTAATGTGACGACAGCCATACAAAATGTAAATGAAGGAGTGTTCCAATAACATGTTACTTCCAAGGACACTTGGCTGTTGTTTGCTGGTCTCTGCTCTACATGGCAGCCTGACTACTCAAAACCCACCAGTGACTTCCCCTTCTGCTTTGTCTTTACGGTGGTCCCTGAAACCCTAGGTGATTTGTGTCCCCAACCCTTGCCTCTCTGATCTCATCTCCCAGTCTCCCCTGCTTTGCTCTCCTCTCTGGCCACACTGACCTTCCATTTCCTCAGACATGTCAGGCGCAAGGTGTGCGTGGAACATTCACTTCCTCATCTCTTAACATTTTCTCAGATGTCAACTTCTCCGTGAGGTTGACCTGACAGCCCTGTTGATAATTATGCCCCAGCCTTGTATTCCCCACTCCTGTTGTTTTTTCTTGTAGTGTTGATCTTTGAACAGACTATATTTTATACTCAATGCTGATGTAATTAGTTTGTCATTTTTCCTACTGGAATATGTATTGCCTAAAGGCAGTCACTTTTTTGTTCTGTCCATTGTCGTATCCCTAAGATCTAGAAAAGTGCCTGGCATATAGTAGGTGCTTGGAAAATATTCGCTCAGTGAACAAATAGTGGATATATTTTAAGTTGTGGTAGTTGTTTATTTTTTTAAGTAAACTACCCCTAGCATGGGGCTCAGACTCATGACTCTGAGATCAAGGGTTGCCCGCTCTTGTGACCGAGCCAGCCAGATGCCCTGGTTGTTGCTATTGTTGTTTTGTTGTTCAGTGAGTTCTGGCTTCTGCCTCACCACCCCCAAATCTGTCTTTCACATTCTTAACTTTGCTGCGGCTGTCTTGGCCCCCACAGTCCCACTCCCCTCCATTCAGGCTCTCGTCTCTCACCTCCTGGTAACCCCGGATCCCACGCCATCCCATCTGTTCCCTACCAGTAGCCCAAGTGACGTTGGTAAGATTGAAATTGGCTTATTTTGCTACCGATGACTCAGTTTGGCCCTCTGCTACTCCGAATCTTTGGAGTGTTTGTTTAAAATTCCGAGATCCCAGGTCTGTACCTGGGATCATCCTGTACCACTACATGATGATTTCAGGTGGAGGGGTCGTCGGGCGTCATGTATCACCAAGTGATTCTTGCCGAACACATTTGGTTACATGAGCTTATGAAACAGAGCTTCCCAGCAAGTCAGTAAGCCTTTCTGCCCTGTCCCTGCCTGTCTTTTCTGCCCCATCTCCAGCTGCTCTGCACTGCGTACTTCCTCTTCCAACACTGTTTACCCATTGGTATTTCTCTCGGGGTGCCATGTTCGTTCTTGCTTTTTGCAACCGTTCTGTTCCCTTTACTGGGAATCTTCCCCTACTCTGGAAAACTTGTATTTTTATCCTTCAAAATCGTGTTCCTCTGTCACTCTGACTGCATAGTCTTTTTCTGACACCGGTTCCTGTGAGAGCGTTCATCATCTTGGCTGGCTGGGTCACAAGAGCGGGCAACCCGCTTGTGTGAGTGCGACTGTTGTGTTTACCCCACTGGCCTGGATGCTTTTGCACGATTTCACCTGTTATGACCCAGCTTGCAGTTGTTTGAGTAGTAGGTTCTTTTTGAGAGATACTGTGCATGTTTGCAAGGTATAGGGAAGTGAGGATGACGGATCTACTGTCCCCAAACCTGACTTTCAAAAGGCATATTGCTGGGGCACATCAGGCTCCCCGCTCAGCAGGAAGCCTGCTTCTCCCTCTCCCACTCCCCTGCTTGCATTCCCTCTCTCGCTGTGTCTCCCTCTGTCACATAAATAAAATCTTCAAAAGGCACGTTACTGTGAAAGCAGAACGCAGCTGGAGCTCTGCCACACATACAAGCACATATAAGCCAGTAAGCGCAAACATAGTCTTTTTTTTTTCTTTTAAAATTTATTTGACAGAGATCACAAGTAGGCAGAGAGGCAGACAGAGAGAGGAGGAAGCAGGCTCCCTGCTGAGCAGAGAGCCCAATGCGGGACTCCATCCCAGGACCCTGGGATCATGACCTGAGCCGAAGGCAAAGACTTTAACCCACTGAGCCACCCAGGTGCCCCAGCGCAAACTTAGTCTTACAAACTTTTCTAAACTGGATAAAGTCCCTCGTCTCCATTCTTTTAGGAACTCTAGCAGGTACCTTTTCTGAGAGTTTTATTCCAGGCAGAAGTGCTATTCTGGTTGTAGGATTCAGTTTAACCTTGATGGGATCAGACAACAAAATTCCCTGATAGGGAACTAATCACAGAACCAGCAAGAATTCCAAGGCCTGGGGTACATTCCAAAGTATATACGCCACAGGGTTCATTAGAGTTGTATACATGTGCTCACGCAGGAGCAGCGGTCCCCTTTGTGATACCTGGAGCCAAACCACATATCCTGAACACCACTCTTTTCTACTGTAGTCGTTTCTGGTATCTGTTAGGCAAGCTACCATACCCTCTGGATTTGAACAGAGAAGAGAAAACTGGGCTTATCCCACTGGAGTGACGGTTGTTTTTTTTTGTTTGGTTGGTTTTTAAAGATTTTTGTTTGCTTGTTTTTCATTTGAGAGAGAGCAAGCAAGAGCATGAGCAGGGGACCGCCAGGATCATGGCTTGAGCCAAAGGCAGACACTTAACCGACTGAGCCACCCAGACACCCCTGGAGTGAGATTTTTTATCAGCATCTTCAGCATTAACTAGTGATTATGTATCTCCATAGGGGTTTTGCAGATGTTAACCTCCTGCTCCAGGAGGCATGTCAGGAACCACTAATCTATGCCCTCCAGTCCATTTAAAATAAGTAAATATGCATTATATTCTGTGCTGAAATAATGTATAAAGAAGAGTTTAAAATCACACCTCTCTTCTGGACTCTGGGATTGAAACAGGTGTTGAACTGCACATCCCTGTATCCCCGTGCCGAGTGCAGTGCCGGCTCAGGAGGCCAAGGGAAGTGCTGAAGCAGATGTTTGTAATGTGAAACAGCTGAGTATTTTGTTTGTTCCCTTTTTGTTTCTTTTTTAATGCTAAATTGCATACTCTGCCAGGGAGCTGTATTAATAACATAACAGATTTACCCTAGCTGTCTGAGTATGTGTCTTACCAGTGATATCTCCTGGCATGGGCTCGAATGAAATCACGCCACTCCCTGGGTGGGGATCAAGCTGAGACCTGCCTGGGATCCCCAGCCCTCATGGGAGAGAGGTTGCTCTGTCCTCCTCCTCAAGTTTGTGGTTAGTGGGGGCGGGCTGGGGGCGGGGGGCGGTGAGTGGCATAAATACAGAGCCCCACTTAGGAGCCCAGAGAAGGGTGGTGTGTAGCTGGGGAGATTGGAACCGAGGTTAGCAAATTATAGGTCTCTGTTCTGACAGTAGGGCTTAGACAGCTCAAATAGAAACAGCTTCACCAGATGGCCTCCTAATTTATGAAGTATGAACTACAGTTCCGAAAAGGGAGAGTTAATAAGGCATCATTATATCTCTCTAGATCACATTGCCTCTTGGAAGCTTTGCCCTTAAGCAAGTTGATTTTCAAATGTATATAGAAGTTCTTTTCTCTTGGGCTAGAATGAGGGCCCAGTAAGGAAGGTAGTGTGTGTGGTGTTGAAACAGTCCATCATTCCTGAACCACTTGGGGAATAATTTGGAACAATGCTATTTATTATCTTTGCTTTTTTTCCCCTGCATTTTTCACATTCCTATGAATATAGTCAGAAAGTCTCTTGGACTTTTTAAAACTTTAGTTTATGTTAATAATTAATATGGTTATACTCTGCCTTCCTGCACAAATAATAACTATATTGTATTAAAGTATTCTGTAGGAGTGCAGTAAAAATGTTGAAATTGCTGTCATGTCACAGGATGGAAGGCTAGTAGCTGAGGAGCTCTTAAAAATCGGCAGAAAAAAAAAATCGGTAGAAAAGGATGACCAGCCCAAGAGGAAAGTGAGTAAAGGATGTGAGTAAGCAGTTAATAAGAACTAAATGGCCAATAAAAATACAAAAAATGTTTGCTTTCACAAATTGAGATGTAACTAAAATAGTGATACAGATTTTTACCTAATATTTTTACCAAAAAAATTACATAGTTTTTAGAAAATAAAATTCAGCCAGGATTGGCAAGTGAGTGGGAAGGATGTGTCTACTCCTGCAGAGCTGGCGGGAGTATCAGCTGATAGAACCATTCAGGAGAACATTGCGGCAATAAAAACATTTAAAGACTTATAATTTCACTTGTAGAAATTTAATTGTAGGGAGGCCTTGAGGATGTTTACAGTGACAGATCAACAGAACTGTTGTTGATTGCAGTGTTATTTATAATGGCAAGAAGTTTCTTAAAACATTTTACAGAAACAACCTGAATGCCCTTGTGGTCCTGTGGTTTTGTACTGCGTATTTATTATTTACGATTAGTCAGCTTTTGCCTGGTTATTAAACTGGTTTTGCTGTGATCAGGAAAGCAAAGTTTGATCCATTTTTACTCTAAATGAGTTTGTTCCCTTAAGAACCTATCCTGTGGTCTCTTCTCTCCCTACACTCTGGTATTTGGCAGTCTCTAGCAGCCACATGGCTCCTGCTATCCCATGTGAAGATGGCTTCGGAGTCTGCATCTCCAGCCATGACTCGCGTTTCCAACCGCCCTTGAACAACTCCATGCAGAGGGTCCACCAGCATGGCAGATGTCCAAAATGTCCAAAAATTGAACTGACCGCCCCCAGCCTGTGCTCCCTGCTTCCGTTAATGGTCTGTTACTCTCAACCAGGCACAGACTCTCAGAAACCATCTTCGGTTCAGCCACATCCCCTGTGCGACTATGAAAGCACTTACCAAGTCCCCTCCCTTATCTCATGGCCATGACCCCTTCCCATTCCACTCAGCTCTTGCTCTCTCTTTCCCTACCATGCAAAGCCCCTCCCCTACATCAGACTGCTGCCTTTGTCTGTAACACTTGGGTTCTGTCTGATTTTTTTTTTAAGATTTTATTTATTTATTTGACAGAGATTACAAGTAGGCAGAGAGAGGGGAGGAAGCAGGCTCCCCGCTGAGCAGAGAACCCGATGTAGGGCTTGATCCCAGGACTCTGAGATCATGACCTGAGCCAAAGACAGAGGCTTTAACCCACTGAGCCACCCAGGGGCCCCGATCTTGTTTTTTGCCTTGTTTTTTCCTGCCCCCTTTCCCAAAGGCTTCTTCCGTCCGGCTTGTCCCTGTGTCTGACCCACAGTTCTCATCATGTCGCTCCCTTGCTCCACAGTGCTGGCTTTCCTCTCCCTGTAGAGTAAGAAGGCACTCAGGTGTGTCCCCAGGCTGACCCCTCTCACCTTTTCAGTTTTCTTCCCCCTTCTCAAGAACTCTGTGCTTATTAACAAATCTGAATATTCCTCATCACCAAATGGTTCTGTATTTTCTCACGTCTAAACTTGCTTTACATAATTCATTCTGTTTGAAATACCCTCTCTCCAGCTTACATACTTCCTTTCCGCTTCGTTCAAATACAGCTTCATCTGTACACTTGGCTGTGATCTCATGGTGCTTTCTCAGGGCCTCCTCAGAGTCTTCTGTTTCTACTTGGAATTAGTTCATTCAGGCAGTGCTGATCTCTGAACAGGCTTCGTTGCCTCGTGTGGACTAGAGGTCTGAACTGAGAGAAACTGTCCTTGTCCTTATTGCCGCATACTGTTTATCAGTGTGAGTTTCATTTTTGTCATGACATGGGTTTGAAAAATGTACCTCCCAAAACACACAGTCTGAGGCATTTATGGTGGGATATTTATTGATAATATTAAAGTTTTAGCAACTAAGTTGAGATGTAAAATTTTTAATGTACCTAGATGGATCTCCATTACCCCCCCCCCGCCCTAATGAACAAAATACATGACTTTTTATAAAGTTTTTAATTGTACTTTTTTGGAAATGAGAGTTACCTAAACAGGTATAATTGAAGTCTGCAGTTTTAAAATTTGGTTGTTCTTGCAGTAAATACCAGCCTATTCTTAGTTCACTTCCTTTGGTGACCTCTTTTTCCTCATATTTGAGACAGATGTATGTAACCCAGAGGCAACAGTAGTGGTGGGTAGATGTGCTTTCGGGATATTTGGGGAAGAAGCTTCAAAGGTCAGGTGCAGGGCACCTGGGTGGCTCAGTGGGTTATTAAGCCTCTGCCTTCAACTCAGGTCATGATCCCAGTCCTGGGATTGAGCCCCACATCGGGCTTTCTGCTCGGCGGGGTGCCTGCTTCTCCCTCTCTTCTCTGCCTGCTTCTCTGCCTACTTGTGATCTCTCTCTCTGTCACATAAATGAATAAAATCTTAAAAAAAAAAAAAAAAAGTCTGACCCTTCACTTAGACTGAGCCACCCAGGCGCCCCTAGGAAGTACATTTTTTTTTTTTTTAAAGATTTTATTTATTTATTTGACAGAGAGAGAGAGAGAGATCACAAGCAGGCAGAGAGGCAGGCAGAGAGAAGGGGAAGCAGGCTTACTGCTGAGCAGAGAGCCCGATGTGGGGCTTGATCCCAGGACCCTGAGATCATGACCTGAGCCGAAGGCAGAGGCTTAACCCACTGAGCCACCCAGGTGCCCCAGGAAGTACATTTTAATAGGATAAATTTTCAGATAGTACACCATTTCCCCTCATTCAGGGAAAATACTACTTTGATAGCCTGTAAAATTTTCGTTCTTGTGGGTTTGAATCAGTGTTTTAAAATAATTCTGTTCAAAAAGGAAAAATTTTTTTAAAGTTTCCTGGTTCAGCTTCACACTGAATACAAGTCTTCCAATGCCAGAAATAAATGTCTTCAGATTCCAAAGTGGTATCACAAACCTCTTCCTTCCTTTTATTTTCCGAGTGAAAAACAAATTTATGGTGTTTCTTATCTTAAGAACATCCTCAATCATGTATATTTTCATATCAAAAAGGAAAAAATAGTATTTAATTGTGTTGCTTATGTTGAAATAGGCTTTTTCCCAGTGGGAAATTGAAATATTTAAAGCTGGCATCTCAAAGAGATGGCAGATTAGGAACATACGCAGAATTGTAAAGGAGCAATTGTATTGTTTCTTTTTCAGGCAAATGCCTAGATTCTTTGCTGTCCTCTACCCCAGACCTTATAGGAGTACAGAGTCCTTCCTCGTCCTGCTTCTCCTGAGAAAGGACAGGATAGCCCTGGAGTATCACTTCAGTCCTTAATAATAAGTCTCATTTTAATTTTCCTTGATAGACACTAGTGCCTTTCCTTAGCCTTAGAACTGGTACCTCTGATGTAAATCTGTTGGAACAGTTTTATCCTTTGTAGGTGTGTCTTAGTCCATTTGGGCTGCTTTTAAAACAGCAACGAAAAAACCGCAGATTGGGTAGCTCATAAACCACAGAAGTTTATTTGTTCATGGTGCTGGAGGCTGAAAAGTCCAAGACCAGGGCCACCACGCTGGTCACCTTTGGTGAGGGCCTTCTTCCTGGTTCATGGCCATCGACTTCCCACTGTCTTCCAGGGTTAGAAGGGGCAGCGATCCCTGCAGAGCCTCTTATAAGACATTCATCCCAGTCCTGTGGGCTCCACCGTCGTTCCCTTCGCACCTCCCAAAGGCCCCTCCTGTTGTCATCATCTTGAGGGTTAGGATTTCAGCTTGTAAATCTGGGGGGACATCCACACGCAGACCCAAGCATCGTGTTACATAATATCTTCCATATACATCCTAGAATAAAGAAGCTGCCTTCTTAAAAGTGACCCCACTGTCCCTTAACACGATGTATTTGTAATCTTCAGACACTTTGCTTTTCTTCTCTTCACCTGTATCAAATCACATCTGTCCTTTAAAGATAACCTTAGGTCTTATATGTACCTCAAAGCCTCGTCCCCTTATTTTATTTTACCCAACATTTTTCCAAATTCTTTTTATTATTTATACTACTCAGTTCATCATTTGTTTTGTGTGCGCCCACTTTCCTCTTTTCTTTCGTTTTTTTCTCCTCTCTTCTCTCTTCCATGTAGGTCCTTTCAGATAGATACCGTAACAGCCCTTGTTGTAGGGTGATATGGTAGGTATGCCGTATCTACATATAAAAATATATCTGTATTTTTCCACATTTTTAAGACTTTTTATTTAAGTTCCTGTCAATGCCGTATTTTTTAACGCTCTCCGTGACATCTAGACTAATAAGGTGTTTGAGCACATCTTATGAGTAGAGAATGAGTGGTTATTGGTTGCTTTACCAAGAAATTAATAGAAAATAAACTGACTTTACTGAAAGTATTGTGAATAAGAGTATGTTAGTTGCATATTAAAAGCGAGCAATACCGGAAAAGCAACATCAGAGTCTTCGTCATGCACATACATGTAAAAGACACCAGAAAAACAAAATTACCAGTTAAGAAACAGAACATGAATATTATTTCAAAACTGGAAAAGCTATGTTACATTTAAGGAACTTTAAATTTTGATGATGCAGATCATAGCTAAGGATGACTGTTTTGAGTACTGGTTGTAATCTTCGTAGCTGCTAGATTTCATGAGACTTAGAGAAATGCCTTTTTTTTTTTTTTTTTAAGTTTTAATTTTAATTTCAGTTAGTTAACACATAGGGTTACCTCAGTTTCAGGTGTGCTGTATAGTGGTGACTCAGTACTTCCATACGTCCCCCGGGGCTCATCCCAAGTGCACTCCTTAGTCCCAATTCCGAGAGATAACACCTGTTTATGTTTGCTACGGTCCCAATGGGGAAGAGTCTCGGTACATGCATCAGTTACTAAATGCAGTGTCACTATGTCATTATTGGGCTCTGCAGTTGTTTGCATAAATTCATGACCCTTCCAGTCCTTTGCAGGTTTCCTACAGGGCTTGTCCTTCCCCAGATCATCTATCTAGGAGTACGGCCCCCCGGGCCTCAGATTTTCTGTGATAGCATGGTTTTTCTGGGTGTGCTTAGGCTCTGTCCTTCTCCTGTAGTCTCTCCTTGTACGGCTGGAGGGGCTTGTCTGTCCGTGTTCTAGGACTCCTACTCCTGCCTTGCTGCCTTCTCAGCTATGTCCCAACATGCAGGTAACTGCTGCCCTAGTTGGAGGCTGGGGCAGAATCTGCTTGTCGGGTCTCTTACTTCACTGCAGCCCTCCACCGGTGGCCACCCCCAGGTACCTCCCTATACCCCAAGGGCTCCTGGGAAGGCAGGTTCGAAGTGACCGATACAGTCGGCTCCCATGTTGAGGCATCAACCTGATGTCTGCAGCTTGGTTCTGTTCTGGGGGGGTCACAAGCATTGCTGAGAAACTCCTTCCTCCAGGATGCGTGTTATTAAAACCATCCTCCACTTGTATTTCCATTTCTGGAAAGCGCGAACTCCAGTGCGTTCCATTCCATGGAAGAGACCCTCAGAGCCGTCCTTGACTCTTCTTCCTCACCACTTCTGATCCATTAGTGGATCCCGTTGGTTTTCTGCCTTCAGAATTCACCCCACCTTGTCACCCTGGGCAGGCCTCCTTTTGGTTTCTCTCCCAGAAGCTGCAGTAGCCAGCTAGCCGCCTTCTCTGTCTCCCTCCTGCCCACAGTCTGGAGTAGCGGCTAGCTGTGTGGGTCCCGAAGCTACATTGCCTACATTCCTACCTACTCCTCTGTCCTAGACACTGAAAACGCTAAGTAGCCTTTCTGGGCCCCAGTTTCCTTTTTTTTTTTTTTTTTAAAGATTTTATTTACTTATTTGAGAGAGGGAGACAACATGAGGGGTCTGGGTGAGCAGAGGGAGAGGGAAAAGCAGGCTCGCCGCTGAGCAGGGAGCCCGATGCAGGACTGGATCCCAGGATTCTGAGATCATGACCTGAGCCGAAGGCAGACACTTAACCAACTGAGCCACCCAGGGGCCCCCAGGACCTCAGTTTCCTTATCAGTTAAATAAAGATGGGGGTGATGATACTAATTTACCTCATGTGGTTGTGCCAGATGAGTTAGTAGACACAGATTACTTAAAATAGTGTGTGGCAAACAGCATCTGAAAAATACTAGGTAGTGGGTGATATGGAGGTCATTGCACTTGTTAGTTTTTATTCATACAGAACTGAAACTGACCTTCTTAAAACATCAATCAGACATCTCTTCCATTGGCTTCCTGTCACTTTTAGAACAGAATCCAAAGTCCTGACCATGGCTTGCTGAGCCCACCATAGTTTGCCTTTGCTCCCTAGGCCCGCTGGTCTGCTGTGGTTTTCCACTTGGCCCAGCCACTTCTGCCTTTGCTCTCCTTTTCCCTCAGCCGGAAATGCTGACCCCACAGATATTTACACGACCTGCCACTCCCTTCATTGAAGTTTGTGCTCAGATGTGAGCCCCTCACATAGGTCTTCCTTTACTGCTGTTCTAGAAATCATCCTGTTCTCCATATCCTTCAACTTTATGAAAAGATAACTACCTGACAGTATATTACACATGTTTGTTAACCGGTTATTTATTTCAGCACACTAGGTTCCCTTATGAATAAAAGCAAGGGACTCTGTTCTGTTCATCACTATAGTCACCGCTCCCCTCTTCTCACACCAGGGCCTCTCAGATACATTGCTGGTGCTCAGGAAGTGTTTGCTGTGGGATGGGTGGGGTGGCTGGACAAAGGAAGATTTTCCCCCCTTGTTCTTTGCACAAGAGACGCTGAGGTTACCAGATAGTTGGAGAGGCTTGAGTGAACTTTTTTGAGATGATACCACTTTAGGAAAGAATTCGGATTGGGTTTTTTGGTTTTTGTTTTTCCATCCTTTTTGTGGATAAGAATGTATCATGTGATTTACGATGGTTGTCTTTATTAATCACAGGTGGATTAATTGCACTGTTAAGCAGGTATCTTCTTATTATAGTTCCTGTTCAGGGTCTCTTGCATGTGCTATACCATTAGCAGCTGGTGACAGGGAAATTGAGTTTTTCTTTTATTGAGTATTATTAAATCCACAAACCCATGCTCTTCTGCCCATTATTATTTTTTTTTGCAGTTATGTATTCCTTTATTTTTTTTCCAATTTATTTATTTTCAGAATCTTCTGCCTATTATTATCTTAAGTCCCAAGAGAAAGCATGTAAGTCTTTTTAAGCTTTCAGTTTTAAAACGCTTCCTAGTCTCTTAGAGATGGAACACCGAGTTACCTATTCACTAAGCAGTTGAATATGAGTTTTACAAGTTAGCATTTGTCTTTTATGTTAAATAATGTAATTAATAATGTAATATAATGTTAAATAATGTAATTTCATTACTGTTTGATAGCTTTGTACTAGTTCATTGACAATACTGACCAGTTGACTTCAATACATGAAGAAATTATATACATGAAGAAACATGAAATAAAAGATTTCAGAATAAGTGATAACCTTGACCATCTTTGTTTTGTTTTCTTCATAATTCCTGAGGGTTTTTTTCTGTGTAACCATGCTTTCTAATTTCAGTCGATTATTATGTACTACAGTCCTAGAAGATGTGAGTTCTGGTGCTTATTTTGGACCTTTTTTCCGCCTTCATTCTTATTAATACCCATCAATCTTCTGAACTACATCTTGTTACAATGTGAGCAAAAAATGACTTTCTGGTTTGAAAAGGAGTTAGTCCCATGCTAATTTGTCACTTGGCCTTTTCTTTAATCACTGACATTAAATGAGTGACTGTTTGGAGTTGACCTTCAAAATTCGGAGACTGTTAGATGAGGTGTTTGGCTGTCAGACGTCATGCTGGTGTTCTGTCTGCCATCAGCCCAGGGAGGAAAGAAGTCTCCCGTGGAGCGGAACAAAAACTCACTTGATCTTGATCATCAGTATGAATAAAGATCCTGGAAGTGTGTCCTGCGATCCTTCTGGCCTCCGATTCCCTCTCATGTTGGTTTCTCCCGTCACCGTGAAGCGGCCCTCACCAGGCCTTGGGTTATTTACCAGCCTACCTGTGTGTTCTTCATAAGTTTCAACATAGGCTATCTTGGCCCCTTCTTATCTATAAGATATGATCGTTATTTAGAAGAATTTAAGTGTAAGAGTAGCCAAAAATCAGAGATTCCTTTTATAAGGTATTTTGCCTTTTTAGTCATAAATGTATAGACTTTTAAAATCCCCATCATTATTATTACAGGCCATGGTTGCTTGTTACCCAGGCAATGGAACGGGTTATGTGCGTCATGTTGATAATCCAAATGGAGATGGAAGATGTGTGACGTGTATATATTATCTTAATCAAGACTGGGATGCCAAGGTATGCAACTTCATTGACCATTTATTTTTTTTCCCCATAGCTATTAAGACTCATACTCCTCTTAGGGATACTGTCTTTACTTTAACACATAGAATAGTTAAAATTTTCTTAGATTTGTTTCTGTTTTGGGTATTAGGAGTGTATCTTTATAACTTGAAACATTATGTTATCTCAAAAAGTGGATTCCCTTATTTTCAGATACTGAGGCATGCATCCAAAATTTAACTTTTTTTGTTTGTTGCTGTTTCGTTTTGTTTTTTAAGTAAGCTCTACGCCCAGTGTGGGGCTCGAACTCATGACTCCGGGGTCAAGAGTCACACGTTCCACCGACTGAACCAGCCAGGTGCTCCCCAGAATTTAACTGTTACCACAGTGGATTTCATTAAAATATATACCTTTTAATAGCTTTTACAAAAAACTCTGCTGAGAATAACTGTTTTATAATGGCTTCTGAGAGAGATTATGTATAAACAACCGTTGCGGATTATTTCCTGCCTACTCCTCTTGCAGAGATCTTATCTGGCATTGGATTGCGGAGTCGAATATTGGAGGCAGGATTCCTTCTTTTTCTGACTGTGGAAAAAAACTTGAAGTTTATTAATACTGACAAATCCTTTAAAACCAATTAGAGTATCCATTTAATTTTCTCTTGTTTTAAATGTTTATTTCCTTAATATTGGCCTGAGTTTCACTTGAGTTTAAATGATTGAAACTTCAGAAGTATGTCATGCTTTTATATTACTTTGGAGGTTGTCTAAACTAATGTTTGGTTGATTTTTAGAAATCCTTATTTACTTTCATTGGAGCAAGAAATTCAAATGGAAAAGTGAACACATTGTTTAGCTCAGGCATTTTCGCAGCATGAACGTACCTGGGTAGCCAGGGCAAGTTTTAAAAATCAAATAACCTTTAAAACACTTCCCCCCAACACACAAACATATACACAGGAGGGAAAACCACCAAGTCTTAAATATGTAAAAACCTAGTAGGATATGCTCACAGGGCTCAGTAATCTTTCTGTGTCATACAGATTTAAAGATTCTCCTCAGTCCGAGTTCAAAAGGGAGGTAAGTTTTATTGCTAAGTAAATTAAGTAAATTTTGGTTTTTCTGTTCTAGTTTTCAAAGTTTAAAATAGAAACATAGATCTGGTCATTCACCTTGAGCCCAATGGACAAAACAGATTGGTGTAACTTTGGTTAAAACTTCAAAATTTATTTTTTCCCCCAATTTTGTGAATACCTTAAAAGCTAAAAATGTTTGAGCAACTCCTAACTTCTGTATTTTGTTAGGTTCTTTCTAGTTTTGATCTGACCTAGCCAAGGTCATTAATAATAAAGTTTTTAAATTAGTGCCCGAGCTGATAAAACTCTTCAGTATTTTTGTAGGTAGAACTGAAAACTTCTTTGCAAGATTACAGGAATGTGTGCAGTGTGCCAGATACCCTTCTGGGTGCTGGAGATAGAGCAGAAATACGGTAGCCTTCACAGAGCCTGGGATCTAGCAGAGGGAAGCTAGCGGTAGATGAACAGTGACCGACTGATAAGTGGTTCTGCCCAGCACAGGACAGATTGCTATGAGACTGACTGTATTGGGGGAGGGGTGCGGGGGACATCTGCTTCAGGGGTCAGAGGAAGATTGGAAGCTTTAATTATCTCTTTAAACATTTGCAGCAGATCCCCTGTGATACTCAGCAGTCAGGGGGAAGAAAAGGATGTGTTCTTGGTCACAGTCTAGAGATTCTTTAGATGTTTGCATGAGTGCCGTGGGAATCAGTCTGAACAGAACCTGGGGAAGGTTCGGGTAGTTTGGATTTAACTTAAGGATGAGCCTGATGAACAGCTTGTCTGGCTAGACATTCTAGGCTCAGCGTCTGTGGTGTCTCGATTGAGTATGAAAGTTCCTTTCAGTTCGAGCATCTACCTGCTTAGGAGTTAGTTCTTCAAGGGTAAAGAGCTCCTCAGTTGCGGGTGGGTCGTGCCTTGCTCTCACTCCCCCCAGACTGCAATTATCAGGAGGATGACGTCTGTGTACGTTATTCCCTACTCCATACCCGGGGTCCACCTCAGGTCCCAGAACACTCATTCGGTATTGGAATGAATAGGTTGAGTCCATCTAATCCCAGATAGAGACGGATGGGTATTCGGGTAAATAGTAATTATCCTTTCTGGATGGAATCCCATTCTGTACACAGGTGGCCATCAGTGTGTCAGGCCCAGGCTAGAAAGGGAGACTTACAATCTCTGGTAATGACCACAGTGATGATGATAGTGACAATAAGTGATGACACCTTCTACTGATGTAGTTGAATTCCTTATTTATTTAAAAAGATTTTATTTATTCACGAGAGTCCGAGAGAGGGGCAGAGGGAAAAGGAGAAGCAAGCTCCTCCCGGAGCAGGGAGCCCTATGAGGGACTCAGTGCCGGGACCCTGGGATCACGACCTGAGCCCAAGACAGATGCTTAACTGACTGAGCCAGCCGGGTGTGCACGTGTTCCTAGTTGAATTCTTTAAATAAGAGGCATTAAACTTGTTGCTGTCTTACTACTGTTGAACCCTGAAACACAATGAACTGCTGAGTTGACATCACCACTTCAAGATAATTTGAAATGGACACATTTTAAAAGCTTAGGCTAATTAAGCACATCATAAACATACCTACATAAGAGACATGTGCTTAAAACTTGCTTCCAGTGTCATTTTAAGCCTTTTGAATTCAGATAATACTCATTTGTTTCATCGGTATTTACAGAAATCCCTAAAACAAGAATTGAATTTTTCCTTTTATCAATGAGTGTACTTGGAATCTCAGCTTCTCTTCATACCTTTTATTTTGTGAATAATCCAGCTAAGAGTTTTGATTCTGAAATGGTCTTTTTTTTCCCTCCCTAAATTTCATTTTGTAGAGTTCTTGCTCTCATACTTACATACTGGGCTCTTTTCCGTAGGTAAGTGGAGGTATACTTCGAATTTTTCCAGAAGGCAAAGCCCAGTTTGCTGACATTGAACCCAAATTTGATAGACTGCTGTTTTTCTGGTCTGACCGTCGCAATCCTCATGAAGTACAACCAGCATATTCTACAAGGTGTAGTATTTCTTTTAAGAAAAAGTTGGTAAAGACTTTGGTAGGAGAGGAGGGGATGGATGAATGTACTTGAGAGTTTTCTAGTGAGCATCTTCTGTTCCTTATTCAGTCGTGACTTTTTAAAATTGAATAATTATATTTACTATTTATTCTTGGTTAGTGCTTAATGTTTGTGTCTTTCTTTGTGTAACCACTTCCATTTGGGGTAAGAACTGGAAGTGCAGGCCCTCTCCTCTCTACACCCTGTCTCATTATTTTGTGCATCTCTACCTATAATCTGTTCTTATTCTGTGAGAGCACTCACTTGGGGGACAGAAGGGCTCGATAGAGAAAGAAAAGGACAGCTTTTCAAAGGGAGGAAAATGAGAGGGATGATGTTGAAAAATTAAAACAGGAAAATAAGAGGCACCTGGAGAGAAGAAATGAAGAGAGGAGAAGAAAGGTTGTCATGTGTGGGAGTTCATGTGAGAAAAATAACCCAGTAGCTTTAATAGTAAGTATCTAGGAGCCTTATTATACTTTTGACACTTTCTACTTTGAAATGTTAAGACTCTTAAAATAGAAGATGTTGTAGACATTGTTACAAATATTTGTAGAAAAATTGCACTATTTTGCAAATACCTGTTTTTCACTGTAGAAGGGACTTTGAATCTTGTGAGTTACTGGCCAGCAGTGGTTAGATCTGGTGAGAAGGGGCCGAGCTGTAGTCACACTGGGAGAAGAGCTGGCTTCTCCCAGCGGTATCTGGCATGGGCCAGCCTAATGAGGTTCCAATTCCAAAACTTGATCACCTTTTTTTTCTTGCTTCTTCCTTTCCCTTTCCCTTCCCTTTCCTTCTCTTTTGTTTCCTTTCCTCTTCTTGCCTTTTCTTTCTTTTCTCTTTCCCTTTCTTCCACCCAGCATGGGGCTCAAACTCATGACCCCCAAGATGAAGAGTCGTACACTCCACCAGGCACTCCTTTTTAACTTGCCTCCTTCTGAGCTGTGTTGCCCTAATCCTCATTCACATAGTGAGCAGCAGGCTGAGTAATTGTGGCTGGAGATCCTAAGAAGCCATGAATGGAAACTGGGGGCGGGGGGGGGGCCGTCCTGTCCCATCACACGATGTGCTGTCCTAAATCCCCCATCTCTCCTGGCTTCCCAGCGCCCATCTCTGCCTGTGCTGCTTCTTAAAACCCTTTTTGACCTAGAAGCTGCTCCACGAACCTTTCCTTTTAAGGAGTCTTGCGTATGGTCTGCCTGTATCATTTCTAAATGAAGAAATGACAAACATTTTTAAGTAGTAAATGTCAGACAGTTGTGGAGGGTACATACTACAGAACTCGAGGAGGGAGAAAATGGTGTTAATTGGAATAGATGGAGTAGATGGCCCAGGTGTCACCATGAAGACAGGAGCTCAGCTGGGCCCAAAATGACCAGAAGCAAGGGGTATGACAGTGTTAGGGAAGCCTTGGGACAAAGGTCAAGGTTGTTCAAGACTCTAATTACTAAGTAACTGGAAGTTTGGGGCATGGGCAAAAAGAAAATTATCTGTCTGTACCCCTTTCCCTTCCCATGGCCACCTGGGAAAATAGAAGAGGCTACATGGAGGGAGCAGAATCTGGAAGTCAGGACGCCAGACTCGGACCTCAGCCTGGTCACTCAGCAGCTGAGTGATCTGCTGGCTTCACTTTCCCCATTGGCCCAGACTCCCAGACTCTGCCTCCAGTCTGCATTTGACTCCTTCCTTCAGATACGTTACCTGGCGCAGGTCACACGCACGGGCTCTTCATTCGATCACTGATGCCCCCCCAGAGTCCCCGCCCCGGCCCTAGTTAAGATACTCTGACTGTTGTGTTCTGCTGAGCAGTCCCCATGTCTAGTGCGTTTCTGCTTCTTATAGCATGTGAACACTTTCCCCATTATTGGGACCAGGAGGTGTCACAGTGTGCTTTGTAGTATTTAATAAACCAGAGATTCTTCCTTTATTTGGGGAACTAGCTATTCCAAACAAGTAATATTTTCGGACGAATTAATTTTAGCTAAATAAACTTCACATGTCAAAACACAGTGTAAAATTATTTTGATAAAAATCCCCAAAATTCTTAGTATAATTTACCTCTTTCTTGATGACACCAGATTATAAAATTATAAACACCCACTGTTAGTCTTTGCTGTCCTACAGTGGTGTCCTCAGAAGCTGCTGGAACTGGGAGCCGTCCCTTCTGCCACAGGGCCCCAGGCCGTGACTCCTCTTCTGCTTCTCTTCTCTTTTTTTGAGAACTTTCGCTAGTGATGCTGTGCATTTCCTGTCGGGGCCATTCTTTTCCCTTCTTCCTGTCTGTTTCTGATCTGCTGTGGGCTCGCAACAATAACCCAGTAGGTTAAGCAGGCAGTAAGAAGAGCCCCAAAACTCAGCTTCACAACATCTATTTTAGCTACTTCTGGTTCTCCGCAGCGCTCTTGAGCGGTGAGGTTCCTGGAGAGGTGGGTCATCACTGAGCTCGGTGTCCTCTGATAACATTTGGTCGAGGCATTGTTTTGGCATTACACCTTGTCATAGACCATTGCCAGAGCATACCACTCTTTTATTTCCCCAGTGTGATCGTTCTTACCCTATTCTAAATTTTCTTTTAGGTACGCAATAACTGTTTGGTATTTTGATGCAGATGAGAGAGCGCGAGCTAAAGTAAAATATCTAACAGGTAAACGTTATTTGGGGCCAGGGTCAACCGTAAGGCGGGCAGCCCACAGTCCCGCGCTGCTGTCCCTGAGCGCACGGTCTTTATTAACTCCATGAAGGCTTGCCCCTTGTTTTTGTCAGATTCCTTAGTTCCCTGATGTAAAAGGGAGACTTCTCTCAAGTCATCGTCCTTGTTCTCTTTAACCAACACTGTCCGAAGATGAGGAAAGTTTGAGGCCAGAAACCTGAAAAAATGATTCAAGTACAAGCTGAGTTTTTCTGTGATTACCCTTCCCAGTCACCGGCTGCCCAGCTCGTGGTAATGCCGTCTGACTTGTCTCACTCTCCCGTCAGAAGGAAGTCAGTAAATACCCTTTCCCTGTTAAACGTACACTCTCTAGAGAATATCCGGGTCTTCCACGTTGAATGTGGACGTGAAGAAAGTGAATACAAAGGAGACGAATTGAAATGCCGAAATCAGTAAGGCAGCCAAGCACGTCGAGGCCATCCCTGCCAGCCGGTGGTGTCCGTAGATCAACACGCTCGAACCGAATTTGAGGATCCTTCAGGATGCCAGTCCCACCCCCCAACCCCCACCACCAACTGTCTCCTGAGAGCAGGGGGTCTTAGTTTTCCATCAGATGGACCACTTCCCTCTTTCCTTTAACCCTATCTTATATCTCCAAAAGTCCTCCATCCTCACATTACTGATGTGCTGTATTTTCATGAGCCATTGGTAATCCCACATCATCCTTTTGTAAAATTATAAAATTGGATGTGCATTGCTTTTTCTATGTATTTTTAAAGTTATTATTTGTGGCAGAACCCTAGTGGTGTGCTTTCAGTGACGCCGAACACACTGCTATTTTATAGCAATTCAAATTGCTTTTTAAGTAAAAAGGAGATAAAATTATTATCTCTGTAGAGAATGGCTTTCCCCTGTGAGGGTTTACCAGTTCTGAGTAACTCGTTCATTGCAGCAGTGCTGCAGGGTAGCAAGTCTGACAGTTTTCAGATGATGTATGTTTGCAAAGCTGTGGCGGTGCGCACTGGTAGGAGCTCAGTGGGAAGCAGTAACAGAATAACAAAAGCTCTCTGGTGCTGAGTGAATGAATGAATGAATGACTTTTTTTTTTTTTTTTAACCTCACAGGTGAAAAAGGTGTGAGGGTTGAACTCAATAAGCCTTCTGATTCCATCAGTAAAGACGTCTTATAGAGCCTTCAATCCAGCAATACCCCACTCCACCTACAAGAATTGTTGACGCTCTTTGTTAACTTGTGAATATGAATAAATGGGATAAAGAAAAATAGACAACCAGTTGGCATTTTAATAAGGAAACAGAAACAACTTGGTCGTGTTGCCTCAGAAAGAAGATTGTGACTGTGACTTTGTACTGCATGACTTTCCAAACCTGTGATCTCATGGGAAGGATACAAGCTACCGGCTGAAAATGGGGGTGACACCTGGATGTGAAATAAGTGCCCTAGGTAGAAGTTTTTCATTCTTATATTTTGCCAGATCTGTCATCTAGATGAGTTCATTTCATCTCTCCCTTTTTTATATAGTCAAGTTTGAATTTGAAGTAATTTTTGTATGATCAGGTACAATACATCAAAACTGAATTGAGAAAAAAGTACAGTATTACTCCCCCAAATAGCATCGATCTATTTTTGTAAACTTCTTCGTACTATTAAATTTTGCCCTAAAAAAGACCTCTTATCATGATTGTTGCCAGTGACTGATGATTCCTTTCCTTTCCTTTTTACTTACCGTAAGAAAAGGAGCACTTTAATCGCCAACTAAAAACTCAGATTGTTTTGTAGTCCTGTCTTTTACACTAATTTGAGCTCTTTAAAGATTGCTGCTGTTGTGTTTTTGACATTGTTCGTAACGAAACGTTAACAGTAAAACCATCACTGTTTACTACCAATAACTTTCAGTTCATGTTTTATACGGAAAAATACCCAGGTTTTATTCTTTTAAGTTAGTATTTTTAAAAGACTAAAGTGACTGGCACTAAATGAACTTGAGTTTGTCCTCAGCATCAAGTTCCCAAGACAAAGGGCTCTCTCATGCTTTCAGGTCTATCCTATAGACGTAATAGGTGACGTCCCCTTCCTAAGACTTTTCCTTTTGGTTCCTGTCAAGTTAATCGGACTTCCAATTTTGCTGTTAACGTTTCCTTCCCACTCCTGCGACGCACGTGATCTGCGGTGGAGAACCTGGCTTCTGTTGGCTAGCATCAGGGGGAGACGGAGCGCCAGGGCTGGGCGGTGTTAGCAGAGAGCGGATGTTAGCGAATCCTCCGCCCCGAGCCAGGGCAGGCCTTCCCCAGGCGTGACATGATGCTCGCCTCTTTGTCAGTAGCTGGATGTTTAGCTTAAAAATACAAAAGAAGTAGAAAACCAGGTAATTTTCTTATTTTGTTTTGTGACTTTTCTTTACTTTTCAGAAAAAAAAGGGACTATTACAGTAACACACGAGGCCTCAGACTTCTGGTTTTTGGTGGATGAACTGGGATGGACATCCAAGACTTCGTTTTCCTCAGCCAGTCTTTAGCAGAGGCCAAAGGGTGGATCCATATTTAACATGAATCATGGGTCAGACCTTGCCCACTTCAGTTTTCTACATCTACCCTTGATCTTTGCCAAAATGTGTGCACAGAAATACTTCTGTATATTTCAACTCATGACAGTTTTAGCATCTGTATAGTTTGTATTCAATTAGAGACCTTTTCTATGGAAAGCTCAGTAATTTTTATTAAAAGATTGCTATTGTTCATGTAAAACATGAAAAAAAGTTGTTTAGTGAAACTGACAGTATAGACTTAGGGTGGGATGAAAGGTTTCAGTATTGTGAACTCACTTAGGAACGTGTGGGAGAAAATTAGCGTTTATTGTTGTTTTTCCTCGCCCTTGTTCGGTTTTGTTCCCCTTCCTCTCTGTGTTCCAGATAATGCCATGTGACATCTCTGTAGTAAGTGCCTCTGCCAGCCGGACCTGGGGGTACAGGTTGTCTCTGCCATCTGGTCTGCGGCGCGCTGCGCTAGGCCGCCACTCTGAAGCGCTGTCGTTCTTAGGTCTAGTAGAGATTGTGTTCTGTTGAGGAGGTTCGTGTGGTCGTCGGGGGGGTCCTGCAACAGCCTTGCCATCTGGGAGCCCCAGGGTCATTCGCGTGTGTATCTCTGCAGTTGTGCAAAGTGTCAGATTCTACTCTCTGTGCGTGTGCTTTCCAGACAGGTCTTAAAATCGGTATTTTTCAGAAAATTGTATCTAATTTCTTGGAGATCATTGTGAAAGGATCAAGAAATCCAGTATAGCCATTTCTTTAGTATCCACTTAAAATCTGTTCATTTCATGTTAGTGGGACCGTTAACTTGTTACCAAGCAGGACTCTATTTAAAACTATTTGTGGCCTCTGTGTGTTTAATCCTGGTTAAAGATGAAGCTTCTAATGCTGTTTTTCAACACATTAACCAGCTGTAAAACACAGACCTTTATCAACAGCAGGCAAGGAATTTCAGGATTCATACACAGATAGATGGTGAAGTCATGTAATTTGAAAAGTGGTGTTTCGTTATGAAGGAGCTCTCAAGTTGCTTGTAAAGCTAATCTAATTAAAAAGATGTATAAATGATCTTGAAAAACTATGGTGGTTATTTCCAGCTGTCTTTTTTTTTTTTTTTTAATCCTTCCTCATACACTGACTTTCTTAATGGGCCCTTCCATCAGATAAGGTCCTTTTCTGTCGCACATCTCTGGCATAGTCCAGAACGTTTGGTATTGCTCTTTATAAATGATAATAAAGGAAAGAGAGAGAACAGTAAACATAGGAGTCTTAACAATTCTAGAAACATCCTGGGGGGTAATTGGCCTGTCCACGGGATCCATGAGCTCTTTGTTTGAATTCTCAACATTTGGATTCTTGCCCTTTGAATAGGATTTTTAAAAATTACTCCAACACCAGTTCTGTCGGATACATCTGTCACCCCTCTGCAGCAAACAGGAAGGGCCGTTAGGCATAGATCTGCAATTGTCATAGGTGTCCTGTGTGTGTATGCATGGAAGTTTAATTCATGTAATCGTGGTCAGAGCCTACAATGTAAGAGCTCTTACAATGTGAGATCAGTGTCCTTGTTCATTGATCTCCTAGCTAAGGGACGTTTGGTGTGGTGGTTTTGTTGTGTTCTAGCCTATCGTGGGGCATGTGGGAAAAGGTACTGAAATATAGTGGGCTGGATTAAAGGTGAGGGCAGATGAGTCAGAGATGAAGACTAATTTAATGAGGTAGTGTTGTAAAGAGAGTACAGGACTGACAAATCTGTTTAGCTTTGGTCCAGGCACTTAATTAGTTGACTATTGGAGCCAGACCTAAATGAAGTATGGATTACTTCTAAGGTGCGCGTGGCCCAAGCATGAGGGCTCTGTGGTGGCCAGAGGCCACCATGGTAAATATGTATACCGTATGTTTAACCATGTCCTTGTGTGTAGGTGGTTTTTAATTCACTTACACTCACGAGGAAATGCCCAGACTCCACTGCTTCAGGATCAGTCTTTGGACATCCAAGGTCAGGAATCCATTCCCTCCTATGCTGCTGTTGATTTTAATGCAGATTCTTTTCCTCATCGCCAGCGAGTAAATTTCACCTGAAATTTGGCAAGCGCCCAAGGATGAACCACTGGACAAATGACCCATATGAAGGGCCGGGCCTCGGGAGCTGGAAGGAGTTTTGTGAGGAGAAAACACTTCAAGACAAACCACTTCAAAAGACCAGCAGAGCCTTCCCAGCTGCCGGCAGCCAAAGCTCCTTTTAGCAAATGGATGATTTTTCGACTCTGAAATAAGGGGTCAGGGGTCATAAAGATCATTAGGGCATTTTTGGATCAGGTCATCTTTTTACTGAGATAGGACATTTTCTGCCAAAATTAATGACTATTATGAGTTCTGTGAAATCGCTCCATAGTTTTTCCTCAGAACCTACGGAGTAGGCGAACGTCATCTCCGTTGACAGTTAGAGCAGCTGAGAGCAGTGACTCGTTCAGGACTGCGTAGCCAGGAAGTGGAAGAGAGCCAGGACTTGAGCGTGGACGTCCTTTTCTTGTTTAATTTTTTTAAAAGTCAAAGTTCTACTGTATATGTAGCTAAGTCAGCTTGTTCTAGAAGGGTTTTTAAGGAAATGAGCCCCTCATGTGCTTCCCCTGAGGACAAATTTAAGTGATTCTTTGGATGTAATTAGTTGCCTGATTTGTTCTTAGTGACATAATCATGTTGCCACATGTTGGATTTCCAGGGTGAGGGCTTATATGCTAACCGGTTCGCCACTCGAAAGATACGACTGTAAGTCCCTATCCAGCCCCCAGGTCAGCCGCCCGCCGACGCACGGACAGCACACTTCATATCCCCTGCCTTCCTCATATAATTCTGCTGTAACTTAGATCTGGTTGATCGTTCAGACTGTTGTTGACACTCAGAGCTGGGACGCAGAGTAAACCATGGTGACTTTTCATCCACGATTTGCTTGTATCCTCCTGCCTGATTTTCCTGCTTTTCCTGCGGCTTCTCGCCTGCGGTTGTCTGGAGCCGTTGTCCCCTCTGCCTGCTACACAGCCGTCTTCCTGAGGTCTCCTTTCCCCATTGTTCTGGAGACCCCCTCCACCACTCTGCTGGGTCTCTGGTTTCCTGGATCCCTTATCTTCCCCTTTCTTGGTCGACTTCCTCAGTCCGGGAGGGGGAGCGTGTCCTTCACATGTCTTCCTGAGAAAGAGTAGGTGGGTGGTAAATTTCTCAAGACCCGTGTCTTTGTTTTACCCTCAGACTTCATTGGTAACTTGCCCAAGCTTCCCACTCTTGTCCGGAAAGCATTTTCCTTCAGCATTTGGGAGGGCATCGCCTCACTGGTTCTAGGTTCCAGCATGGATGCGAAGAACTCTTAACGCCATTCCTATGTGCCTGACTCTTCAGAAGGAGGCCGCTTTCCCTCTGTGGAAGCTCGTGGAATCGCTCTTTGTCCCTAGAGCCCTGGGGTTAGTATAGAAGAACCAGATCCACTTAAGAGATACAGTATCTGTGGGGCACCTGGGTGGCTCAGTGGGTTAAAGCCTCTGCTTTCGGCTCAGGTCATGATCCCCAGCATCCTGGGATCGAGCCCCACATCCGGCTCTCTGCTCGGCGTGGAGCCTGCTTCCCTTCCTCCCTCTCTGTCTGCCTCTGTCTACTTGTGATCTCTCTCTCTGTCAAATAAATAAATAAAATATTTTTTTAAAAAAAGATACAGTATCTAACCTTGCTTTGCGTCCATTTTAATGTTTCTGTTTCACAGAGGTTTTGGCTCACAGGTCTGGTCATTTTTGCTGGGTATTCGTGTCTAAGGGAAGGTACTTGAGCTTCTGGTTTTCCAAGAAATATTGGCAGCGGCCTAAATCGGAATCTCTTACATAGTCTTCCCAACACATACAGACAAGGAGAACCGAGCAGGTCACCTAGAGCACATGCCTACACCACAACCGGGAGTGACACACAGAAGTTCAGCGTGCAGGGGAGCAGAGAAGTCCACCTCCGAGGCCAGCGTTAGGCCCCATGTGAAGGCAGAGTCAGGTGGAAACTGTACAATGGAAGGGACTAGGGCAGTAGAAGCCTAGAGGTGGCAGCACACAGCGGGTCAGAGGGAAGCAGGGGCCTCACCTCGAGTGATGCAAATACAGACAGTCCCCAACTGATGGTGGCTGACTCAAGGATTTTTCGACTTTTGTGCAGAAGCAATGGGCCATTCAGTAGCAACTATACCTGGAGTTTTGAGTTCGGGTCTTTTGGTCTTTTTTGGTCCCGGGCCAGTGGTTTGTGGTACAGTCACTCGTGATGCTAGGTGACAGTAGTGCCTTCCAACTCCGAGGCAGCCACACCATCACAAGGGTCAACAACCGACACCTTTCCTGCCTCCTGTAGCCCTATGGCCATTCTGCTTGTCACTTCCGGCACAGTGTTCAGTCGCTTACAGGAGCTACGCAGCGCGTCATTACTAAACAGGCCGTGTGGTAGGTGACTTTGCCTCCCTGTAGGCTGACCTAAGTGCTCTTAGCATGTTCAGAGTCCGTGGGGCTGAGCTGTGATGCTCGGTAGGTTAGTGTACTAAGTAAGGGCATCTTCAGCTTACAACGGATTCATTCCGTTGTAAGCGGAGGAAGATCTGTGTTGATGAATCTGAGCCCGGTTCACCAGAGCACTAGCCTCTGGGTCATCAAGAGGAAGACGTTTGGACAAGTACTGTTCCTGGGAGGAGGCGTCGATGTCTCCTGGAGGCCTGATGGTCAAATGCAAGAAGGAAGCAAGGGTCTCGTGGGGGGTGGGGGTGGGGGAGAGTCTCACAGAATCCGAAGAGAACAACCCTTCCAGCTCAAAAATACAAGTGCTCTCTCTGGGCAACGCTGCACTTCGCTGAACCAACAGAGCGCCTGTGACTCCATCCGGTCCACCACACAGACCCCTCCTCTCTGCCTGGGTAGAACCAGCTAGCTCTGCCATTCAGGAAGAGAACGCCTTCCAAAACGAGCACAACAATGAAGACGGCATCTCTCAACACTGCCATTAGAAGAAAACAAAATGAGAGTCATTGACAGCTGATGACAAGTCTCTCCTCTGCAAGAAGGCCGAAGAAAACCGCAGGGAGAGCGAGCCGGAGTCAGACATCTTAAGCTGGACTGTTCAGAAATTCAACTTAACACTGGAACTTAAAGATGCAAAATGTCAGGGGCGCCTGGGTGGCTCAGTCGGTCGAGGGTGTGCCTTCAGCCCACGTATTGATCCCAGGGTCCTGGGATCGAGCCCCCTGTCAAAGCTCCCTGCTCTGCGGGGAGTCTCCTCCCTCTGCTGCCACCCCTCCCCCTGCGCTCGCTAATAAAATCTTCAAAGAATTTTTCAAAATGTCAGAACAAAAAACAAGAAAACCTGCAACAACCTATAAAAAATTGAAAAAGGCAAAATTATCTGAAGATTATAGGGTGGCAAGAATATATTTCAGCTGAAAATACAGAGATGGGCACTGGAAAAAAGAAAAGCACCCGAGAGTACATAACAAAAGTTACAAGAGAGTAGAGTGGGCGCACACGAGTGCGTGTGCAGTGAGGGCAGCTCGCACAGGGACCTGGTACACAGCCGCGAGCACGGACAGTCGGCTGACACAGCATGGAGGGCTCCCAGACGTGCTAAGAAGATCGCCTTGTGGAGCCTGTAGGTGTGGCTACTGCCTATATGGTGGTAAGAATGGAACTGAGCAGGTGTGTGTGTGTGGGGGGGTCCCTCTTCATAAATGCGGTGGCTCAGTGGGTTAAGGTCTGCCTTGGGCTCAGGTCCTGGGATGGAGCCTTGTGCCAGGCTCCCTGTGCAGTGAGGGTCAGCTTCTCTCTTTCTCTCTCTCTCTGCCCCCTCTAACCCTCCCCTGGCTCCTGGTCTCTAAGTAAAATCTTTTAAAGATAAAAATAAATGCATTTCTGAGAACCATTTTGTACCTGTGTGTATGTGTAGGTAAACACACGTTCATCTCTTGAACTGCCTTTTTTTTTTTTTTTTTTTTTTTTTTTAAGATCTTATTCTCATGTAACATCTCCAGCCAGCATGAGGCTTGAACTCACAACCCTGAGATCGAGAGTCGCGTGTTCTACTGACTCAGCCAGCCAGGTGCCCCTCTACTGAGCTACTTTAAATGTACACAGATACATAAAGGAATCATGTGAGGAATCTTCTGTGAAAACAAAAAACCAAATGCCTTCCCTGTTTCTTTCATACAGGCGCCGATTTTCCTATATTTAGTTTGCAAGGAACACTTAGCCCTGGAATGATCTGGGTCTTAAAAGAGTGTTCTAGCTGGCAATACACAGCCTTGGACTCTTCAGAGGTATGGAGAAGAGTCGGTGTTCGTGGGAGTATCATCAAGAAAGCACACAAACGGAACTTGACAATGCCCAGCCGTTTCAGCCACTCCACACCCAACAATCTGAGGCTCCTCTATGTTCTGTTCAATTCCGCTGTCAGGGCGGAGAACAGTATTGGTGTCCAGGGAAGCCCTCAGACTGCTGTAGGCGACACGGAGGAAAGTGCTCTGTCTCAGGCTGTAATTTCAGAAATAGTAGGAAAGCATAGGTCTTGCCTTGTCTAGAAGGCTTCCTGTTATGAACCACCCCGTTCTGCCGTATGTGTGGGTGACTGCCTACTTGCAGAGTGCGAGTGACAGGTGGAATGAAAGCAAGGCTAGGAGGTTAGGGTGCCCTGTACATCGCTCCTTGTTTGTTGGAACCAGCACACATTCTTGGCCTGCTGGGTCTCTTCTCACAGGACTTGGCGATCATACCTATCCTTTCCTTGCTAGGAATCAGAACTGGCAATTATTGTTCCAGTTGTTGGTAAGTTTCTTGTCCATTTGGTTTGGCCTCCACTTGGGGATTTTTTGAGAAATTGAACTTCCCAAGAGCGCCCCCTGGTGCTCAGTGAACGGGGGTAAATCTTTCAGCAGGGTTGGCTCCGGTACACAAGGCAGCCAACAGCCGCTTGTTTCTGGATTACAGCACACAACATTGTGAACTTTAATAATCATCTGGCTGCAGAGTCCCCCAAAAAGAACAGTCTTTTCATTTCAAAAGATATAATGATGATGAAGTATGTATCCTGTAACCATCTGGCGGAATATTAGCCAAAAGAAGCAAGCACTAACCTCCACGTGGCGTCCTTTTTTTTTTTAACTCTCTAGGCAATTTAATCTGTAATAGTAAATGTCATATCAGAGTTTCACTTCAGTGGTGGATATGCTGCTAGTCAACAACTAAAACAAACTGCTAAAAAAGCAAGACAACGGAGAACAAGAAGCCAGCGGCCCTCAGTGAGAACAAACAAACCACGCAGAGCTCAGCGTTGTTCCTAGCAGCCCTGGGAGAGGAGGTCGTGTGTGCCCGGGTGCGGGATCCCAGGGAGGCATCAAGTTTGCAGGAAGATACACAGTTGCCCTTTCACTTTGACAGTGAAATTTCCTGAAAAATCCTGTAAACTTTACGGGGTGCCTGGATGGTGTAGTCGGTTGAACTTCTGATTTTTTTTTTTTTTTTAAGATTTTATCTATTTGAGAGAGACACAGAGCACAAGTGGAAGAGGGGGGAAGCGGGAGAAGCAGGCTCCCTGCTGAGCAGGGAGCCCAATGTGGGACTTGATCCCAGGACCCGAGGATCATGACCTGAGCTGAAGGCAGATGCTTAATGACTGAGCCACCCAGGTGCCCTGAACCTCTGATTCTTGGTTTCAGCTCAGCTCTTAATCTCAAGGTCATGCTCTGTGTTAGACTCCGCGCTCAGCACAGTCAGCTTGAGAGTCTTTCTCCCTCTGCCCACCCCGCTCATGCTCTCTCTCTCTCAAATCAATCGGTCTTAAAAAATATACATCCTGTATAGCCCTGGGTGTTAATACACAACTAATGAATTGTCGAACACTACATCAAAGACTAGTGATGTTCTACATGTTAGCTAACTGAGCACAGTAATAAATAGAAATCCTGTAAACTTAAAAGAAAAAAATCCTGTAAACTTTGAAGAAAACAAGCTCAGTGCTTTAGGACAATGGGACAGTAGGAGTTTTTTGTTATACTTTCCACTTTAGATACATATTTATGGTCTACAAAGCAAGACAGAGAACTTTCCAAATTTAAAATTAGCCCTGACTTGAATTCTTATACAGTCTACCACCCTTCTCCCCAACCCCATCTCTCCAGAATGCATGCTGATAGCATTTCAAGGTTGACCCAGGATTACCAGCTGTTACTAGTGCAGGACATGTACTTTAAAGGGTAAAAAAAACTAAACCAACAGAACACTATTTCTTTTATAATAATGACTCAGAGTTGAGGTTAACAATTCTTTTGGTGCAAGTTTTCTCAAAAGCTTTAACACAAATTGAAGTGAAGCCTATTTAATTCCAAATTTAAAATTAACTTCCCTTTGCTTGCCACCTAACATGTCATCATCCCTTAAAATTGACCAACTCGCGGGGCACCTGGGTGGTTCAGTTGGTTAATCGACTGACTTGATTTCTGGCTCAAGTCATGATTCTGGGGTCCTGGGATCAGGCTCTGCTCAGCGGGAAGCCTGCTTCTCCTTCTGCCTCTTCCTGCTTATGGTCTGCAAATAAATAAATAAAAATCTTAAAAAAAAAAAAGATTCTCTCCCTCTCTGACCCCCCCCCCAAAAAAAAAAAAAACCTGACAGACTCTTGATTTTACCACCTAGCTCTTCCTCAGCCCATCCTCTCTCTGGCCCTGCCACTGCCCTTCTTCCTCCCATGTATGTTGCCCCCGAGAAGCCATAAAAACACTTTTCAAATGTTCTTGAACAGCTTACAAACCTTTACAACCCCTCTCCCTGCCCCCTTCCCCAAGCACCATACCCACCGAATCAACAAATATGTGTTATCGGGAACCACACAAACCAAACAAAGTGGACATGACCCCACCCTCTAAATTCCACATGGCTGGGTCTGTCTGCAGTCCTTCTGCCATTTTACCCCTCACATCGGTCTGCTCATGTGGAACGGCTGTTCCCCCAGTAGAACGTGCTAGTCTAACTCCAATGCCTTTCTCGTGCTCCTTCACTCTGCAAGGCCCCTTCCATCCTTCCTTACCAGGCTACCCTGACTCACCCTAGATCCAGCTCGGGAGCTGTCTCCTCCAGGAAGCTGCCCTGACGACCTGGCTGTGCTGATGGTCCTGCAATCCCAGCAGCTCCCAGCAAAAACCACTCAAGAGCCCTTTCTGTGTTCAGATTAATCTGCTCTCATCATACTACCTAACTAGGCCGTTTTAGAAAGCTTGAGGACATGGACTATCTTGTTTACTTCTTTGCCCCAGAACCTCATAGAGACTCAAAAACTGTTTACCTGCACGTAATTTCCTAAACTGAATTAAGAAAAAATGATCCTGTATGAAAGTACATAATTGCATATATCCAACATAATACACATGTTTTAAATAATTTATCTATAAATATTTATTAAATACTATTTTTCAACTTCATACTTAAAAAATACCAAACTTGTAAACACTCAACTAGATGAGCTAAAACAAAAAGGCCCTGATAGTAGCGTCAAGACAGTGGGACAGCCGGCGCTCTCCCGCATTGCGGGCAGTATTGACTCAAGCCAAACTCGCGTACGCCCTGTGCCCCCGCACGTCCAACCCTGGGTGTACACCCAGCAGACGGGAGCAAGAATGTTCTTAGCAGCATTACAGATCGTAGCCAGCTCCAGACGGGGAGTAGTTAAGAGAATGGTGGGACAGACTCTGGCATATTCAGACACTACAGAGCAGTCAGTGAAACAGAAGGAACTTCCGCACGTGGCAAAGAGGGTGGTGCTTCGTGAAGTTCAAAAACGAGCTCCAGCAACACGCGGCGACAGGAGATGTAAACGGTGGTTCTGTCCGGAGGCTGTGGCTGGGAACGGGGAAGAGGCGCCCACGTGGCCGCCTTCTGCGGGACCCGCAGTGTTTCCTCCCTGACCTGGGCAGCGGTCGCCCAGGAGAGCGCGATGTGCAAGTTCACACTTAGGAGCTGGCCCCTCAGGTGTGTGAGGGTCACGCTGCAACAAAGTTCAGAAAAAAGAAAACCTGTGAACGAAACTCGGGAAAATGCCAACATGCCAGAGGCAAAGCCTCCAGAAAGAAAACTGATAAAAGTATCTTTGTCTCTTTGCTGTAAAACATGGAAAAGAATGTTTTTAAAAAGAACTGTATACTTTTTAAAGTGCACAAACGGTATTCCTTTTTATTTTAATGGTTACAACTTTGGTTTAAGGTTCATAATTCTGTTTCCAGATAATGTTCCTCTGTTAACACCAACAAGGCAACTCTGTGATGTTACTTAGGCGGTTACCCACTCATTTGGTTACATTTTGAGAAAACCGCTCAACTCTGGCCTACAGGACTGCAGGAGTCATAGTCTAGAATTTTTATTTCGCTATATTCCTTCTGTACTTTAACCTAAAACCTGCTGCCACCTTTTAGTGATGACAAGAATAAAATTCTTTAAAATACAGAAAATGTATTTCCTGCTAAGGTTAAAAAAAGAAACCAAAAAACCCCAAAACTCTGAGTGCCCTAAAACAACTGATATACTTTGTCCTCTAGATTGTATTTTTGGTCAATGTGTCTCATGTTCTGAATACTGAACTACAGTTCTTGGACTGAGTTTTAATACTAATAGAAAAATACTCAGTTTAACCGAATACCTAACAGGATCCTTCAGTGAGTATTTTGAGGAAGTATATAAATAAAAAGATTAACAGATCCAAATACCTTTAAGAGCAAGAAAGAACAAAAGCTTCTAAAAATTATGCATGTGTACAAGCAGAACAAACTCGACCACAGGATATGCGAGGCAAGAGTGAAAAATACAGCACCTTCCGACAGAATATTTTCCATTACAATCTCATACATGTGCATGGGAAACAGAACTAGCTCATAACCCACGGATCTCAACGCTCCCCAGAGATTCCTGAGCAACTGACGCTATATTTGCGGGGTAACACAGGTGGGTGTGTGGCACCCATTGGTTCTTCAAAGCTCTTCAACTCTTGACTTTGATGCTATCACCTTCAAGGCACCAATCCAAGTGCTCATTAATCTGAGACTCCAAAACTTCATTCTGACAAACGGGACAATCAACCATCCTGAGGCAGCTGGCCGGGCTGCTGGGACTCGGAGTTGCAGCTGTAGGATGGGAACGCCACTCTGGATCATTTCCACTGCTTTGTACTTGCTCTTTCTTGATAAAAAACTTGTCAAAAACAGTCTTGTCTTCTAGCCTGGGTCGTTTACTTGGGAATTTCTCTTCGGACCCACTCACGTCCAGGGACGCAGTCACAGATGTCGATTCCGGGGCTTTTAAAGAATTCCTCAGGGGTATCTTCGACGAGGTGCCCCTTCTCTGAGAACCAGAAGAGACCGAGTTTTTAGGGATGTCCCCGACTGTCAGGCTTTTCGTGGGAGAGCCGCTCACACTTCGGAAGGCCTTCTGGCCGGCAACTGAGACCGTAGGAAAGTAGTTGCTTAAGACATTTTGGTGACTGGTAGTCAGAACAGGGGATACAAGAGTTTTTTTATTCGAACCACTATGTTCAAATTTCACCTCAATTTTAGTGTTAGGTCTGAGGGCTTTTGCTGAATGGTCTTGACCTAAAAGATCTTGGGTTTTATTAATTGTATATGGAGTGACAAACTTCCCAGATGAAGGCGAGTTGCTCCTTTCTCCCAGAACATATCCTTTCCCACTGAAAGGGATTACCAGTTGGGTCTCACCTCTGTTGGGCTTATCTGCAAAAGAAGCAAAGGTTTTTCCTGACTCGAAATCAATACAGTAACCAATGTTAAGCTGATGGATGTTCTGCAGAGGTCAGGGAGCTTCTGGGATGGAGAAGACACAAAGGATAAAAAACATCTTCTTCTATTCAGAAGAATAGAGTTCCAGCAGCCAAACACTACCAGCAAAGGAACTTTTACCTTGAAAATCCCCTAGCATTCTAGAAGTTTAGTTCCAGAGGGAAAAGTACACTCCCACATTCTCACCTTTCCTCGTACTCCCACAGAATGAGGATATACAATCTCTCCACGTAGTCTTCCCTAGCTCCTCTCAACATTTTGGATTCAGGAACAGTAGTTTATTGTGTTTCTGGATCCAACCAACAACTTCTCAAGGGAAGAAGCCTTAACTTTAGTGACCTGGGTCCCCTGTCAAAACTCAGTTACTCTGAACTTCATAGGAAAGAGATAAATCTGGAAGATGAAGTACCGGCACATACATGTCATATCCTTTTCCCATCTTTCTCCCAATGAAAATACATATATCACCAGCAGAAGTCTCTCGGCTACAGTCCAGCTGATAGGAAGGGGTGGAGTTAGGACTAATTCCGGGCATTGTTATTTGAATTGTTGTTTTTATTTTGACAATCATTTTGCCTTCTGTTTCCCAATGACTCATCGAGTCAAGATAGGGAAAGGGACTTTACCCTCTAGTATTATCCGTGGAAACTATTGCTACTTTAATTCACATCTACATAGAGCAAAGCACATTTTTCTACTGTCGCTTCATAAATGGGAACTGTTTTTCCTAAGTCCACACTTAAAAATATCTACACGAGAAAGCTCATCCTAGCCCCCAGCCTGTAGAGGCCACCACTGGCTTTACCCAGTTAGCCGAGGTCCCAGCAAAGGGGGAAGACCAGACAGCAAGGTACCTTTATTTTCTGCGGGTGTTGGCGGCTGCCCTAGTTTTGTCTTTCCTTTGCCCTTCCTGGAGTAATTCTCTGGTTCCTTGATTTTGATGTAAGTGCCACCGCACGTCTTCTGGTGCTCGGCCCACCAGTAGTCGTGAGCGGAGGGTGCCCGGTTGGTGGCACGTTTGACGTAGCCGTAGTAGGGCTTCCTGTGCTGGCATGGGCCATTGCAACGCCACCAGTGTCGCCGGTACTCGTCCACCTCGTCGTGGAAAGTGTGGTACACCTAGGCGAGAGAGCGTGTTCAGTGTTAACGAGGCACGTTAACAAGTTTAAGAAAATAGATAAGCAGCCTTTATTGTCGAAAGGTCCCCGTTTTTGTGAGCTTTCTGCAGTGACACTTTGGGGAAAACAACGACTACACTGAGCTTCTATGCAAAAGTTCATTTTAATGGACTAGCAGCAGCTAATCCCTCATGAACTGTCTAAAGAGAGAAAAATCTGAGATTAGAAAAAAAAATTTTTTAATGCACAAAAACCCCTATCAATGCTAAAAGCTTTAGAAACCAAGTTTCAAAATTATCAAAATTTAGGGTAAAGACACAATTTTATATAAGCCATAACATGTAAGAATTGTTCCTACTATAAATAAAATCTTAAAAAAAAAAAGGGACGCCTGGGTGGCTCAGTTGGTTAAGCAGCTGCCTTCGGCTCAGGTCATGATCCCAGCGTCCTGGAATCGAGTCCCACATTGGGCTCCTTGCTCGGCAGGGAGCCTGCTTCTCCCTCTGCCTCTGCCTGCCATTCTGTCTGCCTGTGCTCGCTCTCTCCCCCTCTCTCTCTCTGATAAATAAATAAAATCTTAAAAAAAAAAAAAAAAAAAAGAACTGTTCCTACTGCTGAACCGAATTTTCTCCTCGAGTAACACTGCCCAAGGGTTCATTTATACAGAATATAAACGCTCCACCCCTACCTGCACAAGCACCTTGCCAGAGGCGGCCTCCACTACGCCCACGCCACATGCGCGCAGCTGTAATGAGCCCTTACGGGGCATCATTTTTATCTGCTTAAGGCAAAGAGCGCCCCAGATTTCAACTGGTTCATCTCTGTGTCCCTCGTGGCTAACACAGGCTCTGGCACAGTCAAGGTGCTCAGTCCCATCTGCCGCCTGCCTAAACGAAAGGCTTCATTACTGATCCAAAGAATATTCTCTGTGAATGTGCTTTTCAATCCTTACATGGGATCCTTTAGTTTCACCCTCTAGAAGGAACCTTACTTACGGGAAAAGTGGTCTGAAAGGAAAGTGAGTCTGCCCCACTCGGTGGCCCTGTGGACAGCAGGGCACCACTAAAAAATTGCTAATCCTAAATAAACCTAAATAAATCCTAATTAACCATTACTACTGTACAGGATAAGCAGCATCCATGGATGAGGTTTTTTTTTAACCAAAGACATTTAACTTTCTCATGAATTCCCTGAGGAAAAGAACGTGAAGCCTTCGGTCACTCTCCAGCAAGGTTTCATCCTGGCTCTCCGTCTTAAGCAAAACCCTTGCGTGACTTGGCAAGCGCGCCCAACAGTGCGTATTACATTTGGTGCACGAGACACCGGGGGGCGGGGTTTGGGGACAAAGATGTACAGAACACCTTCCTCCCTTACACTGAGAATTCTGCACTTAATTCACTGACCAAACAGCCAGGACATTGAATCTGTTTTGCTTCCAAGTCTTGTAACTCCTAAAGCCTGGGGATGTGACTTCTTTAACGATGTCATCACTAAAAGAAAATTGTGCAACTGGATGCCCTGTGGAGTTTGTTATAACAGGATGTAACCTGTAAAAGCAAGGGGTGTCCACTCGATAAAACCGCTCCTCGATGAAAACACACAGTCGCGCAAGATAAAAGAATATATCCTCTTCCAAATGAACAGTAGGAAGTATACCAGGACTTTGCTTACAGTGAACACACTGATGAGGAAACTAAAAGCCTTTTGCACCAGCACCTCCACAATTCTTTTGCTAATCGGGACTTTATGCGACTGTCTTTCAATGCAAGCCACTTTCTTGATGTTGAAGTAACTCTATTCAATAATTAAATAAGCTCTCTAGACTATTAAAGCCAACGGCTGGAAAAAAAATATACAGAAGGTGAGCACTTTCCATTTTCCACCACACTGGCCTTTATGCCTTTCAAAGGCAGGAAATCTCTGCAGGAATGAATATCCTATTTGGTTCAATTTGATGCCGTACTCATTAGGCCCTCGTGGGGGCGCTGCACCACACAGCTTCTACGGAGGTGCAGAGACCAGGAGAGCCGCCCTGTGTTCAGAGGTGGGACAGCAGAGCAAAATATGGGAGAAGGTCCAGGAGCTGCTGAGGACACTCAAAGGACAGAGCAGTCCTGCCTGCTGCAAAGACGAGGGGCATGTGACAGCACAGAGGAAATGGCACATGGGAGGGAGAGCACGTGTGAGGGGCAGCACGGGGGCAGGAAAGTTCTCTCAGAACCAAGACAAGCTGTGGCTGTGGGAGACAAGAGACAAGGAACAGGATGGTCACCTGATCAAATGAATCCGTAATAAATAAAAACTTCTAGTATTTACCTTGTACTCAAACTGGGCTACAATGTTTGTGTGTATTTTTTTCCTTTAATCCTCAAGGACCCAAAGGTAAGTGTCCTTACGGCCCTTGTTTTTTCCTCCTATGCAGACGCCCCACTGTCCGGCATCTGTGGAGCCGGCCTCGGAACCCCAGCCTCAGACTTCTGGGTTTTCTGACCCCAGGCTCTGCTTCCTACAGGGTTAAGTCTTACAGGGTCAAGTCTTGCAGAATCAAGACTTCGGGTGATGGGAACGACACATGATACAGGAGCGATCGAAGGAGACTATCACATGGAAACGAAGCTGAGGGACAGTTGTGATGACCCAGAGGTAGGGCAGGCCTGCAGCCACTGTGTGTACAGTGTCGCCCTAGCCATGCTCAGAGGCCTTGCAGGGGCCTCGGGGACACCCAGCCCAAGACGGACTGGTCAGCTTCTCTTCGCTTGTCCTACCATTTACTGTGGAAATTCCTCAAAAATAGTATTTGTTCTGACCCAGGTGTCTATTTTTAGTTAAATCCCAAGAATTACTGAATAAATATTAAAAATCATAAACATTATACTTATTTAATATTTAATAAGCTAACTGATTAAATTAATAAATGTTATATTTATTATTTAAATCACATACCGTTATATTGGCTCCTGTCAGGCGATTGATGCGATGCATGTGTTTACAAAACTCTGGCCCGTGCCCCTCCCGGTCTTTATCATTATTAGTGACAAATAAATAGGCGTGTATCATTTCATGCAAGAGGGTCTGAAATAGAAAACAAATTAATTTGTTAGGGTGCTTTTGAAAATAATAATGCATTTTCTTACTCTACGTGGGATCTTAACTTTGCTTAGATCACAGGCTCCTTTCAAAGACTGGTAAAAGTCACAAACTGTCTTTCTAGAAAAATTACATACACATACATTCACAAAACTTTGCATATATTCACCGAAGCTCTGCAGATCCCAAGTTAAGAACTCTGTGTTCCAAGAAAGGCTTTTTAACTCTTCATTGAAACCCAAAAGGAAAGATCAATGAACTCAACTACATAAGAATCTTAAAATTCTGTGTGGGGGAGAAAACACTAAAAGACTAATTCAGAACGATGTATGTGCAATGCATCCCTCAGGCTATTCTTAAACTATAAAGAGCTATTAAAGTCAACAGAAAATGACCAATAACCCATTTTTAAGTGGGCAAAGGTCATAGATGGATTCTCAGAGAAAGAAATATAAAGTCTCTGTCAGGGGCACCTGGGTGGCTCTGAAGCCTCTGCCTTCGGCTCAGGTCATGATCCCAGGGTCCTGGGATCGAGCCCCGCATCAGGCTCTCTGCTCAGCAGGGAGCCTGCTTCCTCCTCTCTCTCTCTGTCTGCCTCTCTGCCTACTTGTGATTGCATCCCTTCCTCTCTCTCTCCCCGTGCCTCTCTGCCTACTTGTGATCTCTATCAAATAAATAAATAAATAAAATCTTAAAAAAAAAAAAAGCCTCTATCAACGCTTAAAATTTTCATGTAAAATGATCAAAAATTAGGATAAACCATAAACATGAAAAAAATGGGCAACTTCATTTATAAAACAAATACAAACTAATGCTACACCAGCAGGTCACTTCTGCTTATCTACATTAGTAGAACGCCTGGAGTTTGACACCATTAGGAAAGCTAAGGGGAAACAAACATTCCTGTCTATCTCTGGTAGAACAGCAAAATGAGCCAAAGCCCACAGAGGAGAATGTGGTAACATCTCACAAAACTACAAATGCACTTATCCTCTGACCCAGCAATCCTGAAACTAACAGGAAAGGTCACATGTACCAGGCATTTTCACTGCGGCATTGTTTATTATATTAAGACCGGAAATAAGTGCTCAGCAACAGGGGCCCGGCTGAAGGAACTACGGAAAATCCACAACATAGGATTCTATACAGACTTAAAATAGAACGCAAAGATCTCTATGAAGTCATCTGGAGAAACCTACAGGGTATGCTTTTGAATGAAAAAGGCAAAGTACAAAGAAGAACGTACACAGTCTTTTGTATGAGATGGCAAGTGATCGGGAGAGGAAATAAGAATGGACATAAATATTTGCAAACAGGGGCACCAGTTAAGCATCTGACCCCTGGTTTCAGCTCAGGTCATGACCTCAGGGTTGTGAGATCGAGCCCTGTATCTGGCTCCACACACAGCGCAGTCTGCCTGAGGTTGTCTCCCTCGCTCCCCCGCCCCCGAAGGCTCATGCTCACTCTCTCAAATAAATAAATCTTTTTAAAAAATTTGCAAAACAGAACAGCAAAACAACAAAGAAACTAATAACAAGAGTATCTTACAGTAATTGGGGAGATCAGCAAAGAGAGGGAAAGGGTAGGACAACGTTTCTAGGTATACAGCTTTCGGTAGCTTTGGGATTTTGAATCGTGAAAATTTCAGAACAAACAAACAATAAAATCTACTGCTCTAGTGAATAGCATCTGACGGAAAATCCTGTGATTGGCCCAAATTTCATCTGAATTTACATAAATCTTGTTTGAATTAAAACAACAGCCTACTGCTCATTTGCACACCAAGGATGCCAAAGTGTAGGTGCAAAATTCAGAGAAGTATTTAAGGCTGCCATTTCATAATGTATCCCAAAGAAATATGAATATATTTTTTACAAAGTGAGAGTCAGTGGGGCACATGGGTGGCTCAGTTGGTTAATCGTCTACCTTTGGCTCAGGTCATGATCTTGGGGCCCTGGGATCGAGCCCTGCATCACGGGCTCTGGGCAGCAGGGAGTCAGCTTCTCCCTCTCCCTCACCCTTTGTGCCCTCCTTCTCTCTGTCTCTCTAAAATAAATAAATAAAATCTTTAAAATATATATATGCTTTTTCTAAAAAGTGAAAGTCATGAAGGTCTTCAAGAGCAAACCTTGTTCGTAATGTTTTCACAAAGAATTTCTATCAGAAGAACTAGATTTGCCACTAATGAATTGTAGTCTTATCAAATTCTGCTGAACAGAAAAATGGGTGAATCAAACATTTTAACTTGGTCACTAGGAAAACATCCCTTTTAAAATTATCAACTCCATCTCTGAAAATGAACTTAATCGTTTTAAGTAAATGCCTCTCTTTTGGGACTTAAACTCAAAGAGCATTCTACATTTCAAACGTTTTCCTACATTCTAAAGTAATGATCAGCAACTATTCTTATAAAGAGAAAGAAACTTAGTTCCTAATTTTGGGTACAATTTAAATACCTTGAAAATGGAATGGCCCATGGCACCATACAGAACCATTTCTATCTTTATATACCCACCATTTTCCAAATTTAGGCTAGATTCAAGGCTCTAATCAGCACAGTCCCACAACACCTCTGCTTTCCACCACTGTTCTCTATCTGGACAAAAGCAACTACTTCTGGTCCTCAATATGCCCTAATTGCAGGCCTCGCTTTCACCTCACTGCATGCCCATTTCTTCTGCCAAGGGTAGTTTTCCTCCACCATATCTGCTTGTCAGAATCCAGTCCGTCCTGTAAGGCTCACCCCCATGTTCTAATTAGCAGAAGTAATAATTATAAAGTGGTAGTAATGAGGTCAAGTGGTACAGGGGATAGGACAAGAGCTTTGGAGTCAGGGACCTAATCCAAGGATTTGTTACTTATCACGCTCAAGACCCTGAACCAGCTACAAGGTGCTCCTCACGCCTAAAATGGGGATGTCCTGGCCTTGCAGGGCCATACACACTAGATTAATTATTGTTATTCCAAAATCTGGCCACAATATGTGCTCAACAGTGAGTGAGAGGAGTGGCAATGTCAGTAGTCACAAAATACACCCAGGAAGCTTTTCTTCTTTGTCCTCGACCACACAAAATCTTTTCCTTTTCTGAACCCTTTTCATGATAACTTAGGTCATACTCTATGTACAGACCAGAGTCACACGGTTCCTTCTCGGTCCTTCTCACCCTGATTTGATATTGTAACTTTCTGACAACAGAGAATGCTCCCTTGATAGCATTACTACGCGTTTCCCATTCTCTTCTCACCCATTACCTTTAAAAAAAGCTGTTCGTGTGTTTAATGATTTACATAATAAATACTCATTAAGCAACTACTGTTCTAATTAGAGCTCCTCATAAGGTTGATTTGGTTTAATCATGTTCAAATTTTTTTTATGCCTACTTTTTCTGCTTATTCACTGTGTTACCAAGAGAGTCGTATTAACACACAACTATGATTGTGGATTATTTCTCTTTTTGCTTCTACTAATTTATGTTTCATGTAGCTTAAAGCTATATCATTACTTTAAGGGTCAAATTATGTGTTTTTATTTAATAGATTATTTTATCATTCTAAAATGTTAACCTTTTTTTCTAGTAAAACTTCTTCCCTTAAAATCCTTAGTCTGATACAATAGCTTTCTGTTATTGTTCGGATGGTGTACTTTTTTCAACCTTCTACATGTAATGTATGTGTGTCTTTATCTTAAGCCTATCTCTTTTCATCTAGTATGTCATTCCAAGTCTTTAGTGCTTAGTCTGTTTATATGTAATGTAACTACTGATATTGTCTTTATGCCTACCTCTTTTTTTTTTTTTTTTGCAGGACTTTGTTCCCTTATCCCTCCTTCCTTTTTAAAATTATTTCTGTTGTACCATTCTATACTTAGTAGCCATTTACTTTTTTTTCCTAATTGTGGTAAAAAGCACGTAACATAAAATCTACCAGCTGAACTATTTTTAAGTGTACAGTTCTGGAATGTGAAGTATATTCCCATTGTTCTGAAACCCATCACCTTCTATTATCCTTAAAAACACCATCTTTTTTATTTCCGAGCACGTTTTAACATATTTCCCATCCAATCTCTACCACTCTATCCTCTTTATAATGCATATGCTTCAAGTGACATAACTGGGGCAAGATCAGTCACACTGGGGGCATCTTAGGGAACGTCAGGCGTGTTCTAGACTCAACTAACCTTAATCAGGGAGCCCCTACTCCTCCATTTTGCTAGTGATGCATGCCCTCGCTCGTGCTGGCTGGTTATACCAGCTCAGCTAGATATTCTGGGAGGGCAGCACCACAGTGTCTGAACAGAGAATCAAAGTTTGTGTGCCTTGGTTGGAAGATATAGGTCCTAACTTTTTCTCTGCTGCTAAGTATGAAACTTAAACCTGTTACTTACCCTCTCTGAGTTTTAATGTCCTCATTTACAAAAAAGAGGACAACACATGTTGTACATAAACAGGGTTGTTGCAAAGATCAAATCAGATAAAACACCTGAAAGCCTTTAGCTGTGAAAAACTATAAAAATATAAGGTAACTGTTATCATTTACCCTGCAGTTAAAGTCTGCAATGACAAAAAAGAGGTTTTGGTTTTGGTTTTACATTACAGGTTAAGTCACAGCAGTCTAAATCAGTAATAAGCATTTTCAAATTACTCAGCTAAGAATCAGGTTTATGCAAAGAATACCTCTACGAGATCCTTTCTTGGTCTCAACTTTAAAAGAGGTTCACTGAGACGGATGGAACACATTCCACCCCTGCCTTCATAGCTGCATATCCCAGCACACCTGGAAAACAACCACCACAAAAACATTATTTACCCAATATACAACAAAAGAAATAGAGATGAAAGAGGAAATCCTTATACATTCTTGGGCAGGTCACACCAAGTACCTTCTTGGTTAGGAGATATTTGCATTTCACCCCAGTGAGATGTGTCAACAGTAATGCATCCCTTGCCCTCGCCAGGCTGCAGGGGCCCCAAAGAGGACAATCCTGTTCTGTGGCTCCCAGTCTCCTCCCTCAAACTGTAATCAGTTTGTGTTAACAACCAGATCTCCAACAGCACGACTGGAAAACTGTAACAGAAGCCTCTGTGAAAGAAACTGGTTCTTTACACACAGTTCTGTGTCTGATCTTAATCTGTCTTACTTTAGGAACTTGGAACACAAGCATGTGGTATAAACTCTATCCTAAACCTGCAAACGCCCTTCAGGTGCAGGAACAGATTCTTTCAAATCGGGATTTCTCAACCTCAGTGCACATCCTTTTGGAGGCATCCCCGAAGATCCTCTGGGTGCAGAAATATGGAAACGTCAAGCCCGTCCCCCTTCCAACACCGGAGCTCACTACAGAGTGGTGTTATCTCCAAGAGCGTGGAACAGGACAACGCACGTCCTTGGGAGGCTTCCCTGCCTCCTCGGCGTTCTTTCTTAGCGACTGACTCTGGATGCTTCTCCCTCCTGGGTCAGAAATGTGTTAATTTACTTTCAAACTGAAGGAGATCCAAAGACACTTCCTTTTCCCTCACTGTGTCCTCTACACATCAAACTGCTACCGGGATGGGCCACACAGCTCCCGAAAGTTGCTGGAGCGGGAGAGAGACAGAGCAGGAAGAGAGAGGAACCCAGAGAGCCGCTGCTGGTCCCAAACAAGACCCCGCGTTTCACGCCCCCCAGGCCCATCGGGGCGGAGCGAGAAGGGGAGCCCAGGGCCGGGGGCTGCGGAGGGGCCGCCAGCCGTTCTCGCTCCCCCAGCGGGGCTCGGGACTCACAGGGTCATTCGCATGCTCCACTTCACCTCGACGGCCTCCAGCTGGCCCCAGAAGAACCGATCGTTGAACTGCACGAACAGGGCCTGCAAATCCGGGGTTGGGTCCACCAACTCCCAGGATGCGTCCACCAGCGACAGGGGCGCCTGGGCCCGGTCGCGCTCCGACCGCTGCAGGTCCCACTCCTCCTGAAGCCGCAGCGCCAGCACAAGATCCTCATCCATCTCTGCCGGCAGCCCAGGCGGCGTGCGCCGGCGTTAGGGGCTCCGCGTCTCCGAAGCTCCGAGGGCCGGCCGAGCTCCTAGGAGATACCGGCTCTCGGGCTGCTCTCGGGTCGGCCCGCCGGTCTCGCGAGAACTCAGGAATAACTGGCTCTAGAACGAGAACTAAGGTTGCCCCAAGCCAAGATTCTGGGGCTTAAAAAAGAGAACTCGGCTAGACGCCTGCTAGTGGGCTCAAAACCTGGGTCTCCACGGACTGGACTCCAGGAGGGTTTCAGGAAACTGGTTACCGGCTTTACGCTTCGCCGCTAACTTCAAACACTTACGTCACGCTCAGCTCATGCGCAGTACCCACGTCCCTCTGCCTCGCCCTCCACTCTCTTCCGCAATAGCGCCTCCGGCGCATGAGCCGTAGGTGGCGGGCGTTCCTGCGCAGGCGCGCTCCCTGCGCCCGGCCCCTGCGCAGGCGCGGTGTCCGAAGCTCAGACCCGGGCGCAGGCGTACTCGTCTTCCTTCCATCCTGCTTCCTCAGCCTGGAGCTCGGCGGGGCTTGGGTGGGTCTCAACAGCGGCAGCACCGGTGGCGGCGATAGTGACAGTGACTGCGTGAGACTCGGACGGAAATGGCGATGGCGATGTCGGACAGTGGGGCGACCCGCCTGCGCCGGCAGCTGGAGTCGGGGGGCTTCGAGGCGCGGCTGTACGTGAAGCAGCTCTCGCAGCAGTCGGACGGGGACCGGGACCTGCAGGAGCACCGGCAGCGCATCCAGGCGCTGGCGGAGGAGACGGCGCAGAACCTGAAGCGCAACGTCTACCAGAACTACCGGCAGTTCATCGAGACAGCCCGGGAAATCTCCTACCTGGAGAGCGAGATGTATCAGCTCAGCCATCTGCTGACCGAGCAGAAGAGCAGCCTGGAGAGCATCCCGCTCACCCTGCTGCCGGCGGCCGCCGCCGCTGGGGCTGCCGCGGCCTCCGGCGGGGAGGAAGGGGGAGGCGGCGCGGGGGGCCGAGACCACCTGCGGGGCCAGGCAGGCTTTTTCCCCACTCCCGGGGGCGCCTCCCGCGACAGCTCGGGCCCCGGCGAGGAAGGGAAGCAGCGCACTCTGACCACCCTGCTCGAGAAGGTGGAAGGCTGCAGGCACCTGCTGGAGACGCCGGGGCAGTACCTGGTGTACAACGGGGACCTGGTGGAATACGAGGCCGACCACATGGCCCAGCTGCAGCGGGTGCACGGCTTTCTCATGAACGACTGTTTGCTGGTGGCCACCTGGCTGCCCCAGCGGCGGGGGATGTACCGCTACAACGCCCTCTATCCCCTGGATGGTTTGGCCGTGGTCAACGTCAAGGACAACCCGCCCATGAAGGACATGTTCAAGCTGCTCATGTTTCCCGAGAGCCGTATTTTTCAGGCGGAAAATGCTAAAATCAAACGAGAGTGGCTGGAAGTGCTGGAGGAAACCAAGAGGGCCCTCAGTGAGAAAAGACGAAGGGAGCAGGAGGAGGCAGCGGCCCCTCGAGCACCACCCCAGGTGACTTCCAAGGCCAGTAACCCATTTGAGGATGAAGAAGAAGACGAACCGGCCGTTCCTGAGGTAGAAGAGGAGAAGGTGGACCTCTCAATGGAATGGATCCAGGAGTTACCTGAAGACCTGGATGTCTGTATTGCCCAGAGGGACTTTGAAGGAGCCGTTGACCTGCTGGATAAATTAAACCATTACCTAGAGGATAAGCCCAGTCCACCTCCTGTTAAAGAGCTAAGGGCCAAAGTGGATGAACGTGTCCGGCAGCTCACGGAGGTGCTGGTATTTGAACTCTCCCCAGATCGTTCCCTGAGAGGTGGTCCAAAGGCTACACGTAGGGCAGTTTCTCAACTGATCCGGCTGGGCCAGTGCACAAAGGCCTGTGAGCTGTTTTTGAGAAACAGGGCAGCGGCTGTGCACACTGCAATACGTCAGCTGCGCATCGAGGGTGCCACCTTACTCTACATTCATAAGCTGTGCCATGTCTTCTTTACCAGCCTTCTTGAAACTGCACGGGAATTTGAGACGGATTTTGCAGGCACAGACAGTGGCTGCTACTCTGCTTTTGTGGTCTGGGCGAGATCAGCCATGGGCATGTTTGTGGATGCCTTTAGCAAGCAGGTGTTTGATAGTAAGGAGAGCCTCTCTACCGCGGCCGAGTGTGTGAAAGTGGCGAAGGAGCACTGTCAGCAACTGGGGGACATCGGACTCGACCTCACCTTCATCATCCATGCCCTTTTGGTGAAGGACATCCAAGGGGCCTTGCACAGTTACAAAGAGATCATCATCGAAGCCACTAAACATCGCAACTCTGAGGAGATGTGGAGGAGGATGAACTTGATGACCCCAGAGGCCCTGGGCAAGCTCAAAGAGGAGATGAAGAGTTGTGGGGTCCGAAACTTTGAGCAGTACACCGGGGATGACTGCTGGGTGAACCTGAGTTACACCGTGGTTGCCTTCACCAAACAGACCATGGGCTTCTTGGAAGAAGCCCTGAAGCTCTATTTCCCAGAGCTGCACATGGTACTTTTGGAGAGCCTGGTGGAAATCATTTTGGTTGCCGTGCAGCATGTGGATTACAGCCTTCGGTGCGAGCAGGATCCGGAGAAAAAGGCTTTTATCAGACAGAATGCATCCTTTCTCTATGAGACCGTCCTCCCTGTGGTGGAGAAGAGGTTTGAAGAAGGCGTGGGGAAACCCGCCAAGCAACTCCAGGACCTGAGGAATGCATCCAGACTTATTCGTGTGAACCCTGAAAGTACAACGTCAGTGGTCTGATGCCCGTGGCTCTGTGTCTATGTATGCCTATATATTGCTTATACGTTATTTATATTTATATTAATTTGCATTAGCATATTCTTTATAGTCTTAAACACGGATCAAAAATAAAAGCGCCCTCTCAAACAGAAATGCAGAATCAGAAAGAAAAAGAAAAAAAGTTAAAATTAAGCCAAAATAACAAAACATTGGAATTATTAAAATATATGCTTTCCTTTTAAATTATGCTAACTCTCTAATGAATATGTTGTCACACTACAGCATTTCAGTGTATCCTTTTGGGTCAAAACACACTCCCTTCCAGTCTATATTATGCAGCTCAGAGAAATCGTATCTATAAATACGTAGAGTTTAAGTATGTCGTGAGGTTTCCCAGTTCGCTAAAATGTTAGGTCTCTTTTTTCAAAGAGTACAGTGCCGTACAAACACCCTGCTTCACACACTTCCCCACCTTAAAATGTGACTGAACAATTTTGGGGGGTGGGAGGAGGAGTTGAGAGCATTGGTTTTAGCATAAATTTTGGTCAAAAAAATTCCTTCTTGAAAGTGGCCAGTTTGTGGACTCAAATACTTGGATAGCTTTCATGAAACGGCTCCGCAAACATTTTGCCAGTGTGATTTGAGTGACTAATTATTTTCACCTGCTAATTAGCAGCTTTCTAATACTTGATTCGGGAGCATTTACTTGAATCTTAAGGACTATGGTAACTTTTTTTTCAACATATTCCTGAACTGCGTGAATTTCTAGCCACAGCTTTTGTCCTTATCATACTAAAAAAATTAAAATGATTAAAAGAAAACCACCAAAACAGGACAGACTGAGGAACCTGGCATGGCCAGAGACTTTTAGCTGCCTTCCCTCAATCTCCCTGTAACATATAATGACTCAGACTACATGGAAACGGGAGGAAAGTTTTCAGTGAAATATTTATTGAGATTTCAGGGCCTGGGTGGATGGGAAATTAGAAAAAAATCATATGCAAACCCTACAGTGTTCTCAAGTATGACTGTTTTGAGCACAGATTTGGCTTTTGAGTTTTTGTTGCAAAGTAGAGAACAAAAAGGTAAGACAATGTGCCCAAAGCCAAGGGAAGAAAAGAACTTTTGGTGACTCCTACTAGAATGCTACATACTGCCTTTCTCTTGTTTTGTGTTTTCCTTTGTTATGAAAAGTAAATATAATGCTTACTTCAGGTTGTTTTGTAAAACAAATATCCAGGATTTCTGAACTGCTGCTTCCACTGTGCATTGATTATAGAAGATTCCCCATATGTGGAGAGAAATTGTGCTAAGATCCACCATTTTTCCCTCTTTCCAGTTGTGATTCTTGTCCAAAAGTGCCATTTCTGATGCCAAGGACTTCCAAAGGTCTTGTCTTTTATCTGAATTAAAATAGTGGTATTAAGACTGGAAATTATGTAAAACCTAAAAAACTTCCAAGAGTGGCTTAGGGTTTGTGAAGCTCCATGACTCAGTTACTTGCTGTCAGAGGAGCCCTTTTATGTATTTTTAGCTATGCATTTTAAAGGTTGAAAATTATCAAAGTTACAGATTTTCTTTAATTTTTTCACATAAATTTAGAATTTTCTAGACAATAACCATAACTGGATATCTCAGCTGAGCAAAAACAGTTATAATTTGCCTTTTTTAAGATCACTGGAAACTTGAATTTGATAACAATGTTATTATTTTGTGAAAGTTAGTTTCTAAAACTGTATTGTATAAAATGTGTGTAAATATCTGATGCTGGGTCCATGAAAAGATACTTCTGAAATCAACACTTAAGGCATGAAGTTGTAAAAACATAAATGTGTATACTCAGATATTTAAAGGGTTGCTTCTCCATAGAACTGTCTGCTTTTTAAAATTGGAAGTTCAGAATTTTCTTTGGGTAAACTTTGTGTGTTCCTTAATCAGAGTTGTAGCTGGAGGAAGTTGGCCGGTGGCGATTCAGTTAGTGTGGGAAGTGGATCAGAGACCGTCAGTGTCATAATGTGTCTTTGTGCCAAGACAGAGCCATGGTGTACCATTCCTCACAGTGGAGTCGGAGCTCTTCCCTCGTTCTTGTTTCATTAGACTCCAAAACAAGTCCTAAAAATCGAATACAGTTAGAGATTGTCCAGAAATACAGCACATACTGTAATACACCACTGTAAACTTGATTGCCTCTTCTTGTCTGCTTCCCATATCACACTGTCACTCGAGCTTGGAATCACAGACTTGATTGAATTAATTACTGTTGAGAAAAAGACACCCTGTAGAATTAAGTCTCTTTTTGATTAAAGCCTCATTTCACTTAACGTGCGGAACACTTACTTTTGTTTAAAAGACTACCTGTAGTTAAATAACCGGCACTTGTATTTTGCAATTCGCTTACCTAGGATTGGGAATTTGGGACTTGACTTAAGGTGTAAAATCAGTATATGTACATTTTGCTTATTGATATGCTGTGATACGAGGGATCCTGAAATATTTATCAAAATAAAGCTTAAAATTTTTCTTACACTGGATAAAATTGGCATTATAATGTTGTATCTCCTTTAATTAGGACTCAATATTCTTTCTTTTTCTAAAGATTTTATTTATTTATTTGACAGAGATCACAAGTAGGCAGAGAGGCAGGAGGAAGCAGGCTCCCCGCTGAGCAGAGAGCCCGATGCGGGGCTTGATCCCAGGACACTGGGATCATGACCTGAGCTGAAGGCAGAGGCTTTAACCCACTGAGCCACCCAGGCGCCCCTAGGATTCGATATTCTTAGGTTCTTGTTACAGAAGTACCGAACTTTTTAAAGATTTTATTTATTTATTTGACAGAGAGAGAGCACAAGCAGGGGGAGCGGCAGGCAGAGGGAGAGGGAGAAGCAGGCTCCCCACTGAGCAAAGTCCAATGTGGAACTTGATTCCAGGACCCTGGGATCATGATCTGAGCTGAAGGCAGTCGCTTCATCACGTGAGTGCCCCTGAAATACTGTTTGTTTGTTTGTTTGTTTTTTTAAAGATTTTATTTATTTACTTGACAGATCACAAGTAGGCAGAGAAGCAGGCAAAGGGGAGAAGCAGGCTCCCTGCCGAGCAGAGAGCCCGATTCGGGGCTCGATCCTAGGACCCCAGGATCATGACCCGAGCCGAAGGCAGAGGTTTAAACCACTGAGCCACCCAGTGAAATACTGTTTTCAGAGAGCCGAGGGGGTTTTTGTTTTGTTTTGTCTTTCTCTAGGGGGATGACAGGTAGGAAGCTGTTAGCTAATTTAAATACATGTTCTGCTTACTGTCAGAATTGTGATTAAATCATATCTCAGGGTTTTTTTTTAATTTTTTTTTAAAGATTTTATTTATTTATTTGACAGAGAGAGATCACAAGCAGGCAGAGAGACAGGCAGAGAGAGAGAGGAGGAAGCAGGCTCCCTGCTGAGCAGAGAGCCCGATGCGGGGCTCGATCCCAGGACCCTGGGATCACGACCCGAGCCGAAGGCAGCGGCTTAACCCACTGAGCCACCCAGGCGCCCCAATATCTCAGTTTTTTTTAAGGACTCCTTTGAATGGGAAATTTCAGATACATAAAATGAATTTGCTCTAAAAAGTGGATTTTATGTCATCTGCACATCCCTAAATGAAGAAAATATAATAGAGGCCATATGACCTAAGAACTGGGAGCATCAATGACAAGGATCTGTTTTTTAATACATATAGACCCTGAGGGAACTTTTACATAAAATTGATTTAAAGCTATTTATCCAAAAAAAATATTCAGTGTTATGCCTTACATTGACTATAATGTGGGATGGGGAAGACAAAATAAATTTGAGCATGCTTGCTCTGAAATTCTTGAGAATTGGAAAAGATGGAGGATAAAAAGTTGGAAAAACTAGGTTAGGGAGCCAAATACACAATAGTGTGTTGCAAATTACATTAATTAAATAATCGAATGCAGACAGCGTGTTGCCAAAAAAACAACAACCCTGTGTGTTGTCATTTTCATACTCCGTATTTCATGGGAATACTGAGAAGGAAGAGGGCAATGTGTTTTTGAGGAGTCTGGAGAGTCTACGTGGAATTGTTGGCATTTGAGACAAAAAAATAATATTTGACATGAAAAAAAATTCACGTATGAGAAGCGATGTGGGAACCTTCCTTTAGGGAATTACTTACTAATGTTTCAAGCAGTGTGATAAACACCTTTATGTGTTTCAAGCTGTGTTTCAAGCAGTGTGATAAACACCTTTATCGGGTTATTTTATCTAATCTTCACTTCGGTCTACAGAAGGACTTGAAGTTTTGTGAAGTAATTTGCAGGTAATTCAACCTACAAAGAGTTCCCTAAGTGGCCCGGATGGGATTTGAACTCGGACTTTCTCTAGGGCTGGCTTCTGAGCCATTGAGCCATAGGATTGGATTGTGTCTGCTGGCTGACATTTCACTAGGTCAGGTGCTCTTTATTTCGAAGACTTACCCATTCACAAGTGTATTCTGTTAAAATTAAAGGTGTTACGTCACAGGATATATAGATTTTTTAAGGTTTTATTTATTTGAGATAGAGCACAAGCAGGGGGAGAGGCAGACGGAGAGGGAGAAGCAGGCTCCCCGCCGAGCAGGGAAGCTGCTACAGCTCGATTGCAGCAACCTGAGATCATGATCTGAGCCCTAGGTAGACACCAAACCAGCTGAGCCACCATGACGCCCCAGGATATTTTTTTAAAGATTTTTTTCATTCATTTGAGAGAGAGAGCATGAACAGGGGGAAGGAAGAGAGAGAGAGGGAGACGACAAGCAGGGAGCCAGACGTGGGGTTCAATTCCAGAACCCCAAGATCATGACCCAAGAGGAAGGCAGATGCTTAACCAAGTGAGTCAACCCAGGTGCCCCTGTCACAGGATATTATAATTTATAACTGCCTTAAAAAAATAAAGTAGCAGACTTGAGTTAATGAGATTGTTAAAACCAGATTGTTTCCATTGACACCAATTTGGTTTTGTTTAAAACATTTCATTGAGGGGCAGGTGTCCGTCGGGCTCGTTCAGTGGAGCGTGCGATTCTTGGTCTCAGGGTTTTGAGGTTGAGCCCCACATTGGGTGTAGAAGTTACTTAAAATATTGGCTGGCTCAGTGGGTTAAGCCTCTGCCTTTGGCTCAGGTCATGATCCTGGGATCGAGCCCCGCATTGGGCTCTCTGCTTAGTGGGGAGCCTGCTTCCTCCTCTTTCTCTGCCTGCTTCTCTGCCTACTTATGCTCTCTCCTCTCTGTCAAATAAATAAATTAATTAATTTAAAAAAATAAAATCTTGAAAAAATTTTAAATAAAATATTTTCTTTCTTAAGTAATCTCCATGCCCAACATGGGTCTTAAGCACATGACCCCAAGTTTGAGTCACATGCTCTGCGGACTGAACCAGTCACCTGCCCCATTATCATCAATCTGTACATTATTGAATTCTTTGTAATTGGTAAAATTAAGTAGCCTTGAACTTGAAGAAATTTCTTTGGGCATTAAGATACATATAACTTAGATTAAGAGTCTCTGTCTTTGGTTTCATCTTCTTTCATTTTTCCCTGCCTTCCCCTATGATCCTCTGTCTTGTTTTGTTAGGAAACAAACTGAGGGGTGCTGGGGGGTGGTGATGGGAGGGATAGGGTAGTGGGGTTATGGACATTGGGGAGGGTATGTGCTGTGGTGAGTGCTGTGAATTGTGTAAGATTGATGAATCACAGACCTGTACCCCTGGGGCAAATAATACATTATATGTTAATTTTAAAAAGAATAACTGGAAGTGCTCTATAAAAATGCAGATTCCTGGGTCCCCTTAATCAGAATTTTTGAGGACCAAAACCACACATCTGAGTATATAACAAGCTCTATAGGTAATTCTTTCTTACACAAAGTTCTGACAAAGTTCTCTGCTTGGCACAGATGTTCATAATTGGTGCACGTATGAGAAACGAAGCAACGGGAACTGCCTGCCGTAACCTCTGTACTGGCCATTTTGCCTTGGGAGGTATAAAAAGGGTCCCAAAGAGCCTTCCCTTGCTTTCTCAATGGATTTTGGTAAAGTAGTTTCAGTTGAACATAATTACACTGATCTTTAATAGATAAAAAAGTTCTCAGGGCAAATAAGTTTCAGAAATGCTCAACCCTATTTTCTCTTTGATTAACATGACACACATTACCAGCATGTGATGCATTCTGGGGAATCCTCCTTCCATAAAATTCTTAAAATTTGATGGGAAAAAAAAAAAAGATACATGTAACTTAGCTCCTGTGGTTAGCAGCCAAGCTCGGGAATGGCTGGGTGTGTGTCTCTGATAGAGGACAGTTGCCAGACAAGGGCTTGTTTCTTTAAATGTCACGCTTGATTAGTTTCACCTAATATGCTGACTTTCTCTCAGATTTACACCTGTCTCACTAAACACATTAAACAAAGTTACATAAGCCAAGTCAGTGTTGACAAATCTCTAAAATATTTGTGTGTGTCGTCTCAGACGTTGCTGGTGGGAATTACTGTAAACTGGGCACTGGCAATTTGGCAAGCCTTAAAACCACAGAATTATACAAACCCTTTGACCCACAACCCACTTCTGGAGATTTATTCTACAAAAAAAAAAAAAGCCTTCCTAAATTAAATTTACCCATGAAATTCATGTGATTTATGAGTAAGTTTTGAAGAACGCTTCTAGTTTCTGCTTTTGCGTGTAAGCTCAGGAGAGGCACTCAATCCTGACAAGGAGAAAGCCGAACAGATCGAAAAATCAACAAGCCTTCTTGGATCCACAAACCCCAGCGGGAGACTGGAGAGCCCCGTGGGCAGATGCAGGAAGTCCTATCCTAGGGGAGCAGGGGCTCAGAGAGAAACCACTGTGGAGCCCAGTGCGGGGGTGGGTGAGCCGTACAGAAACCTCAGTCGTAAGCGACAAAAGCTGGAGACTCCGTGCCCACAGCTCAGAGTTTAAAATTCCAGGGGGATCCAGTCCTAAGGGGAAACCCCACAATATTGTGAACTAAAGAACCCTTTCCAGGTTCTCACACTGAAGTTTCAGAGGGAAACCCCTCAGGCTTCCAGCGGGCGGCGGGACAGGGAACCTTCTGAAACGGACTAGAGCCCTCTGTTTTTCTGAACAAGACCTGCCCTTAGGGGAGACTAGTTAACCTGAGCCTAACCTGCTGGGGAGTAGCAGAGCCTGGCTGACCAGCGGAAGGGAACTAGCCCACCCCCCAGCCCACTCTAGCCATCCTGTCCCCCGAAGGGGGAGAAAGCAGCTGAGAAACTCTCAGGAAATTCACGGACAGACCTAATCACTAGATGACAGAACTCTGCTCCCCCACACTCACGGGCACCTCAGGAAAGGCCTATTTACAGCAGTCCCCTTTTCCGGGTAACTCCACATCCAGCTACCGAGAAAAATTGCAAGGCACACCAAAAGGCAAAAACACAATTTGAAGAGACAGAGCAAGCATCAGAGCCAGACATGACAGGGGTAGTGGAACTACCAGACTGGGAATTGGAAACAACCACGATTCATACCCCAGGGGCTCTGACGGATCAAATAGACAGTCTGCAAGAACAGACAGGCAATATTAGCAGAGGGATGGAAATCTGAAGAAAGTACTAAGAAGAAAGGCTAGCCGGGCGCCCGGGTGGCTCAGCTCAGGTCATGATCCCAGGATCCTGGGATCGAGCCCTGTCAGGCTCCCTACTCTGTGGGAAGCCTGCTTCTCCCTCTCCCTCTGACTCTCCCCACAGCTCATGTGTGCGTGCTTGCTCTCTCTCTCTCTGTCTCTCAAATAAATAAATAAAATCTTTAGAGAGAGGAAAAAAAAGAAATGCTAGAGATAAAACAACAATAAAGACCCACACTGTACCAGAAATGAAGAGTGCCTTCGATGCACTGCCTAGTAGACTGGACCGGGCTAAGGAAAGAATCTGAGCTGGAGGATGTATCAGTAGAATCCTTGAACACTGGGGCGCCTGGGTGGCTCAGTGGGTTAAGCCTCTGCCTTCGGCTCAGGTCATGATCTCAGGGTCTTGGGATCGCCCGAGCTGTCAGGCTCTCTGCTCGGGGAGCCTACTTCCCCCTCCCCCTCGGCCCGCCTTTCTGCCTACTTTTGATCGCTCTCTCTGTGTCAAATAAATCTTAAAAAACAAAAAAACAAAAACGAATCCTTGAAAACTGCAAAGCGAAGAGAACAAAGACAAAACAAAACAAAACAAAAACAAACAAAACCCCAGCATATCCAAAGACCGAGGAACATCCGTAAGAAGTATGACATGGTGGGGGCACTGGGGTGGCTCAGTCAGTTGAGCAACTGACCTTGGATTTCGGCTCAGGCCACCATCTCAGGGCTGTGGGATGAGCCCCACACTGGGCTCCACACTCCGAGGGGACTCTGCTTGAGATTCTCTCTCTTTCCTTCTCTCTGCCCCTCCCCCTTCCCCTCCCCCTGCTCTCTCTCTCAAAAAAAAAAAAAGAGGAAAAAATAGCATCAGATACTATAATGAGAATACCAGAACGAGAAGAAAGAGAAGGAAACAAAAATATTGGAACAGGTCTTACTAAACAGGTTACAGATGTTGTAACAGCACGAGAAGAGACCGCCCAGAGGCGTACAGAACTTCAGGGCGCGCATACAATGTAACACCACGCGGCTTAACAGTGACAGCCCTGGCCGGGTCTGAGGTGGAAAGATGTCTAACACAGGTTGCCACCAGGTGCCTGGTTCTCTCAGTGGGCAGAGCATGTGACTGCTGACCTCAGGGTTGTGAGTTCAACAGTCAGACCCTCAAGCGACTGAGCCACTGAGGGGCTCCTAAGGATACTTATTTTTAGACTTTCATTTTGAAATTTTTCGGTGTATAGAGAGTAACAGAGGTACATAAAGAATAAAGAATCCCAGGGCGCCTGGGTGGCTCAGTGGGTTAAGCCTCTGCCTTCAGCTCGGGTCATGATCCCAGGGTCCTGGGATCGAACCCCGCATCGGGCTCTCTGCTCAGCAGGGAGCCTGCTTCCCCCTCTCTCTCTGCCTGCTTCTCTGCCTACTTGTGCTCTCTCTCTCTGTCAAATAAATAAATAAAATCTTAAAAAAAAAAAAGAAGACGAATAAAGAATCCCATGTCCTCATTACCCAGCTTCAACAACTGTCAACATTCTGTCATTATTTCGACTATACCCAACAATGGCCCATGCCCTCCACACCCTGCCCAACCCCGCTGGGTTGTTGTTGATTATTATTATTACCTACAGTTTTGCTGGAGATAAACTTTATACACACATTGTGATGTATGAATCTTAGCTCTAAAATTTTAGAAAGTGGATCTACTTACGTAACAACTCCCCAGTAAAGCTGTCCACCGTTTTCATGTCTCCATGTGGTGATGAGGGTGTCACCTCTCCCTGTGTAGCTCTTCTTCATGTTCTTTCCTGTACCTTAGATTATTTTTCTGGAAAAGAAAATCATGTTTTCCTACATAATTGAGAGTTGTAACTCTTAGACCGTGTTGCCTGGAGGTTGAAGGTCTCGGTGAGTTATTCTGAGCGAGCCTTATCGACAGAGGTACGAGGCACAGTCCTACGGCCGTAGACTTGCAGCTCTTGGTATGCTGGGAAGCTGGGAAGGATGCAAGGGGAATGTGGGGTGGGTGGTTCTGGTCTAAGTGATGAAACATCCAGTCTAAGGTCGGACTGTCCGGTATGTAGTCCCTTTGCCACGTGTGGCTGTTCAAATACAAATTATCTAATAATCATCATCATAATAAAACTCAGTTCCTCGGATATCCTAGCCCCATTACAAGGGCTAAATAGCCACAGGTGGCAGTGGGCATCCTACTGGACTATGCAGACAGAGGACATCTCCATCATTACAGAATATTCTAGCAGACAGTGCTCATCCAGGAAAGGCAGAAAGACGGGTGAGACACCAAAGAAATGGAAAGTGAAGTTTGCAAAATGCAGAACTAAAAGCAAATGCTGCAAGCTTTATCTTTGCCCCATATGTGCCCTTCTACCATCAGTTCCTCCTTGTAAATGAGCATTCCTGTCTTTGTGTTTCATTTCTTTTTACCTGCATTCTGGCTGCCCCACCCCGTTTGACTTGTTGCTGTGAAAGGGTCCCCAGTCCCCCACCACCTGCCCCTTCCTGGGTCTCCAGGGCAACACAGGCATCTGGCTGACAGGCGGGCTCCCCACACAAAATACAAGGGACAGCTCAATTTGAATCTCAGATAAACGACTTTCAGCATAAGTATGTCTCAAATATTGCCGTACTTGGGACAAATACGAGCATCCCAAATATACTTAGGTTAAAAAAATAAAGAAGAACCCCATTCCAGGCTAGCTGCCCGCAGGACGCAGGGCCTTGGCTGAGCCCCTCCTGACCGGCTAGGATTTGGCATGAGGGGAAGAGAAACAAACCCGCTTCTGCTTATGCATGGTCTGGAACCCAGTTTTATCAGGAACAAAACTATTTGGCTCTCCATCCATCCGACACTCGGGTCTCTTTCTCAAGGAGCTCCAGACCTAAGGAAGGAGCAGCGCCTGGTTCAGTATCATCATAAACTCTAACCTTAACCTGTTGGTTAAGCAGCTGTTGGGGCTGCTGTCCCCAGGACACCCGGCACAGCGCTTTGTGTGGTGTGGTCACCGGCCCCAAGTCCCGAGGGTTACTGCACGGTGTCCCTGCCGCCCCCCACCCCCGCGCCTCCCAGGGGCTCCTTCAGAGGCTGCCACAGCCCCATGCGCATTGGGGGACCCTTTTCCAGGAGATGGCTCCCTCCAGCATCCTGCTGTGTTCTGATGTGGCCTGGGAGACAGTTTGTCCAACGACGACGGCAGCCACTCCACCAGCCCCGAGGAGCTGCTTCCTTTGCGGGGTCCGTGGGGGTCAGCGGGGGCGGCGTCTCTCCCTGTGCGCTCTGTTCAAGGCACTCCACTTCTTTCTGCAAATTCCATTTCCTGCCTTGGTTTTGTTTAAATCACAGAAACAAAGGTTTGCTGGCGACTTGCTCCCACCTTGGCTGCTAACTTCCGTCAAGACAGGCAAAACGAAGTCTAACTGTGTGCTCCGACGGTAAACAAAGAGAAAGGAAAATACAAGGAGAAAAAACCGAGAACATCAAAAAATATTATTCATCCACATATGTAATAGGTATATACACCAGTTCTCACCAGGATGAGGGGTTTAAGTACAGAAAGTAGTGGGGGGAGAGGGGATGGGGGTAAGAGAGAGAGGGATCCAAGCACCCCCCCCACCAACTACTGCCCCCAAATTAAGCGCTTCAGTCCCGCACCTGTTGCCCAAGGTCGTGGGCTGGACTAAAGCTGCAGGTTTGTTTGTTGTTGTTGTTGTTTAAGATTTTATTTATATCTTTGACACAGAGAGATCACAAGCAGGCAGAGAGGCAGGCGGGGGTGGGGGGAAGCAGGCTCCCTGATGAGCAGAGAGCCGGATGCGGGGCTCGATCCCAGGACCCTGAGACCATGACCTGAGCAGAAGGCAGAGGCTTTAACCCTCTGAGCCACCCAGGCGCCCCAAGCTGCAGGTTTTTGAGCCTAACGTTACCGTCCAGTTTAATCAAGCCCACAGCGGGGACTTCACATGTGCTGGCTGCTGTGATGGCTGTCGCCATCTGAGCGCCAGGGCGCCGGCAACACCCCCTCCCGAGGCTTAGAGGAGCCCTGGCATTGCTTGGCCCCATGTCCTGTTCCCACAAAGTCGGCAGAGAGAAACAAAGCAGCTGCTGGCGAGCATGGAGCAGTGTTGTTTCCTATGAACACTGGTGCTGCGTGCCGAGAACCCGCAGCTGGAAAATACGTAAGTTGGCACTTTCAACACGAAAGGGGATTGAGATTTCCTAATTTTAAACCTTTTAAGGCACTTTTATTTTTTTTAATTTTTAAAAAAGATTTTACTTATTAATTTGGGAGAGCGAGCGAGCTTAAGCCGGGGAGGGGCAGAGGGAAAGGGAGGAGCAGGGAGCCCAGCGTGGGAGGCGATGCCAGGATTCTGGGATCATGACCTGAGCCTAAGGCAGAGGCTTTAGGGACTGAACCACCCAGGCGCCCCTTTAATGCATTCTGAAGGAGTCTAGTCCCCATCCCCAAAAGAAACATCAGGAGGAAAATCAGATCAGATTTTTTTTTTTGTTAAAAACCACGCCTTTGAGAAGATGTAGCTATTGATTCTGCTTTGGCCCGTGAACCACCAAGCGCCCTGCTCGGGTCCCAGAATATCCTGTTTATTAGCCTCAAATGCATGTGCGATGCTGCCACTGAGCGCATGCGCGCAGGGGCGCCATGTGCCTCCACCCGCCGAGGAATTCACTGCTCTCCCCGCCCCCAGCCCGGGTCTCAGATCCCACCCCTCCTTGCACGTGGATGGGGTGCTCAGCACACCGCCAGAGGCTTTGGTCTGGCTCAGCTCCACACGCTCCCACGCGTGTCCCTGGGATGGAGACGGATGCCCTCCGAAAGCCGTCAGACTTCGGCACCACACCTACACCCCAGCCTGCCCCCTACGCATGCGGGGGGCCAGCGGGCGGTGTGCACACAGATGGGCCCCCCCAGCTCTCCGGGCGCGCCGCCTGCGCACTAGCGAGAGTGTGAAAACGGGGCGACTCACAACCAAGTCTACAGACGTGGTCTGTATGCAAGGTCAGTGGGGATGTGCTCCCCAAGCCCGGCCTAAGGAACTGATGAGGGCCGTGATGAGCCCCAGGTGTTACAGCGACTGATAAATTATTGACCACTACACCGGAGCTGATGATGTACTGCAGGATGGCTAGTTGAATTTAAATTTAAAAAAAGAAAGAAACTGAGGAGTCATTCTACCTCTGGGACCAAAAAGCTGGACAAATCTCTTTGCCTCTTTGTCAAACTGAAACTGTCAGAAAACTCATTTTTTGTTCCCAGCAGAGGCAGGCTCAGACTCTAAGAAATTTCATTTTCATGTGTTTGCGATTTGTGGGGTTGTTTCCTTTCTGCTTTCCGTATTCCGTGGCCCAGTTTCCAAAGAAAGCACGTTTGGGACACGGAAGCAGCACTTTACGGACCCCACAATCCGTTTCCCCCACCCCGTGAGAGGACTCTGACCTTTCCTCTCCTCCTTCTCTCATTTCATGGTCAATAACTTCTAACAGGTTTCTCTTTCCTGACTCCCGGGAACTGTTCTCCATCTGGTTTTGTTCCAGACAAGGCAGAAGACGCTAATTCAAGCTTCCAGAACCGACCTGCCCAGTAAGCACAGTTCGGCCTCAGAGACATGTCGGTTCAACAGCTGTTTGCAAATCCATATAAGCTGGGCCTTGGGGGCCCCCAATGGCCTTCTAGACTGTTCCAACCATGCTGGTGCAGACTCTGATAGTACATTCAGCCAAAACCTTTCCCTTCATGGACAAACTGGTTTTACAGACGGTCACCTATTAGAAGTCACAGTAAGAATGAAAAAAAAAAAAAAAGTTCAGAAGGGCCATTTTTTCACAAGGAGATAACATGCCTGCTTTCAATGACCAAGCCTTTGCTTTCTCCATGTAGAGGATGGAAAGAACACCGGCAGAAGGCAGGCAAGCTGGATCCTTGCAAGCTGAAAGGCAACAAATGAGCGGTTGGTTTCACTGACTTAGGAGGTCCCAGCCTTAACCTGCTGGGGACAAAGCCAACCACCGTGGGCCAGAGGACCCGAGCAGGGCTCAGACACTGGGTGTGCAGGAGAGGCAGGGCCATGAGGAGGAGGTCTGCTCTTGGGAGTCTGTGAGAGAAGCAGTATGTGCCCCACACAGCCTCTGGGTGGTGGTTCCTCTGCCTCTAGATGAGAAACGTGCTTTCTGAAGAGGTTGAACTAGACTTTCAGTAGTCTTAGAGTCACTGAGCGCAGCTGGGTCTAGGTGTTGTGAAAGCATATTTGCTGGATGAGACCCTCAGCAACCCACCCCCCACCCCAGCCGCCGCTTCCCCCAATGCAGGCAGCGACTTACAGAGACGGAGTGATTCCTCTCTGGGGAAACTGACTGGCCAAACAGAAAAAGACCACAATCTACCGAAGTTCTGGATCTCTCAACAAAACACCGCCAGGCTTCTGTCCTAGGCCCTCCCTGGGCAGCCCACTCTGGGGACTCTGCCCCCGCGGAGAGAGCTGTCGACCGCTCCGTGGTGTCTCAGGGCTGAGTGTGCATGGGTAGGCAAAGGACACCGGATGCTCTGGGGGATCTCAAACCAGAAAGGGGAAAACATAGCAAAACCCTGGCGGAGATGTGACTCAAGAGGCAAAGAAAATGCCACAAACCATCAGTGTAATCAGTGAGAGGAAGAGGATAGCCCGTCCGGGGGACACAGACAGGGGGTTAGAAAGTCAGAAGCCAGGAGGCCCTAAAATAAAATAATACAAATTTTAGCAACAAAGAGTCGAGAAAACAGAAGGGAGCCAATGATAAAGGAAGTAACACAAGAACATTCTTGAAGAACTGAAGAACACGCATCTGTTAAGAACCCACTGAAGGCCCAGAATAAAGGATTTAAAGACGTTATTTATTTATGAGAGAGAGAGAGAGGAAGCAGGGGGAGGGACAGAAGAAGAGGGAGAGAATCTCAAGCAGACTCCTCACTGGGCACGGAGCCCGATGTGGGGCTCGATCTCATAGCCCCGAGATCATGACCTGAGCCAAAATCACGAGTCAGATGCTCAACTCACGAAGTCACCCAGATGCCCCCAGAATAAAGGATTTAAAAACACAGACAACCAACCAACAGAATGAAAAGGCAACCTATTGAATAGGAGAGAATGTTTGCAGATCACATTTCTGATAAAAGGGTTACTATCCAAAATACACGAAGAACTCCTACAACTCAATAGCAAAAAAATAATCCAATTAAAAAATGAGCAGAGAAACTGAACATTTTTTTCCCAGAAAGGTCAACAAGTACATGAAAAGAGGCTCAGTGTCACTTATCATCAGGGAAATGTAAGTTAAAACCACAGTGACAGACCCCTTCACATCGAGTAGAACGGCTGCCTCAAAATCCGAGAAAGAACGAGTGCTGGCCGGGGTATGGAGAAGGGACCCTTGTGGGCTGTTGGTGCGAGTGTTATTGGTGCAGCTGCTGTGGGAAACCGTGTGGAGCTTCCTCAAAATATTAAAAAGAAAACTACCGTATCACCTAATAATTCCACTTATGGGGATTTATCTGAAGGAAATGGACACAGTAGCCTGAAAAGACATCTGCAGCCCCATGTTCACTGCAACGTGATTTGCCATGGCCCAGACACGGAAGCACCCTAGATGTCGTTCATGTCCACGCATGAATGGATAACAATGTTCTAACACACACACACACACACACACACATTATTCAGCCGTTAAAAAGAAGGAAACCTTGCCATTTGCAACCATATGGATAGAACTTGAGGGTGTTACGCTAAGTGAAATAAGTCAGACAGAAAAAGATAAATTCTCCATGATCTCTCTAACAGGTGGAATCGAAGGAAACAACCCCCCCCCCAAAGAAAACCAACAAAAAACCAAGTTCACAGACCTAGAGAAGAGATTGGGGGTTGCCTGAAGAGGGCTTGGCAATGGACAAAATGGTTGAAAGCAGTTAAAAGGTACCCATTTCCAGTTACAAAATAAAGTCATGAAGAGGTAATGCACAGCACGGTAACTATATTTACTGCTGCATCACATATATTAAAGTAGACAAGTTATGGGATTGCCTGGATGGTTCTGGGGGTTAAGCCTCTGCCTTCAGCTCAGGTCATGATCTCAGGGTCCTGGGATCAAGCCCAGCATCAGCTCTCTGCTCAGCAGGGGGCCTGCTTCCCCCACCTCCCCACCTCTCTGTCTGCTTCTCTGCCTACTTGTGATCTCTGTCTGTCAAATAAATAAAATGTTCAAAATAAATAAATACAATCTTTAAAAGAAATTAAAAACATTTTTTAAAATGTTTAAATGGACTTGTGATCATTTTGCAATATATACAGATGTCAAATCCTTATGTTGTACTCCTGAAACTAGTTTAATGTGTCAGTTATAGCTCACTTAAAAAAAAAAAAAAGTGGGAGAGGAAGATGGAGGAGAAAACCAGGAAGATCCAGAATGAGGACTCCACTCAACGCTTCGGCATTTGAGGGAGCCGGGAGCCAAGGAGGGCTGCGTCGAGTTGCTGGGAAGGGCTAGGAAAGATTCTCCCACTCGAGCCTCCTGGTCAAGCTGACACCCCGATTTTAGCCCAGGGAGATTCCTTTCAGACTTTGACCCCCTCAACGGTAAGATCATCAATTTATCGAAGCCACAGAAAACAAAACCTCCAACACCGACAACAAACACATCATCCAAAATTCCAAAAAGCGAGGAAAAGAGATCCTAAAGATTTCTGAGAAGGAAAATAGTTTGTGTTCAGGAATCAGAAAAAAAAAAAAAAAAAAAAAAGAATGCCCTTTGGACTTGAGAAGAATAACTTTAGAAACTAGAAGACAATGGAGAAAGAATTTTCAAAATCCTCAGGGAAAATGACCTAGAATTCACCCAGCTGAGTCGTCAGACAACTATGAGAGTAGGAAAAAGACATGTTTAAACAGGTGAGGTCTAAAACATGAATCCCTCCTACAGCTGAAAGACAGGCCTCCACTAGAATTGATAAACAATCAAAAAGGAAGAAATGGGACCCAAAGAGGAGAATCCAACACAGAAAGGAAAAAGGAATTTCCAAGAGGGGCAGTGATGGGAAACCCCAGATTGAGAGCCCAGCAGGCCCAGAGTGGGTTCTAGAAAAACCGACATTTGAATCTATTGACGGGAGATTTGTACTTCTGTCAAAGTTGGTAATTTTAATTGAGGAAAAGAAAATAAAGAAATGAACAAAGTCAAACAAGGCATCAGAATCTATTTTCTACCTCAAGTTGAACGTTTCCATTCTGTTAGTGGAGGTTGAGATGTAAGGAAACTATGTGATTTCTATCATGGCTGCGCTGAACTTGGGATGTGGCAGGTGTGTCTGCGTGAGGTACTGAGCGATGCACAGAGGGTAACGCCGTTGGGCTGAGGCAGGCCCTCAAGGTCAGGGACACGAGCACCTCCAGCCAGAGTGTCCTCTGGACAGCACCCGGATCTTGTCAGAGAAGCCAGCGAGGGTCCCCATCAGTCATGGTAGCAACAGATGACACATATTGCCAAAGACGGTTTCAAATATTTGACCGACATTCCTCTTTCCTTTTCTGCATAAGCTTTATGCCCAACATGGGCTTGAACTCAGGACCCCGAGATTCAGAGTCACCTGCACCACGGACTGAGCCAGCCATGAGCCCCTTCGAGTTCCCATTTCTCACAGCCCAAGAGGGATTAGCATCATCCTTAGCTTACGGATGAGGAGCCTGAGGCTTTGAGTACGAGTAAATCACACCAGAACACAGGACTAGTGCATGGCAGAGTTGGATTTCACCCCCAGCTGGGCTCCGGACCTTGCATTTTCAGCTGCTTCATAATATTGTGTTTGGAGAGGAGACTTTCTTGGAAAGCCACATGCTATGGGTCTTTTTTCTTGTCTTTTCTTTTCTTTTTGAAGATTTTATTATTTGACAGAGATCACAAGCAGGCAGAGAGGCAGGCAGAGAGAGAGAAGAGGAACCAGGCTCCCCGCTGAGCAGAGAGCCCGATGCAGGGCTCCATCCCAGCACCCTGGGATCATGACCTGAGCCAAAGGCAGAGACTTAACCCATTGAGCCACCCAGGTGCCCTGCTGTGGGTCTTTTTATTTCCTTCAAAGCAGTGGTAGCTTCACAATCTGTAGACCGGTGGGAGCAGAAGAGCTGAGGGACAGCATGTGACTTAGAACTATGGCTGGGTACCGGAGTGTGTGGGGGGTAGGGCCCGGGATATGTGCTTTGAAAGTACATTAGCATAGGACGGCTGCTAGCCTCTAAGATGTTAGGTTTCCTTGAGTTGCTTGAGAGGGTCGGAAGAGACAGAGGTCCGTCTCTCACAGCAACCGAGGCCACCTTTGGTTTGGTCGCACCCCGTCTTCCTGCCCCTCCACTACTTGCTTAGCTGCTGGCCAGGGGCAGGCTGACAGGGGCTGGCTCCTGGAGCTCTAGGATTTGCCACCCAGACCTGAAATGTGTTTAGTGTAAACAAGTCATCTTACCCCGCCTTCAGCCCTTAGATGCACAATATGACTGTCACGGAGAAAACCAAATAACCAGAGCTGGATGAATGGGGATTTGGTCTAAGGTGCACTTGGTCAGCAACGACCGGCCCGGCCCGGCTCCCAGGCTCTCAGCTGTCTGGACTCACACTCTCTCCCTGGGCGGCAGCAGCTGGGTACCCCTGCCCATCGAGCCGGCGTGCCATGAAATCCTTTGCCAGGGAACATTGCTTAATTGCCGCCTTAGTATCAACACACGTGAATCTCTGACTTCCCAAACAAGCAGAGCGACACAGAGGACATCCCTGATGCTGGTGCACAGACTGGCCCGGAGGCTTTCCGTAATCTGTGTGGGCAGCAGAGACAGCCTGGCCTTTGCAAAACCAGTGCCCATTCCAGGGCTTTGGACACTGCCAGCCCTGGCGCCACATGCCGAAACTCTGCAACGTTTTCCGAGGCACTTATATTCCCGTTCCGATGTTTTACAAGTCCTTAAGCCCTCATCTGTGTTGACCCTGTTGCTACGGACTGACTTGTGGCCCCCCAAATTCTGATCTTGGAGCCCTAACCACCCCGCCCCCACATCACTGCAGAGACGGAGCCTCTGGGGAGTAGCTGGGACTGTGCCGAGTACTGAGGCCGGCGGCGCCGTGGGGGTGCGAGCAAGGTGGGGCCTCCCGTGAGCCCAGAGAGAGGCCTGAGAGGGAACCCCACCTTGCTGGCACCTTGATCTGAGGACTTGTAGCCTCAGACACTGGGAGGAAAAGAAACTTCTGCTGTGTAAGCCACCTCCCTCCCGTCTGGTAGCTCATCGTGGCAGCCCGAGCCCACTACTGCCCCTGCCTTTCCTGTGTCGGCCACGCTGGTCTTTCAGGTGCTCCAGAAGCAGCCCCGGGACACTCTGATCTCTCTTCTCTCTGCACAGCTCGCCCCCGGACTCCTAATCCCACACAGGGCTGGCACTGGCTCATCTCAGTGCTCGACTTCAATGTCACTCCCAGAGGTGGCTGTCACAGCGTTTGGTATTCACCCATCTTATTTCAAATTTTTCCAAATTTTTTTTAAAGTTTACTTTTTATTTTTTTTTAAAGATTATTTAAGAGAGCAAGCGAGTGAGCACAAGCAGGGGGATGGGCAGAGGAGAAGGACAAGCACACTCCCCACTGAGCAGGGAGCCCGATGTGGGGCTTCATCCCAGGACCCTGGGATCATGACCTGAGCCAGAGGCAGATGCTTAACGACTGAGCCACTCAGGCGCCCGACAGTTTAAGTAATCTCTGCACCCAACATCGGGCTTGAATTCACGACAGCAAGAGCAAGAGTCACACGCTCTACTGAGCCAGCCAGACACCCCCCCTTCTCCCAAATTCTTAGGCCCATTTTTTCCCCTTAAGCCTATTCCTGCTACATCACTAACTTCTCTTCGTCGCACGTACTTCCTCTGAAGCACTTTTAGTGATGAGGCCCTTGGGTGGCAAACTTTTATGGAAGCTAGCGAAGTGATTACACAGCTCTGCCCAACCTGGACCGGACTGAGGCCACTGCACGGAAGGGCAGCCACGAGAGACGGAGCTGTGCCCTTCCTGGTGGTTTGCTCCTGACCGCCGCGCCACCAGTGTCCATGTCACAGTGTAATTCACAAGTCGGCACAAGTTTAATACACGTGATGGTAAGATAAAAACTGTTAGTGAAATAGGACTGGGATTTGTTTTTCCAAACATGTTTCCAAAGGCTATTTTATTTTAAAACACACACAGAGTTGGACACGAAAGCCTTTTTAAGTGTCGTGGAGAGCATTACACGGACTGCCCTTCTACCGGTCACCTCTTCCTCTCCGCTGAGCCCAAGGCTGTCCTAAGAAGCACGAGCAGATGGCTCTCTTCCTTCATGTCCCTGCTTGCTGGAGTGAGTCCTTGGATGACAGCAATTATGTGACCAAATTTCCTGTAACTGTTTGGCAATATTAAAGTTTTGCAGTCACTGGCTTTCCTACTGGTGTCTTACAACCTAAGGAAAAAAAAAAAAAGCCCATGAAATTACCTTGAGTTTGCCCTTCCTCACCAAGCTGTTTAAGCCTCATGGTTTCAGAGGCTGACCGAGCATGGAGGGAGAACACCCGCCCCTCTGCGGGGGAAGCAGCAGCGGCCCCCACCCATGGGCCTACAGCCAGGAGCAGAGCCAGAATCAGAACAGTTTGCCTTCGGGACTTTTGTTCTAGTATGTTCTAGCACATTCATACCCATGTCATATCTGCCACCTGTGATTAAGAAATCAGTTCCGTCATCCTCACAGAATGAGGGCTTTGGAGGTTGTTTCAAAGCTAGATGCTCCTCTCACCAAACTCAAAATCGAGTTTCAAGGGTACATATTCTCAGATTTCAGACATAATATAAACAGAAGACAGAGATTTCAACCTTCACATTTTCTTCAATAAGAAACTAGTATTTCCATCTTCCCCACTGATGTCAACCATTTCTTTGCCTTCTACCTTTTCTCTTCAGCCATTCTGCTTTACCATACGTTTTTCCCTCATCCCACTGGACGTCGACCTGAAGCTCTTCCATGCAGGCTTAACAAATGTACTGCATTAGGGTTAGGTTCAAGACTACTACTTACAAGAATATCCATTCAACAATGTTGTGCTTATTCAATACAGTCAGCAGATGGTATTTTTTTTCTTTCAAATACTGATACCCTCCCATTCCAAAACTACCCCATCGTTCCTAAGAGAAATGTTCGCTACTTCCTCTGACCTCTTAGATCTCTTTCCTTACATCCACACTCTTGATTCTCTCTTCATACTGCAAACAAATGACCTTGCCTTTCTGAACTGAACTACCTATTGATAAGCTGATGGTGTCTGGAGAAGAGTAAGGGTTGGATTATTCTCCTGAGGATACGCTATCAGCTCCAATTCTGAGTTCAGGAAGTCTGTATGCTGTGAACACTGATCCCAACCCTTTGCCAGGGAAAGAAGGGATCCAAGAGTAGAGAGGAGGAGAATAAATCCAAGGACTCAGACAAGAGGTATTTTCTCCATGTCCACCGAGACGGGATGTGAAGGGTCCAGATATCAGACCCTCATTAGTTATGGTAGATGCTGACAGTTATGTTGCAGAAGATCGACCATGTTCTGCCTGTTGTGTTTCCTCTGCGCTTTCTCCTTACTTCCCTTGAGAAAAACCCAGATGATATAAATAATTCTGTTTGTATTAAAACTCTGTTGGTTCATTTTGATAAAGTATCCGGTGCCACAGTCTACTTTCTCGTCTTACTGGATGGTGATAAATACAAGTGAAAACCCACCATGGGTCCCTGAACTGTACTTACCGAGCATTTCTTCTAATTTTGTCATGGCAGGTTCATTCACATTAAATACAGTGTCACTATTTCTAGGGAAAAAAGCAAAAAGCTCTTATTACATAAACTTGGGTGGGGGAAGTCGACGTTCATTATTATCTTATATAGTAAGACTTCTTTTCTTCTTAAGATTTTATTTATTTGACAGAGACACAGAGAGAGAAGACAAACAGGGGGAGCGACAGGCAGAAGGAGAAGCAGGCTCCCCGCTGAGCAAGAGGCCCGATGCGGGGCTCGATCCCAGGCCTCGGGACCATGACCTGAGCCGAAGGCAGACGCTTAACTGACTGCATTAGGGTTAGGTACAAGACTACTTTTCAAGTTTATTATTTTTATTTATTTATTTTTAAATCTCTACATCCCACGTGGGGGTCTAACTCATGACTCCAAGATCAAGAATCATAGGTTCTACCAACTGAGCCAGCCAGGTTCTCCAAGACTACTTCTCGAAGGCCAAGTCTTTCAGTAGCAGACAATCCTGTTGCTCCTGCCCTACTTGCTGGCTTCACGCTTCATCCCCCTGATGACAGGAGAGATATACTACGAGACTCTCCCCACGAAGCTGGGTCACTCTTCAATTCCTTCACTCAGAGAGGAAACAGCGAACTATCTGCACACACAGGTGTGTCTTTATGTACTATACATGCATGTTTGTGTGCGTATGTAAGTGTGCGCGCACACACACACACACAAACACACACACACACTCTCTCTCTACTACACTCCCCAAAAATCTCTCTTATAGTTCATCTATACATTTCAATAGTAGGTCAGGGCCAAAATGCTGGCCTTGACCTAGAATACTTTCTGTCTTTGCTTCAATACGGTCTTCAATCATAACCACATAAAACTTGCACAGTAACCCATACTGACATAACTCATCGGGAGGCAGGGGAGGGAAGCAGGATATCCTGTTTCGAGGACTTGCTCTGCATTCCGTGCTCAGCGGCCGTTAGCGGCCACCGTTCACCTGGTCCCATGTGCAGTACTTACACTTTCTTCTTCTCTACCACACCTAGCCTCACAAAAGCTGCTAAGGCATTTTTCTGCACGTCGCCGGACAAGACATCGTAACACTGCGAGGCACCTGCGAGGGAGAAAGAGTCAGTGGACCCTTTTGTTCTCAACTGCAAGAAGTCGCCACGCACGGTGGTGTGACTAACCTTGATCCAGAAGCTGACCTGCGAACTTTCGGACTCCAGCCAAGTACTGTTTCTCAGTGAAGTAGTCTTCTTCATTCAGGAGGTATTTGCAAATTATCTGATTTTAACAGAAAGGGTGAGGGGAAATGAAAGAGAAAAAGGCAGCCAAACACCCTGCACTGGCGACAGCCGTGCCGTGGCCCCCATGATAGAAAGCTACGTCGTGTGGGAGCAGAATAAAGGCTCTCTAATGCTGGAGCACAGAGATGCTTCAGAATTCTTAGGAGGTTGCCCTGGAGCTGGTATCACTGCTTATAGTTGGAAAACAAAGAGCGTGAACTTGTACTGACATTGTTTAAAATATACTTCCTCACTTGAATGGTTGCGAGTTGAGTGTATTACCATCAGCTGAACAGGTCTTACACTGCTTAGGAAGAAAGTGGCCAGATTCTGTGTAACTGCTTTTTCCCTAAAAACACCTAAGGGCCTGTCGGGCCCCCAGATGCGTGAAGACTTACACCGCAGAAAGTGCTTACGGGAAGAAGGAGCATCTCTCAGCTGCCCGCTCAGTGCGGGACTTGGCACAGGGGCTCACTCGGTCAGGGGTCAGAGCACCCCCTGCCAGAATGTCGGTCCCGGGGGGCCACTGACCAGTGCTGAGCGCTCAGAGCTCAGAGCCAGGGTCTGCTTCTGGTGAATACACACAGCCCCTGTGAGGGGCTCTGCTGCAAACTCCCCTTGCCCTTGGAATCCTGGCACCATTCCTGCCCGGCATCTCTACCCTCCCCCTCTGTTTAACCACTCCTTAGAGCTCTGACAAGCTCTTCTGGACACTCGCACTTGAACCTTGACTTCCCTTTCCATTAGCCTTTAGTGATACAATCGCTGACATGACGAATCATTCCAGCCTTGCACTGACTAAGTGCCTGCAATGTAGCAAGCATCGAGCTACGAGAAAAGCCTCAAAGGGACAGTATGATGGCACTCGGGTCTAGGTGTGGTTCTGGGCATCCTGAAGCTGTTACCCTCCGGGGTCTGTAAGGGACTCCTTTAGGGGAGCAAGGTCTCCACCTGAGAGGTGACTCTTCCAATCTGCTGAGCAATCTCTAGTTCCACCATTCACCTGGGGAAGGTACTTGCCCTCCGGACCAGAAGGAAGCACAGGGTGGGAGGTCTTAGTTATACTGGATACCGGGGGAATGAAGGAGAACTTGCAAAGGAGATACATACCTGATAACATTCCACAAAAGGTTTAAAGAGACCTATTAAAAATTCTAGCACGGTATTTCCTTTCTCTGTAACTAGGATGTCTCTTGTCGTCACTTGTATCATCTCGTTTTTACAGAGGAGGTAACAGCCTTCTTCAAAGTCCTAGGAAGGGAGGGGAGAAGACAGGGAGTATCCACTAATTTAGGTTAACAGGAACTCTGCTGGTCTCAGTAAACACAGCCATGGGTCTTCAGAACTAGAGAACACCAGCTAATTCTACAACCCATCCAAAAGGTTCTGCTTATTAGATAGCAGCCAGAGAAGCATGTGTTCGAACACTCAAAATGCTGAACCCCAAACACAGCAAACACACAAGAGATTCAGGAGCCTTAGAAACCATGACCTGGGTGATGGCTTTTTCTCACTTTGCACAGCCACATTCCTTAAATTTAAATAGAGCATATAACTGGTCCTAAAAATATGTGGAATTATGCTTATGCTCAAAAAACTGCTGACTCCGTTGACCTGGGCTCCTTGGCACAGTGTAGAGAAACCTGACCACCTTCTGTCTATCCTGGTATATCCCCCGCCCTAGCACACCTGAGGTCCAGCTCCGAGGGTCCAATCCCTCAAGAGCTGTCTATATTGTCAGGCAAGACCACTGCTCTCTAATCTCAAAGCAAAGGGCCCCATACATTGCAACAAGTTGTTAACAGGAAAATGTGTACCGGCTGATAAATTTTTTAACCAAACAGTGTGGACTTACAGTGGCTACACTCAAGGTTTAAGGTTTAAGACTTTCTTTTCACCAAATAATCCCTACGTTACTGATTAACCTTGACCAAGAACCAAACAGAGCTCATCGAAATGTGAGTTTCCAAGAGTTTTGTTATTTCTGCTGCATACAGCCTTGGGGAAAGGGAAGTCGCACGTGTGAATCCAAGCCTACCACTTCTAGAACTCACACTGTGAACACACTCGTGCTCTTTGGCTGTAAAGATTTACCTTTAGTGTGTTTCCTGGAAGGAAGATGAACTCATCTGAAAAAACACTGAGCAGGAAGTGAAAGCAACTGTAGACATCGTCTGGAAATAAATAAATTACATTCAATTACAATGCTGGTTTTAAACTTTCAGGAAGTACCAAGAAGTCTACAATTCTCCAAAGTGCAGCACTCCAAAGGCATATTATTCAATGCCAAGGACGAGAATGCAGGCCCCCAAAGGGAGATATAGAGCCAATCCAAATTTTACCTACAGAGTGCACTATAGTGTAGCGGTGCCAAGAGCTAGACCTGAGTCACAACCAGGCCTCTACCCAGTCAGTGTGCTGGCATGTGAGAGGTTACATTTCTCAGAGGCTAGGGTGCTTCACGTTCCCCTGCCCATGGCCCCCGAGTAGAGAAGGAAAGGAATGAATTACTTCGATTCCTTCTCTAGTCCTTTTTCCTGTTGTCTTTCCTGTATCTTTAGCACTAGAATACACCAGCACACAACAAAAAATACTGTTTCATTCTCCAGAAACATAGGTCTCCCTGCCCATTAGTTAATGAAGAACAGAGGTTTCTTCGTCTTTCTGACACATGCTATGAACACTCTCATTAGAAGAGTATGTAGACATGTGGACACGAAGTGCTGTCTCCATGTTCAGGGTGGTCCCAACACTCTAAAAGACCACACAGGTACCATCCCCACAGCTGTGAACGAACTCTGATGTAAGAAACCTCAAAACTAAGACCAAGATTTAAGTTTTCTGTGTCTTGAACTAAGCTGACTTCTCTGGCCCGTTTCCTCATTCATGAATGAGGGCATGGACACAGGACCTGAGGTTCCTTCCGAGGCTAAGGGTCAAAGTCTGACTCTTCCTTAGAATGATCTATGGAGCGTTGAAAAACAAAAATGAGAACATCAGCATCTGACCCCACTCTGGACCAATCGAAAGGTGGGGCTCACCCTCCAGTAACTCCAGGGGAGCCTGGGTAGAACACCCTGGACCTTGACGAGAGGTTCCTGGGAACAAAAGGGTGTTATTCATGGTTCCGCTCCTCAGTGCCACTAGAACACGCCTGCGTATCCACATGGCACTCCTGCACGGCTGGACTGTTTACCCACTCCCTCACCGCCCCCACCTTCTGTCAGATAAGGGAGAAAGGGCCTCCGGCCAGGAGAGGGAGAGCTGTGCTCTAATCTCACAGCCGCGCTCAGGGAATTACATAACTTGCTAAGCCTCACTTTCCATATTTATAAAAGGAGAGGTCTAGGTTAATTTTCTTCCGTCCCTTTCCATTCCCAAATTTGAAGCAGAGGGCCATGTACTGGGGGCACAAACCTAGCTGCTTCTGAGTGTACAGGCCCCACTTTTGCTGCTGTCTGGCGTGCACACATGTGGCTGAGCACTGTAAGGCTTCAAATGTTGCTTCCTAGGTGGAACTGGATGGCCAGGTCTCTTCCAAAGTTCAAGACCACTTTCCCACGAGTTACCTTTCCGGAACCCGGGGGTCATCTGCAGTGCCATAGCTACTAAGGAAGGGCGGACGAAAATGTTGAGCAACTGGTTCCTGTAGGCCGAGCACATGAGGAGGGTGATATGCTGGACAATAAGTCCATCGACCACTTCGGAGTCTCCAGAGTCCATATTCAGAACCACCTGGTCTTTGACGAGGCTAGCGATGTTGGAGTGCAGGAGAATGTTGGATTGGATAACTTCCTCAGCAGGCTCATTATCTACACACAGAGACAAGGCATTCAGGCAGGCGGCGGAGACAGGACGGGCCTCTGCTGGGTGTCCAGCAATGCTAGTGGCCTGGCACATTCACTTTCCAGTGCCAGGTTCGAGCTCTGGGCTCTACCAATCGAAGTAATGAGACCCCATGGGAAAGACACATTTTTGTTCCTGGTTTTTTGTTGTTGTTTTTTTTTTTTAAGTAATCTCTGTGCCCAATGTGGGGCTCAAACTGATGACCCTGAGCTCAAGAGTCACATGTTCTTCCAACAGAGCCAGCTGGGCGCCCTGTGAAAGAGACTGTGAAAGTACTGTAACTCTCTCTCTAAAGACATTTAACACGCCTTCTTATCTACCCCCAATCTGTCCGCTCTTCTGAAATACATATCAATCCCCACTCTGAAAACCAACATTTCCGCAGGAACTAAGTGTGTCCCAAGGACTGTAAAAGCAAGTTACAGGACAAGAAAATCACATACCAGAAGGTTCACGCTTAGAACGTGCTTCATTCGCTCACACACACACTCCCTGCTTAGACCAATTAATTCTAAGACTGCAAGAATATCGCTTTGCAACTTTGCTGGTGAACCAAAGAGCAACCCAAGAGGCACTCCCCTAGCACCAGGCCTCCCTGGTGAGATCTTCTGGTTTTCCCACATCAGAGAAAACGAAACACGGGGCCCATTTCAGATCCTGGTAACTCACTCCATTGACACTTCACTAGCCTGGAGATAGCCAAGGAGTTAGAACTACCAAAGCACACAGGAGACATGGTGACAGTCAGCCTTCTTGGCAAGGGAGATCATTTTCCTGTTACCCTGGGCCACACAGCAGGCTGCCAGGCTACGTAACCATAGGGACACCTCTCCAGCTGGCCAACGAGGTCGACTGAGGGGTGTGGCTTTCCTTCTGAGCTCCACCACACCGTTCTGGGCTCACAGGCCTTGGGCCAGCTTGTTCGAGGTAACGATACAACCTATGATACTGTTATACACATCACAGAGCATGGAACAGTATGCCAGGACAATAGGATACGGCAAAGAGCTCCAGCCATGAGATCGCAGGCGAGATGAGTGGAGTAAGAAGAAAAAAGGAACTGAATTAGGAAATGTGCCGAATCACTCTCCATGATGGCTACTTAATACCCACATGGTAGCTGGAGTTACTTTAGCTGCTCAACAGAGACTCTCAGCCATGGACTGGCCGCGCATCGACCCCACCTTGCAAGAGCAAAGTACTTGGAAGGAGTCAGCACTTTACCAGTTCTTTTCCAGGATCTCCCACCTGAATCACACTCCCAGGAGACCATGAAAATACTGGGACACGAGTCTGACTCATCTTCATTTCCCCATTAGTGACTGCCGTTCAGTTTTATGTCCCTTCTGTGAGCAGTTCCGCCTACACATCTGGTAGCTCGTCCCTGGCTCTGCCGCAGCTGGGTCAGGCTCCTGTCCTTCTCACCATGGCCGAGCAGCCTCCCGTCCCTGCCCTCAACACCGTGGCCCACCTTTAAAGCTGACATGGGCGGTTTGCTATAGCTGTTTTCAGTCATGCTTCCCTGCTTAAAATTTGCTCCTGTGTGAGCAATCCTTCACTCACTCGTCTTCCTGAACGGCTCCCACTTTTCCATCAAGGTGAAACCTGACATCAAAAGTCACTTCTATGAAACCTTCCCAGAGCAGGGACCCTTCCCTACAGAGTATTCTCAGCAACTGTCTGTGGTCCGTCCATAGCTCTTTTTTTTTTTTTAAATATTTTCTTATTTATTAGAGAGAGAGAGAAAGAGTACACATGAATACGGGAAGCAGCAGAGGGAGAGGGACAAGAAGACTTCTTGATAAACGGGGAGCCTGACCTGAGGCTCCTGAGATCACGACCTGAGCCAAAGGCAGACGCTTAACTGACTGAGCCACCCAGGCGCCCCCATCCATAGCTCTCTCTTTACTTCACTGGACTTTGTCTCTAGGTCACCCAGCCCTGACTTTCACAAGCCAGGAGAATCTCACAGAGGCTGCAGCCTGTCCCCTTTGTATCCCTGGCGGTTCCCAGCACTGACCAGACTCAAGAGGTTTAATGACTGAACAGCAGGGAGCTGCGTATAAATGGATCCCACTTCCAATGGCGGTCTCTGCAATTTTAACCCAGAGAGATTGAAAATGGGACTAAAGCTAACACTTGTCATATAACATCCCAAACTTCCAGCACAGTATTTATAACTCTAATGAGGCTTTTACAAAACTATTGTTTTCAGAGAATTGTATAAAGTTCTATACGACTGGCCCTTTAATCCTTAGGACGCAGTGAGGCAAATGGATTGCGGATACAAGAAGGTTTAAAAGGAGGGCGTAGCACCCGGGTGGTGGCAAGCACCGAGTTGTGCATGGAACTGTCACACCAGCGCTGCACACCAGAAACAAGTGGGACGTGCTATCCGTGTTTCGGTAACAAAAATTTAGAAAAAATGAAAATAAAGAGGTGGCATGGAGGGAGGAATGCGTGGAGGACGAGAAGATCCACTTACTCTCCGGGCCTCTGGGTGCCGAGGAGACAGTGTTCTCCCTCTCCAGGTACTGAGTCTCCAGGAGGACACGGCATGTGAACTACTATTCATTCTCGAGGGATCACTGTACTGCACAATGTCCCAGAGTGATACAGACAAGTAAAGTTTTCTTTCTCTTGGAGCAAAGCTTTGCTTCGTGTCCCATATAGGCTTTTTCATGCCTGGGCAAGGATTCTTCTAGAGTAGGAAACAAAAAGCACTCTCAGGACATGCAGCCCACGTACGTACCAGGCCAAGAAAGAAAGCCCCCGAAGGCCTGGGTTAAGCCTTTGAGCCATAAAGTCTTCTCCACCAGGGCGTCGAAGTCCATGGCTGGCTGGTTCTGGAGCAGAACGGCGGCCGTTAGGGCCCAGGGGCTCAGGACCAGGTTCTGGATCTGCAGCAGCTGCATCTTATAGGCCACTTCTGTGACGAAGGCGTGCACGTCCTCCGGCTGCTTCTGAGGAATATACCTACGAGAACAGCAAAGACCGAGTCACCGCTCTGCGGTGTGAGTGGCGGGGGACGGGGGGCCGCAGAGACAGACCCTTGGGAAGGCTTCTCCGACTTTCTGCCAACCGAATTCTCTCAGGTCACAATGCGAGACTACACCCTGACTTCACTACAGTGTAGCCTGCCCAATGGGACAGAGTCCTATTCTTTTAGGTTCCAGGCAAAAAAAAAAAACCCCACAAAAACCACAACTGCTGCTGCTGTATAAATGGATCCATCAATTCCCCTGTGAGAATGGAGGCCTCCGCCAGTAGACTGAACGACAGGATCCCTGGAATCCTCTGTGCTCTGAACACCTGTCTCCCAGAACATGCGTGCCAGGGAACACGAGAAGAGTCATGTCTGCGCTACACAGGCCATCCAGTTTGCCTGGCAGCCGCCCTGCCCTTCTAAAAAGCACAAGGTCGCCTGCCACGTACTGCCACGATCCTCGCCTGACAGATTCTTCAGGCCTGTGTCAGCAACCTTGGAATCAGACGCTCTCCGGAGCCTGTGCGGAGCGGGATGAAGCAGGGATAGGTGCAGGACCTAAAGCAGCCCCACAGTAAGGTGGCTTCACGTGAATTCTAGGACCAATGAGAGCGCCCGGTCCTAAAGAACACCTGGCAGACCCAATCTGAGAGCTCGAGAGGGAAAGCTAACATCCGCTTCAGAGCGGAGGAAGCTGCTAGTGACGTACGCGGGCGGCCATGGGACCCCGGCATGACAGATAAATGATGAGTGATGCTGTCGTCACGGTCAGCCTGGCTGAGCAGAGGGATTCTGTCTCCCTTACTTCCCCAGGTGTGCTTCTCCAGGTTAAGAAAACCCAGGTGTGTATCTGTACCTGCAGCCTGAAAGAACCTAACAAATATCTGTGCCCATGAACCTACAACCTTCTGGGGGCACCTGGGTGGCCCAGTTGGTTAAGCATCTGACTCCTGGTTTCGGCTCAGGTCATGAGCCTGTGTCGGGCTCTGTGCTCAGTGCAGAGTCTGCTTATCCCTCTCCCTTTGCTCTCCTCCCCCACCTTCCCACTATCTCTCTCCCCCCCCCCAATAAATAAATAAAATCTTAAACAACAAACCAAAACAAAACTGTAACCTTGAGGGTAGGGAGTCACCCTCATTCGTTATCATGTAATCCCTTCTAGGATCAAAAATAATACTTACCATATACTTTGGCTGACCTACTAGTAGTGCTCAGCCACTGCCCTGCCCACAGAATGGGCAGGGTACTAAGTGGCGGAGTATAGTACAGGCAGGAGGGTACCGGTTCTCCTGAGAAGAACAAGCAGCACCGTCTGACTTTGGGTATTCGACATATATATCCTGCGGCTGGCTGTATAATTGGCAAATACAATTCTTTTCTTAAAAAAAATTTTTTTTTTTACCTTTTATGTAATTCTCCATACCCAGTGTGGGGCTCAGACTTACAACCCCAAGATCAAGAGTCACATGCTCCACCCGCCAAGTGGCCAGGCGCCCTGCAAACATAGTACTTTAACTGGAGCTTTCCGCTTCCCTGCTATGTGATCTCAGATAACCAGGTTCAGTCCTAAGAGGGGTCAACTCAAGAAGCCCAACCACACTTCCAGATGCTCATTCTTATTTCTACATCAGTTATGAAAACACAGGTCTCGCACCTTGGAACCAAATTATATGGGCTCCGACTCATCCTCCCAGCTGCCAGAGATCGAAGTGATACCGGGTCTCCAAAGTACACATGGATATTTCCAAAATTTTCAGAGAGGATCTTCCTGGCTTTCAACAATCCCTAATAGTATCAAAACAGAGGGAATGGAACAAAGAAGAGTAAGTTCAGAAAGGAGCTGGTGTACAAACCAGCATTTTCTCTAAATTCAAGGAAAATCAAGTTTGGTTATCCTTTACGTACAGTTGTAGATTCTTTTGGTTTTGGAACCCCTAGAAGCTCGTACACGTAAAGAGTTTCTTCCAATACTTTATCATAACTGATGCTGACTGGAACAAGGTAGGTATCAAAAACTTCTCTTTTAAAAAATGGTTCCATCACAATATTCAGAAGACCTGTCAACAGGAAGAAATGGTTTTCTGTATGTAGTGAAATGTGGAGCGAATGAGGGTCCATAAACAGGAAGTGTACATTATATCCAGCCCATACATAGAAACAGTTACAACTTAAAGAAACAGTTACACTTATAAAGAAAAAAATGATCTTGCCATAAAAAAAGTGTCCAGCCATATTTAGCAGCTATGATGACCCCACACCTGGATGTGTATTCTTTTGATCTCTAAAGGACCTACCAAATTTTGGAGTCAATGTCTTGGCAGAGCGACTTCTTGTCCCTTCGAGGAAAAATTCAACAGGAGCATAACCATTCTTTAAAGAGAAAACACAAACAAACAAAACAAAACACAAAACCCTTTGCCTACTCTCAAAGTGAGAAAAGGTTCTTTTGATTCCTTTCCCCAAGCTGTCCCCCACCCCTAGCCTAAAACACACTGTGGGGGACAAGTAGCCAAGTGGGCCACTCGGGAGTGAAGAATTTAAGTAAGATCCTGTGGCAAGCTCAAGCTTGAGGGAAAAGGAAATGTGGCTTGAAGGTACTGGGATATTATCTGCCTTTACCCGCAACATGGTTTTCACGTATTCAGAGAACACCGCCCAGTAGAGTTTATTGCCACCAAAGGTGCGCCGCATGAAGAAGGCGCCCGACATCCGCAGCAGCTCCCCGACCATCTTCATTCCCAGGAAGTCTAAACAAAACACAGAGAAGGGGTTCATCGGTATTTGCAGATCCTGAAACTTTCTATAAATACCTAAACCCACATTCTGTAAAGAAATAGCAGAAGACCCCACGATGATATCACTACTCATACTTCCTGAGCTGAAAATCTGTCCGAAGAAGTATCTAATAGAATCATGGGAGAGAAGGGACAGTGGGGGCAGGCCCACTGGGAGGCTACCTCATGCGCCCCCACGCACCTCTGTGTTTACAACCCAACCAACCTGAGACGGGGGCCACGACAGGCAACCTGACAAGCTCGGTGACGTCACCATAATCAAGTTCTTTAGCTACTGCTTCTGCTTGATGACAGAGCAGCCCGTGTCTTCCAAGCTTGATAGCTGGACAGGTCAGCTCCCACCTTCCTTTTTTTTTTTTTTTTAACCCAGGAGGTAAAAATATCAGCCTTCTTTTAGTGGCACAGATTAAATAAAGCAACTCTGGGATGCTTTATTCTACCTTCGGTTTTAAAACCCTCCTTTTTTCCGTTTTCCCTAACTTTCAAAGAACTTCCTCACATGTCTGTACGGATGAAAATGCTTTTAAAGTACTTAAGTCCCCGGCAATTTTTACCTTACCGTTGACTGCATTTGTAACCAAGGTGTATGCCTGAATCCCAACTTTCCTGGCTCCCTCCAAAGGGAGAAGATAAATAATGGTTTGCATGAGCAATCCTGCTTTTAGGAATCAGTCCTCCAGAATAAAAGTACCGATATGAGAATATACTGTAGAACTGCAACCACAGAACATCTATGCTGCTGAATGTTATAACGTTAGACATTAATTTAGGCCTTGATCTTACACTGCATGTAAAATTAACTTGAAATGGATCAAAGGCGTAAATGTAAGACCTAAAAGTATAAAATTCTTAGAAGAAAGCATAGAGGGAAAACTTCATGGTGTTAAATGTGGCAATGACTTCTTGGACAGCACACCGAAAGCACAGAGGACAAAAGACACTGACAAAGAAACTGGGCTACATCACCATGAAAAGCTTCTGCGCATCAGAGGATCCACTGACAGACTACAGAGTCAACTTTGGGAGAGATTCGATGGGTGAAGGGAAAAAATGTTTGCAGATCATGTATCTAATAAGGGATTATTCTCTAGAATACATAAAGAACTCCTACAACTCAAGAACAACAATAACAGAAACAACCCAATTCAAAAATGGGCAAAGGACCTGAATAGATAACTGTTCCAAAAAAGATACAGAAATGGCCAAAAGTACATGAAAAGATGATCAACACTGCTTGTCATCAGGGAAATGTAAATCAAAATTACACTGAGTACCATGTCCTACCCATTAGGATGACTGTGATTAAAACAAAACAAGAAACAGGGATGCCTGCGTGGCTCAGTCGGTTAGGTGTCTGCCTTCCGCTCAGGTCACAATCTCGGGGTCCTGGGAGTGAGTGAATCCTGCAGAGCAGGGAACCTGTTTCTCCCTCTCTGCCTGTCACTCCCCCTGCTTGTGTTCTCTCTCTCCTCTTAAAAAAAAAAAAAAAACAAAACCCACAAGAAATTAAGTGTTGGATGTAGAGAAACTGGACCCTGGGGCACTGCACTGGTGGGATGTGAAATGGTACAGTCACTATGGAAAACAATACAGTGTTCCTCAAAAAAATTAAAAATTAAAAAAAAAAAAGGAAAAGAAAATTAAAAATAAAACCAGCACATAAGCTAGCAATTCTACTTCTGGGTATATACCTAGAAGAATTTAAAGCAGAGACTCAAAGAGACATTTGCCCACCTATGTTCATAGCAGCGTTATTCATAATAGCCAAAATGTGGAAGCGACCCAAGCGTCCACGGGCGGAACAACGGATAAACAACATGTGCTCTGAAGTCCAGCCAAACAGGACTCAGCCTTTAGGAAGAAGATTCTGAAACATGGTGCAACATGAGTAGACCCTGAGTACATGATGCTGAGTTAGAGAAACCAGCTACGAAAGGACAAATCCTGTAAGTTCCACTCGTATGCGGCATCTAGAGCAGTCAAATTCCTAGGGACAGAAAGTAGAATGGTGGCGGCCAGCGGCTGGGGGGCGAGCAGAAGGAGTCAGTGCTGACTGGGGACAGAATTTCAGGTCTGCAAGATGAAAAGTAGGTGGAGAGCCGTGTGTGGATTCACAGCGTGAATGTACTTAATACCACCGAACTATATGCTTCAAGATGGTTACGGTGGCAGACATAACATTTTGTGTATTTTACCATAATTAAAAATATGTAAAAGAAAAAAGTTAGATTTCCTGACCTTAGAGATAATCACGTATAAATTAACAAATAAAAAAAGCAAAGGCAGGTCATATATACAAGTGGTATCTCATTTACAAATCTAAACCAAAACCCCCATGTGCACCTGTCCTTGTTTCTGTCTGTAGTGAAGCACAGCACAGAGAGACCTAATCCTGACTATCTGGGGTTATATTTATAATATATCTATTATATTATATTAATTATCTATTATAATATTTATAATATATTTATTATATTTGCGACATGGGGTCAGACGGCAGAAGGGAGAGGGGATCTGCATCCTCATTCTCAATCACCAGTAAAATCATTTCAGTGACTATTTTCATTCTGATAATGAAAGCAGAAGAGGAGAAAAACAATACGCACCCATTCCCGCAGCTATGACGGGTACCGGTAAATCATAGTTGTATAAGAGAAAAGACAACATCAGAAAGTCAATGTAACTTCGATGACTGGGCAGCAGGACGACTGGGTGCTCCTGGATGGCTCGTTGTAGCTTTAAAAGAAAAGTTACAGTTCGAATACTCTCAGTTTTCCTATTATTAAAATCACATGTCACATCAGCAAATGGAAGAACGGGTATATATGGACAGACAGAATACTACCGATGCCTCCCTAATACATACAGAAAACTTATGTCAGAGTTCTAGTTAAATTACCTCACATACTGCAAGAACATTAAAAATGTACATTTTATAGATCATCATAAGAGAGATGATCACTAACATATTAATTGGGCACCATATTAAGCATTTTACATGCCCTGTTTAATATCACATATTTGTAAATAAGGCCTAAGCACTAGGTTCCCCATTTGTGACATGGTCACGCATCTCATCAATGGCCAAGCTTTGAGTGGAACTGAAGTGAGTCTGAATTAAAAAATCAGCTGTTGGGGTGCCTGGGTGGCTCAGTGGGTTAAGCCTCTGCCTTCAGCTCAGGTCATGATCTCAGGGTCTTGGGATCAAGCCCCGTGTCGAGCTCTCTGCTCTGCAGGGAGCCTGCTTCCCGCCTCACCTCTGCCTGCCTCTCTGCCTACTTGTGATCTGTCAAATAAATAAATAAAATATTAAAAAAAAAAAAAAAGTCAGCTGTTACGCAGTGTGCTAGACCGGTTGAGTGCAGTAAGAGAGAACAAACTGTCTCTCAGGTAGATTAATAAAAATAAATCTGCGTTAGTAGGACAAATGAGCGGTATGGTATTTCTCTATTTATATACTGGTCTTTCCACCAGGAAGAATGGGTGCCCTTAGTTAGAAGGAATTTGAGCTTCCAGATATATTCCATAGGCTCTGAGCCTCAAAAATATTCACTGGGATCAGTGTGTTATCTGTTTTTTAAAAATCTAAATAAAATTCACCAAGGCAAGGTCATGTATGATCAGTTAAGAAGATGAGGCCAGTCAACATTCTCTGGATGGCTGTATCAAACACTTTTTTTTAAAGATTTATTTATTTCTTTGAGAGAGTGAGAGAGTGCAGGAGCACGTGCAGTAGGGCGCAGAGGGGGAAGATCTCAAGCAGACTCCCTGCCAAGCACAGAGACGCAGGGCTTGATCTCATGACCCATGAGGTCATGACCCCAGTCGAAACCGAGAGCTCAACCAAATGAGCCAGCCAGGTGCCCCCCAAACATTCTCTGAGACAGAGCCAGAGAGTAACCCAGCAAACTACAGAATAGTCATTAGAGGGGAAAACAAGAAATACATGAAAGTAAATGACTGAATAAAACATTAAAAGACATGTGGAAGAAGGCCAACGGGGGTAAGAGCTTCTTACTAAAAGGCAAAACATTAAAAATCATAAATGAATAAAAATAGGAAAAGCTCTTCTTTCCAGAAGAAAAAATACTACACCATGCCTGTTAAATCACTCTGGAGTGATGCAGTTAGAAAAACTGCCATTTGGCAATCAGGAAAAATCATCAGTGTGAAACCTGTGGCGGAGACTCTGCTGGAAACCAGGACCCCTCACCGTCCTTAGAGTCTCTCTTCACATGATTCTTATTCATTGCCAAGGGAAAAAGGGTAACTTCACAGCATCTGATACCAGATGACGAAAGTGAACACTACCAGTAAGGGGACAGACAGCCACCACGCACTCCTTGAAGGAGAAGGATACAATGTTGTGTCCTGCCCAAGCTCTACAGAATGAGTCTAATCCTGAGAAAACATCACTCAAATCCAAATCAAGACATGCTACAAAATAACCTGTCTGGTTTTTTTTTTTCTAAACTAAACACAAAGACTAAGGAATTGTTCTACATTAAAGAAGTCGAAATAGATACAGAAGCTGAATGTTTTTTGTTTTTTGTTTTTTTTTTAAAGATTTTATTTATTTATTTGACAGAGACCACAAGTAGGCAGAGAGGCAGGCAGAGAGAGAGGAGGAAGCAGGCTCCCTGCCGAGCAGAGCCCGATGTGGGGCTCGATCCCAGGACTCTGGGATCATGATCTGAGCCAAAGGCAGAGGCTTTAACCCACTGAGCCACCCAGGCGCCCCCCAGAAGCTGAATGTTAATCCCATGTGGGATTTCTTGCCCTATACAAGATAATACTGGTGATCCATGAGATACGAATGAGGTCTGTACTGCTGTGTACTAGTGTTGTATCAGTGCTGTATAATACTGTGTACTAGTGTTGTGTCAATGTCAGTTTGCTTATTCTGATAACTGCACCATAAGGGAATGTCCTTGCTTATGGGAAAAACACAGCAGAGTATCGAGGAGAGGATAAAGGAAATGTTGTAAGGGGATCCAGGTGGGTCGTATACAGAAATTCTTGGTATTACTTCTGTGCTTTGCAGACACCTAACATGAGGTTAGTCTGGAAGTCTTACCGGACCAAGTGAATTAGTCTGAAGTCTGTAGGTCTGCAAGTAAACAAGTACCACCCTCCAGAGAAACAAAGCCTCCTCCCCCCAGCCAGGAAGTTGGCTGTCGAGGGCCTGCTTGTTTCGTGGAATGTGAGAGGTCTTAAAGGTGACTAAATCATGAGGGGGAAGAGGTTTCTTTTTAAACAAGCAATACTCACTTTCTGAATACCTTCTTCATTTACACACACTTTAGAGAAAATTTGTTTAAATATTTTGCTCAGGGCAAAGGCAAAAAACCGGATGGCTCCCAGACGCAGTTTGTGGCTCATCTCATCCAAAATCTCACAGACTTCCTCTCGGAGGACATCGACAGATTGAAGGGATTCCTTGGAAAGCTAGAAAGAAAGGGAAAGCAGGGATGTGTCTTTGAAGAAAAGCCAGAACTCGTGTTCACTCAAACCCCTACGACTAGTTCCAAACGGACCCTTATTACGTAGCTCAAAAATGCTACATTTGCTTTCATTTCAACCGGCACAATTTACTTTCCAACATAACTCAAGTAGATAAATGATCCTATTTAGACAACTTCAAAGACGGTAATTCAAAGAGAACAGGTCCTCGAGGAAAGCGTCTCACCTTTCCATCTGATTTGTTAAGAAGCTGACAGCCAAATTCTCTGAAGTAAGCTGCTGCCCACGAACCAGTGTGCTTTTAGCGGATTGCTGCCACTCATCGACCTGCCCCTAGCTACCACAAGGTAACGTACAAGGTAATACACAAAGTAAAATAGAAGATCAAGTTGAAGTAACCATTCAGACTGTATCAGATCTACAAGTCACTGGGACAAACCTTTCCAAAGTATCCACGTAACTAGTGAAGCCAATGCCCTCACACTAGAACTCTCTTTACTCCGAAGGGCTCCACATCTTTTTCTAAAGAGAACAACATGTTGGCTGTGTGCTAGGCCTGGGGACGGGGATAAGTAAGGCAGCTTCTGTCCTCAGGAACTCCAATTTGACCCCTTAAGCGAGCACGCTGAGACAGAATGGTGTCTATGTGATAAATTGTATTTATCCTTCACAGAGGAGAATGTTCCAGGATGTAGGCCAGAAGATGAGAGGGTAGGATGCTGGAGTCCCAGTTACCTCAATTACATGCGGTGCAGAAATAGCTTCTTTTTTAAAAAATAACTGAGGTGAAATTAACACACATAAAATTAGCCATTTCAAGCTAAATTCTGTGGCGCTTGGTACCTTCACAAACGGATAATCAACCTCTCCCTAGCTTCATATTTTATCTTTTTCAGGGGAACAGAGGAATCAATGGATTGGTGGTAAGGATGGATTTCAGGAAACAAGCCTAGGAAAAGGGAATACAGTTGGAAAGCCATCACGATAGTTCAGGGGAGAAACAGAAAAGGCCCCCAAAAGTCAATAATAGGCTGAAGGGAAGGGGAAGGGCAGTGAGATGCTCGGTTGTTTCGGGCAACAGAATGGATGGTGGGGCCGTTCTGAAATTGGGGATGGAGAGCAGGTGTAGAAGACAGTGTTGTGCAGGGGTTGAAAAGGTGGCTATACTGATTTTGATGTGTTTGGAGACGTATAAAGTAACTGCAGGGGGTAAGACGGTGGGAGATAAGAGTCTGAACCCCGATTATCTAGCCAAGGCTAGAGGTCCCGTTTGTGAATCAGCAGACTACAGATAAAAATGGAAATGACGGGAGTGGACAAAATGGACCAGGGAGGCGGCAGGATGAAGATAAGATAAGAAGGCTGAGGGTTCAACCTTGACAAACACTTACCCATCCGATAGAAGAACTTGTAAAGAGACTAACAAGGAAAATGGCAAGAGAACTGTACTGTGTGATACCATGATGTGAAGGTAAGAGAGGTCCCGCAGGAGACAGTGTCCAACAAAACTGGACACAGTAGAAACACAGTGCAGACTAAAAGGACCCCCTGGACCGGGTCACTTGGAGATGCATAGCAACCTTTACAGGAATCAAGGGCAGCGACCTGCTGAGTGTGGGAGGTGCACGGGAAAGGACACAGGACACCTCTGAGGAGGTGGGATGAGAAGGGAAAGAGAAATGGAGCATTAAAAAAAAAATTACATGGCTGAAAGGGGCTTCTACCCATCCCCCAACTAGGAAGTGCTGAGGCCAACTGGGCCCATGCAGAAGGCTGAAGAGGAGGACAGACAAGTCTTCAGGGGATCTGAAGGAAATGGACAGATGGAAGAACACAGGTGAGCAGGTTGGTCAGTTCAGAGGAATGGCCTTCTCCAGGACTGGAGGAAAGAATAGAAGCAGAGAATGACCTATTCTCTTATTTTGTGCAATCGGGCTTCTCATTCACCCAACAGATATGTCTCCCGTTCCAGATCCTTCTTCCTGGAAACCTAAGATAAGATTAAAAGATGAGCATTAGCTCTGTAACTCCCCGCCCAGCATTGTCCCTTCTCAGTCTGTTCTCCACATCACAAACCAGAGTGGTTTCTTTTTTTTTCTAAGATTTTTATTTATTTGAGATAGAGAGCATGAGCAGGAACTGAGGCAGGCAGAGAGAGAGGGAGAAGACGACAACCCCGCTGAGCAGAGAGCCTGACATGGGGCTCCATCCCAGGACCCTGGGGTTATGACCTCAGCCAAAGGCAGACGCTCAACCCACCGAGCCAGCCATTTGCCCCTGAGCGATCATATCTTAAATGCAGAAGTAATCTCATCTTTCCTGGGCTGAAAGCCCTTCAACGGCTGCATAGCATTCTGTGAGACAGAGGCAGCCTGAGTTGGCAGCAGAGATGGAAAGAAACAGACAAGAGCTATTGAGGAGAGCAAACTGGCAGCAGCTCTTAGTGACCCACAGCACAGGAAGGGAAAAGCGAGAAGCCGAAGACTGTGTGGAGATTTTTGGTAGGAGCAGCAGGCATATGGAAGGGCGGTTCTTGGAGATAATGCAGAAGTGGGTGTAGGGGATGTACATGGTATAGTGGTGCAGGTGGGAGGGTCAAAGACTTTGGCTCAGATACCCGAATGTGAGATGCTTTTGGATTTTCCAAGTAGGGATTCCAGTGGACATAAAAATACATGTATGAACTCAAAAGAGATCTGGGATGAAGCAATAGATACCAGTTATTATTTACTACATATTGTTATTTATTTATAATAAGATATTATTATAATAATAGGGAGACATCAGCATAAGGAAGGTATTTACAATTCTGGTAATACATAAAACAGCCCAGTAAGTAGGCAGAATAAGAAGGGATTAGAACAAAACCTTGAGGAGCAGCAGCATTTAAAGAGACAGGAAAGGGAAAGAGCCCACAAAGACAACTGAGGAATGATGAAAAAGATTTGGTGGTGGTGGGGGCACGTGGCTGGTTCCGTTGAAGCCTGTGTCTCTTGATCTCAGGATTGTGGGTTTGAGCCCCCCAGAGGGTGTAAAAATTACTTAAAAATAAAATCTTAAAAAAAATTTTGGTGGGTAAGGGGGAGAATATGGTATCATAGAAAGAAAGGAGAGTGTGCCAAGGGCTACAAAGGGTGTCAACAACATTGATTTTAGAAATCAGGAAGGAATCATTCTCAGTCTTGGCAAGAGCAATTACAGTGGGTTAGAAACCGGATCCCTGGGAGCTGCGTGTACAAGGAGGGTGAGAGAGTAGAGCCCAAAGTATGGCAAACACAGCCGAACTTCTTCCCGGAGTAGAGAAGCGGGAAAGGAAGAGCCGAGTCACAAGGAGAGAAGGAATCTGCTCAAACGAGGCTGATCTCGGCAGGAAGAGGACTGCTCGGATTCAGGGATGACGGTAAAGAGCCAACGAAAAGGAAGAGGTTGAAGACATTTGAGGGGAGAGACCATAAGCAAAATCCCTGAGGAGGACGGAGCCGGTCAAGTTCAGAGCTCAGCAACGGGGGAGGGGTTGAACTCCAACAGGAGAGAGAGCATCCTGTCCTGTTTTCACTGGAGGGAAGAAGAGAGTGAGGGTATCGGATGCAGGTAAATTCGTAGCTTGGTCACAGGAAGTTGAGAGTGGTCATATTACGGTATACATTTTTTTTGGGAAGTAGGAAGAAATGTCACCTGTTGAGGGTAAGGGTCAGAGGCTGGAGGTTCAGAAAGTCCTCGGTCGGAGGACTGACACTGACACTCCCAGTTCGGAGAACGGGAGAGAGTTTCCTGGGGAAACAAGGAATTCTTGGGTAACACAGAAGGCCCAGCTGTGCTGCATGATCCTGAATTTATAGCAATTCCAATCTACCTACATTGAGTGATTTATTTTTTTTTCCGCAGTAGAACAGCCAAGTCTGAGAAATACTGGCCTATATCAGTCATGCTTAACCTGCCTGCATAGGAGAATTCCTTGGGGAACTTTTAAAAAAGGAAAAGAAGAAAGAGATACCTGGGTCCTATTCCAGACCAATTTATATCAGAATCACTGTGGACAGGACAAAAGTATTTTTTTTTCATTCATTCATTCAAGAAATATTTATTGGAAGTGTACTATGTGCTAGGCACTAGTAATACAGCAAAAAGAGAGAGAGGGAGACAGAGATAAATATATAGAATACAGAAAAAAAAAGGGAGTCATAAGGGAGATAAAAATTTTTGCCTTCATGGAGTTTACATACTAGTAGAAAATAATAGTTAACCTTCTTATGAAAGTTCTGCGGTAATTCTTTTTTTTTTTTCCCTCCAGTAATTCTAACAAAGAGCCAATATTGAGAACCACTGTCCTTAGGTTTTAACTGATGAGGAAACTTGACTTCACTTGAAATAGGCTGAGTCAGACAGGACTAGTAGTTTCCCCCAAGACAAATCACAACAGGCAGATTAAACCAAAAGGATTAGGAGCACAGGTCATACATTCAAATCATAAAAAAGCAGACAGAGGCGACTGGGTGGCTCAGTTGTCTAAGAGTGTGCCCTCAGCTCAGGTCATGATCTGGAAGTCCTGGGCTTGAGCCCCAGCTCAGGCTCCTGCTTCTCCCTCTGCTCCTCATGCTACTCATACTCTCTCTCTCTCAAATAAATAAATAAAATCTTTTAAAAAATGTTTTTAAAAAGAAGAAAACAGACAGCACAGATGAAGAATTTCTCTGAGGTTGTAGGCCTGACTAAATTCCACTTAAAAATCAATAGAGGGGGCACTTTGGTGGGTGGCTCAGTGGGTTAAGGCTCTGCCTTAACCCACTTAATCTCAGGGTCCTGGGATCGAGCCCCACATCAGATTCTCTGCTCAGCAGGAAGCCTGCTTCCCCCTCTCTTTCTGCCTGCCTCTCTGCCTACTTGTGATCTCTCTCTCTTCTGTCAAATAAATAAATAAATAATCTTAAAAAAAAAATCAGTGGAGGGGCACCTGGGTGGCTCAGGTTAAGCATCTGCCCTCAGTTCAGATCATGATCTGGGGGTCCTGGGATGGAGCTCCACATCAGGGTCCCTGCTCAGCATCAGAGTCTGCTTCTCCTTCTCCCTCAGCCCCTGCTTGTGTACTCTCTCTCACTATCTCAAATAAATAAATCTTAAACAAACAAACAAACAAACAAAGTCAATGGAGCACAGTCTCTACAGGTAAACCTCAAAGCCTGGGAGCACCTGGACAATGTGACAGAGAGGGCCGGCCATGAGGAAGCTATAATTGCGCCCCCTGAATACCTCTATCTGATGTCTTCAAATGACATGCCCAAAACAGACCTAGCTTTTCCCCCAAGCCCAATCCCTCTCCTAAGTTCCCTATCTCAGTGAATGCTTCTGTCATCCTGTCTCTCTTTTCCTTCCCATCATTCATCCAGTTGATCATAAATAAGGTCTACTCCACCTCTGAAATTTTTCTTTCTTCTTTTTTCTTAAGAGATGGAGCGAGAGAGGAGGAGGAAGGGGCAGAGGGAGGATCTTACGCAGGTCGCATGCTCAGCACAGAGCCTGATGCAGGGCTCTAGCTCACCACGACCTTGAGATCATGACCTGAGCCAAAATCCAGACTCGGACACTTAACCAACTGAGCTACCCAGGCAACCCTACCTCTTAAATTTCTTAAATCTGTCCATCTCTGTTTCTACAACTGCAGTCTAGGCAACTGTGATCCTACAAAGGGATTACTGGAAGAGCATCATAACCTGACTTCCTGTCTCCATTCGTTGGTGTTTCTAAAACATTAACTGATCAGGCCACACTCCAACCTGGAACCTTTCAATGGCTTTGCACTGTATGTAGGTTAAATCTAACTCCTTTGGATGGTTTATAAGATTTATTATTTATTTTTAGAGAGAGAGAGAGAGCGCACAAGTAGGGGGAGGGCAAAGGGAAAGAGAGTGGAGAAGAGAGAATTTCCAGCAGACTCCCCACTGAGAAGGAGCAGAACGTGGGGCTTGATCTCAAGACCCTGAGATCCTGACCCAAGCTGAAGTCAGACACTTAACTGACTGAGATTCTCTGGATAGTTTATAAAACCCTCTGTGATGTGGCCTCCGTTTGGCTCTCTACATTCTTTCCATTGTACCCTGTCTTCGCTCTCTTCAGTCCGGTCATACCAAACTGCTTCTAGGACTCTGCGTATGCATGTTCTCTAGTTGCTAAAATGTGCTGATGGTTCCCAAGCTCTGCTATATTTTGGAACCAACAGGGCTTCTCCTTCTTCTCTCTCTCTCACTCTTTTTTTTTTTGAGAGAGAGAGGGAGGGAGAAACAGAATCTTAAGCAGGTGCCACGCCCAGCATGAAGCCCAACGAGGGGCTCCATCTCATGACCCTGAGATCCTTACCGGAGCTGAAACCAAGAGTCAGACACTTAACCAAATGAGCCACCCAGGTACCCCTTGACTGGGCTTCTTTAAAAACTACTACTGGGATGTCTGGCTCCTTCCCCAACATTCTGATTTAATTCATATGGGGGTGAGATCTATGCACAGGGATTCTTGACACATTTTCCAGCCATTTTAATGTGCAGTGAGATTTAATCATGGGGACAAAGTTATTTGCTCTGCTAGGAATACTTCACCCACTTCATCTGGAAAACCACTAACCATCTCTTAGGCATCATTTAAAAAAAAATCACTTTTCTAATTCCTTACACAAAATCATTTGCCCTATAATTACTGCCCCTGTACACGGGGCTCCCACTGGCATGTCTTGTATCATATTTCATTGTAATTGTACAACTGGCATCCCTCCCTGTCAGACTACATTGACACTTGAAGAACATGGGGGCTGGGTGCCGATCCTCCATGTGGGTTGAAAATCCATGTGTAACTTTTGACTCCCCCAAAACCTGACTAATAGCCTACTCTTGACTGACAGCCTTACCAATAACATCAACAGTGGATTTACAAATATTTTTGATGTTACATGCATTATAGACTGTTTTTAAAGAAAAGTGTTTTTAAGAAAACTATAAGGAAAACACATTTACAGTACTGTACTGTATTTAAAAAAAAAAAACACTAAAAAAACCCAAAACAAGACAAAACTATGTATAAGTGGACCTGTGCGTTTCAGATCTGTGTCGTTCCTTATTGACAATGAACAAGTCCGGCTGTGGTTGAAGACGGAATCACTTACCTGTTTAATGACATAATGAACCTCTTCAGAACTGAGAACACTAGATTTAATATCACTTGGCTTGCAAGGAGTAATTCCCTTATAGACAAGAGGTGTGTAACACTTCATTGCAAATTTCAAGTCACTGACATGCCTCCTCTCCTCTAAAATGTCTTCAAATTCATCCCATTTTTTGAGCTCCTTCTGTGGGTAAGGCAAACGAGAGAAAGTAAAGCTTACAATGTAAAGTAAATCAGGACAGATTAGAGACTACATTGGTAAGGTTTCATATTTGCTCACATGCTTAGGCTATGACATATGAATACACTGATAACAGGTCTTTCTATACTAAGGAAAGGAAATGTAAGGGTGCCTGGTGGCTCAGTCGTTAAACGTCTGCCTTTGGCTTAGGTCATGATCCCAGCATCCTGGGATCAAGCCCTGCATCACATCGGGCTCCCCGCTTGGCGGGAGGCCTGCTTCTCCCTATCCCACTCCCCTTGCTTGTATTCCCTCTCTCACTGTGTCTCTCTGTGTCAAATAAATAAATAAAATCTTAAAAAAAAGAAAAGAAAAAAAGAAAAGGAAATGTAATGATAGTTTGGGTCACAAAATGGATATTGAGTATAGTATTTTATTATTTCTGCTTGTTGTCTTTGTAAATCCAGGATCCCTCCAGGGAAGTTAAGAAAGAGAGCAATGACTGAGACTTTAAGCTCGAGAATAATCTGATTAACTTTACAATCAATTTTATTTGATCAATTTTATCAAACACATTGATGAAATTTGTTTGTCTCTTCTACTTAGCTTTAAAATAAGAGCATACAACAGAAATTCAAAATTATGTTAAACCGAATAAAAATATATGGGTGCAAATAAAAGGAAAATTCACTTAAGGAAAAAGTGCTCCCAACTATCATATGGTCTCCCTGATATGAGGAAGTTGAGAGGCAACGTGGGGGGTTTGAGGGCTAGGAAAAGAATAAACGAAACAAGATGGGATCGGGAGGGAGACAAACCATAAGAGACTCTTACTCTCACAAAACAAACTGGGGCGGGGGTAGTGAGAGCGTGGTAGGGTTATGGACACTGGGGAGGGCATGTGCTATGGTGAGTGCTGGGAAGTGGGTAAACCTGGCGACTCACAGACCTGGACTCCTAGGGCTAATAATACAGTATATGTTTATAAAAAAATTTAAAAAAATTAAAAAAAAAAAGAAAAGAAAAAATGCTCCCAGAGAAGCTACTGGCGAGCAGTCGGTACTTGCTAGGACTACTTTCTTATCCCCTTTTGACTCCGGACAGTTTAGATTCCATCCAACCAGCCCCTGAAACCGCTATTTATCAGGTTACCTATGACTTCTGAATTGTTAATTCTTAAAATTCTGTTTTTCTGATTATAAAAGTAGTAATAGTAATAATGATAATTTTAGCTAACATGTGCAGTTGTTTCCTAAATGTCACGCCCTATTCCAAGGCATTATTCCTAAATACAGGAATGATCCTCACAAAAATGGGAAAACCAGGGTGCCTGGGTGGCTCAGTGGGTTAAGCCGCTGCCTTCGGCTCAGGTCACGATCTCAGGGTCCTGGGATCGAGTCCCGCATCGGGCTCTCTGCTCTGCGGGGAGCCTGCTTCCTTCTCTCTCTCTCTCTCTCTCTCGCTCTGCCTGCCTCTCTGCCTACTTGTAATCTCTCTCTGTCAAATAAATAAATAAAATCTTTAAAAAAAAAAAAAAAAGGGAAAACCAAGGTACAAAGAACCCAAATAACTTACTCGGTTCTACAGCTCGCAAAGGGCAGAGACATGATTCAGACTTGAGCCTTATAGCTTCACAGACCTTGCTCCTAAGTCTGTATCCCACACTACTCACCGTATTAACTATGGAAAGTTTGGAAACATGGAAACATATAGGTAAACATATATTGCCCACAATTTTATAACCCAGGAATAACAACTCTTTACCACTTCCTACTTTTCCTTTTTTTTTTTTCATTCAGAGCTACACAAATACAGTTTTTATTCAAAACGTGGACCATACGAAATATAGTTTTATCTTGCCTTTTCAAATATGGTATGCAAATTTTCCTGTATTAACTATTGTTTTAAAGCATTTTAGTGGAGGCAACTTCAACTTCTTCAAATACTTTTTTCCCTGGTGACGGAAGGGCTGGGGTTTGGCCTTTACCCTCCTGGAGATGTGCTGTTGAGATGGTGGAGACGCCTGGTCATGCACGGCTCCCGCCACTTCCATCTATGGGGCTGTGATGGGAAGCCAAGAGCCGTATCCCTTCTCCCTGGCTACTGTGGGTTTTGCTGACACAAGGCTGTCTTCCATCTGGGGCTGGGTAGACCCTAGGAACTTAACATCTATCCTGCATTAATCTATGGGGCAGCTGTCAACTTACTGGGGAAAAAATGCTTTAGTAATCAGGTCACTTTTACTTCTTTACTTTATCTCAAACAGGTAGAAGTTTTCATAAAAAAAAAATTCTCCTAATTACCAAAGTGCTATATATTCATTATAAAAATCTGGAAGATACAGTAAAGCACACAGAAGAAAATTAAAATCACCTGTTAAAATCACCTGGGTCCAATGAACCAGGGTCCATTTTAGAGAATGCTTTTTTTTTCTGGGCACGTAGACACACTCCCTCCCCTGACACACATACATTTTGATTTGCCCACGTAATTTTTCCACCTTATATTATAAATGCTTCCCTTTCATTTAAGTTCCTTCCACTGCATTATTTTTAATAATGGACATGTGAATTATTTTTCATGCGTTGCTATTAGAAGAAAATACAACACACATTATTACTTCTTTCAAATTTAATCATTAAACCCTGGTCTCTTTCTAGTCTTCAACTTCCCAGACCTCCCTCCAGCCTGACACCATTCTCAAAGGCTCCTTCCTCTCCCCGTCTCCAACCATCCTGAAATTTTCCTACTTTGGTTTTTAGTTTACTACTCTTGTCACAGCAGAAGATCTACCCCATTGCCTTAAACCAGTGGTTCTCAACCTGAAGGGAAACCCTCCCCCCCAAACTAAAATATGTCTTCTTTCCTCCCACTTCCCTTAATGTTAACATCTCCAACCCTCCTATCTTCATACATGGTGCTGAGTCCTCGCACCTACTCAGCTGGCTTTAGATCCTAATTATACACGCTGTTGAATTTCCTGCTCTGTTCTCTTCACCCATGTGAGCTCCTGACAGACACATTTAGTTGCAAACACTTCACCTTTGGCCTTTCCCAAACTGATCTCACTTCTCCTCAGCACGATCCTACAACCTGATTATTTCCCAGAAATCTCAACAACCGCCATGCCACATACATCCCTTTGCCTTATCTTAGACCCTCCTCCCTCACCCTTACACATGATCCATCTAATCCTGTCCAAGTGGCCTTTCAGGATGTAGCAGGACTACTCCTCGGTCCCAGGTCTAGCCTGTGCACCTTACACTCTAACCCCCTCACTCCTTGCCCCTTTGAATCAACCCTCCATGCTGCCATGTGCTCTTTTCAAAACACAATTCTGACCAAATTATTCCCTGGTTAAAATACTTCAATGACTCCCCACCTCCTTCAGAATTAAGGCCTAAGTCACTTCTGGTATCATACAAGAAACTCTATGATCTTGTCCTTTCCCTCTCTAGACTCACTGCCCACCATGCTCAAGGTCTACTCGATAGCAAGTGATTCACCTTTCCCTAATACAATCCATTGTGGACATGCTTCTGGGCCTTGGTCCCTGCTCATCTCTGGGCCCTGAAGGCCTTTTTGTTCCTCTGTCATTTTTGCTCAAGCATCCCTGCTATGAAAACCCTCTTTGAGCTGCCCACAAGGATGCACTCTGCCTTTCTCATTACAATGTCTTTGCCTACTACCTACATATTTTAGGGTATGTAGTCATAAGCCTGCAATCATTTGCATGTCTGTCTCCCTAAGATGCAATTATCTTGAAGGTGGGAAACACGTGTATTTCCCAACACCAAGCTGCGTTTGGAATATAGCATAATCGAACAACTACATGTTGAAGTAATGGAAAAAGATACAGAATTTTAAACTGAGAACACGACCAGGTTAATAAGAATATAAACAGAAGGCCATTTTTGAGTTTCAACATAAAAAGGGTAGCAGGTAAAACATGTGAATATGCAAACATCAACACATATATAGAGAATATACATGGGAAAAATCTAACTGCTAGAATTCTGGTGAAAAACAGCAACTCCCTATAACATACTATGCTCTTGATTCTAAGTTTCAAGAACCTTCTCAAACTTCACATTTCTCATTAGAAAAACAAAAGGTAGTTTATATATAGACTCAGACTTGGTACAATGCAACAAGGTATCATAAATTATATAATTTTAGAGATAAAAGGGGACTCAGAGACTTTCCACTTAGTGGTCCTGGGGGTGGAAAGAGAAAAGGATCAGAATCAGCTGGGGAGACAAATATATACTATATATATTAACATACAGGCATTTATAAACAGGTTACATATGTTTACAAATATGTAAAATACATACAAAATACATAAAATACATACAAGTATACATGTGTGTATATACATATATACAGAGGGGGAGAGAGGAGAGAGACAAACAGGGAGAGACCCTTTCTGCACTGTTCACCTGGGAATACTCAGCCATCAACCACCGCTCAAGTTTACCTCTGTGTACCATTTCCCGATTCCCCCCTCAACCGAGACTTAATTGATCATCTTCTTTGAGTCTTGACTGAGCCTTTCATAACAGCATCTAAAATACTTCATTATTTGAAGTATAATATTTGAAGATAATTATTTGAAGATATCTGGATTGGTATCTCCCCTACATGCCTATAAACTTCTTGTCTGTGTAGGTAATGTGTCTTATATGCTTCGTCTTCTCACTTCTTAGTAAGCACTCAATCACTGTAGAATGAAAAAATAAATTACTGAATGAAGCCACTTCCTGAACCCTGCAGATGAGGGCTCCCTAGTACTCCCAGGCTAACGCTTCCACTGCTCCCACTCTGGCCCAGCTGACGTCTAATCCAGCAGTTTCTAACCCAGGCTGCACATGAGAATAACCTAGGCACTTTAAAAATGTACTGATGCCCAGGCCCCCCTAGAGATTTTATTTTTATTTTTTTAAAGATTTTATTTATGTATTTGACAGAGAGAGACACAGCGAGGGAGGGAACACAAGCAGGGGTAGTGGGAGAGGGGGAAGGAGGCTCCTGGTCAAGCTGGGAGCCCTATGTGGGCTCCATCCCAGGATCCTGTGATCATGACCTGAGCCAAAGGCGGATGCTTACTGACTGAGCCACCCAGGCGCCTTGAGTTTTTTTTTTTAAGTAGGCTCCACGCCCTGAGACCAACATCTGAGATAAAGAGTCAGACGCTGAAATGATTGAGCCATCTGGGTGCCCCTAGAGATTCTTGATTAATTTGGTCTGTGAATGGTACCTGGGCATCAGAATGATTTTTAAAAGTACTCCCAGTGACTCTTACATGCAGCTAGGGTTGAGTGTTAACTACTCATTCGTTGGCCTTCCCAAAACCATGATGGAGAAGTATTTACCATCATAAGATAAATATATTTACAAGGCTACTTATCCAGGAGCACAATACAAAGAGGAGCCCAAAAAAGGTTTAGGTTATTTCTCCACTTTGTTTCTCTCTTACTTTTTACAGCAGCCCCCTCCTTATTTGCGAGTAAACAGGCTTCTCCTCGTACAGACAGATATCACAAATCGGCAGAGAGAGAGAAGAAGGGAAGCAGGCTCCCCACTGAGCAGAGAACCTGATGCCAGGCTTAATTCCATGACACTGAGATCATGACCTGAGCTGAAGGCAGAGGCTTAATCCACTGAGCCACCCAGGCGCCCCTCGTACCTTTCTTTTGAAGCCCTGGAGGCTCCATTCATTCAACAGAGTTACGAAGAGCCCACAATGTACCAGGCACTGTTCCACAGGCTGTGAATAAAGGATGAACAAGGCAGACAAAGAATGTGTACTGAAGGGGCGCCTGGGTGGCTCAATGGGTTAAAGCCTCTGCCTTCGGCTCAGGTCATGATCCCAGGGTCCTGGGATCTAACCCTGAATCGGGTTCTCTGCTCAGCGGGAGCCTGCTTCTCCCTCTCTCTCTCTGCCTGCCTCTCTGCCTACCTGTGACCTCTGTTTGTCAAATAAATAAATAAAATCTTTAAAAAAAAACCTTAAAGAAAAAATAAAGAATGTGTACTGAAGGATCCTACACTCCCTTAAGGAAAGACAGACAACAAATAAACAAGTTTACTTAGGCATACTAGCGGTAGCATGCCGGTGAGTGTTTAACTACGTGAGAGCCCTGATTTATAGCACTTGCCAATTTCGGTGGCATTTACACTCCCACCATGGGAGATTTCAAGCTACCAACATGACCTCACTAAACAAGGAGCTGGGGAGAGCTGTGTAGTAGCCATGATTACATAGGATAGCCATCTTCCAGCGTCTCGGACATAAATAACCTAAAAGCATAGATAATAGTAAAATCTAGTAAAATAATTAGGAAGTGCTGAGTTTTGAGTATTTGTTACTTTTGGTTTTAACAATTTCTTTAACTGTAAATTTGTAAAACTTAATTTTTAATTTTTAATAGCGGCCATGTTCCAACAACAGGCTCACAAACGTCATGGAAAATTTACAATGAGCTTTGAGAGCAACACAACCCTGGAAAAGGAATATGAAGAAAATAGAGTAACGAGAAGGAGTGACTGGAGAGCTACTTTAGATTGAATGATTGGGTAAGTCCTCTTCGAGAGGTGATATTTGAGCTGCGACCTCAAAAAAACATGGGGGTGGGGAGGTAGAGGGGAAAGCCGCAATGCCAATTTCTGGGAAAAGAGCATGCCACACAGAGGGAACGGCGTGCCCTCCTGAGAGAGCAGGCTTACTGTCTGAGAAACAGAAGGCCAACGTGGTTGAAGCCCAGTGCACAAGATAGGTAAAATCAGGGAGGTAGCAATTACATAGTCTTGTAAGATGTTGTAAGGAGTCCAGATTTTTCATTCAGACTTTAACAGGAAATCATAGTTTGGGTTCTGGATATACCAGCAATTCCCCAGCCCCACTCTTCTTTTTCATTCTGAGGGAAGATTTCCGGCAGACCTATGGCTTCTCATACAATCTACTGGCTGATGTCTGACGAATCCATAGATTTAGGCCAGACCTTGTTTGCTCTGGTACCATATTTCTAACTCTATCAGGATATCTCCCCCCACATTTTGTGATTTATCGGGTCCATAATAATAATCCATTAGTTTAAAGTCATTCATTTTACCACTGGCGTCTCACACTGAACACATCCCAAACTGAAATTATTATTACTCCGACTAAACCTGTTCCTCTCCCCAGATTTCCTATCAGCAAAAGGCATCAACATCCACCCAGAGGCCAAATCACAGAAACCTCCTCTTCTTTAGTCACGGCACTTCCCCTGTCCTAAATATCACACACACTCGCCCATCTCCCCTCTCCCCAGGCTCACTGCTATTGCCTCAGGCTTTCATCACTTCTTGGAATTACTGCAGTAATGTTCTGCTGATCTCCACGCTTTTGGCATCACATTCCTTTCTCCAATCAGATTCTCCTTCTACAGTCTGTGCTCAAGTAAAGGTTATCCACACAAACAACCACTCTGGAAACCTAGTCTTCTTACACTTTAAAAAAATACAAATCTGATCATCCTGAAACGCTCGCTCAGAAAGTGAAGACTTTATCCTTAAGGGGTATAAACCTGGTATATAACACTCCCTTAGGAAGTACCTTCTGCCTACTTCCTTAGTTTTGTTTCTCACGTCTCCTTTATTTGACCCCTACCTAACCTCTTGGTTCTCCCAAACATGCAAAGAACTGGCTTTCTTAACAGGGATGCCTCGGCCTGTCTTCCTCTCCTCCCTCATCTCCCAGTCACACCTTAGAAACTCAGCTCCGGTATCACCTTCTCCTAAAGCCTTCTCTGAAGCCTGGAACAGGTCCGGTGCTCCTTCTCTTTCCTCCAACAACATACTGTGCGTGATTCGGTCATTGCCCTTATCTCAACTCTAACTGTTTATTGCTATGACTTCAAGTCCAAGGACACATGGGGTGGATCTTTCACGTCCACATCTTGGGAGTGGAGAATGAGCAGGACGCTACAGGTAAGGAGCGCAGTAATGTTTGCTGCAACCAGGAGTATCTTAAATATCTCTGAGCACTACTCTCATATTAGATGGGAGTATTGTACAGTACGTGTGGCTGAGGAAGGAAGGCCAGCCTGAAATAGTAAGAAAAAGTTCAGGTCATCATGAAAGTAGACTAGGCAGTAGTGAGGGTTCTGTCCAGCTTCAGAAGCAGAAAAAGCTCACATACAATTGCTTTAACTTTTCATGTGAGAAAGTTGGCAAAAGTGTTATCGTGAAAGAACCAGGGGTAAACAGGGAAGTAAAAAACCAGTTCTTTCCTTTAACACATAGGTGCAAAGTTGCAGTCAACTCACAAACCAGTTTAGGACTGAAAAAGCTAGCGGATGTACACAGCAAGCTGCGACCCTACACCTTGGCTCTGGAATACCAGAGTCAGAAAACGAGGTCAAAATAGTTCTACTACAGAGGTGTGGGGTAAGAAGGTGGATGAGAAGACAGGTTAAAGTACTAACCCTACAGAAGTGGACAGTTAACACCAATTATAGGCCCAGTCCTCTCCACATCACGGAAACAAACACACCAGTATTCTTTGGAACATGGAGAAACTTCTGTTTCCCTGATATACAGCGGTATATATTAGTTCTCTTCTGAAACCGAGTTTTTCATCTATCTTGTTTCATCTTCTCCCTGTTATGACCTTCTTACACACATTAACATTAAAGTCGGAAACTGGCACTAACCTGCAGGACATAGTAACATGCTTTGAAAATGCATTCTTTTATTTCCTTGTAAAGTAGATAAAAATTAATTTAGTGGTTAAAAAGAAAAAGATCAGTTCCCCCATAATTGTACCACCCTGAGAACTACAAAGGGCTCACCTCATAATTTCTTCACATAAATTGTGAGTGACCAACGTTGCGGCGGCGAAAAAGATTAGTTAAAATCAGGAGAGGGAGGACGGGGCTGGGGGTTGTAGGGCAAGCTGGGAGAGGCTGGGTGGCCTCAGGTGTCTTCCAGAATGACTTTCGCGAAAAGTACGGATGGAAGACAAAAACGCAATAAAAATTTCCAGAAGTTCCCAATCTTTCGAGATTAAACACTTCACGTCTTACAAACTCTATGCCCACATACCAGCAGCCAAAGACTCTTCTCCCAGGAACCTAACGGCAGCAACAAAAGGGCGGGGTGGGGAGCCGCACGCTGATGCAGCTCAGGCCAGGTCAGACCCGCAGGTTTCTCAGGCTTAACCAAAAGTCAGCCCACGCCGGAGACGGAGAGCCAACTCGCACGCCTCATTCCTGTACCACGGGCTTTCCGAAGGCCCCGTGCGTGGTAGAGGGAACGAGGAGCAGCGAGTGGAAAGGAACCAGAGGAACCATCGCCCGCAGAAACTTCTAAAAGCACACACGCATTTACACACACGGCGAGACACCGTTGCCTAGGAAACCAAGTCAACCACCTAACCCCTCCTCGGCGGCCCCGGCACCCACTCTTTCGGGCCAGGGGTCGTGGTCCGTGGGAGGCCGGGACCGAGCGAGGTTGGGGGTGGGGGTGTCCTCTCTCGCGGCCCCGCCCCGGGCCTCGTTCCCCCGGGCGCCTACCGAGTAGAGGAGCACGACAGCGCCGGGACTGGCGGAGCCGACGGAGAAACAAGAGTTGGATGAACTGGAAGAATCCATGGTGCGGCTGCCGTCCCGGGCGGGGCCTGAAAATGTTTGCTAGGCGGTGGTGGTGCGGCTGCTGGGGGCGGTTCTTCCGCGCTGGGCGGCCCGACCTCGCCTAGGGCGGCGGCACCCTCTGCGGCCGCTCCACAGGACCCCGGGCGCCGCCATCTTAACCAGGACGGAAGCCGCGCCGGGACCTGCGACGCGCGCGCGCAGCGCGTCGGAACTCGGAAGTGTGGGTGCCCCGCTCGCTGTGGGCCGCACCGCGGCGGCGCCCCCCACCCCACCCTCCGCCCCGGATGGCTCAGGAACAGGGGCTGGGGGCCCGCGCGCTTCCCGGCTCGCAGACGCTGCTGGACGCCCTGCTCCGGAACCTCTACGATTTGGGTGAGTGCGGGGTCTCGGGGCCCACGTGGGAAGCGGACTGGCCGCTGAGGATCTGCTGTACCTTCGAGACTGGGCCGTCCTCGGCCCTTGCACGTGGAGCACCCCTCAGCTTTTCGACCTGGTTCCCGGGATGGGTGCAGCACGCGCCTCCGACAGAGGTCTCCTTCCCCGCGCCCCACGGCCGGGCTCTGTCGTGGCTCTTCTTCGACCGAGCTACCCGAGCCGTCCCTGAGTGTGGCACCGGCGTGGATGCTCGTCGGAAGCGCCGAGGCTTTCAGGCTTGCAGCGTGTGATGCGCGCAGGACCCTGGGCTCCCGAGCACAGCCCCCCCACTCCACCCCGTGGACATTTCCCGGCGGTCTGGGAAGCCCGCTTGCCCCACTCCGCCCTGGTGCCACCTTGTCTCTGTAGTTCCCCAACCTTCAGTGCGCTCCTCCCCTGCGGACTTCCTTCCACTAAGTTGGCCGTTCTCTCTTTTTGTTTGGGGAGAAGGAAAGAAAAACGGTTATTTGAGATTGGCCACCGCCTGGCACGTTAGTGGGAAAGGACAGTTCCACATATTCTGGAGAATTTGGTCCAGGTTAGGTGACATCCCTTGTTCAGGCAAGAGATAGCCTGGGCATTGGTGTCTTTAAGGAGCAAACGTTTCTTCAATTTGTAACGTGCTGTTGCCAAAGCTATTGTAGTTGGGAGCCATTGCTCAAGATTCTAAGCTGGGGGGGGGGGCCTGGGTGGCTCTTGGGGTTGAAGCCTCTGCCTTTCGCTCAGGTCATGATCCCAGGATCCTGGGATGGAGCCCCGCACTGGGCTCTCTGCTCAGTGGGGAACCTGCTTCCTCCTCTCTCTCTTTGCCTGCCTCTTTGCCTACTTGTGATCTCTGTCAAATAAATAAATAAACGCTTTTAAAAAAAAAGATTCTATAAAGCCTCTGCCTTCGGCCCAGGTCATGATCCCAGGACCCTGGGATCGAGCCCCACATCAGGCTCTCTGCTCAGTGCAGAGCCTGCTTCTCTCTCTCTCTCTGCCTGCCTCTGTGCCTACTTGTGTTCTCTGTCAAATAAATAAAGTCTTTAAAAAAAAAAAAGATTCTAAGCTCACACAGTAAAAATAATAGCTAAAAAGTATGGAGAATTTGCCATATAGTTTCCGTCTTTCAGGTATTTACTCATTTAATCTTTACCTCTGGTGAAATATAGTCATTAATCCCATTTATTACAAATGTGGAAACAAGCCGTAGGGGTTAAAATGCTTACCGAAATTCACCTAGCTGTTAATTTGCAGAGCGTGGGTTCCAGTCTCCAGACTGTCCAGCCCCTGCCCCTCGCCTTGTATTGACTTGGCCTGTGGACGTAACGTTTCTACCCCCTTGGGAATATATCGGAGGACAGAGAAGACTTAAGTCTCTGGCCTTGAGAAGTTTAAAAACTAGAGGAAAAGAAAATTCTGCCAAATCCTAAATATAGTTTATGTTAGCACAGGCTTGAAATTATTCAAGGAGCTCTGAAGGCTTGGGCCGTAACTACCCATTTTTAGGTGCCCAATGCCAAAGTTTAGGTACCTTTTATATAAGTAAACAGAAATGATCAGTCGGTATTTAGAAAGCGCTGTGATACTTGCGGTGCAGGTGAGCACTTGATGTCAGAGCCTTCAGGTGGCTGGTCAGAATTGAACAGGTGAAACATAGAGGCGATACAGGGATTTCGTAGAAAATAAATGTGTTCACATTGAACCACTTGTAGGTTCATCCTAATGCATAACTGAAAAAAAATGGGAAGACTGTAATACCCACCCGCATCCCTAGAGAGTATCAAAAAATAAAACATCAGCTGTAGTGGCAGACATTTTTCGCACAAAGTGTGAGCCAATGGGGATTGCCAGTTCCCTGGAGACTGTTGCCTTGAGGTTGCTCTTAGTATGGACTGAGGTCAGGGCTGAAGTAATTGTGCCGTGGGTCAGAGACACGACCATAGTTAGTTACCTAGCAGAAGATGTTGTGTCTTGGAGTCTACATATTGTGCAAATACAACAAACCGTAAGACAATCATAGAAAACAAACAGGGTTACTGGAGGGGGCATTGGGGGAATGGGGTAAGTGGGTGATGAGTGTTAAGGAGGGCATGTGATGTAATGAGCACTGGGTATCACATGTGATGTAATGAGCACTGATGAATCACAGACCGGTACTTCTGAAACCAATAATACTTATATGTTAATTAATTGAATTAAAATTAAAAAAGAAAATAAAAATACCCCTGCCCCAGAATTGTGCAAAAATCACCCCATTTGAAGAAAAAGAAATCTTTTGTTTCTTTGTATTTCTGGGTATTGATAGCCATCGCGTACATACAGACACATTCACATGATTTGACAATTTGATAAAGCCAAAGCTATTTATTTTCCTGCTCTGTGTTTGAAGAAACAGAGGAGACAGAAGATGAACCAGAACAGAAAAGGATCAGGAAGAGAGGAGAAACCAAGAAGAGAGGTGCCGAGACGCCCGTCTCGCCGGTGGCGGCAGCAGAGCCAGCTCCCCGACCTGCTTCCTTTGGAAGAGGTCAAAGGAAGAGTGCCTCCAGCTTCTTCAAGGAACTCCAAGAAGAGCTGCGGTGTGCCCCTGCTGTGACCCCCGCTGGTTCCCCTTCAGGACCAGAAGCCCCTAGTGCTGCGGTATCTCCCCCAACCCTGAAGAACCCCAGAGAGCCAGTAGAAGTGATCGAATTTCACAGCAGAAATAAGAAAAGAAAAGAGAAGCTGGATCGAGATGAAAACACACAGGTAATGAGTTGGTCAGTTTCTGTGTATATGGTAAAAACCCTGATATCGCAGTTTTAGAGAAGTATCTCTTCTTTGTTCTCTCTTTTTCCATTATCTTTCTTTCTTTTTTTTTTTTTAAAGGGTTTGGGTGCTTGGGTGATTCTGTCTGCTAAGCGGCTGCCTTCAGCTCAGATCGTGACCTCAGGGTGCTGGGAGCTACGCTTTCTGCTCAGCGGGGAGTCTCCTTCTCCTTCTCCCTCTGCTCGTGCTTTCTCTCTCTCTCTCTTTCGCTCTCAAATAAATAAATTGTTTTTCAAAAAGTTTTTTTTAATAAAAAAACATATAAAAGGTTTTATTCATTTAAGCACTCTTACCTGACATGGGGCTTGAACTCATGACCCCAAGATCAAGAGTTGCAGGCTGTACCGACTGAGCCTGCCAGACTCCCTTAGATGACTGTCTTTTTAGACCGTGTCAGGGATCCCCAAGACCACCCTCTGGCTTGATGGTTTGCGAAAAGCACTCACAGGCCTCAACACTCAGCATGAACTCACCATGATGGTTACAAATTACCACAGCAAAAGGATACAGAGTAAAAGCAGTGAAGGAAAAAAGTGCAGGGAGGGAGGCCTGGAGGAAACCAGGTGTCAGTGTGTAGATGTCCCCTCCCAGTGGAATTGCATGGGATGCGTTTCATTCCCCCAGTGGCAACGCGTGACAGCTTGTGGGGGTGTTGGCCAGCCATGGAATTTCACCCCAGTCTGGGTGTCCACAGTTTTCACTGAGAAATGCGTTAACGTAGACACACAGACTGACAGTAGTTACTGAAGCTCTAGGCACCCAGGAAAAAAGTAGATATTAACCATCAATCACATTGTTGCTATAAATAATCTTGGCAAACTTAGTACAGCTTGGCTCAGTGCCTTGGGGATGCAAAAACACTCTTCTCAGACAATTGGTCAGCTCCCAGGAACCAGGAGAGCCAGTTCTGAAGACAAGACTTCCTTAGGCATGTACAGAGTTTGAGGAACATAAGCCTGCTGAGTGTACCCTTCCATGCTGATAAGCCTTCTGCCTGATGGTGCTCAGAAAAGTCAGTCAGTCAACTATTTCTGGCTGCAAGTCATGGGGATACAGCATTGAACAAAAGTGACAAAACTGCTTTTTCTCAAGGAACTTGCATTCTGGTGGAAAGCAGCTAGATTTCACTGAGCAGTACTCTCTCCCAGACTGAATGTGTTAAGTCTCACGCAAAATTCAGTCCAGGAGAGAGGTGTAGTTGCCTATCCAAGTTTCCCCACAAGGGTATTAAGGATCCGTGCAAAAATCCAGGCATTCTATTTCTGTTGCATTCCTCATGTCCTATAAACTTTTGTCTATCATCAGAGGAAAAGGGGACTATATTGGTTTTCTAGGGCTGCTGGGCAGATGTTTGTTCTCTTAGAGTTCTGCAGGCCAGAAAGACCAACATCAAGGTGTTGGTTGGGTACACTCGCCTCCGAAAGGGAATCCTTCCTTCTTCCACCTGTAGCTCGAGGCTTGGCTCATGGCTGCATCACCGTCAACTCCTCCTTCACCTGCATGTGGCCCTCTGTCCATCGGAGTCTCAAATCTCCCTCTACCTTTCTCCTAGAAGAACAGCTATCATTGGGATTAGGGCCCACCCGAAATCTAGGACGGGTCCTGTCATGAGATCCTTAACTTAATTATACTGCGAAGACCCTTTTTTGTTTTTGTTTTGTTTTTTTTTTGAAGATTTTATTTTATTTGAGAGAGAGAGAGAACATGAGAGGCGAGAGGTCAGAGGGAGAAGCAGACTCCCCACCAAGCTGGGAGCTTGATGCGGGACTCGATCCCGAGACTCCAGGATCATGACCTGAGCCGAAGGCAGTTAGTTCCTTAACCACCTGAGCCACCCAGGCGCCCTTGTAAAGACCCTTTTTAGAAATAAGATCCATTCGCTGATTCTGGGGATTAGAACGTGGTCACATCTCTTTTTGGAGACCACAATTCAACCCACTGCAAAGATAGTCAGGCTTGCATCTTTCTTGGTGAACGTGTGTGAGCGCGTGCTAGCATCCAGTGCTTACCACATCTTGTTTGTGGTTTAGAAAACCCAGCTGTGGTATCTTTACTAGGGTTCAGGTAGCTCTTCATGTCAGGTTCACCAACTTGTCTTCCTCAAAGACTAATAGCGCTTTTTGTAATCATCTACCTTTATTTTAGGATTCTAGGTCAGTTTCCAGCTCCAAATACTGGGACACTGGGAGCTGTCACAGGTAGGCCAGGAAGTGGGAGCTGTCACAGGTAGGCCAGGAAGTGGATTTCCTTGGCCATTCAGCTGGCCAGAGTCACCACATTGGCCAGCCGGGGAAGCTTACAGTGGTCAGTATTATGACAGCAAACCCTTGTGCACCAAACCTTGGGTACCATAGTATTTTCTGTGTGTGCCATGCAGTGTAAAAGGTTGAACACTGCATCATATATAATTCTGGTTTGGGGAATTTAACAAACAAACATCTGGGTACCTCTCTCATTTTTTCAGGTGTCTCGGTCTTCTCTTTCCTCTTACACTCGTTGGGTTCTTTGTAGAATGGAAAGTTTTCTAATAGCACAAAAACGTTGGCATTGAATGAGTGCATTTCTCTGTCTCTTACTAACAGAACATCTGCTTCCAGCTGTTAGATCCTTTTTCATCCTCTTCTGATTGACCCCTTTTTCATTGGCTTTTCTTGGGAACCTCAGCTTATCCAACATTTTGGATTTTCTGACCTTAATGAAATTTTTCAGTTGCTCTTGGCATTCTGCCCTTTTCTTCTTCTTCTTCTTCTTCTTCTTCTTTTTTTTTTAAGATTTTATTTATTTATTTGACAGAGATCACAAGTAGGCAGAGAGACAGGCAGCGAGATGGGGGGAAGCAGCTCCCCGCTGAGCAGAGAGCCTGATGTGGGGCTTGATCCCAGGACCCTGGGATCACGACCTAAGCCGAAGGCAGAGGCTTTAACCCACTGAGCCACCCGGGCGATCCTGCCCTTTCCTTCTTTTTAAAATGTATCTTTTGAACACATGAATGTGTCTGGATAAGGAGACCAAAAACGAACACAATAAAAACACATACGCCTATAAAAGACTTGATGTCGTATTGCGACTTGTAAACAAATACAGAGGAAGAGAACGCTGGGTATTAATGGCATATCCCGGTAAAGGGGATGTCAGCTAAGGATGTCAGCTGGGAGTAATTAGGATAAGTCACGCTATGCCAAGGGTTTGTATTAACGTAGTAAATGATAGTTGTGGTCCCTGTTCTCTGAAAGCTTTGGGTCATTGTAGGACAGTTCAGACAGACATGGATTCCGCCCAAATAGCTAGTAAGATAATAACAGCCCACATGGAGTCTGCTGGTTGTGTTTGGAGAATACTTGAGAGATACAAGTTAGACAACCCAGCTGGCCCTGCCTGAACCCCGGAAGTGACCTTCTTTCCCTAGAACTTGGACCTGTGACATAGATACCGTGATTAAACAGCCTTGTGTATTGAAACAGGGTCCATGGTGTACTATGGAGATTTATAATGAGAAATATATTTATATTTGGTTTTTGTGCCTCATTTCTGGCACAGAACTCCTGTAACCCCTGTAATTCCCTAGGGGATGTAAAGGTGTCTTTTGTTAGCAAGTGATGTGGAAATGCTTTAAAGGTGGGAGCAGGTTGCTAGGAGAATCAATTGCACAATTAGAGGTTTAGAAATTTTCAGTGCCATCTCCCTGACCTCTGGGGAGAAGTAATGGGCTGGAGGTTGAATTGACTGCCTGTGACCAGTGATTTAATCTGGCATAGTTAAGTAATGAAGCCTCCGTAGAAACCCAAAGGGTTGGGAGAGCTGGGTTGGTGACCGTGTGGAGGTGCTTGGAGAGTGACACGTTCAGAGAGGACATGGAAGTGCCTGGTTCTGTCCCACATACCTTGCCCTGTGCGTCCCCTCATCTGCCTGTTCCTGAGTTACATCCTTTTACAGTCAGCCAGTGCGCCGTAAGGTGGATGGCTTCCCTGAGTTCTGTGAGCCACTCTAGCAAACTAATCGAACCCAAGGAGGATTTGTGGGAGCTGCTGATCTGTAGGCGGTTGGTCCAAAGCACAGACGGGTGACAGCACGGGCTTGTGGCTGCTGAGTGAGGTGGGTGGCAGTCTTGTAGGACTGAGCCCGTAACCTGTGCAATCTGATGCCATTTCCAGGTAGAGCATCTCACAGTTGAGTTGAATTGTAGCTGGTGTGGGAGCATTTGCTTGTTGGCTCTGTGGGGAAACCCATCCCCAACATCACCCCATTTCATGGATTAATCAGGGAACTTGGCCACCATTTATAGAACATTTTACCCATCCCAACTGTCTAACCTATAAATGGACTTCCTGATCCTATCCCTTTTATAAAACAGTGACTATAGAAGTAGTTTGGTAGGAAATAGTAGGTAACAGATCGTTTATGCACTTAACTCATTTATTCACAAATAATTGGGTGCCCACTACTTGCCAGACCCACTAGATCCAGCAGTGAACGAGATACAGTCCTCTGTCCTTGTGGAGTATACAGTCTACTGCTAGAGTCAGATCCCAAGTCAATTAATAATATAATTAAAAAGAGTTTTAAAGGGCACCTGGGTGGCTCAGTTGATTAAGTGTCTGCTTTTGGCTCAGGTCATGATCCCAGGGTCCTGGGATCGAGTCCCATATTCAGACTCCCTGCTCAGCCAGGAGTCAGCCTCTCCCTCTCTCTCTGCCCCTCATGCTGGCTCGCTTGCTCTCCCTCCCTCCCTCTCTCTCTCAAATTAATAAACTCTTAAAAAAAAAAGTTTTGAACCCTCTAAGGGAAAGAAATAGGGTCTTGAGAGTAAGAGACAGAGCGTCCTTTCAGTGGAGTGGGCAGGCAGTCTCAGGACGAGGTGACACTCTGCTAACGCTGGCCCCTGAGAGGAGCCTGAAGAGCCAACATGCTGGAAGAGTGCCCGTGGGGTGAGAAGGCCTGAGGGGGTCTGGGAGCTGGAAGCCTAGCGGTATAGGACAGAGGGGAGAGAAGATGAGCTATGGTGCAGGGGCAGGCCGGGGCCAACCTGGACTTGGGATTTGAGGACCGAGTGCGAGGCTGCCTGTGAGGGGGAGTGAAAGCCCCAGGTTAGCGGCTGGAAACGAGCCGAGAGTTGCTTGGCTGATGTGTCTTCTCGGTATTTTCTCCGCCCTTAGCATCATCTGTGTCCTGAACCTTAGCCTCCTTTGTGGCCTCCATAGAAAGAGATAAGAAAGACATCCTAGGGGCGCCTGGGTGGCTCAGTGGGTTAAAGCCTCTGCCTTCAGCTCAGATCATGATCTTGGGATCCTAGGATCGAGCCCCACATCAGGCTCTCTGCTTGCCAGGGAACCTGCTTCCCCCTCTCTCTCTGCCTGCCTCTCTGCCTACTTGTGATACCTCTCTCTGTCAAATAAATAAGTAAAATCTTAAAAAAAAAAAAAAAAAGACATCCTAGAAATCCGAGGACAGTGGACTCTAGATCCAAAGGCCCTCTTGGCTCCTGTGGCCCGCACACAGGTGCATGCAGACCACTCCCAAGCACGTAGCAGATCATTGTAACACCTGACATTTATGGGGCTTGTCCGCTGCTCGAATGATTACTTCGTCTGGTCGCTAATTCCTTATCTCCCTGAATCCTGACAAGTTTCCCTGTCTTCATCGCTGGTTAGAGAGGCTAAGATACTTACCCCGCGTTTCAACAGTCAGCTGCTCCCTCTCTGCAGTTCCAGAAGCTCAGAGCTTTGGAAGGCACAGCTTTGGTTTTTGTTTGGAAGCTTGGTGCAGGTTTATTTGGCAGCAAAACCTGACCTGAACTCATACGAGGCTTAGGCATTATTTTTGTCTGTTCCGTTTGGCTTGAATATCCACAGATCGTGCGGCAGAGATACGAATGTCCTTAATGATGGGCTTCTGCCGCGGCCCCCGCTCCAAGTGGTATTTTGTCTTCAGTGCGTTGGCAGCGTGACCTTCCTAAAATTTGAAAGCCTCTGAATTTTCTAAGGATTCCACAGAAGGGACTGTGGATGTGAAGTAAGAACCAGAGCTCAGGTTCGGACCCCAGGCTTTCTGACTTGAAAGCTGTTCTGCTAGAGAGAGAGAGAGAGAGAGAGCGAGAGCAAGCGAGTGGAGAGCGAGCAGATTAGGTTAGGCTCCTTGTCCTTTGAGTAACAGAAGCATGTGGACTGGGAATCTTCACCAGGAAGAAAGACCTGTCCCCCGTGTTACCACCGCAGTGCTTACTGTTCTCATGACCTCTGCAATATCTCGATCCCTCCCTGCGGCTCAACCCTGAAATCCTCTACCCTCCAGGGCACCCTGTAACTTTGCTCCACACCCCTGTTCTTTAGCAAATCCAGGGCTGGTAAAAAAGAAAGTGTTTACTTACCCAACTGCTCTCTCTATGGACAAAGGTTGGACAGTAACTAGTAGAAGAAAAGAATCTTACCAGTGCAGCCAAAAATAGCCCTGGTCAGCCAGTCAGCCCATGGACGTGTTCACCAAGCCCCAGGGGCCTGCCGGCCTTCATCTCGCACCCCAAACTCTTCCTTCGTTTTATAGCTTTCTTCTGTCTTCGGAGCCTGACACACAAGTTCTCAAAATGTGCAAAGCTTTCTCTTTCCTGTGTGTGGGACCCTATAGCTCTAGTGGTCAGGATAGATAAGGCTGTGGTTCGATAGTTTAGTCCCTACATCTTAGTGGTTTGAAGGCAAAAGTTAATTATTTTTACATGTCCATCAGGGTTGGCAAGGACAGAGTGTGCTGTCACACACTGTCCTCGTCTAGGGGCCCAGGATAATAGGAACTCCGCCAGCTGGAAGGCTCGCAGTTGCTCTGGCGGAGAAGGGGAGTCGATGGTTGGCTCTTAGAGGTTCCTTATGGAAGGGGCATCCTTCCCCTCTGCTCACGTGTCTTTGGCCAAAGAAACTCACATAGCCCTACCTAACTTCAGGTAGGCAGGGAAGCCTAGAAGCAGGGGAGGACCCAGTGTTGCCTGCTGCAGTGAGCACCAGGGGAGAGCAGACAGGGAGAAGCCCTGATGGTTTCTAAATCAGGTAATACATGCTAAGTAATGGACTGAAAGTTCTTTAAAACTGTGAATAAAAGTTAGACATTGACAGGGTCATGCCTATGAACTGAGCAAATAGTGAGCTAAGAATGCTCCCCTTTATGATAAACAAGGATCTAGAATCCAGACCTTTTCTCAGACAAATCGAGAGCTGCAAAGCGGAGATATTTCTGGCAAAATGTAAACAGAGGGCTTGAAAATGGCAGGGTATCTATGTCCCACCAGACCTGCCACCCAGGCCTGCACAGGCCCTAGGCCCGGTGTCCCCATGGCCGGGGTGAACTGAGGCCTGCATGCGGCATCTGGGGTGTTCTGTGGGGTTGGTGTTGGGGAAAGCAGGGACGTCGGAAGCCGTGGCCCTCTCCTCTGTGGGCCATTCTCGTCCCCAGACCCAAGGCTTTCAGCCCCACGGTGACAGTCACGCAGGTAGCCAAGTATTTTATTACAGCGCTTAGGTCCTCCTAGATGTTCCTTCCTCATGCCAATGTTCTGGAAATGGGGCAGCCAAGGGAACCTGTGCCATCTCCAGTAACGCTGGGAATCTCGTGCTCCTGAACGAAATTTTCAACTCAGAAAACTTTGGTTAGCCAGTGCCTCATTGGATGGATGGGAGGGAAGAATAGAGAGAGAGAACTATTTAAATTTTTAGAAAAGGAGGTAAATGTTTCCTAGGATTTTGGAGGTCTGTGAACCGCACACAGTTTCTCTTCTTTAACTTACCATTTGTGTTTGAGGATCTGGGTGATCCCGAAGTCATTAAGACTTAAGCCAGAAGAAGTAGTACTGTTTATCATAGTAAATAGATTGGGTGTGCATGCCAGCAGAGAAGGATTTTTAACTTCAGGGTAAAGACATTTTTTTTTCCAGGCACGGAACAGGAAATAAGACTTTCTGGGGAAGAGGAACGGAAGCGCCTGGCATCCTTTGTGTGCCCGTGGTCTTAATTAAGGCATCTGATTCTGTGAAATACAGGAGTGAGGAAAACCGTAAGCATCATCAAAGTCAGGAATCTTGGTAAAGTAACGTGGAAGATGCATTTACTGTGACTGTAAGCACAGACCGGGGCCACACGCTTGGAGCGTGGCAGACCTCCTCATATGTCTGTCCTGCCAGGAGTCACTGTGCAGCGTGCCAGTGGGTGAGCAGCACTGTGGTGACTGCCCAGCGGGGCCGTCGTTCGTAGTGGATCAGTCAACACTGAGAGTACTGGCCATGTCTTCCCGTTTCCCGGACCTGGATAACGTTTAGCAGTGAGCGCTGTTTCCACTTTGTAAGAACCCCTCTGGGAGGTCAGGACATGGCCTCACAGAGAGAGCCTGTCACCTGGGGAAGTGTTCAGTGATCAACCCACACACCCACAATACAACCAGGATCAGCCAGAGTCCAGCTTCCGTTGGGAGGAGGGACCGGGAGACCTGCAGACAGCTGTGATCGAGGCCCCTGTCTGAGCAGGGTGTGGTGCAGGGCACTGCTGCGGCCCTCCACAGCGCCCCCTGCTGAGCAGGATGGGCGGGAGGTGCTGCCCTGGTGGGCTGCAAGGGTGCTTCGTCTGGAGGCTCCCCAGCTTTCAGACCCTGCTTTCTGTTGGCCCAGACTCGGTGGCTGGGGTAGTGTGGTGACCACTGCTGTTAGCTGGATGTGACAGTACATTTCCTTCAGATCTCAAGCTTCTGGTCAGTTCTGTGGGCTGGTAACCATAGCTAGTGGCTGTGTCGGTGTGAAGAGTCACATGCTTTGAAGGCATTTGCAGCACCTTTATTTTGTATTGAGAATTATAAACCAAATCTCCATTTCTAGAAACGTGGTGTTCCTGTAAAAATATTTAGTTAAGAGAGTTTTGTTAGCCATTATTTTAATGGGTAGATGGGAAGAAAGAGGGAAAGAGTTATTTAAATACAATGTTTAAGGGGCGCCTGAGCAGCGCAGTCGGTTAAGTGTCCAACTCTCGATATCAGCTCAGGTCATGATCTCGGTCATGACATAGAGCCCCACAGTGGGCTCCGCGCTGGGCGTGGAGCCTGCCCAAGACGCTCTCTCCCCTGCCTTCTGCCCCAACCCCACTCATGCACACACTCTCTCTCCTCTAAAAAATAATAAATAATAAAAAGATATATAGTGTTTATCCTCCAGAATCCCTGCTCACTAACCCTCTTCTAAACCCCCACTGAACAGAATCTTTTGCATGTGGTTTATGAGAGATGTTGGTCTCTCTCATCATCTTTTTAATTTTTTTTTAAAATTTTTTATTTTTTATAAACATACAATATATTTTTATCCCCAGGGGTACCTGTGAATCGCCAGGTTTACACACTTCACAGCACTCACCATAGCACATACCCTCCCCAATGTCCATAACCCCACCCCCCTCTCCCAAGCCCCCTCCCCCCAGCAACCCTCAGTTTGTTTTCTGAGATTAAGAGTCACTTATGGTTTGTCTATTTTTGTATTTTTAAAAAAATTCTCATCCTTTCTTAAGCTTTGATACCTTAACATTTTTTTCTCCATTTTTCTTTGATGAAGACTTCCATGCAACATGCTTATGTTATCATTTGGTATTTGGGCATCTGGGCCAGTTTCAAGGCTTTTTAAAACATGACTGCTCTGTTGGTGACAAATGCTCCCATGATACAGTCACAGAGGATCTTAATAAGAATTTTTTTTCTTTTCAGACCAAAACTAGTATCCCTGAGAAAGGTGTGGAGAGACAAGAATTTAACTTAGAGAAGGTATGTGTTTTGAAACTGTTCATTTTTTTCAGTTTTGGAGTGCCCCCCCCCAAAATATATATGTTTATATATGCATATATATATATTTCCATGTCCAGTGGTTGAAATAATGGTTAAGCAAATCCCCTGCCTTCCGGTGGTGAATACTAGGCTGTCACTTAAAACACACTGGTTTTTGGCTGCAGGGCCCATGATGCAGAGGTAAGTCGAGAAGCAGGGAGGGAAGTGTGTATTCTGCGGTTGTAACTACGTTTTTAAAATGCATGAGAAAAAAGATAGGAGGAGGTAATTCAACTGCTGAGAAGGGGCATTTCTCTTTCTCTGCAGCATCTTTTTTTTTTTAAAGATTTTTATATATTTATCAGACAGACAGAGATCACAAGTAGAGAGGCAGGCAGAGAGAAGGAGGAAGCAGGCTCAGAGAGCCCGATGCGGGGCTCGATACCAGGACCCTGGGATCATGACCTGAGCTGAAGGCAGAGGCTTTAACCCACTGAGCCACCCAGGCGCCCCCCTCTGCAGCATCTTTAAACAAACAAACACAAATCTGTGTTCAAAGCACCTATGAGAAGTGGTTTCTCAGAGGGAGCGAGTGTTCAGAGAGGGACTTTTAAGTGGAAATTCCTGTCTGGAGGGGCAGTAGCTTGTTTCAGAGAGAATCCTGGTATGTAGAGCTCAGCATTTAATCCTAGGTCTGTTGCTTCACCTGCCCAAAATTCAACACGGAGAACGAGTGTTGGGAGGTTATGGTAAGAAATTACGTAAGACCGCCACAGAGCTCTGTAAACCACAGCACGACAGAGTTCCCGCTCCAGCACATTGTGTCTGATGTGGGCTACCCCAGAGGTAGATCTCTTCCCAGGGTTCTCTGGAATGCACTTGGGGTTCATTCAACTCTGTGTCCACAGGCTCGCTTGGAAGTGCACCGGTTCGGGATCACGGGTTATGGAAAAGGGAAGGAACGACTCCTGGAACGGGAACGTGCCATCATGCTGGGTGCTCAGGTGAGGGGCTGCTTCTGTCTCATCAGCAGACAGGATACCTACAGGAAAGGGGAGAACCCAGGGCAAGGCAGGGGAGGGGTCACTGGGAGATCCTTGCAAAATAAAAAAATGGTATCTCTAGGTTTTATTTTTCCTGTTGCATTTCAGCCTCCCAAAAACAGTTACGTGAATTACAAGGTGTTGCAGGAGCAAATCAAAGAAAAGAAGGCAGCCAAGGAAGAAGAAAAGAGAATGGTACGAGTAAAAGCCGTTTTGTTACCAAGCTAGAACCAGGAAGTGGCCGCAGTTGGCCGCAGTGGAGTCAGGAGGCAGTGGCCACAGTAGGGTAGAGAGTGACATGATCGTTCTTTCCCCTGTTCAAGTCAGCTTTGTTCTCTAACACTACCCAGGGAAGCCGGCATATTCATCTGAAGGGTTTGCTCTGAAATAGCGAGTTCCTGCTCAGATCCCATCAGCTATTGTGGTCTTTCTCCTGTGTTGCGTTTTACAGTGTACAGAACACAAGGGCTTATGATAGATGACAGAGGGGTAGATGCTGTGCTCCCTCCTTTTCCCCTTTAGTGAAAGGTGGAATGTTTCTCCTGTCAGTTTTTTCTGGAATGACCTTTGACACTCTTGAAAGAGCTTTAGAATGAAACTGAGTGTATGTTTAATATGCCTGCTTGAGAAAAAGATGAAAAGTAAATGGTGCCTCACTGGCTTTTTTTTTTTTTTTTTTTTTTAAGATTTTAAAAATTTATTTGACAGACAGAGATCACATGTAGGCAGAGAGAGAGAGAGACAGAGAGAAGCAGGCCTCCTGCTGAGCAGAGAGCCCTATTCGGGGCTCGATCCCAAGACCCTGAGATCATGACCTGAGCTGAAGGCAGAGGCTTAACCCACTGAGCCACCCAGGCGCCCGCCTCTCTGGCTTTTGATCACACACCTCATCTGTTTTTGAATCTCCATTATCCACTATTGACACGTATATTATCCTAAATTCTGAAATCAGGCCCAGGACACAGATATCTTCAAGAAAAAGAAGAGGAGAGGGCAGGAAGACAGGTGAGTGACATCCTCAGGTACTGGGGAGGAATGATCTGGGTAAACCTATTGATGAGTTCTGAAACTAACGCCTGGAGTTTACCTGGTGTTTCTAGCCCGGTAGAGTGCTTCACTGCCCCTCATGCCTTCCAAGCAAGTCCTGGGTAGGGGGAAGACAGTGTCCCAGATTGAACAACTGCCTCAGAACTGAATCAGGAATCTCCTCCAGGCTCCCATTTGTAAAGATCAGACAGCTCAGGTGACTCGTGGAGAAACTGAGGTTGACATTCCCAGCCCGCGCTAAGAGCCTGCCTGTGTGGCGGCGGGGTCCAGGGCCGTGTCCTGTTCTCTGCCGTACCGCAGGAGGCAGAGCGCCGTGACCTGAGGAACAGACCATCGAGTCTCTTCATGCTGGTGTCTTAGCTTTGGTCCAAACATGCCTTTCCTTGCTCCCTGAATTACCGTTTCAAAATTGACTTCTTTTGTCTTAACCCTTTTCTTGGACTCCTTAGTGAGCTTGTGCATGGGTGGTCGTTTGTCCTGGCCACATGCCTCTGTCTTTTGAGGATCCGCTGCGTGCCAGGCACGTAGGTGTCTTAGGTGTCGGGTGTCGGGAATTCAGCCATGATCGCCTGGGGTGGGGGGCGGTATACCTGCCTTTGGGGAGCTTACATTGTAGTGAGGGAAACACCTCGAAACCTACAAACAGGTAAGCATGGGAATGTCAGGTTCTGTGAGGAGGTTGCAGTAAAGCATTATAAAAGAATATCACTGGGGGTGGGAGGGCTGGGATGTCATTCGGCAGGGGGGTGACCTCTGAGTTGAGAACTGAGTGAAGAGGAGGGGACAGCCTAGAAAGATCATTAGCAGAACATTCTCTGCAGAAGAAGCCAGTGCGAGGGCCCCGAGACAGGAAGGCGGCTGGCATGTTTCAGGGACCACAGGAAGGTGGGTGGTGGTTGCGGTAGGGCGGTGGAGGGTGGTGTGCACGGGATGACCCCTGGAGTTTGCAGGAGTGGACCGTGGTCACTTGGTTGCTGGTGTTGCCATCCTCTTGTCCTTCTTCATAAGCTTAACTCTGGTACTTTTCTCTCCCTTTAACTGCAGGAAATCCAAAAAGAAGAAATCAGCTCCCAGTATTTTGTCCAGCGGACGGATTGGGCAGATTGGAAAATTCAAAAATGGGACGCTGATTCTGAGTCAGGTTGATATCAAGAAAATAAATTCCTCCCGAGTGGCGAAGTGAAGTCCTTTATAAAATAAAGAGAGGAACAGCAAAGTGCTGCTGCACTGAAACTGGACCCCTATAAGACTTCCAGATTCTTCTTATTTATTTTATATTTCATAGGCCGCTTTTCTGTTTTTAGGGAAAAATTTTCAGGAATAATAAAATGTGTAGTTCCTAAAGTGTCTGTTTCACGGCAGTGAGTGTGTGGCGGGAAGGGCCAGCTGCACTGGGCGTAGAAAGCAAACCTATTGAAAAGGATGCATAATCCTGTCCGGTGAGATTTACACTAGATTTGCTTTACCTGGTGTTTTGGGCATTTGCTTGTAATGTGATTTTTCGTAAACTTAATAATTTATTGATTTGTAAATGCTAATAGCTTTAAATTGCCTTTTCTTTTTTTTAAGACTTACTTATTTTAGAGAGACAGAGTGAGCACATGAGCAGGGAGAGGGGCAGGGAAAGGGGGCAAGTGAATCCCAAGCAGACTCCCCACTGAGCACAAAGCCTAATGCAGGGCCCTGTCTCACAACCCTGAGATCGTGACCTGAGCCAAAATCAGGAGTGGGACACTTCACCAACTGAGCCACTCAGGTAGCCCCAGATTGCCTTTTATTTTCTAAAAGTGGTTTAGTAGCAAAGGAAACAATCAATGAAACAAAGAGGCCATGCACAGAATGGGAGGAGATATTCGCAAATGACGCTACAAAGGGCTCATGTCCAAGATCTGTAAAGATCTTCTCAACTCAATGCCCAGAAAACAAATAACCAAGACAAAAAATGGGCAGGAGTCGTGAACAGACACTTCTCCAAAGAAGACATACAAATGGCTAACAGACACATGAAAAAATGTTCAGCATCAGGGAAATACAAATCAAAACCATATGGGGATACCACCTACAGCGGTTAGACTGGCAAAAATTAAGGCAGGAAACAACGTGCTGGAAAGGATGTGGAGAAAGGGGAACCCTCTTACACTGTTGGTGGGAATGCAAGTTGGTGCAGCCAGTTTGGAAGAAAGTGTGGAGATTTCCTTGCCTGGGTGGCTCAGTTGGTTAAGCAGCTGCCTTTGGCTCAGGTCATGATCCCAGCGTCCTGAGATCGAGTCCCGCATCGGGCTCCTTGCTTGGCAGGGAGTCTGCTTCTCCCTCTGCCTCTGCCTGCCATTCTGTCTGCCTGTGCTCGCTCTCTCCCCCTCTCTCCCTCTGACCAAAAAAAAAAAAAAAAAAAAATCTTAAAAAAAAAAAAGTTAAAAATAGAGCTACCCTATGACCCTGCAATTGCACTACTGGGTATTTACCCCAAAGATACAGATGGGAAAAGAAGGGCCATATGCGCCCCAATGTTCATAGCAGCAATGGCTACAACAGGCAAACTGGAAATCACTGAGCTGCCCTTCAACAGACGAACAGGTAAAGATGTGGTCCGTATGTACAATGGAATATTACTCAGCCATTAGGATGAATACCCAACTTTTGCATCAGCATGGGTGGGACTGGAGGAGATTGTGCTGAGTGAAATAAGTCAGAGAAAGTCAGTTTTCCTATGGTTTCACTTATTTGTGGAACATAAGGAATAGCATGGAGGACATTAGGAGAAGGAAGGGAAAAATGAAGGTGGGGAATCAGAGGAGGAGACGAACCATGAGAGACTATGGACTCCAGGAAACAAACAGGGTTTTAGAGGGGAGAGGGGCAGAGACATGGGTGAGCCCCATGATGGTATTAAAGGCACAGATTGCATGGAGTACTGGGTGTTAGACGCAAACAATAAACCATGGAACCCTGTATCAAAAACTAATGTACTGTATGGAGACTAGCAATGACAAAAAAATAAAAGTTGTGTAATGTTACTGTATGATGAAAGAACCAACAGTGTGCAAATTTGGCAGCTGTCTTGTGGGAAAAGCAGTTGTAATTTTTACTCTCCTAAGTATACAAAATGTCCTTTGTTAGAAGTTATATAAATAGGGGACACCTGGGTGGCTCGGTTGGGCCTCTGCCTTCAGCTCAGGTCATGATCCCAGCAGCCTGGGATCGAGCCCCGCATCAGGCTCTCTGCTCAGCGGGGAACCTGCTTCTCCCTTTCTCTTTGCCTGCCTTTCTGCCTACTTGTGATTTATCTCTCTGTCGAATAAATGAATACACTCTTTAAAAGAAAAAGAAGTTGGGCGCCTGGGTGGCTCAGTGGGTTAAACCACTGCCTTCTGCTCAGGTCATGATCTCAGGGTCCTGAGATCGATGCCCGCATCGGGCTTTCTGATCAGCAGGGAGCCTGCTTCCTCCTCTCTCTCTGCCTGCCTCTCTGTCTACTTGTGATCTCTCTGTTAAATAAATAAATAAAATATTAAAAAAGAAAAAGAAGTTATGTAAATAAAACACAATTTTGTGGTATATGTAGCTGTGACTTTTAACACAGCAGAGGATTTTAATTTATGTCGGAGTGACCTGTCACTTCTTTCCTTCTCTACAGAGAGGTCAGGCTCCGAGGCAGCCCTGCCTCACCCCCACCTCCAGTAACTGTTTGGCTTAGACAGCTGAGCCCTTAGCCAAGACTCTGGACCCACAGGCTGCTCAGTTCTGGAAAAGTTCCATGTATAAACTACTCACCTTGTTTGGGTTTCACTTTGTAATTACTGAATTAATACTTAAAGAGTGGCTCTGTTACCATTGGGAGCTCTAAAACGTTTAGAGGCTAAAAGAAACCTGTATTTTAAGGGCTGGAGATCAGGCTTAAGACCATGCTTTTTATTTCCCTGTTGAGAAGGTTTCTTCCAGCAAGATGAGCAGGAGAGAGAAGCCCCCAGGAAAAACAGTCATCCAGGGATGACTGTGGCTCAGTGGTTGAGTGTCTGCCTTTGGCTAACTTAGGTTATGATCCCAGGGCCGGCTCCCAGCCTGCTTCTCCCTCTGCCCCTTCCCCTGCTCGTGCAAGCTCTCTTATGTTTTTTCTCTCAGATAAATAAATAAAAATCTTAAAAAGAAAAAAAAAAGGAAGAAAGAAAAACAGCCATCCAAAGGAAGAGGAAGATTCTAACTAGAAGCCACAAAGGGAACGGACCAGTTCAGACCAGTTCAGAACAGAATAGACCAGTGACTGCATCCGTGTTCCCTTACAGCCTGCACACTGCTGTTTCTCCTTCGCGGGGGTTTCTTCCCATCCTGGACACCATCTGGTCGATCAGTGTCGCTCCACACGACACCCCCCCCTACCGTTATTCCCAGTGACCCACTTAAGGACCTTGAGATTCCTGTCCCCACAGCTCTTGGCCCCATGGACCTGGAGCCCCTGCTTCCCAGAAGAAACAGCACAGCACATGTCCCATTGAACCAAGGTGGTTGTCCCTACAAGAACAGTCCCACTGGCAGGGGTGACCCTGTCAGGGCTGCTGTCACCAGTGGGGCAGGCAGGAAGCTACACCCAGGCCGTCCCCTCAGGCATCTCTTCATACTCTTTTCGCCTGATTTTGATGGCAAATAGACAAACGCAGCAACCCTGGGGGAGAAGGGCCTGGTGACCCGAGGCTTGGAACCCTGGGATGAGGGTCTGGATCACAAATAAGAGAGGGTGACTAGGTGAGGGCGAGCGGAGTCGGGACTGACAGACCATGAGCGTCCCATGCAGCTCCAAGGCCAGCTGCAGTGACGGGGAATGTAGTTTGAGTCCCTGGCCTTCCCTAAGCCTCCCTCACTGGCATTCTGGAAGAGCTTCTCCCCAGGCTTAAATGGAGGGTGGGTCTATGGCACCAGGGTGGTGGTGGTGGGCGCTGTGATGCCTCTCACTCAGATCCCCTTTTAGGAACAAGTACTTGTCACTTCATTGTTCTGAGCAGGGATCGTGTCACCTCCCTCCCCGGGTAGGACGGGGTGCGGGGCACAGTCCGTGCTGGATTGACATGAGGCCATCAAAGCCTGGCGCTCCCTTCCCAGCCCAGCCCGGCTGGGCCCTTCACTGGGTCTGTGTCACAGCTCGACCTCTCTGTGGCTGGTCTTGCTTCCTTTGCTTTCAAGGGGGGTGCCCTGCAGGGCCCCTGCGAGTGAATGCCATGCTGCCCCGTCTCAGTCTGCAATGGCCCCTGCGGTCAGCGGTCCCGGGATCCGGCAGGTGACTGAGCCCTGAGGCCGGGCCGAAGGGGCTGGCGGGAGGCATGCGGGGCGGGTGTTCCTGGGGATCACACTTTGAGGCAGGCCGCAGGGAGGGAACTTTTAGGGTGGACCCCCCTGGGCTCAGTCTGTGTGGTTGAAGGGGCTGGCCAGTCTTCTAGGAGCTCAGAGATGAGGATGTCTTCCCCAACTCCCAGTGTCTTGTAAGCCCTGATTAGTATTTTATTCATGGCTGTATCTTCACCATGATGTTCCCTGTTACCAACGCCAGCCTTGTCACCTCTTGTAGGAATGGATTCGTGAGCGCCCGTGCTTTGAGACGGACCCTATCATCTGTGCCGTGAACCGCCCCAACACCTGGTCTGCATGCAGCGGTGGCAGGATTGACTCTGGTGCTGCGGAAGGCCTGGGGCCTCTGGGGGAGAGGTGGCCTCCCCTCCCACCACCTACCCTCCCATGGCCTCCCCTACCCCCGGCTCCACCCTGCACGCAGGGCCCGTGGCGGCCAGACGTGCACCTGGTGGCTGAGTGCGGGTTACAGACTGTGCCTCGTCTTTCAAGTGTTGGCAGTGTCAAAAGAATTTATTTCAAATCTGCGTAAGACTGTGATAAAACTCAGGTTTTCCAAAAGGCAATACACAAAGTTCAACCGACCCCCAAAGACCAGAAAACACAGTGTTTGCAATTCAAAAAATACAAACGCTTGTGGGTACCAATACAAAAATTAGAAAAAAGTTGCTTTCCTCCCCACCCCTTCCCCCACCTCCTCCCTCCCTCCCCCCGCCACTCCCTGTGTTTCCAGTGGGACGTGAACACGAACCCCGAACCCCGGACCAAGAGCTGCCCCCAGATACCAACTCTCACGGGAAGTGGATGCGAGGGCGGGGAGCAGGGAGAAAACAGGTAAAGAAAGGCAGGCATGGGGATGTTCTCTGGGTAGTCAAAACAAGGACACAAAGTTTGTTACTTTTTAAAATTCCTTTGCCAACGTTAAACAAATCTCTCATGCTTAATACACAGTTTAGTGGGAAAGCAGCAATTCTACCTCATGCATTTAACATCTTCTGCCTTGCTCCCTCTGTGCGTCCTCTAGGTGCCGAGGAAGCTGGGAGCGAGGGACGCCCAGTCACCGGGTGTGGGAGGAACTGGAAAGGTCCAGCTTGGCCCCACGCTGGGTTCTCACCCAGCAGACTCCAGTCACGTTCCCACTCCCACAGCCGCGGCGGTCACTTTTCAAACCCGAAGTCTGTTTCTGGGCTCTCCTCGGAGCCTGCCTGCCTGAGGGCCTGGCCTGATGAGCGGTGTCCACCTTGCCCGGGTCTTCCCCAGGACCGGGGTGGGCAGCCTGTTCCCTCCAGGAGCAGCACTCTGAGAGAATAGTGACGCCTCCAGACGAGACTCCACTGTAAGGTCTCGACTCCCAAACCCTGGCTGAAGTCAGCCTCGTTCACTGAGAAAGCCTGGAGTCCCCCCTGCCCAGACCCCTCTTAGCAGGTAGTACAAGGGGAGTCCCAGGGCCGGATGACCGCCCAGCAGGGGCCTCCCGCCTTACTTGTAGACATTGGTTCTCAGAGCTGCTCCCCTGCCTGACATCTTGGGAGACAATGGAGTTACACAACGGGTGGGGGACACCTTAGATACTAGAACTTAAGGTGACCGAGGTGGCTGGAAAGGCAGGTTAACCTCTTTCCAGGTCTTATGTGGGCTTCTGCACTCAGATGCCTTTGGGACGAACAATGAGATGCTGATACACAGCCTGTTTACGGCACTTTGTACAAAAAATACCATTAAAACAGGCCTCACTGGCAATGGGAACATTTGGGGTGTTTTGTTGCTTTGTATGGTCATGTGAAGCTTATTTTACATGTCGAAATTTCCCCTCCTCAAGGCCAGGCAACAGTGTAATAAACACATGCTCCTGGTCCTACTAGGCTGGGATGGAAGACACCGTCTGTGGTCAGAGAACATTCTGAAAAGTCACCACACAGGCTTGATTCACTGAATGGGAACCATTAGCCTAGACTCAGTAGATGAAAGACTATTATTTTTTTTCCTTTAAAAAGTGTTATTCTATAATCCTCACAATACATCAGAGGAGGTAGGTTAGTATGACTTGTTCCATTTTCGGGTGGGGATACAGAGGCACAGAAAGATTTAAGACATTTGCCCACACCCATGCCATGATTTTCCAGTCCATTCAAAGTTAAAGCCACCATGATCCTGTTCTCTCCAGGGAGGACTGCCAAGGCATGCGATCCCTTGAACACGGCTTACTTGAGAAACAGAAGTGGAGATGTCCTGGAATCAGCGCAGACCTTAAATACCTTTTAAGGAGATTGGATTTGATTTTTAAAACCAGAGAAAGGCCACAAATCCATTAAGAATTTCCTGTTGCTTCTGGTCAAATGTGGCCAAGGAAAAAGAAGGTAACAAGTGTTTGCCTTCTAGGAGTGGGGCTGTGGAGCTGGGGGCATCCGCAGGGAGTACGAAGTGAGACCTGACCCCTCGGCTTCTTTTTGCGGCTCACGCCATCTTCCCCACCTTCCCCTGCCAGCAGAATGCTGCAGCCCTCTGGCGCATCCTGGGCTTGGGGGTTAGGAGGAAGGCCCACAGCCCGGTGATACAGGCTTTCTGTCTAACACTGGGGTGAAGCCCCACCCGTCACTCTACATGTGGACACAGGACAAACCTGTGGCTCTCGGCCCAGGATGTCCCGCAGGGGACGGCTGGCAATGTCTGTAGACACGTAGTCATCGCAGCAAACTTGGGAGGGGGGTGCTACTGGCCTCTTGTGGGTGGAGGCCAAGGATGCAGTTAATCATCCTACAGCACACAGGACAGCCCACAGTAAGAGAGTTACCCACCCCAAAATGTCACTACTGCTGACACCGAGGAACCCGGCATCATCAACGGGCCTTGTGACAGCGTTTCCCAGCATTACCATGCTGAATCCCGCCCTGCCCAGGGCTCTTCCCTACCCTCACTACCTCACCATGAGCAGGAGGCCACGGGGTCGAACCCGCAACAGCTTTGTGTAAGAGCTGCCCACCCCTCTGCTGAAACATGCCTTCAAGGGGTATGGGGCAAGCCTTTCACTTGCAGTCAGAATTAAGGCTAAAATGCAAATATGCCCGGAAGGATGACACACAGGACCTGCGTCCTCATCCTTTCCGGGGAGTGCTCTGGTGGGCAGAGAAAGGTGGGGCGTTCCTTGGCACCCAGACCAAGGAGGAGGGGCCTGTTCCCATCCACAGGCTCACTCCCCAGCCTCCTCCCTGTCAGCGGGCCACCGGGCGCTTGACAGTGCTGTCACAACCATGGAATTCATATATGGCTGAGGATTCAGCCTAGAACTATATACAGTTTTATAGCTTTTAGGTCATTTGCTTTGTGGGTCAGGATTACTGATGTCCACTTTAATTAGAATCATTATTTCCCCAAACAGGACAAAGAGGGGGAGGTAGGCCTGCATGTGCTGTCTTACCTTGCTTTGAATTGGGAGCTAGGATGCTATGCAGTGACTTGCTATGGGGACACTTTTTAAAAAGGATTAGTTCTAGAAGGGAAGGCATACACTTCGACCAAACTTGCTCACCAGCAAAGAACAAACCGCAGAACTATGTTAGCCATTATTTACAACGCAATGGAACTCGACGATCTAAGTTACTCTGAACTCCTTTCTCACCGAAACTGCTCAACGACAAACACCAAGTTATCCCTTGGCCAGCCAACAAACAGGCATCGTCCTGATATAATTTTATGTACAAAAATTCCACCACGTTCATTGTAAAGGGACAGGGAATTCGATGGCAGATAAGCAACCCATGACTGGTCATCTCGACTCCACATACCAGGGGCTTCCTGGGAGGGTGACATAAAGCCCCGAGCTGTTGATGATTCATTCTTCATTTTGCTGGTCGCTCAAAAACACAGGTGTGTGGCATGGACCTGCCTTCTCTCTTCGGTCCGTTCTTGTCCCTGAAAGGTGTATTGTGCTGAGGACAGGAGAGGTGGCTGTAGGACAGCCTGACAGGGGGCCTGGCATCGGCCGTATTGCTGCTGGGCTCCTGGAGGAGTTGGCAAAGGTAGCAAGGTGCCTGCTCTGGGCCCTCACAGGAGTGAGGGATTCTGGAAGCTTCCCTCTGGAAAACCACCTTTTATATCCCAAAGAGACCCCCTGACATTGTGGGACTTTCCCTTCTCCTTGTTCTATCTCCCTCTGACTGAGGCGCTGGCTGTCCTGAGTGTGGTACCAAGTCCAGCTGACTGACCTGGAGCAGCTCCTCTCCAATGAGGCAGAGCCGGGGCCAGCTTTGGGCACTCTGGATGCTCCCCAGCCTCACACTGGGACCCTGCTACGGAGAGCCACCACCGCCTTCCCAGCCACACTCACTCCTGGTGTCACTCTCAGGGCACTGGTGGTTCTTCTCCCACAGCCGATACGTCTGGACCCATCAGCCAAGCTTCATCAGCCCCAGGAAGGCCATGGCTCCTCTGTGTCCTCCAATCTTTAGGAATCCTGTCCATCTTCCAAGCTGAGTCCACCCGGAGCTATGGCTAAGGAGCGAACCAAAGGCAAGTGGAAGCAAAGAGGAGAGAGGCAGTTGCCGGGAGGACAGGCGGTAGCCTGGGGTCCTGGAGGGACATCCCCAGCGGGGGGATCTGGCAGAGCTCCGGGACGGGACAAGGAGTGCCTCCGTGCACCCAAGGAACCACGTAGCAGGCAGAGAATGAAGAGGCAGGACCTCAGCATCCCTGGCAGGTGGCTGCCAGGACCGGGCACGGAGGCTGAGACAGCACCAGGCAGCTCCTGAAGATGCCGGTGGCTGGCCTAGCCGGCCACACCTGCCCACAAGGCAGAGACAAGGCAGGCTTGCAGTCCAAGGGCGTGGGCTCTGAGGTAGGATTGTCGGATCTGCTGCTAGGGGCAGGGTCTACACAGCATCGGCCGGGGAGACTCAGAAAGCAAGGGCAGCGTCTCAACAAGCAGGTAGAACCGAGTCAACACAGTTGCTGCCGGTTTACGGGCTGAATTTTATAAAAATCCGATCCAACAAGTGGACAAAATAAAATGCTTGATAAAATAGATTCTTTTAAAAAGGAGACAGAACGTTTCACTACCAGATGGAAAGTGGAGGTGGCAGGTGACAAGGAGGAAAAGAAGAAGAGGACGGGAAGGTGCTCTAGGGACAAGAGCAAGGCAGGCTCCAGGCTCAGAGCCCTGAAAGCGAGCTCTCTTTCCCAGAGACGCAAAACACTCCTGCGCGTCTCCTGGGAGAAGGTCTGTGTTCCCAGCAAGGAGGCCCCACCTGGGCCTCTAGAGCTCCGGACAACCAAGCTCCTCCCAGGAGACTGAGGGGCGAGGAACTCGCTGATATTGCTGTTTCCTGCCTTCTTCGAGGACCTGCTCCCCTCCCCCACCAGAGCAGAACAACGCCTGCCCCTGGGGCCACCTCTTGCTTCCAGGATGACAGTAGGGTGGGTCTCCAAACAAGGGGCGGCGGCTCTAAGCGGCTTCCCCAGGGCCCCCCACCTTTCCTGCTCTGAGTCTGAGTCGGGGAGGGGGTACCCCCGGCCCGGAAGAGAGCAACTCAGACAGGCTTGCAGTTCCAGAAAGAGCCACCAGGTGACGACTCCTCACATTATCATTCCGATGTCCGTGTTTTCCTTTGTGTTTAAGAACGAACAACCGAGTGAATGAATTTTAGCAAACTACGTGCGTGTGATGTGTGCGCGCGCGCATGCGTGCAAGAGAAAGAGAGAGAGAGAGATAGAGAGAGAGAAAGAGAGAGAGAGACTGGTTGATTAACGAAGGACCAAAGAAAACCATTTTAAAAGGTTCTCAGCAGTTCAGTGGGAGTGGTGAAGGTCCAAATCAGTGCCCCTTTCTATCGACCTTGGATGAGGTTTGCAAGGGCATAACCGAGTGGAACCTCCAGGACCTACAAGCAAAAGGATCACATTTCCTGGCGAAGGTGAGAACCTGTAGCCTTGGGACTGAGTGGTGTCCCGGCGAAGGGTCAACGCTTGGAGCATGGGAATCCAAACTGTCTTCCTGCCTCCTGCTCTAGGGGTGCCGGTCTGCCCTCCTGGTGCCTCCCTCCCCCAAAAGACGAGCTTTGAAAACAGATGGCAGGAAACATGAGAAAGGTCCTTCTTTGGGAGTATTTGCAACGTCCAGGAGAAATGAAAGGGACACATACCCACGTTCACCATCAACCAGTGGTTACTTTTGCAAGTGGCCAGTTTAACCAGTTGCCCCAACAAGCATGGCTCGCAGACCTCTTCTGCATCTCCCAAAGAAAACTTTTCTCTAAGTTACTCAGTGGCTGCTGGGGCTGCACCTGTGACATGATCGTCCTACCCTTGTGGGTTCTTTGAACGTAGTGAGGGGCAGGGGGGCTCTTCCCAGATGCCGGTGAGCAGTTGGAGCTGGGAGGCTAGTTGCCGGACAGCTTGGGCCGCCCCAGGTTTGTCGGCACTTCCAGTCCCGTGTGCAGAGTGACCTGAAAAAGAAGGCGGGCTGAGTGAGGGTGGGGGAGGCCACCATGAGAACCCCTCACAGAGCACAGTGGGTGGCCACAGGCAGCATCCTGAGGGCTTCTCTCTCTCATGGGCTACACTGTTTGCTGTGTGGCTCAATTTCACTCCTGCAGTATCTACCAGTTTGCCCCGAGGAGCTGGTCTGTGCCCGGACGGCCCACTTTGTCCTGGCAGCCAGGAACCCAGACAAGGCCGAGGCTCTGTTGCAGCAGGCGTATGGCCCTCGTGGTTATGTATTTGTTTCTGCTTTCTTTCCATGGCCCCTGTGCCTTTCCGGCACCTGTTCTATTAACCAGGTGGAAGGACAGCCCACGTTTCAGGCTGCCTCAAAGCCTTCCCGTGAGCGAGCGGAGGTACAAATCAATCCACCAGTGACGGACACAGCCCTGTCAGTACTCAGAGCCAGTGGGCACCACAAAGCAGGACCCCTGGGGGAGTAGGGCGCTGCCAGAGGCCAAGGGTGCTGCCTCCACATTACTCTCCCCCTGACATACACCCACCCGGGCTCGCATTCTGTCTCTATCCTTTTGCGGCCTCCTGAGTCCTCCCTGGGGATGGCCCAGCCCTGAGATCTAAAAGGACATCTTTCTTGCCTACTTCATATGGGAGCCAGAGGGAGCAGAAGGAAACTCACAGCCCCTCGGATGAGTCTCTTCCAGCCCACTTGTGTGTTTTTCCTCTCAGGGGAGAGCCTCGCCCAGAAGGCCCAGCACACACCTGACCACCGGCTTAGAGCCTCTGCTTATTTCAAGTGAGTAAGTGAGACTTGATCATGCCGGAGAGACCATCTCCAGGGAAGGTGGGCTGAGGGGAGGTGGCTCTCTGCCCAGGCACATGACAGTCAGCTGCCTTACAGCCCACGTCATCCAAGTGCCCTCTGGAAGCCCCCGAGCCCCGAGGGGAGCCACCAGATGGGCTCCTGCCTTGAGGATACACAGTACCTGCACATTACGGTTGAGGCTGAGGGCCGGCATGAAGACCCCCTCCACGTGGCTGAAGGCAGTGGGGCCCTGCTGCTGCCCGTTGATGAAGAAGGTCAGAGTGTGCTTATTCAGGTCCAGGAGCACGCCGACAGTGGCCCCCTTGCACACGCCACCTTCTGTCCTGGGAAGAGAAGCCCCAGGAAGCCCCATCACCAACCACACCCAGCTTGGGATGGAGGTGATGGCTCCGAGTCACTTAAAGAATGCTCGGAATATCCTCCCCGACACACAGCCCCCCACTGGCCATGCAGGGAGCTCTTCTTCTGGGCTATGAGACTTTTCCTGAAGCGCACTCACCAGTTAAGGATCACACAGGAAGGCCTTACCCCTCATGTTTGCTTCCTTACCCTGGGGGAACCAGCTTATTCTGTCCTGTTTACCCTCACAGTCCCTGAGACTTGAACCCCCAGGGAGTTTTCGGGTTTTGATGAGCAGGTCCCACTTGGAAACCTGGAGTGGGGAGGGAAGGCTCCTTTATCCGCCAAGGAAAGGAACGAACTTGGTGCCCTGGACAGCTTTAACCCGTGAGAAGTTGAGAGCCACAAAGAGACAGACAGCCAGGCCTCCAGGAGATTTCAGAAGGTCCATGGGGCTTCAGCTCATCTCAGAAACGGCCCAGACACTCGTGACCAAGTCCCCTGTTGGAGTCGCCATCCTGTGGGCACCAGCGGTGGAGCCTGAGGCTAAGTTGTGACGCTCCGATAAGCATCCCTGATCCCACATTTGGCCGCGGTGGGAGTTCACATCCGCTCTGCGAGAAGCATTGGTGAGCCGCACTGTGCTGCGGGGGCCCTGGCCGACCTGCCTCCTCTCCGTGTTAGAAGCAGGTCCACCAGACGCCCTTCCCTCAGCTGAGGGCTGAGGTCTCTACCCCCAGCTCAGAGGCTCCACGCTGACAAAAAAACCCACTTTTACCCTCTTCCTGATGGGGCACAAGCTCACCAGCTGCAGGCAGGGCAGAGAGCAAGGTCATGAGGAAGGTCGCGGGAAAAACCTGGGGCGCTGACTGGAAAAGGGCTTCCCAAGAGGGCAGGTTCCCCCAGGGTGTGCTGAGCCCAGGGTGGAGAAAAGGAACTGGACCCGGCCCCTGGTGCTATTCAGACACTGACCACCGGGTGGCGGTAGAGACCGCTCCGAGGCGCGCACGCGGGCTTCCCACCCAAGTGGGGCCTCTGCCCTGGGTCGGTGCAGGGCTCCCCTATCGCAGCCCCCTACCCAGGGTCCCACCTGCTCCCCAACCCCACACAGAAGCGGAGGCGGGACTCTGAGCTAAGTCCTGACAATGCCTCGAGGTAGTGCTGTGACTTGGGGACACTTGTTTAGCCCAAGCCCTTCCTAGAATCTGTAAAAAGACTTTTGTATACTGGTGAGAACTGAATGAGATACTGTAAGCCTCAGGTGCCATGTATACAAATGGCTAACAGACACATGAAAAAATGTTCATTGTCACTAGCCATGAGATTCAAACCAAAACCACAGGGAGGTACCACCTTATGCCAGTTAGAATGGCCAAAATTAACAAGGCAAGAAGCAACATGTGTTGGAGGGGATGTGGAGAAAGGGGAACCCTCTTACACTGTTGGCGGAAATGCAAGTTGATGCAGCCGCTTTGGAGAACAGTGTGGAGATTCCTCAGGAAATTAAAAATAGAACTTCCCTATGACCCTGCAATTACACTCCTGGGTATTTACCCCAAAGATACAGATGTAGTGAAAAGAAGGGCCATCTGTTCCCCAGTGTTCATAGCAGCAATGGCCACAGATGCCAAACTGTGGAAAGAGAAAAGATGCCCTTCAACAGATGAATGGATAAGGAAGATGTGGTCCATATACACTATGGAGTATGATGCCTCCATCAGAAAGGATGAATACCCAACTTTTGTAGCAACATGGACGGGACTGGAAGAGATTATGCTGAGTGAAATAAGTCAAGCAGAGAGAGTCAACTATCATATAGTTTCACTTATTTGTGGAGCATAAGGAATAACATGGAGGACATTAGGAGAAGGGAAGGAGAAGTGAGTTGGGGGAAATCGGAGAGGAAGACGAACCATGAGAGACTGTGGACTCTGAGAAACAAACTGAGGGTTTTGGAGGGGCGGTGGGTGGGAGGTTGGGTGAGCCTGGTGGTGGGTATTAAGGAGGGCACGTATTGCATGGAGCATCGAGTGTGGTGCATAAACAATCTTGGAACACTGAAAAAATAAAATCAAATAAAAAGTGCTTCCTGTTATTCCTCCTGTGGGCAGTGTATCTGGGCCCTGTTTGGTTTAAGCAGGTAGAGATAGAGCTGGGGGTTCTGGACCGAGCCCCTCTGTGGTTTGTGAATAGGCAGCTGGCTAATGGCATCTGCTCCCGTTGCAGAGACCTGGTCACAGCCTTGAGGGCGCCGGCTGCGCGGGGACTTGGGCCCCAGCTAACAGTGCATAAAGGGAAGGGGAGCAGAATTGGGAAGGGAAGGACAGCCTAGCGGCCTGGCAAAACCTGGTTGTGGGGTTTGCTGAGTGTCCCATAAAGCCACGTGCCCTGGGGCTGCTCTAGTCTCTGCGGCGGGCTCTGCAGGCAAACACTCACTTCCACAGGGACACTGGACAGCCAAGTAGCTGCAACACCTCTCCCCTCCAACCTCCCGCCGATGCCTGGCCTCAGGGATGGCTGCAGGGACGCGCTGCTGGCAGGGCCCTCGCCCCTGCATGCCCCACCACGGCGCACCTGTTGGTGTGGGAGTTGCAGTGCATGAACCAGCTGCGGTTGTTGTCCACGTACATAGCCCAGGCCTTGTCGTCCTTGCCCAGCATCATGTCCTTGACCACGCTGGCCCGGGCCACCCCGAACGCGGGGTCCGGGTGGTTGTCGTACCGGTCCACGTGCAGCTCCCAGTAGTGCACGCCCTTGGAGAAAGCTGCCGTACCCAGCACCACCCGGTCGTCATAGCTGCTACACGTGGCCGTCTGGTTGTCATTGGATAAAATGATGTCCCGGTGCCCAGAGTTGGGGTCAAAGGTGAACCAGGCCACTGGAGAGGAGGGAAGCAGAGTCAGGGATGGAAATCTCTAGCGGTCTCTACCCTGGGCTCAAAGCCTCATTTGCATCTCTCAGAAAGTTGGCATCCTGTGTTGAATGTTCTTCCCTGTAGGAGTAACACCCGGGCACACATGTACACACACAAACACACACACACTCTCTCTGTCTCTCTCTCTCAGATCTGTGTTCATCCAGCGTCTCAATCCCATGAGCCCAACCTTGCCAAGGAATGCAGACATTAGGGTGTCAGAGCCCAGACCTAAATGCATCTTGTGCAGTCCGGGTCTTGGACACTGTTCCCTTATGCTCCACACGGTTGTAAGTTAAAGACGGTGGGTGTGGCATATGACATCCAGAGAGGTGAAGCGATGTAACCAAAGTCACCAAGCTCCATCCTCATGTTCCACAGCCCATCGAGTGGCCTCCTCCGTTCTCCAAGCCCTCAAACCGGGGGAAATGAGGCACTTGCTCTAAGATTACGACCACAGTGCATGGGGCAAGAACAACTGCTCTCCAGGCTAGGGGGCCCCCGAGGCCAGAGAGCTGGTGACCTCTTCATGATTTCTAAAATGAGCCTGCGGGCTGCACCACTTTCAGAAAAGCAACTCCCGTTGTGCCCTTGACGAGAGCATCTGCTGCTGCCCTCCCTCCCCTCTGTCCTTGGGAGACTAACCAGGCATGTCACATTTCCCTCAGGGCACCCAGAGGATATGCTGGGATACATGATGACAATAAACAGGACTGGCACCATGCCAGGATGCTGCAGCCAAAGCTGGGGCATGTCTGGGTGAGTGGGGAAGACGCTTTTTGGCATGTTCTTTATTTAAGTCATCACTCCCTGCTAAGGACTCAGATGACCAAAATCCCGCAAATGCTCATGCGCTCCCGTTGCCAGAGACCTGAAAGGTTGTGGCGAGGTGTGTAAAGCCTCAGATCTGGGCTCTCGCACTAGGTATTCAAGGGATCATCATGCCCAGGGACCAGTGGCCTTTTCTCCAGGACCGCTTACCCATTCTCAGCCCCTGGATCACCCTGAGCTTCTCAGTTTCTGGTTCCCCTTCCCAGTCCAGCAAGTGGGGTGAAGAACCGGCTCTTTTTTGGTGGCTTGTCGGGGAGGGGACGTGCAGGCAAGGGGCCACAGTGAGCAGGGCAGGGATGGAGCCAGAGGAGACACACACACTTCCACTGCCACATTCCCTCCATCCCTCCACTCCTCTGTCCTACGCAGCTGAGTGTTCCCACCTGTACTCCTTCTGAAGCTTGTCCCTAGTGCCTGAATCTGGTCTTGCTCCGAGCCCTGAGTGCTTACCATCAGACGTCTGCAGGACGACAGTTTTACTGTAAGGCCCGACGCCAGAGGAGTTGAATGCCTTGACCCTGGCGTTGTAGGTGCTGTTGAAATGCAGACCGTCGATGGTGCACAGGGTCTCTTTGCCAACATACACTTCCTAAAAGACAGCCAAGAGTACTCACGAGATGCCTTGGTTAGTTGGAACATTTCTCTTAGCAACATATTGACATTCAAAGAGCTAGTGGCCCCACAGAGCTCTTGAATCAGAGGAATTTGGATGAGGGCTGCAGGGTCGCAGACTGTGTCCAAGTCGGGCACAGAGTCCCACCCCTGGAAGACCAGCCCCTCTGCCTGTGTGGAGGGGAGGTGTGAGGGGGTCCTAGGGAGGCAGGGAGGGACAGCGGGTCTGCAGCCAGCCGGCATGCTGCCTGAGGATGTCCTGGCCCTGTTGAGGCTAGTCAGTCAGACAGGTCTCCCCAAGGGGGTGGAGGTACAGAAACCCCACTTCCTCCTTGGTTGGAGCAAGAGAAGATTTTTGGGTTTTTCTGGGAATTTAAGCTAGGAAACATGTGCTAGGCATCTAACTAGACTAAATCACCAATATTTTTAGAAGAAGGGTCAGTACATTCAATGGGAAGAAGCGGACAGCAGAAGCGTGTGACCAAGCACAGGTGGGTTCAAGTTGATTTGGACTGAAAGGGGCATTCCAGGCCCCCTCCCTGTCTTGTGCTGCCCCTCCCCCCAGAACTGTGCTGCTCACAGCCTCCTGAGAGGGTGACACATTTCTGAACGGGACCCCAAAGAGCCTTCAGTAGGGATTTACTTTGCTCCCCATTCACTTCAAACTCACCTTTGTCCACCTAACTTCCCCCAATGCACAGCCTGGCCCTCCTCCTGTGCCACTGTTTCTACTTTGTCTGAACAAGTTTCCTATCTGATTGTTTAGGGGGTTGGCGCTCCCTTTGTTATTCCAAGTTATTAATAATAATCGCTGTGTGCAATGCTCTGTATCAGGCATTTTAATCCTCACACAATCCTTGAAAGGTGTTATTGGTTTTTTTTATATTTTATGTATGAGGAGACACGGAGAAGGTAGGAAACCTGCCCAGCATCAGAGTGAACCACTGTGGAAGCCAGGGTTCAAGTCCAGGCCTGTCTGCATTCAAAGCCAACACTCTCCCTCCTATAATGTGTGACTCCTCATCAATTCTAGCCCCTGTATCTAGCTTTCGTTATTGGTCATGTCTCACAGCAGAGAGGCCATCTGTATTTGTGGCTGCTTCTTTGCACAGCCTAGAACAGTCTTCTCTTCCCATTTCAGAAACAGGGGCTCTTTTCCCTATTTCTGGTCCAGGAGCTCTTTCCGGTCTTTGCTCCTTTGCACAGTCAGACCTCTGAGGTTCTGAGCCCAGTGAATGATCTGCTGCCATTCCTTGGTGACCCGACCTCTGTTCCTCTCTTCCCTAAAATGCCCAGAGCCACAGGGGACCCAACAATTCCCAAGGGAATGCTGTAGTTCTTTCCCCAAGTCTTATGTTCTTGTAGGCGACCTTTCAAACAAACAAAATGAAACAAATGCTTAAATTCCTTTGAGAGAAACTCCAAAAGGAGTATTGGTCTTCGGCAAGACTTGTTAAATGGCACAGCTCCCCAGGACAGCACAACTTTCGTGGTGGCACTAGTTTGCTCTAGTGTGTCTTAGTGTCCTCAGGAAGGAAAAGGAGCAACTCTCAGAAGACCCAGAGTTTATGCTCCCTGGTCTCCTGCCCACAAAGCACCTTGGCAGTGACCTGAGCTTCGCTGTATGAAATCTCAAGGTAGAGCTCTCTTAGGGGGTCTGGGCTGGGGTCTCTACCAGATGGGGGAGTAGAAGACCATCTGTGGCCACGAAGAGCCTTTATTAACCCCATGATATTTCATCACAGGGAACATGAGCATAGAAGGTCATCCCAACCCAACCACCATATACCAAGTGTCTGTCTGCACACGCAGAGCACTTTGCCAGGTAGAACAATCCACGAGGCAGACAGGGCAGGGAGCGACAGGGCATTGAGGGAGTGGGGACCTGTGCGAGTGAGGGTATCTGGGAGGACATGGAATAACAGGTAGGACTACACTGGTGGGGTGAACTGGGAAGTTAATCTGTGCAGGTGACAGCTTCTCTGAGCTCCTCCTTGGCCTCAGACCTGTGTCAGTCTTCACAGGAAAGCTGTCCTAAATTTTTTGTGGCTGCCACCTCTGCCTGCGGGGGCTTCCCAGACCTAGCCCTTGTTGGAATGGCCCCAGCTCCCAAGGGTCCAGACCTACCAGCCCTCTGCTTTTGGGCCAGTGCCCTCTGGGGGCAGCACTGGAGCTGAGGGCAGCCCCACAGGCTAGTCCAGAGGCCTTGGAGTTAGGAACCCTCCAAACAAGCAGCAGGGCCTCACCCGGAACTGGCCCCCGTCGCCGTCGTCCAGCTCCAGGATGTAGCCGTCCACGGGGCTGTGGGTGAAGGGTGGCATCCTCCAGGCCAGCGTGACGCTGTTGTTGTGGGTACAGCACTTCTCTAGCTGCAGCAGGGGGCTGGGCGGCACTGTGACAGGAACCGCTGGTTCAGTGCCCAGATCCCTCGCAGGGCACTGGACATTTGTGTCGACTCTCCTCCCCCAAGGCAGCAGCCCCCAGGCCTCAAAAGGAATGGTGGCCACCCTGCGGTCCCTCCCAACCTCTTGTAGGCACACCTCAGCCCCGGGAGTCTCTGTTTCAAGGCGGGTGGGGGCGAGGGCAAGCACAGGTGACTGGTGACTGTGCATTCCCAGTGTGTCCTGGAGTCGGGTTGGGCGATGGGAAAGGCATGGTGTCCGCGCCTCTGTGTCTGGAGCCCTAAGGACCCCCTCCCCACGTGCCCACTGAGAACCCCTGGTTTTGATTCTCAGATCCATGAGGGACCCACGAGGGATTCCCACAGAGTCAGGTTCTACATGTCCCCGTGTGCCTCCTGGCCACGAGAAGGCCTGTGTGGACCCTCTCTGTGGTCAACGGGCGGCTTATACTGCAGCTTGGGAAGGTGCCCTTGCGGTGGGGGGGGCATGCAGAATTTGAAGACACATTTAAACATCTGGCCCAGAGACACATTTAAACGTTAAAGGCCCAGGGATCCAGATGCGGGAGGGAGAGGCAACCTGGAGTAGCCAACAGCCAACCCTTGGAATTAGGGATGTGAATCAAATGTATCCTAAGTTCTACCATGGTAAGATTGGGAGAAAGTGTTTATATTCTAGCTTTGTTCAGGCTCAAGAGATTTTAGAGATAAATCCAGTCCACACTGACAGCTGCCAAAGGGAAAATCACAACACCGGATTTCTAAACACCAGCGATTTCGGTTTGGCTCCTGGGATTTGGGCCATCTTACAAGTGGCACTGGTAGTTTAGCTGGGTGCAGCCCTGTCTTGTTTACAGACTTGGTCTCAGGGCTGGCTGAGAGGAGCTGACTCCCCAGGCCTCAGTTTACAAGCATGTAGAGGTCCCCTCTCCGTCCTAGGCTCTGCTGTTGCCTCTCCCACTTCCTCTGTGAACCCACCACCCAATCCCAGAGCAGCATCCGAGCCTTGGGAGCAGTTCCAAGTCTCCTCCTTTCACACCCCCTTTCCAGGGCCACCCCTTCTTCTGCTGCACCTCCCTACACTCTGCCAGGCTCCCCGTTCCTCCGAACCACATCCCATTCGCAGGCGGCATTTCCAAACTTTGCCTTAGGTGCAAACGAGTGTGGGAGTGGGCACGCAGATGTGCAAGACACTTGTATCGTCCTTCATGTAAAAATGGCCACATATTTTGCAGGTAAGGATTTCCTGACCTCATAGATTCTGTGGGGGCGGCACCCTGTCCTTTGATATTTTGGTTTTAAAAAAACAAACAGCTTTATGGCCTCTCTGGAATGTACCTTTGATGTCCCCGGAGAGAGAGCCTTTTGAATAGGACTCTGGCTTTGGTTCTGGCCATTACTTGCTAATCTTGCGACATGGTGCAAATCACGCAATATTTGACCCTTAGCCTGTGTCTCCCATGGCTCTCCTCCACCTCCTAACACCCTCCGTCTTACTCATTCTGCTCTCACCTCTGACCTTCTTGCTCTTCTTGGAACCCAGAAAACAGATTCCTGCCTCAGGACCTTTGCAGTTGCCATCCCTCTGCCACCTGGAATATTCTTCTCCTGTACTGCGTCTCTCTCCATTGGACATTGTATGATATATTTGGGTACTGTCTATTTCCTTTTCTAGAATATCAGCTCAATCTTACGAAGGAGTTTGTTGACTTGTTCAAAGCTGTGTCCTGCACCTAGAATAGCGACTGACACATGGCACACTCACTAAGTGTCTGAATAAATAACGAATCCTCTTTTACAAATGGGAAAACTGAGGCTCAGACTGGGGTGCTCCCCACCCTAGGCCACCCAGCTAGTGGGTGGCTGAGCTGGGACTTGAACCTGGGCCTGTGACTTTGGCATCCCCTCCCCTCCCCCTCTGCTCCCTCTGCCTGTCACCAGTCTTCCAGTGACACTGAGCTGCCCCTCAGAGTGGATGCCTCTTCTGAAAGAAGCGCGGCCTGAACTGGGCCAACCACGGCTCACCCCTACATTTCATCTGGATGAAGTCCAGCTGGTGGATGGCCTGCAGCAGCGGCTCGCTGTCCAAGGTCAAGTCGAACTCCGCAGACACTTTTGGCTCCAGGGCGCCTTTGACCCACTGCTCCTGAGACACCTGGACACGCTTGATCAGAGCATCTGAGATCTTAAAGGGGAGCACAGAGTTTAGGGTTTTGATTTGCAAAGGAAAAATCATGCAGTAAGTGGTGGGAAAGGAGGAGGGGCTTGGTGTCTGTGGCTTGGGGACAGGGAAGGAGCTGCGCTGGCCATGGGCTCTCAGGCCACAGTGGAGAAGATAGGATCCCTGCCAGCATGACACTGGGCAAATAAAAATGCACTGTTACCGTCTGAATCGTATTCTGAAAAAGCGATCATCTACATGTGAAGAAGAACTTGCTGTTGAAAGATATCAGGCCAAGCCATTTTGGGAAGCCAATGATACTTTTTTAAATATGCAAAAGCCTTCTTCACTGTACTGCTTTTGTTAGATCTAGTACTTTGCAAAGTGAAACATAAAAGTGGTTTGTTCCGGGGTCTGAAGGAAGTGCTTCCTATAGCCCCAGAATTTCGAAGCTCATAATGTTCTCTCCAAACTGCTCTGTTTCAAACTCCCCATCAAGCCCCCAGCTCTGCTCTCCTCTGCTGGAAAGTCCTGCTCATTCTGACACTTGCACGTGCCCCTGAGGAGCCATGATCCTGTGTGCCCTTTTTGGGGACTAGCCAAGGGGATTCATCATTTTCCCTGCAGACAGAGGACTGAGCCACCATCTGAATCACTGTCATGTTCTTGAGAGATGCTCGTGGCCCTGAGTCAGCCTGGCTGTTGGGGGGATGCCCCAGCAAGGCTGCATGGGCTCTATGGGCAGTGGACATCCGTCTACATCTGCCCATTGAGATAATGGGCCATGAGGATTCTGCTAACTCACTTTCTCCATTACAGTCTTTCCAGCTTGTCTGGCAAAGACTGTCCTCTCCCATTTGTGGGGAAAATGTTGAGCAGGGGTCTCTGGAAGCCAAAGCATAAACTCATGACATTCTCGCCCTAGAAATGATGACATCTGACTCCCTTTTTTAACAACGACCCAGAACCATGGTCACGGCTACTGAGAGTCAGAGCCAAGATGAGAACCTGGGTCTTCGGGAATCTCTGAGCAGAGGAGTATCTGCTCAGTTCACTGGAAGGGATTCTCCCCAAACTTCAGCTAGTTTGGGGAGCGGTGGTGGACTTGGAGATGGGAAGCCAAGCCTGTCTCTGTTCTCTGAGCCCAGCCTCACCTGCAGGAAGCCAGAGGGGTCGTTCTCCTTGATCACCTCCAGGCAGTACTCCATCAGCCCCGTCGACTGGCGCAGCTTCAACGTGCAGTGGTTGATCTGGTCCCAGACCATCTGCGATGAAAAGAACCCCCAGTAATCATTTCTTCAGAGGAGGAAGAGCCAGGCTGTAGAGGGGGTTGGAGAAGTCGCACGGAGAAAACCCTGGGAGAGGTGACTACCTTGTGTCCTCTCCTCTGGGTGCTGGCTCCTGAGCTCCATGGGCCCTCTCTCCTGGGGGATAAATGGACTTACTTCCCAACAAGCTGACCCAATGCCCAACAGAATGAACTCTGTTCCTGAGCTCTGGATAGCCGAGAAAGTACACAGTCTGAAATTGCCTGTGGAACCAGTGACCAACTTCTTTCTTTCTTCTCTCCTGTTGGTGGTCATGGATAATTCGATCGGTTCAGCTGCTTCACTTGAAAACATGGATCATCCCCAACACTCCTTCCTTCTTTCCTTGAAGTATTATTTCCTAATTCATTTGGGAAATATCTACAAAATAGGTTGAACCCCCCCCCCAAAGACAATGAAGCAGTCCTCCAACGATGCAGTGTTCGTGAACCTGCTCACACCAGGAGCCCAGTGTCCTGTGAGGGGGACACTGGTCATATTATTACTGCTCGTTACTGAGGGTGTGAGATATTAGAGAGGGCCTGAAGAAGATGGCAGAGCTGATGACCTGAGCAAAGCATGGCCTCGCCACCATCACTCGTCCCTTCTGCTGTACAAGGTGAGAAGCAGATTCCCTTAGACAAACAATAAGACCTCAGAGAAGATGGGAGAGGGTACTTCTGACCTGAGCAGGAGTCAGGGCACCCGAATTCAGCTTTGCAGGAACAGCATGGCTTTGGGGAAAGTCACGTGAGTGTGATCAGGTGCGGGGTCAGCTTGCTCATCCCCTCTTCACCTCATTCATTCATTCATTCATTCACCCATTCTTTCACTCACCTAATACTGACCCAGCGCCTACTGGGTGCATCCGCATGTGCGGTGCAGAGGCTGTGAGGAGGGCCAGGATGTCATCACCTAGGTACCTACCTTCAGCTTGTGCTCCCTCTCTTTGGTGACCTTGGTGAGCAGCTTGGCTTTCTGCCGAGTTAAAGCGTCGACCAGAGCGTCACACTGAGCAACCAGGCAGGCTTCGTAGTCCAGTCCGTTCTCCTGGGGGAGGCAGAGAGCTTTAGGGAGAAGACACGCCGAATTGTGCCCAGAGCGAGACACAAAGAAGTATTTCAGAGAAGTTCTTGGCAGAGACATCTGTAACATTATTACACTGGAAACAATGTTAATGTGAGTCAGGGCAGGGGTACCACGAATCTTGGCACATAGTTCAAACCTTGCTCATTGGAGCCGTGCAAAATGTTCATGAAAGAGTAGAAAGGGGAAAAAGGGAGGCTGTAAGTGAAGTACAGCACAATTCCACACCGCGTGCACGCACACGTACGGCACAATTCCACACCGCGTGCACGCACACATACGGCACAATTCCACACCGCGTGCACGCACACGTACGGCACAATTCCACACCGCGTGCACACACACGTACGGCACAATTCCACACTGCTTGCACACACATGTGTGTCAGTCACGAGAAACCTATCAAAAGCATGAAGCAGTCCCCTACTGTGAGGAGATGACGGTGAACTACTCCTTAGTCCTGTCTATTCTCTACGTTCCAAAATTTGTACAATATATACTTTTGCTTTCTGTAATCGGAAGACGGGAAAACAACCCCCAATACAGAGCTCCGGCTGCAGGATCTGTCTCCGTCTTAGGATCCTTCGGGGTCTCTGAGACCAGCATGGATTCTGACCTCGCGCAGTAACCTGCGCTGTGGCTCTCACCCCCCGCACCCCACAGTGTGGCTGTGTTGGCACATACGGCCTTTAGAGAGCTGCTTAAACTAAAAGGCAGTCACGAGTGTGGACCTAATCTAAGATTAAGAACGCAGTGCCGGGGCTCTCCCCTCTCCGTGCAGACAAGGAAATACCTTCCGAGCTCCTCATGGCGTGAACAGGCCCTCCACGCACGCGCACACACGTACCGCAGACGCATGCGCATCCACGTAGAGCGCACGCATGCGCACTCTTGCCCACGGGCCGCTGAGGCCAGGGATGGTGCATGCGTGGCCTGTGCTCGGCTCCGCGTGTGACCCAGCGTGGGTGCTCCGCACACGCATGGATTTCGTAAGTGACACAGCGATATTTTGAGGTTACGCGGTAGGACAGTTAAACCCTCTATGTTCCTCACCGACCACATGCTCGCTGCAGGGACCGTCCCTTCCCCCTTGCCGCCTGCGTCCTGCCCTGACCGCCCGGCCCGGGGCTAGGCTCGGCTCACCTGGATCTGCTGCAGGATGTTCTTCAGCTGGACCAGAAACTCCTTTGCTTCCTTCGCCTTATCCGAAACCCCGTTTAAGGCCTGGGACAGTTGGGCCTAAAAAGATACCACGTGTTGAAAAGGAGAGTGAGGGGTGGACAGCGCGCAGCTGGCGCTTCCGGCGAGGCCTGCGCGTGGGCGAGGGGCCGGGGCTGCTCGCGAGCCCGCGTTCCTTGTGCGGGCGGAGAGGCTCCTGAGTCGTGGCCCTAAACACTGCTTATTCCTCCGGCAACGGTGGACACATGTGACTGACCCACCCTCTCCTGTCTGGACCCCAGAGCTGCAGAGAGGTACGGAGCGTTCGGCTCGTCGGTTGAGGCTGGCCTGCCTGCCCCAGACGTTCGCGGAACCGGGACGACAAGGCACACCGAGCCTCTCCTCCCGTGGCTGTTCTGTGTCTCGTCGGTTGGACCTAGGGCGGTTCTGTAAGGACATCCCAGGTCCCAGGCAACCCCGCCCCTATTCAGTCGCCTTTTTGCCGGGGGTGGGGGTGGGCAGGGAAGAAGCCTGAAGGCCCTAGAAATGGGTTGGAGCCATCTGCCCTGGGAACCCTAAGGCCTCGTCTAGAAGTGGGAAACCGGCTCTGCGGCAGTCCCCTTATCACCTTTGGGACCCCTCACCTCGCAGAGAGGGGTGTGGATAGATGGGGCCCAGAGGTGGAACTGGCAACCCAGATGCAATCTTTTTTTTTTTTTTTTTAAAGATTATTTATTTATTTGACAGAGAGAGAGAGACAGCGAGAGAGAACACAAGCAGGGGGAGAGGGAGTGAGAGGGGGAGAAGCAGCCTTCCCTCGGAGGGAGGAGCCTGAAGCAGGGCTCATCCCAGGCCGCTGGGATCATGACCTGAGCCAAAGGCAGATGTTTAATGACTGAGCCACCGAGGTGCCCCGCCCAGATGAAATGTAAGGCCTTTAGCATCAGGCTTCTTTTTAACAAAATGCACACACATACACCATCGAATTTGCCTTCAAACCTAGCTGTCACAGAGACTGATGACCTTGATTGTTAAGCATATTAACCACGAGTCACATTGTTCTGATTAAAAAGCTGAAGATGGGCAGAAAGGCCAGGGTCATATCTTTGCACCTTCCTTGCTTTCTTGAGGTCTTTGCTCAGATGTCACCTGATCAGCGAGGCCTTTCCTGATGATCCTATAAAATAGCTTTGTTCCCTTGCTGTGGTTTGTTCTTCATAACGTTCATCACCCCTCCACACAGCTTTGTTTACTGGCTGTCTCCCCTCACTCGAATGTAAGCCTCCTAGCACAGGGAACTCGCCTGGTTTGCTCACATCTAGGAGCCCTTGGTGCATGGTAGCATTGCGTGGATACTTGTGGAATGAATGAATCAATGAACAGGATCTTTAGACCATACCAAGATATCCTCCAAGTGTGGTTTCTGGACCAGCAGCCTCAGGGGCACCTGTCACCTGGGTTTGTTTGAAATGCAACTTCTCTGGCCCCATCCCCGGGCTTGCTGATCAGAAACTGGAAGGGAAGGGCCATGAGCCTGTCTTTTATGAAACCCTCAGAGGGGATCTAATGTACTTTGAGGTCCACTGAACTGTACAGACAGCCTGCCTGAGCATCTCTGAGGACTAGTCAGTGAGGCCATGGAGTGGAGGAGATGACTCAGGGAGACATGTGGAAAGAGAAGCAGGGGGCCTCAGATGTAGGGAGCACCAACACTCAAGGTGAGGTCAAGGTGAGATTTGGGCTCAGTCCTGCTCGGAGAAGCTTCTGCATTCTCCACTGCCTTCCCCATCCCTACCCCTGCCCCAAGTAGCTTAGGCTCCTCCCCCCACGGCTCACCCAGGGTATGCCCTGGACTTTCTTTCTTTCCTTTTTTTATTTTAAATTTTAGGTAGTGAACAGAGAGTGCAATATTGTTTTTTGGAGTAAAATTCGGTGAGTCCTCGTTTACGTACAACACCCAGTGCTCATCACAATACGCACCCTCCTTAATCCCCATCCCCAGTGTGTGCCCTTCTCTGCTGCAAGGATTGATGCACAGAGATGAGCCAATGAGACTTACAGGGATGAGAAAGGAGTTCTGTCCGCTCTGTCCAATTCGGCAGCCGGCAGCCTCCAGCCATGGGTGGTACTGAGCACTGAAAGGCCACGAATGTAACTGAGGAGCCTCATTTTACATTTTATTTAGTGCAAGCTTCAAGCCCCCCAGGTGGCCCCTCACTACTGTTCTGGACCAGCCAGGTCTCTCCACCCGGCCTGGGAGGGGCACAGGTCCCAGGACGACTCAGCCCATTCCCAGATAGCTGCACCCACAAAGGAGACAGAGAAGTCAGCATCATTCATGGGCCCCCATGGGATCTTTAACAGGGATTTTATTTATTTTCTATTTTATTTATTTATTTATTTATTTTAAAGATTTTATTTATTTGACAGAGATCATAAGTAGGCACAGAGGCAGGCAGAGAGAAGAGGAAGCAGGCTCCCTGCTGAGCAGAGCCCGATGTGGGGCTTGATCCCAGGACCCTGGGATCATGACCTGAGCTGAAGGCAGAAATATTAATCGACTGAGCCACCCAGGCGCCGCTATTTTTTATTTTTATTTTTTTTAAGATTTTATTTATTTATTTGACAGACACAGCAAGAGAGAAAACACAAGCACAGGGAGTGGGAGTGGGAGAGGGAGAAGCAGGCTTCCCACCAAGCAGGGAGCCTGATGTGGGGCTCAGTCCCAGGACCCTGGGATCACGACCTGAACCATGGGTGGATGCTTAATGACTGAGCCACTCAGGTGCCCCTATTTTTTTATTTTTTAGAAAAAAATTATTTATTTACTTGAGAGAGAGAGAAAGAGATTGCATGAGAGTGGGCGGAGGGGCAAAGGGAGAGGGATTCTCCAGCATACTCCCCACTGAACACAGAGCCTGATGAAGGCATCAGTCTCATGACCCTGAGATCATGACCTGAGCTGGAATCAAGAGTTGGACCCTTAACCGACTGAGCCACCCAGGCGCCCCAACACCAAGTCTTTTTAATTGAAGTTTATCAGGGTCTAGAAAAGCGTAGCACTTCCTTCCCCGTTCCAGTCTCCCAAAGCGTGGGGCCCACAGGGTCTGCACCAGCTCCTTCCCCAGGGAGGGGCCCATCTCCCGTGAACCAATATAGTCCTTGATGCTGGGGAGCTTTTCTTTTGTCTTTGTCTTTTGTCTAGCCAGTGGTGCCACCACAAAGTTGGGGCGCAGAAAATGCTCATTGGCTGATTAAGAAAAGCAGAGTGATAGGCCTGATAGGAGGTACATGCTAACGTAGGACAGGCTCTGCTAGCTCTGTCATTACTGCTCTCACCCTTCGCCAGTGAGAAGCCCTGAGAGGCCGCCTCAGTGAGGGCTGTCCACCCTCCAGCCGGCCCTTGGCACCAGCTCCACTCTGTCCCTGCTCTGGCCAGCCAGTGCCAGCCTCCCAGCAGCCTAACCCACCGCAGGGCCCGTCCACCTGCTTCCTCCTTGGCAAGTAGACCAAGGAGCCTGGCAGGGAGCCCAAGAACAGAGTGGTTTTGAAGGACACCAGTGACCTCAGGCCAATATCCAGCTCAAAAGGGAATAATCTCACAGCCCATAGACACTGCTGCCAGGCCCATCAGCCTTGCTGTCTTATCTTTCCTGCCCTTTTTTCTCAATGTCTTCTGGAGGGGCTACCTGAGCGCAAACCGGCCCAGGGCCCAGTAGTGTGGAAGAACCTCTGATGAAAATATGAGTGCCAGGGTCAGGGGTGGGCATTAGGGGATGCCCTATAAGCACACACTTGTACTTGTCTTGATCCTGATTGTTCCATGTGTGAAATGGGCACAAGTCACCTCTACACCTCTACCTCTGCAGGGGACAGCATTATGGAAGCTGGACCTGGGTGTTCTAGTGGAAAAAGAGCAAAGGTTTTTGGGGTGAATGTGGAGATCATTTCTTAAGAGGCAAGTGGTTTATTTGTTGGCTGTGTATTAAGGATTTAAAGCATATTCTATTTTGTTTCCTTTTTTTGTTTTTTTAAGACATGTGCTTCTCCTTTTCCACGGGGACTGTTTGGAATACTAGTAGTGGACACTGAAAATTGTCCCTTTCTGGTCTGAGAGAAGAGCCTGTGGTCTGAGAAATGAGAATAGATTGTGTTGACTCTTCATATGGTGACTATACCAAACTCTTGAAAAGAGAGGAAATACCTGGGCAGAAGATGAATGTTTTTATGACTGAATGGATTTGGAAAGTATTTTAATTCCAGGATGGTTAACAGCCAATGTTCTATTAGTTTTAGGTGTACAATATAGTGATTCATGGCTGAATGGGTTTACTTTCTTTTTTTTTAAGTAAGCTCCATGCCCGGTTTGGAGCCCAACGTGGGGCTCAAACTCACAACCCTGAGACCAAGACTTGAGTTGAAATCAAGAGTCAGAAAGCCAACTGACAGAGCCACCCATGTACCCCATGATTGAATGGTTTTAATCTGAATTGAAAAGTTGCATTTTATCCTATTCTTTTAAGGTTAGAATTATGTTCCTGTAAAGCCTGTGCACACAGACAGCTTAATATAAGCATTTCCTAGCTGGGTCAGAGCAACAGCCTGTCTGGCCCAGCATCACATCTTAAGCAGCAGTTCTCCAAGGAGCAGCTTCTGGGAACACAGGGCCCACGTCTTCCATTCTGGATGGTGGCACAGGGCCTTATAACGCACAAGGCACAAGGACTCTGGGCTAGTATGGTTCAAATCCTGCCTCTGTCACTGGGTAGCTGGGTCATCTTCATTTCTTTGTTCTACACTGTCCTCCCCTATAAGATAGGAAGGATGGTCATAACACCTCCCTCCAAAGATGTCTCATGATTATGCTTTGTGATGTAACCCAAGCATTTCCGAAATCCTCTTTAATTGTTCAACCCTGGCCTGTTATATATGAATTATTGCTGACTGAAGGTTTGTGTTCCCCCAGAATCCATATGTTGAGGCCTAAGCCCCCAATGTGACAATATCTGGACATGGGCCTTTGGGAAGTAACTAGGTCATGAGCTGGAGCTCCCATGATGGCATTCATGTCCTCAGAGGGACAGACAGGAGAAATCTTACTCCCTTTCTCTTCTTGCACATGTACCAAGGAAAGGCCATGTGAGGACATAGTCAGGGGGTGGCTGGCCATCCGTCTGTAAGGCAGGAGGAGAGGTCTCCGTGGGAACTGACTCAGCCAGCACCTGGATCTTGGACTCACAGCCTCCAGAACAGGAACCTAGTCTCCTCCAAAACTAGATTTTTGTTGTTCTAGATTTTGTCTGAGCTCAGTTGGTTAGGTGTCCGACTCTTGATTTCAGCTTGGGTCTTGGTCTCAGGGTGCTGGGATGGAGCCCCACATCAGGCTTCTTGCTCAGGGAGTCTGCTTCTCCCTCTCTGTTTGCCCCTTCCCCCTGCTTATTTTTTTTCTCTCTCTCCCTCTCTCTCTCAGATAAATACATAGCATCTTTAACTGGGATCTATTAAAGTTAGGGTTCAAATGGCCTCAGAGATAATTCTCCTATGTTTGTTATGGTGTCTGTGCATGGGCTCCTAAACTGCTTCCTTTTCAACCTGGTCTTTGTTGTCTCATATCCAGTTACCTGGCAGGAGGGCAGGAGGTTAGAACCAAGGATCTAGACATGGCTCATTCCAGCCTCTCATTTCACACAGGGAGAAACCGAGCTTCCAGTAAAAGGCGACTGTAAAGGAGTGCACACATGGATTAGCACATACCTTTAGATGGTAGAAAGTGGCATGTCTTACACACAGTGGACGCTTACTGAATGTTTCCCTTGTGAAGTTGCCCAAGGTGATACCGATTACTAGAAGCCATTCTTGTTTGAATGTAAAAGCTCTAGAAACTCGATGCCCCTCTCAAGGATGTATCGTCCAAGGGCTTGAAGAGGTTGGAGGAATAAGACCCATGTTGTTGTTATTATTTTTTTAAAAAGATTTTGTTTATCTATTATTTCTTTATTCATTTAGTTATTTATTTATGTAGAGAGCACAAGCAGGGGAAGAGGCAGAGGCAGAGGGAGAGAGACGATTTCAAGCAGACTCCGCACTGAGCACTGAGCCCAACACGGAGTTAGATCCCATGACTCTGAGATCATGACCTGAGCAGAAATCAAGAGTCAGACACTTAACTAAGCCACCCAGGTGCCCCCAGACCCATCTTATCACGACATCTAATTGTGTGCATGTAACATCATCACTGAAATTTGAAGAACATTTTCCCCATGAGCTAGGGGATCCTTCCTTTTAGCACTGTAGACCCCACTGCTAAATGAGAAAAGGTAAGGCCCCCAGAAGAATTATTAGTGCCCAATTCCTGGGGTGTAAGGTGGGGCTTTGAGTTCAGTGCTGCTCACATGCAATGATGGGGGCAAAGTCTAATTACATGCTGAAGATCACCACTTAAAGGTCATGCCAGAAAACTGAATCCCGCGTATCCAAGTAACTTCCTGACCATTGTCTCTCAAATGCACCTCTGACCATGTCATTTCCCTTCCCACCAACATTCTCTACCCTGCATTGAATCAAGGTCCAGCCCTTTGCTCAGTATCCAAGGCTCTGGATGTTGTTTCCCTGTAGCATCACCTCCCAGGGCTGCCCATGTGGTTCCCCACCTTTGGTCAAACTGAGCTCTGCCACCCCTGAGCTTCTGTCCTCCCCACCTAGGCTCCTGCTGTGCCCTCTGTCTCATAAGCTCTCTCACTCACATTTTGCTTGCTGTTGCCTGCTAATATCCCATCCATCTGTAAAGACCCTTTCCAAATGCCACCTCCCTCTGAAGATTTTGCTACCCTCCCCAAATGAAGTATGCCCTTTGATCTCAAACAGGGCCAGCTTCTAGGGCATAGCTCACTGCCTTTGAGACACATGGCCCAGAAGTGCCTTAGCTTTCCTGTTCTGTTGGCTGATGCCTGAAAAGCTTGTTCTGTGCCTGTTGTGTGGGCAGTACTGTCTCTTACACCTAGAATGTGCTGCATGAATATCTGTGTCAGTGAGTTGATTTTGTTCTAGATTTTGTCTGACTAGCTCCCTTGAGCTATGCAAGATTCAATTCTCCCACATGCTGGGCATAATTAAAATGGCCATGTGGCCACTTGAACCCACCGTTTGGTTTCTAGGGCACAGACCCCATATGGTACTGGGCACTGGTGGCCTCGTCCTACCCTGCTGATTGAGATGGTTTTCATGACTTCTGGGTATTAACTCTTCCACTACTGACCCACCAGATGTCATCATACTAGGTGGGACATACTGATGCCCTTCTATGCCTGGCTTCTGCTTGAAGATGAAGCGTTCTTCCACCTTACCTTGCTCACTCCCTTTTCTGAGTGACCTGTCAACAACTGGGGAAGCCCTGTTCCATAGCAGCATCCCCTCTCCAGCTGTCAGAGAGCAGCTCTGTTTCCCAGTCTCCTCCAAAACTAGCCACAGGCTTTAAGAGCTTAGTAGCCAAATAAACAAAATTGTCCTAGTGGTCAGCCTGAATTGAGGCTTAGAAACCCAGTGGTGGGCCTTAACTATTAAAACAGATGTAGGGACAGAGCCAGAGATTGGAAAACCTAGCACTCCTCTCCCAGGGCACAACTCATAGGGACAGGCAAGGGCATGGAGGTCCTGGGAGACGGGAGAGCTTGACCCATAGAGGGTGCTAAGATGGGAATGGGGACACCCCTTCTCCCTAATGAGGTAGTGGCAGCCAGACCTCCCAGATTCATTGATCCCGTAAGATCTATCCTTCCCGGTTGGCTCCCAGGACCCATTGCCCACTCCCAAGGGGCTAGGTCATAGAGACTTTGTTCCACAGGGTGTGAAGGATTGATGCCAAGGAATCAGGACCCTTAGCTAGGAGTCTGCTTAGGGGAAGATTAGACCAGTATTTTCTGTGAGGGGAGCAAGGCTGGGTGTCAGGCCTCTTCTGTGTCTACTGTGGGTCACAGGCTAAGGGGACCCCTGCAACTCCCCCCCCCAAGTAGCAGAAAATATCTTTGGTGGAAGAACTAAGCAATCATGGTTTACTTTACTAGGCAGCTTCTTTCCAGAGGATGTGGCCCAGATTTGGAGGGGGGTCCCCTGAGGCAAGACAGCGTAGAGGATATGCTCTGTCCCCACTGACAGGAGAAATCTTACTCCCTCTCTCTTCTTGCACACGTACCAAGGAAAGGCCATGTGAGGACATGGCTGACCGAATCCTGTGTTTCTGGCCATTGGGCCACTAAGGAGGAGACATGGTATTTGAATGGGGCTCTAGATACTGATCCAGTGCTCTGTTCTGTGATCCTCCAAACCTGAAATCTCTAGATGGAGGCTGCTGCCATGACCGTGTCCGCACTGAAGAACTATATCTGTGAAGACTCCATTCCCCCTTACTGCCCCCATCCAGGGCTAATGCAAAGTAAAAGAATCCTCTGAGGGGATCTCCCTTTCCCTGGCTTCTCAGACTTATTCAATTGCCCTGGTTGTGAGTCCTTAGGGTGTATTAGTTTCTTGTTGCTGCTATGACAAATTACCATAAACTTAGAGGCTTAGATCAATACTGGGTTTATTCTCTTACAGTTCTGGAGTCTTACAGGGCTAAAATCAAGGTGTCAGCAGGGCTGGTAAACTGTGGCTGTTTTAGGCCACCCATTTGTGACCATTTGTTTCAGTATCCCTAGCAAGCACATACAATTCTGTATACGCCTCTATCCAGCCACATACCCTTTCATACATATTCACGACATGGAATCATTTCACACAGAGTCTGTCTCACATCATAAATATGGGTGATGGGTTATAGGGAAGCAGGTCAACTTCCTAGTACCTTCAGGAAAGGAGTCAGGGTCTGTAATGAAGGAGTGTTTTGAAGGTACGGTATATACCTTTACTTACTTCATCTCACTTCGTCCTACATCAGCCCTTCCAGTATGAGGAAACTGATGCACAGAGGCATCAGAAACTGACCCAAAGACAGAGCTCCAAGCCTATCCTAGACACTTTGATTTCAATTCCTGTCCTCCCCATTACTTCAGCCAGTGAAGAACTGGATGGCTGGTGTAGGCAATCCTGGGATGGCTCTTTTGGGGCACCCATTTAATGTGATGGTATGAGATGGTCCCAACCAAGGATGGTGCTGCCTTTCAGCCCTACCACAGGAGGACTCCTGGGCATGGCCTCTGCCCTGGTGCCCTGCCACACCACACTCGGCCTTGACCCTCACACTGATAATCATGACAGTGACGGCAAGGGTGGCTTTCCGCCTTTGAACACTTACTACGAGGTGTGCACTGCCTTAAGTTCTTCAAGTGCATTATCACATTTAGTACAGGGTCATTCCATGGCAAGAGATAGAGTTTTAGGACTGTTGTCTCCAAAATGAATGTTCTTATTCCCCGCATTCACATTCCACAGCACCAAATATTTCAGTAATGTCACTTCAGACAACTTCTGCCCAGTCTAGTCTTGAGATGAGATACAGCAGTGCTAAAGTGATGTGTAGAATTACGTCTAGAATTGTTTAATCACTAGACTCACACCTGCAGCTAATACAGCACTATATGCCAGCTATACTGGAATTACAATTTAAGAACTTAGTGGAAAAAAAAAAGACATAGCAATGCTAACATCTGGGAAAAGTCACACCAACATTTCCAGCTAGCTTTTTTCGTGCTATGAGATCAGCTCCCTCTTCTGATACCACTTCCACATAAAAGGAAGCGGGCGGAGGTGGTGGTTGCCATGCTAATGAGTATGGATGGCTCTTTTCGATCAGGGGCCCAGAAAAATGAAAAATCCCTCCTCCCCTCATTTTCCATGCCATTGGCTGGAGTGCTCTCCCCTTCATGAATCACTCTATTTCTTGATTCACCATGAGTTAATAGGGACTGCACCAGAATAGTTATTTGTGGCATTGCTATTAGAATACATTTTGGTGTTATCATTATTCCTTTATGAAATAAATGTTTCTTATGGCCTGTTGGGTGCCAGCTGCTCTGCTGGGTACTGTGAATGCAAAGATAAATACGACACAGTTCTTGCCATCAGGACGTTCAGCGTAGTGCTATTTATGCGTGTGATGTATAAAGTTGGTTAAATAAAGACAGACACCTGGTAGGTCTGTTAGCTGCAAGACACCACTGATAGGTATAAATAAGAAAAAGCTAATTGAGATGGGATTTTAGTTTTAAAGCTGTCTGACGTATTAGAATGAGCGATTATAAAGACTGGGAAGACTCAGTTGGTAAAATTTGGCAAGCATGAAGATAGCCCAGAGACAAGAGAGTAATTCTGATCATGCGTGGATGGTACCTAACAAGGCTGAGGTAGGATGTCAGGTCCACAAAGCCCTGGGACCAGAATCCTATCTTTGCCAATGAACAAAAACCATTCGCTGAGCAAAGGCAGGTGACTGTCACCTTTACTATCACCCAGTAACCCAGACTGCTTTTTTAGGATCAGGCCAACTGCAGTTACCGGTCACCATAATAGAATTGTCTTTGGGAAAATCATATCTGACAAGAATTGACTGGCCTTTGATTTTCCTTTCCATGGTCACATTACAGAAAAGTACATTTGCCTTTTCGGTGGGACACCTCCTTCCTTTTCATGTCTCCAAATTCTTCCAGTTGTCTAAACCCGCCTCAACTCCCCTCTTTTCTCGTAGTCGTCCCTTGTGTTGGTATGACTCCCTACTCTGTGCTCCTTCGTACTTGTGGTTGGTTCCATACGCTTTCAGCACCGGTGACTTGTGCTCTGACATTGTTCTTTATTTCTTATGCATCAGTGGAGACATGAACTCTCTGTCTATCTAATGAGTGGAGCTAAGGACCAATTCCAGATCACCCTCTTCATCAACCTTTCCGTCTGTTCCTTTTCATGGCCTCCTTCTTCCTGGGAATCTCTTTTCTCATCTAGCTGTCTCACTTTTTTTTTCTGGTCTCCTCTCTTCCCACCCTTAAGCTGAAATGGTCAGAGGTTTTTGCTACCAGGTTTTACTGGCAAACAGGGTAAATATAACAATCTGAAAAAATGATAAGAATTTACTAGAATCTTCCAAATGAATATAGCCAGGCTACTCCTGCTCTCCATTGAAATTGAAATAAAGCTAGCTAACATTCAGTCTTTCTTAGCCTTTCAGGCTAGATAGCCCCTTTAATGTGGCTTCTGGAATTCATGTATCACATCATTTTTTTTTTACCACTCCATATCTACGATGTATTCAGTAAGTCCTGGATACTAAAAAATGGGTAATTCAAGATCCCTTTAAAAAAAAACAAAAATCAGAAATGACATCATATTTCTCAATGTCCCTCTGCCTCAAGTGAATATATGTTAATCCCCGGCACTCAACCAGTGGATAATAAGCTGCTTGAGAGTAGGAACTAGATTTTAAACATCTTAACACCTCACACATTGCTATATATAGGAATATATATATATAGGTTCCTTCTTTCTTTCTTGACTAATACAACTCCTCATTGTTCAAGACACCAGCTCAAGCATCATCTTCTCTTCAATCTCCCCTCACTACTCTTTTCCTCTTCCCCTTCTGAAACTTTAGGCAGCATTAACTGCCTTCTCCTCTCTGTTCCCTCCCTGGTTCATTCACGTTTCAAATATGGCACTCATTCCACTTTTAATGTTAGTTTAATGTACACTGGATGGGTTATAAAATGATCCTCCTTCTCCAATTGGCTGTGAGCTGTCCTGTGGCCTATTTTATATGTATCCACAGCCCCCATCACAGCCTGTGAGTTGTAAAGGTGCCCAAGAAACGCTTTTCCAATGGAATGTTTTGATTGGATAGTACAGAGAGCCATGAGATGACATTTGTCCTTCGTGTGCTAGAGAAAACATAAATAGACTCAGGAATGAAGGTACCTTAACAGTGCAGATTTAACTCATACATTTTGGGGACCACACAGAGATTCCACCATTATCACCATCGCCAGCACCACTGCCATCCTCCTCATGACACCCAGCAAACCCCAAACGTGGCAGATGATGGCATGAGTCCTGCCTGTTTTGCCCAGATGGCTCTGAAGCCTGTGTCCCCCAATGGAAGGAAGCAGCTTTGGGAACCAGAGGGCCTGTGTCACCCAGGATGTACATGAAGCAGAAGTCATTCAAGGAAAATTTCAATTTTGATTTAATACTATTAGAAGAGACTTCTCCATGGGTCTCTCATTTCTGTAAGTCTGACTAGTGAGGCACAGCTTACCCTTTTTTCTGGAAAGTCTTTCCAGGAATGCTTATATAGACAGCCCCCTTGGAAGCTAGAGATGCCGTCCCTCTCTGGAGCAAGGTGCCCCACACTGACCGCCCTTAATAAAGGATTCGGGCTCCACAGGTTCAGGGTTCCTCTCCTGTGATACAACCTACTATGCGTGCAGGTGGCATCTGGCCCTATCATACGACCCCAGTGTCGGCGGGGGCTCAGAGTAAGCACGCTGACACTCTGACTACTGCTATTGCTATGAGTGACAGATTGTTCTTCCTGTCGGACCCGGGAGTCTCACGGCCTCTGCGTGCATCCACGACCTTACGGTAAGTGAATTTGATAGTTGTACATAGGCGAAAATGTCACACCTCTCACAGCTCCTGACACTATCACCCCCACCAGGATTTCTTGCCTTCAGTGTATCCTGACTTGCCCCTCTGTGAGGAAGACAAACATTCATCAGCGATAAGCTGCAAATACTTGTAAAGGAAACGGATTTGGGGGTAATTGTCACACCCTCCAACAAGCTATTGGTATGCGGTGATGTCCCCGGAAGATGTGAAATAGGGTGAATGATCCTATGGTCCAGAGCAGGTACAGTCATTTGGGGTCTGTTCTATGGGACTGAAAGGGAGCAATCACATGTCCCAACGACTGGCAAGGTCCCCGTTCATTGATCTGAATGTTTTCAAGCAGCATTTCTTGAGCAGTGACTGCCTACTGCTCAGAAGTAGGGTACTATCTTAATGAGATTTTCCGGAGGTTTCTTATTCTCTTTCATTTATTCAAGCAGGCCACTGTTTGCTTCTTTATGAGTCTGTTTCAAAAGGGTATTTAAGGCAGTTTGCAGGGGTCTGTAGAATTCAATAGTGCCTACCTTAGAAGAGAGAAAGAGAAGGGTGGGGACATAAAAGGAAGCCAGAAACAAGTCTTGGAATCTGTAACATAATTAAAGCTATTATGTAGGCACCAAATATTTGGCTCTAGGCATTTTAACAGCTGAAGAGAAAAGTGAAACCTGATTAGTTACACAATCTAAAGAGACCATCAGATTAAAAAAGGGAAACATTTGCACCCCAGAAGTTGACTTGCAAGAGGAATGTGACAGTCACTGCAAGGAAGTACAAAGCCCCATGAGGACCCTTCTCCCTTCCATGAAAAAATCCTAAGCCACTAGGGACAAGCAGCAACTCCCATCCATCTACCCCATTACTCTGAGCAAGGTGAAGACACCATGTAGCTAGAGAAAGAGAAAAGAGAAAATACCTATCTTTCTGGGGGAGATGGAGAAAACAGTCATAGATCCAAACTGTCTGAAGCTTTCTACTGCTGGAGAAGGCGAGGACAACTGGAAAATGCCCAGGAAATCTGGAAAGGGGCTAATCAATTGACATGGCACAGCCTAGGAAAGAATCAGTGAGCTCTAAGAATGGTCCATAGAAATTGTTGAAAATGTAACACAGAGAAGAGGAATGATTAAAGAAAAAACAACAGATGATCCAAGATCTATAGAACAATATCAGTGTAACATAAGTGTACTTGGAATTCCAGAAGGACAAGAGAGAGAACAGAGTAAAGGAATTATCTAGAGATTTAATATAAGGGAATTTTCCAAAAACAATAAAAGACATCCACCCACAAATCTAAGTAGCTCAGAGAATCCCAAGCAGGATATGAACATGTAAACTTTTTTCCATTACTGCTGTCTCTCTCGTAATTCAAATCCCCATCTTTATAGCCCAGCCCTCCAGTTGTCTTCCTGCCTCCACTCTTGTCCCCCTACTATGCAGTTTGTAAACAGCAATTAGAATAACTTAAATTAAACAAACATCAGTCCCCAGCTTAAGGGCCTCCAGCTGTCTCCCTGCATTTACCATAAAATCCAACCTGTTCCCTGTGGCCTGCCAGGACCTGAGTCCTCTTCACCTTCCTCCCCCAAAGAAGTCCTTCTAATCACATTATTTTACTCCCATCTTAATGGATATCAGAAATTATCCAATATCCACTAAGAAATCATGCAATATAAAAAATTGCCCAATTTATTTATTTGTGCATTTGTTGATCTTCTTTCTCTCGGAACTATGTTTATGCTCTTTGTGGGAAGAGAACACATCCTTCCATGGCCTCAGTGTTTAGAATGGTACATGGTGTGGTATAGACCTTCAAGATTTACATGTTGATTGAATAAATAATTAGTTGAATTGAAGAATAAATGCTCATTAGATGCATAAGTTCAGAAAAAGGACTTAAAGGTCAAAAGGCACCATCAGCTTTTTAGTTACCCATAGTTAAGTACTAGAAATTACTTTTAGTTATGTGGGTATACCATTCAGCTGATGGGTAATGCTAGCCATATGGCAACACATAATTTATTGAGTGATGATAAGCCACAGTTTTCATTTTAAGAGGTCTCTCATTTCTGATTATTCATGTTTTATTGGATTCCCTGTTTTACTACTGCCACCTAGAATCAAATTATTAACAAGGATTGAGAGTTTGGACAATATTTGTACAAATATTTGCCTACTCTCCTAGCACAACCTTGACCTCATTTTAAAAAACGATGTACCGTCTGAACAGATTTTTCAAATGACATGTGACCAAGGCCCCTGCTGGCAGGTGCCAGGGTTCCTGTCTGCTATGTCTGTCATTTAGACCTCTTCCACACTCTCGAGCTCACCAGCCCCACCTCACCTGTCTTTGTCCCTTCTGGACCATTCCCTACTCTCACCTCCAAACCACTTAACCCCTCTAGAGCCACCTGGAGAATGAAGAAGGGGTGCTATGTGATCTGTTCTGTTCCCTCCAGCCCTCAAACTCTCTCTCTCTCTTTTTTAAAGGATTTTGTTTATTTATCAGGGAGAGACACACAGTGAGAGAGGGAACACAAGCAGGGGGAGTGAGAGAGGGAGAAGCAGGTTTCCCGTTGAGCAAGGAGCCCAGACGGACGTGGGGCTTGATCCCAGGGGCCTGGGATCATGACCTGAGCCAAAGGCAGACGATCAACAACTGAGCCACCCAGGCACTCCTCAAACTCTTTTATACTTTTTATTCTAAACAGGATGTTTGTCTCTTCCTCACCCATTAATTTCCGTTTTCTGCTGCTCTATTACAGTTGAATGAAAGAGGGGTTGTGTCCCACTCTCTGTACCTTTAAAAATATTTCTTTCATTCATAATTACTCTTTAGATGATGCTGTACATATGTGCTTTTGTTCAGATACGTACACAGCATTCTATTACATTTTTATAGTTAATCAAAATGTACAGTGAAGAAATTTAAAGGATCATCTTTTTTCCAGGATCATTTCACAACTTGCGGTGTAACTTCAGCAAGCCCCTGTGCCTGGATTTCCTCATCTGCACAATGAGGAGGCTGGAATTTATGATGTCTGCTGGAAAACAGCCTATTCCAGGAATTAAAAATTGTAAACCCTGCACAGTTCTTGCTTTGTAAGAGGAAGTTCCAAGCGAGGAGGGGCAAATTCACATCCTCCCCCCCCACCTCCTCTCCAATGTCACCTGGATTCTCCCTTGCCCCTTGAGGTTCCATGGTTTTGATACTTCCAACCTCCACCACTCCCTAGGCAGGCCCTTCAAAATTGGCTCAAGAGTGGATAAAGCACTCTTTTTGCTTCTTTATAGAACAACTAATTAGCAAACCAAAAGGAAATGCAGAGATACCAAAAGTCAGTGGGTTTCTCTTCAATCCAGGAAAGCAGCAAAGATCAGTTGTCCAGCGTTTCTTTCTCCCAAGACACCCATGCTGGAGCCCAGGAGGGCCCAGATGGCTCTGCACACACTTCGACTTCTCAGAGATTCCTGCTCCTCTGGGTCCTATGGTCCTTGAACACTGCCTTGTCTACCCGCATGCAGAAGTTGCTGAACCAAAGATTCTGTTTAGTGCCAGAGTGATTAAGTAAGACTCTCTGGTTCAGTCTACGCAGACTCCCTAGGGTCCATGTGTCGAGTATCTTCAGGCTTGAGGGGGCACCCTGTTTCTCAGATGACTTGCGCAGTTAGAATGGTGGGCCCAGTGCCCTGGGCCCCAGAAAGCATCCCCGTCAGGGTTTTTCAAATACTAAAGTACGTACGAGTCAACACGGGATCTTGCTAACATGCAAATCCTGAGTCCGTGATTATGACTGCAGCAGGTCTCATGAGTCTACATTTCCAACAAGCTCCTGGGTGCTGCTGCTCAGTGGACCACACTGTGGTCACAGGTCCTAGTCAAGAGGGCAGAACACTGTTTCCCTACAGAGGACCAGACAGTAAATATTCTCGGCTCTGCAGTCCACGGAGCCCTGTTGAAGCTACTCCCCTCTTCCAACTACCACTGCTGGCAAAGGCAGCCCTCGACAATATATAAACAAATGAGCATGGTTGTGTGCCAATAGAACTTTATTTACAAAAACAGATGGTGGGCGATAGTTTGTCAACCCTTTCCCTGATTTGTCTCAGAGAGGAAGAGAAAGCTCCCCTCTGGAACACTCCACATGGTTAACATCCACAGCTAAAGTCTCATCACCATGAATATCTCATGCAAAGGATACCTAAAATACGAAACCTCAACCATGGAATGACACCACGGTATGACAGTAGGAAGTAGATCTACCACTGGTAATGTCCTTTTGCATTCCTCAAGGTTTTCCTAAATTCTAAACCCTTCTATGTCTACAAACAGTCTTCAAAATGAAGGTAAAAGCAGTTCAAGTTTATGGGTTTTTGCCTTCTTCTCTGAAACCCACTTTCTGTTTTCCAAATGTGTGGAATGCTGAGGGAGGTATACCTTCCAAAGGCTGTTAACATAAGGGTTCTTTTTAATAATTCTTCCAGAATTCCCAACCTGCTTGGAATTAAATCAAACGTGGGGCTGGGATATAGCCCAGGTGGCTTTGAAAACATGGTGATGTTAGCATAGAGGGTGGTTTGGGAGGATGTGGTAGACTTTAGTTATAAGAATAAGCTCATGTTTCCAGAAGTTGAAGCAGATTACCCATTGGTTCTTCCAACCTGGGGCAGGTGGAATGGAAGCCATTTAGACCTTAGCCTTCATTTCTGAGAACTTCGGAGGTGGTCAAAGATTCAACCTCTCAAAAATCTAAGCTTTCACTCAGATTGTGCATATTTCCATGCCACATGCTTTGAGGACCCTGATGCATTGCCCTTCCAAAGCACTGGTCTTAGAATCGGCAGCTAGTGTACAGCAATTAGCCATAGAGTGGTAGGACTCAGACCTCCCTAAAGAGTTTTACCAAGTACTTCTTTCTACGGAACTCTCTATCCCCCATTCAACCCCACCCTAAAATGCCCTCAGGTCAGTCCTGAAGGCTTAGTCTTTTCATAGGCCTTCAAATCAAGAGGGGTACTTGGGCAATAGCTGCTCAGATCAAACCAACTTTTGAGAGAAGGCAGATCGCCAACTAGTAGTTAAAAATATAAAAATCTAGATCTAGATTTAAAAATCGATCTAACAATAATGTGATGAAAATAGGAAACTAATTATGAGAAACAAGGTAATCCACCTTATTTTCACTCCCCATGGTTCCTTCTACATGGATTTTTTATTACTTACATAGTTTTTCTATTGGGAGAAAATAGGTATAAACTTTATGGAAGGCAATTTGGCAACATTAAACAAATATCTTAAGGCCAGCAATCTTTTCACATAGCATCTCCATATTTAGAAATTTAACCTGAGGAAATAATTAAGAGCATAGGCATAGATTTGATTAGAAAGATGTTTATAGCGGCAAAAGACTGAAAACAACCTAAAGTCTGGCACTGACTCTTTGATCAAATAAAATATTAAATCCTTATGAAGGAATGGCATGCAGTCATCAGAAATGATGTACGTTAACTGACAGGAAATATATTTATATCGTATTATTAAAGAAAAAGAAGATACAAATGTATGATAGAATTCTACAAGAAAAACCTAAAGCAGAAATTTTTTTCGTCTCCAAATTAGAATGTATGACCAGTATTCAAGTAAGTGTACTTCTGATCATAGTTCAGCCATGATTACATGTTCTGCCTTTATTATTTTTGTGTTTTTTCTTTTAATGGAGGAATCTTTCCTCTGAGGCTCTAAAGGGGAAATGCCTTTCCTTATCCCTTTTTTTAAAACAAGGTAGGAACACAGTGCTGAGAAGCCACGTGCCATTTGGCAGAACCTCAGGACATGAGAGGAGCCTGACATCTTGTTTTCCCTGAGATTTCCAGACCTCATCACCTCCTTTGCTCTTGTGAAGTGATGACTCATTAGGAACGGTAATCCTAGGGTATCAACAAGATTTCGTTTATTTTTAATTTTTATTATTATTTTTTTAATGTACTGGACCTTATTCAGGGTGATTTTTTTTAAAGATTTTTTTTTATTTATTTGACAGAGACACCAAGTAGGCAGAGAGGCAGGCAAAGAGAGAGAGGAGGAAGCAGGCTCCCTGCCAAGCAGAGAGCCCAATGTGGGGCTTGATCCCAGGACGCTGGAATCATGACTTGAACCAAAGGCAGAGGCTTTAACCCACTGAGCCACCCAGGCACCCTACAAGATTTCGTTTTAATACTGTCTTATTTTCCAGGGTTCTCCAAAGGTTTCTTTTTCTTTTTTATTTTAAAGATTTTATTTATTTATTTGATAGAGAGAGATCACAAGTAGGCAGAGAGGCAGGCAGAGAGAGAGGAAGGAAGCAGGCTCCCTGCTGAGCAGAGAGCCCTATGCAGGACTCGATCCCAGGACCCTGAGATCATGACCTGAGCCGAAGGCAGCGGCTTAACACACTGAGCCACCCAGGTGCCCCTCTCCAAAGGTTTCTAAAGAAGGATTTATCCTGCATTTTATACCTCAGTTCAGGAATCAATTTCTACCCATTTTACATTTTATTTATTTATTTATTTATTTTAGATTTTATTTGACAGAGAGAGACAGCGAGAGAGGGAACACAAACGGGGGAGTGGAAGAGGGAGAAGCATGCTTCCCGCTGAGCAGGGAGCCTGATGCGGTTGATCCCAGCACCCTGAGATCATGACCTGAGCTGAAGGCAGATGCTTGACCTGAGCCAAAGGCAAATGCTTAAAGACTGAGCCACCCAGGTGCCCCAGTTTCTACTCATTTTAATTTCAGGGTTAACCATTTGCACCGAACAGATGTTACGGAAGACTTGGTTGACATTCTGTGACATGTCACTCTATGGGAGAGAAAGAGCTCACAATGATCCTTTCCCCCTGCTTCAGGACAATTAGAGTTCCATCATGAATAGGCAAAAAGACAGAAGCTCTCCTGAAAGCTTCCCCTCTGCGTCCTATCTTTCACAACATGTTTCTTCACATCAGAAGTTCTTTGAAATGATTAATACTTTTCCAGAAGAACCATCTAAAAATGTGTTACAGTAACCAACATATAGAAGCAACCCAAGGGTCCATCAATAGATGAATGGATAAAGAAGATGTGGTACATGCATGTGCACACACACGTGTGCGAATATTACTCAGCCATAAAAAGAATGAGACTTTGCCACTTTTGCCAACATGGATGGACGTTGAGGGTATTATGCTCAGTGAAATAAGTCAGAAAGGGGTTTTTGGGTGGCTCAGTGGGATAAGCCTCTGCCTTCAGCTCAGGTCATGATCTCAGAGTCCTGGGATCGAGCCCCACATCGGGCTCTCTGCTCAGCAGGGAGCTTGCTTCCCCCTCTCTGCCTGCCTCTCTGCCTACTTCTGATCTCTCTCTCTCCCTGTCAAATAAATAAATAAAATCTTCAAAAAAAGAAAAGTCAGAGAAAGACTACTGCCACATGATTTAATTAAAAGTGGATTCTAAAAAACAAAACAAATAAAAGAAAACTCAGACTTATAGATGCAGAGAATAGAGGGGTGGTTGCCAGAGTGGAAGGGGTTTGGGTGTGTGTGAAATGAGTGAAGGGAATCAAGAGATACAAACTTTCAGTTATAAAATAACTAAATCATGAGAATATAATGTACATGCTGGGGCAATACAGTCAATAGTATTGTATTAACTTTGTATGGGGACAGATGGTAATTTAGATGTATTATGGTGGTCATTTCACAATGTATATAAATGTCAAATCATGTGAAGCTAATAGAATATCATATGCCAATTATACTTCAATAAGAAATTAAATTTGTAAAAATGTGTTTAGCCCAAACCTAAAGTTTTTTTTAAAGATTTTATTTATTTGACAGACAGAGATCACAAGTGGGCAGAGAGGCAGGCAGAGAGAGATGAGGAAGCAGGCTCCCCACTGAGCAGAGAGCCCGATGCGGAGCTTGATCCCAGGACCCTGAGACCATGACCTGAGCTGAAGGTGGAGGCTTAACCCACTGAGCCACCCAGGTGGCCCTAAACCTAAAGTTTTTACACTGTTTTCAAAAGGTGATAATCAACCTTGTTTTAAAATAGATTTCAGTGGCACTTAGATGTCTCTTTGCTAAAAAATCACTAATTAGATGACAGACTCCGGTCACGCTTGGGAGGAATTAGAGCAGGGCCTTAATGAAGGCTTCTGAAGTCACAGGCATGTTAGGGAAGTATTTCTGTCCCAAATCTAGTTCTGATAGTACCACAAGGCTTTGTCATGGCTGCTGGGATTTTTGGATGATGATAACAGAGGCTTTAAGTTTCACTGAACTTAAGCTGTCCCGGTGGGCCTGTGAAATTGAGTGTTCCAGTTTCTCTTTCAAAAGTAGCTACCCTCACAGTGGAGGTCTAGAAGCCTGTCCACAAAACCAGACCAAACATTCCACTTGCGCTCCCTGGCCCCTCATCGAGCTCCTCATAGTGAGCATTCAACGACTGTCCTTTCTGTAGAAGAATGGCACCTGCTAAAAGATAACAGGAGAACTTCTATTCATTCTTGAAAAGTATCTCACATCATTCCTTCTGGATTTGGGAGGATGCCTTAGTTCCTTGAAGCTGTGGCATTGCATATAAAATTGAGACACCAGACTCTGCGTAGTCCTGTTTCCCACAGATAACTTTCCCACTCTGTTGAGCAAATATCACCTGTGCTTAAAATATTTCCTCATAACTTTGCATTGTTGGTTGAGGATAGAAATGTTCTAAAAGTGCTATGGATACCAAGGGAGGGATGACCAATGATTTTTTTTTCCTGCATAATCTTGGTTCTCGAAACCATAGATCATTATCCAACTTACTTTTCCTGGCAAGAGTCTTAGTCTCTTTTAAGACTGCATGCTCCTCTCAATTCACGTTGGTTTCCACTCCACTAAGCCTAAAGATTTAGATGGCAACACCTAGAGTTAATTCTGGCTTCTAGGCTGTGAAAATATAAGAGCTCGTGAAATCTGAATGTGAACCTACACCTCTTGTCTTGATCACAGCCTTTTTGCAAAAGATTTTATTTGTCAAATTTCCTACTCCAAGGTGGATGTCTGATGTTTTCCCCATTTCTTTTCTGATTTTTTATTTGAAAATGTTAAATTATAATAATATTACACACATTGTAGCAGATGAAATGATATAGTAACTAAATACAGCAAATCTATGAGAGGAATGCTTAGTTCCTTCTCTTCTCATGTATGCTACCTTTTTTGTCCATTTCCAGTTGGATGATGCAAGGTAAGCATGGCAAATTGCTTATTTTTCCATGTCTTTCCTCCTCAAGCAGAATACATAGTTCCTGATGGGCCATTCAGAGACCTCTGCCTCTTTGGGGGGTGAGAGTTTACTGGAAAGAGGATATTGAATGATAAGTGTACAAATTTTCAGATATAGTTGTGTTCATCAGACAAGGGACCTAACTCTGTTAGGCCAGAATCATTGACCTCGGGTACTGTGAGTCCAGTTGTATGGCTTGGCTTTTGGATAGAAAATTAAGGTGAAAATTCATTAGGAGAACTGGCCCCACTCTTGCCTGGGAACCTGAACAAGGATGTGACCTGATATTGAGGATTCTCCCTCCCAAGGACAGATACTGAGGACACACTGACAGGCAAGAGTTGGCACTTAGAGTCTGTTCCTTTTTCACTAGGGAGGTGGCAGCCCCAGGCAAGTCACTGGGGAAGAAGGCGTGCAGCAGCCTGCAGAGGAAAGTATGGCTTGCTCTGCAGGGCCCCCATACTTCTGCTGCCATTAGGGGCAGAGTCCCAGCAAGGCAAAGTCTCTGGGGGGAAATGATGTTCCCTTCTTAAAAGGGCACACACCCAAATTCTCAAATAAGGCCAACAAGGAATTACGTCTTCCCCAGAGGTATTCTGGGGCTAGAAAATGCTGGAGACTTCTTGAGAAAGTAGGCAAGTTTCTGCTCTGGAAGCTGAGGGGAATTCTGCTCTGTAGGAATGAGTGTGTCCTCTCACTGACGGCTAGGATAGAATCCTTGCTGCCTTCAGGGAAGATGAACCAAGAGTGGGGAAACATCAGACATTTTCCTGCAAGTGGGTAGGAACACTTGCATTTAAAAAATCTTTTTCCGTGCTCGCTTCGGCAGCACATATACTAAAAAATCTTTTTCCACTGAGGAAGGGGGCCCTGAATGTCATAATTCCGGAAGGGCTATCAGGGTAATTTATAAGTCAACTTTGGGAGTGAAAAAGCTCTGCTTCTGCATTCTGGGTGCCCTCTGTGCAAAATCATACACTGTCAGGGGGAAGGGGATCACCTAAGTCATCTTTGCATGCTCTTCTCCTTCCCGATACCTGGTTCAGAGTATCTGGATTCATTTCAGCGTTTGTCAAATAAACGATGAGGGAATGAATGAATGAAGTAAATCCTGCCTTCTGCCATCTCTCCAGGGAAGAGGCCAGGCATCCTTCTCGCACCTTCTTCTTTGCACCTGTGCGCCCCCGCCCCGCCCAGCCTGTGCTCACCTTGTGCTGTTTCCACATGGCTCCCAGCGGCTTCACCTCGTGCTTGCCGTGGCGGCCCTCCTCCAAGCACAGATAGCACACCGGGGTTCGGCAGCTCACGCAGTACATGCTGTAGTTCTCCATTTCGTGTTCGGGGCACGTAGGGAACTTGCGGGCCGCGCTGCCCCCCGCTGCGCCGGCGCCCCCCGGGCTCTTGCAGCCGCCGCCTCCGCTGGGGGCGCCCTGGGCCGCGCCTGGGGATGCTGAGGCGGCCTCAGCAGGCGCGGGCGGCGGCGGCGGCTGCACCAGGCGATGCTTAGCGAAGGGTCCGCGGGATGGATGGCATTTGAGCTGGCAGGCAGCGCAGTAGAGCACGTCGCACTGCTCGCATAGCGTGGCGGCCGGTTCAGGCGGGGTGCGGTCGCACAACTGGCAGATGGCCACTGCAGCGGCTGCGGACGCCCCGTGCACTGCCCCGCGGCCCTGCTGGTACCGTTGTACGATGGCCTCGAGCAGCCGATTGCGCTGGAAGCCGCGCAGGCCTCGGTGGTCCAGGGACGCGCTGCGGTGGCACTGCGGACACGTGATGGAGCTTGAGGAGGAGGAAGATAGCGAGGAGCAGGCGGCACCCCGGGCCGCGGCGGCCGAGGAGCCAGGCGGTGCGGGCACCATGGGCAGCACGCGAACCCCGTTGGGGGACTTGAGGCTCGGGGTGTAGGAACCATAACCACTGTCTGTCTCACTGTACAAGCTCAGCTTGTCCGCGTGGTCCCCGCCACCTCCCGCACCGCCGCCCAGGCCGCCAGCTGCGCTCCCGCTCGCACCGCCGCAGGCTGGGCCAGCCGCAGCGTCGTGGTCCAGAGGGGGCGCCGCAGCGGCGCCGGCCGGTAGCCCGGAGCTCCGGGAGTGCAGGAGTGGCTGGGGCAGGTGCTGCTCACCGTCTGGTGTCTGCACAGCGATGGTACGAGCGCAAGGAAGGCAGACGTTGTGGGAACAGGGCAAGATGATGGGCTCCCGAAACAGGGAGCCGCACACGGGGCACTTCAGCTCCTCCTCCATCGCGGCGCGGGCAGACCGAGCTGCTCAGGGTGGGATGTGGAACGACCCGAGCTCCAGAGACAGGCGGAGGGGACCAAGCGTGGTTAGCACCGGAGAGACTGCAAGCGAGGGCATTACACAGACATGACCACTTCACAGCCCGGGGGCACGCCCCTCTCTCTGTCCTGGGGCCACCGCCCTAGGACCACTGGGGGCAAGAGACGGGAGGGGGTCCTCACCTCCTGCCTGCGAGGCTCCTGCGCCAGCGGCTTCAACCTGCGGGCAGAGTCCAGAGCCAGTCGGCTGCCCTCGCGATGGCCTGTGAGGCGCTTGAGGTGATGAATCAGCACTAGCGCCGCCGCCGGCTGCAGCGCGCGTCTCCTCTGCACATCAGGACCAGCGGCCGGGCTGCCGTTTCTAGCTGTTCTGTTTCAGCCCCTCGTCTCCAGTGGGCAGCTGCTCAAGGGCTCCCTTTTGCCCCTGCCCCGCCCCAATCAGAGCGATCCGTAAGCGAGAAGGCGGGTGAGCAGGCCGCTCGGCTGTGGGGCTGGGTTCAGCACCACGAGGCGACGGACAGCGCCCAGAGCGGGCGGTGGAGCCCCGGTTCCCCGGGCGCGGACCGAGGGGCCGCCACCTGGCGTGCGGGGTCGCCGCTCCAGCGACTGTCTCGGCGGAGCCCGGCCGGCTCGGGGACCTTCGCTCGCCGCCCTCTCCGGCGGCTGCTGGTGCGGGGCAAATGCGCCCTGGGGCTTTTTCCCCTCCGCAAGGATTGACCCGCTTCCTTGGTTCGCTGCTGCCGCTCCTGCGGCGCCTCTGACCTTGGCCGCGCGACGCTGCAGCCGGCGGGCGGAGGGCGAGTGCCCGGCTGGCTCGGGAATCCCCTCCCCGCCTCCCTCCCGCCGCCGCCGCCGCCTCCCTGCGCGGCGTGCTGAGGAGTTGTAATTTCCAGAGCAGCGAGTAGTGGGGGGCGGGGGGAGCCGAGGAGGCGTCAGCTCAGCGAATAAGGGCTCGCCTTTTGCTGCGACGGGAGTCAAGGGCCAATTTTAAGGTTTTCGTGGAGAGGATCATTGTTAATACTAATGTATTATTTGGATGGAGATTGCACCTCGAATTAGTGCAACGCCCTGCCCCGCCCCGCCCCTGCCATCCTCTCCCGTGCCTGCTCCCGCGCTCCCACCCATCACCATACAAGGGTAGAAGGGGCCCTAAAAAGCCAGTTGTTTACAAATGGATAGGTGGCATGGTTTGACAGGCGCTTCCTGAATCTACGATGGAGCAAAAAATGCAAGTCACAAAATGTCGGACAGCCTGAAGTCAAAGGGTGAGGTTTTATTTACGGATGGAACCACAAGCCATTTTCGGTCTTGGTTTCAACCCCGAGTTCTCATCCGCGGTCGATTCCCGTCGTCCATACAGACTGAGGACACAAGATAGGATTTCTAAAACGGGACTCCCTGGAGAAACGCGGAAACGCGTCAGTTTAGGCCCCTTGGCCCTTGGAACAGAGCACCCGGGACCCAGTCCTAGCCCGCGGCGGATGGGGCTGCTTGGGGCCGGCGGGAAGTCAGCGAGCAGAGGTGTTAATTTTATGAATGGGGAAATCTCCATGCCAGCCGCGAGCTCCGGGAACAGCCTCCCACCCGCGGCCCTAGCTGTTTCGTCTGCTCTCCGCTGTTCTCTCTCAGCTGCGGAGGGAAGGATGGCGAGGGGGAGGCCGCGGGCTCGGTGGGTGGGGATAGGCAGAAGGAAGGGCTCGCGGCGCGGCAGGCTCTGCCTACGGAAGAGTCACCAGGGATGAAACACACAAATTAGGAAATCGTTTGTTTAAAAATGATATGAATATTGAAGTCACGCCTCCCCCGTTCTCAGATTTTCCATTACTCCAAACAAAGACAAGATAGGCGCCACCGAGCAAGGCGTGGAGACTCGGCATCTGCTAGTCACCCGGTGAGGGGGCTGCTCTGGCTGGCGGGGTATAGCAGGAAAAGGCTGCAGCCCTGACTCCGGCTCCGTGTCTAAGGACAGGGATCCCTCACAGGTAGAACACTGGGGGAGAGGGGTGGCCCCCACCTTTGGGACTGCCAGGTCCTTTACTGACCTGTCGCCCCACACGGAGCAACATGCTTACGCTTTTCTAGTCTCTGATCTTGCATCTGTTAAGCGAGTCAAATTATGTATGTGAACTAAATGAAGTAATCCTGAATACAAATTGTATCGCCAACTTCCGGCTTCAACATCCTGAGACTCTAACGTGTGGTTTTGCACGGAGCCGCCTGGCCTCAGGCTGTCTTAAGGTTGAAGCGCAGGCAGGTCAGCCTCCTGCCAGATAGAGCCCCACGGAGGATAAGAGACCTGACTTGACTTCCCTTCAGCTTCAGAGAGCTTAGAATAATTATTTAACCAGGTATCAAGTCCCAAGGTGGGAGATGGTGACAAGCCTGTCCTAATCCACCGTCTATAGATAAAGCCATAATGAGCTGGATCCTGCCTGCAGGGCTTTGATAAGCCTTCAGGAAAGTGGCTACAGTATCAAGTTGTGGAAGCCTGGCATGAGTATAGGTGGGTCTATGACTGAATGCACTTGAAGATGCATTTCTTGTCATTTCCGCTTTGTGATTGCTCGGTGCAGCCCAGCCTCCTGGTGACCGCAAAGAAAGTAATAACCTCTTACAATTCCAATGTAAACAGCCCCCTTCCCCAAGCAGTCATAAACCTGAGGCCCACTCTTTGTCATTTTCAGACCAAGGTAAACTGCTTAGGGACATTAGGAGGGCTGCTGGAGGGGTACGTAAATCTTTCCCTCTACAGAGGACCTACAATTCCAATAACCCTGTCACTCAGGCTGAGCATGATTTTGTTTCCCTTGGGGAGGAAGCTCATCTGATACACCAGAGTTGAACACCTCGGCATTTCTCACACGTCCTCCATCCCCACCACCCCAGTTCCACAACCTATCAGCTTAGTCTCATGCTGCATTGTTGCTAAGGCATTGCTCACTTGGGGGATTGGTATTCTACAGCTGCTTTATATGAGCTGAGGTTACCCAGCTAGATCCAGCATTTCACTCTATAGAACCATAATTACTAACAATTGTCAACATTGCCTATAAAAAGCCCTCTTTCTGGGGCACCTGGGTGGCTCAGTGGGTTGGGCCTCTGCCATCAGCTCAGGTCATGATCTCAGGGTCCTGGGATCGAGCCCCGCGTCGGGCTCTCTGCTCAGCGGGGAACCTGCTTCTCCCTCTCTCCCTCTCTCTTTGTCTGCCTCTCTGCCTACTTGTGATCTCTCTGTTAAATAAATAAAAAAAAATCTTAAAAAAAAAAAGCCCTCTTTCTGTCCCAAATTTGCCATATGCCATAGGGGTAGAAAAGTCTTGTTTCTCAGTTTTTTGTGTGATAAAATTTAAGGAAAGAACTCATTGAACTTTATTTTTTTTTAAAGATTTAATTTATTTGTTTGACAGAGAGAAATCACAAGTAGATGGAGAGGCAGGCAGAGAGAGAGAGAGAGAGGGAAGCAGGCTCCCCGCTGAGCAGAGAGCCCGATGCGGGACTCAATCCCAGGACCCTGAGATCATGACCCAGGCCGAAGGCAGCGGCTTAATCCACTGAGCCACCCAGGCGCCCCCTCATTGAACTTTAAATTTCCTTTTGGTTCTAAAAGACTCTGTGTATTAGTAATTAATAGCAATATGTCATACTTAATAAGAGTGACTCATGAAGAAATTTGATCCCAGGATCGAATGTCCTATCCATTTTTTTCAAGTCACTTATATATTATTGAAGGTGGGGCCATGCAGAGGGTGAGGTGAGTAAGGCTGGGAGGTCTAAGATCAAGGCACTGGCAGACCTGGTGTCTGCTGACACCATTTACTCATTTGCAGACTTCTCATCTTGTATCCTTATGTGGATGGGGAAGGAGAGTGAGGAGAGCAAGCGATCATGTCTTTTCTTCTAAGGGTACTGATCCCACTCATGAGGGTTCCACCCTCATGACCAAATTACCTCCTGAAGTTCCTGCCTCCTAACACCACCACATTGAGAGTAGAATTTCAATATATGAATTTAATATATGAATTGTGTGTGTGGGGGGGACACAGATGCTCAGTTCATAGCACAGTGTGGAAGTATAGTCTCACATATAATCTCATTTAATCTTTTTTTCTTCTTTTTTCAAAGATTTTATTTATTTATTTGACAGAAATCACAAGTAGGCAGAGAGAGGGAGAAGCAGCTTCCCCACTGAGCAGAGAGCCCAATGTGGAGCTTGACCCCAGGACCCTGAGGTCAAAGGCAGAGGCTTAACCCACTGAGCCGCCCAGGTGCCCCAATCTCATTTAATCTTCACAAACAATCTTGGGTCACCATAATTCCTCAAACTTATGATGGGCATATTTTTACATATTGATGTGGCTGAAATCAGGAAGTCCCTATAATTGAGAGAAATTTCTCCCTCTCCTTACCCAGTCCTTGAAAATTTTTTATTAAATTAATAGGCATCTTATAATCACTTAGAATCTTGGACATATTTTATTATTCTCATTTTATAAGCAAGGAAACTGAGATGAGGAAGCTCGAGGTCTTGCAACTTGCGATGATGGACCTAGAGCTGGTTTGATTTCAAATTCAAGCATTTCCTTTATGCCACAGTTGCCAACTTCCCTCTGAGCTTTGAGTAATTGGTGGATGGTAGAGGGGAGGCCAGGAATGCAGACAAGCTATGCTCTCTGTTCTCAGCACTGTTGAACAGGAGGCTGTCCAGGCTACTGCCACTCTCCAGGTTGGGTGTGCCTCTAATATGGTCCTAGAAACACCCTGAATTATTTCTCTGTAGCGCTATCATCATCTGCCATTTTATTTGTGTATCTCTCTCCTCTAGATAAGAAGCTCCTCAAAGATGTAATCAGGTCTGTCTTGTCCCCTGCATTGTGTTTTCTCCACCATTGGCTGGCTCCTACTAAGTTTTCTGTCTTTGTGGACCAACTGACTGGCTGTAGGTTCAAGATTATCCATCCCATAACTTATAGTATAGCTCTAGTGGAAATCTTTCTTTTTTTCCTGCAGAGGGTATCAACAGATCCACATGGAAATTTTCTCCTTTTAAGTCTCAGGTTCAGATAGGTTATTTTCGTTTTGTTCTTGTGTGTGTGTGTGTGTGTGTGTGTGTGTGTGTGTTCTGTTAAAGACAACAGGCTCAAATAGAGTAACTTATGCTAAGACCCACATCACCAAACTTAGACTTCATTACAATTTTGGCTCTCCTAGAAATGGAGTCTGGAACCAGTCAATCAGAAATTGCCTGATTAGCACTCATTAGGTAATCTGCCTAATGGAGCCTTGTCATCTCCTAGAGAAAGTCACCTTGTAATTACCAACCCATTGTTTTGTCCAAGTATGACTTCCTTGTTTCACTTCCTTCTGCCTATTAAATCTTTCATTTTGCATAGCTCCAAAGAACTCCTTTCTATCTGCTTGATGGGATACTGACCTATTCATAAATCACTGAATAAAACCAATAAGATTTTTAAAATTTACTCAGTTGAATTTTGTTTTTTAGGAATGCATATCTTCTCTTATTATCCTTTACTTCTGATCATCTTCGTGTTTAATTATTTCTATGTGGTTCTCTTTCCTTTGCTCATCTCCAACTTTTTTTTAAACTAATTATGGATTTTTAGAAAGATGGCTCCATATTTAATTCCTTGTTATGAACATGAATCCCTCTAGTGTCATCCTAAGTACTCTATTTTCCATAGCCTTGTTTCTTTAAAAAAAAAAATTTGGACACATTGGAACAGCACATTAATAATTAAAATTCCACAATGCACTGTCATCAAGGCAGAGGAAAACATTCTGCCATGAGTTCCTTTGTGCTCCAGGATTTTTTAAAAGATTTTATTTATTTATTTTAGAGAGAGAGAACACAAGTGGGGTAGGAGCAGAGGGAGAGGGACAAGCGGACTCTGCTCTGAGCGCAGGGCTGGACACAGGGCTCAATCTCAGGACCTTAAGATCCTGACCTGAGCCAAAATCAAGAGTCAGGTGCTTAACTGATTCACCCCTCCCAGACAGTTTTTATGCTTAAGTGTCTCCAAAACACTCTGGAGGCAGGATGGTGTTGCCTCTCCACCCAAAAAAGTAATTTACTCAAACTAACACAGCAAGTTACAAGTAAAACAATCTTCTTTGTCCTTTAAATTTCAAGTATGAGATAGAAGGGTATTTAAGGCTTTATCAATTAAAAATAGGTGCTGTGTTCTCAAGCATAAGAATCTCTGAAATTTTTAAATGAAAACACGATATTTTTCTTTAAAGTATTTGTTTGTTTTTTTATAGTGCAGGATGATTCAGGAAATTTAATAAAAATCTACAGCCCAGGAACCGTATGGTGTAAAGTAGTTTGAATTTAACTAGAAAAAAAGCAGCCACATCCACTGCTATGCATGGTGCACCAAAGCTGCTTTGTGGCAAAGTTAATGAGGAACAATTACCACTAGCAACACAAAGCATCTCTCCAGGGCATACAATTGGCCTCTTCTCCAGAAGACGGATTCTATACAGGAATCTAAAAATCCAGCCACTTCCCTCTTCAGATACCCTTGACTGGTGCTTAACAGTCTCTGTTTCAAGTGAGTACCACGTGGTGATTACATGGTGATTGCCCCACCCCTCCTCCAAGGCCGAGTCTCTTCTCTACAGATCAGGATGGTCTTGGAAAGCCCCACCTTCTCTCGCTGCATCCTTTGCAAGCAAAAGGGTTCAGAACAAAATGTCAGATGAAACAAATTGATTCCAACTTACAGGGCTCTTTATATATATATATCCAGAGTATCTTTATACTGCGTGGAAACTAATATTACCATAAAAACTCTGAAAATCAGTCTGAGGGGTTTGAAGTGGCGGGGGGGGGGGGGTGGGAGGTTGGGGTACCAGGTGGTGGGTATTATAGAGGGCATGGCTTGCATGGAGCACTGGGTGTGGTGAAAAAATAATGAATACTGTTTTTCTGAAAATAAATAAATTGGAAAAAAGAAAAAAAAATACCAGTACATATGCTAAAAAAAAATAAATATTACCATAAAAACAACTTCAAATATTTCCCCATGGTTACAAATTTCAGCCATGAAAATTGTAATAGTGCTTTACATTTTCATGGCACCCTTTCATATATACGATCTAATCTTACCCTCACCGCAGCGCAGAGTGGCCTGGGAGATGGTGAGACTGAAGGATAGGCGCTGGCCTGTGTGGTGGAGTCTCATCAGCAATGCTAACACAACTTGACCCCAAACCTAGGCACAGTTGTTTAGTCCAAGGGTAGTCACCTGAACAGGCTGCGTCGATCAGATTCTTCTCTTCCCAGAATGTAGCACAGGAATCCAGAGAAAGAATCCAGATGAGCTGGGCCTCCAACATCAAAGTTAATGAGCTGTTGTGATCATAGAGAAAGCAAAAGAAGCAGACAAGTGGTGAGTCCAGCAGAAATGCAGAGACAGAAAAGAAAGAGGGTCTTCTCAGGGGCCCGCAACCTTTCGTATTTCTGAGACCCAGCTACGCTCCTATCTTTAGGTTGCATGAAATACCCTCTGCCTTTATGACATTACGATGTCCTTCTTTTCCTTTCAGAAAAGGTAGGCATTCAGAAAAGAGTTCAAAAAGACAATATTGGGTTGACCCATCTGCTTATTCAAGTGATTAAGGTAATGCCCTTGTTTAGTTGGGGACTTCAGTCAACTCTGTCTGGATGTTGACATGGTTTCAAGCTGTTTTTATTGAATAATAGCCTTGACGACTCTTTATTTTTGCTCTTTTAATTCTCGGAGTCTGTTTTCTGCCCATAGCTTGACCTCTTAAATTTCACCTCTCCCTTTGCTCTCACCCTAACCACCAACATGAATGGGCCACTGACTTCCTTTGCTGGGCTCCGTGCTTCCTCTGTTTGACCACAGCAGAAGTCATGGCTCCATGGTGTCCTTATTTGCTGCAGTCAATATTCTTTTAGACAGGAAATCAATGGGATGCTAGAATGTACTTGGTAGTGCCTCGAAGTCTAACAGTCTCCCATAATAATACAAAGGGCCAACGCTCAAGGTTTGTAAACAAGTTGGTTAATTGGTAGGAATAAGAAAGATCAGAGAAGGGCGCCTGGGTGGCTCAGTGGGTTAAGCCGCTGCCTTCGGCTCAGGTCATGATCTCAGGGTCCTGGGATCGAGTCCCGCATCGGGCTCTCTGCTCAGCAGGGGCCTGCTTCCCTTCCCCTCTCTCTGCCTGCCTCTCTGCCTGCTGTGATCTCTCTCTGTCAAATAAATAAAATCTTTAAAAAAAAAAAAAAAAGAAAGATCAGAGAAGAAGTTGTAGACCATTATGTGAAAGTGCTTTCAAACTCAGCTTTATTCACCCATCTCCCCAGCAAAGATATACCACAAGGGGAGAGAACACATAGGCCACCAGGCAGGGAGTCTTCTGTATGGCAAAGTGCTGGAGATAACTCAAAACCATGTCACCTGTCCAATCCACTTACAGCAGGAAGTCACCATACACTTAAGTGGACTGTAGCTGCTGCTGCTTCTTTTTTTTTTTTTTTTAAGATTTTGATTATTTATTAGACAGAGATCACAAGTAGGCAGAGAGGCAGGCAGAGAGAGAGGAGGAAGCAGGCTCCCCGCTTAGCAGAGAGCCCAATGCGGGGCTCGATCCCAGGACCCTGGGGTCATGACCTGAGCCAAAGTCAGAGGCTTTAACCCACAGAGCCACCCAGGTGCCCCCAGACTGTAGCTTCTTAATGTCAATCATATTTGGACTTATTTCTACCTAAGGATCCCTCAAGTTTTAAGAGAAATTTGACAAGCCTTCTGAGTTTTGAGGCAGTGTAGGTGTTGGAATTATGGGCTTTGGAGCTGGACTATACAGGTTGGAATCCTGGTTGCGGCTGGGAAATTTTTGACAAGATACTCAATCTCTCAGAGACTCAGATTCCTCAGCTGTAGGTGGAGATAATAACAGCATAACCTCAAACAGTTGGGACAAGTTCGTGAAGTAACACACCTAAAACATTAAGAACAGTGTGCAGTATGTAGTGTTCAACAAACATTAGGTATTATTACTCTCGATTTCCTGCCGCCCCAACATGTGTTACATGTTATCGTCTAGAGATATTGGCAATAAGTGAACTGAAAGTAGTCTATTTGGGCTCAAATATAGGACTGGATATGAGAATAGGAGGGAAAGTGAGCCACATGTCTTTGTGTGAGTGACAAAGGAAGATGGAAGAGCTATCAGAACCAATCTCTCAGGAAATGGAGTAGTATTTAGGAAAAATACTATCTCTGCTCGAGAGGAACTTAATATCTAAGGCAGGTATCAAAGTTAGAGCAAAAAAAAAAACACAGAAGTAATGGACTTGCTAAAAATAGAGAACAGGGTTTTTTGTTTTTAAACAAAGGGAGCAAAGAGAGACTTTTAAGTGCTTACACTATGCATTGATTAAAGTTTAAGAGCATTGATTTGAAAGCTTTTAGTGAAACAGTGCTAAATAAAGAAATTGTGACCAACTCATACACATCTTTTATGTACGTTTAACTGGGTGATATTTTGATACATTAGTCAAATAATCTCAATATTTTTAATAATTTCTTTTCAGTTATTTCTCTTTATCTCAAGATCCTTTCATTGAAATTCCATACCCATCTTAAAGGGATGGTAGTCATGGTAGGACCGAGAAAAAAGGGAGTGAAGTCTTAGCTTGTGACTTCCAAGTGAGGTTTTGAATTCAAGGCAAAGACAATATTTTAAGAGAAAAAGAATAATTTTCAAACTTTGAGAGTAAGAAAGTTTTGAGCTTGAAATAACTCATTGTGCCTAATTTATGTCATAAGCAATAGTTTTTAGAAGACTATAAGAGCAGTTGGAATCAGTTTCTCCTGCTTTAGGAAGAAACAATAACCAAACAACAGAAGTGTCCTTAGAAGAAGACAACACAGAATCAGGAGAGCTGGAGAGTTGAGTGTTGGCTTGTCACTAGGAAGGTGTTGCAGTCTGTTGTCCCCATACCGGTCCCGCAAGAAGGGATGGGAAGAACAGACCCTTCGTGGAGATCAGAGGATCTGAAAGCAGAGAGAATCAGAGCTTTAATTTTCAGGAGTAGCCTGAGAAGCCATGAGCTTCATGGAGGTTCCAGGTGGGTGAAAACGCAGGAGAGCTGAAAGAGCTATATGTGGTGTCCAGATGGACAAGGCAAGGCAGCCCAGTTGGGTCCCTGAGCTCCCCACAAGTGTTCCAGAAGCACCAGAATGTTTTTTTGTGTGGCTCAGATCTACCCCCAGAAAGCTGGCAAACTTAAAGCTTTTAGTCAGAATCTACAAGAACCATATGACCAGAAGTCAGACTGGAAACCAGATATGTCAGTAGATGCCAGTGTGTGTGAAGATGATGGTTACATGAGACTAGAGGCTTAGTGCCCTTTCACAGACACATGCGCTCATAGAGCAAAGCCCTGTGGAACTCAGGTTACCTCCGGGGAGGTGAGGAGGGAGGGGGAGGGGTATTTGTCTGGAAATGACTGAAAAAACACTTAGCTGGTAGATAATAAATTTCTATTATCCAGCAGAATGGGGGCTGAGACAACAAAAAGTCACATTTCTTGTTCCCCTAAGTGTTTGCCATGAGAATCATATACTAGTCAAATATTCCCCAATTTAATCATCGCAAAACTCCTATAAAATGGGATTACGCTTACTCTACATTATAGAAGGGAATGTAAAAAATGGAAAACATTAATTACTCAAGTGTGCTTGACCATTCAGTGGTGGGACTGAAATTTAACACACACTTCCTGATTTCATATCATCGTCCATTTGAAGGTACTTGCGTACCTCCTTTGTGTCAGGCACCGTTGGTGAAAAAGACAGATATGATTGCTATCTTCATAGAACTTCCGGGCCATGTAGAAGAGATAGAAATTTTGTTTTTTAAGTTTATTTTTATTTTTTAAATTTAACTTAAATTCAATGATTTAACATAGTGTATTACTAGTTTCAGAGGTAGAGTTTAGTGAACCATCAGTGGCATGTGACACCCAGTGCTCATGACTTCCTGTGCCCTTCTTCATGCCCATCCCCCAGGTCCCCCATCCCTCCCGGCACCTCCCCTCCAGCAACCTTCGGTTTTTTCCTTATAGTTGAGTCTCTTATGGTTTGCTTTCCTCTCTGATTTCATCTTATTTTATTCCCCACCTTTCCCTATGATCTGCTGTTTTGTTTCTTTAATTCTACGTATGAGTGAAATCATACAATAATTGTCTTTCTCTGACTGACTTATTTCGGTTAGCATAATACCTTCTAGTTCCATAGACATTGTTGCAAATGATAAGATTTCTTTTCTTTTCTTTTTTAAAATGTGACTCTGAACCACCTTCTTTTCTTTTGAGGGCAGGGTTTTATTTATTTATTTATTTAATATTTTATTTTTTTCCATGGTTGAGCCATTGTGGACATTGCTGCTATAAATATTGGGGTATAGGAGCCCCTTTGAATCACTGTTTGTATCCTTTGGGCAAATACCAAGTAGTGCAATCGCTAGATCACAGGATAGCTCTATTTTTAACTTTTTGAGGAAACTTTATACTGTTTTCCAGAGTGGCTGTACCAGCTTACATTCCCACCAGTAGTTTAAGAAGGTTCCCCATTCTCTGCATACTTGCCAATATCTGTTGTTTCATGACTTACCAATTTTAGCCATTCTGAGTGGTGGGAGTTGGTATCTCATTGTGGGTTTTTTTCTTTTTTAAAGATTTTATTTATTTATTTGAGAGAGAGACAGTGAGAGAGAGCATGAGTGAGGAGAAGGTCAGAGAGAGAAGCAGACTCCCCATGGAGCTCTGAGCCTGATGCGGGACTCCATCTTGGGACTCCGGTATCATGACCTGAGCTAAGGCAGTCGTCCAACCAACTGAGCCACCCAGGCGTCCCTCTCATTGTGGTTTTGATTTGTATTTCCCTGATGCTGAGTAATGAGGAGCATTTTTTCATGTGTCCATTGGCCATTTGTTTGTCTTTTTTGGAGAAATGTCTGTTTGTGTCTTCTGCTCATTTCTTGACTGGATTATTTGTACTTTGGGTGTTGAGTTTGATAAATTTTTTTATAAAATATTTTATTTATTTATGTGACACAGAGAGAGAAAGAGAGCACACACAGAGAGAGAAGGAGAAAGCCGACTCCTCGCTGAGCAGGGAGCCCGATGCGGAACTTGATCCCAGGACCCTGGGATCATGACCTGAGTGGAAGGCAGCCGCTTAACCAACTAAGCCACCCAAGCATCCTGAGTTTGATAAATTCTTTATAACATTTAGATACTAGCCCTTTATCTGATAAGACATTTGCAAATATCTTTTCCCATTCTGTTGGTTGTCTTTTGCTTTTGTCCATTGTTTCAAACCCTTTTTTGTGCAAAAGCTTTTTATCTTGATGAAGTCCCAGTAGTTCATTATTGACTTTATTTCTCTACCTTTGGAGAGATATCTAGCAAGAAGTTGCTATAGACAAGGTTGAAGAGGTTGCTGCCTGTGTTCCCTAGCTTTTGATGAATTCCTGTCTCACATTGAGGTCTTTCATCCATTTTGAGTTTATTTTTGTGGATGATGTAAGAAAATGGTCCAGTTTCATTCTTCTACATGTGACTGTCTAGTTTTCCCAATACCATTTGTTGGAGAGACTGTCTTTTTTCTGTTGGGTATTCTTTCCTGCTTTGTCAAAGATTAGTTGGCCATAGAGATGAGGTTCCATTTCTAGGTTCTCTAATCTGTTCCATCGATCTGTGGTTCTGTTTTTTTGTGCCAGTACCATACTGTCTTGAAGATCACAACTTTGTAATAGAACTTGAAGTCTGAAATTGTGATGCTGCCAGCTTTGGTTTTCTTTTTCAACATTTCTTTGGTTATTCGGGGTCTTTTCTTGCTTCTATACAAATTTCAAGATTATTTCTTCCAGCTTTGTGAAAAATGTTGATGGTATTTGAATAGGGATTGCATCAAATGTGTAGATTGCTCTAGGTAGCATAGACATTTTAACAATATTTTTCTTCCAATCTGTGAGCATGGAATGCTTTTCTATTTCTGTGTTCTTCTCTAATATCTTCTGTAAGTGTTCTATAGTTTTCAGAATAGAGATCCTTTACCTCTTTGGTTAGGTTTATTCCTAGGTATCTTATGGGTTTTGTTGCAATTGTAAATGGGATCAATTCCTTGATTTCTCTTTCTTCTGTCTAATTTTTAATGTATAGAAATGCAACTGATTTCTGTGCATTGATTTTATATCCTGCTACCTTGCTGAATTCCTATATGAGTTCTAGCAATTTTGGGGTGGAGTTTTTTGGGTTTTCAACATAGAGTATCATGTCATCTGCAAAGAGTGAGAATTAGACTTCTTTTTTACTGATTTGGATGTCTTTTATTTCCTTTTGTTGTCTGATTGCCGAGGTTAGGAATTCTAGTACTATGTTGAACAGCAGTGGTGATAGATATCTTTACCATGTTTTTGACCTTAGGGGAAAAGTTCTCAGTTTTTCCCCATTGAGAATGATACTCAGTGGGTTTTTCATAGATGGCTTTTATGATATTGAGATATGTTCCCTTTATCCCCACACTGCAGAGAGTCTTAATCAAGAAAGAATGCTGTATTTTGTCAAATGCTTTTTCTGCATCTGTTGAGAGGATCATACAGTTCTTGTCCTTTCTTTTATTAATGTGATGTATCACATTGATTGCTTTGCAGATTTTGAACCACCCTTGCAACCCAGGAATAAATCCCACTTGCTTGCAGTGAATATCCTTTTAATGTACTGTTGGACTCTATTGGTTAGTATCTTGGCGAGAATTTTTGCATTCATATTTACTAGGGATATTGGTCTATAATTATCCTTTTTGATAGGGTCTTTGTCTGGTTTTGGGATCATGCTGGCCCCAAAATGAGTTTGGAAGTTTTCCTTCCATTTCTATTTTTTGAAACAGCTTCAGAAGAATAGGTATTCACTCTTCTTTAAATGTTTGGTAGAATTCCACTAGGAGGCCACCTAGTCCTGGACTCTTCTTATTTGTTGGGAGATTTTTGATTACTGCTTCAATCTCTTAGCTGGTTATGGGTCTGTTCAGATTTTCTATTTCTTCCCGTTTGGGGTAGTTTATGTGTTTCTAGGAATGCATCCATTTCTTCCAGATAGCTTAATTTGTTGGCATATAGCTGTTCATAATATGTTCTTATAATTGTTTGTATTTCTTCAGCGTTGGTTGTGATCTCTCCTCTTTCATTCATGATTTTTTGTGGGTCCTTTCCTTTTCTTTTTGATGAGTCTGGCCAGGGGTTTATTGATCTTATTAATTCTTTCAAAGAACCAGCTCTTTGATATGTTCTATTGTTCTTTTGAGTTCTGTTTCATTGATTTCTACTCTAATCTTTATTATTTTTCTTCTCCTGCTGGATATAGGCTTATTTGCTGTTCTTTCTCCAGCTCCTTCAGGTGTAAATTTCTGTCGTGTATTTGGAATTTTCTTGTTTCTTGAGAAAGGCTTGTATTGCTATACTGTCCTCTAAGGACTGCCTTTGTTGCATCCCAAAGGTTTTGAAGAGTTGTGCTTTCATTTTCACTTGTTTCCATGAATTTTTTTGATTCATTAATTTCCTGGTCGACCCTGTCATTCTTTAGTAGGATACTCTTTAACCTGCATGTATTTGTGTTCCCTCCAGTTTTTCTCTTGTGACTGAATTCCGGTTTTAAAGAATTTTGGCCTGAAAGTAAGCAGGGAATAATCTCAATCTTTTAGTACCAGTTTAGACCTGATTTGTGACCCAGTATGTGATCTGTTTTGGAGAATGTTCCATGTGTACCTGAGAAGAATGTGTATTCTGTTGCTTGAGGATGAAATGCACTGAATATATCTGTGAAGCCCATCTAGTCCAGTGTGTCATTCAAAGCTCTTGTTTCTTTATTGATCTTCTGCTTAGATGATTTATCTATTGCTGTGAGTGGGGTGTTAAAGCCCCCTACTATTATTGTATTATTATAAATGTGTTCCTTTAATTTTTTTATAAATTGGTTTATATAATGGGCTGCTCCCAAGTTAGGGGCATAAATATTTACAATTGCTAGATCTTCCTGCTGGATAGACCCTTTTATTATGATATAGTGTCCTTCTTCATCTGTTATTACAGTTTTGGGTTTAAAATCTAGTCTCTCTGAGGATTGTTATCCCAGCTTTCTTGTGGTGTCCACTAGGATGATAAATGACTATCCACTCCCTCACTTCTAAAAGGATCCACTTTAATACTTCTTGCCTGGCTAGTTTAGTGTTCACAAATTCCTTTAGCTTTTGTTTCTCCTGGAAACTCTTTATCTCTCCTTCTATTCTGAATGACAGCCTTACTGGATAAAGTATTCTTGGCTGCATATTTTTCTCATTCATTACATGGAATTTATCATGCCAGTCCTTTCTGGCCTGCCATGTCTCTGTGGACTGGTCTGCTGCCAGGCTTATGTTTCTACCCTTGTAGGTTAAGGACCTCTTGTCCCAAGCTGCTTTCAGGATTTTCTCTTTAACTCTGAAATTTGCAAGCTTCACTATTATACATGGAGGTGTTAACCTATTTTTATTGATTTTGAGAGAGGTTCTCTGTACCTCCTGAACTTGAATGCCTGTTTCCTCCTCCAGGTTAAGGGAATAAATAAAGGGAACTAATAAATAGGTCCTCTTCCTCTGGGACCTCAATCATTTTAATATTGTTCTTGCTTTATGGTATCACTGATCTCACCTTGTAATTAGTAGTTGTTTATCTCTCTTTTTCTTAGCTCTTTATTCTCCATCATTTTGTCTTCTATATCATTGGCTCTCTCTTTTTCCTCATTTATCCTAGCAGTTAGAACCTATGTTTTTTTTAATCACATCTCTGTGATAGCCTTTTTCATCTCGACCTGATTAGATTTTAGTTCTTTTGTTCTCCAGTAAGAGATTTGCTAGTGTCTTCCATGCTTTTTGCAAGCCCAGCTAGTATCTTTATTATCATTGTTTTGAATTGTAATTCCAACATCTTACTTATATCCATATTGATTAAATCCCTGGCAGTTGAGTACTGCCTCCTGTTCTTTTTTGGGGTGAGTTTTTCCATCTCATCATTATGTCCAAAAAAGAACAGATGAAAGAGAGAGAAAATACGAAAATAGCAACACCACCACCAGAAATATATACACTAAGCAAAGCAGAAGAGAACAGAAATTATAAAAAGAGATAGAGAGAGGAAAAAAATCCAACAAGAGGTTGAACAGAACACAACAATAAACTAGATCCTGGGTGTATTTTGGTCTGTTTGTTAAAAAAAAACTAGATCCCAAAATGAGAAGGAAAGAAAAACCTACACATATACAAAAATAAAATTGAATACAATGGAAGGAAACAAAAAATGAAAAAAATATATAAAAATGCAAATGTGAATATGAACATTAAAAAAGAGTTTTAAAAAGAATTGATAAAATAAGGAAAAGGGAAAAAATAAAACTTAAAAGACTAAAGAATAATAAGAAAAAACTATGAATTCTATATACTCTTTTCCCCAAGCACTGGAGTTTTTCAGTTCTGTGTGATCGGTAACCTTGGTATTAGCCAGATATTCCTGCTGATTTTCTTGGGGAGGGACCTGTTGCACTGATTCTCAGGTGTCTTTGTCCCAAGTGGTATTACACCCCCTTGCCAGGGAGCTGGGCTCAGTGAAAGTGGCTCTGGATTGTACAGTGTGGTGCTATTTTGCTGCCTGAAGGCTTTCAGCACAAATTTGGGGGATGAAATAGCAGCTCCTCACACCCTCACAGAAAAGCAGTCAATTATTCTTGCCTTTCTGGCTTCCCACTGCACTCTGTGTTCATCTAGCCAGTGACTGAGAGTTTTTATCTCAGGCATGCAACCCTGTTTGGACTCTCCAGACTTTATAGACTCCTGCATCCTGCACCCATGCTTTTTCTCCTGGGGGAGTGAGGAGGGTCTTGCCAAGGTTCTGTCTCTTGTCGGGACCCTGCTTGGAGCCTGACCAGGCTGTTGTTCATAGTATATGGCAAGAAAGCCAGCACCTGGACTCACTGTTTGCAACTGGCTTCCCCGTTCTAATGCTTGGGAACTCTGCCACACTCAGGCACACCTGTTCTTTTTGTGACCTGGGGGATGCTGAGACCACACTGTCCCACCTAGGATTCTGCCCAGCTTCACCTCCTGTGCACCTTTCAGGCAGGTATTTTCCTTACTAGAGCAGACTTCTAAAAGTTCTGATTTTTCACTCTGCTGCTTATAACACTTTCCAGTAGCCTCCTTAAGCTGGCTCCCTCCCCAGGGCAGTTAATCTTCTGATATATATCACCTTGGAGTCACATCTCTGTACCTTCTCCCTTGAAAAAGTGGTTGCTTTTCTATTTGTAGAACTGCAGCAATTCTTTTCTCAGCTCACTGGTTAATTTTGCAGGTATTCAGAAGGATTTGACAACTATCTAGCTGAATTCCAGGGACCAGACAAAATTAGGGTTCCCTACTTCTCTGCCATCTTAACTCTGGATGAGATAGTAATTTTAAATGTGTAACAGATATCAGCTGGAGCATGCTTGTCCCTTGAAATCTAGATATTTTTATTCAAATTGGCGATTCTGTGTCTCTTAAAAGCTCAAATCTCTTTATGGAACTCACAGAGTGCTGACATTCTCAATGTCATCTCTGACTGTGACCATCAGCTAAAGCACAAGTCTCTCTTGGTCTTGGCCCATGTCAAATTGAACACGATACCCAGCTCTTCCTATGTTTCCTAAATGCCCCTTCTTCCCTCTCTCCAGCTCTGAGCTAATAGTTTGACACAAGACTTGAGTCCTTTGGACCTGTGCTTTGCTGGTATGGCTGAACTTCTGCTCTGAACTGCTGTCCTGACCAAAGGGGTCAAGACCTTGGTGCTGCTGTGGCATGACCCTGCTCCTCTCATCTGCATCCACTCTGTCTTCATGTGAACAAGTGGTTCAGCTCACATAAGAGTCTAGACCCAGGTGATAGGATACTAAACGCTGTGGGACAAAGTCACATGATCTAAAACACTTGTAACTGGAGGTGCAGAAGGAAAAGAAAGAGCAGCCCAGATTGTGATCACTCAAAGTTGTATTTTGGAAACACTAGGGCAATCACTAAAAATGAAATAAAAGCGGAATAACTAAGTTAACAGTGGAGGTAAAGGGAATAATTTTAAAAATTCAAAAGAAGACAAGAAAAGAGGAAAAAAGAATCAAATGGTACGTGGGACAAATAAAAAAACAAATAGCAAGAGGGTAGATTTAACTCCAATCATATTAACAACTACATTAAAGGTCAATGTTCTAATAAGAAGCAAAGATTGACAGATTGAACTTAAAAAAGCAAGGAACCTAGTTTAAATTTAAAGACACACAAAAAGGGGTGCCTTGGAGGCACAGTTGGCTCAGCATCAGACTTGGTTTTGGCTCAGGTCATGATCTCAGAGTTATGAGATTGAGCCCTGTGTTGGGCCCCATGACCAGCAGGGAATCTGCTGGAGATTCTCTCTCTCTCTCTCCCTCTGCCCCTCCTACTTGTGCTCTGTTTCTCTCTCTCTCTAAAATAAATAAGTAAATAAATCTTTAAAAAAAAGCAAAGACACACAAATAGATGAAACTTCAGAGTCAGTTGAATCAAGACATAGTACACCTGAAACTAACGTAGCACTGTATGTTAATGATACTGGGATTTTAAAAATTAATTTAAAAAATTAGAGGCAATATCCATTCAGATATAGTACATTCAGAATGAGATATCAGCAAAAACAAAGGGGAAAGGACGCCTGGGTGGCTCAGTGGGTTAAGCTGCTGCCTTCAGCTCAGGTCATGATCTCAGGGTCCTGGGATCGAGTCCCGCATCGGGCTCTCTGCTCAGCAGGGAGCCTGCTTCTCTCTCTCTCTCTCTGCCTGCCTCTCCATCTACTTGTGATTTCTCTCTGTCAAATAAATAAATAAAAATCTTTAAAAAAAAACAAAGGGGAATATTATAGAATTAGAAATGATAAATTCAAGAAAATGTAACACTCTTAAATGTGTATGCAGAGTGTATTAACAGAGCTTCAAAATATATAAATAAAAAATGGAAAGAATTGAAAAGAAATAGTCAAAATATCTACAATTATAATTGGAGTCTTCAACACTCTCCTCCAATGAATAAAGCAAATAGACAAAAAAACCAGAGAGGATATAGACAATTTGAACAATACTATTAACATCGTGATCTAACTGATATTTATAGAATACCCCATCCAACATCAGCAGAATATAGTACCTTTCCAAGGGCACATAAAACACTTACCAAATAGTCCATACTCTGAACTATAAGAAAAAAAAATCTCAATACATTAAAAAAAGATTCTTGTCATAAAAACTGTTTTCTCCAACCACAATGGAATTATGTTAGAATGAATAATAGAAAGAGCTCTGTAAAATTCTTCTTTTTATAAAAAAAGTTATATTTTTAAGTAATCTCTACACCCAATGAGGGGCTTGAACTCACAGCCACAAGATCAAGAGTCACATGCTTTACTCACTGGGCCAGCCAGGGGTTCCAATCTCTGGAAAATTCTTAAACACTTGGCATCTAAATAACACACTTCTAATTCCATGAGTCAGAGAAGAGTCAAAACAGAAACTGACATTTTGAACTGAATGGAAATAAAATTCAACATATCAAAGCTGTGGAATGCAACTCAGAGAAGAAAGCAGTGATTAGAGGAAAACTTACAGCACCAAATGGCTGTATCAAAAAGGAAGAAACATCTTAATGACATAAACTTCCACCTTAAGAAACTAGAAATAGGAGAGCAAATTACAGCCAAAATAAGCAGGAGATAGGAAATAATGATGATGAGAGCAGAAATCAGTAAAACCGATTACAGAAAAATAATAGATGAAATTAAAATCCAAATGTTTCCGTGAGATCAATAAAATTGATAAACTCCTGGAAAAACTCATCTGCAAAAGAGAGAAGAAACACGTCACCAGGCTCTGGGATGAGAGAGGGAACATCACTATAAATCCCTAGTCATTAAAGAAAAAAAGGGTTGGGGCACCTGGATGGCTCAGTGAATTAAGCATAGGACTCTTTATTTCAGCCTGGTCTTGATCTCGTCATGAGTTCAAGCCCCATGTTGTTTAAAAAAAGGGTGTGTGTGTGATTATTATGAACAATTTTATGCCAATTAATTTTACAACTTACATGAAAAGGGCAAATTCTTTAAAAGTCTCAAGAAGAGAAGTCTCTTCTAGCAAGAAGAGGTAGATAAATGATTAGACCTGTGTCCGTGAAATAAAATGACTTCATAGTTAAGAACTTTCTCACAGAGAATACTCCAGGTCTAGATACCTTCACTGGTGAATATTACCAAAAATGTAAGCAAGAAATTTTACCAAAATTTTAAGACATCATAACAATTTTATATAAGCTTTTCCAGAAAATATAAGAGAAGGCAACACTTTCCAACTCATACTCTAAGACCAGCATTACCTTGATGACAAACAAGGCAAAGATCTTAGGAAAGTTACAGACCAATATCTTTCATGAACACAGTAGCAAAAATCCTTAACAAAATTTGAACAATTCAAATCCTTCCATATATAAAAAGAACAGTACTTATGGCCAAGAGGGGCTTTTCCCCAAAATGCAAATGTGTTTTAACATTAGAAAATTAATCAGTACAATTCATTCTATCAGTAATACTAAAAAAGATAAAATCTATGATTATCTCAATAGAAGAAGAAATAGCATGAAAGAAAGAAAAGTAGGACCCACCCACGATTAAAAATTCTAGGCAAACTAAGAATGGCAAGAACTTCTTTAACCTGACAAAGCACATCTATGGAAAACCGCACACTTCAGTGAAAAACTGAATGCTTTCCCCTTAACCTCAAGAACAAGGACAGAATTTTTTTTTTTACTACTTCTATTCAGTATTTTACTTGTGGTCCCAGTCAGTGCAGTAAGCCAGGAAGAAGAAATTAAAGGCCTACAGATTAGAAAGGAAAAAGTTAAACTTTTTAATTTGTTTATGACATGATCATTGACTGAAAATTTCAAGGCATCTACTGAAAAACTACTAGAACTAAGTGGGTTTAGCAATGTTGCAAAGGTCAAGATACAAAAGAAATTTTTAAAAAGATTTTGCTTATTTATTTGATAGAGCATGCAAATAAGCAGGGGGGAGGGTCAAAGGGAGAAGGAGAGGCAGATTCACTGCTGAGCAGGGAGCCTGATGTAGGGTTTGATCCTAGGATCCAGGGATCAGGACCTAAGCTCAAGGCAGCTGCTTAACCAACTGAGGCACCCAGGCACCCCAAGATATAAAAATGAATTGTATTTCTATATGCTAACAATAAGTAAATGGACATTAAGAAACAGAAACACCTGGGGCTCCTGGGTGGGTCAGTTGTTAAGCATCTGCCTTTAGCTCAGGTCATGATCCCAGGGTCCTGGGATTGAGCCCTGCATCAGGCTCCCTGCTGTGCTGGAAGCCTGCTTCTCCTTCTCCCACTCCCCCTGCTTGTGTTCCCTCTCTCGCTGTGTTTTTCTCTGTCAAATAAATAAATAAAATCTTTAAAAGAAAAAGAAAAAGGAAAAATAAATGGAAACACTATTTGAGAAGCATCAACAAATTAAATATTTAGGGAAAAGTTTAGCAAAATATGTGTAAGACCAGTACACTGGAAGACTATAAAATGCAGTTGACAGAAATTAAAGAAATAAATAGAAAGATATACTGCGTTCATGGATTGGAAAACTCAATATTGTTGAGATATAATTTCTCCCCAAATTGGTTTATAATTCAATGCAATCTCAGTAAAAATTTCTGGAGAGTTGTTTTTTTTTTTTTTTTTCCACAGAAGTTGACAAGCTGATTCTAAAATTTATATGGAAATGCCAAAGATTTGAATAGCCAAAAGGATTTTGAAAAAAGAATGAAGTTGAAAGATTCACACTACATAATTTAAAGACTTACTGTAAAACTACAGTAATCAAGACAATGAGTATGGTTAATAAATAGATATAGAGATAAATGGAACAGAATAGACTCACATTTGATTTTCCTGCAAAGACACAAAAGCAATTCAATGGAGAGAGGTTCCTCTTTTACTGAGTGGTTCTGGAACAACAGAATATTCGTATGCAAAAATAAACCCTTATCATTACCTTGCATCATATATGATAAATTGATTTTAATTTTTTGAAATTTTTATTGTGTTATGTTACTCACCATACCATACAGTTTAGTTTTTGGTGTAGTGTTCATTCATTCATTCATTCATTCACTGTTTACGTAGAACACCCAGGGCTCTGTGCAATCTGTGCTCTCCTTACTACCCACCACCGGGTTCACCCATCCATGAACCAGCAGCTTCACACATCCACTGGGCTCACCGTTCTGTAAGTCAGATGTCCAGTATTCTGTGCCTGGGCATCCCAAGGCTGAAACCAGGGGTCAGCCAGGATGAGTTCTTGTCTGGATACTCCGAAGAAAAACCCACTTCCAAGCTCATTCACGTCATTGACAACATTTAATTCCTTGCGACCATAAACATAGGCCCCATTTCCTTGCTGGTTGTAAGCTGGGTCAGTTCTTGGTCCCTAAAGTTCACCCCTATTCCTTGCCACATGGCCCTCCACATCTTCAAGCCACCAACGTTGAATCTCTGACTTGCTACACTGACCAGCCAGAGAAAACACCCCACTTTAAAGGGCTCATATAAAGAGGTCAGGCCTGGGGCACCTGGGCATCTCAGTTGGTTAAGTGTCTGACTTCAGTCAGGTCATGATCTGAGGGTCCTGGGATCTAGGCTTCATGCTCAGCTAGGAGCCTGCTTCTCCCTTTCCCTCTGCCCCACCCCCCTGACTCATGCGCACGCTTGCTCTCTTTCTCTCTCAAATGAATTAAAAAAATCTTTAAAAAGAAAGGTCAGGCCCACCTGGGTAATCTCACTATTTTCAGATCAACTGTGTCATGTAACATAACCTGAGTATGAGAGTAAATCCATTATACACACAGTCCTGGGAATTATGCAGGCCAAATACAGGGTGGGGGGTGGGGGCACTGGGCGGGCAGGAATTCCTGGAGACCATCATAGACTTCTGCCTGCCACGATACTTGAATAAATCTCTCTTAAAAATTAAATTTCATGTAATTATACATTTAACATGTTGCCTTTTTGAAAAAGATAAAATTATTTAAATTTGGGACTGTCCCAGAAAATCTGGTATATATTGTTGCCATATGATCTAGTTATTTTCCTGGTACATATGTTAGGATAGGATTGAGAGGGATGAAGCTAACATATTTTGAATATCTACTATGTGCCAGACACATGCTAGACATTTTACATAAATAAAGCATCAAAGGGCCTCTGATTCAAAGGAGATGATGGGAGAGTGGGTAGAGGGGAAGGGAAAGCAGGCGCCATTTCCAACGCACAGAGTTGAGAGTGGAAATACCAGAAAGCAAAACTGGGTCATTCTGGGATTCTGTCTCCAACAAGAAAAAGAAGGGAACCTAAGTCAAGGGGCAATAGAGATGGAACTGTAAGTAGCCCCCACCGAGGTGTCTTGTTGGGGGCGGGGGCAGAGCTTCTCAGCTGGAGTGTCTCCGATGAATTGCAGGTGTCAGCGGTCAGATAAAGCCAGAGAAGCCTCCTCTTTATTCCTGCAAACTTCCACCTGGGCCATCGTTTTTGAGATGTGCTCTCGGGTGAAAAGGTTGAGAAGCCCTGGTCTGGGGATTAAGACAAGACTCCTCCAGAAGTAAGAAAGAACACAAAAGACCCAGGCAGAACAGAATCACATCTCATAAAGAAGAGTTCTGGGATGGGATCTGTTCTGTGACCCCTCAGAAGTGCTTGGCTTGTCTTTTCTAAGCTACAAAGCAGCAGAGAGATCTGGGATTTAGGTGGACCTAAATTTAATAGGACCAGAGGCCACTGATCTGCAGACCAGAGAGGGAGGAACAGGACAGGACTGTGACCAGAGTTCAGAGCCGGCTAAATGGCGAGCTGCCTGCTACGGTGGCTGCCTGGCCCACCTGTCCCCAAGGGCCCCACAGGTGTCGGCACTGACGCCTTAACCAATGAGCCCTGTCGAACCCCAAGCTCAGCCAGCCGTGGTGAGGTACTCCCATGGAAAGGGTAAAGATTCTGGAGTGACACACACCGGGGAACCCTTCCTGGATCCACCACTCGGCAACTCTGAGCACTGAGGCCAGCTATAAAATATCTCTGAGTCTCTGCCCACATCTGTATAACGGGAGTGCTGGTAGTGCTATCCTCCTATGGTGTTTGGGAACAGGACCTGACATTGCTGTGTTTGACACCCCAGCAAGTGCTGAGCACTGAGGAAACGGGAGCTTCAGTATACCTGGTGGGGAGGTGTGGCTGTCCTGTGGCAAGGGGTGGGGGGAGGTGGCTTTCTTTGGAGACGCGGGAGATCACTTTTCTGTCCTCTGCTGTTGACCGATCTGTGTATCTTCCCTTTATTCCCTACCCAGCCCTTGCCTGTTCCCTTTCCTCTGCCCTTGGGGTGGGACGAGTTTCCTGTGCTTAGGGCTGCTCACTAGAGTTCTTCTTCCAGTAAGACCATCACTCAGAACCACCAGGGTGCTTACCACACCTTGACCTTGCTCCATGCCTGATTTGTATCCCTTAGTTCCAAGGCTGGACTTTTTCATACTCTTGGTACTCTGCTGGTGGTTGTACTCCAGGGGCCCTTTTCATATAGGATAAGCTCCTCCTCTATCCTACACTGCCCCATCTCAGATTGGTCTAGTCCCTCTGAGGGCTGACAACTAAGGGTCAAGAAAAAAATGAAGGCGACACCAACATACCTGAGTGCCAAGAGGTGCCCCACCCTTCCCCCTGCAGAGAGAATGCGCTGGGAAGGAGCACTGGATGGCGAAGAAGGAGGGAAGAGGCTGCCAGGGCGGGATAGGAAGGGGAAACACATGCCAGGTGGAGCAGCTCTGCCCAGGTGTGCTGGAGGGCAGGGAAGGATTGGGCTGGAGTGGGTGGAGACATCACCCCAGAGACCCACTGATGACTAAGATGTCATCCCCTCCACTCCTCAAAGCTGCCCTGTTTCTAGGCTTTTCCATATCAGAAAGTTACGCCATTGGGACACCTGGGTGGCTCAGTCAGTGAAGCGTCTGCATCGATCCGGTCATGATCTCAGGGGCCTGACTGAGTCCCACATCAGGGTCCCTGCTCAGTGGGGAGTCTCCTTCTCTCTCTCTGGCTCCCCATTCCCCTGGACTCTTCCCGTAGCTTCCAAACTCATCTCCCTCCCTTCGTTGTTGCCTCCTTACTCCACTCTCCATGCAGCAGCTGTGGTGGTTACACGCACACACACACTCACACATGGCATGGCTCTTATCACTGCTTAACCTCCTTCCTTTGCTTCCCCTGCTCTTCCAATACATTTCAATTTCCTTTTAGGACCACAAGTCTTAGGAGAACACAGCCCACACTGAGTGCTACACTTCCAGTCATTGAAATCATTTGCTAACGGGCTCCAGCCCTCCCAGCTTCCTTGCTGTTGTTCCAGAACAGTGCAAGCACTTTCCTACCTCCCGCCCCAGCACTCCCTGTGCTAGGAGGGGTGTGCACAGGAGGCTCCCTGTGACCGGGAATGCCCCCCAGCACCCACCTGACTCTTGGAGAGCCTTCTCCAACCACACATACAAGGAGCACAGACCCTCCTCCAAACTGCTCTTTACCTGTTTTTTTTTTTTTTTCTTTAAACAGTGTTTCACAGTTTGCAATTATCTTGCTTTCTGTGTACTTACTTTTCTGTGGTTCGCTCTCTGACTAGACAGAGGATAGAAATCAGCCGGTCTTACTCAGTTCTACTCACAGAGTAGAGTAGGTCCTAAACATAGTAGGTCCTAAACAGTGTTAGGAAATGAGCGTGTGGGGCACCTGGGTGGCTCAGTGGGTTCAGTCTCTGCCTATGGCTCAGGTCATGATCTTGGGGTCCTGGGATCAAGCCCCGCATCGGGCTTTCTGCTCAGCAGGGAGCCTGCTTCCCTTACTCTCTGTGCCTGCTGCTCTGCCTACTTGGGCTCTCTCTCTGTCAAATGAATAAATAAAACCTTAAAAAAAAAAAAGAAAGGAGTGTGTGACTTAGGATAGGTAAGTCCGCAAGATGAAGTGCCGGCTCTGGGCCCTCCCTGTTCAGAGCATGTGTGTAGCCTACATTCTGGAACACAAGGAGGAAGGTTGAGCCACCATCTAGGAGGAAGGAGGTGGGGTGGTGGGGTGGGGAGGGCTTCTCTCAGGCTTGGGAAGGTGCCAGAGCAAGAGCTAGGGCTGTGAAGGCCCAACCCCCCCCCCCCCCCGGGCAGGCCAGAAAAGGGCGCCTCCCATGTTCTTTCTGGAGTTGGGGCCAGGCAAACTACCGGTACCATGGAGATGAGGACAGAAGCTGTGCTAGCCACCCTGTGGTCCCAGAGATTAGAACTCAGCCCCATGGGGCCCTCTACGCAGTTCAGCCCCAGAATCTGCCTCTGTCATTTGCTAGACATTCCAGTACATTCCATTCACCCTTCTCTTTGGCCTCCCACAGCGGAAAACGCATAAGGACCTCTTTCACCATACACACATGCATTGTGTGTTCCGGCTTCAGGCTATTTGAGCAGGCCTGGAACTGGCTATATTTCAAAGATGATGGGATTCTGGTATTTATAGCTTTATTGAGGGCTCTGGGGTTTTGGGGTGGAAAACACTATGTAAACTTCAGCTCTTGGAGCTCAGTTGTCTATATGTTCCTGCATATAAAGTGTAGTTTAATAGCAGTTCTGACTGCCACCCTTGTAGATAAAGTCATAACTGGCTCCCCTGTGGTCAGCCCACAGCCACCTTCTGTGAACTTGAATGGCCAGCACACAGCTCCCGTCCCTGCATACCTCTGGGTCAGTGCCCTGTACCCTCCCAAGTGCGCTGTGAAGGTTTTCTCAGGGTTCATGCTCTGTGCTTCTCATTTCCAAGGAGATGGGCCAATTCTCATTAAATGGAAGAGTGTGTAGCCCAGAAAGCTGAAAGTAGAATTTCTGCCTTTTCCATCCTTTTGTTCTCTTTTTCTCATTAGGGTGTTTTGGAAAAACATCATCACTACAAGCTTTAGTTACCCCATGTGCAGGCTGGGTTCAGAAATGATCTGCCCGAATTTGTGAAGAACGTGGGGAAACACTCCTAAAAATGCTAGGTCTCTCTACCAGCCATGCTCTGGTCACCGAGCCTGCCAAAAAAGAAGAAAATGAAGTGAAAGAATTCAAGACATGAGTTGAGGCTGCTGAAGGGGAGCCAAGAGACAAGGATATTGGAACTGTCAATGGCCGAAGGTATTTGGGTGGGGGGGCTGCAAAAAGGAATAGATGAGTCATAGGGGGAAATGAAAACCTCCTTGTGGGGCCAGAACATAAAGTCACAGGACAACTTGTTGAAGGTTTTAAGCCTTCTGGAACATTTATAGAAAAGATATCAGTAGTAATTTGGCCAAAAAGCCACACATGAAGCCTCTGTCTAAAGTTGGGGAGCAAGTTGCATTTGAGATGGGAGGCCCGACTCAGTAGCTGAGGCCATACATGCCGCCGTTAATTAAAAACTGAGGATGTGGGGCACCTGGCTGGCTCAGTGGGTTAAAGCCTCTGCCTTCAGCTCAGGTCATGGTCTCAGGGTCCTGGGATCGAGCCCCGCATCAGGCTCTCTGCTCATTGGGGAGCCTGCTTCCTCCTCTCTCTCTGCCTACATGTGATCTCTGTCTGTCAAATAAATAAATAAATAAATAAAATCTAAAAAAAAAAAAACTGAGGATGTTTCAGGGTGTTACATTCCTTATCTTATCTAAACATTACAAACAGCTCTGAAAATAGGCACCCTCTTCCCTATTTTACAGATGCATAAACTGAGGCTCAGAAATGATTGAATCTTTCTTTTTCTTTTAAAGTCACAGTTTATTTTTTCTTATAAAGTCACAGTTTTCTTATAGTCACAGAGCTAGTATTTGGTAGCCCACACTTTCCCTTCCCTGCCCCACTGTGGGGCGATATGAGGCAGCCTGGCATAGTGAAAATGGCATGGATTTGTGAATTCATGGATTCATGGATTCTGGAATTGGACAGGCTTAGGTTTGAACTTCAACTCCACTACTACTAGATGAGTGGTTGTGGGGAAATTGTCTCACGTTTTGGGGTTTAATTTCCTCATCTGTAAAAACTGGGATAGCTTCTAAATGAAGAACTAGTAAATGAAATTCAACAGCACATTGAAAGAATTGTACACCATTACCAAGTAGAATTTATTCCTGGAATGCAAGGATTGTTCAACTTATAAAAGTCTATCAATGTAAAACAACAATAACAGAATAAGGGAGAAAAAAATGCACATGATCATCTCAATTGATGCAGAAAAAGTAATTGGCAAAATTTAATACCATTTCATGATAAAAACAGTCAATACACTAGGAATAGAAGTAAACTACCTTACCTCAATATAATAAAGGTCATATATGAAGAGCCCACATCTAACACCACACTCAGTAGTGAAGGACTGAAAGCTTTTCCTCCAAGATAAAGAATAAGAAAAAGATGTATACTTATACAACTTCTATTTAACGTAGCTCTGGGAGTCCTAGCCAGAGCAATTAGAAAGAAAAATAAATAAATCAAGAAAAATAAATAAAAGGCATACAAACTAGAAAGGAAGAAGCAAAATTATTTCTATTTACAGATGACATAATCTTATATGTAGAAAACCAAAAAGACCCCCCACACACACATACACAAAACTATTAAACTAATAAGTGAATTCATAAAGTTGCAGGATACAGAATCAGCACACAAAAATCAGTTGCACTTCTATGCACTAACAATGAACAATACAAACAGGAATTTAAGAAAGCAATTCCATGTACGGTAGCAACAAAAAGAATAAAATACTTAGGAATTAACTTAACCAAGGAGGTGAAAGACATATATTGAAAAACTACAGAATGGTGCTAAGAAATTAAAGAAGACACAAATAAGTGAAAAGACACCCCATATTCATGAATTGGAAGACTTAATATTGTTAAGATGTCAGTACTACTCAAAGCCATCGAAGATTCAATGCCATCCCTATTAGAATCTTAATGGCAGTTTTTATAGAAATAGAAGAATTCATTTTAAAAACCCAAGGGACCATGAATAGACAGAGTAATCTTGAAAGAGAAGAACAGAGCTGGAGGAGTCACATTTCCTTATTTCAAAACTTACTGCAAAACTATAGTAATCAAAACAGTGTGGTAGTGGCAGAAATTCAGAGATGAGCAAGGCAATAGACTAAAGAACTCAAAAAGAAACTCCTGCAAATGAGGTCAGAGGATTTTCACCAAGAGTGCCAAGACCATTCAGTGGGGAAAGAGCAATCTCTTCAATAAATGATTTTGGGAAAACTGGATATTTACAAGCAAAAAGAATGAAGTTAGGTCCTTACCTTACACCATATGCAAGAGTTAACTCAAAATAGATCAAAGACCTAAACTGAATGGCTAAAACTGTAAAACTCTTAGAAGAAAACAGAGAAGATTCATGACACTGGATTTGATAATTTTTTGATATGATGTTATAAGCAGATAAAAAAATAAAAAATAAATAAATTGGACTGTACCAAAATTAAAAACTTCTATACATCAAACGACACAATTAATGGAGTTAGAAGATGACCAGTGGAATGGACATGATATTTGCAAATCATGTATCTGATAAGAAGTTAATATCCAGAACGTATAAAGAATTCTTATAACTCAACAATGAAAAACAAACAATTTGATTTAAAAATGGGTGAAGAACTCAAATTGACATTTCTACAAAGAAAAAATACAAGTGGCCAATAAACGCATGAAAAGATACTCAGCATCATTAGACATTAGGGAAATGCAAATCAAAACCATAATGAGATATGACCACACACCATTAGGACTGCTATTTTCTGAAAGGAAAAAAGGAAATAACAAGTGTTGGTAAGGATGTGGAGAAACTGGAACCCTGCATACTGTTGATAGGAAAAAAAAATGTTATAGCCACTATGGAAAACAGTGCAGGGTACATCAAAAAATTAAACAAAAAATTAAACCCTCTAGAGTCCACCTATGGGTGAATGGATAAACAAAATAGGAGATATAGATAGATAGATAGATAGATAAGATACACACACACACACACACACACAGACACACACACGTGCCTGCCCACAAACAAGCACACACGTGTGTGTACGCATGGAGCCAGGCTTATCCCAGGTAGTTCCGTGGCTGTGCTGATTGTCTGGGGTGGGGCTCAGCTCCACCGTCCCCTTCTACCATCTCCTCTATATAATGCAAGAGGGAACAGCATTTCCCAGAATCCCCCTCCATGTAGGGTTTTGGTCAGAGCTTGCCAGTAAGAGGCACTCAGGAAGACGGGGGGGAAGAGAAGAAGTAGTTATTGTTAGAGCATTTGTAGGCAGATGTGAGGTTCACAGCAGTTTCTGGGCAAGTTCCTATCAATCACCATTCGGGAGATACAGGTAGGGAAGAGCTGTGAATCACCCATCCATGCTGTAGGCTCCCAGGGAGTGGGAGCTTCTAGGAGGTTCTTGATCATGGGAGCTGCTCCTTGCCAAACTTCTTGAGAGTCACTCTGTTGTGGACTTAGGTCGATAGGAGAGTAGCCCCAGAGGTCCTGAGATTCACAATGATTTTGGGGTAATTTGTTGAAAACCACTGCTTAGCTGTGCAGACCAAGGTGATGGACAGTTTTTTGCCTGACTGTCCGGCTTCCATTCTTTCCAAGAGCTGGGTGGTGCTCCAATTCCATGTCATAAAACCCTTCATCCCCACATAAAAGGAAGACTTCTGTTTCCCTGACAAAACCTCAACTGATAAGAAGGTCACTCCCAAATCAAGCAGGGGTGCACCCTGACCAGAGGGGAGCAGTCCATCGATAGGCTGAGCCAGCAGAGTTTACTTTCCTGAGATTTTCCATTGGGACGAGGGGGTTCCTTCCTAGTGGCTGGTGGTACAGGAAATGAGAGAACATTTAGAGGACCAAGTGGGCCATTTTCTTCCAGAAGTAAAGAAACTGAGTCTGTGGAGAGAAAAGTCAGGTAGATCCTCAGAGAGAAGCAGAGCTGAGGCACCAAAAGCTTCCAAAAAAGAAACAGAGAAGAACCTTCTCTGGGTTTGCAGGCCCTGGTTCCAGTCCCACATGAGGCTCATGTCTTGCACTTGGTTCCACGAATATTCTCACCTCATTTCACTCATTTCTCTTCTTTTTGTGTAACTTAGTTTGAGAGAATTTCCATGACTTGCAACCAGAAAGCCTTGACTAAGACTAGCGAAGATCCAGAATTACTCTTTCTGATTACAATTTGACACAGTCCTGGCATATAAGCACTTCAAAAAATGTTAATTATTTCCTTAAAGGCTAACCACACTCTACTCCTGGACAAAGTACGACTGCCGAAATAATTTATCTTGGAGAGGAGGGCTGTGAGGTAAACACCTACTGTCAAATTTATTTATTTATTTGAGAGAGAGAGAGAGTGCCCGAGTGAGGAAGCACAGGGAGGGGCAGAGGGAGAGAGAGAATCTCAAGCAGACTCTGCACCGTGCACAGAGCCCAACTTGGGGCTCCATCTCACGACCCAGGGATCGTGACCTGAGCCAAAATCAAGAGTCAGATGCTGAACTCACTGAGCCACTCAGCTGTCAAAACTTTTTAAAAACAACTTTGTTTAGTGAGGACTTATTCTCACAAACAGAAGTGTCTTCAAGGGCATAATACAGCATGCAACAGCACACTTGACGGGAGTGGGAGCGAGAGGCTTGGACAAGAGACCGCCTGGATTGGAACTTGAACACTTAGCGTAAATAATGCCCCTGGGATGGCCCTGATAACACTGTAGGTTGTGGCAGCTTTCCATCTCTCTCTTCTCACGGCCTCAGCAGTGACTTGTGATTTTTTTTTTTTTAATTCCTGTAGAGAAGAGGTGCATTACTTGAAGAGGTTTCTTGTTCTGGCCCATTTTGAGTTCCCAAAGAAGAAAACCAATCCTCATTTCTGACTTCTTACAGAGGTGTACTTTTTCTGAGGCATCTCTTTTCCAATGCTGATCGCTCTTGACACCTTGACTTCAGTGGTGGTCACGTGTTAAAACTGTGTAGAACTAACACACAGGACACGTGACTAACCAGGTCCAGCCTTGGAAAGGGTGTTGCTAAATGTTATATATTATTTGAGTAGCCAGCTTTTATTTATTTATTTTTAGATTTTACTCATTTATTTGCAAGCATGAGAGGCAAGAAGGTCAGAGGGAGGAGGAGACTCCCTGCAGAGTTGGGAGCCCGATGCAGGACTTGATCCCAGGACTCCAGGATCATGACCTGAGCCAAAGGTAGTTGCTTAACCAACTGAGCCACCCTGGTTTCCCAGCTGCTTTTTTTTTTTTTTTTTAAAGCATATCTACATTGTATGCAAATTTTATAGTAATACACATTGGTTATTTTTCATTCATCATTGAGGCTGGGAGTGATAGCCCTTTTTTCCTATGGAGAAAAAAAATATTTTTTACATCACCATCTCCCTCCCCTGCCAAAGAGGTTGAATTACTTATCCAGAGTCTACAGCCATCCACTCTGGGGGCCATTTATATATGTGACATAGTAATATGTATTATCTTTGACCGGCTTTTTACTGGAAAAAAGGAAATGAAACCTTTTATCTTACAGGGCATTTAAAGGGTATAGAATATAGGGATGCCTGGGTGGCTCAGTCGGTTAAGCATCTGCCTGCAGCTTGGGTCATGATCCCAGGGTCCTGGGATTGAGCCCCACATCAGGCACCCTACTCAGCGGGCAGTCTGCTTCTCCCCCCTGCCTTCCCCTCTCCACTCACTCTCTCCCTTCCTCTGCCTCTTCTCCCTGCCTACCCCCCTTCCCCTGCCTTTCCACCTGCCTCTCCCCTGACTTTCTCTCTCCCTCTCAAATAAATAAATAAAGTCTTAAAATAAAATAAAGTATCTAGAATATAGTCAGTGAATTTGAAGGGACAGACTTGCCTAGGAGGATGGGCAAATCATTAATGAAGAGCTAAATCTGTTGGCATTTGTGAATTTTTATAATAAAAATTGTTTGAGCACCTACCACATGCTCAACACTGCAGAAATTACAATAAAGAAACAACAACCAAAAATTTTCTTCCCTTTTGGAGTTTACAATCAACATGAGTGTTAGATTTTAAATCAATAATCTATTAAGACATATACGTGGGAGAGGGTTTCAGGTTTGCTCATGCTGTACCCTGCTGAGGAAAGACAAGAAAGCCTCCTTATTTTCCAAAACTGGTCTCATGTTTCCCAAAGCCACCTGCTGAGTTCTGGAGAACATTTTTAACCAGTCTGTTCAACTCAGTCCCGTTCAGTCCTTAAATCAGTTCCCTTTGGAGAATCCATTTTTCAGATTTCCTCATCTTCCCTGACTTCTTTCCAAAATGGCCCCTGGGTAAGTAGGGGGGCTTCTGTGACCATGGAGCGTGGAGGGAAGGGCCTACAAGGGCACCAGGCCCTAACTCGCTGTATGGGTGTCATCAGAGAGGTCATCCGCGGCTGGGGTCCATGCGCTCACTCTCGATCTGGAGGTCCTCCCCACTTGGCGCCCGCCCTGTTGCAGACCTTCATGTCAGCCCCTGCTGAAGTGGCTCTAATGTCCCAGTGCCTCAGTTTCCACATTTCCTCAGGCCTCCTTCCTAGACAGCTCCCCGCTCAGTCTCAGAAATGGCCAGATCGTTGTCTCAGGCATGGCCACTCCTGAACCCATCCTCAGCATGGACCTTGCGTGGTGCTGGAGGGCTCCCGGGGGCCCTCTGCCCGCCTAAGACCACTCCACAAGTTGAACAAAGACACCTCTCAGAGTCCGAGGTGGAAACAGGGACAATCTCCTAACGCTATCGCTTCGTTCAGTGGTGGGCGAGGACAGAAAAACGGCTTACCAGTAAAGAAACCTAATGGAGAGGTACTTCCAAAGCATGAAGCCCTGTACTCCTAATTCTAAATTGTGGCAATTGTGAAGAAGTTCAGGGTGTTGATGTGAACGAGAAATGTATACCAGATGGCCAAGGACGGTGTGAGTCAATGGTGTGAAGCAGACTGAAAAGAGGAAGGGGTGGAGAAGAGGAGGGAGGGGCCTGTGGCCATACAGGCTGGTAGCCGGAGGGATCCCGCCTGCAGGTCCTTGTTCTGTATCTTGACACCTTGACTTCAGTGGTGGTCACGTGTTAAAATTGTGTAGAACTAACACAGTTGTGTAGAACTAACACACATGAGTGCATGTAAATTGCTGAGATCTTGCTGATGAAGTGCAAACATGTCGATTTCCAGGTTGTGCTATTGTATGTACTTCTGCAGGATGTTAGGGGTGGCGAAACTGGGTAGAGGGCACATGGGATCTCTGCGCACTCTTTGTTACCAAGGGCGTGTGACTCTAGAATGAGCTCAAAATGAAAGTTTGTTTTTAAAAAAAGACAGAAGGTTAAGAATTAACCACAGGAAGAGTATTCCAAGGAAACTGCATACATAAAGGCCTGGCGGAGGGAGGAGGGGGAAGGGCAAAGGGGGGTGGGCCGGGAAAAGAGAGAGAGTTGGCACGTGCTCCAGAAGCAAGGGGTGGGTGGCGGGTCAGGAGGCTGCCAAGGAAGACAGGACGCGCCATGTGCCCGCAGCTATTTTGGATTTTATCTTAAGTGCCATTGGAGGATTTGAAGCCCGAGATCAGCAGATCTCTGCTTTGAAACATCTCTTACCATGCAGAGAATGTCCAGGGAGTGGCGATGGAGGGGAGAAGGAGGACTTCCGCAGAGGTCCAAGGGCGTGAGGATGTTGACCTAGACGGGGTGGGGCCATGATTGGGAGAGAGACAGACAATCGGTAGAGGTGCAAAATGGCCGGGGAGGAGTAAAGAAAAAGCAGGTGGCAGAGATCTCCGTATTTCTGACCTGAGCAACTGGGTGGATCGTGCTTTACTGAAATGGGGGGAGAATGGAGAAACATGTTTGCAGGGAGGTCGTGATGGGTTCATTTGCACCTGCATACTATGCTGTTCTACATAAAGAGCTCTTAAGTACATTCTGTAGCTGTGGGACAACTTCTTTTTGCTTTCTCAGGTTTTCCCTGGATTTCCCTACTTTTTAATGTTACCATATGATTAATTACAGTTTCAGCTCACCCAGAAACGCAGTCTGAAACCAGTCAATCAGAAATCACTTGATCAGCACTCATTAGTTCATCTGCCGGATAGACCCCTGCCATCCCCTAGAGGAAAGTTACCTTGCAATAACCAAGCTGATTTTTATAATTAATATCACTTCCATGTCCCTGCTCCCTTATGCCTAGAAAAGTCTTTCATTTTGTTAGCATCTTGGAGTCCCTTTCTATCTGCTAGATGGGATGGTGCCAATGATAAATGAGTCATGGAACAAAGCCAATAAGATCTTTAAAAATTTATTCAGTTAGGGGGTGCCTGGGTGGCTCAGTCTGTTAAACGTCTTCCTTTGGTTGAGGTCACAATCCCAAGGTCCTGGGATGGAGCCCCATGTTGGGCTCCCTGGTGTGGCAGGGAGCCTGCTTCTTCTGCCCTGCTTGCACATACTCTCTCTAATAAAATCTTTAAAAAAATAAATAAAAGGAGGGATGATTGAAAGGCTCCTACTTCTAATGTGCTTCTATTAATTTTTGTAGTTCCTGTAGTTCTTCCTTTATGAATTATGACAAAATTATTTGCCATGTAGATATTTTGAATTATTACATTTTTATTGTGGATTGTATCACCTATCCTTAAAAAGGGGCCTTCTTTTATGCTTTGACTCTTTGTCTTAAATTCAACCCTTCATGATATTTGAGATTGTAATTCCCTCCTTTTGATTTGCCCGATATTCTTTTATCAATCTCTTATTTTTAAAGTCACCTTAAGATAAATTCTGAATCACTTTGTTTTGGTTATATCTTTCTGATACAGAAAATACTCAATTTTGCCTTGTGATATAATATAATTGTCTTCTTTAATAGTTGAGTTTAGTCCATTTACATTTATCCATATTACAAGTGATGTTAGATCTAATCTTGACATCTCAATTAATGCTTTCTGTCATTGACTTTATTTAAAAAAATTTTTTTTTAAGAATTTACTTATTTATTTGCCAGAGGGAGAGTTCTAGAGAGCATGAGAGGAAGCAGAGGAAGCAGCAGGCAGAGATAGAAACAGGCTCCCCACTGAGCAAGAAGCCTGATGCAGGACTTGATCCCAGGTAGGCAGAGAGGGGAGGGGAAGCAAGCTCCCTGCTGAGCAGAGAGCCCGTTGCGGGGCTCGATCCCAGGACCCTGAGATCATGACCTGAATTGAAGGCAGAGGCTTAACCCACTGAGCCACCCAGGCACCCCTGTTTTGCATTTTTTAAATCCAATCTCTACTTTTAGATTAGAGTGCTTAGTACATTTATATTTAATAGAATTATTGATAACATTGGATTTGATCTGCCATTTTGCTGTTTTCTTTTTGTCTCATCTAATTTTTGTTCCTCAGTTTTTCCTTTTGTGACTTATTTTGTTTTAACCAAATGGTCCTTTTATCAAATTTTAATTTCCCTACGACTTATTAGCTATATCACTTTGCATTACTATTTAGGTGTTTCTCTAGGTATCATCCATATAAAGGTCACATAACAGTATATTTAACATAAAATTGTTTCAAATAAAACACAGGAATTTTGCAACTGTAGGATTCTAGTTATCCAGTCCTTTGTGTTGTTGTTTTACACACACACATTTTGATGCTCTATTATTAGATCATACACATTTAGGATTGTTACATCTGCTTGGAGACGTATAATGACCCCTTTAGCCTCAGCAATTTTCTTTGTCTGCTTTGTGTGAAATTAATATAGCCATTCAAGCTTTGTTTGTTTAGTGTTAGCATGATATAGCTGATACAGACAGCAAAACTGGTGTTGATTTTTTTCTTTCAATACTTTAAATATTTTATTCAACTTTCTTCTTGATCATATGGTTTCTGATGAGAACTCCACTATAATTCTTTTTCTTGTATAGGCAAGTCATTTTACTTCGCTAGCTTCTTTAGAAGTTTTCTCATTGTCTTTGGTTTTCTGGATTTGGAATATGATATGCGTAGGTATAGGCTTTTTACACGGTGGCATTTATCCTTGCTTAGTGTTTTCTGAGATTCCTGGATTTCTGTTTGTTTTCTCTCTGTCTGTCATTAATTTTGGACAGGTTTTGGCCATTATTCAAAATACTTTTCTTACTCTGTTTTCTCTTCTTCTGGTTAAGTCTAATTACATGTATGTTATAGCTTTTGAAATTGTCTCACAATTCTTTAATAGTCTAGAGAGTTTTTTTTTTTAATTCTTTTTCTCTTTGTATTTCAGCTTGGAAATTTTCTATTTACTTATCCTCAGACTCACTGATTCTTTACTTAGCTGTGTGCAGTTTACTGAAGAGCCCATGAGAGGCATTCTGCTTTTCTACTACAGTGTTTTCAATTTCTAGCTTTTCTTTTGATTCTTTGTTAGAGTCTCTGTCTCTCTGTTTACACTCAATCTTTTTTTGCATGTCTAATTTTTTCACTAGATTCATCAACATAGTAATCATAGCTATTTTAATTTCTCTATCTGAAAACTTCAAAATCTTTGTCATATGAGTCTGATGGTAATGCTTGTTTTGTCTTTTCAGACTCTATGTGTGTGATTGTTACTTTTAGCATGCCTTGCAATTTTTTGTTGAAAGCTGGGCATATTGCATTGGGTAACAGGAATTGAGGCAGATAGATCTTTAGTTTGAGATTTTATATTCATCTAACTAGGAGTTGGTCTGTCTTTAATGTTTGCTGTAGATGTAGATGCCAGTGTCCCAAACGCTTCTGGTGTCTTTATTTCTGGTTTCTCTTTTGACTTTGGGTTCTTCAACTTCTCTTCCTTAGGGACAGTCTGCATCTTTCAACTTTTTCAGCTATGATACATCGTTATTATACTGGAGCCCTGTTGTTGTAGTGGTGAAGTGTAGGGGAGGAAAAACATTTTATGATCTTATGATTAAGTCTCTGTCTTTTCTTGGGTGTATGCTTCTGGGTTATGATCTTCATAAGTATTTTGTAGAGGGATGGAGTCCCTCCATCCTTGGAGGATGGAGACAGGAAGTATAAAGAGGGCTGGAGTGGAAGGAATGTCCTTCCTTATACTAGCTGGGATAAGGCTCCAGTAAGTCTTTTTCTCTGCAGAGTAGGCTTTTGTTATGGAAACACCCTGGTATTTTTCACAATGTTTGTTCCTCCCCTACCTCTGTCAGAGGATATTTCCTAATGGAAAATATCCCATTAGGGGATATTTCTTGGCTTTACACCAGGTGAATCTGGTGGGTTTTCTGGAGATAAAAACCATGAAAGGGTTGGGTCCCCCACCCCCACTGTACCCCAAAACTGTGACCTTCAAGAGTTTCTCAAGCAAGTCTACCCTCAGTCTCTAGCAAATTGTCAAAATTATTAATTAAGTGTCCCTACCAGTTTATGACTTCATTGGCTTCAGCTCAGGGTAAACAGATCTCCTGTTACCCTCTGGGTTCCCCTATCTTTCCAGATTTTAGGGTGACAGTTTGCTTTGCAACCTCAGCTCTGATAGCTCCAAGGGAAATAATTAACTTTCACTTCAACTTTTTTTGTAAAGATGGAAGGGATGACTTCTAAGCTCTTCACATATCTAGGCTGACACTGAAGGCAGTTACCCTTTCTGTAATATCTTATTTTCTCTTGTCGCTTTCAAGATTTTCTCTTTACCATTGGTTTTCTGCAGTATAGAGGTCTGTATGAGAATGTGGTTTTCTTTGTATTTATCAAACTTCTGGTTCTTGGAGTTTATCAGATAATTAACCACATACTACTCATATTTTACCAGATGTGGGGACTTAGTAATTTTTATTTTCATATACATTCTTTCTCTCTCTCTCTTACTCAACTATTGCTCTCCTTCTTTTGGGATTCAAAATAAACATTAGGTTGGATTATTTGATATTGTTTTGTAGGCCTCTCACGTTCTTGCTTCTTTTTCTTCATTGTTTTTCATTCCGCTCTTTGGGTCAGATAATACTTATTTATCTTCTTTCACCTTTATTGATTTTTTTCTGTCATTTCAACCTGTTAAGCCTATATAGTAATTTTTTTTGGTTTTAGTTATTACACTTTTTAGCTTTGCAATTTCTATTCAGCTTTCTTTTTATAATTCCAATTTCTTGTCAAGATTCCCTCTTTGTTCATTTTGTGAACTCATTTTTCTTTTCTGGCCATTAAAAATCATTATCTGGGGGCACCTTGGTGGCTCAGTGGGTTAAGACTCTGCCTTCAGCTCGGGTCATGATCTCAGGGTCCTGGTGATGAGGGAGCAGGAGGCTGGCTGAAGACAAAGCAAAAACTGGCACCTTGCACCCCCTCTCCACCCTCGGTAATGTGAGTGACATTCCTAACTTGCAGAAATCACAATCCTGCAGGACAGAGTCTTTCAACTATCTTGATGTTAATGGCTTGCTAAAAGACAACATTGGTCTTCCAGCTCCTTATAGGCCCTCTTTAGCATATGAAAGCTCTGTTGAAACCTCCCTTCCCCTCACCTTCCCCCAACCGCAAGGTACATAACCTGCCATCTCCCACAACCCTGGGCAGAAGCTCTTCCTGCCCATGGGTCCTGTCCCCTGCTTTAATAAACCACCATTTTGCACCAAAGATGTCTCAAGAATTCTTTCTTGGTCATTGGCTCCGGACCTCAGCCCACTGAACCTCACTTAGGTTCCAAAACTTCATCACTGGAATCGAGCCCTACATCGGGATCTCTGCTAAGCAGGGAGCCTGCTTCCCCCTCTCTCTCTGCCTGCCTCTCTGCCTGCTTGTGATCACTCTCTCTCTCTGTCAAATAAATAAATAAAACCTTTTTTTAAAAAAAAACATTATCTAACATCTGGGTCCAGTTTCAGTAAGGTCCGTAAACTGCCTTCTATCCTGAATGTAAGCCACCCTTAGGAAAGGTTTCTTTGAATGTCTGGTAGTTTTTGGTGGAAAACTGGATGTTTTAGGTCATGTGTTGTGTAGACTCTGCATTTTGTTATATTCTTTGGAGGATTGTTGTATTTTGTTCTATTAAGCAGTCCACTTTCTTTAATTCCAACTGTAAGTTTTGTCTCCCTCATAGAGGGCAGCAGCTGATGGGTCTGCTCAGTATTTTTCAGCTTCTAGCTGCTGCTTTCACAGCCTTGCCTCTGGAAGTCTTCTCCACCTTCGTAATACAAAGTCAGCCAAAAACTTGGGAAGAGTTTATATTCAGATGCTGGGTCTTGTTCTCTCTGAGGTTTCCTTGCTTCCAGCTGATCTGCCAGTCCCAGCTCTGTTCTCTGATGCCACAGGCATTATGGCTTCTGTCTTTTTTTTTTTTTTTAAATTAAAAAAATTTTTTTTAAAGATTTTATTCATTTATTTGAAGACAGAGATCACAAGCAGGCAGAGAGGCAGGCAGAGAGAGAGAGAGGAGGAAGCAGGCTCCCCGCCAAGCAGGGAGCCCGATGCGGGACTCGATCCCAGGACCCCGAGATCATGACCCGAGCCGAAGGCAGCGGCTCAACCCACTGAGCCACCCAGGCGCCCCATGGCTTCTGTCTTTATGCCATATGAGCTGTATGAGTTGGAAACACATACAGTATAAAACCCCAGCAAATTCACATATTGCATCTGGTGCAGTTTGGGCTTTCAAGAACACATTCCTCTCTCACATCTGCCTGCTATTTCTTTGAGCCCCTTCAAGTCTTTCTTACATATGCATAATTTAGCAATCAGCCAAAGGGTTGGGTAGAATTTATACTCATATATGGACCTATGCTGTCTGTGTCTCTTCTGCTTCCACCATTTCCTCCTAAATTTTCAGGTGTTCTGAAATCCTCAGCTCTGTCTTTTGACTCCTTAGGCCAGTAAGGCTTCAGCATTCTCCTGTCTACGCCAAACTCAAGTTGGAGACTATACAGTTACGAAAACAGCAAATACAAATCTTATCCAGTGCAGTTCTATCTTTCAAATGTAAATTCCTGTGTTGTTTCTCCCTCCCTTATTCCACCAGGACTGCCCCCACCAACCCAGCAGAATCTCTCCCATATATACAGTTTAGCAGTCAGCCAGGGATTTGAGCAAAGTTTATATTCATTTTTGGGAGTTCATTCCTTCTGGAACTTTCCTGACTTCAGGATATCACCCCTAAATGGTCTTCTGTTCTGCCAATGCTAAACTCCTATCTTCTACCACTTTAACCAGTAAAGCTGTGATTTTCAGCAGCAGGATTTGGAGCAGAAAGTACTCACAGACAAAATGAGCCGCAAACTTCTTACAGTTCTTACTCTTACAGTCATCTTTCAAGAGTAGATTCCCCTACAGTTTCTGCCTGTCTTAGTCACTTTTCAATACCTTCATTCAGAAGGCTAAGAAAGTTTTTTTTTGTCTTTTACAGTTTTTATAAAAGTTTTTGTGGGAGGGCTTGCTGGAAGACTTTGTGTCATGGGCATTATTGGAAATCCCAAAGAGGAGTTTTGTATTGTTTGCTACTTGCTTTAACTTTTCCTCTTTTTAAATTGTAGTATCTTGATACTAATTTTTCCTTTTGAATACATATCTTTGAATGAGTTAAGTCCTTCCTGAACCAGTTACCTAAACTGGGAGGGGAGCCAGAGTAATTTTTCTTATCCTGCAGGACTGAGTATGATTTACTTTTTCCTTAACAACTTCGATTGGTGGCCCAGGGCTCTTCACAATGCTATCTTTTTCCTCCATCCTGTCGCACGGACAGAAAGCTCTCTAAAAATGTGGCTTGTCTCTGTGATTCCTTGTTCAACCTCCATTTCCTCTGCTTTGCTTTGGAATCAAACTGAATTAAACTGCTGGTTCCTGTCAGGAGTCTTTGCCCATTGTTGCACTTCCCAACTCTCTTCTTAAAAGTCTGCATATTTTTTTTACTGAAGTATAGTTGACATACATTGTTATATTAGTTCCAAGTGTATAACACAGTGAATCAGCATTTACATACATTATGATGTGATCGCCATGAAAAGTTTTGAGCACGCTCTGCATTTTTTTTTTTTGCACTTCTAGTTGACCTTCATTTTTAGACAGCCCTTCCTGCTATTTTTTTGATTTCTAATGTTTGCTTTCTAATGTTTCCTCGTTTTTGTCAAGGGTGATGTTGGCATATCTGCTTCTTGTTCTTTTTGTTGCTTTTGATTGGTTTCCCAGAGGAACTGAAAGCAACACTGAACTGACTGTACCATGTAAAACCAGAAGCAGTCACTGGAAGTTTTTAAAACTTTTTACTTCAAGGTAATTATAAATTCACATAGAGTTGTATGGAATAATGCAGGGAGAGCCCATAAATTCTTTACTCAGTTTCTCCATGACAACATCTTGCAAAACTGTGACATAATATGCAACCAAGACACTGACATTAATATAGTCAAGATATAGAACATTTCCATCACTATGAGGGTCCCTCATGTTTCCCTTTGATAACGACACCCACTTCCATCCCACCACCATGTTCTTATTTGCTATTTGCACTTCCTCTTTAGTGAAATGTCTCTTCATGTGTTTTGCTTATTTTCTAATGGTTTGGATTTTATTGTTGAATTTTGCGATTCCTTATTCCGTTTTCAGATATATGGTTTGCAAATATTTTCTCATACTCAGCAGGTTGTCTTTTCATCTCCTTCATGGGTATTTTGCGGAGCAAAGTTTTTTATTTTAATGAACTTCATTTTATTAATTTTTAATTTTATGGATCATGCTTTGGTGTCAGATCTAAGAACTATTTGCCTAGCCCCGGATCACTTTTCTCCTTTTTTTTTTTTTTTAACTAAAAATTTTATAGATTCACATTTTACATTTAAGTCTGTGATCCATTTTGAGTTATTTTTTATATAAGATGCAAAACTTCTGTTGAGGGTTTCTTGTTTTGTTTTAGTTTTGTCTGTGAATGTCCAGTTGCTGAAAAGTGGATCTTAACTTTATTGAATTGTCTTTGCATTTCTCAAAAACAGTTGAGTATATTGTGTTGGTTTACTTGTGGATTCTCTGTTCTATTTTATTGGTTTACATTCTATCACTTTGCTAATACCACAGGAATGTGATTATTATAGGTAAATAATAAGGCTTAAAAATGGGTTGTCTTATTCCTCCCCTCTGACTCATCTTTTTCAAAATCATTTTACTTCTTCTAGTTCCTTTGCTTCCCTGTATAAAGCTTAAAATAATCTTGTCCATATTAAAAAAAAATCTTGCTGGTATTTTGATAGAAGTTGCATTAAACCTGTGTATCAACCTAGGGAGAATTGACATTTTTTACAGTTTTGAGTCTTCCAATACACAAACATATGTTTTGCTATTTTAAAAAAATTTATTTATTTGAGAGAGAAAGATAGCAAGAGAGAGCACGAGCAGGGAGGAGAGGGAGAAGTAGACTCCCCGCTGAGTAGGAAGCCTGATGTTCAGCTCGATCCTGGGACCCCAGGATCATGACCTGAGCCAAAGGCAGATGTTGTCTGACCCACTGAGCCACCCAAGGCATCCCATGTTTTGCTATTTATGTAGTCTTTTATTTCTGGCACCTAGGTGGCTCAAGCAGTTAAGTGTCCGCCTTCTGCTCAGGTCATGATCCCAGGGTCCTGGGATAGATCATGATCCTCAGGTCATGATCCCAGGGTCCCGGGCTTCCTGCTCAGTGGGGAGTCTACTTCTCCATCTGCCCCTTCCCCCCACTTGTGTACTCACTTTCTCTTTCTCTCTCTCACAAAAATAAATAAGGAAAATCTTTTAAAAAATAGTCTTATTCTTTCATCAGGGTTTTTGCGGATTTCAGCATACAAGTGCTATACATACTTTGTTAGATTTATAACTAAGTATTTCATTTTATTTTGGGTGATTATAAATGGTATGGCGTTTTTAATTCCAATGTCCACATGTTCATTGTGGGTACACAGAAATACATTAGATTTTTGTTTGTTTATCTTGCATTCTGTGACCTTGATGAGTTCAGTTTTCAGTTACAGGAAACTTTTGGAGATTACAAAAAAAAATTTATGTAAGCAATTAAGTTATCTGTAAATAGGGACAGTTTTATTTCTTCCTTCCCAAAATACATAACTTTGTTTCATTTCCTACCTTATTGCACTGGCTTCCAACCCTGTGTTGACTAGTGGTGAGACCACATATTCTTGCTTTGTTCCAGACTTTAGATGTAAAACTTTCAGTCTTTCACCATTAGGTATAATGCTAGGTGTAGGATTTTTGTAGATGCTCTTTCTTAAGTTGAGTAAGTTTCTCATGAAGTATAGAAAACTTACCTCCCTTTATATCCCCCTTTCTGCCACATTTATAAAGTAATATTCTTAAATGTTTTATTTTGTATCCATTTAGAACCACATCAGATGCGGTTACAAATTTTGCTTCCAGTGTCAAACATAATAGAGAAAACTCAAGGGAAGAAGGAAAGTATATTATATTTACCCATATTTTTGCTTACCAAATTCTGTCTTCCTTTCTGATGTTCCAAGATACCTTCTTTTTATCATTTCCTTTCTGTTTAGAGAACTTGTTTTGGCCATTCTTTTAGGGTAGATCTGCTGGTGACAAACTCTCTTTGTTTTCCTTCATCTAAGAACGTCTTGATTTCTTGTTCATTCTTGAAATATATTTTCACTGCCAATAAGATTCTAGGTTGACAGTTCTTTTATTTTAGCACTTAAAAATGTTGTACCACTTCCTCTACCCCATGATTTATGATAGAAATCCTGTGCTTGAATTGTTTTTCTCTTAAAGGTAAAGTGTCATTTATCTCATGCTGCTTTCAAGACTTTTCGTTGTCTTGAAAGAAAGTTTTCAGAAGTTTGACCATTATGTGTCTTGGCGTGGATTACTTTGGATTTTCCTCTTTGGAATTCAAGCTCCTTGAATCTGCAGGTGTTTGTCTTTCATGAAACTTGCAATGTTTTCTGTCATTATTTTTTTCTAGAATTTTTTCAACTCTGGCTCTCTCCTCTACCCTTGAGATTCTGATGACACATGTGTTAGATCTTTTGTTATTTACCCTCAGGTCCCTTAGGCTCTGCTCATTTTTTTCAATTGTTCAGATTGGATAATTTCTCTTGTTCTATCTTTCAGTTCACTGATTCTTTCCTCTAGCCCCTCCATTTTTCTGGTGAGCCCATCCATTTAGGTTTTTTATTTCAGTTTCTATATTTTTCACTTCTAAAATTTCTATCTGGTTCTTCTTTATACCTGCATTCTTTGCTAAGACTTTATATTTTTTACATTTGTTTCAAGCTTATCGAAGCATTTTAATGAAGCATTTTATGACTACTTTTAAAAATCTCTGCCAGATAATTCTAATATCTGTCTCTTGGTGTTATCTATTAGGGATCCTTTTTATCATTTATTTTGAGATATTCTTGGTATTTGTTATGCTACTGGTTTCCTGTTGAAAACTGGGCATTTTCATATTATATTAGGAGACCACAATTCTTGTTTAAATCTTCTGATTTAGCTTCTGACACCACTCCAGAAGGAGGAAGGAAGAATGCCAGGCAGAAGTAGTAATCCAGGTTTCCTAGTCAGCTTCTGTTGAAACTGAGGGTTTCTGTTGGGGATTGGGGAGTGGAGGTCCAGCTCCCCAGGAGGCCTCCACTGCTACTTCCCTGGGTAGAAGGGTTAAGAGTGTTTTGTTACAGTTTTGCAAGTGGTCTCTAATGACACCAAGAAATGAGGAGGCTCAATGAGGTCTCCAGGGATGAAAGTTTCTGCTCCCTACTCAGACTTCTTTGATACAGCTGCCCTGTGGAAGGGATTGAGGTGCCTTATTATAGCCCAGCGAAGGTGGAAGTCTGGGCTCCACACTTGGCCTTTGCTGGTGTGGATAGGGATGGAGTGATATATTTTTTTTTTTCCTGAGGAGTTTGACTGGAATAGAGTTGTTGATATTTAAAAATTCTATATTGTTAGGCTGCCCCTTTCCTTGTCCTTTACCTAGAAAGAACAGGCTTTTTTTTTTTTAAATCTGTGCACACTGAGCTTAAGAAGCTAGCAACCTAGAAACACCAAAGTCTGCAATATATGAATTTACCAGTTTGCAATGCTTAGTATATTCATTTGCTAGGGCTGACATAAGAAGTACCACAGACTGGCTGGCATACACAAGAGAAGTTTATTTTCTCACAGTTCTGGAGCTAGAAGTTTAAGATCAAGATGTCAGCAGGATTTGTTTTTTTCTAAGTCTTCTCTCCTTGGCTTGTAGATGACTCTCTTTTCCCTGTATCTGCACATAGCTGTATACATGTGTCCCTGGTGTCTTTTTATGTGTCCAGATTTCTTCTTCTATTAAGGACACTGATCCTATTGGATTATAGCCCTCTCAAATGACCTAATTTAACCTTAATTCCCTCTTTAAAGATCTTGTCTCCAAATATAGTCATATTTGGAGGAAGTTGGAGTTAAGGGAGTTGGGGTAAATTGGATAGGGAGGTGAACCACGAGAGACTATGGACTCTGAAAAACAGTCTGAGGGGTTTGAAGTGGCGGGGGGGTGGGAGGTTGGGGTACCAGGTGGTGGGTATTATAGAGGGCACGGATTGCATGGAGCACTGGGTGTGGTGAAAAAATAATGAATACTGTTTTTCTAAAAATAAATAAATTGGAAAAAATATATATACAATAAGATAGCCTGCAAAATTTAAATATCCAGTAAAGACTTTTTAAAAAGAGGTAAATATAAATTGCTATTTCAAGGGAAATATTATAAAATACTGTCATTATAAAATATTGTTACATTTTTGCTCATATATATTATTTTCTTAATTGGTTGTACACACTGATAACTAGTATTGTTTTACTTAAATAATAGTATTTATGTAATAAAAATCACTAATACACAATATGTAATTTTAAATAAATATCTATTTTACACATTTATGTGAAAATAATATATGTTTAGAATTATGTTACGTGTTAAACTATTATTCCTTTTTTTTTTTTTTTTGGTCTGATACACAGTCTAATGTGGCTGAGTGTTAACTCTGTAAAAAGTTGGTCACCCTAGCTACACCTTCCCCCAGTATCCAAGCTTCAAGTAGATCTGCCAAGGAAGTTGGAGTTAAGACTTCAGCATATGAATTTTAGAGAGGAACACCTGACACTAGGGTCTCAAGGTCCCGGCCTGTCTGCCTTCTTTCTACCTTTCAGAGTCATTTATATTTGCTTTTTATACATTGTCCAGAGTTTTTAGCTGTAGTTAGTGGGAAGAATAGTGAAGGGTATGTATACTGTATCTTTGTAGAAGCAGAAGTCTCCCACCGAGTTGTCGGACTATTAAAACATAGTTGATGGCCTAGACAAGGTCAGGACTAAAGCCAAAGCCAAGGAGCTCCTTACAATGGAGCTCTTAGAAGTCTCAGGGAATGGAGCTACTGAAAGGTGACTCAGAAACAAAAAGGGTGACCAAAAAAAAAAAAAAATAAGAACCAAGTGTCAATGGAACATTTTAGTAATAAAGTTGGAAAGAATAAGAAACAAAGTACCTTGGGAGATAAAACAGAAAGATCTTAACTAGCTAGAGGATCAAGAAAGGCTTGGTTTTGAGGATAGTACTAGAACGAACCCAAGTTACCCATCCCAGGGCTGCGGGCTCACTTTGCGAATGGCTCTAGAGTGAATCTGAGGAATTATAATACTTTGGGAGGAAGACCACTTTTGCTATGGACAGGAACTCAGTAAATGTGTGACTCAGGGAAAGCCAGCTCTCATCCAGTTGGATGGTGGGTACCTTGGCAGGTTGACAAGGGTCTACACAAGGCCAGCAATGTCCGGGCAGCAACATCTCTGACAATGGCAGATGTCCGGCTTCATTAACCAGAGTGACCTCCAAACTCAAGGTCACTCAAGTGGCAGTGGAGCTGAGATCAGCAGATACTGGAGGCTCAACTGGAGTGACCCCTCTGGTGGCTGTTGGGGCAGGTCCCAGCTTCCCCTGCCCCTGTCAGGCAGCAGCCAACTCCTGTGCACATGCCCAGGATTTCTCACACATAACTGGGAGAGTTTATCTCCTGGAAAAAGCTGCATTTCCTGCTAGTCATATAAATGGCCACAGAAGCATCAAGATTGATGACACTGATGTAAAAATGACCTGACTTGTAGTTAGTGGGTACATTAAGGGAAGCACATTAGTCATTATTATAGCCCTTGTCTAAGTCTCTGGGCTATGGCCAGGAGGGGAAATGTGGGTTTTAAAAATGAAAACATCATTTCTTATGCAGGAAGTACTCCAACACCTCCTGTTTCCTCCCAGCCCTTCAGCCTGTCTGGTTGCTACCTTGTCCTAATGTTTGAATTAGAATGTGCTGTAGAAGTGCACAAAAGGGAAACTTATCTGAAGCTGGAAGATATCCGCTGGGGTCAACAAAACATATCCTGATTCCCACCTTCATTTTCCGGGAGCAAAAGGAGGGCTCGACCTTCGCATGCCCTGTGGACACACCCATCCCCGACCCTGGAACATACGTGTCCCCTGTGCATGAGAATCAGCCCCACAATCCCAGACTCCAAATCAGCACTTGATGGAGTTGAAGTGTGGAATCTCCCCTTCCTTTGTTGCTTAAAAAGTGCCTCATCAGGGAATTACAGTGAGCCACACTTCATGGACCCAAGACCTCTAACAAGGTGAAAAGAAGTAACAACACTGTCACCCATTATCTTGGCAGATTCCTTAGGAAGAGAGAAGTGGCACCATTTTGGTGGCAGGAGCTATATGTAGTCACGCAATGACATCTTTGATTATATTTAAAACTCAGATCATTTTTTGCTCTGCTTTTCTTTTCTAAAGGCTATCTCCTTCAGTTACTACCTATGGCTTGAAGCCAAGACCCCGTGGAGGAGACCCTACAATCATGTACTCTCTGTTGCTGTCATCAGGCTCGACCATCCCCTATTTTCAAGTAGGTCCCAACTTGGAAGGCGGGGCAGCCAACTGTCCTGCAGGGGCTAACTATAGGCTAAAATAGTCTTACATTAGACTGGGTCAATTTTTCCAACCAGGAGGGTTCAGTCCAGGTCGGGTTCTCCGGCTAAATGAGTTATGAAGACAACAGTTGATCCTTTCCAGGCCTCGCTCCCAGATCAGGAAGCAGGTCTGGGCTTAATAATGCAGCTGTGGTGACCTGCCCACGGGGCCACAAGTGGATCCAAATGACCCTGGGGCATTGCAGAAGGTGGTCTGCCTGGAAGGGACTGGGGAAGGCTGGCGAGGAGACAAACTGACAGAGCTGTCCTTCCCTCAAAGCTCTAGCTGAGATGTCTGGGTAGTAGGAGAGACTTTGGGTTTGTCTTTCAGAGGAGTGTTGATAGAATTATGGGGATACCAAAGCCTTCCAGAGCCACTAACAGCACTACCACTGGGAATGAGGGTTTTGGTCCTCTACTAAAGTATGACCATGGGTCTGTAACAGGGATAAAGCATAGGACCCTTCCCAGCATCTCAAAAATCATATGAAGCGAAGGGATACTGAGAAAGGGTCTTTTCCATTTTCACTATTCCTTCAGGAGCCAGGAAGAGCTCTTATAGATTTATTTTTAATAAGGAAGATGGGAAAGCTGTCAGTCCACTCAATTCTCTTATTATGTGAGTCTTATATCTGTCTCCATGCATTAGTCACATCCAGGCACTCTGTTAGCGTCGGTCCCAAAGTTCAGGAGCATTGCCATAGGAGAGCCAGACATAAGTCAAAAGCCAGTTGGGACATTTAGTCCCAGATGGGAGGGTAACCAGAGGTGAGACTCAGTCTGTCATGTAAACGTATGATGGACGTCTTGATGGCCTCCCCTTTGCTGCAGGTTTTGGCAGAGCAAGCGTACCTGTGATGAGAGACAGACACAGAGACACTGAGAGAGACTGAGATAGAGAGACACAAAGAGACAGAAGGATAGACAGAAAGAGAGAAAGAGAGAGTATGGGAGAGGGGAGAGCAGCCAGGGGAACTCTCTGGAAGCCTGGTATGATTCTGTCATGTTGCATCATCATCACAAAGAGATTAAGTCTGAAGTAAAAAAATGGCAAAGACTCAAAGAAAATAAGTCAGGCAGACTCGGGAATGACCTAATTAAAACATCACTCTCTCTGCTGCCCTGTTCTATTTATAGCTGAAATATGAGCGTTCCTGACAGGAAATATAAATTATAGCAAACTTAAGACTTTGAGGCGGCAGGTTCAGGTTTGCTTAATAAATCATCTCTGCGGTCATAAAGTTGGATATTTTTATTCATATGATTTTTCCATGTTAATGAAACTGTTGGTTCTGTTCTTCCCACATGAGATGACATTCATGGGTTGTGTAAGTTATTCACAACCCATAAGGGGTTGTGAGGGGAGAGGAGGTAAGGGTCCTTTTCTTTTTCTTTTTTTTTTTTTAAAGATTTTATTTAATTTTTTGACAGAGACAGATCACAAGTAGGCAGAGAGGCAGGCAGAGAGAGAGGAGGAAGCAGGCTCCCTGCTGAGCAGAGAGCCCTATGCGGGACTTGATTCCAGGACCCTGAGATCATGACCTGAGCCGAAGGCAGCGGCTTAACCCACTGAGCCACCCAGGCACCCGTAAGGGTCCTTTTCTATGAAACTTTTAGCGAAACACACATAAACTTTATGCATACACCTTTGTCCTCAGAATGCCTTAATGCTTATTAATGCTTGTGTTAGTTTTTCCAGTTATTTTGTGGCTGCTATTTTCAGAGATCTTCATAAATAACTTCATTATATTTCACTGAAAACATCACAAAAACCAAGCAACAAGAAAAACAAAATCTTGTAACAAGATCTAGAGCCTTGTCCTAAACATTAAGAGAAAAAACTAGAATACGTATTGTGGGAGTAAGCAGATCCACATTTCTGAGACCCTGATATCGGGGACCTAGACGAGGGTGCCAGGAAGTTCCTAACGGTCGGTCCCATGAGCAGGGACAGAATGAATCTTCCAGGGAAGATGGCATTATGGGGTTTTTTTTTTGGAAAAGGTATTTAACAGGCTTTTCCGTTCTGTAAACTATCCTCTAACCTGAGGAGAGTTCAGATGTTTTTAAAGGAAAAAGGAAATATATACCAACCCCTCCCCCTGGTGCTATGTTAAAAAAAATTTTTTTAAAGATCTTATTTATTTATTTGACACACACAGAGAGAGAGAGTAATCACAAGTAGACTGAGAGGCAGGCAGAGAGAGAGGAAGGGAAGCAGGCTCCCTGCTGAGCAGAGAGCCCAATGCAGGGCTCAATCCCAGGACCCTGAGATCATGACCTGAGTCAAAGGAAGAGGCTTAACCCACTGAGCCACCCAGGTGCCCCAAAATGTTTTTATTATAAGACCTCTAAAACATGTATTTGAAGTCTACACATCACTGTGAAAGTATTTTTAGATGAGATTACTACTTAGATCGGTAGACTGAGTGAAGTAGGTGACACTCCGTAAGGGGGGCTTTGTCCAATCTGTTGCAGGTCTTAAGAGAAAAAGACTGAGCTCCCCAAGGAAGAGGGAATTCTGCTTCCACACAGCCTTTGGACTCAAAGTGAAGCATAAACTCTTCCCTGGGTCTCCAGCCTGTCAGTGTAAACCTGCCGGTCTCAGACTTGCCAGCGCCCGTAATCACATGCACTGATTCCCTCCCGTCCCTCTCTCTGTCCCTTCCACGCTGTGCACACACAAGCACGCGCGTGCACACACACACATATCCTGTTGGCTCCGTTTCTCTGGAGAACTCAAACAGACACTTCTACAATTAAATACTCCGAACTACAAAACCAATAAAATCGAAAGGAATAACTCTAACATAATGTGGCACATGTTGTCCGGTTGTTGGTCTCTGATGTTGGGTTTCATGGTAGACGGATGGCTTCTCAAGACTGTTTCAATATTTCCCCTTCTTTTATATTTGACTTTAAAAACACTGAAGCCAACAGAAGTTGTTTCGATGAATGCACAGTACAAAACTATATAAATAATGAAGGGTTTTTTGCAAGTCCTGGAAAAGTAGAACTTACACTTAATTAAAATGTGGCGAATAAGCAATCTTCATATAATAATTCTGTAAAGCTGTCTTATTCACTGGAGGATAAAATTAACAGTGTTGCATTACTTAAACCTACGTGAAATATTATCTCGCACAATTATTGCTGAAACTGGGAAGAAAAACATTCTTCACTGTAAATAAACTGCTTTAGTCAGTACATACAAATGAAACATTTAATACAACCACTGTTATTTTAAAAAGTTTTAATTTATTTTTTATTTTATTTTAATATTTTACATTAAATATATACATATTTATAGTCTAATAATTTTATTTTTGATGTATTTGTTTATTTGAGAGCAAGACTGGAGAAGGAGACTCCCCACTGAGCAGGGAGCCCCACGGGAGGCTCAATCCCAGGACCCTGGGATCATGACCTGAGCTGAAGGCAGATGGTTAGCCTAACTGAGCCACCCAGGTGCCCCAAGATAACCACTCTTAAACATGAATGTGGTACTGATTGCTGGAAAGCAGGATCTTTGTAAGCAGCACGGTTATACTCCCATATGCTATAGCTGATTACATTCTTCTACCATTTCATTCAAGCCGTTGCAAATCCTTCATTCATATAGCGTGCCATGATAACATTTGGACTCTAGTTCACAAACTTCACAGATACAACTGCAGGCACTAAAAATTCTTGCCAGTACTCATTTATAAGCTGGTCCACCATATAATCCAGAATTAGACGTTTTGAAAAAACGATCACTGAAATAAAACACCATATATTTAAAATGATCCTGTTCCTTTACATGTAAATGACTCTTCTTTTTGTTATGTTTTTAGAGATAAAGAAAGAAAGAGTGTGCAGGGGAGGGCAGAGGGAGAGGGAGAGAATCTCAAGCAGACTCCACACCGAGAGCAGAGCCTGACTGGGGCTCGATCCCACCACCTGAGCTGAAATCAAGAGTGAGATGCTTAAAAACTGAGCCACCAAGGTGCCCCTCTCTGCTAGCTCTTCTTATAAGGATATGAATTTTATCTAAGCAAGGCCCCACCCTTATGACTGAATTTATCCTTAATTACTCCAAATATAGCCAACTCTGGAGTTAGAGCTTTAACATGTGAATTTGGGGAGGACACGTATATTTAATCCATAACAGGTTATTTCCATTTCTTGGCTATTTTGAGTAACACTATTAAAATGGGAGTACACTGTGCGGTTTGTTTTGTGCTGGGAATAAATTTTCAAAATCAAAATTAAATTTAGAAGCAGCTCAAGTGAAGGTTAAAAAAAATTCATTCCTGCAGTTTTTATCTTGGGAGTCAATCATCTGAATGCGCTGAATGATGGTAGGGAATTTGCCACTGACACCTTCTGGTGAATTGGCTCGTTGCAGACTGAGGGGTTGGTGCCCTGGTTGCCTGCTGAGAGCAGCTTTGGGCAGGGGAACGAACGCTAGCTCAGTTCCCAGGCACTCATCAGGAGCATGCAGGCTGGTTCATCTGTCTGAAGGATGAAGGGCATCAGAGGAGACCGAGACCGAGACAAAAACCACTCTGGGGGGGGTCTCAGGGACTAGAAGTGGGGCCTCGTCATCACCGTGATATCGGTCTCTCTGCTCTGCTTACCCCTGCTTGGTTTCATTTACCTTTTTCATTCTCCATAACAGGATCCAGACTATCCAATCCAAGACTGGACAGCAAAGAGACTCCCCCCATCAGCTCCAGGAGAAAAACAGACCCTAGCAAAACACAAAACCCACCCCCTAACTGGCTTGTTCCTGGACCAATCACTGTGACCGGTGACCGGCCGGATTTTATTTATTTATTTATTATTAAGATTTTATTTATTTATTTGACACATGGAGAGAGAGAGAGCACAAGCAGGGGAGCAGCAGGCAGAGGGAGAGGGAGAAATAGGCTCCCTGCTGAGCAGGGAGCCCAATGCAGGGGTTCAGTTCAGGGGCTCAGTGTTGGGGCTCAATCCCAAGGCCCTGGGATCATGAACTGAGCTGATGGCAGACGCTTAACTGACTGAGCCACCCAGGTGCCCTGGATAGCACAGTGTCTTCAGGGAAATATCAAGTGCTATACAAATGTGACTCACTATTAGTATTTATTTTTAATAAATTAAGATTATATATTTTTTAAAGATTTTATTTATTTATATGACAGAGAGAGATCACAAGTAGACAGAGAGGCAGGCAGAGAGAGAGAGAGAGAGAGAGAGCAGGAAACCTGCTTCCTCCTCTCTCTCTCTCTGCCTGTTTCTCTGCCTCCTTGTGATCTCTGTCAAATAAATAAAATCTTTAAAAAAAAAATGTGCAGGGAAGTCATTGTATCCCCTTCTGCGGCACAGGCTCACCAGCCAAATTCACAGGCACAGACTGAGAGACTGCAGCTGTCCTCAGGATGAGGAATGCTCACAGCGGGAGAAGGTGGACATCCAACTCCCCAGGACACTCCAGGGGCTTGAATGACTCAAGACACCAGCTCTCAGCTCAGAAGCTGTGCTTTTAGCACAAAATAAAAGCAGGACGAACAAGTTATCAAGGGACACTTATATCAGTCCAAAGCAGGCTGGAGAAATGCCCTCTGTGTCCTGAAGGCATTCTGGCTAAAAAGCAAGAATGTTCTGGAATTAGAACACCCTCCCCTTGCACGGCATAGGAGGACCCACATTCTGAAAATCTGCCTCCCCATTTTTTTCCTGCTCTGTACGCAGGTAAGCCCTGATCTTAGTAGCTCTTGTATTCAGATATGGAATGATCAGAATGGATTAGGACATATGTTTGAAGTAATGTGCCAGCTGTAAGTCTATGAGCTGCTCATCCTACCAGGCTAAGTGTTCTTGACTTCTCAGTCACATAGAAACCTCGGCCTGGGCGTGGGCAGCTCCTACAAACTTGGTGTGTTATTTTTCACCTGTTTAATCTTTAAAAGGTGGCCCTTCCTCTAAACCCCAAGAGTTTTCCCTGGCGGTGGAGGTCACCACAAATGTCTCTGGAAATGTAGCACCGAGTAGGAACTGTGTGGGAGAAAGAGACAGCCTCAGTAGAGAGCAAGCATAGAGAAAAAGACACAAAATATAAAATAATGAGATGGGTTGCCCTGAGCTGGGAGGACCTGGCTTTGCGTCCTCAAGTCTTTCTGACTCAAAAAGAAATGCCTAAGGCTCTTGTGAAAGGAAATGACGAGACCACTCAGAACCATTTGCTTTTATAGAAGAGACAGTGTCTGGAGGCAAAGCACCAGACAGATTGACATGATCACCAGGGCCCTAATCTGATGGTAGGTTAATTACTGCATTATACAGATGCAAATTTCCTAGACCTTTTCTGGTGGAGCTGGGGGAAAAAATAGGGGTTAGGCTTTTTGAGCGATGTCCTGTAGGGTGAAACCACCCTTCCTGTCCTTCTTGGAAGGGTGGGCACTGCTGTGAGCCTCTGGAGTTGGAAGCACTCCGGGCGCATCATGGAAATTGACTAAACCTGTTTATTTTGAAGAAGTAAAATGATGAGTGTCTTTAGTGTGTTTTTGACATGGAAGGGCCTGGATCACTCCTACATGAAGAGTGAAGGGATGTGACATTTGCTTTGTTCCTTGCCACTGGAGATCCCCCCGATTAAATTCAAATTAAATCGAATTTCATTAAATTCTCTATCATATTTGAGAGGCATTTGGGTTGTGCGGGGTGCACACACATGAAAACTCACACACACAGACACACGCAGCCTGAGTGATTTTTCCAAGCTGCCTGTCCAAAGGAAATTGGGTTTTAAAAGGTCTCATCCAGATTCACATCCATCAAAATGCCACAGAGCAGCTGGGCCAATTCAGCCGGGCACAGCATCTGCTAGCGAGGTCCTATCTTCCGAGTGGGAGTCTGATGGGAATTTCTGCCTGAATGGGAGCCCAGGACGGAGGGCAGCATGAGGTCACCGGCCCCACAGAGCAGTTTGGAAATATATAGGGCAGGCTCCATCTGCAGGAAGCTGGCAGAGCCCGGTAAGATAAGGAAGGAAGGAGAGAGGAGTGGAGATGTGCAGATGCCAGGCGCCTGGGTGAGTGGCTTGGGTGGTTTTTTTTTTTTGTTCGAGTGAATGCATTCCCTCTGTCCAGCCTCCTGATGCCCTTACCAGGGCGGTTGACGATGTCGGCCACTCTAGCATAAAAAACCCTAAATTGTTCTCCAGGATGCCTTTTTTTTTTTTCCTGGATCTGGGGGTCAGACTGCCAAAATTGGAGGTTTTAAGGGGAGAGAGGCAAAGGAAATCATGCTTGCCATGATCTCATGAATGCCGCACTTCCCTTCCAGGACGAGGGAGCAGGCAATGACAAAGGGAGCCACTAGGCTCTGGGGGCAGAGTGCCGTCCTTCATTAGACTGTCCAGAAATTCTGCTATGAGGGAGGGCTTAACTGCCTTTATTGTAAAGGTGACCGGATAACTGGGCTCTTCCCGACCCTTCAGGAACACTCAGCTATGAATCCTTGCATTGTGACCTAAATGAGGCTTTTTCCTTTTTTTTTTTTTTTTAAAGAAACATGTTGAAGAGATAAAATGACTTCTGTTAGATGTGTATTTTCCTTCATTTTGGCAGCTACACTTGGAATGGCCGAACAACATATACCTGTGTTCATGTCTCTAAATCCTACTTTAATCTTATAAACCCTGCAATAGTGATAACCATCAGTAATCGAACCACTGAGCAATGTGAGCTGTGTCTTCTCATGGAGTTTCCACCATTGCAAGTGTAGATAGGAAAAGTAAGGCGATTGTAAGGCAATTAATGAAGGGGGAAAAAAGAAGGGGCAATGAGATCACTTACCAGTCTAAGGAACTAGCAACGGAGGAAGCCTTACCTTGACCTTGCTGTGTTCCCCTCCAATCCTTGCCTGTGGCCTCCACAAAATCTGCAAGGTCTCTTTTTTCCTTCACTCATACCTACCCTCCATTCCATTTTACTTATTTTTTTTTTTTTAAGGATTTCATGTACTTATTTGAGAGACAGCACAAGTAGGGGGAAAGGGAGAGGGAGAGGGAGAAGCAGGCTCCCCACCAAGCACGGAACCCAGTGTGGGACTGGATCTCAGGACCCGGGGATCATGACCTGAGCTGAAGGCAGACCCTTAAATTTAACCGACTGAGCCACCCAGGCGTTCCCATTCTAAGTAAGATCCCTTCGTGATCCCAGATGAAGAGGGGGAATGTGTCAATCAGGCCCCTTCTCCAGGAACCCCAATCAGAGTGGTCTTTGTGTTTGAGGAAGAGAAATCTGCTTGGAGTTCCGTGGTGACGCCCCCCCCCCGGGGCCCCCCAGAGCCAGTGGTGGGGCTGTGACAAGTTCCCTGAGACCCAGGCTGAGACAACCCACAAGCGCCTCCTCGCCAGGCTTCCAGGAGCTCCGACCGCACCAACGGTGAACACGAAGGTCAGTCACCACCGCAGAGGATTGGGCAACAATTTCCTCCATCCGGGTCGTTGACAGCCTGACACGCAGCAGGGCCCGGTGGGGAGCAGGGAGCCGCACAGCGCTGGGCCCCGTCTCAGGCCGCTGGAGTTCGCGAAGTACCGGTGCTCAGGGTGAGCACTGCTCAGTGGATCCTGGCTCCACGTCCTCCCCCCAGCGAGCAGTTCACGCGCTGACGCTCTGGGTCTCGGCCCGCCTGGCTTCCCCGCGGTGCTGCTCGGAGGGCGGCACACCGTGACGGCGGGAATCAGCCTGCCCAAAGTCAGTAGGACCAAACACCTAGAGAACAGTATTTTCAAAACAGACGGAAAAAATCCTAGGAGGAGCAATAAATGCACAATCAGCGTAGCCCGACTAGACGGGCAAACAACACTGAACAAAACGCGTCAGGAAAAACCACTTCTCCAGGCTCCTGTGTGACCCAGTCCTTTACGTATCTGCCTCTCGATTTTGGCTCCTGTCATGATGTCAGGGTCGGGAGATCAAGCCCCATGCGGGGCTCCTGCTCAGTGGGGAGCCTGCTTGAGATTCTCTCTCCCTCTGCCTCTCCGCCTGCTCATGCTCTCTCTCTCAAATCAAAAAAATAAACAAATCTTAAAAGAAAACAGTGCTTCTCTCCCCCGCCCTTCCTAAGTTCTATATCACTGTCACAGCGGCCAACAGCCCATCTAGGGAAGCTCTGCTCACTTGAAAAGGGTCTGAAAAGAGGCCGTTTTCGCCTTCCAGGAGAGTCACTCTTAGGCAAGATGTAAATAATATACAGGTAAATGGTGGATTCCCTCTGTTTCACTGGCTCCCTTTGAAAAACCTTCCCCTAATGTGAGAGATGTTCCAAATTAAGATAATTTGGTTTCCTAGAACTAGTCCCCAAACCACAGTGGGTTCATATTAAGAGCTAGGATTCTGGAAGCTGGGTCCGAATCCTTGTCTCTCTACCCACGTGCCTGCCTTTATGAACGTGGGCAAGTCCCTTAACTTCTCTGTTCCTCTGTCTATAGTGCATTAAGTGGACAATAAAAGCATCAGTCTCTTAGTTCTAGAAGTTAGATGAGATGATGTGCAACAGAACGAACACAGTGCCTGGAACATGTCTGTTACTATTATCCAACAAACGGTCGCTGAGGATCTACTAATAATATAAGCCAGGCACTGGAGGAGATCAGTATCTGCGTCTCATGCAGTGTTGGAATTAGGTGAGGAAGCTAGATCTGTACAAAGTACTACAGGATCATGTAGAAGGGGGCAAGTTAATCTGTCTTGGGGAGTGGAGGAACGTGCCACAGAAGTTGAAATCTGAGCTTTGTCTTGAAAACACGTAGGAATTCCTAGGCAGAGAAGGTGGTTATCTTCAGCAATAGAGTTGACCCGGATTTGAATAGACTCAGATGAAACTGCAGACTGAAAGGGGTAGCGTGCAAGAAATGCAGGCCAACGGGGGGTCGGGGGCTGGCAGGAGCTAGAGAGACAATATCTGCCCCTTGGATCTTGTATTCACCTCTACACGGCCTCGCCATGGAGATGCAATCACTGTCCTTGGTGTCCTGTCCACCATGCTCTCATTTCTGCCCTGCCTCCCCATGTGCCCTCGAAACTGTTCTCACTAGCCTACGTCCCTGGCATTTTTCTCTGCGCCAACTCTAAGGAACTATTCTCAGTTGGTGTAGTGTAGAAACTGGGGGCAGAGGCATGTTTCCAATTTATCTGAAAGCAATGTCAGATGCTTATTATAGAAGTAATGAATTGGCTTATCCATGTGGAAAATCACATTAATCAAATTTCCCATTTAAAACAATCTTGCATTCCTAGAAAAAAGAAAATGCGTATATGTATTTGAACTCATTGCTGGATTTAGTTTGCTAATATTTAATTTTGCAACTTTCATTTTGTGAATGAGAACCATCTGTAATGCTCTTTTTCTGTACTCTCTTTGTCTAATTTCAGTATCAAGGTTTTACTAGCCCCATAACATGATTTGAGAAATGTTCTCTCCTTTTCTGTGTAAGATTAGAAAGCACTCCCTGTCCTTAAGTGATAAAATTTGCCTATAAAGCATCTGGGCCTGTAATTGATTTTTAAAAGATTTTATTTACCTACTTATTTGACAGAGAGAGACACGGCCATAGAGGGAACACCAGCAGGGGAAGTGGGAGAGGGAGAAGCAGACTTCCCACCCAGCAGGGAGACTGATGCATGGCTTGATCCCAGCACCCTGGGATTATGACCTGAGCTAAAGGCAGATGCTTTAGGACTGAACCACCCAGGTGTCCCTATAATTGATTCTTTTGCTATAGTTTTATTCCTTCTTTATTTGTGGAATGATCAAGATTTTCTATTCCTTTTTGAGTGGTGTTTGATAATTTGCATTTTTCTTGGCATATATCCATTTCATCTAAGTCTTTTCATTTATTAGCATGAAACTACTCCTATTATACTTTAAATCTATGCTGCATTTATTGTCATAACCCCTCTTTAATACTGATATAATTTATTTGTACTTTCTTCCTTATCTCTGATTAATATTATCAGTTCAATCTATTTTATTAGTGTTTTAGAGAACAAATTCTTAGCCCTGTTAATCCTTTCTATTTCTGTGTAATTGTTATATATTATATAAATCTCTCCCAACTTCATTATTTTCTTTCTTATTCTTGGGTTTTATTCTAGTAGACTTTTTTTCTTTTTAAAGATTTATTTATTTGATAGAAATCACAAGTTGGCAGAGAGGCAGGCAGAGAGGGGCAGGGGGGAAGCAGGCTCTCCGCCGAGCAGAGAGCCTGACACGGGGCTCGATTCCAGGACCCTGGGACCATGACCTGAGCCAAAGGCAGAGGCTTTAACTCACTGAGGCACGCAGGCTCCCCTCTATTAGACTTTTTTAAACCTCCTAATTTGGACATTTGGTTCATTCAATTGGAACTTTTCTTCTGAAAACATTTAAGACGTGAATTTCCTTCGAAGTATAGTTTTTGCTGCTCCACTAGTTTTCGTTTTGTTTTTGAGAGAAAGAGAGCACAAGTGGGAGGGTGGGAAAAGGGAGGAAAAATCCTAAGCAGGCTCCACACTGAGCCTGAGCCTGAGCCTGACTCAGGGCTTGATCTCACAACCCTGAGGCCATGACCTAAGCCAAAAATCAAGAGTCAGATGCTTAACCAACTGAGCCACCCAGGTGCCCTGCAAGTTTTTATGTGTATTATTCAGTTCTAATTTTTAAATTTTAAAAATTTTAATTTTTAAAATTTCAAAAAATTTTTAAAATTTCAACTATGGTTGCCTTTTTGACACTCGAGCTCTATAGGAGTATGTTCTTTGCTGTCCTTTATATACTGCAGATTTTTCTTGGGATCTTTTCTGTCGTGGATTTAACTACACTGCTGGTACACACAGTCTGTATCAATCTAGACTTTTGAAATTCGTTGAACTCTTGCTCCTCCCTCCACCTTCTTCTTTTCCTTCTTATTTAATAAAACCCAACAATCTTTTCCTAAAATCTCTAAGGATGCACAAATGGTCAGGAATGGCCATAACTCACCTTAAAAAGAACAAAGTAGGGAGACCTACCTACTCAATATAATAAGTAAGCTTTCATTTTCTAAGATATAATAATTAAGACTGTACTATTGGCCCAGAATATACCATTTAAAAAGGCATCTTAGTGGGGCGTGGGTGGCTCAGACAGTTAAGCACCAGCCTTCGGTTTGCGTCATGATCCCAGGGTGTGGGATCAAGTCCAGTGTTGGGCTCCCGGCTCAGCAGGGGCTCTGCTTCTCCTCTCCCTCTGCTCCTCCCTCCGTTCATGCTCTATTTCTCAAATAAATAAATAAAATATTTAAAAATTTTTTTAAATTTAAAAATTAAAAACAAAACAAAGCAAATAGTTCTGTTTAAAAGCGGGCAGAAGACATGAATATTTCTACAAAGAAGACATCCACATGACCAACAGACGCATGCAAAGATGCTCACCATCACTCATCCTCAGGGAAAGGCACATCAAAACCACGGTGAGATATCACCTCACAGCTGTCGTAATGGCTAAAATAAAAAACACAGAAACAGCAAGTGTTGCTGAGAATGCAGAGAAAAAGGAGTCCTGGGGGCGCCTGGGTGGCTCAGTGGGTTAAGCAACTGCCTTTGGCTCAGGTCATGATCCTGGGGTCCTGGGATCGAGTCCCACATCAGGCTCTCTGCTCAGCAGGGGGCCTGCTTCTCCCTCTCCCTCTCCCACTTCCCAATCTTGTGTTCTCCTGCTCTTTCTCTGTCAAATAAATAAATAAAATCTTAAGAAAAAAAAAAAAGGAATTCTATACTCGGAGCCACTGTGGAAAACAGTATGGAATTTCCTCAAAAAGTTAAAACTAGAATTACCATCGGATCCAGTAATTCCACCTGGGTATTTACCTGAAGAATACAAAAGCACTAATTTGGAAAGACAGGTGCATCCCTATGCTTATTGCAGCATTGTTTACAATAGTCAAATTACGGGAGCCATCCACGTGTCCATGAATAGATAAACGGATCCATGAGAAGCGGTGTGTGTGTGTTTATCGCAGACGTATAGACACACACACGGAGTATTTATTACTCAGCAAGTATTACAAGCAAGGAATAAAGCTTGCCATTTGCCGTGACAGGGATGGGCTACCGCGTATTATGCTGAGCAAAATAAGCCAGAGAAAGACACATGCCCTGTGATTTCACTCATAGGTGGAATTCAAGAAAGAAAAAGAACAAAGAAAAAAGGGACAAAGAAGCAAACGAAAGACTGCACTATAGAAAACAAACCGATGATCACCGGAGCGGAGATTGGCTGGTGTGTGTGTGTGTGTGTGTGTGTGTGTGTGAAATAGGTGTAGGGGGTTAAGAGCGATTTATCAGGATGACACGGAGTCATGTACGGAGGTGTTCAATCATTTATTACACACCTGAAACTAATACATACTGTATGTTAACCGACGGAAATTAAACAATTTTAAAGGAAAAAAAGGTTTAAACAAAGAATCTAATATTAAGTAAAAAGGCTAAATAAAAACTGGGTAGCAGTTTAATCCTAAATTCATGTAAAAATATAGGTGCTTCCATATACAGGGTGTTCACAGAGATGTGCGGGAACCCGTGCACACTCACTAACTCACGGCACTAACATGACTTTGAAAAAGGACCGGCCGGAAATGCACCAAACTGTTAATAGCTATTTCTGAGTAGTGAGATGGTGATTGGTTTTATTCCCTTTCTTTTTTTTTTTTCTTTTCCTTCTTTCCTTTTCTGTCTCTCTTTTTTTTTCAGATTTTATTTATTTATTTGAGAGAGAGAGAGAGAGCGCGTAAGAGGGACTGACGGAAGGGCAGAGGGAGGGGGAGAAGCAGACTCCCTGCTGAGCTGGGAGCCTGACGTGGGGCTCAATCCCAGGACCTAGAGATCATGACCTGAGCCGAAGGCAGCCTCTTAATCGATTGAGCCACCCAGGTGTCCCTTTGCCCCTTCTTTATACTTTTCTGCAACCAATATGTTTTTGTTTTTATGTATTTATATTGTATAATATACACAGAGCGTAAAATTTTCCATCTCGCCTATTTTTTTTTTAAAGATTTTATTTATTTATTTGACAGAGAGAGATCACAAGTAGGCAGAGAGGCAGGCAGAGAGAGAGAGGAGGAAGCAGGCTCCCTGCTGAGCAGAGAGCCCGATGCGGGACTCGATCCCAGGACCCTGAGATCATGACCTGAGCTGAAGGCTGCGGCTTAACCCACTGAGCCACCCAGGCGCCCTCCATCTCGCCTATTTTTAAACGTGCCGTTCAAGATCATTAAGTACATTTGTGTAGCTGTGCTCACACACCGAAACTCGAGCCCCACTCTCCAACCCCCCATAACCCTCTGCCCCCTAGCTCTTGGCAACCACCATTCTACCTTCTGTCTCTCTAAGTTTGGCCATTCTGGGCTCCTCCTGTTAGTGGGATCCCATGGCCCCTGTCCTGCTGTCACGGGCTTCTTTCACTCAGCATGACGCCCCTCCAGCTTCCTCCATGCTGTACCGTATGACCCAATTCCCTTTCTTCTTAGGAAAAAACTTACTTGGGCTTCACTTTTATACTTGATCTTAGCCAAAAGGCCGAGAAGCGATTGGGCTTCACTTTTATAAAGAGACCTACTAAGGCCAATGCTGTTTGCAGTTTTCGCCAACTTTTTAAAAAATGAACGAGTTTTGGTTATTAAAAAAACAAAACAAAACAAAAAACACTACATGGTGCTCCCCTGGGGCAAACATTATGGCAGATTCTGGGAAGAGTAAACACAACGTTACGATGTGGTCCCGCAACTCCACTGCTGGGAATGTCCTCAAAAGAACTGAACACAGAGGCTCTGTTAGCTGGGATGCAACCGGGGAGTTATTCCCAGAAGAGGGCTGAAGGCCACCCGCAGAAGGGAGGAGGGAAAGGGACAACAGCAGGGAAGGCATGGTTGGTTTTGCAGAGCTCACAGTTCCGCCAAGGAGAAGCTGGCGAGGTGTTTCCCCCTGAGAGCCCCTGGCTAGGCCCGTCCTGCCTGCAGCCCCTTACCTGAGCCAGTTTGAGCCGGACGGGAGCCGAGCTGTCCTAAAATTACCTTTAGCTCATTATACTAGTAAGATCTCGTCCTGTGGGTGGAATTTTCCATCAGTTTGTGAACATATGGTGTACAAACCAGCACGTGAATGCTCTGGGCATGCGCAGTTGAAGGAACCAAAAGTTCCACACGAGCTCCTGCCCCTGCTTCCTAACACACCGAATGAAAGCCTCCTGTACCGACCCCGCGGGGGGACGGTGCTTCGAGAGCAACCTCCTCGTCTCTTTACCCACGATAGGGAATAACGAATTCTTTGCTTCTAGCCTTCACTTGGGTTGTGTTTGATTTGATGCGCCCCAAACAGTGAACCCCTTGGGTTCTCTTCCAACACGAAGAGGCATCTGTCCACCCACGTTTCTAGCACATTTAGGAAAAAGTGGGCATTGGTTTTTAAGAGACTATCCAGCAGACTGGTGAGTCTGAATTATTCATTCAACAAGAGTGCCCTGAAAGCCTGGTGCTAAAGACTGGAGATACAAGGCTGTGTCCAGATGAGCTCACATTCCACTGGGACTTGGATTGAGAGAGACTGTCTGCACTGAAAACGGGGTCAGGTCTTTCTGTGTCTGAGAGGATTCTCTGGGATGAGGTAATTAAGGAGAAGGAAGGGTAAGGGTTTGGGTCTACCAAAAAGAAAAGACTGAACAGTCTGACAACCAAAGAGAGGTGTTTGTGTTTTGGGGTTTTTTTTGTTTTGTTTTGTTTTTTGGTTTTCTCCTGTTGCCATCTTCTGTTTAGAAACTTGATCCACTGAATTATGGTGAGAGAAATCACTGGATCTGAGCCGATGGGCTGTAAATTCCGAGGGTGTTGTCCTGGGCTGGAGAGTTTGGGGAAGTAAGTTTCCTAAACATCAGTGAGAACATGATGTTTCTACAGTCTCCTAATTCAGGCCTCTGTCATTCCAAGCCCATTCTCCTCTGTCCTTACCACCCTCCAGCCTTGCTGTGACAAACACAAAGGCATCAGCCCGCCCTCGCAGGAAGAGTTAATGCAGATGGTTGTTATGTGTTATTTACTCCCATTAATCCTCCTAGAGCTATACACTGTTTATTTTCCACATTTGTATGTGGCCAGATCCCAGACTGATTCCCTTAGGGAGGACCCGGGGTTCCACAGTCTCATTTTTGATGAGGCATCCCTCAGGCAGACGCCCGCCCCCCTCTCCCATCAGCGATAACTCTGAAGGTTGTGGGGCCAAGGCGGACTCTGGGTAGGAGAAAGAGAAATCTGGAGCCCACTTTGGGGGAGGACCACAAAGGATAACCTTTACTAACTAATTCATTCAGGAAATATATATCAAGCTCCTGTTCTATCCAGGAATGGGGTCCGTGATAGTAGTGTTCATTAAAAAGAAAACCAGGGGCCCAACATGGCATCACTTAAGCCAAGTCACCAAACAGGGCCTTCACATCTAACCTAACAGCAGTTCCAACTTCCTCCAAAAGTGGAAGTCTTAACTGGTCAGTTGGGCTTTTCCTGATCAACATCAGTGAGGTAACTGGCAACCTGGGCCCTCTCCACCCCCCCAAAACAACATGAGGTCATCTACTTCATAAGACCCCCCTGCCCTTCCCCCTAATGGAAGATGACCTTGGTTGGAACAATCCTTTGTTTTTCATTTACTAATAATTTTCTAGCCCCCCCTCCTTCCTATAAAAACCTTCTATCTCATACAGCTCCTTGGAGCACCCTTCTATTTGCTGGGTGGGATGCTCTCCCATTCATGAATCCCTTCGTAGAACCAACTAGAATTTCACATTTACTCAGTTGGATTTTTGTTCTTTTGCAAAAGGCGGTGAATCCCAGTGGGACTTTAGGAACATTGGATACTCTACAGATTTTAAGCGCCTGTCTGTCATCTTTCCTTCTAATGAGAAATTAGAATTTCCTTCTAATGTAAAATTACCATTCTTTTTTTTAAAAGATTTTATTTATTTATTTGACAGAGAGAGATCACAAGTAGGCAGAGAGGCAGGCAGAGAGAGGAGGAAGGCAGATCCCTGCTGAGCAGAGAGCCCGATGCGGGACTTGATCCCAGGACCCTGGGATCATGACCTGAGCCAAAGACAGAGGCTTTAACCCACTGAGCCACCCAGAGGCCCCTAAAATTCCCATTCTTGTTACCACTCTTGGTCTCGGGGTGGGAATGTGAAGTGCTGAGCTTCCCAGTCCATTGACACCGGGGTCCCAGAGGTCATCTGCTGGATGCAGATGCTGGGGTCCAGGGGTAGCCAGGACAGAGGCAGGCCCCAGAAGCTTGGAGAAGCGGGATTGAGCACGGGAACCTGGGTGGTCGGTTGCAAGCAATCCTGTTCAGATCTCTAAGCCCAGGGAGTCCCCCAAATTCAGGTTATTCTCCGTTACCTCTCCTTTTCCCACCACATCCCTCAATATTTGTATCCAAGAAAGTTCTCCCCCACCCCTCTTTACTCAGTCTACAAGTTTTCCCAAGGCAATGTTGTCTAGGCCTAGAATGGCCCTCCTCTCTAATGAAGGCTCATGAATGTCTCAGGTTCCTGCCTCACTTTCTGAGTTCAATCACTGATTTCTCAACTCCGAGTGGACATCTCTTCGATGAGGGAGCAAAAGGCAAAACACAAACTGACACCCCCCAACTCTCCCCCACCAGCTCCTGAGTGGGATCTGCATGTGACCTTCCTTAGGCAGCCAGGCTGCGTTAAAACTAAAGGAATAAACAAATAGTTAACGGACAGATAACAGTCCGTTACAGGACCTGAGTCTCCATCAGTCTACAAACATCTTAGTGATTTACAAGGAAAAAGCATTTTTATACATAGCCTAACTCCTAGAGACCCATGGACTCCATTTCCTGGAGCCCCAACATCCCCCTGGCTCCACAGTGATGTAGGAAACAGAGGCAGAAGGGAATGTCAATAAAATTAAATTTCTTTATAATCTGCAGCTGATCGACAAATACTTGGGGTGGGCAGCATACAATAGTCCTCCAGGAACTCCCAACTGTCTGACTGTTACTGCCTCACTAGAGGGAAGAACACGCTTAGCTTGACGATGGCCAGGCCTCCAGGATCCCAGGAGTCTTCTCCCAGGATGAAAGTCCTTTTGGAAACCTCCCTTTGTCCTTACATCCCCCAACTCCCAAGTATATAATCAGCCACCCCCTCTCCCAAACCCAGTGCCACAGCTCTTTCTGCCCATGAGTCTTGTCCCCGTGCTTCAAGAAAATCACATTTTTTCACCAAAAACATCTCAAGAATTCTTTCTTGGCGGATGGCTCCGGACCCCAACAATGCCACTCCAAACCTACATCATCTTCAAGAATGTTCTCCGTGTAGTCAAAATATGCAAAACTAAATGCATTCTCTTCATGGTCAGATGTGCGCACCGTAAGTTCCTGTCTTGGTCGGTGTTTCCATGAACTACTAAGAACTCCTAATTCTTCTCCTAGTTGGGCTCTGAGTCCATTTGTTTTATCTCCTACACGTTCCCTGAATTCATCTCCTCTCCCCGCTCTTTGTGACCACCATTTCTAGTCAGCTGTCCATCATCTCTTACCCTGTCAATTACTAAAGGGTCCCTCTTGGCTTCCCCTCTTCCCCTGCTCTAATCCATCTTCTCTCTCTTGCCAGAGCGGGAAGGACCATTGCTGGCTGCCTGCCCAGGATCCAATAGCTTCTCTTTCTTTCCTGTGACATTGCCCACATCTTCCTTCCCAAGAGAATCCCAGTTTCATTCTGGTGTCCTCCCCTGCCCAGATAGCTGCTGACCCTTAGGGGAAGATGACCCCAACCCTCGTTCCAGGACTTGGTCTCATGCAAGGGACGTCCCCTCCCCACTGTCAGAGATCAGTTAGGAACAGGTGTGTGACTGATTCTGCCCAAAGAGGCAGGAAGAGAGACTCGTTGGAACCTCTAGGAAATCGCTTCTTTTTCTTCTTGGAGGGCTGTGGGAAACCACTCAGCAGGTGTGAACAGGAAGCACTTAGTCCCAACTGGTACTGGCGGGCATCCTTCAGTCACTAGAAGAGCTTTCAAAGGAAGCCAGCTGTGGATGGCAGAACGGAGAGACACAAAGGCCATCTTCAGGGGCGGGATCAACGAAGCGCTGTCACCTCTGGACTTCGTGCCGTGCGAGGCTGCAGATTTCCTGGCAGTTTAAGGCAGTTCTGATTGGCTTTCCTGTTCCTTGCAGCTGAGTGGATTCTATCAGAGACACAGAATGATTTAAAACGGAAATCTGGTTCTCTAAACCCCCTGCTTCCAGGCTCTCGGCTCTCAGAGACAGAAATCACTCCTCACTGTCTCCGTGCCGACGGCGCTGGAGCCTGGCAGCCGGGCTTGGAAGAACCGAGCACACCGGCCCTTTCCTGGCTCTGTGGGGCGACACCATGGTGACAGATCAGACTCCACGACGCTGGAGACTTTACACCCAGAAAATCGGCAAACGCTACAAATCTGAGCGTTTTCTCCTTCAGAGAGCTGATTGTGAAGCATTTACCAGCATGCCATTACCTTTGTGCAGCATTCTAGAGCTTTCTCAGAGGGCCCGGGTCGGCCTCTCTGGCTTCTTCTCTTTCCCTTAGCTCCCCTGTGGCTCTAGTCACAGTGAAACTGCAATTTTTAAAAAAGATTTTATTTATTTATTTATTTATTTGAGAAAGAGAACGAGCACAAGCGGGGGAGCGGCTGGCAGGGGGCGGGAGGGGGGGTTTGGGGAGGAGAGGAGCAGGCTCCCCGCTGAGCAGGGAGCCGACGTGGGACTTGATGACAGACCTTGAGATCATGACCTGAGCTGAAGGCAGACACTCAGGTGCCCCGTGAAATTACCATTTTGGAAATGTGCCGTACTGTCTCCTGGCCTTGAATTCCTACATAGAATGCCTTTCTCAGGCTGGAGTATCAGGCTGGAGTCGCAGTGCCTAGAAGCCATAGTATTTTTAAGGGCCCGTGAAAATGTTTTAATTTCTTTAAAATCAAGAAATGAAAATGAACTTTTAGATCGAAGAAAATGTTTTAATATGTAATATGTCTTTACCCGTTCCATTAATAAAATGTAATAAAAAAATTTTTTTTATGGAGAAAGGAGCCCACAAAGGTAAAAGCACCTAGAGCCCATGAGAGTTATAGCATGACCCTAGCTTGTCTACCCGTGAAAGTAATCTCTGTGAAGCTTTTCTAAACTCCTCCTCCGGCTTCATAATCCTAGCCTTCAGAATGCTCTGTTTCTACCTTTGAGGTAATTTTCAGGGCACCTGGGTAGCTCAGTGGGTTAAGCACCTGCCTTTGGCTCAGGTCATGACCTTGGGGTCCTGGGATCGAGCCCCCATTGGGCTCCCTGCTCAGCGGGAAGCCTGCTTATCCTTTTCCCTCTGCCACTCTCCCATTCATTCTCTATCTCTCAAACAAATAAAATCATTAAAAAAATAAAAAAGAGAAATCATTTTCAGAAAATGTGGGATGTAAATAAATAAAATCTCTCCACAGTAACACATCATAGGAACACTTAAATGCCTCTAAGTATCTATCCTCTTCACTAACCTATGGCCATTTCTTTTTTTATATATAAGATTTTATTTATTTATTTGACAGAGAGAGAGCAAGCACAAGCAGGGGGAGTGACAGGCAGAGGGAGAGGGAGAAGATTTCCTGCTCAGCCACTGAGTTTTCCCTCTTTTTTTTTTTTTTTAGGTTATTTGTTTATTTACTTGACAGACAGAGATCACAAGTAGGCAGAGAGGCAGGCAGAGAGTGAGAGGGGGAAGCAGGCTCCCCGCCAAGCAGAGACCAAGGATCCAAGCAAGGTCCAAGCAAGGTCCAAGCAAGGACCCTGGGATCATGACCTGAGCTGAAGGCAGAGGCTTTAACCCACTGAGCCACCCAGGCGCTCCTTCCCCTCTTTTTTCTAAGATTTATTTACCTATTTGAGAGAGAAAGAGAGCACACGTGCGCACACAAGCACAGGGGGAGGGGCAGAGGCGGAGGGAGAGACTCTCTCGCAGACTCCCCACTGAGCATGGAGCCTTATGGGGGGGCTTGATCCCCTGACCCTGAGATCATGACTTGAGCTGAACCCAAGAGTTGGACACTCAACTGACTGAGCCACCGGAGCCCCCCACCACTGGCTATTTCTAAGGACAGTGATGATCCTGTCTCCTGCCCTCTAGGCTCGGAATCGCACAGGCTCACACAAGAGGAGCTGTGCATCTACTCTTGGAATGAATTGGTGAGCAGCCACGTGTCTTAGTTTGCACGGGCTGCTACAGCAAAGTACCACACACAGAAATCTACTTTCTCGCAGCTCTGGAGGCTGAAAGTCCACGATCAGGCTCCCCCTGAGGCCTCCCTCCCTGGCTTGGCAGAGAGGGGGCTGTCTCTCCATGTCCTTATGCGGTTGTCCCTTTGTGTTTCTGTCTAATCCTCACCTCTTCTTGGAAGGACATCTCACGCTGACTTGATTGCACCTTGAGAACCCTGTCTCATACAGTCATGCTCTGAGCGACTGGGGGTTAGGACCTAAGCGTATGAATTTGAGGGGGACACGAAATTCAGGGCAGAAACTCCGGTCCTTCCTGTCTCCATCACCCAGTAGAGGGGCCCAGACTTGCCTGAGTGGATGTGTTGGAAGCACCGTGGAAGGGTGTACGTGCTCAGGAAGGAGGCCACGTTCTGGTGGCCAAGCCCTTGGCCCCAGAGACTTCAGAGAAGCAGCGGGAGCCGGGAGCACAGTGAGGGGAGCATGGCTGGGCAGCTCTCCCTCTAGATGGAGGAGCCTGTGCTGGGCTGCTTTCTCCTGGAGTCTGGCGGCAGCTTCAGAGACAGGCGTTAGAAAAGCAAACACTCAGAGGTTTTCTGGGTTTTTAAAAGTTTATTTATTAACAGTGACTTGCATAAAATAGTCTTTTAAAGGGGGCAGCTGTGTTTTTGGTTTTGGGTTTGTTTTTTTTTTTTTCTTTTCTCTTCTCCAACATGTGTATTGGGACATAATGAATCCCAGAAATGCTGTCTGGTTTCATCATCCCTAAATATATATATGCATCTGGTGAGAATAAGAAGGGGTTTGTTGTTGTTGTTGTTTGTTTGTTTGTTTTGGCTTGGTTGTTGATTGAAGGATGGGATCAAGTCCCAAGCCATGTCTTCCTACTCAGGCTGTATTTTGTCCCATTCCAGGATGTCAAGATGCTACGGGGTACAGATTTCTCCAATTATATCCCATTTTTTAGTCTCGTCGCTCTGCCTTCCTATCTCAGATCACTGAATGTTCGAGCTGGAAACTCGAATTCCTCATATTCGAGCTGAGGAAGCAGACGGTTGCCTAGCGGTGAGTGGCTCGACTCTGCTCTGAGTTTCTAAATCGGGGTCTGGGATTATTCTCACCACTTTCAACTTCCCTATGACCCCAAGTTCAGTCGTTGCTTTAAGTCCTTTCTGGAACAAAGTGGAATTGGAGTTAGTGAGTAAAAGGTCAAATATCAGGGCGCCTGGGTGGCTCAGTGGGGTAAGCCTCTGCCTTCAGCTCAGGTCATGATCCCAGGGTTCTGGGATCGAGCCCCACATGGGGTTCCCTGCTCAGTGGGGACCCTGCTTCCCTTCCTCTCTCTCTACCTGCTTGTGATTTCGGTCAAACAAATAAATAAAATGTTTTTTAAAAAAAAAATGTCAAATATCCAATAGTTAGATAAACAGGTAAAATATCCCTGTCCGTGGAGCATCAGGCCTCTGGGCAGAACAGTGTGAGTTCATAAGTGAAAAAAGGTTCCCGCGGACCCCGGAGGCTTGCTAGGTAACGCTGAGTTTCTGTAACACAAAAGCAGCAAGAAGAGTGTTCTTGCCTCCAACTGGCGGCCTCGCTGTCCTGACATCCTTTTCTTACCAGCTACAGTTAAACTCTGCTCGGTGGGATGTAAAGTGCCCCGAAATATTTGTCCCTGTTCCAAATTCAGAAAAGCTTTTAAGGAAGACCACAGCAGACCGCACAGGGAAAGATGCAACGAAACCCCATTTGTGCAGCTCCCTCTCACTCGGGGTTCACAGGGCAAAGGAAGAAAGAACCCGAGGAGTGCGGTTCCGGAGGCCTTCAGGCCGGGGGGGTTAAAACCAAACGTGCGTTAGATAATCATGCGTCGCAAACACAACGTTGGGATCCTGCCATCTGTTCCTCGAACGTTCCGTGGCCCCTGTCACGTGCTGACGCCGCCCCGGGTACTGCCGGGAGCAGGCACAGGAGCCCGTACAAACAGAGCCACAACCAAGTCACAACCAAGGGGCCGCTGGTCATGCTGAGTTTTTGTTATTATTTCATTAAAATGAGGCAAATTCTTTTTTTTTTTTTAAGATTTTATTTACTTATTTGACCGACAGATCACAAGTAGGCAGAGAGGCAGGCAGAGAGAGAGAGGAGGAAGCAGGCTCCCTGCCGGACAGAAAGCCCGATGCGGGACTCGATTCCAGGACCCTGAGATCATGACCGGAGCCGAAGGCAGAGGTTTTAACCCACTGAGCCACTCAGGCGCCCCAAAATGAGGCAAATTCTACTTTGCGCTTCCCAGCTTGTGTCTGGACAGGATCTGACCCGACTGCAGGCTGAAAAGCGCATGTTCTTCAATGCACCCCACCTCCTGCTGCTACGGGGGCTCCATCTTGACCCTGAGCTTGCCCTTTGTGAGGTGTTGATGCCCCTTTAGGGAAGCCAGAGCCACACTCTTGCCTTTTGCAATGACGCTTTCCGCAGCGGGCGGCGACAACAGTCTTTCTTCCTCCGCCCCCCATGCTCTGCCTCCTCCTCATCTCCTGTGCGCCTCCAGCCCCCTCCCCTTCCCCGTACTGCACCAGGAAGGCTTTGCAAGGGTTAAGGCACGGGATCAGTGGGGTCCGGATGGAGCCTGAGAAGGCAGAGCAGGAACGGCGGAGGTGACCAGGGGTCCCCCAGACAAGGCCTGGAGAGAACCGGTCTCCCCATCCGCTCCTGCGCACATGAGGGAAGCAAGCAAGTCTGACACCCATCACCCAGCTGTCTTAGCACATCTTGAGGGGATCTGGGAGGTCAGAGAAGTGGGCAGGTGGCTGATTTTATGACCGTTCTCTTCTAATCACCATGATTTCCGTAATGTTTGGCACGGGGCTTGTCATTTTTGACCCCTGGCTTCTCCCTCCTGCCCGGAGCATGTCAGTTGGCTGTGGCCTCATGGCCTCTCCCCCATGGCTCCCCAGCTTGCGAGGGCAAGGGGATGGCCAGTGAAGGTCTGAGAGCTCGCCACCAGCAGCAGATGGACTGAGTTCTCCTGTCCGGTCCCTCAGACCTCCACGCTCCCGGGGAATCCTGGCTTTGCGTAGCAGACTGAGTGGGTTTCTGTAACTTTCCACCAAAGAACCTCAACTAAAGCCTTTATGGAGATAAATCGTATCCAGAGAGCCATATATATATATATATATATATATATATATATATATATATATATCCAGAGACATATATATATATAAATCTTATCCAGAGCCATATATATATGTATATATCCAGAGCCATATATATATATACACATATATATGTATATATTTATATATACATATACATAAAGATGATGCCGGGGTGGCTCTGTTGAAGCAAAAAAGGTTGTGTCAGCTCCCTGCTTCCTCTGCTTGGGTGCCTTTGAGGGGTTCCCTCATGAACAGTTTAAATATCAAGGGGAGTGGACCCAGATCATCCCTGGGTCCCTTCTGGCCTCTAAGCCACAAGGAGCAGACATGAGGGTGACAAGTGAGGGTGACAATATCAGTGTCACCAAGGGGGCAAACAGAAGGTCCTTCTGGGGCCTTCCAGTCCCACTCGCCATGGCCCTACCAGCGCATCCCACAAGCGTGAACCCGCAGGCCGGAATATCCTCTGGTTTGGCTCAACAGTCAGTCAGTTGTAAGACACCCAGCCACCGTGTTCTCTCTCTTGACCTTGACCCTTAGCATCCCGCGGCCATCGGAGCTCCAGCTTCTGGGCCAGGTGGGGGCATCACAGTTGGCTGGAGGCTCTTCCTGACTTACCTGGGCTGACATCTGCTAGACGCAGTCGGCATCCTTTTGTGGCAAGCACTTCAACACCATTCCCTAGCCTGAGGCGCAGACTCGTGGGCTGTACACAGAGGCTGCTGAGCCCGCCAGACGGGCTTCCCTGGGATAGCTGGGATGGCTGGGGGGGCGGGGCTCCCTGGTGTTCGTCCACGTTGACCCCGATCCTTGGTGAGGCACTCACAGCACCCCTGGGTTCCGGTGCGTGATGGCCGCACGAATCCTTTCACACAATACTCAACTGGACTCACCTCCCCGCACGGTGGCTTCTGCCATCAGATGAGATTTCCAGAGTCCCACGGGCGGCAAGTGGCTGGTGAGGACTCAGACCCAGGACCCTGAATTTTAAGGAGCAGCTTTTTAAGCCCAGCTTCTCCAGGAGAGCCACCCCCAGTCCCCGAGGTGTACCTTCTGTAACGGCCTTTTTTGCAGCTGGTGGTGACACCGTGCTTGCTTTCTCCACCATCTGTTTCTTGGCGCCCGCCCCCTCCCCTTTCCTGCCTGCCTCAGGAAGGCTTGGGAGTGTTTTCCCTCCCTCTGGAGCTGTTTTCTTTGTTCTTAGTCACAATAGTTGACCCACAGCCTTTCCTCCCAGATCTCTTGTGGGATTTCCTCCAGCGGCAAGGTCTGCCTTTACAGGTCTTCAGGGAGCTTGGGTGGGGCAGCCCCTGGGGTTGTTAAAGAACCAAGGATTAGAGGAATGGAGACTCTCCTCCAATCCCTAAGGATGGTTCAGGGAAAGGCAGACGGGCCTGGGCTCAACCAGAAGGAACCGTTTGGCCTTAGACATCTGCTGACGGCATTAGCTCAGGTTAGAGCAGAACACCGCCCAGGACGGTCGCTGGTACAGAATACAGAGAGAGCGTGGTCTAAACCAGAGAAGGGGCCACTTGATAAATAAGCCTGGGTAGCCGCTCCTTCCTACTCCCTTGCTCCTTACCAATCCATGGGTGAATGATTTCTGTGACTTTGGGTGGGCCGATAACAGATCAAGTTCCAGCCCTGCCCCAGGAGACCCCCAACCTCTGACTGTCCGTGGGCAAGATCAGGGTTTCCAGGTAATGCACCAAGATGCTGCGCTGGGAAGTGCAGCTTGTGTTTTGGATACAAGGTACGTTAAGGATAGTCCCCATTTATTTACTTATTTATTTTTAAGATTTACTTACTTATTTTATTTTTTTTAAGATTTTATTTATTCATTTGACAAACAGAGATCACAAGCAGGCAGAGAGGCAGGCAGAGAGAGAGGAAGGGAAGCAGGCTCCCTGCCAAGCAGAGAGTCCGACATGAGGCTCGATCCCAAGACCCTGGGATCATGACCTGAGCCAAAGGCAGAGGCTTCAACCCACTGAGCCACCCAGGCGCCCCTACTTATTTTAGAGAGTGAGCATGAGCAGGGGAGGCAGAGGGGGACACTCTCAAGCAGACTCCCCACTCCATGTAGAGCCCGACATGGGGATCGATCTCACGACTCTGAGATCATGACCTGAGCAGAACCCGAGAGTCAGACACTGAAGTGACGGAGCCACCCAGGCGCCCCTAAAAATAGTCCTTGTTTAAAGAGAGGGGATGGGAGAGGGGGGGAGGAGAAAAGGAGAAAAAGGAAAATAGTGCAAATTACAAACGCATAGAGGAGAAAATTAATTACAATGGAGGACCAAAGCTGCATACATCTTTTTCAAAATGAGCCCACTAGATTTTCCTGTAGGGAACAAAATCCAAAGAGCGCAGAGCCAGCAGATTAAAATTCCTTCCTGCTTCCTTCTGAAAGGGCTTTAATCTCACCACTGCTGGCAATAAACAGAGCTCTCTTTCAGCAAAGTCTGATTAGAGAAATGGCATCTTTTTTCAAACAAAGACACCCCCCCCCACAGGCCCAGCAGGGAACATCTTGGACCCTTCCTTCCGACGGTCCCAGCACCCACCCCTCACCTGTCTTGGATGTCTGCCTTCCCCTGCGGGCAGCCCAGGCTGGTCGGGCCCCTAAGACTGGGCCAAGTTACCAAGCATTAACCAAAGAACAGCCAGGCAGAAGGCAAAACGTATTTGCAGACACATCTGCTTTTATTTGCGGCCTTTGCCTGGATGGAGTTTCAGGTTACCGTTTCCTGCCGCCCTTTGAAAGCTGCTTTGTCTGTTTCCTGGGCTGAAGCATCCCGTTTGTAATAATCTCAGAAGAGAGGACTGCTAAGGTGGCCGCCCACTTGAACGGCCCACACCACAAAAACACTGCAGGCCCGAATTCTTCACCTCGACCCAGCCATGTGCTGCTTTTGTAGTTTTGTATTCATGTAAAGAGAAAATAATCTTTCTATTTTTGGTGTATTTTTCTGCTGAGGCCGCCGTTAGAAAGTGCCGCAGACAGGCAGAGCCACTTAGACGTTGGGAGTTTATTTCCTGGGAGACCTGGAGGCTCGAAGTCCGAGATCAAGGTGCTGGCAGGGTCGGTTTCTCCTGAGGCCACTCTCCCTGGCTCGTGATGGCCATCTTCTTCCTGAGTCTTCCCATGGTCGCTGTGCCTGGGCCCAGATCTCCTTTTCTGCTAAGGACACAGGTCATATCGGAGTAGCGCCCATCCCAAGGACCTCATTTCAACTTAATTACTTTAAAGAGCTTTCTCCAAATACTGCCACATTCTTAGATACTAAAGGTTAGGACTTCAGCACGGGATTTTTTTTTTTTAAAGATTTTATTTGTTTATTTGACAGACAGAGATCACAAGTAGACAGAGAGGCAGGCAGAGAGAGAGAGAGAGAGAGGGAAGCAGGCTCCCTGCTGAGCAGAGAGCCCGATGCGGGACTCGATCCCAGGACCCTGAGATCATGACCTGAGCCGAAGGCAGCGGCTTAACCCACTGAGCCACCCAGGCGCCCCCAGCACGGGAATTTTGAAGGGAATTTTGAAGGGATACAATCCAGCCAAACAACATTTGTAAACATTGTACTGTTCTTTGGACTTTCACCCTGTCTGATGTAAAGAACATTCCAGAGTGCTGGAAGAAAAACACCATTTGACCACCTCTGCCTGTGCTACTTGAGGACTCCGGTCTGCTCAACGGGAACTTGTTATCTTACGTACTGTATTATGGGAAACTCTGTCTGTGGTAAACCATGAAATGCATTTTCTCTTCTGATGCCTACTGAATGACCTCATAGGACTTCATAAATTAATGCACAGAAGTGATGAATAAAGGATAAAGAGATCCCTTAAAGCACTTAAGACGTCTGTCAACAGAAGCGCGTGCAGAAGACCGTGTGATGGGTTTCTGGGTCAGAGGTTGCCATTTATGGGTCTGAATCGAACGTCTGTCTTTGAGCAGCACATTTTCCCATGTCGGGGCTGTTAATTTTGTTTCTTTCTTGATGAGGCCCTCCGATTTGTTATGAGAATTCACAAACAAAGGCCTTAAGTTAGGGTCATATAAGGTACGATTATTTATGACGATTATTTATGATGATGTAAGAATTTCTTTGGGGCGCCTGTGTGGCTCAGTGGGTTAAGCCTCTGCCTTCGGTTCAGGTCATGATCCCGGGGGCCTGGGATTGAGCCCCACATCGAGCTCTCTGCTCAGCAGGGAGCCTGCTTCCTCCTCTCTCTGCCTGCCTCTCTGCCTACTTGTGATCTTTCTCTGTCAAATAAATAAATAAAATCTTAAAAAAAAAAAAAAAGAATTTCTTGTGTGACCCATTCTATGAAGTAAGAAATCTGTAGTCTCACTGAAGGAAGCACCGGGGCCTCCCTCCGCAGATCTGCATGGAAGATCCGTTCCTTAGCCCGTCATCTAGGAGGTGACGACCTGAACTAGTTCCATGCCAATGACAAGGGCCCGTGTTTGTCTCTCGCTTTCTCTTCTCACTCCACCTGTCTTCACCTTCTACACCCAAGCTTACGGTTCCCTCCTCTATTTCTCTAGCTGGTGTCTCTCTTCTGAGCTTGGACCCTGGAGACCTCGGAGTACTACACTTCCTGCTTAATCTCCCCACATGTCACTTGAACGCCACTTGACCCAAACAGAAACCACCAGCTTGCACGACATCCCACTCCTCCTTCTCTCTAGTCCCTGTTGGGCAAACGGCACCGTCGTCAGTCCCACATTTACCCATTCCTACAGACCTATGTCCTTAGGACCTCTCGAGTGCACCCCAGTCTTTCCCTCCTCATTCCTACCATCCCAGACTCCGCCCCCAAGGGTTCCCCCCTGAAGTCTGAAGTCCTGAGACACTAATGCGTGCAGGGCAAGATCATGGTCAATACTACAGACGAGAGAGAAACAGTGTCATGATTTGCACTCTGGAAGGTCAAGACTCAGATTCCAGTTCTTGCCACTTAATAACTTGTGACTTTGAGCAGGGTGCTCAATCTCCCCAACTCTTGGTTTTCTCATCTGTAAAATGGAGAAAATGCCCAACTTTTGGGCATTATTAAGTAACTTCAATAAAGTAATATATAAAGTAGTTAGCCTGGTGCCTGGCATACAGTACTCAGACATCTGATCACCTAATTGCAGTGACCCTCCGTTTCCTTGGTGCGGCTCCCTCACCTCTCTGACCCCATCTCTTGACCCCGCTCATCTAGCCCTCCTCCTCCCCACCCTGCTGAACTCTCTGGCATTTCCAGACAAGCCAGGCTTTCTCTGCTCACTGGTCCTTTATGTAAGCAAGATGCTCCTATTGCCTGACCTCATGCCTACTCCTTCTCTTCTTCTCACCTTCTCCGTCGTTACCGTCCAGCTTAGGACTCCTCCTTCCAGGAAACCTCTTGTGAGGTCCTCTCTTCATTCTAGAGCTTCATTCTATCATATGCAACTACATTCGTTTACTTACCTGTTTCCCTTTTCTTACTAGAACGAATTTATGCTTTGTATCACTAATTCCTAGGCACTGCAGCTTTATAAATGACAGGCATTCGATACATGGTGAATGAATGAATGATAACCTCCAACGTTTATTTAACTCTTATTATGTGCCAGAGTACTATGGGCTCTGATTTCTCTTTGTTGAGCTTCACAAATACTGAGTTTGTTTTGTTTCCTATAAGTAAAAAAAGAAAGAAAAAAAGAAAGAAAGAAAGAAAGAAAGAAAGAAAGAAAGAAAGAAAGAAAGAAAGAAAGAAAGAAAAGAAAGAAAGAAAGAAAGAAACCTTTTAGAAATAATCTTTGGTTATCTGATCAGCTTTGGAAAAACTTTAACCTTGGTGGAAATCTGCCTTATCACTAATAATGCTATTTGTCTCTTTCGTGTTTATTACATGTCTGTAAGAAGAAAACTCAAAGGGAGGATACTTTCTCAAGTCATTCCTGGAGACCGGGAAATGCAGAGGTTTTCATCTTGGGTCAAACTCCTTTGGATCAACTGTCTTTGGTCACTCATCAAAATCTTATGAAGTGAAACTCAAAAACATGCAAAGTGAAAGACATCAGACACAAAGGATCATATATATTATATGATTCCATTTAGATGAAATGTCCAGAATAAACACATACACAGAAACAGAAGGTAAATTAATGGTTGCCTAGGGCTGGGAGTGGGAACAGGAAGTGACCACAAATAGACAAGAAGTTACTTTTTGGACTGATGGAATGTTCTAAAGTTGGGTAACATAGAGGGTTGTACAATTCTGAAAATTTACTAAAAACTATCAAATTATATACTTATGACAGATAGATTTGATATCATGTAATCTATAACTCAATAATACTGTTTTAAAAAGTCCTTATGAGGAGGTGCCTGGATGGCTCAGTGAGTTAAGCCACTGCTGTCAGCTCAGGTCATGGTCCTGGAGTCCTGGGATCAGGTCCCGCATGGGGCTCCCAGCTTCACGGGGAGTCTGCTTCTCCCTCTGACCTTCTCCCCTCTCATGCTCGCTCTCTCTCAAATAAATAAATAAATAAATAAATAAATAAACAAACTCTTTAAAAAAAAATCCTTAGGAGAACTTACCCCAGTCTTACCTTGTTTTCTCTGTGACAGTGTGGTTCTGGGAGAGATCTCCCCTCCAAATCACCATCTGGAAACTGCCAATCTGTTGAGTCTGCACTTTTATAGCTCAGCCAGTCACATGGGGAAGCTGACGCAGACGTATAAGTGGTCCTTTGGACCAACCGTTCCAAGACTCTACCGGACTTCATCTATGTGCACATCTCCCCTAGGCCACGTTGTATTCATGCTGTAACCCACGTTTGTGTACTTAGCTTTCTAAACAGCATCGCTTCTCCAAAGATCATTTAACATTATGGTAGACACTTTAGGAAATTTTGATAGCCACGAGATCATTTGAGAGTTTCCTTGGAACAAAAAGGAAACGTTTCCAAATATCCAGTGTTCTACCTTTTTTTTTTTTTTTTTTATTGGCGTGAGAGAGCATCTGAAAGAAATTTTTGTTTTTTAGAGAGATCAAGAGAGAGAGTGCATGTGAGCAGGGGGGGCAGAGGGAGAGAGAGGGAGAATCTTTTTTTTTTTAAGATTTTATGTATTTATTTACGAGAGAGAGAGAGAGCGTGCACAAGTGGGATGAGAGGCAGAGAGAAAAGGTGGATCTCTGCTGAGCAGGGAGCCTGATGTGGGGCTCAATTCTGGGACTCTGGGATTATGACCTGAGCCAAAGGCAGATGCTTAACCAACTGAGCCACCCAGGCACTCTGAGAGGGAGAATCTTAAGCAGATTCCATGCTCACCACTCATGGAGCCCAACTTGGGCTTGATCTCATGATCCTGAGACCATGAACTCACCCAGGGACCCCAAAATTTGGGTTTAAAAGTGCTTCCTTAAGAGATTCCTCAGCCACAGCAAAGAAAAGTGGGAAAACCATAAAACCATGTTCCTCTTTTGAATCCCTTCATCACAACTCAAATGGAATAGCCTTTATTCTTACTATTCCTCTCTCCATCTGTGCTCCATTTCCCTCTGCCCCATCCTCTCCCTTGATCTGCCCGCTTCCCTCCTGAGCCACCAGAAACCTTCAAGTTCAGTTATTTTTTCACATTAAATCCTCTTCGATGTAGAGAAAATCCCTTACACTTGATTTTAAGCCCCGTTCTTTGTCTGAACTGAGAGCCATTGTGAAAGTCTTGCCAAAGCCTTTGGAGACATTAGACAGGATGGAGGGAAATTTACGGAGGAGTTTAGAATAGTCTCTGGCCATGAAACCGAGGCCTCGCAGATCTACCCCAGTCTGTTCATGTGTTAGTAGAACTTTCACTGCAAAAACTATTGGGTTTCAAAGGCCAGTGTGAGAAGACCTGTGTGGCTTAAGAGGGTGGAGAAGACCGGGGGCATTTAGACAAGTTGAAGATGTTGGACAAGCTCTTTTGGAAGCTATCCCCAGATCTTTGCCGTGAAAACACATGGGGCTCTGAGTCAGTCAGTAGGCAAAGACAGGATGAGCCCCTGGGCGACTTAACAACAGGCTCTTTCCCACCGTTAAACAGCAGTTGGAAGTAGATCCTTCAACAGATGTGAAGGCAGCTCTCTCCTCACTTTTGGCAATGGCCCTAATCCCAAAATAGGGGTTTTAATATACAAGCAAAAGCTAGAGTGGGAAAGAGTGCATTGCCAGACCTCCCGCCCCTTGCTGAACGCTTTGAAAGAAACAGTAAGGCTCAGAATAAATTCATGAATTTACAAAAGTCAGATGGTGGGTATCCCTGAATAATCCTGAGACACTCCCAAGGCCAGTAACAGTGGCCCTCAGACCTTTAACCACGAGCGTTCCTTCCTTCTTGTGACACAGCAGCGCTAACTTGACCCAGAGGTGTTTTTGAGCCAGTTAAAACACCAGGTTCACTGTTCTCCAGAAGGTCTCTTCCTTGAAATCCCTGAAAACGCCCTTATTCACAGTGAGACCACAGCTAATTTGCATGTTGATTTATGATTACTCTGATATCTGAATCAAATCCAAATGAGTCAAGGAGATACGAAAAATGTTTTGATACAGGCAGGATTTGGGAGGGAAAACAAGTGATGTTGCAAGTGATTTATCTCTGTCTCTATCCAAACTTGGCAGTGTTCTGTTAAACCAGAAGCTAAAGAAGGACTAAACCCACTTGTTGAAGGCCTCATGGGGAAAATACTTGTCATTCATGGCTTGTATCAGTTCACGTACCACTCCTACCCTCCCTGCCGAAAAGTCCAACAGGCAAGGATACAGGTGCATTGAGGACTTGAGGGCCGTCCATGGGATAGACATTCTTGCCTCGCTGTAGTACCAAACCCAGATTGCACTTCATTTTGGTGTCTCTTGTGGCTACCTATTTACAGTTGCAGAGTGGCATTCTGCTTTCCTCAGTGTCCTTTTAGATCAAAGCAGTCAAAAGCCATTTACATGCCTCTGGGGAATTAGCAGTGTGCCTGGACAGTTTACTCCTCCTGCTTCTCAGTCATCTCCAACCAGGGCTCCAAGGACCCTCCACTTCCCTGGGATTCCACGCTTACCCAACGGACGATGAGCTTTTCGCTGTGTTCTAAGGTTGGGCTGAGATCCAAGGCAGATTCCGTCTACCTCACTGTCCCGCCCTCTTCAGAAAGGTTTCCAAAGAGAAGTTAGAATTTTAGGTATGTCAGGTTCGTTTCCTAGGACATGCTTTATCCTAAGGAGGCAAATCCCTTCACTTCTGACGCACTGCAGGACCTTCAAAACTTGCCTGGGCCAGTAACTAAGAGATGATTAAGGGGATTCCTGGATCTCACTGGCTGCCACAGACAATGGCTTCCAGTGCTTCTGGAATTGCCACGCCCCTAAATGACGAAAGCAAGATAACAGACCCTCTCCTCCGGAGTCTAAACATGGATGGGCCTCTCTTGAACTCAGATTAACCTTCAACAACCCCCCACCTCAGTCTTCCTAATTGTCATAAGCCCGTCTATGTATTTGGAAACGAGACACCAAGAACTTACTACAGTCTCTCTTGATCCAGTGACGGACCCATTTTACATTCTCATCAGCCATGTCTAAGGGCTACAATTTCTCTACATCTTTGCCAACACTTGCTATTGTCTGCTTTTTGAAATTCCAGCCATCCTTGGAGGTGTGAGGTAGTAGCTCACTGTGGCTTCGATGTGCATTTCCCTAATGACGAATGGTGTCCAGCATCTTTTCACATGCTTTTCTGTTGGTGTATCTTCTTTGGGAGAAATGTCTACTCAAACCCTTTGTTTGTTTGAAAAATCGGTTTGTCTTTTTGTTGTTGAAGTGAAGGAGTTCTTTATATATTCTGAATACTAAACCTCGTCAGATGGATGATTTGCAAATATTTTCTCCCATTCTGTGGTTGATTTTTAACTCTTTTTTTAAAAAAGATACTATTTATTTGAGAGAGAGAAAGAGCACAAGTAGAGGAGGGGCAGGAGGAGAGGGAGAAGCAGACTCCCCACTGAGCAGGCACCTCAGGGCAGGGCTCGATCCCAGGACCCTGGGATCATGACTTGAGCCAAAGGCAGAGGCTTTAACCCACTGAGCCACCCAGGATAACTCTCTTGATGGTATCCTTTGAATCAAAAAAGTTTTGAGGTTTCATGAGGTCCAGTTTATTTTTTTTCTTCTGTTTCCTGTGCTTTTGGTATCATACTTCAGAACACACTGCCAAATTCAAGGTCTTCAGAGTCTCTGATGCATTTCCTGCTGTCTTTGACCCTCTGTGAGCTAATCTTCGTGTTCAGTCCAGGGAGCACACGTGGAAGTTGCAGAAGGACACCCCGTTTTCCCAGCCCCGTTCGCTGAGGAGACTGTTCTTTCTTCACTAAACGGTCTTCGCACCCTTGTGGAAAATTCAGTTGACCGTGAACGTGATGGTTTATTTCTGTGTTCTCCATTCTGAGTTTCATGGATCTCTATGTCTGGCTTTATGCCAGTTCCACAGCGTTTAATGGAACGTTGTGGTAGATTTTATAATTGGGAAGCATGTATCCAAGATTGTTCTTCCAATCTGGTTTTAGGGTCTCTTTTAAATTTGATGGTTTCCCCTCCTGGATGGACGATCTCTGTTACTCATGGAAAATACACAACATTTCTCCTATGAAGTCCCGTTACTTCCCCCCTTACATATTCCTATTCATCATCGTAATACCTAGGACCCCGATGCTCTTCTTCTATTCCTGAAGAAGGGGAAATTCCTAACTATTTTAACCTCTGTTCATGAATGAACAGATTTATCAGAAACTAGAAAAATGCAGACTCAGGGCGCCTGGGTGGCTCAGTCAGTTAAGCATCTGCCTTTGGCTCAGGTCATTGTCCCAGGGTCCTGGATCGAGCCTCACATCTGCCTCCTTGCTCAGCAGGAAGCCTGCTTCCCCCTCTCCCTCTGACTGTTGCTCCCCCTGCTCGTGCTCTCATTCTCTCTCTCTGTCAAATAAATAAATAAATAAATAAAATCTTTTTAAAAAATGCAGACTTAATCTTATTGGTTAATGGACCATATCTTCGGCCTGAAGCAGGAAAAAATGAACTCATTTTCCCTCTGGGCCATGGTCTTTCAGCAGTGGCAAAATCTGCCCAGATGGTAGAATTCCCTGTGCTCACTGGAGCTTTTTCCAGGTAGCTCAAGATAAGAGGGTTAATATACACATGGAGAGTAAATATGCATTTTGGGTAGTCCATAATTTTAGAATGCCTTGGGAACAGAGTCATTTTACCTTCAACAGAAACCTTGATGAGGTGTGAACTGAACTTAAATAAAAAATTAAAATTAAAAAAGAAGGGTAGACTCACTGAGGAATCAAGTTTAAAGAAACCCAGCAGTTTTGAGAAATAGGAGAATTCCTTATTCTTAGATCTACAAAATGATGATTTATTTATTTATTTTTAAAATATTTTATTTATTTGAGAGACACAGCAAGAGAAAGCACATGGCGGGGCAGGGAGGGTGGTGGGCAGAGGGAGAAGCAGGTTCCCCACTGAGCAGGGGGCTCAACATGAGTCTCGATCCTGGGACCGCTGGGATCATGACCTGAGCCAAAGGCAGACATTTAACTGATGGAGACACCCAGGCGCCCCCCAAAATGACAATGTAAATTTCAGGTGTTCCCCTCCCCCGTTTTCCTAAAGTGCATCTTGAAATGATCCCAGTGTAATCCTTGATCTGGGTCACCTTGCTCTCTCATCCACTAAAAATCTACTTGGTGGGCAGGTGGCATGTAAATTAGAAGGTCCTCCTCTTCCTCTTAAAATCTACCACCAGAGAGTGAAATGAAACCCAGCCTCTTCCTCTGACTCAAGGAAAGATGACTTCTGAATTCATTTCTCTTTGTTTTCCCAAAGGGTTTCTCTTAACTATTTAAGCCTTAAAAAGTTTATTTGCTAGTTACAGTTTAACTGTTTTCGTGGCCTATCTTCTACTTTGCTGGAAAAGCTAAGTGAAGAGTAGGGAGCAGTTGCTTGGGAAGGGTAGCTTCCTGAGCCTAAAAGCATCTACAGTCAGAATATCTGAGCCCAGATCTGGCTTCCCGGCCATTAAGCCATGCCCTCAGGCAAGCCACTTAATTTCATCCATAAAATGTGGATAATAGGCACTCTGACTGCTTAATCGGCTGTTGTGATGACCAAACGAGATAATGTCTGAGAAAGTGTTCCTTCAAAAGTACAAAGAGTAGTTATCCATGAGTGGTGGGATTATAGGACAACTTTCTCTTCTTCTATGGGTTTTCTTCTGTATGGTACAACATTTATACTTTAGAAATAACACTTAATTCTGTTTAACTTGTATTAAACATTATCAATTTTAAAAAGAAAGGATGCTGTGCTGCACAAATAGAATTAAAATCAACCATCTTTTGATGTTGCTCTAATTTTACATGTTTTCCTAATAAAATGCATAAATTGCTCATTAAGTTTCAAACCGATGGGGTCAGGGTGTCTCCGGGGAATCTGAGCATGTACAAAATAGTTAAGCTGTGTATTTAATTATTAAGAAAAATAGAAATGGAGGCACCTGGCAGGCTGACTTGGTGGAACGTGCCCCTCTTGATCTCGGGGTTGTAAGTTCCAGCCCCACGTTGGCCTAGGGTTTCCTTTAAAACGTGTTTTTTAAATGAAGAAAAAAGAAAAAGAAGAAGAAAGAAAAATAGGAATTTTCATGGCCCTAAGAGAAGAAAGCCAATTTTTGGAAATTTGTTTGATTTAAATAAGACAAATGGCTTTACCCAGAGCTAGTAGAGTCCCACAAAGAAGGGAGCCTCCGGTTTCTGCACCCGCTGTGTAGGGTTCACGTGGCCTCTCCCATCAGGCCGGTGGGAACTCAGTGTCTCTGGGCCTGCGGCAGCTCTGACAATTGTTCACCAATAGCTCCTTGGTAGTGTCCTTGGTGTCACACCCCACGCATGACCAGCTGTGTTTAGCCAACTTCAGAGCAGCCCCATGTAGATTTTGGGACCACTTGGCCTGGCCTTCTCCTTCTCTCCATTGTGCTGCGCGCACCAGCTGTCTCTGCCTCTCCAAATGTCCATCCCAGACTCTCCAGCATCTCCATCTCCCATCCTGCCTGGCTTCTGGAAAGTGCCTCCAGACAAAAAGCCCCATAGAACCATCACTATTTGGGAATGCTCTCTCGGGGACCAGTCACGTGTTGCCTGTTGTCTCAGATCTGGAAACATCAGTTCCTAGGGTTCCTTCAGGTTCCTAGCTACTTAGGGCTGGAGAACAACTCTGGTACAGTAACCAGCACCCCACCCCCCCACCCCCAAACGCTGTGGTCAGAAGTCTTCAAACAAACTTTTGAAGTTACAGCCTTCATATCTTAAAAGAGATTGTTCCTGTTCTAGATTAGAAGTTCAGCGAGTACAGAACTGACAAGTAAGACTCTTTGTATCTCTTATAAAACCGGTGGGTGGGAGTTACAGAGCAAAATCGAGGGATAATTCCTTCAACAAAGTATTATCAAATGTCCACTATATGCCAGGTTTTCATTCGGTCCTGGGGATAGGGTAGAGAAGATATCAAAGTCCTTGCTTCCTGATAAAAATCAGTAGTGGCCCAGAGCGTACAATGTAAGGGATAAAGAAAAGTCCCACTAGTCACTAAAGCATCTCTTTCCATTGCACGTGCCCTGACATCCCCTTTCCTTCTTATTCGCTTTGAACTTCCCACTTTTAGGATTGATTCTACAAATCTTTTTAAATTTTTTTTTAAAGATTCTATTTATTTATTTGACACAGAGAGAGAGCGCGCACAAGCAGGGGGATGGCAGAGGGAGAGGAAGAAGCAGGTTCCTCTGAGCAGGGAGCCCGACGCGGGCTCAATCCCAGGACCCCGGGATTGTGACTGGAGACGAAGGCAGATGCTTAACAGACTGAGCCCCCTGGGTGCCCCTGGTTCTACAAATCTTGAGTGCTTTGCACTTTGCTAGATGCTGGGGATGACCCAAATAAGTGGAGCAAAGCCCAACTTCTACCACCAAAGAGCTTGAAACTGGTAGTGGAGATGAGGCTTGTACATAAGCAATTAATAAACTCAACCCCCTAGGGTCACTTGTTTTCCCAGGAACATTCATTTACAAGAGAAACGGACACCTAGAGGTACAGCATCACTATAATGCCCGCCGGCAGTTTCCAAGGGTAAGGGAAGCAATAAGAGGTCTTCTACCTCACAGATTTGCTGGAGTCCGTCTTGGGAGGAGCAGAAGGAGGGACCTTCAGGGCCATATATTTACCTGCCACTGGACTTCTGATTGGAAGTTCCTCCATTACCACAAAACTCAGTACGTACCCATCTGACTTCTTCATTGTGTCCTTCATTGTGTCCTTAAGGTTTCTTCTCTCGGAAAGAAGCAGCACCATTCACCCTGCTGCCGGAAACGGAACTCCGGGCTCACCCTTGACCTCTTCTCTCTCTGCTCTCAGACCTAATCATTGGTATCTGTCAGTCGGACCCCTCTTCCCCACCATCCCGAGTAAGCTTCTTGATTAAGTAGTCTCGTCTGCCTTGTGCTTGCCTATATCCACCTCAAAATAGGTGCTCATGAGATAGTCACCCAGTTCCCGAATGAATGAATAAATGAATAGATCCTCTGTGCTACTGCTTTGGTCTAGGCCCTTACATTTTCAGATGATGTGCTACGTTATCATAACTAGGTTCAAGGATGGCGAATAAAAAACACTTGAATCCACTGACTACAACTTTTCCAAAAGGATCTTTCTAAAATACCCTTGATTTTTTTATGGGGCACCTGGGTGGCTCAGTGGGTTAAGCCTCTGCCTTCGGCTCAGGTCATGATCTCAGGGTCCTGGGATCGAACCCCACATTGGGCTCTCTGCTTAGCGGGGAGCCTGCTTCCCCCTCTCTCTCTGCCTGCCTCTCTGCCTATTTGTGATCTATCTTTCTGTCAAATAAGTAAATAAAATCTTTTTTTTTTAAAGACATTTGATTTTTTAAAAAAATATTTTATTTATTTATTTATTTATTTGAGAGAGAGAGAATGAGAGAGAGAGTGCATGACAGAGGGGAAGTCAAAGGGAGAAGCTGACTCGCTACTGAGCGGGGAGCCCCAAAGCGGAACTCAATCCTGAGACTCCAGGACCATGGCCTGAACTGAAGGCAGTCGCTTAACCAACTGAGCCACCCAAGCATCCTAAAGTATGCTTGATTTTTGTTATTCGTTATGTTCTACAAACTTGCCAGAGACACAGAATTAGTGGATGCAGAATCATTACTTCTGAGGGGAAACACAGAATGAAGTTCCTGAGAGCCTCTGGTCACATTTTCGTCAACCCATTAACGCATAACCTGGGTTTGTGGGTGTTTCAGTTTAAAGATGCCTTATGTATTGCTGATTCATTGACAGTGAACTCAGCCACCAGCATTGCGACCCCTGCCTGATCCGAGCTTATCTAACACAGGTGTGTTCTCCCTACAGCACATCACAGCTTTCCTGCACTTGGCACAAGCCGGCACTTCAGCACTAACCTTGCAGACCATTTTATTTTATTTTTTTTTATTGTTTTAAAGATTTAATTAATTAATTTATTTAGCAGAGAGAGAGAGTGAGTGAGCACAAGCAGGGAGAACAGCAGGCAGAGGGAGAAGCAGGCTCCCTGCTGAGCAAAGAGCCGGATGCCAGACTGGATCCCAGGACCCTGGGATCATGACCTGAGCCAAAGACTGACCCTTAACCAACTGAGCCACTCAGATGTCCCTTGGGGACCAATTTAAACAATGAAATCAGAAAGAGAAAGCAAAAGAAAAAAAAAGCAAAAAAAAAACAAGTGACACGAAATAGCCCACAGAAAGGACAGTTGTTTACAGGGTGAGCAGAAACAAGAAGACCGAGCAAAGCCTTGTTCGACCGTTGCTGAGGACGTTCGCAGGGGGAGACTCAAAACTGTCTTTGTCCATATCCACCAATGACCGTGGACATGCCGCAAACAGGGATTTTGAGGTCACAAGTAAATTTTAGCCAGTAGGCCAACGCACAAATCCAGAATCCACAAATACACAACCCACTAGTAATGAGGAGGGACCCTCACACTGGATGGTGTCCCCCCCTCCCCCCCCACCCCCGGGCCGAGCCTTCAGTGACTCACCATCGTCCCCCAGCGAACTCTGCATCACTTACTCCCACCCAACCAGAGGACCAAGCGTTTCTGTTTCACCTCCGAGCTTATGGGCTGGTCTCCCGTGTTTTTTGAGGGGAGAAACCATGTACTGGCTTATATTCTTATCACCTACCACCGTGGCTGGCACCTGATGGGTATTGATACCTAGGATAGATGACGGATGAGCCGTTGTTCCAAAAGTTATTGTCAATTTCCTCTTAATAAATTTGCCTGCAGTGAGCGCACATCAATCAATTTTGCCGGTTAATCGAACTCTGGTACTAAATGTCCCAGCAGAAGGACAAGAAAAGGACCTCATCGCCCTTGGCCATTCAGTTTGGTTAACTTGCAGAGTTGAATAAGCCCTGTTCACTTTCACTGGGCTGTGTGGGACACTGGTGACTTTGCCTAAGCTCTGTCTGACGCTCCGATTCTATTTACATGCCACATCCCCTTTGTTCTTTGTGTGGATTTCCGGCCCGTGTGTGCGCGAGAGCTTTCAGTCCTCGCCCAGCCCAGCCCAGCCCCTCGGTCCAGGGAACTTTAACCCCATTATTGGATATTCATTTAAATACCGAGGAGTGCCAAGTGGGGAAACTCCATGGTTTGGGGTTTTGGTTAAGCTGTCATCTGCAAAGAAGTGTTCCAAGCAGAGGGTTCTTGGAAACGCTGGCGGTTATTAAGGGAGCTTCTGAACGGCTTGTTTCAAGTTGAGTCTTGTCCACTGAACGGGCTCATTGTGTGTGATCGTCCCAGTGACCACGACAGTCATCCTCTCAACTCTCATTTAGTCCGGATAAAAAAGAAAGCCTGCACACACAGCCTCTGAGGGTAATTCTCAACTATACACAGCCACTCATCAAGTCCTATGTGTTTGGGAGGCTTTTTTTGGGGTTATTACTATTTTTTAAGTCACATCTCTTATACCTCGTCCCCTCTCTATCCTCACAGCCCGACCTTGGTCTAGGACCAGCTTAACTCCTGCCCAGACCCAAACATTAACTACTTCATTGTTCTTTCCTTGTTTTAGAGTGTCAGCCCTGCCCCCTGCCCCTGCCCATCCATTCTGTACCTCTGCTTTGTCAGAACTCAAAACCGGACACCGCTCTCTCCCTTTCCCCACCGTCCTGGTGTGTGCGGTTGACTGTTGCCTGGGCAGCTCACAAGACTCCCCGGATCATGAGATTTACGGTCCAGAAACCAAAGCAGGATCACCCCACTCTCCCATGGGTCCAAAGGAAAACAGAATCAGATCCAATTCCGAGAAGGGACCGTGGAGAAGAGCCACGCTGGGTCTGTAAGGAATCCCACATGAGATGCACTTACCACTAGCGTCTTACCATGTCCGACTGAGAACATCAAGGTCTCTGGACAGCTGGCCATGTTTTCTTAAGAAAATGATTTTTCTCTTTGTTTCTATGTTTCTGCACTAGTAGTTTGGTTCACTAATAAATATGGGAGGACTTTTGGTGGATAAACAGCCCGCAGATTTCCTCATTCCTGCACTAGCCATGTCTATGCTCCCTCTCTGCTGAAAACCAAGTCCACGAGCACCATCGCTGGCTTCACAGCGAATGAGCCCACCTGGTCTCTGCAGGGTCCTCCGCTCCGTTACGAGCTCTGTTCAGGTCATCATCCTCACTCTTGCTCCCAGAGTCAAGGCTCGTCTCACAGCGTCCCTCATGATGACCCCTGTCCTAGAAAGCCTGTCTCTTTATCTCCATAAAGGTCCAGAGAATTTCAACTCCCTCTCCTCAGTCCTTCTTTAGGGACGGTCCCCATTTGTGAACTCCTGTAGTCTGTAGCACTCTGGATTGATATTTATATTAATCAATAATGCTTATTATTATATAATAATATCTGAAAAGTTATATATGTATATCTGAATTGTGGGCCCTTAGAAGTCCAGGATTGGTTTAGGCCAGTGCTGTCCAATAGAAACAGAATGAGAGGGGCGCCTGAGTGGTTCAGTTGGTTAAGCATCTGACTCTTGATTTCAGTTCAGGTCATGATCTCAGGGTTGTGAGTTTGAGCCCCACATCAGGCTCCGCAGTAGGTGTGGGGTCTGCTTATGATTCTCTCTCCTTTTCCCTCTGCCCCTCCCTACTCCATTCTCTCTCTCTAAAAGAAAAGAAAAGAAATATAATGTGAGCCATGAATGCAAGCCTCATATGTAATTATAAATTTTCTAGTAGCCACATAATAGAATAAACAAGTGAAATTAATTTTAGTGAAATACTTTATTTAACCAAATATATCCAAAATATTGTTTTTTAAAACATGCAATTGACATGAACAATTGTTAAGGAGGTACCTTAAATTCTTTATCTCATACCATCTTTGGAATCCCAGTGTGTACTTTATACCTCCAGCACATCTCAACTTGGACTAGACACATTTCAAGTTATCAGTAGCCCTTTGGGGCCAAGAGCTCTCATATCAGACAGCTCAGTTTTAAGCATTAATTAGTCCTTGATATCTCACACAGTTGAGTGACAATAAAATGTATACAAAGAATGTGAGTTCACAGATTGCTCTCTCACTGGAGGAGGAAGTCTGGCACAAGTCTCTGTCCTTGACCCTGTTCTGTTTGTCACTTTCACTGATGGCATGGATACCGCACTGGTTCAGAACAGCCACCCTGCCGGGGGCCTGGATGGCTCAGTTAAGCGCCCAACTCTCCATTTCCACTCAGGTCCTCATCTCAGGGTCGTGTGGGGCTCATCTCAGCCTTGTGTGGGGCTCCATGCTGGGGGTGAAGCCTGCTTGCGATTCTCTCTCTCCCCCACTCCCTTTACCCCTCCCCTCTGCCCCTGTCTCTCTCTTCCTCTCTAAAAAAAAAAAAAAAAGAGCAGCCTCTCTGCAGTGTACACATAGTTAGCAATACTGTACTGTATCCTTAAACATTCCAGATGAGCACTGAGTAATGTACAGAACTGTGGAATCATTACATTGTACACATGAAACTAATATAACACTGTGTTAAAAAAAAAAAGAGGGTGAATTTCATGTTATGTGGTTTTTTTTTAAATCACAACTTTAAAAAAAAAAAGAACACTTGTTCTGAGTCAGAGAGAGTTTAGTTTCAAATCTTGGCTCTACCACTAAATACATGTGTGAATGGGAGCAAGTTAATTTTCTTCTCTTTGGTTTCATCATCCATAAATGGGGATAATTGCACCAACCTCAAAGGACTGTTCTGAAGAGTAAATTAGATACTGCTGTAAAATGTTTACCCCAGTGCACAGAACACATTAAGCCCTTAAAAATATTGGGTTTACCCACCATTATTATTACCATAAATGGCATATTTATTAATTTGGCAGATGAGATAATTCTGGGAACATTGGGTCTTTGAGTTGGATTTAAAAATCAAGATTCAAAAGGCTTTTCCCAGATTCAATAGGTTTAATAAAACAGGATGAACCCTAATATAAATAAATTGAAATATTGCATTTACGTTAAAAAAAAAACCCAGCTACAGAAAAATAAGCTTTCAGATTAACTGTAGCTCATACAAAAATCATTCACTGACTAAGTACAGCTAAGAATAAAATTATGGGGTTTTTAAAGATTTTATTTATTTGAGAGAGAGAGAGCAAGAGAGCACAAGCAGGGGAAGCAGCAGAGGAAGAAGGAGAAAAAAAATCTCAAGCAGACTCCACACCTCACATGGAGCCTGATGCAGGGCTCGATCTCATGACTCTGAGATCATGACCTGAGCTGAAACCAAGAATTAGACACTTAACTGACTGAGCCACCTCAGTGCCCCAAGCATAAAATTATAACTGTACTTTTTATTTTATTAAATATTTCAACTAGAATACAAACAGTACCAAAAGGTATAAAGTAAAAGGTTAAAAATCTCCCTCTTAGAATCTCCCTTTCCCACTCTTGCTCTGGTACATGTCCTTCCAGAAATATCCTACCCCTAAAATAAACATATTTATTTATCTTTTTAAAATGCAAACACTTATGGGGACATGTTGTTACTCTCTTTGCAACTTATTTGAAAAGGAGTTAAAATTTAAGTTGAGTTGAACTTCGCAATTTTTCAGAAATGGGTCGTGTCAACTCCAACTTTGATTTTAAGCTTCAGAAGAAGTAGGCTAACAGTAAAATGAAGGAAACACTCCAGAGCTATTTAGAGCTTGTCCAACACATCTGGAATTTTTCACTCACATATGGACACTACCTTTTAAGAAAAACACAGACAAACTGTTATGTGTCTGGCAGAGAGTGATTAAGGGGGCAAAGCAGTTCAAAACTATTATCTTCACAGAGGCCCAGCTGTAGGACCTAAGAATGTTATCCACCAAGAAGGACTATCTCAGAGGAATGTGCTAGGGGTTTAATGGGAGAGAAAAGAGCTGTTCCTAGGACTCAGGGAGTGGGGCGTCCCTGGGTTTCTAACAGTTGGAAGGCATGTTTTGACTCAGTAAGAACTTTGGTGGAGGTAAGTGAAATAATGCGGGAAAGGAGCTTTTTAAATTAGACACCACCAGGAAGGAATATTATTTCTAGTAATTAGAAAGGTCTGAAGTTCGAATGTGTAACCAAGTGTGACCACCCCTGGTCATTTTACGGAGAGTCTGGTAGTCCATTAAGGAACATAACTGCCGTGTTCTTCAAAGCATTTCATTCAGTATCTCAGAGTAACTTACTTGTATCCTTGAGTCTGGTTCATTGCCTGGCACAAACTCGATTCAAGTAGAAGGAAGGAAGGAAGGAACAGAGGAAGGGAGGGAGGCAGCGAGGAACAGGGAAGGGAGGAAGGAGGGGAGGAAGGAAAGAGAAACAAATGAGTAGTATCAACCCCAGCATCCCAACCAGCTTGCGCATCTAATTTCATTGTATCCTTCTGCCTTGATTTTTCCCATTTGCTACTCCAGTATTCTACCCTCCTTGTCCGTCTCCTGCTTCCACTGGATTCATTTACTGCTGAGAACTTAGGATCCTTCTTACCCTCTCCCAAGAGGAGTTTTATTGCCCGGTTAAGCCTCCCTGGCGAGGTGCTTCATCTTCCCTCTAGAAACTGGAGCTTGGGGCGAATTCTTCCCAAATGCTATAATTCATTTGCTGCATTTCTGGGCTTGAGCACTCTCTTTTGTCTTTCTCTTTAACTTCAAAGGACTAGTAAGCACAAGTGTTTCTAAATCCCGGCTAGGGGGTGCTCTCTCTGGGATCACGCCCACTGCTCTCACCCATAAGGGCAGACTCTTGCCACAACCGAATAGTTTCGTGGATTCTGCCTCAGACATCTCCCCGGTAAGAAGCCTCGGGAAGGTCCCCGGCTGCTTCTTAGCTTAGCAAATGGGCAAGTCAAATACCTTCCATGAATCCCTTACTCCTTATTCCTCAGACAAGGCAGTACCTCCCAGAGGTTGTGCAGGTCAAATAAGAAAAATCGACGAGAAAGTGCTTTACGATGTACCAGGTGCTGGGTATGTCTGTTTCCAATTCCCTGCTTCCTGCCACCTGATTCAAGCCTTCTTGTCCTTCCAACTCAAAGATGCATGAGCCTCTCAACTACTCTCCCTGCCTTTAAGTTCTGCCTCTACCTCCCACCTATAGGATCTGCAGGTGCCTGAAAGATCTTTCTAAAGCTCAGATTGTGTTGGTAGAAAATGCTCAATAGAATTAAAATAAAAACTTAAAATCAAAAAGAAAAGAAGGGCTCAATATCTTCCCATTGCCTAAGACACAGAGTCCAAACGTCACGGCTTGCAATTTGAAACCCTCCCCAGGCTGATACCCAAGCCATGGTTCAGCCCTTCTGCCCCTTGTCTCCCAAAAGCAACCCACCTTCCAGCTAACTAGGACTCTCCCTACCCATCCCTGGTCTGGCTTCACTTAACTTCAGGTCAAAGGACCTGAACACGTTTCTGTCGCATCTTTTCTGAACCCCCGCAAGGACTCTTTCTCTGCTGGGACTGCCACAGTATTTGATTTCTGCAACTGTTACAATGTAATTCCTCCTGATGGACGGTAAATGATTCAGACTCCTGAAGTGAACCACATCTGTCTTTATGTTCATCCTAGAACTTAATGCTGTGGTTTGCGCGCAGTAGGTACTCAACAAGTTAATGATAAATTTTTTTAAAAAAATTTTATATGACTAGGCGCCTAGCAGTGGGCTGGTTGCTACAGCAGCTACAAAAAAGCCTTGTGAGTCACCTGGCTGGCTCAGTTGGGAGAGTTGTAATTCTTGATCTTGGGGTTGTGAGTTCAAGCCACACATTGCACATAAAGTTTACTTAAAAAAATGAAACCAAACCAAAACCCAAATACCCTTAAAAATATGATCCAACAATTACACTACTAGGTAGTTACCCCAAAATGCTAAATTCAAAGGGATACATGTACTCCTGTTTACAACAGCATTATCTACAACAGTCAAGATACGGGAACAGCCCAAGTGTCCATCAGCTAATGAATGGATAAAGAAGATGTGGTGTGTGTGTGTGTGTGTGTGTGTGTGTGTGTGTGTGTGTAATGGAATGTTACTCAGCCATAAGAAGAATGAAATCTTCCCATTTACAACGGTGTGGATGGAGCTAGATAATATTATGCTAAGTGAAATAAGTCAGAGAAAGACAAATACCCTATGGTTCCTCTTCTACGTGAAATTTAAGAAACAAAACAAATGATCATAGAAAAAAAGAGAGAGGGAGGCACCTGGGTGGCTCAGTGGGTTAAAGCCTCTGCCTTCAGCTCAGATCATGATCTCAGAGTCCTGGGATCAAGTCCCTCATTAGGCTCTGCTCAGCAGGGAGCCAGCTTCTCCTTCTCTGCCTGCCTCTCTGCCTACTTGTGATCTCCATCTGTCAAATAAATAAATAAATCTTAAAAAAAAAGAAAAAGAAAAAAGAGAGAGAGGCAAACCAAGAAATGGACTCTTAATTATAGAGAAGAGACTGATGGTCCCTGGGAGGGGCGGTGGGGGAGGATGTGGGAATAGGTGGTGGGCATTAAGGTGATGGGGATTAAGGGGTGCACTTGTGATGAGCCCCAAGTAATATTTGTTAGTGCTGAACCAGTAGACTGTACGCCCAAGTCTAATGTTATACTGTATATTAACTAAGTGGAATTTAAATAAAAACTTCACCAAAAAAACCCCAAATATCCTCTCCTCAATAAACTTCCTTAAAAAAAAAAAGTTGTGCCCTTATTCCTAACTATGTAAATTTAAATATTTGGAAAAGGAGATCATGTAATGGGGCAAGCAAGCCTAGTTAAGAGAGTCTCTATGTTGTTAGGATAGGGAGGCCACAAGGGAGGAGGAATTTATACAGAACCTCATCAGAGGAACTGCAAACTTTTTGAATTTTCAAGCCAGCGTCAAGTCCTCAGCCTGGACACAATGCAGGGCAACCAGATCCTCTGCTCCCTTCCCTTAGAAAGGAGCAGATTCAGTTTAACAAACTTCTGTCCCTCATTTGGATATTGACCCAACCAATCCCAGTTAACCTTGGTTCAATCCCTCCCTTACGCAGAGGACCTAGATGAAAACTACACGTGTAAACTTTCCCCTTTATAACTCTCACCTCCCTCTTTGTCTTCCTGGGAGCACAAGTCAGGTTTCGACCTGAAACTGTGTCTACCAAATTACAATTCTCATGGCTCCCACAAATATCTGTTTGCTTGAATTTTCAGTGAATTCTTTCTTAGTCGACATATTGTTGAGAGGATAAAGCAGCAACTTAAACAACTATATAAAAGAGTCTACAGTTTAATGGAAACACTCCTCCTGAGTGTTTCAGCCTGTTAAACGTCTGTCTTCAACTCAGGTCATGATCCCAGGGTTGTGGGATCGAGCCCCACATCGGGGTCCCAGCTGAGCAGGGAGCTTGCTTCTCCCTCTCCCTCTGCCTGCAGCTCCCCCTGCTTATGCTCTCTCCCCGTTGTAGAAATAAAATCTTAACAACAACAAAAAAATTCTGCCTTTCCCCACCTCTAAGAATTTGTGAACAACAAAACAAAAAGATAGGAAAAAAAGGTTGATAGCTGTACATGAGATGGGTACATCTCCATCTGGTTCAAGGTCAGAACACTGGTGTTTTCAGAACTGAATGAAAGCAAAAAGCACATACAGTCACCCTTGAACTACAGAAGTTTGAACTGCACAGATCCATTTTGTGCAGACTTTTCCCCCCAATAAGTACAGTACAGTAAATGTACTTTCTCTTCCTCATTTTCTCTTTCTCTCATTTTCTTTCTTTTTTTTTTTAAAGATTTTTATTTACTTATTTGGCAGAAATCACAAGTAGACAGAGAGGCAGGCAGAGAGAGAGAGGAGGAAGCAGGCTTCTTGCCGAGCAGAGAGCCCAATGTGGGGATTGATCCCAGGACTCTGGGATCAAACCCACTGAGCCACCCAGGTGACCCTCATTTTCTTCATAACGTTTTCTTGCCTCTAGCTTTATTATAAGAATATACATAGAACACATAAACATACAAACAAATTAATCCACTGTTTATGTGATCCATAAGGCCTCCCGTCAACAGTAGGCTAGTAGTAGTTAAGTTTTGGAGGAGTCAAAAGTTTTACATGGATACCTAGGAATAAACCTAACCAAAGAGGCTAAGAATCTATACTCAGAAAACTAGAAAGTACTCATGAAAGAAATTGAGGAAGACACAAAGAAATGGAAAAATGTTCCATGCTCCTGGATTGGAAGAATAAATATTGTGAAAATGTCTATGCTACCTAAAGCAATCTACACATTTAATGCAATTCCTATCAAAGTACCATCCATCTTTTTCAAAGAAATGGAACAAATAATTTTAAAATTTATATGGAACCAGAAAAGACCTCGAATAGCCAAAGGGATATTGAAAAACAAAGCCAAAGTTGGTGGCATCACAATTCCGGACTTCAAGCTTTATTACAAAGCTGTCATCATCAAGACAGCATAGTACTGGCACAGACAGCCTCTTCAATAAATGGTGTTGGGAAAATTGGACAGCCACGTGCAGAAAAATGAAATTGGACCATTTCCTTACACCACACACAAAAATAGATTCAAAATGGATTAAGGACCTCAATGTGAGAAAGGAATCCATCAAAATCCTTGAGGAGAACACAGGCAGCAACCTCTTCGACCTCAGCCGCAGCAACATCTTCCTAGGAACATCACCAAAGGCAAGGGAAGCAAAGGCAAAAATGAACTTTTGGGATTTCATCAAAATCAAAAGCTTTTGCACAGCAAAGGAAACAGTTAACAAAACCAAAAGACAACTGACAGAATGGGAGAAGATATTTGCAAACGACATATCAGATAAAGGACTAGTGTCCAAAATCTATAAAGAACTTAACAAACTCAACACCCAAAGAACAAATAATCCAATCAAGAAATGGGCAGAGGACATGAACAGACGTTTCTGCAAAGAAGACATCCAGATGGCCAACAGACACATGAAAAAGTGCTCCATATCACTCGGCATCAGGGAAATACAAATCAAAACCACAATGAGATATCACCTCACACCAGTCAGAATGGCTAAAATCAACACGTCAGGAAATGACAGATGCTGGCGAGGATGCGGAGAAAGGGGAACCCTCCTACACTGTTGGTGGGAATGCAAGCTGGTGCAACCACTCTGGAAAACAGTATGGAGGTTCCTCAAAATGTTGAAAATAGAACTGCCCTATGACCCAGCAATTGCACTACTGGGAATTTACCCTAAAGATACAAACGTAGTGATCCAAAGGGGCACGTGCACCCGAATGTTTATAGCAGCAATGTCCACAATAGCCAAACTATGGAAAGAACCTAGATGTCCATCAACAGATGAATGGATCAAGAAGATGTGGTATATATACACAATGGAATACTATGCAGCCATCAAAAGAAACGAAATCTTGCCATTTGCGACAACATGGATGGAACTAGAGCGTATCATGCTTAGCGAAATAAGTCAAGCGGAGAAAGACAACTATCATATGATCTCCCTGATATGAGGGAGTGGTGATGCAACATGGGGGCTTAAGTGGGTAGGAGAAGAATCCATGAAACAAGATGGGATAGGGAGGGAGACAAACCATAAGTGACTCTTAATCTCACGAAACAAACTGTGGGTTGCTGGGGGGAGGGGGGTTGGGAGAAGGGGGGTAGGGTTATGGACATTGGGGAGGGTATGTGCTTTTGGGTAAATTGGAAGGGGAGGTGAACCATGAGAGACTATGGACTCTGAAAAACAATCTGAGGGGTTTGAAGTGACGGTGGGGTGGGAGGTTGGGGTACCAGGTGGTGGGTATTATAGAGGGCACAGCTTGCATGGAGCACTGGGTGTGGTGAAAAAATAATGAATACTGTTTTTCTGAAAATAAATAAATTGGAAAAAAAAAAGTTTTACATGGATTTTTGACTGTGGTGGGCGCCCCTGACCGCTGTGTTGTTCAAAGGTTAACTGTATGTTCAGAAGTTATTTATTACTTCATTCCTCTTATAAGCAAAGACCTTAAATCGTACCTTGTATTGGCCTTTGAATAAGCCGGCACTGACTGACGTTTCCATGGGTGTTAAACTATTTGGGGAGCTCTTGCTCAATTGCCTTTTGGGTTTATATAAATAAAGTCTTAGCACCATAGACATTCTGTGGTGATTTCTAGTCACACCCGTGTTGATGATGTAAGGGGGACTAGTTCCATATGCTTACCTCTTCTAGTATGTGCCAGAACGCAGAGCCTGCCTTTAAAACCAGGTTGGGGGGCGCCTGGGTTAAGCCTCTGCCTTTGGCTCAGGTCATGATCCCAGGGTCCTGGGATCGAGCCCGGATCAGGCTCTCTGCTCAGCGGGGAGCCTGCTTGGCTTGAAAGTTCAAAAAGTTGCAGTTCCTCTGATGAGGTTCTGTATAAATTCCTCTCTCTGCCTGCCTCTCTGCCTACTTGTGATCTCTGTCTGTCACATAAATAAATAAAATCTTAAAACAAAATAAAACAAAACTGGGTTGGCATCACTGGAACTATTCCTCATGACCTGGCACCAGGGACCTACTATCTTAGGGAGCCTTAACCTTCTTTCCTTACCATCCATAATCCCCTCAAGTATGTGCGTTAAAATGCATTCGGAGCCCTGAAGCTTTGAAATGATTTCTTTTCTCACTGTACCGCTGCGTATGGGTCCCCCATCAGCTAACCTCAGTGATTTCTGCCAGGCACGGCAGGAGAGACAGCAATGTGACACACGGAATGAAAAGCATTCATGCCAGGGTGTGAGCAAAAGATCAACGTATTTCCCATCCCCTCCGCCTGAGTCCCCACACAGCAATTTGTAACTCTCCCAAAGACACCCGCTGTTTAAATAGGCTAATGAATGAATACCTGAAATCCGGAAATGTGACTAGGTAATTAGTGCAAGGCGAGGCACCCTATTGAGGTAGAAAATTCTGGGCGGTGGGTGGGGTGGGAAGGCTTTCTGATGCCCTCAAATCACACGCCTGCCTTGGGGCTTCTTCATGTCAATCTCACGCAGTGGCCAGGGTCCAGCAGAGAACATCTGCTAATGTGAAACACAGCTGATTATGCTTGGGGTGGGCGGAGGGGAAGGGGGTGGATTAAAGGGGGAAAAAGACCCCTCCCGAAATGCAGGCCTCTTTTATTTTGGGTGTCTGAAGTGCTCAGAACACATTAAAATTATTATAGGGGCGCCTGGTGGCTCAGTCCTTAAATGTCTGCCTTTGGCTCAGGTCATGATCCCAGGGTCCTGGGATGGAGCCCCACATCGGGCTCCCTGCTCGGTGGGGAGCCTGCTTCTCTCCCACTCCCCCTGCTTGTGTTCCTGCTCTCATGCTCTCTCTCTCTCTCTGTCAAATAAATAAAAAAGAAATCTTAAAAAAAAAAGAACACTTTATAATTATGATCTTTTTTAAAAATTTTATTTATTTATTTGACAGACAGAGATCACAAGCAGGCAGACAGGCAGGCAGAGAGAGGGAGAGGAGGAAGCAGGCTCCCTGCAGAGCAGAGAGCCCGATGTGGGACTCGATCCCAGGACCCTGAGATCATGACCTGAGCCGAAGGCAGCGGCTTAACCCACTGAGCCACCCAGGCCCCCTATAATTATGATCTTATTGGGTATTTAGAACAATTCAATCCCCTCGAAAATTGAAGTCAGTAATCAGTGGGCATTCAAGTTATCCACTCTATGCATACCGCATTAGGTTATTTTTTTAAAATTTATTTATTTATTTGTCAGAGAGAGAGAGAGAGAGCACACAAACAGACTGAGTGGCAGCCTCCCTGCCGAGCAAGGAGCCCACTGCAAGACTCAATCCCAGGACCCTGGGATCCTGACCTGAGCTAAAGGCAGCAGCTTAACCTACTGAGCCACCCAGGCGTCCCTCCGCATTGGTTTTTCATATGTGGTGGGGCTGTTGTCTTCCAATCGGTCCTTCATCCCTCACTTTTCTTTCTCTAATTCAGTTATAACTGTCTGTCATTTTTATTCTTCCTAAAAGGTGTCCGGCCGGTTTCTCTCTCCCTGAGGTGTGAGCCGTCAGTGTTTATTGTCCCTCAGAGCTGATGGATAGTGTCCCGAGACTTAAGTTTTCTCTCCTTTGGTAACATTTCTGTTTAGAATTACTCTTGTGTTCAAGGCCAGGCTGAAAGACCGGTTTGTTTGCGTTTCGAAGTTCCAAAAGTGGACCCGGTGCTCTTCTTGGCTGCTGTCGGTAGGGCTGGACATTGTCAATGACCGAGGCCGCCAGCCTGCCCTGGAGGGGATAAGTGACTTGCACGGGTCTGGGTGTCCCAACCCTCCCGGCGGCGAGTGGAATGTAACGAGAAGCGGTCGGGTGTCAGCCCTCGAGGAGAGGCGGGGATCCTGTGGCCGGAGCCCGGCCTCCCCCACCTCGGCCGGCGGGGCCGTTTCTGGGGACCGAGACCGCGGGCGGGATCGCCAGCACTGCCTGACCTCCTCTCCGACGTCCTGCCCGCCTGGAGCGGGAGCCTTTGTCCCCAGCTCCCCCCCCGCCAGCCGTCGGTCGGGTCGCATCCGACAGGGGGGCTCCCGGGGAAGCACATCTCGCCAGGAGTGGGGCAGCCGGGCCAGGGGTCTGCGCCAGGAGCACTGTGGTTGGGTGAGCGGGGAGTCCCCGAGAGGGGCTGGAGGTGAGCAAGGGGTGCCGGGATGGGCGCTGGGGTGGAGGTGGGGCGGGGCACGGGGGAAGGGCTGGAAGTGAGCAGGGGTGGGGGCGGGGCGGGAGTAAGGGGCGGGGTTGGCGGCGCGCCGGGACGCGGGCACAGGCTTAGTGGTCAGGGGACCTGGGGGCTCGTGGGCGGCGCTGGAGGTGAACGGGCGGGGGCGGGGGCGGGGGGCGCCAAGGGGGCCGGGCGCAGGCGGGGATGCAGGGCGGGGGCGGGGCGGCGGGGCAGGGGGAAGTGGGTGGGGCGCCGCCGGGAAGGGGGCGGGCCGGGAGAGCCTCGGGGCCGGAGCCGTGCGGCGGCGGCGGCGGTGGCTGTGGCGGTGGCCGCGGCGGTAGCGACGGGCGAGCGCGTGGCCGGGGCGGGCGCGATGAGCTGGGCCGGAGCGGCGCAGGGGGCGGCGGACGCGGCCCGGGGACTGCGGGTGGACGGGCTGCCCCCGCTGCCCAAGAGCCTGAGCGGGCTGCTGCACTCGGCGGCGGGCGGCGGCGCGGCGGGCGGCTGGCGGCACCTGGAGCGGCTCTACGCGCAGAAGTCGCGCATCCAGGACGAGCTGAGCCGCGGGGGCGCGAGCGGCGGCGGGGCCCGGGCCGCGGGGCTACCCGCCAAGCCGCCCAACCTGGACGCCGCGCTGGCCCTGCTCCGCAAGGAGATGGTAAGGGGGGCTCCGCGGGCCGGGCCGGGCCGGGGGCCGGGGGCTGGGGGGGTGGGTGTGTTGCTCCGTCCGGGCTCGCCGTCCCGGGCAAGTTCGCCGGGACCCGCGCTCTGCTCCGGAAGTCCCCGCGCCCCCCCGCCGCTTTCTGGCTCTGTGGCGCCAGCGCGGAGAGAGGGCACTGACCTCTCAGGTGCCCCCTGTTACCCAGTCCTCTGTCCGCGGTCGGACCCTCACCCGGGAGCCCCCCCCCCCGTGAAAAGGCAGTTTTCGGAGTCCCGCCGCCCCGAGTCCGGCCCCAGCTGGCTCGGAAACCCGCGGGAGGCGCGGCGTGGGGTTCCCTCGTGGCTGGCGGCGGGCGCGGCTCGGTCACCCGTCTCGGGAGAGGGAGACCGCCCGGGTCGGGGAGAGGCGTTCCCTGCGGCGGGAGGTTTAGAGCTGTGTGCGATTGTGTTTTCCTGCCTCGGAGAGGACAGTTTTGCCCGCGCGAGTGTAGACAGCGGATTGGAACAGCCCGCGCCCCCTCCCCCGCGCCGAAGGCGCCGCGTGCGGAATCCGATTACTGCGGGATGGCTCCGGCCCCAGACGGCTGTGAAGGCGGGCGCTCGGCCCATCCCCTCCGCGCGTGAGGCCGAGCCCCGAGCCCGCCGGAGAGGGACGGAAGGGTGCGCTGCCCGTCTGGGTGAAGCCCGCGTGGGTGCTGTGGACAGTGTCCGGGCGCCAAACAACGGGGCTTAGTTTTTCTCAGTCCTTGGGAGGTACGTTTGGTGTGCGTGGATCGGGACAGCCGATTTCAGGCGACGCCGAGAAAGCAGGGCAAGGGCAAGGATTTAGGCGGCACTGAGCCCTTCCCTGGCTTTCCCGCAGGCTTAGGCCAGGCCCGCAGAGAGCTGGAAGACTTCCTTCTTCCTATGCTCTCGCTGACCCCTGATCACCTACCCCTGGCCACCCGCTGGCTTTTTGGAATCTGCCCCTTCCTTTCTCTTAGCGCAGGTTCTAAGTACAGGTAAAAACTTCGCTAAGGAAATCTAGTATATGAAAGCTGCTTTTTTCCCCAAGGATAAATTCGCCAAAACCTTATCACAGAACCCTTTAAATACGCATCTAGTACATTAAGAGATTGTTTAGAAACACTCAGTTTATGCCTCCTTTTTTTTCAGGAGCATATCCGTTCTGAAAGGTAAGACTTAATTAAATCTAGAAAAGGAGCCTTAAATTAACATTTTTAAAATCAATTAGATCCTGTTTTCCCACTCTGTAGCTAGCATTGAAATTGTGATTTCCAATCCTCTCTGAATAGATTTTCTAAGCTGCTTACAGAATGACTTAAATTCCAAGACAACCATTTTTATTTATTAATAAACATTGACACCAGCCTTGCACAGCTAAAGAGCTGAATTTCAGTTAGATAAGCCTACATCTAGTGTGTTTACGGTCTGAAGTTAGATGTAGCATAAAACAGGGGTTCAGCGGGAAGACTCATCCTGGGTTAAGTCCCATGCTGGAACAGACAGGAAAACCTCAGGGCCACTCCTGTTGTGAAGCTCTGCTTTGTAACTTGCTCTGGTGGCTTTCGAGTCAATGTGCCATTCCCGAAAGTATTTTTCTGGGCCCCCCCTGGTGGTACTGCAGAACAGTCACAACCTTATAATTATGTCTTGGACCAGAGCTCTCCCTAAGCCTGTTTGAAGCACAAGGAAAATAAACAGCCATCTTTGGTCAGTCTGCTGTTTAGCTGCGAGAAAGATAAGGAAGATAGGGCTACAGGCCTGACATTTTCACAGAATGACACAAGGTCTGTTTTAGAAGAGCCTTAGGTCTGTTGCCCTTAAGAGATTACTAACCTGCGGCAGTGGGGTCTGAGCGGTAACCTAAGCTGAGTTCATTCCTGGATTATCTATGGAATGGTTTGTGTTGATCTGTTTAATTGGAAGGCCTGAGGTCAAATCTGTGTCCAGGGACATACTAGCAGTCTTGGCAGAATGTGATCAATCCCTTTTTGAAAGAGTCCTGTGCAATCACAGATTAATGTGGTTAATCTTTTATTTTTATTTTTTTTAAGTCCTATGCAAGCAGTGATGGTGTGGGAAGGTCTCTGAAGGCAACAGAATTTTCTCAAGGGACAAGGGCAGTGGGAAAAGAGCAGCAAAGCTGGAATAAGGGACTAGCACCAGTGTGGTAGCAGACTATAGAGAGCGGGGAGTGGGAAATGCTCCATGAGTGCTGGGAGGGGGTGAGAGCCTCCAGCAGGGTGGGGGCCAGTGAATGGGAATCAGGAATCCAGTGGGAGACGCTGCTCTGATGCAGAAAATACAGGAATTGTCAGCTACCTATCAGAGTCTGGGAGGTACCTTCAGCGTTTGTATGGAAAGTGGGGGTTAGCAAAACAATTAAAAATTACTCCCGGTTCTGGGCACCCAGAGATCATCACTGTTAATAGGGAGATCTCCTGTGTAGGCACCATGTAAATGCTTTCTATACATCGTAACTTGTCTGTGCGGTGGATACTCAAAATCTATTCTATTTATTTATCTACTTAGGTATTTATCAAAGTGGGGTTAACGCAGGCTGTTACGTTAGTTTCAGGTGTGCAACACAGTGACTCAAGTCTGTTTGCAAAGGTGTGCTGGCTGGTAGCGTGGCTCCCATTGGTCACCACACAATGCTGTTACAATACCATTGCCTGTGTTCTCTCTGCTGTACATTTCATCCCTGTGACTTACTCATTCCAGAGCGGGAAGCCTGCACCTCCCATTCCCTTTTGCCCATTTTGCTCATCCCCCCCACCTCCCCCCTTCCTCTGGCAACCAGTCGCTTTGTTCTCTGTATTTATGGGTCTGTTTCTGGTTTTTGTTTGTTCATTTGTTTTGCTTTTTAGATTCCACATGGAAGTGAAATCATATGGTATTTGTCTTTCTCTGTCTGTCTTATTTCAATTAGCGTAATACCCTCTAGGTGCATCCTGTTTCATATATTTTTTGAAAAATCACTCAGAATTTAACCTCGTTATGGTCACATACTCAACCAGATGTGTCCCAAAGCCCTGTGTGTGTGTGTGTGTGTGTGTGTGTGTGTGTTTAAGGTTTTTTTTGTTTATTTATTTGAGACAGAGCCCAAGCAGGGGGAGCGACAGGCAGAGGGAGAAGCAGGATCCCTGCTGGGCAGATGTAGGGCTCAATCCCAGGACTCTGGGATCACAACCTGAACTGAAGGCAGACACTTAACCAAGTGAGCCACCCGGGTGTTCCCCCCCCCCTTTTTTTTTGAACATCAGATGGTATTTTACAATCACACTCCACAGATGTTTACAGGCTGTGCATTAGGTGTTGAGTGCTGTGGAAATACAAGGATGAATGGAACTGTCTGGCTCGTAAGGACCCGCCACCAGCTGGAAGATGTCATTTCACAGCAACAGGGGTGCCGTGCCTCAGACCTCTTCTCCATTTTCTTGACTGGAGTCTCTGTATTAGTAATCGCAACTCCGTCTGAACTAGCTCTTGCAAAAGGAGAATCTTGACGGGCTGGGCATACGCAGAGACAGGCTAGAACAGGGCTGACAGGGCCCCTGGGAAGTCCACTGTTGTCTCCTCTTTCCCCTGCTATTTTGTTTTCCTACTTTTTGGACTCTGGCGGCTAACCGGGTTGTTTTGGCCACGTTTCTTAGCTCCAGTTTGCATCCAGTTTGGAAGGAAGCCAATGGGCCCAGCTGGGGTCATCGGGCCAGTCTGGGCCCGCTAGTCATGACTGAGGGCAGGATTGCATTTTACTGAGATAGCGCGACCACGTGGACGGGGTGGGTGTGGGGCACTGGGGATTCCCCCAGAGAAAGGCCAGTTTGCAGAAATAGAGCTGGGGGCTGCTGGACAGCCAAACTATTAGATGTCTGTCACAGACTTCTTCTTCCGTAAGAATACTTTGCCCTGAAGGGCCCCACAGTTTGAAAGATTCTTACCTGCTAAGCTGACAAAATCACCTTTGCTCAGAGACCTTGGCTGGCGTTTCAGATCCTTGCACGTGGCTGAAGGACACCCTTGACTCTCAGCCTCAGTCGGAACCCTGACAGGTACTTTCCTTGAAGTTTATACCTAGACCCCCTGCCTAGTAGCTCTGTGGCATTAGCCCATCAAGCTTGGATACCCTCCCCCCAAATCACAAAAGCACAGACAGAAGATCCTCAGATATGTGGGAGCAGCAAACGTTTGAGGGCAGCACCCCTGGGGGTTCTTGGGTTTTGCCTCTCAAACCACAGAGGCAAGTTCTAGTAGCTTTGACTTGGAACGCTTTGTTTTCTTGCTTCCTTTTTTTTTTTTTTTTTTTTTTTTCCCCCTTAGAACCAACAAGTAGTGAAGTGCCTGGGGGGCTCAGTGGGTTGAGTTTGGCTCAGGTCATGATCCACAGGGTCCTGAGATCATGCCCCACATTGGATCTGCTTGAAATTCTCTCTTTCTCTGCCCCTCCCCCTTCTCTCAAATGAATAAATAAAATCTTTTAAAAAGAAATGTCAAGGGGCACCTGGTTGGTTTGGTGGGTTAAGCCTCTGCCTTCGGCTCAGGTCATGATCTCAGGGTCCTGGGATGGAGCCCCGCATCAGGCTCTCTGCTCAGCAGGGAGCCTGCTTCCCCCTGCCCCTCTGCCTGCTTGTGATCTCTGTCTCTCTGTCAAATAAATAAATAAAATCTTTAAAAAAATAAAAATGTCAAGTAGTTATTTTGGTCACCAACCCATGCATGAGTGAGAAATCATCCACTTGGAAGTTTTGAGTGCCCGAGCTGCAGTGGTTTAGGGGAAGAATTTAATCTGATTAAATAAAGCTTGATTTCTGAGACCCACAACACTCCTCGTCCCTGCGTTTTTGTTGAGAGCAACTAAATGTCTAATGAGTTTGTGCAGTGAACTGTGTTCTAGGAGATGTGCATTAGCTTGAATGACCCACATCCCAGTGGATTTCAGTTCTTATCCTGCCCGTGGAGCCAGTGTCTGAGTGAGGGGATTTTAGTCTTTAAAAGGTTTTATGGTAAAGATCCAATCCCAAGTGAGGCCTAGGAAATGACATCTGGAACAAAAGCGTCAGCTACTAACATAGCATTCTTGATTGATGCCGATCACAGGAGATTGGGACTGTCTGGTGGCCTTTAATACTGTCTTTCTGTTTTCGCTGGTCCCCAAAGACTGGACCACCTTCCCCAAAGGCTGGAAGGACTCAGGGTCCCCGAGTCAGCTTGCTGAAATGCTGATTCCTGGGCTTCTTTCTATACCAGCAGGATCTGAATCTAGGAGAAGGCAGAATTTGCACTTGTTAACAAGTCCTTGGAGAACCTGGAAGGCCCCAGCCCAGGCATCAGGAGCTTGGATTCTGTTATTAGTTTACATGATATAATTTAGGCAAGCACTTTGCTATTTTCAGTTCTGGCCTCCCCTGTGGGGAAAAAGAATTAAATGTCACCAAGGTTCCTTTTGTTTTTGTTTTTGAAGATTTTATTTATTGAGAGAGAAAGAGGACATGCGAGAGAGCAGGAGTGGGGAGTGGGGCAAGAAGAAGCAGGGATCCCGATGGGGGACTCCATCCCAGGACCCCGGAATCACAACCACAGCCGAAGACAGATGCTTAACTGACTGAGCCACCCAGGCACCCTGTCTAAGATCTTAAAGTTTTGAGGCCATAATTACTCTGTATGGTACTTGTCCCCAAGCAGACTCTCCACTGACCACTGGGCGGGGAGCCCTAAGTGGGGCTCAATCCCAGGACCTTGAGCCAAAACCAGATACCACCCAGGTGCCCTGGTTTCACTCACTTTTAGTTTTTAAAATATTTTACTTATTCATTAGAGAGAGAGAGAAGAGAGCACAGAAGCAGAGGGAGAGGGAGAAGCAGACTCCCCACTGAGCAGGGAGCCTGACAGGGGGCTGGATCCCAGGACCTGGAGATCATGAAATTGAGCCAAAGGCAGACGCTTAACCATCTGAGCCACTCAAGCGCCCTGGTTTCATTCACTTTTTTTTTTTTTGAAGATTTTATTTATTTATTTGAGAGAGAGAGCATGAGATGGGAGAAGGGAGGGAGAAGCAGACTGCCCATGGAGCTGGGAGCCTGATGGGGGACTCCAGCCGGAGACTCCAGGACCATGACCTGAGCTGAAGGCAGTCGCTTAACCAACTGAGCCACCAGGTGCCCCGGTTTCATTCACTTTTGATGTTACCTTTAAGTGAGCTTATATTTCCAGTCCCAACATTTGAAAATAGAGGATTGAAAGATACTTTTTCATACCATCTTATCTACTACTGTCCCAACCAGTAGAGACTATAAATGAATATTTTTCCTAACTTACTAGTGTCTTGCAAGAAGAAAACCCCTCTTCTTTTCCCCCACCTGTGGTTAAAGGCATTCCTCTATTGCACGGGAACGTGAAAGCGTTCCGCTTGTTGGCACTGTGGACACCCGATCCCTGACACAGGACCTCCACCGAGCAGTGCCCGAGCATTTCTGCATCTCCTTCGGCCATCACTGCCGTAGGTCTTTGAGGCCTCGTGGGCAACGAAGTTCAGGGAGGGCTGCGAATGAGGACGGTGGCCCTCGTGTCGTTCCCTGCCACCAAGCAGCGGCTGGAGGCTTTACAACAGCTCTGCTTCTGGGATGTCCACCTGAACGTCCGGGAGACTTGAGAGCTCAGTTGGAAAAGCTCAAGTTTTCACAATCCTGTGTCTGAAACCCTGCCGACAGGCCACAGACTCCACGAACAGGAAACCGGCCGTGAGACTGGCTGGGCCAGATATTTGCCTCCAATTACCCAGTGTCATTCTCTAGAGCCCCGACCTTCTATTCATCTCATTCGTGGCCCATAGGCTCCAGATGTTTCCAAGTGATAAGTAGGCAGCGTGCGTAAAGGTTGTTCTCTCCTTTCCTGTTGCTCCTTCCCTCATGGACACTTAACACAGGGATGTACATCCTCCTCCAGGAACTTGGGAGACAGACAGACCCTTAAGCTTCCTTATGATGCTGCATAAAACTCCTTAAAGCATGTAGCCTTTTCTGTTTTTAGGAGCACTCTCTGCTCACTGCCCTGATTGGCCATAAGAGCAGGGGCTGGCCTCATTTTGCAGGTGTGAAATTCCCTCTGCAAGGATTCTGGGAGGAGGCCCTGCCCTTGACTGCAGCGGGTTGGGGGAGAAGGGAGAGTCTCTGTCCTCTGACCAGGGCTCTCCAGACAGGGGCAGCCTCTGGGGGACGCCAGGCCTTGTACGGCCTGGAGAGGCTGGGCTGAGGAGGATTACTGAGATCTATTTGGAGACTAGACACCATGGAAAGAGGGTGTTTGGTGTGTGCTTAGGTTATCGACTGCACTTAGAATTGAAGAGAAAACAGCCAAGTCCAACACAGTTAAAGGAGAAACTGCAAGGTGTTTAACAAACCTTATAATCACAGATATGCAAAGGAAAACAATAAGGCATCATGTTTTATCTAAAACACCAGTGGAGATTGAAAAGAATGATCATCCTGACGGTGAGAGTTTGGGAAGACAGACACCATAAAAACGGCTTCTTGTGTGTTTTTTTATGTCAGGTCTGCAAAACACCAGCTGCTGATATGAGATTTTTCTGTATATTGCCCTAGAACTTGGTTTCTGATTTTAACTTCAGATTTTCTCTCCTAACTGCATCTCCTCTTGCAGAAGGGGAATTTCAGTTAATTGGGTATCGTTCAAGGAAATGACAGAACACAAACTAACCTTCGTATGTGTGTTGCGTTCCAATGTGTTGTTGGCAAGTCCATTTTCCCCTCCAGTCCCAGCTGATTTCAACCTCAGCTGTGTCCATGTCTGCACTCACTATCTTGGGCAACAAGCTTTTAGGCTTTGGTGTAAATCCTCGATGAATCATGGTCTGCCGTTTGCAGCCCCAGGGCTAGGGAGGGATTAGAAGGAAAGCATCCTTTTCTCTTCTCCCCTTCTGCAATTTCATTTTTATAAATTTATCTTATGTTACTAATCACACAGTGAATAATTATATTTGTACACAGATGAGTATTACATATATGATTGCGTATATGATTATCTACATGATAGATAATCATATAATATGAAATAGTGGTAGAATACTATACAGTCATGGAAAAGAATGTGGTAACTATACAAACATAGATATTCACAATATGAGAAAGTAAGTTACGAAACAGTATACGTATACATTTGTAGATGTGGTTACTAGCTAAAAACCAGCTTGTGTAAGCATAGTGTCATGAGGGATGTATACTAAACTGCTAAAAGTGGGTATCTTTACTTTTTTAAACATATATATTTTTAAGAATTTATTCTAGAGAGAGAATGAGGTGGGGGGAAGAGAGGAGCAGAGTGAGAGGGACAAGCAGACTGCACTGATCGAGGAGCCCGACATGGGGCTCGATCTCAGGACCCTGAGATCATGACCTGAGTTGAAACCAAGAGTTGGACGCCTAACCAACTGAGCTACCCAGGTGCCCCTAAAAGTGGGTATCTTTAAAACAGCAGTTCTTAAAGTGTGAGTCTGGAAACCCTCTCAGGGTCCATAATTATGTGGCGATCATATCAATGAATGTGTTGTTTTAAAATATCACCTAAGGGGGCGCTTGGTGGCTCAGTTGTTAAGCCTCTATCTTCGGCTCAGATCATGATCTCAGGGTCCTGGGATCGAGCCCCGCATTGGGCTCTCTGCTCAGTAAGGAGCCTGCTTCTCCCTCTCCCACTCCCCCTGCTTATGTTTCCTCTCTTGCTGTGTCTCTCTCTTCAAATAAATAAATCAAATCTTTAAAAAACAAAATAAAATAAAATACCACCTAAGGAAATAGATCAACTTTTGGAAGATCTGCCCAATTCAGTGAGTCAGTTTTTCACATTTTTCGCAACCAATGCTTGCTGTTACAAAATCATCCACAGTTAAAAGATCCATTCAAAGTGGAAGACTAATATAACAGGATGAAAAGTTCATCGGGGTAGTTTCAAATTCCACTCTGCAGCCAACTAAAGGGTTGTGTCAAAAAAAGAACACCCACAATTTTCTAAAAGGCTATTACATACCCATGTGAGGCCAGATTTTCTTCATTTCCTTGAACCAAAACAACCTGTCCTGAAGGACCCAAGGCAGGAGATAAACCAGACATTAAAAATATTTACAAAATGTCATTGTTTATAAAAATGTCACATTAGCATGTAATGGGTATATTACTTATGTTTAAGTGGATCTATATTAAAGGTTCTCAGTTTTGACCTATAATAAGGAAATGTTGTTAGGTATAAGCCACATAACGAGAGCTCGTAGGGGCCCTCCGTAACTTTAGTGAAGAGTGTAAAGAGGTCCCGAGACTCAAACACATGAAGATAGAAAGCTGCTTTAGACCATGGAATGTGGGAAGGATGGCTTACGTAAGTATGAACCATTGAAATTTTTAAAAAAGATTTTATTTATTTATTTGACACAGAGAGAGAGAGCACAAGTAGGCAGAGAGGCAGGCAGAGAGAGGGGGGAAGCAGGCTCCCTGCTGAGCAGAGAGCACGATGCGGGGCTTGATCCCAGGATCCTGGGATCATGACCTGAGCCGAAGGCAGAGGCTCAACCCACTGAGCCACCCAGGCTTCCCAAACCATTGAAATTTTAATCTAATTAGATTGTTTTATTTTGGGGCGCCTGGGTGGCTCAGTGGGTTAAAGCCTCTGCCTTCGGCTCAGATCAGATCCCAGAGTCCTGTGATCAAGCCCCACATGGGGCGCTCTGCTCAGCAGGGAGCCTGCTTTCCCCCCCTCTTTCTCTGTCTGCCTCTCTGCCTACTTGTTATCTCTGTCTGTCAAATAAATAAATAAATAAATAAAATCTTTAAAAAAAAAAGAATGTTTTATTTTTACAGTGGGCAAAAAGCGAGAAAAAATGAGCAAAGCCATTGCTTAGAGAAAATGGTCAATTGCTTTTCCTCGGCTCTGCTTAGAGCCGCGGAAGAGGAAAGGGGCTTCACTGGTCCCAGTATTAGTTGCGGTTAGAGAGAAACAAGCACATCCTGGGAGACGTCGCAGAATGGGCTGTGTCCACGTGGATACCCTCAGCTGTCAGCAGACAAACACAACTGAAACTGCCTCACCTGGTCCAGAGGGTGTATGGGCAGGTGCAGAGCTGAGCTAGCGCTGGGCGTGGCTTAACCCCTGGGGTGCAGCTGTACAAGATGTTCTGTCTCTGAATCACCTGGGCTCTGCAGAGCCTAGTCCTCAGCCTGGTGGGCTCAGAGCATTCGCAGGAGATGAAGCAGACCGGATAGCATGAATGCTTTTCTGCCCAGGAGAGCAGAGTGCAGCCCAGGAGCCGCGGGACGGATTGGAAGCTTGCCGTGAGCACAGCATGACAGGCTGGGACCTTCGAGGTCTTGTGGGGGTCAGTTGATACCCCTCCCCCACTGGATCAACACCCAAGGAGTCTTTCTCTTCTGTTTTCCTTTGAAAAAAGTATACAGTTGACGGGTCGGTGTCCTTCTGTTGTCGTGTCCTTTATTCAGAAATCAGGTTACGATGCATTAGGCCACTGCTTTTATTACATTTCGGCTCTGCAGATAACGTGCTGGACACCTTGATTAGATTTGGGGCATTTCCCAGTCCTTTCTAAAATAAATTCATGAGCCGAGTATATGCTTAGGCACTCATTACATTTTAAGAAGATAACTTCCAAGTGTTCTCATTGTAAGTTAATACATACTCGTGGTAGAAAATCCAGAAAATTCAGAAAAGCCAAAAATCAGACTCACCTGTGATGTTAGCAGCTTGCCACCTACAACAGAGGACATTGGGCGTCTCCTTGGCCCAGTCAGCGGCATGGACAGGACAGATGGCCGCTCCCTGCCCTGCCCTGCCCCCACCACAAGCCACCCCCCTCCACCTGCCAAGGGGCTTCATCTTTCAGGACCCCAACTTCCTCCTCATGACAGAGTCAATATCTGCCTCGCGGAGCAAGGGTGAGGATTTCATATTTGTGTCCAGCCGAGATTTCTCTCTCCAGCCCATCCCTGGGGATGAACCTAGGTGTCTAGGTGGTGCAGTCTGGGGGACCTCAGACTCATGGTTTTTGGCTCAGGTCTGATCCCGGGGTTGGGAGAGCGAGCCCCGTGGGGGGTGCCACGCCCAGAGCGGAGTCACTTGGGACACTCTCCTGCTGCCTCTCCCCACCCCCAATACATAAATAAAATCTTTAAAAGAAAAGAAGTGAACAGTTAGCTGGTTGAGAGTTTGGGCTATTTCAAGGCTTTTGATAGAGCTTGCCAAGCAGTGCTCCACAGTGTGCCTACGTGATAGTTTTTACAATTGAGAGTGTGCTCATGCTTGCTGAGAAAACCGAGCCGTGCAGAAGGCTGTAAATACCGATCCCGCTTTCTAGAAGCAGGTTCTGCCAACAGACCTTTCCTCCTCCCGTCAGAGGCGTGCACGGGTGTGTGCATATATAGGAAGGGAGTTCCTGCTAACATACTGTCGGTGACCTGAGCTTTTGTGCAAGGCACATGGGTCGCTTCTACTGTAGCACACACCCAGCGGCTCATCCTTTAAAATGACCACCTAGTTTTCATTGTATGACTAATCCCTACGTTTTCTAACCACGTTCCTCCCGCCTTATGTTTCAATGTAAACTTTCATGCAACGAACTTTTTCCGTATCTGTCCCCATATTTTGGGACCCCACCCCCCAATTCCCACACTACATACAGTTCACGATTCTGCAGCTTCACTGGGAATCTGTACATCCCTCCTGCCCAGTATGAAGTGGGATATTTATTATCTTCGGTTGAGGAATGCAGTGGTAGGCAGATGGATGGTCAGGTGGGGGGAAGGGCGGGTGGGCATCATTTCGGAGCCGACCTCAGTATGACTTCCTGATCTAAGCCATCCCCACACCTTGCCCTGCTTCTGCCTGGCTTAGCCCACAGCCTCAGCCCGGGTCTTGGAGCAGGGTGCAAATAAGACCATTTCTTTTGATGTCTGTTCTGTTTTCTACTCCTTATATCTGAGAAGAGGTTGCTTTTGTTCACGTCTCCTAAATGGACTAGGGAAGGACACCCAACTCATTTTTAGTTTCGTACATAAAAACAGACTCTTTTCCTTAAATACAACTAATTACTTAAAAGTATCCTTACGTTTTTCACGATGCTTTGTTTGGTCCCAACCAAAGCTTCCTTTTAAAAAGTACCTTCCATCTTCTAAGCCTTGTATCCAAATTGTCTTGTGTCTGTTGTAATTTTTTGAAGGTTTGAAAGAACTCTGTCCCCCACAGCACCCTCCAAAGGTAGTCAGAAACTTAATGACCCAAAACCCAGCTGGGAGCCACCTCCTGCCCCGTCTGAGGTGTATCTACGTGGCTAGTCCATTGTGGGTTGAGATAGTTTTCAGGGTGATTCAGGATTGTTAGAGATGTTGTAGGTTGATGAGCCACCTGTGCTGCGGGGGAGGGGGGGCAGGCGAGCTCTGTGCCCAGGGAAAGAGAGGAAAATGATCAGGAAGTTAAGCAGGAAGCCCAGACAGAGAGAGGAAGGAATGACCTTAGCAATTTAAAGCAGTGGAAACTAGTTGATTGTTCTTAATTGTCTTGAAGGTCTAGAATAAGGGCTACACATGACAGGATCTTAGAATTCTGTACTTTTCTTAAAAGTAACTGAATTTTTAAAATCTGCTTCCGAAAATGAGCTTTTTTTTTTTCCCCCCTGAATGCAGCTGTGAATCAGATCGGCTGTCCTTCAGGGCCATGTGGGAACACATCACGGAGATGACAGGCTTCCCCCACTTGTAGAACGGGACAGTGCGGGGGAGGGTAGTGCAGAAGGCGTTCTCCACCACCCATCCTTTTTTCTGGAAGGACTTGTCTCCATTTGTGGGTGATTTATTCACGTTGTGAAACAACTTGCAGTTTAATTCTCCAGCATGACCCCTCTCTGCCCTTCCCACATTCCCAGACCCCTGGGTCTTCAGGATTGAGAGGCTGATTTCTGGGGCTGTCATGAGTCTCTGTCCCAGCTGCAGACAGTGTGACTCTAGAAAGAGCACTCGGGGAGGGAGCTCTTTCTAGCCCCAAACTTGGGTTTGGGTCTTCTGTCAAGCAGGAGGTGAGGTTTTTTGTTTTTTGTTTTTGTTTTTTTTGGTCAATGTGGCAATGACTATGTGGTCTGGGGCCTTCTTTGGGGGCACGTGGGGGTGCTCTGGGCTCAAAGAGCTGCCTCTTCAGGTCTGCCACCCCTGCAGGCACCTGCGGGATGCAGCAAGGGGCCGTCTGGTCCCCGCATGCCCCCCCTGCCAGGCTGCTGCTGCAGCCAGGTGTCCTCTGGGCGGGCGTCTCTACCGAGACGTGTATTCACACAGTCAGCCAGTACCTGCGTATCTACATGGCAAGACTCTGTGCTGGGTGCTGGGGGATCCCAGGGGGAGAAGGGGCCACTGCATGTGGGCTGTCCTACATACGAAGAAAGAAGACCCATGTGCTGACCAGTAGCGACAGGTGGAGAATAATAAATAGGGCAGGCAGAGCAGGTGGAGGGAGTGATTGGTCCCTGCGACGGAACCAGAGTCCGGAGAGTGGAGGAGAAGCTGGCATCGGGCTGGGCGGGCAAGGAGGCTTTGACAGACACAGTGGGGACAGGTCTGGGACCGTCTCAGGGAGGGGACCTCCGGCCAACTGTGGCATCAGGTGCAGGTAGAAAAAGTGGAATCCTGCCTCGGGACTTGCAATGCGCCTCTAGAGAATTTAAGAGCAAGTGTTGAAACAGCCACAGCCGAGGGAGAGGGAGAAGCGTCCAGGCTGGGAGGCTCCCAGCCTGGCTTGGCTCCTGCTGCTCCCGACCACCTGCCTGCCACGCCGATCTGGAGGATTGCTGGTAAGCGGAGGAGCTCTGGCCTGTGCCCGCAGAAGGGACCGAGAAGCTGGGATGTGCGGAGACATGTACGCGTGTGCTGAGATCCCTGCTCAATCACCCTAAGCGCTTGGCGGCCGCTCTGCTGTCTGATGGGCGTGCGTGGGACCGAGCTGTCTTCCTAGGTGGGTCAGCCCTCCGTTTCTAGGCCAGCGTTGCACCTGAGGACAGGGCAGCTTTGTGAGTCATCTGTTGCTGCAATGCAGACAGGTACCCAGGACACGATCCAACTCGAGGCCTGGAGGACCTTGGACGTGGCACCTGAAGAGGAAAGGGACCCCAGGGCTTTGGGAACTGCACGTTCAGAGGACACCGGCTCCTGAGAAGCCGGTGGGGTAGTTCAGGGGCCGGGGAGCCCAGGCTCCTGCTGTCACCTGCCCCCACTCCCAACCTGCCCACAGAATGAGAGTCAGACCTGGTCCAGGAACACATTGCTCCCTTCCCTCTTCTGTTGTTTTCCCATTCTTCATTTCCAAGGTGGGAAATGGCCTTGGGGTAGCCCAACCCCTATGGCTGTCCAAGTGACTCAGTAGAAATAGCTCCAGGACATTGGTTGAATCTTTTCTATGATTTTCTTTTTTTAATTCCTGCGTAGTTAGCATCCCGTGTTGCATGAGTCTGTGACTTTTTAAGCAAACACTAGTGCAGCTCTGGGAGGGTGCGACTCTCTTCAATGAGGTTTACACTCCTTGTGTTAAATCCTAGAACAGGTAGGTAGGTGTGACCTTGCCAAGACAGAACCTTGCAGCCTGGTTACCGGGTTCAGATCTGGATGCTGGAGGAGCCCCAGGAAACAGGACGCAGTTCAGGGGAAGGGACAGGTGGTCAAAATGGGCCAGAAGGTTGTTGTAAGAGTTGACAGGCCTGAAGGTATGGTCTGGAGAAGACAGATCGTTTCTTCCGGTGGGTAGAGGTGGCGGAATGAAAATTACCTTCAAATGTGTAAAAGGCAGTTAAAAGGGAAATGAGATGTGCGGGTCTGCAGAACGGTTCCACGTAGCATCAAGGGCCCTAGAACTACAGACTGGGAGATTTTGGCTTTGTGCAGGGAAGCGTTATGTCTGCCCGGAAATGAATGAACTGGTGTGGAAGGGTTTGAGGGTGTGAAAGGGAGACCTCTGAGGTCCTTTCCTATTCGAGAGGCTATGGTGTCTACCCTGGGCCCCAAGAAGCAGGTCTGCTGGCTAATTGTCATCTGGCTTGACTGTGCTCGGGTGATTCCCGGTCAGTGTTTGTGATCGAGTTGGGGTAGGAGGAACGTGGTGCCCCGGGGTCATTGCTGTTTCCGGGAACCCTGCCTCCTGGTAAGTTCCGTAGCATCCAGGCCTTTCCAGGTCGAGATTCCGCAGGCTGGCAGCCTGGAGAGAATCATGAACGTAGTAACCACCAGAGCAGCTGTTACTCTTTCCAGGAGTCGAACAGGATGTCCACGGTCTCACACTCGCGCATGGGCGAGCCGGCATGTGGACCCGCTTGGGCAGGCTGTGGGGTCCGAAAGCATTCTCCCTTTTGTGCTTTTCTGTCTGGCTGGTCTGGAAGTCGGGGATCACAGGAGAATACATACAAGTGACCCCGGAAGGGCAGGGATTTGTGTCGAGAACGCTGGGTTGTGTGCTGGAACTGGGCATCGGCATCGTCTGGGTATTTTTTCCAGCCCAGATGTCGGGAACCATCTTTCCTTCCGGACAGCACACGCACACGACCAGTCGGGACAGAGAGTGGTGGCATCTGACCCGTTTGTGGCAGGCCTGGGCTTCTCTTGGTTTGCCCGTGGCTTTCCCTGTTCAAGGTTTACTTTCGAGAATGGGATGCCATTGAGCCGGTCTGCCTTCCCAGACCCTGGACGTCATGGCAAAACACGCCAAGTCAGTGGGGCCTGGTTCTGTTTCTATGGTGTGCTCGGCTGTGGGAGAGGGCCGCTCTCTGCTTGGCAGTCTGGCGTGGTTGGAGGCTGTGAAGAATGACTTGGTGTTTAACACCTGTCTTGTCACGAGAGGATTGCCGCCTTCTGGACCCCAGCGTCCCCTGTGTGAGTCTCGAGAGGCAGACCTCGTCGCTGGGGAATTCTAGAGACCATAGAGCTCCTCTTTCTCTATTTTCTGCTGCACGTTCCCATGCTTTAGCCCTTTACTTGCTACCCAGTAGCATTTGATGACTGTTGGTGAAAATGGATGGATCTCTCAGTGAATCCTCCCTGTACCCCATAAGAGAAATTATGATTCCCTTTTGTCATCAACCAAGGGGTAGAGATGATACGTGACTTGCTCAAGGGCCAAGAAGCAGAAGGCAGGTCTCCTAGCCTCCGGTGTCGAGTCTCTCCCTTGCCACTGGGAGGGAGGTCTGCTGCCCCACACCAGAGCTCAGTAGCCCTGTCATCTGGGACCCCACACTTGCCAAACCGGAGGCTGCGTGGTTCACAAGAAACACGGGTGATTTTCATGCGTGTGCAAGTGTCGGTGCCATCGTCTAGGCTGCATTTCCAAGCGGATTAACCCTTCTCTCTTTGAGATTGATGGAAACAGTGCATTTCCTGTGCTGACTTGGCCCTATCCTGCGGGACTGGCCATGGCAGGAGGGAAACTTGAAGATAAGCAAGTATGTGGCTTTCCAGCATTCTTTGTTCTGTCACCACTGGTGAAAGTGGTTCCCAGGAGACTCTGTGCACTTCTTCAATCGCTTGCTCTGGGGAGTGATGCCCCAATCATCTCTGGGTACGGACCTTGTCCGGAGGAGAGGGAGTCCAAACACCACTCTTGGGAACCCGGAGGCTGCGCTGACCAGAGGGCGGGGTCTCCGGGGTGTGTGAGTGTGTGTGTGTGTGTGTGTGTGTGTGTGTGTGTGTATGACCCTGACCTGTGAGCCACTGTCACTGGCAAGGGGACTCTTGTTCCCGGGGAGTTGAGAATGATTGTGGTATCGGGGAAAGCACATGTGGGTCCTCTCTGAAACTGATCCTAGCGAGAGGAAATGACAAACTTGCATCTTGGCGTCCAAAGTGAAACCAGCTGGGGCCACCCGAAGTAGGAGTGCTGCTCCGTGCCTTCCCAGGGTGTGCCTGCATGCCGGGGTAAACTCCGCAGGCTGGGGCCCGCCGCCCCGCAGGTGTGATCCCTCCCTGCCCCACTGAGTCACGTCTGAGGTGTGGGCATCCCACAATTAAGGTTTTCTCAAAATTGGAAACCCGAAGCACTGGAGTGATGCTTGGAGTCATTCACTGTCTGGAAAGAATGTGCTGGCACAGGCAGCCGGCAGGCTGAGTGTCCCACTAAAATTAAACTCAAGTGCTGACTTCTCGTTTTTACCTCTCCACCCCTTCCCTTAAGGTCGGCCTGCGACAGCTGGACATGTCCTTGCTCTGCCAACTCTACAGCCTCTACGAGTCCATTCAGGAGTATAAGGGGGCGTGCCAGGCTGCGTCCAGCCCGGACTGCACTTACGCCCTGGAGAACGGCTTCTTCGATGAGGAGGAGGAGTATTTCCCGGAGCACCACGCCCTCCACGAGGGGAGGGAACGGGGCCCCCCAAGGGACCTGTCTCTGCCTGTCTCCTCGATCTCTGGCAGCGACTGGATTCTGGAGTCCATCTAGAGAGGGATCTTAGCAGAGGCCGCTGCTGCCCACTGGACACACTCAGCCTCAGCTCCCCCTCTCAAAGAAATCTCCTTCGCTCCTCCATCGGGGGCAGTCGCCGGGTGCGAGAGGCCAGCGCTGCCAGCTTAATTTGGAGGACCCCGTGGCAATCTGTCGCCAGGGCTGGAGTCTCCGCCTGGGTGGCCTCGAGGTGCTCAGCGACACTACTGTGCAGAGACCCTCCTGCCCACGAGTCCTGTCCATGCTGGGACCCTAACAGGAGGATCCTGGGGCAAAGGCCCTCCCAAGGATCTTTCCCCCAAGACGACTTTTGCCGGTTACTTCCTTGCAGGCAGTAGATGGTTTGCTGCTGTAGGAACTGGCTCCAGGCTGCAGACTAGGAAAACTCCCACTTCGCGGCCCCCTTCCTTCTACATCCGGCAGCCATTCTTGCTTCCGTCTTGTGAGCGTTGAAGGCTCTTGGTTGGGCTTTCTTAATTGCCAGCTGCATGACTAATGGTCCCAATGACTCAGTGAAAGCTTTGTACCAAAAAAAAAAAAAAACAACCCAAAAAAACAAAACCAAAAAAAACCCCTAAACATTTCAGGTCACACCAATCAACACCATTCTCTTCACCTGTCAAAATCTGGATCCTTCTTTGTCTATCATATGGGGTGTCATTCACTGTAAGATGGCAAACTTTTTGTTCTGGAAGGTTCTCAGTGTGAACTAGTCTATTAGAAAGCAATCCTGCCTTTTCCACTCGACACAATGATCACCTTAAGCCTTAACATATTTATTAAAATCTTTTATGAACGCTTTACACTTTGTAGGTTAAAAATGAGGATAAAATGCTAACCCCCACCCCCGACTGTAGTTGTGTATTATTTTGGTCTGAACTCTGAATCATCCAATTTCAGAGCTTGAATGCGTGGAGTCCAGTCAGCTACTGAAAGAGAATAATTTATTTTCTTGCCATTAGGGATCTGGAAGCAGCTTCTCTTGTTCTACTGACTTCTTCTTGGTCGTGTTTTCCATGGTAGCCCCCATTTATAGTTAGCTCTCAGCGCTGCTATGTCTCTGACCGCTTCAGACCCCCTGCCCTTCTTTATTTTGATGTGATAATTACTTATTCACCGCCTTTGGGGTTTGAGAAGAAGTCAAACTCACCCTCACGGGCCAGCATGTGGACAGCCTGTTCCGTACGTGACCGTGTGTCGGGAACTGGGCTGCGTACAGAGAGGGAAGAGCGTTCCTGCTGTTTTCCTGTGTTGAAAGTAGTCGTTCGATGAAAGACGGCAGCACATCGCCTTCAGCGTGTGGCCCAGCTGTGCGGGGGGCGCGAGAGCAGTGAAAGGGATCGGACCAGGTGACGTCTGGTCATCTTCCAGAACCTCGGACAATGAGAGGTTCACAACGCTTGGACCTTGGGTCTGCTGTGCTCAGCCCTGGCCACTTGGGGCGGGGAGAGGTTTCAGAAGAATCTTGAGCGTGGCTCAAGAACCTCCATCTTTGTTCTGATTGAATCATTAAGGGGTGAGGCCTGGGTCTCTGCATGGTTTGAGAAGTCCCGCAGGAGAGACTAACGTGGATCCAATTACCACCTAGTGTCCGGGCCGGCCCTCGAGGAGGGCATCGTGGGACACCCAGGAGAGCTGCGGCTCTCCTACCCCACCCGGACCTATGGAGCATCTTCCCAGGACGGCCCGGTGGTCCTCTCACACGAAGCTCAGGGGGCGCTACTCATGTCCACGCGGGAGGACGGTACCATCTCCGGGAGGGAAGCTTGCAGGGCTGGCTCAGGCTTGGGGGAGCCCCCACATTGAGAATGCACAGCTCCCTGGGTCTGCTGCCTCTGGGTTCTTCTGGAACCACAACCCTAGTTTCATAGTGCCTTTGGGTTTTGGGGTGCTCGTCTCATTACGAGATGGGCCATCAGAGCTAGAAGTGGAATGAATCGGGGCAAGCAAGGGGCCTCTCCTTTGTTGGGGGGGAAGGGCTGACACATTCCTTAGCCCGATGGTAAAGAGGCATATAAACCTACCACAGTTCTTAATACACCATCTGATGTTCATATGCACTGCCCCACGCTTCCTCTCACTCCAGAGTGTACTGTTGTAAATGCAGCTTGGTGAGAAATATTAACATTATCCCAAACCATAAAATGTTTTCTAATACACTGTCCTTATGAAGGTCCATTAGAAAATAAATGCGCTGGTGTCCTTTCCTGCTTCCCGGCATACATCGTCACCTCTGAGTTGGAGCTGGGACTGTTCCGGGCTCAGTGGCCAACGGACAGCCGGGCGGGCTCTAAGGCAGTACGATGTTTCCCGAAGCAGCCCCCGTGTAAGGCGATGCACAGAGCACTTGTAGAAATCACCTCTAGCTTCCTACGGCCTTGGTGACGTGAACCCAGAGTTCCTGATCATTTAAACCTTGCATTTCTTAAATGATGCAGCTCCTGTCACACCCCCAAGGGGAATTCAGAGTCCGTTCACCAACTCGACCCCTGGCTCCCATTTTCCTGTAACCCAGGGGGATGCCATTCACTCAAAGGACATTTATTTAGTGCTGGTCTGGGTCACATTGAGTCAGGAGCCGAGAACACAGGCTACGGGAACCTGAAGAGCCTCTGGCAGATGCCATTTCCACAAAGAGCCCAACATGGAGGGCAAGTGTCGTCATCAGGGAAGCGCCAAGGCCACTGAGGCCTAGGAGACCCAACAAACCCTGGGGACGTTGGCAGAGGGGACATCTGAGCTGCTTTTGAAGGGTGAACAAGGTTTTTGGTTTTTTTTTCTTTTTCTGTAAGATTTATTTCAGAGAGAGAGTGAGTGTGACTGGGGGAAGGGTGGAGGGGGAGGGAGAGAGAGACTTTCCAGCAGACTCCCCACTGAGCGCAGAGCCCGACGTGGGGCTCGATCCCAAGATCCTGAGATTGTGACCTGGGCCGAAATTTAGAGCCGGCCCACTTAACCGACAGCCATCCAGGTGCCCCTGAGGGACGAATGAATTCTTCAAAAAAGAAGAGTGAGCAGACGGAGGGGAGGGCATAAGTTCTCCAAAAACTTACGTATAACAACGAGTTGCTTTCATAAGACATTTTTCATTTCTGTGATTAAAAGCACAGGTGATGTGACCTCCTCAGGTCATGGCTACATGACAGAGCTGGAGTTCTGAGAGGCAGTTTGTGTTCCGTTGACGTTTCAGGCCTAAGCAGGTGCTGGGACCGAGCGAAGTCTGAGGAGATTATGGGCCGTGGTCCCCCGTCTCCCATCCCAGCGCCTTAGTCTCCCAGGATACGTTGCGTGGCACTTTCTACTGGATCTTGCTCTGACTTCCACGTGCATGGGCCTAATTTCTCTCAGAACCCGTGATCACGGACACAGGCCAAGCATGTGGGAGACCCAAAGGCTCTCTAGCCACCAACGTCAGTCCAGGTGGCAGTTGAATTTCATCTTTCTGTCCTGAGAAAACCTCCCAATCATAGAAGCCTGAACACGTCTAGTCTGCTTGTCTTCATGCGAAGATTGTCCTTTGAGTTCGGACAGATGTGTCTTGGGCTCATTCTCTGCGGAGATGGTAGAGCTTACATTGCAAGGATGGCACCTGGAGGTTCCCCCTGAAAGGCAGATGACGCCTTCTGGGCCATGGTTTCGGGGGGCGAAGATGCTGTGGGAGCGTGTGGGCCTCCAACCACCGAGTGCGGGAGGGCTCTGGAAGGGTCAGCAGCCTGCCTGATGCCTTCATGCTGGCAGCTGTGGCAAGAACGCATTACTTGCCACCCTGCTTCGCTGGCTATCAGTCAGCTGAGGACAGGTCCCTAGACACCCAGGCTCCTGTCTGGTTCTCCTGCTTCCCTGAAGAGCATGGACAAACGGAGCACCTAGAGAATGTTGGGCAAAACCTTTATTAAATGCGCTAACTGAGCAGTATTAGCAAAACGAAAGCATGAAGCCAGGCAGTAAGGACGCGTTATGGCCCCAGAGAGCCGATGCCCGAGAGAAGAGGACAGGGGCACATGCCATCTGGAGAATTACCCATTGTCAACCTCAGACAGAAGCTCAGAGACCTTGCTCCCTGCTTCCTGTTCTGTTTCCGGGACGGAGAATCTCTAATGAAAGTCCTGCAGGCACACACAGACCACTGGTCCTGGGAACGCTGGTTTGGGTGGGAGGAGCACTTACATTAGAAATCACCAAGATCACAGTCACCCCACGGCGGAGAGCATGCTCCAGGTCCCTTCAGAGGGCACAGCTCTGTACCGAGACTTCAGGGAAGAGAGCTCCTCACCCTCCATCCCCTGTTTTTCTCCTGCCCGCAGGATGGTAATAAGATGCCAGAGCAGGGCTCCAGGAGAAAGGATGGAAGGGGAAACCATGAAGATGGCCTCTAAGACATTCTGTGAGAAACAAGAAAGCACCTTCGAGATCCCAGGGATTTCACAAGGTGGGAAAACAGTGGGAAGTGGAGGTTGAAGGGCAAGCTGGCTGGGTTGTCTGGGGTGTCCCTCTGCCCAGAACCCCAGGGATCTAGATGGAGATAATTCGGAGGTTGAGGATGGGGCTCACTCGCCAGACTCAAGGAGCGGTGTGTTCCCGGCATGCCAAGGCCGACAACAGGCCCCACCGGGCACTGGTTCTCTCTGTGGCTGATCCTCACCCGTCCTGCTGGCAGAAGCACCAGGGAAGACAGGTTCAACTCAGTCCCCCTGTCATCGTATGCTGCGTGACTGACTCCTCTCCACGAGCTTCCATCAGGCACGCCATAGCTGACTGTCTCCTAGATGAGTAAACCCATCCGGGCTCTGACACTCTGCCAAAGCATTTCCATGGTGCCGGGACCTCAGATGGGAAGGAGCCTGACCAAAGACCTAGAAGTTGACTTTATCTCCCCCTGCTGTCGAAGAAGGAAGGGGAGCATGCTCCGTAGGGCAGGAGACAGACTCTGGAATAGACATGTGCCTGGTCACACACTTATTTGCCTTAAATGGATTGATAGGATTTATATGCCACCTCTGTTCCAAAGGCAGCTTTTGGTTGCTTTATAAAAATTCACACAACACAATAAAATGCAATTTTTTAAAAAGTGGGTTTAGAAATCAGCACAAAGGGAATACAAGGGCAGGACAGAAATCAGCACAAGAAGCACCTTCTGCGAGAGATGCAAGTCGTCCTATTTGCCAGCAGAACACACATGGGGCCAATTCTGACCTTGCATCCAAATTAAAGCCACAGGTGGATGGGGAACGTTCAGCTTCAGAGCAGGTGTTTACCTTGGTGTTGCTCTGCCAAGTGTGTCCAAGCAAGGTGACCTCTGGAAAATACGGGGACCAGTCGGAAGAACACTCTTTAAATGTTTGCAAGGGGACCCGCTCCGAGGTAAGGCAGGGATCTCCGTCACACACGCCCCATCACCGGGCTTTTGCTGTAGCAGCTCCAGAACTAGGAAGCTGGGCGGCAAGGGGCCTTTCAGAGTTTCTCGTAGGACTTTGATGTCTGCTTTCCATTTGATGAAGCTGCAGATAAAGGATTATGCTTCCCAGAAGGGTCCTGTCCAAATTTGGGCGGATGAGTGTATGAGGATGCGCGGGCACATGGGTTAGGTGGAAGGGTCTGCTCTTTGCTAGGTGATTTTGTGGTCGGCTGAAAACTGGCCCCCCCAAAACATCTTGTCCAAAGATAGCATCTCTGGAGCTTGTAAATATTACTTAATTTTGAAAAGGTCTTTTATAAAAAAGGTGATGATGTTAAGGATCTTGAGATCCCCCTATTATCCTTGATTATATGGGGGGGGGCGGTGCTAAATGCTGTCGCAAGTGTCCTTAGAAGAGAGAAGCAGAAGGAGATTTGACACATAGAGGAGGAGGTGATGTCGATCTCACAGGGAGATGGGAGAGATGTGGCCACAAGTCTTGGGAGGGCAGCAGTCCCCCTAAAGCTGGAAGAGGCAAGGAATGTCTTCTCCGCCTTGAGCCTCTGGAGGGGGCATGGTCCTGCCAACACCTTGGTTAGGACTCAGTGAAACTGGTTCTGGACTTTGTGCCTCTAGATTTGTGGGAGAATAAACGTGTTGTTGTAAGCCACCAAGCTTAATTTGTTGCAGCCGCCGCAGGAAACTACCACAGATTTCTGGGCACACTGGTCCTCTTCCTGCCTTTGCTCATTCTCTGTGTCATTCTGGGACATCACCATTCGGTTGCTGGCTGAACACACTGTGCTCACCCTTCCCATGTATTTAGATACACTTCCTGGTGGGCTCCTGGAGCCAGTTTCACTGATGGGCACCTTCTAGGGTTGATATAAGGGTAAGATGACTTGTTAATTACAAAGCCCCTAAAATAGTGCCTGGTTCAAAGTAAACAGATATACACATAATACATATATATTAAGTCCTAGAGAAATCACATATAGTGCCGATCTCTCGGTCTGTATAAATATTTGCCCAATAGGAATAAATAGACAGAATCCTGTTTGGGGTCCTGGGGTTCTTGCTTTTGTAGTGCTTTTCCTCTGTTGACTCTTCGGGAGCCAGAGAACATTTTAAATTTAGTCCTAGGTTAATAACATTTCCCTTGAGAATGTGTTCCCAGTTTTATAATGAAGGGTTATGGCTAGATGTGTGAGATACCAGGAAGAGAAAACCCAAGCTTCGAGGCTGACAGCTGTTCCACTGAGAGAAGGCTACAGTGAAATGCTCATTTCTTTCTACAGCTTCTTCCACGGAGATAAAGGACTAATATTTAAATCTAGTCCTGTTCGTGTGAGCTCTGTATTTTAAAAAGCCAACAACAAAAGTCTCTTTTCTCTACTCCGTACTCAAGAGAAGAGGGGTAGACCCAGAGCAGCAGCGTTAAGTGAGGGTGGAGAGCAGGACAGACCCAACCTCTGCTCACTCACCCCCCTCACTCCACCCCTGCCACATTAGACTGGGAGTGGAGGCCAAGGTCTTAATCGCAATTCTGTCACCAAGTGCTTGTGTGACCCTAAGCAAATCCCTTTACCAGTCCAAGCTTTAATTTCTTCATATAAGACTGTGATTTAAAAAGTAACTTTTCTGACTGATGCCTTCTTGTTTTGTAAATATCTAAAAAAAAAAAAAAAAAGTACCTATGGCTCTTGCATAGCTTCAAACCACTCTGATAGAAATCTCTTGACCAGGGGCTCCTGGAAGTGTCTGCCTTCATCTCAGGTCATGATCCCAGGGTCCTAGGATTGAACCCTACATCGGGCTCCCTGCTCGGCGGGAAGCCTGCTTCTCCCTTTCCCCCTCCCCTTGCTTGTGTTCCCTCTCTTGCTGTGTCTCTGTCAAATAAATAAAACATTTTAAAAAATATTTTTTGACGATTTTATTTATTTATTTCACAGAAAGAGAGATCACAAGTAGGCATAGAGGCAGGCAGAAAGATCGGGGGAAGCAGGCTCCCCGCTGAGCAGAGAGCCTGATGCGGAGCTTGATCCCAGGACCCCGAGACCTTGACCTGAACTAAAGGCAGAGGTTTAACCCACTGAGCCACCCAGGCGCCTGTCAAATAAATAAAACCTTTAAAAAAAATTCTTTTGATCAAAGACCACTTGTCTATTTTCCATGTGCCTTATTAGTCCATATTGTGCTCTCACAGACTGGGCACTTTCTCTCCTCTGGTTCTGAGCGGAACCGAAAACTCCAGGGACAGCAGTGGGCTCTGTCAGTGTAGCCACTGTGTGGCCATCACGGATCAGACTGTATGAGGCAGGTCTTCTGCGAACCCTTGAACACATGCTTTTCAGTGAAAGTGGGGATATCTGAAAGTGATTTTTTAAAAGATTTATGTATTATTTGAGGGGAGGCGAGGGGCAGAGAGAGAATCTCAAACAGACTCCCTGCTGAGCACAGAGCCCCACTCGGGGCTTGATCCCATGACCTGACCCAAAACCAAGGGTCTGACATTTAACCGACTGAGCCATGGAGGCACCCCTGCAAGTGACTTAATTTTTATAGCTTCCAGTGGATTTTCATAGAAATGCCTTTTACACTTGTTGTTAGAACACATCTCCATTCTGCATGGGACGGGGAGCTGGAAATCACAGACCTCTTTCTAAAACACTGAGCAGCACTGCTCTCTTCTAACTTCCCAGTCTAACTAACTGAGCAATTCTGCTGCCCAGGAATCATTATTTAAAGAAATTTAAAAAAGAAGTCAGGGGAAAACATAGCAACTGTTAAAGGGAGGTGGGTTTTCGCTCTAGAATCCTTGCAATTTTTTTTTTGTATCTTTGAAATTTTTCATAAACAAATGTTGAAAAATGTGCAGGAAAAGATGGGTGGAGTGTGGAGAACTAATCTTGGGTGAACTAATCATTTGCCCAATGCACCTACTGCTCTGGTTCCTGGAGTCCTACCCTGATACAATAGACAGCCTGCCAAATGGGCTTTAAGGTCAGAGCTGGATCAGAGACATGGGTCTCCTCCGTAGTCCTCTGGCATACCTTGCACAGCCTTTAGCTGACTCATGCTCACAGATACCAAGGTTTCTAATACTTGTTTAAAAAAAAATTAGCAGATACTTTTAAGGTGCTCAAGAAAGACTGGGTTGTATTGCCTATGGATTAATAAATCAGTTGTATGTAGGGGCCTGGGGGGCTCCATTGGTTGAGCGTCCGACTCTTGATCTCAGCTCAGGTCACGATCTCAGGGTTGTGACCTCAAGCCCTGCCTTGGGCTCCATGCTGGTCGTGGAGCCTACTTATAAAATAAATTAAAAAAATAAATTTAAAAAATTGTGATGTGTTTATCTTCACTTACCTGGCTTGACAGGTCCAAGATTGGAGGAGTTGTGATCTGTATATCACACTGTCATTTTTCCAATACTTGTTTTTCAGTGGACTTTTTCTTTTTGATTGGACTCCTTTATACCATGTTTCACTCCCTCTTTCCTTTCCATTTATGGGCTTCATCCTGTGGCTATTCTGTGATGTCATTCAAGTTGGCTGTTTTTTTTTTTTTTTTTTTTACTTTGGATCCTTCTTTCTAGAATTCTGTGTTGGTTTCGTGATCCTTGGGATAAGTTACAATCTCCGAGGCCCCTCATTATCCAACTTCATGTGGCTTCCTGGTACCATTTTTAACACTCCCAGTGCCCACACCCCAGCCACTAGTTCTGCGGGATATTCAGTTCCCTGCACACACATGAGACACTCTCTGCCCTCTAAGACTTGGCATGCATGGTTATTCTCCCTCCAGGGATACTGGAAAGTTTCTCTCCTCTCCCCCTCCTATTGGAGGACCTTCTGGACTTCTAGGAGGGGAACAGGGGTCTCTGCTCTGCATCTCCCCCATCACCCTTCAAAGCACTTATTACCCAATACTGCCATCACCTTGTCATATTTCCAAATCTATCACTGCTCTGTAAACTTTTTGAAAAAAGATTGGCTTATTTTAGGTGGGGTAGAGAGGAAGAGAGAGAATGGAGAGAGTGAGCGAGTGTGGGGGAAAAGGGGCAGATGAAGAGGGAGAGAATCTTCAGCAGGCTCCATGAGGGAGCCTGCTGAATGAGGGCCTGGATCACAATATGAGCCAAAATCAAGAGTCAGATGCCCAACCGACTGAGCCACCCAGGCGCCCCACTGCTCCATAGACCTTAAGAGGGCCGCCCACCATGGTGTCCATGTCTGACGCACACAGCAGGTGCTCAGTAATTTCTGCTGTGTGAATATGGAAATGATGACTACAAGAACAAGCGAATGAAATGCGGAGAGAGAAAAGGCATTCATGCTACCTTATTCATGTATCTAGTGTTGGCTTTACTGAGATAGAATTCACCCCATCAAGCGTACAATTCACTGGTTTTTGTTATTTATTTTTGGAGCAGCCATTTCTAAAGAATTAGTTACAGGGAAAGATACGGAAATTTACAAAACATTTACGAAAGCTCAGTTTTTTTTTTTTTTTTAAAGATTTTATTTATTTATTTGACAGACAGAGATCACAAGTAGGCAGAGAAGCAGGCAGAGAGAGAGGAGGAAGCAGGCTCCCTGCCGAGCAGAGAGCCCGATGCGGGGCTCGATCCCGGGTTCTGGGATCATGACCTGAGCCGAAGGCAGAGGCTTTAACCCACTGAGCCACCCAGGTGCCCCGCTCAGTTTGACTTTATTAAGAGAATGATGTTTCTGTTGTAAGAAAACAAAATATTATTTTAAATATATTCTTTAGAACCAATAACTTAACATTTAAATTAAAAGAGATATAAACATGTCAAAGGAATGAAACATAGATCTTTTATTATGTGCGAGTCGTGCGTTCACGTTCCTCCTTTAGGTCAATGCCCACCTGAAGGGGTCTGTGTGGCCCGAGTCTCCATATGGCAGTGTCTCTGCGTCTGTGTTTCTGCATCTGTCTGTGTGTATCGGTATGTAGTTTGGTGGTCTCTTAGATGGGGGGGGGAGGCAGAAGCGTGATAGTTTTGGGGGTTTCCGATGCCACAAGCATCACTTTCTTTAGGAAGTGTATCCAAATCTTTGCTTCATCGAGGATCTTGGTTTGTAGTTTATGTCTTCTCTTTTTTGGACGCAGCTGTTCACGCCACAGATAACAAAGAATCCAACTGCGGATAATGAAAGTGGCACATTCTGCTCAAAGTTAATTCATCAAATCCTTACTAGGGCAGGCCCTGTGCTGCGGGAAGTATGTATTTCCTTGTGTGTAACCTCCTGGTCTCTGTTTACCAGGTTGGGGGAGTCAGGCATTAACATGTGGGATTCGAATACAAGACAAGGAAGATAGAGAACATGAGGTAACATAAAGGAGGAGAACGGTTTTCAAACGGCTGTGAGAGACAGATGCCCTTATTATCCTGACTGGAAATTACGATGGGCAGCTTGACACCTAGAAGTGCCTAGGGAAGTTGGGGCCAAGTATCTGGCACCAGCACGGACTCAGGAGATCCTGGACACGACGGCTGTAGGGTCGAGCTGGGCCCCAGCAGGTCAGTGGGAGTGAGAGTACAGTCTCAAGGTTTTGGGAAAAGTTTTCCTTCCACGGAGAAGCAGAGAGGACTGACTGTATCTGGTTAAGGGGAGAAGAGGGCCCGGGGAGAGCATAAGCCATATGTGGAGATGAAAAGAAGATCGTAGTAGAGGAGGTGGGTGGGAACATGTCTGTGGAAAGGAACTTAGGACCAGAATACGGACGACCACACTTGAGTGACGAGAACGCTAAGAGACTTCCTCAGGCAGAGACTAGAAACTCCTGTGTCGGCAATAAAGAATGATGAAAAATTCGGAGGGGCCCCAGAAGTGATGGCTGAAGAGTTCTGGGGCCCCGGTGTCTGTGTGGAAGGCTGTGAGGGGCTGTCACAAACCTTTAGGCAGGAGACAACAAGGGCTGCCCTGGGGTCTGAGGGAGAAGGGACGTTTCCAGAGAAAAGCCTCAGGAAGGGTTGTGTCTTGGTGGATAGAGTGCGGAGAGGCGGAGTTCGACTTCACAGGCACTGCCTGGGAGGCCGTGGCAGGGCGCAGCAACGGGGCTGCAGGGCAAGCTGGAGCTGCTGGGTCTGGGGGGCCTGGGCCCCGGGAGAACAAACGGTCCAGGCCTTGGGCACAGCCACCGCCAAGTGTGTGAACAGCAGGAAAGAAGAGGAGCGCCGAGGACCAGCCCAGGGACAGACTGGGACGTCTGGAAGGGAAGAACAGTGACCGAGCATGAGGGGAGACTGAGGCCACAGGGCTGGGGAAGGCCTTTCCGCAGAGGTGGACATGGTTCAGAGCTGGCCCATTTCCCTGCTGCTTCTGTGCCTTCCTTGCCTCCTGTGCCCCCCAACCCAGGCCCCGAGTCTGCTCCCGGACCTTACAGCCGATGGGTTGCGGGCCAGGAGTCTGACTGTGACCAGAGCAGGGAGGACACTTACAGAGAGGAAGGGGAGCGCAAGTCCGGAGGGATGGGGGAGGGAAGCAGACAGGTGACCAAAGCAGTTCTGGACTGAAGAAGGAAGGAAGCTCAAAGAGTCTGTAATGGGTTCAGCCACGGGAGGAAGGAGTGTGGGGAAGGTTCCAGAACCATGTAATGGCAGGCTCCCTGGCGGAGACCACGAAGGCAGAGGAGCAACACTGAGGACCAGCTGAGGCTCTGGACTCTGGACGCAGGGCTGGGCTCCGGGAAACAGATGCTGAGACTCATCTCAATGGCTCTAAGAAGGCAGGTCTGCTGGAAGGGCAGGAAGCCGATGGTCTCAAGGGACCATTGGTGAAGAATCAGCAGCTGCCTGAGTTTGCAGGTGCGGGAAAGAGAGGCAAGGTAGGCCAGAAGGGGGTCGGGGATTGGAGGGGAAAAGGCAGCCCAAATCGAGGACCGTGGAAGGGAGGGAGCAGATCTCAGAGGTCTTGGTGCAAGTGGTGTGGGGTGCAGCTATCAGGAAGTGGATAGGGCCCCTAGAAGCAATGAAACACAGAGGTGGATGTCCCTGAGGGTGATAAGGACCCTGAAATGTGCAGTACGATCCTCGAGGGGGTGGGGGAGGGTCATGGAAGGGCACTGCCTTGGTTTTTTTTTTTTTTTTTTTTTTTTTTTAGATTTTATTTATTTGAGAGAGAGAGAGAGAATGAGAGAGAGAGAGAGCATGAGAGGGGGGAGGGTCAGAGGAGAAGCAGACTCCCTGCTGAGCAGGGAGCCCGATGTGGGACTTGATCCCGGGAGTCCGGGATCATGACCTGAGCTCAGGGCAGTGGCTTAATTGACTGAGCCACCCAGGCGCCCAGCATCTCCTTATTTCATAATAGTGTTTGTCTCAACTGAGGAGGATGCCTGTCTGAAGGTGTGAACATTAACAGACTTTTGTACCTCTTCAAAAGTCTTGGGGTTTATAGATGGCACAATCACTTCCCACATCCCACTCCATCCTTTGGAAGAAGTAGACCATGGTGCTTTCCATTAGTAAGCCACTCAAGATGGCCAGAAAGGAGAGCTTTCGGTTGATGTTCAGGGTCACTGCAAAAAAAAAGGCAAATTGTAAGTTCTTAAGAGTTTAATTAAGTGCTATCGGCGTGTAAACTCTGTGGCATGTGAATGGAATTGTTCTGTAAAGCTGTTTTTTAGAGAATCTCTATTCATTCTTATTCATCTCTGCTGCTACCTTCCCCGTTTTCATCTCTGGAGAGAAACACAGCATCTAGCAAAAACATTAAGTAAGCTTCTCTTCCTGAAATCAAGACACAGATTTCCATGAATATGGAAGGAGGTAAAAAAAAAAAACAAAAACCAAAAACAGATTCTAAGGTTACAAAGAGGTTAGCAGAAAACACCCAGAGATTTCTCAGTTTCACAGTTCATGACGAGCAGCGCTGCCAACCTCCCAGGACTGAGCTAAAGCACGTGAAAGCATTCCGAAAAGGAAAAAATATTATGTCATTCGTTTGAGCAAATGCAGACTATACGCTGTGTATGAGGTCCTAGAGAAATGTCAGGCATCGTTAGGATTTTATGGAGAATTCCAGTGTTTAGCAGAGTTTCTAAGACGGTGTTGGAGAAACAAGGCTTTAAGCTTATATGTGGGTTGAAGGCTGAGAAGACAGAATGAAAGACAGACATACCTCTGATGGCCTGAAAATTTGATGTAAGGACAAACACTTTAATGAGCCGGAGGCAGAGGGGTGTGTAGTCGTGTTCCCAGATGACGGCTGGAATCAGCAAGAGTTTTCCGTAGCTGGACAGTAATAACGCTTTCAGCAGCAAAGTGAAGTTGGGTTTGGTTTTCGCTGTCATCGGTCGTTCTACCCACAGGAAAGCAAAAATGCCAATAAAAAAGGCAGTTTGTTCTAAGGAGGAAATGGAAAACAGAAATATGAATGTCTCTATCCAAACCATCTTTCTCCAGAAACAAAGAAACCACATTTCCAGCTGCCTTCATTTGAACTGCTTCATCAAGATCAGATTTTTTTTCTCTCTTTTTTTAAAAAATATATAAGCCCCTGCCTTTTGTGTCACATCCTGCTGGTGTGACTGCAGAAGCCCATTCCAGCAAGTCTTCCATGAAGTATTTCATGGTCCCCGGAAGTAAAAGTAAGTCTGTGAGAACGGTAACCATCAGCTCTCTGAAGTTCTTTCTAGGTAGTAAGGTTCTGTTTAAGCAACTTTGGTGTTCTAGATCTCCATGGAAAGAATGAAAGAGGACACGGAGGAGATTTTTAAATCCAAAAGATGGGACCCACCCTAAAAATTACACGCGAAGATGTTTTCTTTGTTCAGTCTCCCACTATTTGTTGCCTATTACCTGCCAATTCTGAATACCATGACCTCCATTTAAAACTGCCCTTACTCCTTTCGACAAACTATCTGAGTGCAATTCCTTATCCTTCCGCGAAGCATTCATAGACTGAGTCCAGACCTAAAGCCACAGTTCCACTGGGTCCACGGAACAGAGCAGTCTGTTCTGTTCCTATAACTAGGAATCTGGCAGTTCTTAGCTGTTATATGATGTTTATTAAGATTGTTAGTCCTCTGGGGCGCCTGGGTGGCTCAGTGGGTTAAGCCGCTGCCTTCGGCTCGGGTCATGATCTCAGGGTCCTGGGATCGAGTCCCACATCGGGCTCTCTGCTTGGCGGGGGGCCTGCTTCCCTTCCTCTCCCTCTGCCTGCTTCTCTGCCTACTTGTGATCTTTGTCTGTCAAATAAATAAATAAAATCTTTAAAAAAAAAAAAAAAAAGATTGTTAGTCCTCTGATTACCCAGCTGGGTATGTTTTGAGGGGTCTGTCCCTAATTCTGTTTTTCCCCCGAACTGTGTTATTCAGGTTTCTGTAGAATCAGGTTTTTCTGGAACACATGTATCAAGTTATAGGAGAGACAACTGTATTCTTCCTAAAATGTCGTATAATCAAAGAGAGCCAAACTAAAAAGGTTCCAAGCATAGGTGAGTAGAATCAATAAAAATAATTCTGGAAGCCGTTTGGTATATCCCTCAGGGGAGACACCTCATCTCCCTGTGAAGTAACTCCAGGACTTGTCAACTGCAAGGATCTGCTCAAATAGGCGCATCTTAGAGCCTGGGGTTTGGACAAAAATAACTTTAATAATAGCAACAAAGAACTCCTTAACAAGAATGATCTAGCAATAATGGGTTGTCTCCTGTCACTTGAGACATTCAAACAAAGCTAGACTACCTTGCAGAACTGAGAGAATTTCTTGTACTGGACAGAGAGGTGGACAAGATAACCTTCCCATCTTTCTTTCTTTCTTAAGATTTTATTTATTCATTTGGGAGAGAGAGAGAGAGTGAGCCATAGAGCACTAGAGAGAGCACAAGCCCGGGAAGGGGCAGAGGGAAGGGGAGAGGGAGGAGTAGACTCCCTACCCTACTGAGCAGAGAGCCGGCTGCCGCTAGATCCCAGGATCCAGGGATCATGACCTGAGCTAAAGGCAGGTGCTTCACCGACTGAGCCACCCAGGCACTCCCCTCCTTACCTTTCTAACTCAGAACTCAAGAGGTTTATGTACCTGCACCAGCCCTCGGGCTCTGCACTGTCTTTCACAAGGCAGGTATCTTGCAGCCTCTGTTCCTGAGGCGTTCGTGGATCTGATGGGCTCAGCGGGACCAGCTACCTGCCTACGGGGTTTGGCACGGGAAAACACCGCGTGGGGAGCCCGGACAGCCACCCTTCTCCGTGCTGACATTAACCTGCTGTGGAACGTTGGGGAAATCACCTGCCTTCCTACTTCTCTGCTTCCACAGATGTACACTGTGGAGAACCCCAACCTACCTACCAAAGGTAGGATGACTGTAAAAGCAGTGTTTATGTGATAAGATGTTGTATTTATAGAACACATTTTCTATAAGCTATTTTAGGGGTTCAAAACTTAATATTGGATAAAACAGTTAAGTAACAGTAGAAAAATATTTCTGATTGAGTGTCAAAATATCCGCTACAGAGTAGGTGCTACAGTAATTCCAAATTTTGGGAATAAGCCTATATTTTTTTATATTAAAAATTATGGACATAAAAGGGTTTATCCTTAGAAATTTTCATAGCCTTTGCTTTAAAGCTTAAAATTATAGTAGGTTCTAGTTCTTGGCTTAGGCAATGTTTTCAAGGATTTTTTTTTTAAGATTTTATTTATTTATTTGACAGACAGGGATCACAAGTAGGCAGAGAGTCAGGCAGAAAGAGAGGAGGAAACAAGCTCCCTGCTGAGCAGAAAGCCCGATGTGCGACTCGATCCCAGGACCCTGGGATCATGACCTGAGCTGAAGGCAGAGGCTTTAACCCACTGAGCCACCCAGGCGCCGCCAAGGATTTTTTTTTTTAAGATGTTATTTATTTATTTGAAAAAGAGAGAGCGAGCAAGCACAAGCAGGGGGAGCAGGCAGAGGGAGAAGCAGACACCCTGCTCAGCAGGGAGCCTGACACGGGGCTTGATCTAGGAACCCTGGGATCATGATCTGAGCCAAAGGCAGACGCTTAACTGACTGAGTCACCCAGGAGCCCCTCAAGGGTGTTTTAAATATTATTATGTATGTTTGGGACTCCTTAGCATACGGATTTTATTTTATCTACTTATTTTTTAAAGGATTTTAAGTAATCTCTGTGCCCAACATGGAGCTCAAACTCACGGCCCCAAGATCAAGGGTCATGTGCTCTGCTGAATGAGCCACCAGGCGCCCCAGCACTCAAATTTTAAAACCTCAGAACTGCATGAGGAGACCAAGGGAGTGAGGGCAGACAGAGAAGAAAATGGGACAAACGATGACCTAGTCCAGAAATCTGACACTGAAGTGAACTGGAGACTTGATATTATTATAATAATATTTCTTTATAATCAACAAGTTTAGAAGCAGAGAAGCATGGAAGCCAGTAAGAAGAAAATAGTCACAGAAATTAAGACAATTCTGACCTAAGTCATAAATTTGAATTCTGAAGAAAAGCAATTCCGGAACTTAAGGAATTTGGGGGCAGTAGCCATTTTCTTTCTTTCTTCCTTTTCTTTTCTTTCTTTCTTTTTTTTTTTTTTAAGATTTTATTTATTTATTTGACAGTGAGAGCACAAGCAGGGGGAGCAGGAGACAGAGGGAGAGGGAGAAGAGGCTCCCAGCTAAGCAGGGAGCCCGAGGCAGGGCTTGAATCAGGATCCAGAGATCATGACCTGAGCCGAAGGCAGATGTCCAACCACTGAGCCACGCAGGCGCCCCCAGTAGCCACTTTCCCTGAACGCAGTCAGATAAATAAGAAGTGTTCCCTAGTAAATAGGTTGCATCGGTTCTATACAATTAGCATAATACATTGGATAATGCCTGGCAATTATCCATCTGTTTTCATAAAGATGGGACCTATGTAATCTTTAAATTAGACAATCGAGAAATTAAACTGAGGAATTTTACCAACAATATAATGCCTCAAGATATTTTATGAAACTCTCTCATCTGCTATATATAACCGTTTCCGTAACATATGTGTAGTAACAAACAAAATAGTAAGAAAGTAGCTAATTTAGACAGACTCACCTAGCAGCTGGTGACACAGCTGAACATTTAGTCTCCAGTCCTGCATTAACCCTCTCCTCTTACCAGTGATCAAGACCACCTACCTCACTTTTATTTTAATTTATTTATTTATTTTATTATTATTTTTTTAAAGATTCATTTATTTATTTGATGGAGAGAGAGCGATCACAAGCAGGCAGAGAGCCAGGCAGAGAGAGAGAGAGAGAGAGAGAGAGGAAGCAGACCCCCTGCTGAGCAGAGAGCCAGGACCCCGGGATCATGACCTGAGCGGAAGGCAGAGGCCCAACCCACTGAGCCACCCAGGTGCCCCCCACGCTTTTAATCAGAACAGCAGTTACTAGTTCACTGAGAATGGAAAGCATGGCTTCCTCCTACCTAGAGAGGCAATCGCGAACATTCTATAGAAATCCCATTCCTTGGCATATCTGATGAAGTCGTTAGGGTCAGTGTTCTGGTTCGAATCTTGAAGCCGCCACCATCTCAGGTACGCCTCACAAAGCAAACAGAATATGCAGAGCTTTCCATGCATCTGGGCGTTAAAAACACAATGCCAATCACGGGGTAAAGAAACAATTATATGGAATATTAAACAGGCACAGACAGAGCTAAGTATTTGCGGTTTGGAGGAGGCTCCCATCTCATAGCTCTTCAAATTCAGAACTGCTCAGTTAAGGGGGTCATTGTGTCGTCTGTAAACCGGGGCTTCTTCGTGAGCAATGCCCATCAGAATCACGGGAAGATTCTTTAGACTGCAAAAATCTAGGCCCCGATCCTGATCCGGGATCTTTGGAGGTAATCCTAGACATGCAACTTTGAAACAGTTCTAGGGGTAAGGAGGATTCTGATGTATACCCCTAGTTAAGAAACACTGCTTTAAACAGTACTTCACCCTTCACTATGCTTTCAGCATCCGTCCTGAATGAGAACAGAATCAGGCACAGAATTTCTGTGCCTCATGGATAGGTGGAAGCAGCCATAAGAACAGATTTAACCTGAAGATTCCATCATACCTCACAGGAAGCTGTTAGTCTGAACATAAAAAAAAAAAAAAGGCCCTATGCCTGATGAGGATGAATTCATTTATTGAAGACAGAAATTAAAAGGTAGAAAGTCCCCTGCAAGTTTAAAAGGCTGAAATTTTGGCAAAAAAGAAAATACCAGGTACCAAGAATCAGCTTTTTTTAAAAAAAATTCTTTTTAGGCAGGCTCCACGTCCAGCATGAAGCCCAAGAGTGGGGGTCAAAATCACAACCCTGAGATCAAGACCTGAGCGGAGATGAGGAGGCAGACACTTAGCCAACTGAGCTACCCAGGAACCCTAAGAACTGAGTTTTTATTTTAGTATTTTATTTTATTTTAGATTTATTTATTTGAGAGAGAGAGACAGAGATAAGGAGAGACAGCACAAGCTGGGAGGAGAGGGAGAAGCAGGCTCCCCACTGAGCCAGGAGCCCTAGGTGGGGCTCAATCCCAGGAACCTGGGGTCATGACCTGAGCCGAAGGGAGATGCTTAACTGACAGCCACCCAGGCACCGAAGAATTGGCTTTTTAAAATACACTGCTCTACTGGGTACCTGGACAGCTCAGTTGATTGGTTGTTGGACTCTTGGTTTCATCTCAGGTCATGAATTCAGGGTCATGGGATCTAAGCCCTGCCTCAGGCTCTGCGCTCAGCTCCTACCCCCAGGGCGCGTGCGCGCTCTCTCTCTCTCTCTAATAAAGAAAATCTTTAAAAAAAATTAAAAATAAAAAAATACATTACTCTTATGAGTTGGACTGTCTATGTCAATAGAAAGTGGGGAAAATAAAGTGTGTGTGTGTAAACACAATGTAGTCCAGGAACAGTTATCACTGTAGATTTCTGAGCTTCTTGTTGGTTCCACCCTGGAATTACCTGGGGAGTTTTAAGAAATACTGATGCCTGAACCCATTCCCAAAGATTCTGATTTAATTGATTCTAGGTGAGGCCTCACTTGGAGAGATTAACTGCCCTACCTCTCCTCCATGTAATTCTATTGTGTACCAAAGTTTGGGAATCAATGGTCCAGCAGTTTAAAAACTACCCTGGTTATTTAACTTGGGGGGTGGAGGGGAAGGATTCCCTCAGTAGAATAAGAACGCAGTAAATTGTTTAAAATATTTCTCTTTTAATGTTTGCTGACTTCTTCTAGGTGTAATTCTCTCCCTACCTGGATATATTTAATTTTATATTAGATATAATTTTATATTAATTGTATTGTTAGAAATAATTGACGTCTTTTTTAAAAGGTAACCCACTAAAAGGCAAACTAGTAGCCCTGGTTTGTCAGTTTCTTCCCAGTGACCCTATTCTTAAGTATTCACTAAACATTGTGCACCGTGTCTATCAATGCCTGTTATTTCTAGCAACTTCCAGATGCTGTTGAGAGAAAAGACCCATCCTCGTTAGCATCTCTTTCTCTTCTTTTCTATTTTGAAGATTTTCCTTATTTATCTGACAGAGAGCGGCACAGCAAGAGAAAGCACAACTAGGGGGTGGGGGGGCGGGTAGCAGCAGAGGGAGAAGGAGAAGCAGGCTCCTCACTGAGCAGGGAGCCCGATGCGGGGCTTGCTCCCAGGGCCCCAGGATCATGACCTGAGCTGAAGGCAGACACCCCACTGACTGAGCCACCCAGGTGCCCCTAGAATCTTTTTATTAAATAATGCTCTTTAATTCTGTTCAAAATTATTATTCTTTAAAAGTACAAAAGCATTATCAAGTAAAATTAGGAAATAAAATATGATCACAACTTACGTTTATTTTAGTATTGAAAAGAATATGTCTGTAGGCCTGGGCTTTGCATAAAATAGCATTAATCAAGATGATAACAGGATCATACTCGATATACTTGTCTACAGGTTTCTGGCAGGATTTCTGAAATAATGTGAGATAATATTAGAACAAGCAAATGTATACATTCTGAAATCTTAAAGGCTTTCAAACTAGCAGAGTCTATTTTGGACTTCTACAGCAATAAGGACATACCAGCACTAATTTAAATTAACTTCTCTTCAGACACAAAATGTTCACCTACAGAAGCCCTGGTTTCAGAAATGACAATATAATCTTCTAGGTGTGAGACAGTAATCTTTTAATCTCATATGTAAGAAGCTAAAAAGATATTTGATTTAAAGACTGATTTTAGGCAGAAAAGTATCCCAGAAAATCCTACTTTCAATTTGTAGGACTTATTATAAAATAAATAAATACATTTATAACATACTTTTATTGAGAAATTGTTCCCTGTTGGCTAGATGGCCATCAACTTTGTGGTTCTTGAAACACGATTTGGAGGAAGGGGTTCAGAACAGTAACCCCCACCCCCAAAGCTTCTGAAAGCTAAAAGCAGGTAAAGTGTGTGGAGCAGCATCAACAATCTGGGGGATGGCAGATACCAAGAGAAACTTGTTTTTTCTCCTCCACTAACATCGAGACTATGGAAAGAAAATGGGTGGTCTCTGTGACAGTGAAGACCCTGGAGGATCGTGAGCTGTAAAAAAAGGAGTGGGTTGGTCAGCTTGGTTCTAGGCGACCCGAAGCAAGACCCCTGGGCTCTCCTATAAGACTCTCCTATGAGACTCTCCTGTGACTCCTGTGAAATTGCCCTTTTTTGGGACATGTGATTACAATGTTTATCAAATCCCAGCATCATCAGAACATATAAAACACAGGTGTACAAGAACAAGCTCATCAGAAATGTGACATCTGAAACAGTTTTAGTTACAAAAGTTGAATCAAGGCTACTATTCTAATGGCTACAATTTCAACAAAACATTTTGAAATTCTGAGAAGATAAAATGGAAACAGAAGTGATGAACACGGAAACATACGGGGGAATGGCCTTTTAATTACATCAAAGCCCTGGGGCGGGAAATGAAGTGTGCTGAAGGATATTAACTCTCTAAACCAAATGTAATGAACAAATCACTTCCAACTTAAGAGTCTCTGCACTTCACTCATGTAATTTACAAGAAATGAGTGTGCTTTTGAGTCATCAATCAAGTGAACCAATGAAGGGAGATGTGCTATTATTCCAAGTTTAAATGCACCAAGGCATAAGAAGTGAATAATTTTGCAGTTTTTCAGTTGGACAAACAGTAAGCCAGGGCCTAAACAGAAGGCACAGAATCAGAAATCCCACGTTCACGACAAGGAGCTGTTTTCTAGACACCCTCCCTATGCTACCCGTGTGGAAAACGCTTCCTCTTTGCAAACCACACTGTAACACCTGCTGTAATGCTGCTTCATTGTAAAACGCTGCTGCTTCATTGTAAAATGAAGCTGCTGGTGGGTCAAGGGTCTTTTCTCTGTCCTTTAAAAGTCCCCTAAACCCCATCTTCAGACACTGCAAGCCTATGTCAGGATTTAGACAATTTTTAGAAGGAGGTAGGCAGAAACCAGCATTGGCGGACACGGCGGGACTGATGTGTTTGGAGTGGCTACAACATTCATTAGAACAGCCATCTCCGTCTTTTCTATGGACCAGGCACCTCCAAGGTGCCGGATATTCACTTTGAGACTAAGTCTCTATCCTCCAGGACCTTACAGTTCAGAAAAGGCAGACGAATAAGCCTGCTACCCCAAGGGTTTCAGTGGAATGAACACAGGGACATGAGCGCAAACAGAAGGAGCAGCTTCTGGCCTCATGTGCTATGCTCTGTTCTACGCCTTCCCTTCCTCGCCTTCTGAATATTTCATAAACACTGAAAATTCATTAGGATCTGCTGGTTCCTTCCCTATCAGCTTCAGCCTCATTTTTCCTTGTTCACTTCCTATTACTTGCTTTTCCCTTGGGTGCTTCCTTCACCTCGAATGTAAGGATCTGGGAAACCACACACACACAAACAAATATAGTAAAACATCTGAGTGACGGACCGCTACATTTAGATACATTTTCTGATTTTGAAAAAAATTGTTCCATTCCATTTACTACTTACTAGACAAATATCCTGAAACAGAAAGTTGTCCTCTAAGAAATCCCTACAGCACGGGACCATGCACACCCCAGAAACTCAAACACTTCCACCATCTCTATCTCACCATGGGTATGAATGACTCTCTGATGCTATGCTCTCCAGTTCTCTAGTGAATCACATCTCTTTTAGAATATACACTGGCCAACATTTTGATAATATTTTGGCTGCTTCTTCCTCCCCGTCATCTCCAGGGCCGTGCCCTTCCCCACTCATTCTCAAATCTGTTTCATTTCAGCACCACAATAAGCAAACATGTATCTTTTTTAAAAAATATATATTTTATTTATTTGTCAAAGAGAGCGAGAGAGAGAGCTCGCACACGTGCAAGAGTGTGCACAAGGAGAGGGAACAGCAGGCAGAGGTAAGCACGCCCTCCGCTGAGCAAGGAGTCTGGGATCATGACCTGAGCATGACCCGAAGGCAGAGGCTTAACTGACTGAGCCACCCAGCCCCCCCCCCCCCCCCCCCCCCCGCGAACACATATCTTGAAAGCAGAACCTCCTAGGCTTTAAGTTCCTTGAGGGCAGGACAGTGTCCTACTCATCTCTGCACCCAGCATCTAAGTGTGGCAGCTCAATAGTGTAGTACTGACGAAATTTAGGAAGATCTCGAAGGAGTCTGGTTTTGTTACCATCATGAACTTATCAAATATCTGAGCACAGGTAAGAGTCCAGCTGCTACAGGAGATCAAAAGTACTAGATCTTTAAACATAATTATAATAAACTGTGAACAGCTGAGGGAGAGGGAATGGTTAAAAGCAAGGGACACACTTCTATTAGATGGAGGAGAATGAGGGAAACCCAAAGGGGCAAGTGGGGAGGCCTGGCAGTGGAAAAATAGGAAGAACAAAGAGAAAGAGAAACACAAGGAGGATATCAGGATGAGTAAGCTGCTGGCTCCAAAGACAGCAGCTAAGAGACCAAAGTGTGCATGAGTTACCAGCTTATAGAAACTTGGGCCATTTTTTTCCAGAACAAATAGCCTGACGTCTAAAAACTTTTTACTCTCAAGACTTGGGAGAGCCTTTAAAAATGAATTATTTTACAATTTAATTTTCAGAGTTCAGCATCAACTAAATGATTTTTCCTAAATAATACCACTATGGGTATTACTATGTATTATCACGACAAAGATGAGGATATTACGCACTCTAAGTAATCAGGGAATGACTGTGTACAATAATGTACTGTATCATCACTAAGTATTCCAAATATAATTCTAGAGAAGCCAGCACTGGTGAGTAGGAAAAGGATTTTGTTAGTTTAATGCCAATAATTTTAAAAAAGATAAAGATTAATTTGTATCATTAAAGATCACTAACTGCAGAGACAGTTACAGCTTTACTGGATGAAAGACTGTATTCACAGTTATGTGGTTGTCATCTTTAGGACAGATCATTTAACTGGGCCAGTACAGAAGTCATTAAATTTAGATGCCATACAACTCACAAGGCCACCAGAATGGCCAATGATATGAGCATCGAAAAACCTAGAAATGGTTCATGCATTCAGCAGATATTTATTGTGTACTTACTATGTGTTAGGTAGTGTCCTGGGTGAGCCAACTGTATTAATGAAGAAATTATACATACTCACATACTCTCTGTCCTTGTGTAGCTTATATTTCAGTGGGAGGAGATAGGCAATAAATAACAAATAAGTCAATTGTATAGAATATTCAAAGTAGGCAATAAATAAATAAGTCAATTGCATAGAATATTCAAAGATGACAGGTGCTATGGGAAAGATAAAGCAGGGAGAGTTGATACGCATACCTGAGTCGGGAGGAGGAATCACAATTTATAACAGGGTGGTCAGACGGGGCCTCTCTGAGATGTTAAAAATAAAAATAATTGAAGGAGGGAGTTATGTCAGACACCTGACTGAACAGCTCTCCACGCAGAGTGCAGAGGCCCTGAGGAAGCAACCTGTCTGGTTTAAGAACATTCCGGAAGCAATGGAGCTGCAGGAGAGTAAGGGAAGTTAGGACAATCACCCAAGTGAGACATGATGACAGCGGGGGTCATGGTTGTAGAGGTGGTCAAAAGCAGGGAATTCGAAACATAATCTGAAGACATAATCCGAAGACTAACACAGGCTCTACCAAGGAAACGAATGAGGAATGTGGGAGAAAGAAATCAAGATTGAGTACAAGGCTTTTTGGCCTTAGGAACTAAAATGGTTGAGTTGCTATTAACTGTGAAAGTCTGACGCAACTACAAAAATCCATTTGGAGAAATCAAGTAGGTAGTTGGACATGCGGGGACATTGCGGAGTTCAAGGAAGAGATTCAGGCTGAAGGTTTAAATCTGGGAATTGTCAAAGTTTAGATGGAATTTAAAGCCATGAGCCAGCAGGAGTTCTTCAAAGGAGCGTGTGTAGAGAGGTAGAGGCCCAAGATTGGAGCCTTAAGATACTTCATGGTTAAAAGGTAAGGCAGGTGAGAAAGAACCAGAAATGAAACTGAGAAGAATAGCCAGTGAGATAAGACAACTAGGGGCACCTGGGTGGCTCAGTGGGTTGAGGCCTCTGCCTTCGGCTTGGGTCGTGGTCTCAGGGTCCTGGTATCAAGCACAGCATCGGGCTCCCTGCTCAGTGGGAAGCCTGTTTCCCCCTCCTCTCTCTGCCTGCCTCTCTGCCTGCCTGTGATCTTTGTCTGTCAAGTAAATAAACAAAACTTAAAAAAAAAAAAAGATAAGAAAACTAGAAGAGTCTGGTGTCCTGGCAACTGCACACAGCAGTGTGAGAATGGATAATGGGATTTGGTGAAGAAGAAGTCAGCAATCGTGATCTTAACAGTCTCCGGTGTCATGGTGGGTGGAGGAAAGTGTGTCTGAAGTCGATTCAAGAGAAAGTAGGAAAGGAAATAAAGATAGCAAGTACAAATATCTCTTAAAGGACGATTGCTGTCAAAGGGAAGGGAAAAAGAGGAGGGGCTGAAGGAGGAAGTGAGGGACCGTGCGTGTGTTTCTTAAAGAAAGTCTAGTACATACATTGGTGGGAAGGATCCAGCGGAGAGCAGAAGAGTACTGTAGCAGAGATGTCCCTAAGTAAATGGAAGAAGACGGATGGGTCAAGGGCACAAGAGCAGGCTGGTTGGAGACAAGTGTATGGACGGTTCATCCATTCTAACAAGAGGAAAGAAAGAGCATATGAATAACGGGTGCAAATACTAGATTTATGTGGTTGCAAAGCATGTGCAAGTTCTCTCTCTCTCTCTCTTATTTAGCAAAGCAGGGAAGCATACATGGGAAACCTGAGAGAAGGTTTGTGAGGATGGTTCATCAGAGTAGGAATGTGAATGGATTAGTGAAATGTCCTGTGATGGCCAGATGGCATGAAAGGCTACACGAGGTTAGTGGTCATGAATTTAGGTGATTTTTCCTCAGTTGAAGTACAGCCGAAAGGGTGAGGAGACAGATCAGAGGGTATGTTGGATTAACCAGGTGGAGATCTTTCCAAGGGAGGGAAACCACTTGAGAGAGGAAAAGTGATTATGTCAGTGGACAACAATGACACAGGTACACAATCACACTTTGTCTACTCTCTTTTGTATTACTGCAGACCATGTTTTTCTAATGAGGATTATTATTAGAAAATCATCAGGAGAACAGAAATGGGACAAAAACACATGGACTGCATATTATGTGGCGGGTTCTCTTCTACTACCCCAAAAAGAACCTCCAATTTTGTGACCTTTGAAACATTAAACCATCCTCTTTAGGCTATGAACACCTTGAAAGCAAAATGTGTACTTCATCATTTTTGTTTTGGTTATCACCGAGGTCAAGCTTGAGGCTCTGCACCCAACACACACCGTGCGTTCAATAACCACAAAGGATGAAACCGGGGACATTTACTACGGGTGTGGACCGCACGGGTGGTAACACTCATCCATGAACCGGAGAACCGCTAAGAACCGAAGAGCCTGGGCGTGAACTCGGACGTCAACCTAATCCAGTCCCTAAGTTTCTCCGCACGACGTCTACACCCAACGGCGTTGGCGGATCCGTTCCCCACGCTGGGTCTCACCAGCAAACACCGCGAGCGCGAGAAAGCCGCCGTCGGCTGGTGGGTTCTTTTCCACGACAGGTAACCACGCAAACGCTCCACGATCCCGGACGGGAACGTCGAGTTCCGAACTGAGGGCTATACTAGGGGACCCCGAAAGTCGTCGGGTTTTACTGCCCTAAAAAGCTGATATACGGACCCCACGGACCCCCACGGTTCCCTAATCCGCGCCGGTTCTTCCCAAGGACACCCCGCGCCTGACCACTCACGCAGATGGTTATCTTCAGCACTCCGTGGTTATAGTCTCGGTACAACTCCCTGGCCTCTTGGTTGCATTCGATGCACCTGTACGGGCAGGAGGCCGAGGCAGCTGCAGGAGTTGCTGCAACCCCATCCGCGCTCCCCTTGCCCGCGGCCACGCCTTCTGTGCTTCCCTTGCCGGGCCGTAGCCCACTCCGCCCACCCGTGCCCATTTCCACGCAACTGCAGCCGAGAACTTCCGATTCAGCGGCTGTGGGGGAAGACGTCAGAAACCGAACCGGAAAGCCTGTCCCTTGCGGTGTTTGCTGGGATTCGTAGTCTCAGTCGCGGAAAGGGGGCTCGCGGCTGGCCGAGCTGAGACTACAACTCCCGGCAGGCAACGCCACACCCCTTTCCCGCCCCCTTGCCACGGCCCACCTGCCCACCGCGGGTTAAGGCTGGGAGGCCGCAGCGTGCGGCAAGGGCCGCCGCACATGCGCCTTGAGGAAAGATGGCACCTGCCGGCTGCTGCCGCTGCTACTGCTGCTGGGGCGGCGCTCTGGCCGCCGCGGACGCCGCCCGGCGCGTCCTGGTGCTGTTGCTGCTGGGGGTCCTGTCCGCCGGGCCGTGCCCGGGCACCCTGGCCACAGAGCACTACTCGCCGCTGTCCCTGCTCAAGCAGGAGCTGCAGCACCGGCAGCAGCAGGAGGCCCCCCCAGGCGGCGGCTGCAGCCCGCAGTCCGGGGACTGGGGAGACCAGTACTCGGTCGAGTGCGGCGGTGAGTGGGCGGCGGCGGGCGGGCGTCCGGGTCGCCCGGGGCCGCGGGGGCGGCGGGGCCGTGGGAACGGCGGGCCCCGGGGCCGAGGTGCGGCCGAGGCCCGGGCCTCGCCGCCAGCAGCCGCGTCGCTGCGTGTGCTCCTGCGGGAGCCGGTCCCGGGGGGTGTCGTGCCGTGGCCGCTTCCCGCCGCTCGCACCCACGCCGCTGCGCGCGGTCCTTTCGTAGCAGCCGTGCGGAGGCTGGTGAGTGGAGAAGAGAGCGGACAGCCTGTTCCTGGGGCCAGAGCCGCCCCTCCGGAGTCCTAGCAACTGTTGAAAGGGTGGAAGAGAGGATGGCAAGTGGCCCGGGTACCCACTCTGGGCCCAGCGGGTGCCAGGGACCTAGGGAGGGACGACACTGGGGGCGCGCGCCCGGAGAGGGGATGCCTGGCCCGTCTTAGGCCGGAAATCAGGTTTTCTGACCTCCTGGGTTGATGTCTTGTATTAAACACAACCTCTTAAAATTTGATGCTTGAGAGAAAGAAAGGAACAAAAACTCAAGCCCGTTTTTTCTGCTCGATGACATCTTGCTTCCGGTTCTTAAAGACTGACCTGTGACCTGTCAGATGTCTCCCAGGGGGCAAAAAGGGCCCTGCAGGCCTTGAGCCCCTGTATGTCCGAGCTGTGTGTGTACTGGATCTGGGCCAGCTCCTTCATTAAGATGGGCGCTATTGCTCTCAGCTTAGTAAGTCACAGCAGATGCCTGGGGGGCAAAATGCATGTGTGTGGGGTTTTTTTTGTTTTGAGGTTTTCCATTGGGTCTTTTCCTCCTCCAATCCCCTCCCCTCCCTTTTCTCTTCCTGTCCCTTTTCTCTTCCTCAGAATTCACTCAAGATTTGGTTTTGAAAGGTCTAGGGCTACCGAACTGGTAGCTGGCTGGTTGCTTTTATGGTCCCATGGCAGGGTTCTTTACTATTGTGTAGCTCTGAAGACAATAAGTAATTTTTAGTTGAGATGAAATGTTAAGATTAGCACACTCTGATTTCCTTTAAGCACAATCTGACTCCCTTAAGGAAGTGTCACTCACTAGAAGGTATGTGACTTTATTTTGTGGTGGACCTTGGCTAGTAACGGCATCCAGAACACAGCCAACATTGCAGCGTGGGAAAAGAATGGCTTTTGTACCTCTATAGCTTTCTGTGACTCTGTGTCAGTTAATTGCTTGTCTTTGCAAAATTGCCGCCTTTCTAAATTGAAGACCCTATTACCTAATTATAGGGTTTCATTTTCTTCGCAAGAGGGCTGTGAGGAAAGTCAGAAAGAGCCAACATATATGGAGTCCTTGCTGTATGCCGGGTTTTTCTGTAAGGTTTAGCTTTAGGTTGGTTAGCCTGTTCTCTTAAATCAGTCCGCACCCCAGCCACTACCTCATTGGATGGTAGCTCCTTTTCCTCAGATGGGGAACCTAAGACACAGTGAAATCAGCACTTTCCTGAGCCCCCAAGCTATAAAGGGAGGGTCCCAGGCGGGCAGGCTCCAGATGAAACTTTGTCTTAGGCACTAAGTGCTTACAGGTGGGAAACCATATCTGTAGAATTTGCTAGCATATAGTACGCTGTTCTGTAAGTCTTCATTTTCCTTTCCTTCCTCTAGTCCTGTGGTGGTGTTCACTGGCTCGGGGAGACCCAGATTCTAGGCAATGGAAGATGAAAATCGATTTCTGTTGTGAAATTGCATCATCTTCTTAACGTAGGTGGTTCATTTCACTCTGTGGCATCAGGCTTATGCCAGGGTTTGAGTCCTTATTTGAGCCAACTTTGACCTACATTTTGCATTTCCCCTTAGATTGTATAGGTTTTCATGAACTAGGCATTTGGAGGAATTCTTTCCATTCTACAATTCTCTCCTATGTGGAAACCATCACTTGGTATTCTCTGCTTCAGAGGATGGACACTCTGTTATGAGGTTTTAAGCATAATTTATTCATGTGTTTCAACTTTCTATTTATTTCCCCTACGTACTACTTATTTTCATCGTTTGGAAGTCCAAATATGCTGTTGCAAATGTGTGGTGTGAGTCTTCGAGCCGGCCGCCCCTGGGCTGACATCAGTGTCCTGGAGCCACCAACAGGTGCTGAAGTGGTTTGCCGCTGCCGTTAGCCCCAGTTAATCATTCCCAAAGGCAGCTGCTGATGCTCCTTGGCACTCCAGCTGTTTCTCTTAGCTTCACTGGCAGCAGTACGTGACAGAAGCCATCTCTGTTGTGGTAGCAATTCCTGGAGTGTCTCTCATTTCTCCCTCCTCATCTTGACAAGAGGCCAGAAGCTGGGCCCTGTAAAACCCGCCCCCGGTCCCTCACTGTCCTAACAAGAATAGATGAAGGAACAAATTCAGGATTTGCAGCTAACCATATCGTAACTTAGGGGCTCATGTTCTGAATCCAGAGACCCCTTCTGATCAACACAAGGAACTAGATAAGTGCCAGGATCCAGAACGAGCCAGTTTTTTGGAGCCTCGCTGTCTGTCAATCATATCATCCTCCCTTGCTGCCCTTTGCAGTCACAAGCTTGTCCGTATCAAGCCAGTTCCTGTACAGGGGACAGACACAGAAGCCACTTTTGAGAAACCTTCCCACAGCATTTGGATTCAGGTGGCTGAATGGATGCCTGCTTGGGTCTAAGCCTGCACACCTTCTGATGAGCTGTGTGGGTGCTCTCTTAAGACAGAACCCCCTGTGATTATAGAGCCAAAGGCAACAGCTGGTGGGAGCCCATAGGTCTGAACACAGCACTGGCAATGGCTGTGCTATGTGGACCACCGTCAAGTGGAATCCAGTGCCCCGGGAGCAACCTTATGCTGAGGGTGCCAGGCCTCCCTGGGGTCCAGCTGCAGAGACAAGCATGGATGACTCAGGTTTCAGGGATCTCAGCCTGACTTTGCTGTTCCTAGGCCCCTTTCAACTTTAACTTCCAGCACAATTTTTGTATTTTGCTTGAAAGGCACATATAACCACAGACATCAGATCATCTCACTATTTTCCTGTGGGAAAATAATCTTTTAAAAAGAGGGAACACTGTAATGTCCATGTTTTTTTCTTTTTTAAAAAGATTTTATTTATCTATCAGAGAGAACAAGCAGGGGGAGGAGCAGAGGGAGAAGCCGACTCCTTGCTGAGCAGGGAGTCCGATGCGGGGCTCGATCCCAGGACCCTGCGATCATGACCTGAGTCCAAGGCAGATGCCTAACTGAGCCACCTAAGCATCCCCATGTTTTTCAAATAAAAATGAAATTTCCCTTCCTTGTTACCATTGCCCCTTTTTAGTTTGGAATTGTGGGAAGAAATAAGGACAGAAGTTTCCCCCCAATTTTTCACCTGGTTTCATATCTGTAAACACTGTGTATATTCTTATTTAATCCTCAGCACAGCTGCTGGTACCGTTTTTATCCCCATTTTACCTAAGGAGAAACTGAGGCAGAAAGAAATTAGGGATGATTCTATGGTAGATCGTATCGAGTCAGGGTTTGAACCTGGCCTCCTGACCGTTTGTGTATTATTTCCTCAGTAATATTTGCCTCTTAGTATAATTTCTTATCAGTATTCATGATCAAGTCCTACACCTTTCACCTTTGTTGAAAGGTACACTCTAAATAACTTCTCTGGAATTTTATATCCACATAGATGGAAGGATGCTTGACTGCACCTGGTATTTTGAACTGCAGAGCTAGCATGGGTCTGTTCTTTCCCAGGAAAGCTATCCATGTGCCTACTGCTTGCTACTCAGTGTTCTGGAACCTGGGGATACAGCATAGCCAGCCAGCTTCCCTTCGTGGAGCCTGCGTTCTGGTGGGGGAGGAGCTGAGTGTGTAGGAGGCCCACTGTTAAGTGCCTTGATCAATAAAAAATACTGTGTAACTCTTCGAAGGGGTCAGGGAAAGCCTCTGGTAAGGTGGCATGAACACAGCCCCGGAAAGAGTGAGCTTTGACACCCCAGTGTTGTTGATCTGGTAAGTTACGGTCTAGATCAACTGTAGTGTGTCTGAGAATTGAAGACTTCATCTCTCTCTCCTCTGCTCTTCCTACCAAAGCTGATCTGCATCTCATTCGAAGATGGCATTCATTGTGTATTAAATATACCCACACGCTCTTTACAGACTAAAATGTATTTTAATTGTTCAAACGTGTGTACTTGTAATTGTTTCGGGAATACTTTGATTTTCCTTCTTTGAAAATGGAACATTTATAGGAACGGTGACTTTGTGATTTTTTTTTACTGCCTTCTTAAGACTTTTGTCTGCTCCGAAGTGAGGTAGTCCTTGTACTCGATGTCTTTAGGGAGCTTCTGAAATGCCTGTCATCATCTAGGATTAGCACCAACCTGTGCCTATTGCCTCGATCAAGTTCAACGATTCATTTACAACCAGAAGTCTTTTTTTTTTTTTTTAAGTTCATGGAAATTAATAATGCAAGATTTGAGCTTATTTTCCCACAGTTCTTTGTGAAGAAAGGAGCATTTGTGTCTGATTTGGGAGGTGTTAACTGCCAGAAAAATAAGGAAGTAGGTACAAACCTCACTGTTTTTTTTTTTTTAAGATTTTATGTATTTATTTGACAGAGAGAAATCACAAGTAGATGGAGAGGCAGGCAGAGAGAGAGAGGGAAGCAGGCTCCCTGCTGAGCAGAAAGCCCGATGTGGGACTCGATCCCAGGACCCTGAGATCATGACCTGAGCCGAAGGCAGCGGCTTAACACATGGCTTGACCCAGGCGCCCCTCACTGTGTTTTTGACAATAAGACTTAAAGATTGTTTATATATCCTTCCTAATGGAGAAATCAGCTATTTAAATAGATGCCATCAGTCTTATTGCCCACAGTGTCTGAATCATTGCTGTGCCTTTGAAGTGGCAGAGAATCAGTAGAGGGACACTTTTATAATGATAGTTATTTCCTTTTTGGTTCTGGCTATGAGGAAGTTAAGGACCAAATTTTATGCTCAGTCATGGTAACTGTGGTAACCCTTACTGTTATATTTGCTTGATCCTTTTTCTCTTGGCCCTGGTTTTCTTTATGTGTTATTGTATATAGTTTTGTGGCAGGTCTCTTCCATTTTAGTTTTTAAGGTATACATAAGTGAATTTACCAGTATAAGGTATGCAGCTTATTTTGAGTGCAGAGAACAAGGCATAGATAGAGCGGTAAAGAGATTTCTATTCCCCAGCCCTGGGGCCTGTGGTGTTGTCTGGGGGAGGCTTGCCTATTTTCCTACCTGAACAGCATCTTTCAGAAAGTTTCTCCTTTAAGAGCTGCTTTTCGTAGCCTGAACCCTATGTAGATGATAGCTGTGGCATTTGCATATTCATTAATTTTCTCAAACAGATCTGTTGTCGTTAAGAATTATATTTACCTTTTGAAAGGTCTGTACGCTGGTAGACATATTCAGCTTTGGTTACTGACGGTTTGTTTTCTGCCCTGCTCTGGAGGAGGGCAAAAGCTGGGTTTCAGAACCTACCCTACGTAGCCTCTGCCTTCAGGAAGTGGCAGGACACTTTGTGCGTACAGACTTTTCAAGAAGTTCTGTAGCACATAGACACGGCTTGGCTTCGCTGCACTCCCCAAATACGTGGCCAACTGACTGACTTTTGAAGTTTCCCCTTTTCACAATGTGGTGTTTTAAGCACCATCTTATCTTTTGTTGGGGCTTGTTATCTTGCAGATAGAATAAATGCAAAACTTGTTGAAGTAGCAGCATTTTAATACTTTTCACTTCACATCAATGCTAAGATTTTCCTCTGTGACTTTTTTTTTTAAATTTTTACTTTTTGTTGGAATGTGACATATATGCAGACAGATGTGTCACTGGTGTTTGCTTCATGACTTCTCTCAAACTGAGCAACCTGTGTAACTAGAAAGAACCCCAAATACATAACGATAGCTGGTTTTAAGCTTGCTGATAAAGTCTCATGCCACGTTACCTTCACTGCATTTGGAGATAATTTGGTACGACTTGATTTCTGGCTCAGGTACCAGCACAGTGGATCTGCATCAGGCAGGTGCTGCTGTTCTGTACACAGACACCCGGAAGTCCTGGGTCAGCAGGTCTGCCTCTTGTACGTGGAAGAGCAATTGAGTTCTCTCATGACCTTTGCTGCCTATGTTTGTGGTGTTCAAAGTGACTCTGGGGGTATCTAGGAGGCTCAGTTAAGCATCTGCTCTCGGCTTAGGTCCTGATCCTCGGGTCCAGTATCTAGATCGAGCCCTGCGTGGAGCTCCCTGCTCTGTGGGGAGTCTGCTTGACTCTCCCTCTGCCTCTCCCCTGTCCCACCCCCCCTTCATGGGTATGTGCTCACTCTCTTTCTGTCTCTCTGAGATAAATAAATAAAATCTTCAAAGTGACTGTTTTTCTAAGGGTTCCCATCATTGTGAAGATTTGCTTCAGCTTTCCCAGTAGAGTTGATGCTATTTGAGAGCATGTGTAGGTTTATGAGAAAGTGTTTGGCTCTTAAAAGTATGTGTCGCTTGGAACATCTGCTGTGTCTTCAGTCCATGCTACAACCCCGGGCTAAGTGAGTAGCCTTCGCGGCTCCGGCTGGCTGCTCACTTTGCTGGCTCCAGCACCCCCGTGTGGTTCTGTTCTTGGATCGGTGCCACATCATTTGCTTCCCTGCCACTTTTTCCATTCTGCACAGCTGGCCAGCTCCTTTTGTTTTGGTTGTACACGTTCTTTTCGTGTGTTAATACTTTTGTGTGGGTTAATGTAGCTTTGATCAGATTATATTCATGCTTGGTTAGAAAACCATTCTGTCTCTTTAAGATGGCCTTTGCAGATCTTTGTTCTAATGGATTAATTATATGTTGACCTTATAATCTAATTCCCAGGGGACAGCCTCTGTTTTCAAGTTGTTTTATGATAATTTAACACATCTCAGGTACAGATGAATAATATTTTGTTAGAGCAAAAGAAGCGTATGAATTCAGAAGAGAACTTTTCTTCCTCCTCCTTTTCCTGTTATTACATTCTTAAAGAAACTTACCATTCGGGACCATCAACCATGTGACATACGAGGTCCTCAACGGTGGTTGTCTTACAAATGCAGAAATTGATAAAAACAAAAGGCAGCATATTGATGAGGCCGAGCAGCTGCTGGCCTTCTGGGTCGCTCCCCCAGCCACAGTATTGCTCAGTGCTCTCCCCTGGCCACCCTACATGTCGGACTAGAATTGCCTTACTTGGGGTGCCTGGGTGGCTCAGTGTGTTAAGCCGCTGCCTTCGGCTCAGGTCATGATCTCAGGATCCTGGGATCGAGTCCCGCTTCAGGCTCTCTGCTCAGCAGGGAGCCTGCTTCCCTTCCTCTCTCTCTGCCTGCCTCTCTGCCTACTTGTGGTCTCTCTCTGTCAAATAAATAAATAAATAAAATCTTAAAAAAAAAAATACGCTAATCTAGAATTGCCTGACTTCCAAGTTCTAGCCCATCCATGGGAAAAGCCCGGTCATCCTTGTTTCAGGTGAACTTGGCACACTTCTATAACTAGAGCAAGAGGTCAAGGGTGAGTGTAGCCCGGCAGCCGTCGAGTTCCTTATAAAACATCCTCCTTCTAGAGGTGCCTCTAGGTTTGCTGTTCACAGGCTTTCAATCCGTTTTACCTGCTGACCTGAATGTATGACAAATACCTGCGACTTCCAAAGCCACCGTCGCCTCGCGTCATGGGGAGGTCGTCTGGTTTGACTGAGAAGGAGGTAGTCAGAGAAGAACTTCCCCAGGATCCTAGCTATGGTCTGCGCGCAGCTCTCGCCTTAGCTTTTGCTTCTGGTCCTGTCTCCATGTGGCGTTCTTGGAGCCTCCGTGAGTGTGACCTTCTTGTGTGGCCGATCTCTCATTCCCTCCCGTCTTCCTTCAGCATGCATAAGTGGCTGTAATAGCTCCTGTCTAGAAAAAATACGGAACAAAGACGGGAACACCCATCCTTCCAGCGGCCCCTCTGCTCTCTCCTTCCTCAGAGAAGGTGTTTCTGTGTACTGTCTCCACATCTCCAGTTATTCCTGGAACCTACCGCACTCAGCTCCTTGTGCCTCCACCAAAACCTGGCTTAAAATCAGCTGTCTGCGGGGTTTGGAAGGACAGGAAAGAAGTTTGATGGCATCGCTCTACCCAAACCATCTCTTACTAGGACCCGGCATTGGCAGGATGGGTGGCGACAAGTGGACCATGCCTCTCTATTGATGTAGTGTCCTAGAGCACGGACGTGGCCGGGCTCGCCTTCGCAATTTCTTTGCTTGTGACCTTAGACACATCCCTTCACGCTGAACTCATTTCCCCATGTGTGTGACAAGCCTAAAGTGTGTTCTACCTACCCCAGAGGATGGAGGACCAAAGGAAAGTGTTGTGAGAGCATTTGGAAAGCTGTAAAGTGCTGTGAAAACCAAAATAATCTTAAGAAGGAAGAAGAAATGAACAGGAAAACCCTCCCAACAATTTTAGCCTGGATGTGTGTACAGTGGACCCTTGAACAATGTGGGGGGTAGGGGCACCAATCCTGTCCCCCCCCCCAATGCTCACCATCAGAAATCCATGTACAACTTCTGATCCCCAAAAACTTAACTACCAATAGCCTACTGTTGACCGGAAGCCTTACTAGTGACAAGTAATTGATGGACACATATGTGTTATATACCGTATTCTTAGAATGAAATAAGCTAGGGAAAAGGAAACGTGGTTAAGAAAATCATATGGAAGAGAAAATACATTTATAGTAGTATACCGTATTTATTTTAAAAATCTATGTGTAAGAGGACCCACGCCATTCAAACCCAACCCTTTCCTGTGAATTGTAGGCCCCATATCCCCTCCTCACAAGAGCCCTGGGAGGGTGGCAGCTGTTCCTGTTTTACAAATGAGGAGACAGACTAAGAGATACACAAGGACTTGTGCAGTCAGCCAGCCGGTGAGGCGTCTGATGGGGGTCAGTCTGGCTCTGCAGCCCGCGCCCTGAACTGCTCTCGTGCTTTGCCTCCAAACTAACTACTCTTCCTCTGACATCACATTTAATTAGATTAGAGCTGCTTCTTTGAAAATACTGGTAACATCAAGACAATTACCTGGCAAGGCTCATCAAGAAAAAGGAGAAGAAACAAATATTTGACTTTAGGGATCAGGGAGTATAATGGAACGTGAAAATCACCCTAATAACTCTGTGTATAGCTGTATGGCAAAGATGTAAGACAATTCAAAGAAATGTTCTTCAGATAGTTCTTTAGGAAGAAAAGGCAAATTACCAAGTTGATCTTCCCTCATCCTCTTTAATACCTTGCCCTACCAAAGCAGCAAAAAATACTGATGCCAGAATTTAATATAGTTGTGAGGGGGTGGGAAGAAAGCTATAAAATAGTTAAATCCTAAGTAAAATATTAATAAGCTAAAGCCAGCTATCAATTAAGGTAATGATGTGCCTTGGCCAATTAGAATTTATTTTAGAAGTATAAAGATGGCTCAACTTTTTTTTTTTAATCAAATTAATCACCATAACAGGTCAAAGGAGAAAAATCATGATTATCATAAAGAAATTTCCAAAAGCACTTGAGAAAGTTCAGCCAGCTTTCCTGATTTAAAATCTTTGATAAAACAAAGAATAGGAGAATCCTTCCTTTATATGGTAAAATATATCAATGTTAACCCATCACCATATAGAGCATCTTCCCTCTGGATGCTTAAATGAAAAGTCTTATCATTAAAACTTGAAGGAATTCTGGGTTGTTCAGTGAAGTACTAATGTCAGGAGTAAGCAGGAGTACTAGTATTGAGCACTTTTTTGGAGGTTTTATCTAGTAAAGTAAGATGCTAAGTGAGTATAAATATTAAAAAGACCTTGATATCATTACATGTAGATGATCCAGTTATCCACCAAATAAATGGAAGCATTAATAGAGCTATTAAGAATTCAGTAATGTGGGTAGAAAATATGGAGCTCTAGCCGGTTAAGACAGAAGATTTACAATGTGCTCTCTTTCTGTCTGGACTACTCTGCCCATCCTGCCGGCTGTCTGTGGACTGTCAACTTTTTAAATCTGAAACTTCCCTCTGGTCTCCCTTTACTGTCTCCGGCACAGATCCAGAACCAGACTGGGCTCAAATCCCACCTGCACTGCTTTTGTCAGAGGGTAGCCAGGGGCAAGTCACTTAGCCTCTCGGCCTCAGTTTCCCTGTTTTTGCAGTGGGGATCAGAAGTGTTCCTCCAACAGGTGAACTCTATCAGAATGAGCTGAGAAACTGTCCCTGCCTATTGCTACACCTGACTCTGCTCTAGCTGTTTCTTGAAGGGGCGTGACTTGACATTTCTGTGTGTGGGTTTTTTTTTTTTTTTTGCAGGCTCCCTGCTGAGCAGAGAGCCCAATGTGGGGCTTGATCTCGGGACCCTGAGATCATGACCTGAGCCGAAGGCAGAGGCTTTAACCCACTGAGCCACCCAGGCGCACTTGTCTGATTTTGATTACTGTTGGTTTCCCTCACTGAACTATAATCATTTTAACAAAATTTTTTTCTTAATTTTTTTATCTTTAAAAATAAAGATTTTATCTTTACTTATTTGCCAGAGAGAGCGAAAGAGAGCGCAAACAGGGAGAGTGGCAGGCAGAGGGAGAAGTAGGCTCCCCCTGAGCAAGGAGACTGATGCAGAACTCGATCCTGCATCATGACCCTGAGATCATGACCTGAGCCGAAGGCAGACACTTAACGGACTGAGCCACCCAGGCACTCCTGAACTATAATCTTCATATGGAAGGACAGGGGTCGTTTTTGGTGTTGAAGACCACTGAGCAGTGCATGGAATGTAGTAGATGCTCAACAAATAAGTACTGAATCAGTGGTCATCCACCAATTTTCTTTTTAATCACACAAAACAAATTTGAATGTGTAAATTCTGTAGAAAAACTGTAAAGTTTTGCATAGGTTAATAAGAGTTGAATAAATAGATTAAATTTTGTAAAGAAGTACTCCTCCCCTCATTAATCTATAGTTTTAACAATTTTTATTAGTAAAAATCATAGAGTGGGGGCTCCTGGGTGGCTCAGTTGGTTAAACGTCTGAAGCTTGAGCTCAGCTCAGGTCTTGATCTCAGTGTTGTGAGTTCAAGCCCCACTTTGGACTCCATGCTGGGCGTGGAGCCTACCTAAAACAAACAAAAAAATACGAGAAAAAGTCACAGAGGGACTTTTTTGTTTTGCAACCTAAACAAAATGAAGTTTATCTCAAAGAAGAATGTTGATCCAAGTAGCCAAGAAACTTCTGGGGGAAAAAATGATGAGACTTTGCTTTACATTAAAATGTATGCATTTATTAAAAGGATGCAGTATTGAAACACTGTGGTACTACTGAAATCAGAATAAGCAGGTCATTATAAGGGATTAGTCTAGAAACCATAACAAGAAAATACAGGTTTATTGTAGAGAATTAGAATTTTAAAGATATTAAATTAAAAATCTTATTCAATCTCTCTAAGTTTGAATTGAAATAATGCAGAAGGAAATGTGCTCATATGGGGAAGTGTTTATACTGTTACATTAAAAGGGCAGTTACAAAACAGTGTATCTCCTTCCATTCTGACAACCTAATGGTAACAATAGTAGCAAACATCTTTTAGTTCTTTCTTTGTGCCAGAAACAGTACCAAATACTTTCCTTCTATCTCTTTGTTTAAATCAAGCACTCCTGTGAAGTAGATACTCTCATTGACCCTGTTTTACAAATGAGGAAACCAAAGATTGATTAAGGTAAGTCAGTGGCCAAGAGCTAGTAAGTAGTGGCAGACAGCAGGAATTCACAGCCAGGCCATCTGATTTTAGCATTGTCCCTCTTAATTACATTAATTACATTAAAATTTTCACATTGGCTCTCAATGTGTGGTAGTATTCTAAATGACTTTTATTTATGTTTTGTGAGTTTTCTGTATTTTCTAGAATGGACATGAGTTACTATTGTCATTTTAAAAATATCAGTGTCCATGTAGATGGGACAGTTATCTGTCAGAGCTGTTGTCACAGGATGTAAATAGTCTCAAAGATTCCTTTAAAAAAATAAATAAAAGTCTAGAAGACAGCCCCCAGTGACTATAATGTGAAGGTGGTATTCAAATTAATAATTTAATGAGTGGCCGGAGATAATATTCTCTTCTCTATCTTAGGCTAGAAGAGTTGAAGTAATCTGAGACTTACCAAAGGAAATCCATGATTTACAAAAGAAGAGATACCAAATAGCCTGTAAACCAAAAGTTGGACCCCACTAGTGCTATTTTCAGATTAGGAAGAGATTTAAAAAAAAAAAAAAAAAAAAAGCAGTACTCTGAGAGGGAAACAGACTGTCTTCGACACTGGTAGGTGGGAATAAAATTGTTATTACCTGCTGGGAGGAAAATGAGTGAAAGGTGAAGGTCTTCTCACTGTTTACACCCTTTGCCTCACCAGCTGTACTTGTTAGCATTCAGTTTAGTTGCCAAACTGGGCGATTTTGCAAAAAGATCTTGCAAAAACCGGGTCAAGCATACTTAGGAAACACTTGATGTTAAAGGGCAAAGGACATCCTAATTACCCAAAGACAGGGGGTAGGTAAGTTTCATGCAAGGAAGTGCTCTGTGGCCACTTGAAATTATACAGATGGATATTTACTGAAACAGAAATGAATTCCATGAAGTGGAGGGATTGTTAGAAATAAGGCCACCTTTGTGCCGTGCTTACCATGTGCTTAGTGTATGTCAAGTTCTCCAATGTAGCTTTAAAAAGAAATGGCTTATAAATCAGTGTGTATCCAGTTAGCTACCCGCAACTACTACTGGTTCTTCACCCTTCTCAGACTAAAGCCTTTCTCATGGTGCAGGACTTCCCCCAGCCTGAATGCTCCTTTTCCAACCTCATATTTTTTATTTTCCAACACCGACTCCCATCAACGAGTGTTGTCTGCCTGCTGCCCCGTGATATTTTCTTACCCTTTTTCTTGTGTGTGCACCGTGCATCCCACCTGGAGCACCCACAGCCTTTCTGTACCCCAGTCCAAACCCGCCCATCCTTTTAAACCCTGCCTGTGCCTTGTGAAATTTAACCCTTCCAGCTTCAGTAATTGCTCACCATCCTGGCCTGCTTTGGCCTAACAGGTCTGGTCTCCGGTTGTTAAGACAGACACAACTGAGAATTCATCTCAGTCAGTTCACGTGGCCCCTTGAACATAATCTGATGCTCTTTAATGGCTGCTGAGTTACATCATATCTTCAAAAATAATTATTGGGGGGCACCTGGCTGGCTCAGTTGGTAGAGCACATGACGCTTGATCTCAGCATCGCGAGTTCAAGCCCCAATCTGGGCATGGAGCCTACTTAAAAAATAAATTAAAAAAAATTATTGAGACTAAATTCACATAACCTAAAATTATCTGTTTTCCAGCGAACCGTTCAGTGGTGTTGAATATAGTTACTGTGTTGTACAACTACCCCAAAACATTTTTGTCATTCCAAAGTAAGCCCCTTTACCCACTCAGCAGTTTCTCTCCCTTCCCTCCTTCAGCCAGCAATGTGCATTCTGTCTCTATGGATTTACCTATTTGGGTTATTTTGTATCAATGGGATCATACAATAGGTGACCTTTTGTTTCTGGCTTCTTTCACTTTTGTTTTGGAGGTTCTTATATATTATTTCTGTTTGGGGGGTTCTTTCCTATTGTATGAATTAGTATTCTTTTTAAAAATTTATCTTTAATATTTGAATATTGAATATGCAAATTCAAATGAAACATTTTAAAGTGTTTCATAAATATACTCAACCCATCTTTTGGCAATTTCGTCCAATACAGCAATTACATTGATTTCTAACAAAACAAATGTTATTGCTGAGGCAAAGGGTGTAAACAGTGAATAAGGACTTTCATATGGGCTGCACCTTTGAATATTTCCAAAAACAGGCAAGCATTTTAGATGTTGCTTAGAGTGAAGTCTCGCAACTGTGAAATTCTGTAAGTGAGCTGAAGTATAAATGTAGGTTTATTATTATAGGAGTAAGGTGTTGTACTAATTCATGATTGTAGTATTTCCTTTTTTAAGGCTGAATAATATTCTCCTGGATGTATATGCCACGATTTACCCATCATCTTTTGATCTCTTTCTACTGGCTGGTTATTACAGTGCTTCTATGAAGATGCCTGTACATGTCCTTGTTTGAGTTCCTGTTTTAGTTCTCTGGGTTGTATACCTGGGAATGGACTAGTGGGACTGTATGGTAATTCTGTGTTGAACTTTTTGATGAGCCAGTAAACTGATTTCCACAGCAGCCAAACCCTCTTTATAGCCTCATCAGCAGTGTACAGGCGGCTCTAATTTCCCTACATCCTTGCCAACACTTGTGATTTCCCATTTTTGAAAATAATATAGCCATCCTTGTGGGCATGAAGTGATACCTCATTATTGTTTGATTTGCAGTCCCTAATTAACAATGGTGTAGAGCATCTTTTTTTTTTTAAGATTTTATTTATTTGACAGAGAGATCACAAGTAGGCAGAACAGCGGGCAGCAGTGGGGGCAGACTCCCCACTGAGCAGAGAGCCCAACGCGGGACTCAGTCCCAGGACCCTGAGATCATGACCTGAGTCGAAGGCAGAGGCTTAACCCACTGAGTCACCCAGACACCCTTCCTTTGCCCATTTTTTAATTAGGTTGTCTTTTTCTTGTTGAAATCAGGAGATAATTTATATATTCAGGATACTAGACCCCTTACTTAGTACATACTTTCTTTTTTTTTTAAGATTTTATTTTTAAGTAATCTCTATACCCGACATGGTGCTTGGACCTAGAAACCCAAGATCAAGAGTCGCACGTTCTAGCCAACTGAGCCAGCTGGGCATCCCTGTACTTCTCATTTAACGTTAGATACCCCCCCCCACCAGCTCGACTTGGGTCTCCCCTTTGTGATTTTTAAAAATCCCTGGTAAGTGCTGCGGGGTAGGAGATGTCTACCAAAAGATCTTATCAGCTACTCTATTAATGACTGGTCGGGAGGGCATTTGAAAACCACAGAATGTTACACAGCTATAAAGTGGAAGACAAGATGCCCCTTTTAGTGTTTTATTGCTTTGTCCTTAGTTTGGTTTTGAGGATTCTTCACATTATAATTCATGGTTAGACACCTAAGAGCCATACATTTAAGGTGAGGAGAATAACCAGGAATGTTTGCTTTTCAGAGTCCTCCTTTTTGAACTTCCACGACTCAGACTGCGAACCCAAAGGACCACCACCCTGTGACTCATTGCTTTCCCTCAACACTGAAAAGATTCTGGTATGTGTCTTCCATTCATGCCTTCCGGTTTTGTGAACTACAGCACAGTGGTACTGCTTTCAAAAGGAGGAGGTCACCTCTGTTTGTCAACTAGGAGTTGGTTGGGTCAGATAAAAATGGAGTGTCTGGTATTTTTAGTCTCATTGAATTATTATGACTTATGCATTGGGTGGTTGATCATTCTAGATCTAGATTTTTTACTTTTTTTTTTTTTAAGATTTTATTTATTTATTTGACAGAGATCACAAGGAGGCAGAGAGACAGGCAGAGAGAGAGGAGGAAGCAGGCTCCCTGCTGAGCAGAGAGCCCGATGCGGGGCTCGATCCCAGGACCCTGGGATCATGACCTGAGCTGAAGGCAGAGGCTTTAACCCACTGAGCCACCCAGGCGCCCCTAGATTTTTTACTTTTAAGTTCCAGGAATAAAGGGGGAGATCATGGCAGGACTTATCTCTAGAAACTTCATGTATTTGAAGGTATCATGTATCTTCTTTTTCCAGTCTTTGCCTGTGTGGGAATCTTTTATGTTTTTAATTATCAGTACCTGCCAAACTGTGTAGGAGACCTTGCCACTCTAGCAGTGAGCACTGGGAGCTGTGTAACGCCTCTCTCTGCCTAGCCATGGCAGCACATATGCTCCTCCAGGCTCGCTGCCTCGGGGTGGAAGGCCCTGCTTTTGGCTCACACTTCATTCAGTGAAGCTGAGTGGTTCTTTCGGTGCCCAAGGCTAACATATTTTTTTCTCCAGACCTTTTCCTTCAACATCCATGTAGATACTGTTTGCTTCTTTCATTTAAAATTTCCCTTTAGGATAGATACTCTTTCTTCTCCAGACAGAGCTTTGCTTTTACATGTGAGAACTACTGAAAACAGGTAGAAATTGCAAACTAGAGAATGATCAACAGTTTTTACCTAGTTCACTGCTTAGTAGTCAACCTGCTATATGGAAAAACTTCAGTTAGACTGGTGTCAAGCCAGAGTGCGCTACCTTGTAAAGTACTGAGTTGGCCATCACTAAAAGCATTTAAGAAGAAATTGGGTAATCCCCACCTTGGGTAGATGATTAGATTCTTAGAATTATTAGGGACCTACCTTCTTATTGACAGGAGTTCAGATATTTTCTATGTGTTACATTTCTAGTTTAAGATGACACTAGCCAGTAACCTATGGGAGAAAGCTCATCAATCTTGGCCTTTCATTTTCCCTAGGTTGGAAATATGGGAGTCCGACTATTCATTTCTTCATTAATTCTCCAGATATTTATTTTGCACCTATTATGTGCCAGGCGTTGTGCTAAGTAAGTACTGGGAATACCACAGTGAGCCAGCTAGCCTCAGTCCCTATGCTCGCGACTCCTAGGCACTAACCCAATAATTACACAAAAGTAAACATAAAAGGTCGACATAATCCCCCTTAAATTAGGGGGAGCAGGTAGGACAGTTTTCAGTAATGGAAATGTAAGCAGGGACCTGACAGTTGGGTTGGAGTTAGTCGCCCAGGGAAGTCGGGCTGTGTGCAGAAACTTCCTTGGTCACAGCTTCTCACCACTGTCCCTGGAGGGTATCAATAGATTCGGTATCAGAAGTGGGAAAGATTCTGATCAAGAAGTCAGTTTGTCCATACTATACTTTCCTGCCCACTTCTGTCAGGATTTATTTCTAATAAAATAAAAGCACTTAGCTCAGATAGGCTCCCCAGTAGAGTCTTGATGTTGTTTGGTAAATGATTCCTTTTTATGGGATTTCATTTGTGTTGTCTTCCGATATCTTTCTGCACAAAGGTTTGGCAAATGGGTGACTCTGCTTGAATACTGGATTTTTTTAAGCACTAAAAGCATTATTCATAGACTCCTTTTGGGCTCTTAAGCCATTTATTAAGCAGGAAAATCTTTTACCTCTGTGTGCTTATCTGTGACCATCTGACAAAGAGGAAAGTCTCATGTCTGGTCACACCCGGAAGTACGCACTGTGATGTCTTCACATGTTGTTAATCTGCCGGTAGAATTTTCAGATGTTTCGTTTTGTCTGGGGTCCTGAATGGGGTGAAGTGAGCATCCTGCTGACATGGGATGCCCTTCTGGCCTATAGGCTTTAAATTGTGTTCTAACCCCAGAGGTAGCTTCTTCTTGATCTGTTTAACCTACTTATTTTTTTAATTTAAATTCAGTGAATTAACATGTAGTGTATTATTAGTTTCGGGTGTAGAGTTCGGTGATTCGTCAGTTGCAAACAACAGCCAATGCTCATCACATCATGTGTCCCATCCCCCGCCTCCCCTCCAGCAACCCTCAGTTTGTTTCCTATAGTTAAGAGTCTCCTATGCTTCGCCTCCCTCTCTGATTTCGTCTTGACCCGTTTTATAGGCATACTAAATACCACACTGTATCTGAACATAGATTTTGAGAGTACAGGGTGTTTAAATGGAAATGCCTTGTTACTGTTATTTGACTCAGTGAAGCCCAAGGAGCCACAGTTCATTACTACTAATAAACACCAGTCATTAGCTGAATAGCACATACAGTAGTTGGAAGAGCATCTCGTGTAAAATTATTTGGCTAATCTATGCCTGTAGGTGTCTACTATGCATTTTTAAAAAGAGGAACTCCGTTAATCAGGATGTCACTGGGTTCTAATCCTGTGGTTTTGCCAAAAGCCACAAATCTTCAATCTCTATCTTAGTTTTTGCGGTCTCTTGTGTGTGTACACGTTTTAATCATGTCTTAGGCGAGTCTGGTGTGGAGGAATCACATTAACATGTGCCCTGTAACTACACACATCACAAGTTAGCATCACCAGCTGAATCTTTCGGTGAAGGGACAGCTGTTGTATCAGACATGATTTGTTTCCGAAACACTACGGAGCTGTCATTACATACAGTAGACCAGTACTGCCTATAAAATCATTCCAGTTCCTAAGAGAACTTATTTACTCGTTTTCCCCCGGTTTCCATTCTTGTTTTAGCTTTCCTGCCAAATGTGCGTCTGTCTGTATAATTTCTTCGTAGGCAGATTTACTGCCTTCAGTAGGAGGGAGAGGTGTTCATCTGCTGTGCTTTTTCACTAGAACGGCTTGTTTCTTGGTCAGATTGTGTTGGTCCTTTGCTGGCATCATCTCCGTACAACTTGTAGCTCTTCTTTCTAAAATATTTTTAGTTTAAAAAGCAACATTCTGTCATCCAGCCCCATGGGAGGGCTGATGGCTAGAATGTGATCTTTGCAACATGATCGAGGTCACTAAATAGTTTCTGCAAATGTGGAGGGATCATGAGGCAGCCAGCAGGATGCGTCCCCGTGAAAGTGAAAAGTAACTTGTTCTTAGAAACAGAACCACTGGGGCGCCTGGGTGGCTCAGTCGGTTAAGCGCCTGACTCATGGTTTCGGCTCAGGTCAGGATCTCAGCGTCATGGGACTGAGCCCTGCTTTGGGCTCTGCGCTCAGCACAGAGTCTGCTTAAGTTTCTCTGTCCCTCTCCCTCCCCCTCTGCCACTCCTCCCCCAACTCCCGCTCTGTCTTTCCCTCTCTCAAATAAAAAAAAAAAGTCAAAAAAAGAAACAGATCCACTAATGCTAGGGGAGGAGACACATCAGTCACACCACAAGCTATGTGGTACACATAGCTATGAAGTACACGATTGGTATATATTAAAGTGAATCTTTTTTTCCATATCAATCCAATGGAGCTTTAATTTTTTTTTAAATATTTTATTTATTTATTTGTCAGAGAGAGAGAGCAAGCACAGGCAGACTGAGTGGCAGACAGAGACAGAGAAAGAAGCAGGCTCCCTGCTGAGCAAGGAGTCCAGTGTGGTACTCGATCCCAGGACACTGGGATCATGACCTGAGGTGAAGGCAGCCACTTAACCGACTGAGCCACCCAGGCGTCCCATGGAGCTTTAATTTTTTTAAAAAACGCAGGTCTTCATTCGAAACCTTGTCTTCATCTGTGGTAAGCTAAAATGTATGTTCGTCTGTTTCTTTTTCAGAGCCAGGCCAAGTCAATTGCAGAACAAAAGAGATTCCCATTTGCTACAGATAATGACAGCACAAACGAAGAGCTAGGTGAGATTTCAGTCTGGGGGAGGGGGCAAGCCTGGGGCATCTGCCTAGATTTTATGATTCAGTGCCGAGCTGGGAGGCAGGGTGCTGGGGGAGAAAGCACATGGACGTGGGCCTGGCCAGCAGGAGCCGTGTGTTCTTGGGTGGGGCATTCAACCCTGTGCGAGTTGGTGCGTTACATGTCAGTATAATAGGAAACAGAGAAAATACGGGGTCTGGAGAAAATGATCAGTAAGAACCTCTGTGTTTCTCTGGACGTTAACAATGATGGTAACGGGTCCTTAGGCATGCTTATCATTCATTAAAAGTAACTTGTGCTGTCATCAAACAGGAACAACACAGACATGAAAGCAGAGGAGACTCACACCTACTGCAATCTTCTGTGTAATAAAATAGCCAGGTATAAGTTAATTTTACTGTGTGTGTGAAAAGGTTGAGTTCATTCGGATCCGCAGAGGGGTCCTGTAGTTTGCCTTGCTGGGGGCCTGTTTTCAAGCAAGCTGGTTCCTCCAGGGTCTGATACGCACTGGGTATGCCTCGCCCGTGGTCAGGTCAGCTCGCTGTTGAAGGAGTGAAAACAAAATTGAATACAGGACTGAAGAGGGCATGTGGACAGACTTCACAGAAGCACTGCTCCTGCCTGGTGGCCTGAAGCACCTTCGGAAATTCTTTTCTATCTGATTTACATGTAATTATTTTATCCTTTCTGTGGCCATGTGCATTTTATATTAAGGCGGAACACCTCAGGGCACTTGGCTGGTGCAGCTGGTAGATCTCCCGACTTCTGATCATGAGTTCAAGCCCCACACTGGACCTCGAGCTTACTTAAAAAAAAAAAAAAAAAATACTGAGCACTTCTTGTATTGGCTCCTTTGCTCTGTTAGTGCAGATGATTAAGAGTTGACTGTTTTGAAAGTATTAATCAATTTTTGGTGATGTTCTTTGAGTAGGCTCTGAGAATTAATTATCTGTTAAGAAATTAGATTTGTCTTTTCTGAGGTGCCTGGGTTCTGGTGAGCATCTTCATTTTTTAAGTCCTGAATTAAGAGCCCAGGATGTGCCAGGCCTGTTCTGTGCTCTAAGACTAATCCTGCTAGACCTCTAGGCCCTAAGCTGCCTTAGGATCTTCCATATCACAATATTTTTTCCTTGGAAGAGCAGCTTCTGTCAATTTACACGTTGCTAGGAGATGTGGAATTGCTGGATAGTCATGATTTCTGTGAGAGTTCCAGTGCTTTCTTTATGTCTTTGGACTGCCACAACAAAATTTAGATCCTAATAGCTATTTTATAGTTTTGCAAGATTTGGGTTTTTTTTTTTTTAATGGATACTTTTAGGTTTTTCTCGAAAAAGTGTTTACCTTTAGATAGAAAGATTTGAAAGGTGCATTTGGTTTTATTTAACTGGACTTCAACAGCCTAGCCATGGAGAACAATTTAAACATGTTCCTAAGTACAGTAATATTTATCCCCTAAAACTATATTTGTTTTTATGGGTCACTTACTCATTTGTTTGTTCAGTAGATATTATGGGGAGAGAGCTAGGAAAATTCTAAAACTTCAGATCTGAAAGGAATGTAAGAAGATGTCCTAGAAGCTTGTTAAGCAAGACCCAGAAAGAGGTGAGAAGTGGTTGAGGTCGCCATGATCACACCGCTGTTGGGTAGCAGAGCCAGAACCCGAGCCCAGATCCTGGCTTTCTGAGAGATGGCCATCTTCCTGCCTTCAAAGAAGGACGCGTCTGCATTTCCATCACTGTTCATGTGATCATCCAGAAATTCAAACCGTTTTTGCCGTCTAGCCCAGCACACAGCAGTTTCGGTACAGCCTTGATTTATTTCAGGGGAGTGTGTTAGGGGAGGTCCCAGAGCAGGCAGCCTGGGTCCTTTGTCTCCCCTCATTGCCTTCAGTCGTGTTCAGCTGTACTGTGTTTCATCTGCTTGTCTTTGAACGGAGATAAGAACTGTACCTGCCTCCCTGCGATCATTACTACATGGAAATGGACAGAGTGCCACGCACACACGTGTCACACTTATTTTGACTGCTCATGTTCCTGGCCCCCCCACCAGAAGTGTCTCTGCTCTTGTTCTCTGAGGCATCTGAATGGGATCCATTCGTATCATTCCAAATACGAATTTGACCTTAATTTTATCTTTTTAAACAAATTGTGACAAAACCAGCCCTCTTTAGTTTGAAGAATGCCCCCAAAGCTGTTGTCTTATTATGACATTCAGTGCTTCTGAAGTTTGTTTTTCTCAGGTTAGTTATGGGGACACTCTAAGTCTCTTTCTGCATAGAATGTTTTTACTCCTTTTGACTCTCAGGACATATCAGCTCTTCACGCCAGTAAGAAGTTTTAGTTGTCTGTCCCCTTGAACACCTCTTAGGTTCTAGGACTGGAGTCTTGGGATAAAGGCTTTTTTTGCGAAGAAATGTGATCAAAATAGTAGTATTGTGTTGAGTGAGGAATACAGTTTTTTCGGGGATATTTGGAGATTTAAGGAGTTAGGGTAAATTTTATATATGAAAAATAATCTAGATTACCAGTAATATAATAATGTAATATCGATGGAATGTAATCTAGACTGCCAATAATTTATTGCATTTTGGACAGGTGAAAAAATTTAGTTCACCTATTGCTGTGTTTTAAGAGGTTGTCATGGCTCGAATTTCAAAATACCAGTTACTAACACCATTTGATCAGAAACTGTGTATTCATCTTTAGTGTATATTTTGAGTAGTGTTTGACTATATTTTGAACAGAAGAGGTAGGAAAAAGACCACTATTGCATTGCGCTGGTGTGAATTACACATTCTCTTAATATGTATTAATTTGAGCCTCAGCTTTTGTAACTCGGTCACTGGCAGTAAGTTCAGCACCCCCAGAGGCTAAGATCCATGGTGCTGTATGGGTATTTCTTGGAACTGTCACGGTAAAATCACATTGCCATGTTCTGGACTTATTCAGGCTTCTCACTAGCTCTTCTGATAGATTGAGAGGAAACATCACAAAACTTATTTGTATTTGAAAGTGAGTGATGGACCCAGAAAAAGATAATTACTTCTTGTAGGCGATGTTTTATAGATGGCTTTAATAATTTAATTCTTGAGAGCACTGGAGACTGATAGCATGTGCCAAGTGGTGGAAGCATTCAAGTACATCTTATTAACTTCCCGGTTTTCTTTAACTGCTTCTGGTCCTTGGAGCTGCCTGTTAGGACTCGGCAAAGAATTTATTTACTGATTCTGCTTGGAGAGCCTTCATTCTTTCCTTTCATATTTTTGTATTTTGTTTCATAGCTATTGCTTACGTGTTGATTGGCAGTGGACTCTATGATGAAGCGATAAGACATTTTTCAACAATGCTTCAGGTAATTTTTCTTCTTAATTATGAAATTTCAAGTTGATGGTTATGACAGAAATACAGACATATGCGTGGCTAGAGTCTGCAAGAATGTATTGCTTTTAGGATCATATAAGAAGGTAAAGGAAATCGGCCCTGACTGAGCACTTTGTTGGCGCAGGCCTTGAAACGGTGCTCGCATTTAATCTTTGCAGTATTAACTTTATTTTAAATGAGGAAAATGAGATCAAATGAGATGAAGCAATTTGCTCATAGTCTCCACACCGCCCCCATCCCCGCCAAATAAAAGAAAAAAACCAAAAACTAGTTTAGTTCACTTTCCTCTCTACCATGCTATCTCCCATAAAACGTGGATGCTGGAAGTTCCTGGACGTCCATATGTTTACTTTCCATGCAGGAGCTGATCTGCATGGTTCCACTCATGGATTTGTTTCTCACCAAAGTGTAACTGTGGGACTCTTCAGCAGAAGTACTGACCCTTTCCTGATGGATGGCTGCTTTAAAAATGCATAAATTAAGATAAAAGGCTTGAACAAAGGTCTAAGAGTTGCAGGGGAGACCCGTAATGCAGCCTAACATTGTTGGCCTTATACCCCTTATCTTTATTTAGCTGTGTTCTTGTGGAGCAGACCATTATCGATACATTGTCGATAAGTCTATATAGTAGACTACAGTGAAGAAATGTGACCTTTAGAGTTGAAGATACCCATGTTCTAATTCCCTGTACTGGTTGTTTCCAAGTTATTTTACCTCCTGGCTCATGGAGATAATAACCATAACCTCCAAAACTATTCTTGTTAGGTGTTTTTTTTTTTTTAAAAGATTTTATTTATTTATTTGACAGACAGAGATCACAAGTAGGCAGAGAGGCAGGCAGAGAGGGAGGGAGAAGCAGACTCCCTGCCAAGCAGAGAGCCCAATGTGGGGCTCGATCCCAGGACCCTAATATCATGACCTGAGCTGAAGGCAGAGGCTTTAACCCACTGAGCCACCCAGGCGCCCCTCTTGTTAGGTTTAAATGAGATATTCTATAAAGTCCTTAGTACCTAGTGCCTGGCGCATAATAAGTGCTCAGTTAATTTTAGCTCCTCAAAGCACCGTTCTAACAAATTCCTGTTCATAGAACAAACAGATAATTTACAATCCAGCAGGTAAAATTCATTTAAAAATATTAATTTTGAAATTCCTGCTCTACTTTTTTTCTTCTTTAAACATAGAATTAATTATATTGACAATTCTGTCTTCGTTCCCAAAAAAAGTCACAGAGATAGTTTTAGGGATGACTTCAAAGTCCCCAGATCCAAACAGTTGTATGTTTGAGTGCTTGTATGGAGTGACAGTCTTCAGTGGTGTTCAAAGTATGAAGGGTAGATTCTTAGTAGTTTTACAAATCACCTTTCTGGTAGGCATTGCAGTACTTAAAAAGGTAAGCAAGCACTTCACACAATTAACACTTGGCCCTGGTTTGGCAGGGAGGTTTTGGTACATTTATAGGAGAAATGTTGGTTAATGTATGGCAACTAATAGCAGAAAACGATGAGAACTTGCCAATATATTATCAATGCATTCAACTTTTTAAAAAATATTATCGTTGCAGTTGAAGGCAATATAACAATGTTAAAGAAAGAACCCTAAATAAAAAATTTCCTAATTCTGCCACTCTACCATTATTGAAGTTTTTTGCTTTTGACCTTTTCAAAGTATGCATTTGTGCTTTGTAATTTGAATGTCTACTATTTTGTATTACTTTTCCACTGGAGTTTATACTGTAAATTTTTCTCAGTATTTCTAATCTTATGCTTTTAATAGCTCTGTACTGTCCCTCGTGTTGTCCATTTATTGTTGTAAAACTTCTTTCTCTTGCAACTGCATTCAGAAAGTCAGAATTTCTCTCTTTGTGCCAAGAAAAGGTCTTAATATTGAAATTTCATAGATCATGTTCATCAGTCTGCAATACAATGGGTTGCTTTCAAGTGGGAAATTTCTCTTTGAGAATGTGTGGTTCATAAGGTGGGACTCCTTTTCTGCTGATGTAAGCTGTTGACGGGGCAGGAGCAGACTATGGGGAGCAGCCGAAGTTCAAATACTTCTGGCCCATAGAAGACAGACTGAGTGACCACTTAATAACATATTTTGATGAAGAAACAAGAGTGCCTTTTTCTGTCCTGCTGGTGCTTTTCTTAGATTTCTGTCTTCTCTCCTTTTATTTTGGTACTTCGCAGCCTTTTCCACATCATGACACAGGTAGATAATCCTGTTTGCATCACCCTGGGAGTAAACACAGGACCAAATTTAGATGCATCTGGATGGAGCTCAGTGAAAATTTGTCACATTTTCTTTGTGTTATATAACTATATATATATATATATTATATATAATAAAGATTGATAAAATACACTAAAATTCTTTTCAAAAAATTTAATTTTTTAGGGGCGCCTGGGTGGCTCAGAGGGTTAAGCTTCTGCCTTCAGCTCAGGTCATGGTCTCAGAGTCCTGGGATCGAGCCCTGCATCAGGCTCTCTGCTCAGCAGGGAGCCTGCTTCCCCCACTCTCTCTACCTGCTTCTCTGCCTACTTGTGATCTCTCTCTCTCTGTCAAATAAATAAATAAAATATTTTTTAAAAATTTAATTTTTTAGATTTTTATTTATTTGTCTATTTGATAGAGAGAACATGAATAGGGGGAAGGGCAGAGGAAGAGGGAGAAGCAGATTTTCACTGAGCGAGGAGCCCAATGCGTGACTCGATCCCAGGACCCCAGGATCACACCCTGAGCTGAAGGCAGTCGCTTAACTGACTGAGCCACCAGATGCCCCTGTTCAAAAATGTTAATAAGAAACTCAGTCCTGTTTTTCCAGAATTGAGGTTTTATGTTCAAAAGTGATGCACATGATTCCTATTTAAGAGCTTTCCATTTTCATCGAATTCTTGATAGCCGATCTCATCAGGAAACCACACAAGTAGGGGGTAGCAGGTGTCTGAAGAAGAGTTAGTGCTCTTTCCCCAGTTGACCAAAACTCCTTTTCGTACCATGAATCAGATTTTGCAGAAGTCAGTCTCTTCAGGTTATATTTCAAAAGCACGAGACTTCTTTATATCTGACTGCGCTTCCTTTACTTTCATGGGCAAATGCAGTGGAACTCTTGTGGTAATCACATAGGTTTTTGTCCCAGCATTGCTTTTCCATGGCCCGGGTTCAGGAGGGCAGTTTGCTATCACCCTGCAGCCTTGCCCTCTTCGTCCTAGGACTGGCCCAAGTACCCCTGTAGAGCCCGCCGCCGCCGGGTGTCCTCCTGTTGCTTGTGGGGCCCACACACCTGCTGACACTCTCGATCTGTAAGCCAGCTGGCGGCCTCCAGTAGCTCTGCAGTGGCAGCCCCTGGTACACAAACTTTTCAGGGTTTTTGAGTTCACATATGCTTGATAAAACTTATCTTTCGGACAGCCCAGGAACTCCAGTATGCCGCAGCAGAGTGTGGACTCTGGTTCCATTCACAGGAAGCTGAAAGCCATTGGGACCATGAGGGCTTGGCTTGTATTAGAGTCACCATTTTTACAACATCGTTTAGTGTGACATTGGGATCTGTGCGTGAGGGCTGCCTAGAATTCCAGAATGACCTTCTGCTGTAAAGCTCTGAAACCTTCCTTTTGTCTTAGCTGTACCACGTGGAGCAAACTCAGATGATATATCCCCAGTCTCTGCTGTTGTGAGCTGTGTTTGAGTAGTTATTTAACTACGGGATATGCGGTACATGTATAAAGGAAACAGAAATGCTCCTCGGGTTTCTCACTGAACACAGCTTCAAGCATAATAGATGTGTCAGACTGCACTGAAAACTTGTGATTGAAAAGCTTGTGCATTCGTGTTGTCTATACATCACTGTCCTTCCTCTGGTGTCCGTGCAGTGACAGCGGTGCTCTGGGAAAGTGGGACATTCCCCAGCTGCCATGCTGCTTTGGTCCCCAGGCAGGGCTTGGTAACATTAGTGGTGCAAAAATCGACTGAGGCCTTTGTTATTAATTGTGGGAACTTGAGCTCATCTGATTTGGGTAGACTGAATTCATAAAAGTGTTTGTTTATTATTTTACATCAGCAGACAAAATGTGAACTTGCCTCTGCATACGATCTGTAAAAATCCTTCTTGTAATTAGGTGCGTGGGTCTGCCAGTTGGGCAAACCTGACTCCTCATTGCCAGCGCTGAGCAGGGGCTCGCTTCAGTTCGTTTGTCTTCGATTTAGTGACTTTTGAATTTTAATCAAAAAGCCAGCTTTTCTGGTCGAAAAATAAATATTTATAAAATTTAAGTCACTGTGTAAATGGTATAATGAGGACAGTAAATGAGATCTTTTTGGATGTAAAAAGATCGATGTCTTGGGAATTGAGACATCTAATGGACATGACTCCAATAAGGTAACTGTTGTATTATACCATGATTTTGCATTTGCATAAAGTAAGTAAGATTGGAAGATTAAAATACTAGTTTTCATTTAAATCATTTAAAATTCTGAGCACTGGGTGTGGTGCATAAACAATGAATCTTGGAACACTAAAAAAAGATAAAATTACAATATTGAAAAAATTTCTGAACACTTGATAAAATGTAAATAGTTAGATGTATATACTCAAAAAGTATTTTTGAAAAATGGATATTCCGAGCCCAATTTGCTTTTAGAAATAGACATTGGATTTTATTTGAAAGTATAGTTCATTATGACATTTCATAAAGAGTTTTGACTTCTTGTTAACATCCAAAGCCAATCACAGATAAAATAAAGTAATAAAGCTGTATCAAGCAAGGAAAGTAATAAAATCCACCATCTACATTTAGGAACCCTTATCTCACTAGATTACTACTGAGATAACAACCACAGCAATCCTTTACAGATCCTTCTCTGATTTAGGTTTTCTTATTCCATTTATTCTTTCTTTTGAGAACTTTTTTTCAACAGCATGGAAGGACGTATCATTACTGTTGTTGTTAAATAATAGATTTTATTTCTTTTCCTGGTTGATGCGACTTGTTATCTGTCACTGGCGGAATGGAAAGGCGCTGCTGTGGTCATGATGAGACCACGTGGGGGGGATCGGGAGGCCACTGTAGGGTCATGGTAGGCTCTCGGCTGGGAGGGGGCCACACGTAGAACCCCCCCCGAGCTGAAATGATGATGGCTGAGCACAGGAAGTTGTCAGTGTTCAGATACTTTGACTGTTGCAAAGTTGTGAATGGCTGTTTCCTAAAGGTTTAACATTTTGTCCAGCAAAGTGAAGGCACCCCTGGGGCACGCCACCATACACCTTTGCCTTATGGAAGCCCGGATCTGGCTCTTCACCAATGACTACCCCGTCGTTTCTGTCCAGGTTGTCTGCTTGCTTCTCCTGTGAGAAGGGCAGGCCAGGCTGAGCTGACCTCGATCTGACAGTCTTTAACATGCATTGAGATCTCCTCAGTCGCCTTGGAAATGGCCCTTGTCTGTGGCTGACTAGGAACTGTTATATATGACACTTCACATGTCAGGCACTGTGCTGGCGGCCGCAGAGCCAAACATGACAAGACATTGCCTCAATATTGTGTGCTCGTGGGTGACAAGTGTGCAAATGCAAAATAACAAATAATAAGAGAACTACCTTAATGGAATTCTAGCCATTAAGAGGTTCCAACTCAGCTGCGTGCCCTCCCCAGATCCCTGCACACCCCGACCATAAGTGAGAGAGGATCCCAGTCCGGCTCCAGAGTTGCCCACATCAGTGCGTGGCACGCTCTCCGCGGCGTGCATGAGTCCCCCTGCTCCGCACATCTGTGTGCTGCTTCCTTCAGCATCCCCTCCATCCGGACACCTTCCAAGTACCTCTGGCGTCCATCCACTTCTCCTGGCTTGGTTCAAACCCCAGCCAGGCCACTGCTAGCTGCCAGGTGACTGGCACAACCCTGTTAACTGCCTTATCACTTCATACCCTCCGCATACATGCACGCCATCCATTCACGGGCACTTGAAACACACACACACCTTGCTGTTGCTTTTAGGTTAAAGAGTAAAGTCCTTACTAAGGTCCTGCCTACCTCTTCAGCCTTGTCTTGGAGCAGATCCTATGCTCCCTGTTTGTCTTGGGCCTCCTCTACCTGGACCAGCTGCTCTGAGCTTCCCTCATCCCCGACACAGTTGAGCCCGGTACTTCTCAGGGAAGCCCTCCTAACCGTGTCTGATCTTTATGCCATTTTCCAAAGGTACCATTTACCACTACAGCACTTACTGCAGATGTTAACTTTGCATTTGTATTTGTGATTCTCTGGCTGTGCTCCAAGAAAACAAGAGTCTTGCCTTCTGTCTTGTTTTTGCTTACTATAGTATTTCTAGCGTGTGGAACCGGACATGTAATAACTGACCCTAAGTAAATATTTGTTGACTGAGTGACTCATGTCTGTACAACATACAGACATTAGGAACCGAGGAACCGAGGCCTATTTACCTAGGAACTGAGACCTATTTACCTTTCAAGAGAGTCTGGAAGGAGTCCGAGGAGAGGTAGTGTTGGAGCTGAGGCTGCAGGTAGATATTCTAGGCAGGTGGGCTGTGCATTCGTGTTGTCTATACATCACTGTCCTTCCTCTGTCCAGAGAGCTGTGAAGTAGTGCTGATTTCTAGAGTATGAAGTATGGGTGGAAAGTGGAAGGAGATGAGATGCAACCGTAAGGTAGGAAAATGATCAGTATTTTCTACAAAAGCATTTAGATGTAACCTCATTGTTTTTCCAATTGTGAGTTGCAACCTTTTTAGTAGGGGCTGAAATTGATTGGCAAGTGAAGACTAGTGCTTTTCAAAAAGTGAAATACACTAGAATAGAAAATAGGCTGCAGTGTAAATAGTAAGACTAGGTTTGACTTAGTGCTCCTGGTGTGTGTGTGTGTGTGTGCGTGCATTATGTACATATACATGTGTGTGTACTGGGTTACAACGTAAAATGAGTTTTACCGTGGGTTAGAGTAAAAACGTGTTTGAATGGGGCTGTTGGAGGTGTTGCAGAGCAAAGGAACAATTCATCCAGGGTGACTTGATCGAACATCATTGTTAGGTGACTCTTAGTGTGGGTCTGGAGACTGGACGGGAGGAACAGGAACGTGGTTAAGATGGTTGCAGTAGCATAAGTGGGTGAGGGAGGAGTCCAATAGGGCAGTGCACTGGGAGGGGGAGAGGCAGCAGGTGTATTGAGACTGCTGGGATCTCCTGAGTAGGCATGTCGATGGGGAGATGAGGATGACCCTCCCTCACCTAGTAGCTGGCTCTGGCCATGGGGTGTATGTAGATGCCCCTTCAGTAGAAGAACTGTTTATTTAGATTTGTTAGGTACACTTTTTCCCGATATACCCCTTGGTCATCATAATTTTTTTTTTGTTTTAGGAGGAAAGCTTCTTAGGTAGTCTATTTTGAGACGTTACAAATTTGAGAGGAGGTGTTCCCCTCAGTAGAGAATGTCTTCCATGTGGGCTCACTGCCCCCTGCCCCAACCTGGATGAGGGGCTTCTGGGCACTCTTCTGTCTCCTGGCAGGTGCTACTGCTATGGAAACACATGAAGTCAGTCTTCACTTTATTTTGTGATCGGGTCGCTGTTTTTCCTGCTCCTCCTCTCCCTCTGTACCTGTATCCCTCTCCTTCCAAACGACATCCTCTGCCTTTTTTTTTTTTCCCAAGCCAAGAAGGATATTTAAAATGTTTTTAGTGTTATCTCTGTGTGGCAGAATGATTAGTTGCCCTTTACCTTCTTTTTTGTGCTTTTCTTCATTTTCTAAATTTTCTGTAATTTATAATAAATATTCCAACTACTTATTTGGATAAAATTTTTATTTGTACTAACAATTTCTTTTATATGGTGTGTATTACTTAAAACATCTTTTTTCTGATTACGAATGTATGCATGTATGTTTTAAGCCGTGAAAAGGCATGCAGCAGTGTAGTGAATAGAATGGGAACACATCTAGCAATCTCACTCCCAACAGAAAATTACTGTTAGTGTTTTAAAGCCCTTTTTTCTGTATATGTACTCACCCACACAGTCATGTATAAGTACTATTCATAAAATTGCTGTTCCTCTGTAGTTCTATTAGCTTGTGCTTTTTTCCACTTAGTGAATAGCATGGAGCCTTTTATACCAGTCATGTGTAAGTTATAGATCACAACTCTGAAGAGAACTGTGTAGGGCCAGGGCAGTGACTGAAATGAGCAAAGTACATTGCCATGACCTAGAGGTGATGGGTGACGGGTGGGCTTCTGGTATGCAGGTAAATGCACACCCCTCATCTAAGGACGCGGCCAGTACTTAGCTCTAGTTGTTTTTTCTTTTTTCATTCAAGAATGCAAAAATGTGGACTTACCTTTGTTGCATATTTGGATTTTTTAAGAAAAGTTAGAGATCTGTAATTGCTTACTTGAATTTTTCCGATTTTTGTACACGATGGGCTGGTCTGTTGGCCAGGCTGGGGCCAGTGATGCATCCATCTGCCCCTTGCTACAGGTGTACTGGATTCTGTTTAGTCTTTTGTTTTCCAATATATGGCATCTTCTTCTCTATTCCGTCTCATTCACTCATCATTGAGGTTGATGTGTCTTTTTCTGCAGTGCGGGCAGACTCCGTCTCTCAGATTTGCAACTTAATGGTAGATTGATTAGTCTATAAAATGCCTCATCTGGTACTGTTCTATGAGAGTCTCTTCTTATTGTTGTGTTTTTTTTTTAAGATTTTATTTATTTTTGCATGCATTCTTATGCATAAGCAGAGGGAGAAGCAACCTTCCTGCGGAGCGGGAGCCCGATGCTGGACTCTGTCCCAGGATCTAGGGATCACGATCTGAGGCGAAGGCAGACACTTACCTGACTGAGCCACCCCGGTGCCCCTGTTCTGTTAGATTCCTTAGCAGTGTCAGGAGTTTCACCCCTGAATGTATAGCCAGAGGCTTCTCAGTCTTTTTTCTTAAATATAGGGGAAGGCTTCAGAGAAGCGGTAGAAATTGCAGAGGCTAAATGTAGAGGAGAGGCATCTCCCTCAGGAGGAGGGACGGCTCATACCACCTGTTAGAGGAGGTAGCGGCAGGGCAGCGGACCCCGTCCTTGGGCCGGAGAGCAATTTCGTCTAGTCCTTCTGGGGCAGTCTGCAGGAAGGGTCTGATTTCTGTTCCTGACGCACAGTGTAAACAGACTGGAATGGACGTCTTTCTTGTTGCTCAATGGGGCAGGCACTGAGAGTTTCTTCCCTTTTCAGATTATTTCATGACTGGGAAGGGGACAAACCAGGAAGAGGCACTACCCAGCACTTCACTCCTTACGTTTCCTTCCTTGAGCCTCTGTTTCCCCTGTGAGACATGATCTCGGATACTGCTGGTCATAGAGTTTTGGGGAGGATTGCATTTTATTTTTTTTAATTTTTAAATTTTTTATAAACATATAATGTATTATTAGCCCCAGGGGTACAGGTCTGTGAATCACCAGGCTTACACACTTCACAGTACTCACCATAGCACATGCCGTCCCCAATGTCCAACACCCCACCACCCACTCCATCCCCCCCTCCCCCTAGCAACCCTCCATTTGTTTTGTGAGATTAAGAGTCTCTTATGGTTTGTCTCCCTCCCGATCCCATTTTGTTTCATTTATTCATTTCCCACCCCCCAAACCCCCACGTTGCATCTCTACTTCCTCATATCAAGGAGATCATATGATAGTGGTCTTTCTCCGATTGGGGAGGATTGCATTTTAGATGAGATGACCCTGTGACAGAAGCTAACGCAGGGCTCCCTAATATTGGTTCTCTGTATTATTTTTTCAGTGCAAATCTCTTAATACGTGTCTCACGCAAACGACCTTCAAGAACACATCTTCTCGTTGGGGACTGTGCCTGTCCACGTATGTGTGGTGGCAGCGTAAAGTAGAGCTTGTCACTTGGGGCATTAACGTGCTTTAAGCAGAAACTGATTTTTTTGTTTTGTTTTGTTTTGTTTATAGTTTTTGACGTGTTTCTGTTTTGGTCTGACTTAGGAGGAGCCTGATCTGGTTAGTGCAATTTATGGCCGAGGGATAGCCTATGGAAAGAAGGGACTACATGTGAGTATGGAATAGCTCCGTTTGCCATAGTGCCTCCATGACCTGACCCGGACCAGGGTTCCGACAGAACCACTCCCTGTTCATTGAGCTCTGATGGACACGAAGTGGTGTCACGCCAGTTCCCAGATCAGAAAATGGCAGGAGACAATGTACTCAGGATCCCATGGCTAGGAAGGGTGGGGGGTGGGACTGGTGATCTCTATCTAGGGCTTCTGGAAGTCAGTCTCACCATACTTTCTACTCCCAAAAGGACAGCCTTTGCCAGCCTAAACTTTATTTGGTGATGAGCTGGACCTAGACTGAGGAAAGGGTGAGACTTTGACTGAATATCTAAGAAATATTAATTGGTAAAAATGGAGTCTAGCATCTATAGCGCAGTAAGACTTAAAATTTTGTTTCTTTCACAATTTTTAAAGGTTGAATAAAAGAACAAAAGGGTTTTTTGGTGGGTTTTTTTGGTAAAATTTATTTTTCTTTCTTATCATTTATGATACTTACCCCAGATAAGTATATTGTTGTAGCCTACATCTCCTTATTTCTCTGGGGGAATATGGGGGAAAGGTTATAATAAATTTATATTTTAAAAGATTTTATTTACTTGAGAGAGAGCACATAAGTGGGTAGAGAGATGGAGGGAGAAGCAGACTCCCCGCTGAACAGGGAGCCCAATGGTGGGCTCTTCCCGGGACCCTGGGTTCATGACCTGAGCAGAAGGCAACCACTCACCTGACTGAGCCACCAGCAGGTGCCCCAATATAATAAATATATTTTACTTAATAAGGCACCGTGGTATAAAAAGGAAGATTCCCTGAGATTATGTAGTAAATAATAAAATAGTTTAAGATTCAGATCTCCATATTTTCAGTCTAGAACATTATACATGAACTTTTCTGTTGTCTTACTGTGTATTAGAAATACTCAAATAAAATGATGATTGAGAAAGAAACATCACTTTTGTGTCTTCGCCAATTAAAAAAATTCTCCTAATCAGGTGCTGGCCTACTGGAGAAATTTTATATAGTATTTGTATAATTCTGAGACATAGAGGACTGAGAACAAGCTCAGATTTGGGGATAACAGAGGTGGTAGGAAGTGAGAACATCAGTAAATGACAGAAGTTGACCTAGTAAAGGTCAGAGATAAGTTGCTTCCTAATTCTCATTTGTAATATTATATCTCAACATGAAATTTGCTTGTATCTTTAATGTGTTTCTAATGTAAAAGTAACATGCTCCTATTTTTAATATAAGAATAACATGCAGATTTTAAAGTGAACTTACGTAGACTTGCTAAGGTGTAGGTGTGTGGGCTTAGAGGTTTTAGTCAACACTGACTCGGCCCTGTGCTGCCCCCACACCTCCACTGGTCAGCATTGTTCTGCATGCTGGTGTCCATCCATATCCTCATCCCTCGAAATTCATTGATTCGGTTTTAAAATAGGTTAAATTTAGAAAATGTACTACCAGCAGTGGAACTTGTGATACGTGACCAGGTCTAACGGGCTGTTAATGGGCAGGTAGACTCGAGTGAGTTAAATAATTATAATATAACTTACTTAAACCAGCAGATCTTTTGTACAGAAGCGAAGTTCCTTTTTATTTCTAAATACGTAGTTATATCGTGACTAAATTATTAGTTTTTTCAGAAAAACTATTCAACCTGGTTTTGAGGAACAATGTATCTCATACTGAGCTAATACCTTTTCAAGGACATTAAGAACGCTGAGCTTGCTCTGTTCGAACTGAGCCGAGTAATTACCTTGGAACCAGATCGTCCAGAGGTATTTGAACAGCGAGCAGAAGTGAGTGTGGTTTTCTTTTTCCCTCTGTCATTATTGGACTAGAATCTCGGATTTTTTTTTTCCCCTTTATCTTATTACTTGTAAATTTTAAAGCTCCCTGATACCTATTGTGTTTTCCTCCATAGGTACTGAATGCCTTTAAACATGGTTGAAATTACTAGAAACTATGGGCTGGGTGGTACTCCCGATTTAACACTTAATAGTAATATTTAGTATAAAAATATGTGGTTATGACATGTGCCACTGTCGGTGTTCACTGAAAAATATATCACATATCATGTTTGCCATGTGTATATATGACATATTTTAGCAAAACTATGACAATGTGGTCAAAATGAAATTCATAACCACTGGAAGTGTGCACATATGTGTGTGAGCGTGCATGTGTGTGTGTGTGTGTTTACGCTTATGTATACTTCTTGTGAGATGTGCGTAGAGACGTAGATAGGTAAGGGTGACCGCAGCCGGTCTTTGAGGGAACTTGGGACTTGAGGGGGAGACAGAGGTAATGCGGTGAAGATACCAGGTAACATTTGTGACAGGAGACACGAAGAGGAGGTGCTTCTTTTTTTTTTTTTTAAAGATTTTATTTATTTATTTGACAGAGAGAAATCACAAGTAGGCAGAGAGGCAGGCAGAGAGAGAGGGGGAAGCAGGCTCCCTGCTGAGCAGAGAGCCCGATGCGGGACTCGATCCCAGGACTCTGAGATCATGACCTGAGCCGAAGGCAGCGGCTTAACCCACTGAGCCACCCAGGCGCCCCGAGGAGGTGCTTCTTAAGGGACAGAAAGGCACACCTGTGGGGGTCTGGGGGGGTGCTGGCAGGGGCAGGTGTGGGCGTGTCTGCAGAGGCCTCGTGAGCAGGTGCCGCTAGAGCCAGTGAGAGCCCTGGTCTTTGGGGACAAGGTGGAGAACGGGGTGTGAAGACACATTCCTTTTAATGTTTTTAAATGAAACATGTTCATCTTACTGTTTGCATAATTAATAGTCAACTACAGGATTTCATTTTACTGTTCATTTAACCATACTAAGGGCTTTAGAATTTGCTAATGTATCCTGTCAGGAGAAGACGTAATCATCTGACCTTATGGGATTCCGTAGTTCAACTAAAGGAAAAATGACATTCTCCCCCCACCCCCCACCTCCGCCTTTTAGGGGAAGAAAACTCAGAACTAAAGAAAACACTAAATGTTTTAGTAATTTAAAAACTATGTTTGTGGTGTTTGTATTCGCAAAGTTAGAGTCTCTACAGTTCCATTTCTTGAAGTGAATTTTATGTTTTATTGGGAATTTGGGTTTCTGAATAAAAATCTTTCTCAATTAATGATATAGTTCATTATCTCTTTTCTATTTTGGATTGCAACCATAAGGGTTAAGTGATTGTAATTTGTTTGTTACTGCACGAGAACCTTGTTGGTATTTAAGGTGAGCATTTGGTGGCCAATTTGGTGATATCTGCTGTGGGGAGGGGGTGCTGATGCTTTTCCCCTCCATTACTCTGGTGTTAACATTAAAATATTATGTTAAAGCAAGAACTTAAGTGTGCATAGAAAGATTTATATAGTAGCTTTAGAAGATTTGTGTGCCAAATAAAAAGCTAGTTGTGTACCCAAAAATAATATCAGTAATCCAAAAAGTAATTTTTGGTGATCTTAAATATATATAATAATATATATTCTCTGGCATTACTGGGCAATAATATCACTACTGAGTGATTTTTGCAGCTTATTATAGTGTATCATTTATATATGTCAGAAATCATTTAATGAGAGTGCTTTCTCTTTCCTACTTGCTGAAAGTCTATATTTAATGAACATAATTTAACCTTTTTTTAGTTACTCAGGTCATTATTATGCATGTTAATTATTATGCTGGGGTGTGATAATTCATTTATATACGTAGAAATTAATAAACTAGGTAGGGATGTTCTTCCTTCCAAAATATAACCCCCGACTGCTATGCTTTTTGAATTCTCAGCTATATATTCTTTAATTGACTTCTTTCCCTTTTCTGAGCTGCCATTCTTGCCACTGTTGATGTGCCTTCCTGAATCCTGTCTCTTTTGCCGGCTCTAAGTTCCTGCAGAGTAGGAAGCCACCTAGTAGAACCTGATGGAAATGACCTGTATCACTGTATCATGAGAACAAAATTCAGCCTAATTTCAGGACATTCGCTCAGGGTGAAATGCTTGAGCCTGAATGCATAAGTACTGATACCCATTTTGGATCTTCTTATGTCTTATTGCTGTACTTTTGCATTCTGAACTGTCTTCTCTGTTGTCATTGTCACCTGCACGAACTCATTGCTGGATCACAAGGGCTTCCCAAGCAAGCTTGCAGACATAGGTTCTTCTGCTCTGTAGATGGTGACCAATGAGCTGGGAGTTAACAGAAAGGGGCTCTTGGAATCTTAGATGGTCCGCTAGCACTTTCTACCACAGAGGGCAGGGCGAAGGCCATGGAGGACTCCACTCTGTGTCCAACAATTTCTCTGCTTTTAAGTTCAAAGTTCTCTTTCAGATTAACCTTGAAATGCTAAATTTTGTTTTGAAAGGGGGTGAGGAAAAAAAATTCCCAATTCAAAAAAAGCAACATCTGTTGTAACCCAGAATGTGAAACCGTGACAAAGCAATTTACGTGGTTACAGTTCATCAGCCTCCCCCTCGGCTAGACAGACTAGGGGCCACTCAGCCTGTTGACTTTGAACCTTGCTGTGTAGTCTGTGGAGTCAGGTTCCTTGTGGGCCAAGAAAATAATCCTGTGAGTGGAGTGTGGTGAAGTGGAATTGAGAAGTCAGACGCATTGGCAGTTTTGGGGTTGATCCCTGGAAGGTTTCATCCCTAATCACGTTTTTGGATTTATAGATTCTGTCCCCTCTGGGACGAATTAACGAAGCAGTGAACGATCTCACCAAAGCTATCCAGCTTCAGCCCTCAGCACGGCTGTACAGACACCGGGGGACGCTGTACTTCATATCAGAGGCAAGTTGTTTTGACCTGGACACATTCCCTTTTGTGGTGATAAAGACTGGACTTTTTCATTTACTTCCGAAAGCCGCTATTTAGTAGATTTGGGTTTGGGGCTTTATAATAACATGTTTGTGATACAAGACAGTTAAAAAAGCACTTTCTTTAGCTGAAATTGAACCCAGTAGAGAAATGCTAAGTACCAAGAGCACACATTTTCTTGCTTGAGCTGTCAGCAGTAAGTAATTCTAGACTCGGGGGGATGAAAAGAAAGAAGAGAAGAGAAATTTGGTTCATTGACTATACTTCCGCTTTTTCTGCAAATGTCAGCATAGAGAAACAGATGTTCATGTTTTTGACGTGATTATTAAGCTTTAAAGCACAGTTTGAATTTCCTTGGGTATCACACCCAAGAGCCTTAACCAGAACCAATGTGGGTTCCCAGACTGGAGCTTCTCTGTGGAAGTGGCCAGATCTGGCAAGGTTCTCTTTTATCATCATAATGATATTTATGGTTGTCACAATTAGTAAATAGTGGGTTTACATCATTTTAGTAACAATTCCCTGTTGCCCAAGAAAATAGGTTTGAAAATTTCTCAGCATAACACATTTTAAGGTTGACCTATGGCATAATTATTGTACAAGTGTCCAGTGTAATAAGATGTTAGTACCAGAAATGATAAGTTGTCAAGTTTCTCTAACAGATTATAACTTTAATACTATTTTTTACAAATAATATTTTTTGTAGTTGAGACAGTCTATTTTTTTTTATTTTTTTATAAAGATTTTATTTATTAAATTTGACAGAGAGAGAGAGATCACAAGTAAGCAGAGAGGCAGGCAGGGGGGCAGGGAGAAGCAGGCTCCTGGCTGAGCAGAGAGCCCGATGCAGGGCTCGATCCCAGGACCCTGGGATCATGACCTGAGCTGAAGGCAGAGGCTTAACCCACTGAGCCACCCAGGCACCCTGAGAGAAGTCTATTTAAATTAAACCCTTGGGGGGTTTTCCCCATCAGTTTCCTAAGGAGATCAACTATTTCAACAAAGAGGATAAGAATTCAACTGATATTTGTGGATATGAAATGTTCCCTTTAAAGCCAAAAAGGGCACAGAATGAATTGTTTTTTTTTTTTTTCTTCTCCACCAGTCAGAAGTAAGAAATGTCTGAATGTCTAATGAATACTACTTTATTTTTCCCCCCACTCTCCTTTTTGTAGGACTATGCAACAGCCCACGAAGACTTTCAGCAGTCCTTAGAACTGAACAAAAACCAGCCTATAGCTATGCTATACAAAGGTCTAACTTTCTTTCACAGAGGACTTTTGAAGGTGAAAGTGTTGTATACTGTGTATACAGTATCATGATTCTGCTTTTCTCTTGCGGGTGGGAGGATCTTAGTGGGTTTCATTTGGTGTGTTTTAAAAATGACAACTCATGTGTCTATCTAATCGGTTTATTTTAGGAAGGAGTTGGATTCTACATACTTGTTGAGCTCCTACTGTGTGGAAGGTACTTGGAGGAAGGTGCAGGCGGAGAAAGGATAAAGGGTTAGTGAGAGGGAGAAAGAATTCATCACACTGACACTGAGGAAGGATACAGTTTATAAAGTTTTCTTCCACATATAATTTATCATTTGGTAGAGACACACAAAAAAGTGGCATGAACAAAGAAAGTGCTTTGGTAACAGAGATCAGAAAGATTCACTGAAACTGCAGCATTAGAGAAGGTTCCAGAGAACAAGTACACCTTGTCCTGGGCCTTGCAGGCGGAGCGGACTGGGGGCAGCAGCTGCTTCAGGCAGAGAGGAGAGCACAAGCGTTGGCACAGAGCATGGAGGCGGCCAGGCTGTGGTGTAGCACATAGCCAGGCTTGAGCACAGGCTGCTGAGTGGGCCCGTGGGCCAAGGGGAGGCCCTCAGCTGTCTTCAGTGCTATATGCAGAGCACCTTGACTTTAATTCCTAGGCCCAGAGGAGCTGCAAATCTAGATTCGGGGGAAAGTACATCACTGAGATCCCATCTGCCACTTAGGAAGGGGGTTCTGACACGCCAGTGGCTGGAGAGGTTAGGGACAGAGGGCCACGGGGAGACATTGGCAGTGTTCTGGGGGCTGCAGGAGCAGGTCTGGAGACAGTTTTCCAGCAAGCACGTTGCTGCTGCCGCTTGGAGACCGCTATTAGCTGGGACGGGGTTGAGGGAAACAGGAAAGGGGTCATCCAAGCCCACTGACATATGGGGTGACGACGTCCCTTCCAACCTGTCTCTGCCTCCTGCCCTTGGTCGGTCCCTGAGGGTGCTGAGGACCTATTGTGCAGCAGCCTGGCCTTGGGGCAGACACCCGGCTAGGAGCTGAGAGTGGAGCTCTGGTCCTCACAGGGGCGTCCTTGGTGCCCATGGCCCACACAGGGTCGGAGCGCTAATGCAGGTCCCATCCCCGTATGATAGAAATCGGGCTGGCCCGAGAGTCAGCCTCTGTAGGCAAGAAACACTTCCCGCTAACCAGGAGCTCAACAGAGTCTTCCCAGACGGGTTGTTCATCACCGGAGCATTGAGAGTTGTGTAGAAGTTCAGTAGCGCCTGGCAGGAAGGACACACATTTGATTGTGGAAAGTAGTTCCACAGTAGCAGACTCTTGGAGGGCAGGGACGGCTTACCTTCCCAAAGGCCTCTGTTGTAAACCCTCAGTGTTGTGGGCTGTGCCTGTCCCGTAGAAGGTGCTCAGTAAGTCCGAGAGGAATAAATGATCTCAAGGACAGAGCCTTGGACTTGAAGCTGGAAGGCCTTGGCTCAAGCGTCCACCCTGCATCCTGCGAACTCTGCCACTGGCCATGGGACTTCAGCTTTTCAGCCCCTCCCCCTCCGTCTGTGGCAGAGAGAGGATTCTGCCCCCCACCTCTGGAAGGGCTTGCGGGGTGATTCAGTAAAATCGTGTGTGTGCAGGGGCTGTGAGCACGGATCGGGTCTCCATGATGACAGATTTTGTTTCATTTAATCTCAGTTTCATGGACTCTAGAAAGATAACTCCCATCCGCTAAAACCCAAACTGGAGGGAACTGCATGCAGGCTTCCTTTCCTTCTGTCCTTCCTGCGAGTCTGTGGATGGTGGTCCGCACCGAGGCTCTTCCTGTCTTGCCCGGGTTCAGACCCGCGGCTGTAGGCACTGAGAGCAGGTATTTGAAATGTGCTTTGCGCAGCTGCCAGATGGGCTTTTCCAGCTTATTTTGTATCTGCCTGCTATTCCTCTCACCTTCTCTCAGTTGCCTTAAATTTAAAAATTCACAATCACAATACTATAGTTGAAGTCTCTGCCTCAAATATCTCATGGAGGAGAACAAGATTGGAAATGCAAAAAAATACCAGCAATCAGTACTGAGAGGTAAAAAAAAAATATTCTTTGAAGTGAGCAAATGCAAACAGAATTTCACCATAGACTCTAAAGCTGGTTTAGGAACGCGGGTAGGGAGGGCTCTTTGTGTTACTTTGAAATGATAATCTTTCCGAAAAGAGCTGTAACAGAGACGCTAACTGCACATCGGACAAGGGCTGACACTCAGTTTGGTTTATTCCAAATCCGTGGGATGAGAACCCAGACCTAGTACTTCTGTTCCACGAGCACTAGAAGCCCCTCAGTGAACCGGTCTCACCAAATGATTTGGTGCTTTCTCCTCCTCACTGTGCTCATAAACACAATATCAGCGTGTGGAATAGATGGGAACTTTTTCTTTGCATTTTTCTAGATCTACTGTCCGAGGTGGTCAGAGAGTTTACGTATTATCTCATTCATCCCAGCGGCATCCCCGTGAAGTGTAGAAGGAGCATAGGGTGTCCCAGTTACACAGATTGGAAAACTGAGTCAGTGGTGACATGCCTTCATTAAATTAACGAACTTAGTTTAGCTCTCTTTAGTTTCTCTTGTCAACTGTAGAGACAACATATTACACGGACCCATGAATTGGAGCTATCCTTGTATCCTAAAGCTGGTCTCTTTAGGCCAAATCAATTTAGAAATTAATTAAGTGGGTGATGTGCTTATTTACTTTATGGTGTAATACATTAGAAATCTTTTAGGCAATATTCCATGACAAATGTCACAACTATCCGATCAGGTAGATACAGCAGACGTTTTGGATTTCCCTGGGGAAAACACAGCAAAGACTTTTATCTGTGGTGTAAAGATACTTCAAACATTGTGTATCTTGAGCTCCTGTTTTTGGGTCAGCCTTCACTTAGAGAGCCGTAAGACTGCTCTCTTCGTTGCAATAAACGAAGGACGCGTGAGGGACTACTGCCGGCCGCCAGCCAAGACGGTGGCAGATGAAGGTGGCGACGCTCCCGCTGGCCATGCAGATCAACTCACAGCCAGTCCGTGTGCTTAGACATTGACTCATTCGAACGTAGTGTCTTTGTTCCCAGTGGCTTCAGATCTTGATTCTGCTATGTCCCCTCTTTGGCAGAATGAGGTAGAGAGCTGTGCAGTGATTAGACAGGAACCCTGAAACCAAAGACTCTTAAAAGCTGAAGAGAAATCAGACTTTGAAGAACTGTGGCGTCCCAGCATGCTGTAAGTGCAGTGGGCAGCAGATGTCTCCCGGGCATCTCCCCTAGACGTCCACAAACACCCCAGACTCGGCACGCCCCGGCTGGACTCCTGACCTCCTCCCACCCCCGCCCCGCCCCGCTCCGCCCCGCAGCTGTCCCCCCTACTTCCTTATGTATGTTTGTTCACGCTCTCACCTTCTACCCAGGCTCCCCAGCTTCGAACTTCTCCCCTTCCTTCTCCCTCATTCCCCATATCCACAGCCAGCAGATTCTTTGTTGGCCTTTATGAATATTTCCAGAGTTTGACCCTCCTTTTCTGTCCTCAGGGACACAGTCTCAGTTTGAGCTTCCATGATCTCCTGCGTGGACCTCTGTAGTCACCTCCCCGTGGGGCTCCGCTCCCTCCCCTGTTCAGCCCGTCTGCTCTGTCGTGGCTCGTGGCATTTTCTCTAAAGAGTCAGTTTGGTGAGGTCCCACAGCCACTCACAGCCCCCAGTTCTCACCACTGGCAGGTGATGTCCTGACTGTGGAGCATGGCAGAGGCCCTTCTTCCCACCCCCACCGCCCTGGCCCCAGCTCCCCACACCAGCCTGCGCCCCATCTTTTCCCTCTTCTCCGCTCCTGCCTTCCCCGCCACGGCTGAGCACCCTGCCACTGCACCACTGTCCCCCCCGTCCACGATGCCCTCTTTTCTTTACCAGACTCCTTCTCCTCCCCGACCCAGCTCAGTTGCCACTTCCTCCATGAAACCTCTCCCGGTCCCCGTCTTAGTTAGTTCTTCCTTTCTCTTTATTCCCCGAGACTTTGACTCATATCTCTATCGTAGCTCTTAGTTTGTATTCTAATAACCTGGTTAAGTAATTGGCTTTCTAACTAGACTGAGTTCTTCGAGGCCAGAGAGAATGACTTGCTCGTCTTTGTGTCCTCTACCCCCTCACACTGCCCCTGGCACATAGTAGGCGCTCAATACATGTTTGTTGAATTTAAAATACAGTTGTAATGCTCCCAAAAGATCCAAGACAAGGCCAGGGCCAGAAGTCTAATGAGGAGTAGTCTTCATTTCGGAAGTGATAAAATTTATCCGTTCTCATCCTTCTACCAAACAGAACACGTTCGGTGGGACTCCTTAAAGAGTAGGTGGTTGTCCCCATTGTTGCCTTAGAAGAGTTTGGAAGTCAGCCCCTCTGACCCTGCTCCCCCTACAGAGAAAATCAGGAAGCAGGGAATGGGTGATTTTTGGAAAAGAATTAGGATTATGTGCCTATGAAATCATTAAATATTTATTGAGTGCCTACCATGTGCAAGGCATACGACATCTCTCGTAGTTTTTTTGCTATGAATTATCTAATTAGGTGTGAAATACACAGACATTTTAGCCTTTCTCTTCAAAGCCATTAGAGATCATGATAACTTTGTAGCCACTGACTTAAGACACGTCTTTTCCTTGGGAAATGTGGAAATGTCTTTATAATTTTTTATTACAGTAAATAGTCAAGTCATAATGGAAAGTACACTGAATACAGTTTAAGACTATTATCGTGAAGCAGAACGGTATATTTCATTAACAGTTTCCAGAGGTTTCCACAGTGGCCAGTTGCACTGTGTGTCCCAAGGGCTCCTCCCTAGAGCACAGCACCCGTGCTCCCTTCTCCGCTGCCGGCAGGAGCTATGCCCCAGATGCCCCCAACTCAAGGCTTCTGTTTGATTTGGTTTTGCTCTTTCTTTTTCCTGTAGATCATGGGAATCCTTCTGATTCCCAGTCAGTCTGGGAGCCCTGTTCCTTTTTTTATGAAGAACGTCAGGCTGGGCTTACTTTTTTGTCTCATTTGTTGGTTCATTTTAAGGGCTGCTGGTTACGGTCACTTAAGACTAACTTCACACAGTTAGTAAGCTGACTTTCATTTCGCAAGGCCTTTATTAATTAAAGAAACGATTTTGACACAAGGGTGATATCATTAGTAATCAAAGCCCTAATGAAAAAGGTAATAAGAAGCCATTTTCCCATCTGGAAGGGAGAAATTTCTACGGCTCTGTTATTATTCATAGCAATGCCTTTGTTTACTGTTGAAATTAAGTCCTCCTGCTTCATACTCTCTACCTGTCTTTTTTTTGAAGTCCTCATATTTAAAAAACATCACTCTGAGACCATGTATACTATATTTTTAAGTCCTTTAGTGATTTAAGTGAAACTCGACTTCAACAATTATGCCAGTGACATAATTTTCTATGTACTTTTTTCAGGAAGCTATTGAATCCTTCAAAGAAGCCTTGAAGCAGAAAGTTGATTTTATTGATGCATATAAAAGTCTGGGACAGGCCTATAGGTAAGAAAGCAATAGTAGTCGGGATAGGAGGGAGGGCGTACAGTGGAGGGGACAAGAGAGCCTCACATCATAGTGATATTTTAAAAGACATTGCATTTCTTAACCAAAAGAGATTGTCATTCTGAATCACATAAGCGCTTAAAAGCTTGTTGAGACATTCTCTGTAATACAGAAAGAACTGTGTCAGAGGATATCATAATACATATTGTTACCCCTCCCCCTCTTTTATTTCTTTATTGTGAACTTTTTTTTTAAATTAACATAGAATGTATTATTTGCCCCAGGGGTACAGGTCTGTGAATCGTCAGGCTTACACACTTCACAGCACTCACCATAGCACATACCCTCCCCAGTGTCCCTCACCCAACCATCCTCTCCATAATATTATTACCTCTTTAAACAACTTCTCTTCATATATATTGGTCTAGAAAATGTTAGTTCTTCGAGGGTGGTCGTTTTGAATAGTGACCTTATACGTTGTTGAGTCACAGATGCTGCTGCTGCTTTCTAGGCAATAAGGAAGCTGGATTCCCACATCACTGTGATCGTTTGAAGATTCCTAGATGGAAGGCTGGAAAATGATGCTGCATCCCTATCACTAACAGGATAGATTATGAGATAGTTATGGCGCATCTCTATCAGGACTGAGAAGTTGTGCCTAGACTCTGGCATCCGATTCCATGCATTACCCTGACCAGTATTGACTTTCAAACATTTTTACACTCTGATCTGAAAAGGAGATTGTGTGGCGTGAAAGAAGGGGCTCAGGATTCGGGAGTCAAGTGGTGTGGTTCCAGTTCTAGCTGGCCCATGTTATACTTGGATGTCCTTAATTTCCCTGAGTTTCGGGGTTCTCTCTTGCAAGCTACTGTAAAAGTTAGAAAAGACGGGCGCCTGGGTGGCTCAGTGGGTTGGGCCGCTGCCTTCGGCTCAGGTCATGATCTCAGGGTCCTGGGATTGAGTCCCGCATTGGGCTCTCTGCTCAGCAGGGAGCCTGCTTCCTCCTCTCTCTCTGCCTGCCTCTCTGCCTACTTGTAATCTCTCTCTGTCAAATAAATAAATAAAAATCTTTAAAAAAAAAAAAAAGTTAGAAAAGACACAGTGACAGAGGTCCAGGGTCAAATCCAAGAGCTTATTTATCTGATGGCGGCAGCCGGAGAAGCCCTCTTACACTAACTTGAGGAAAGTGTCTTTGGATTTGTTTTGGGTTTAAGTGATGACCTTTATCCTTATTGTCCCACAGAATTGCTGGGGACACACACTGAAAACAGATTTGAAAGCACCCAGAGTAATTAGTAAAATGTAGAAATTTAAGTGAATGTTATATTATTTAAAAATATTCATTATTAACAGAAAATTGACACATGGAACATTTTGAAGGTGCTTTTTTTATTTGTAAACACGTAATACATAAAAGAAGGCTGGTAGTAATCATTTCCATTCTGAAATGACCACAACTCTAAAGTAGACTTTTGTTTTAAATTTTAAATTATGAAACGATTTGCCAGATTTTAAGTGAAGTTAACTTCTGTGACAGAAAAAATAAAATTTAAACTTCTGAATTTGATTCAGAATGATGAACCTGTGTATGATTGTAAACTACATGGTTTTTCCCCCCACAAGGAAGAAGCATGGTTTTATCCAAATACTAAAATTTACACGCAGTTTTTTAGGGATTAGAGCTCATGAATTGGGGTAAAGATTTTGAATAGGCGCTTATCTTTGGGAATCAGTAAGTTCATCCCCCAAAGACTTCCCAGGGCTTTGTGCTTGTCTACAAGCTGGTAGCATTTAGGAAAAGTAAGTGGGATATAAGCTGAGCTGTAAAATGGCAAACTAGAGACGGGAGCATCCGCATCAAGGTGTGGTCGGGTTCACATGTGGGACCGTAATCCTGAAGCCAGCGTACTCCGTGTGTTCACTGAAATGCTCTGCACTGTGCTCATCACTGTTGCCCAATACCTAGAGAACTGGGCAATTTTGAAGCTGCCACCGAGAGCTTTCAGAAGGCCCTGCTGCTCAACCAGAACCACGTGCAGACACTGCAGCTCCGGGGGATGATGCTTTACCACCACGGGAGCCTGCAGGAAGCCCTGAAGAACTTCAAGGTGGGCCTCAGTGACAAGCGAAGGACCTTGAGCGGGATGAACGGGGAGGAGGGCCAGGAATCGTGTTTCTGCAGGAACAAAAAGGGAGAAAACCATTGCCACGTCCTATAGACTACTTTAAGAGCGTGTATTTGGTCTGCTTTAGCCTGGAGGGAAAACGTTTCCAACTCGAGACTGAAGGATAAAGCACTTAAAAGTCATGGGCGCCTGTACTGATGCTAATAGAGCCTTTTCTCCTTCCTCGCAGCGGTGCCTGCAGCTGGAGCCCTACAACGAGGTGTGCCAGTACATGAAAGGACTCAGCCATGTTGCTATGGGACAGTTCTATGAAGGCATAAAAGCACAGACTAAAGTCATGCTGAATGATCCTCTCCCAGGCCAGAAGGCTAGCCCGGAGTATCTGAAAGTGAAATATCTCCGAGGTAAGACACGAAATGGCCCAGTCATTGAATTTTAATGCTCAGAGCTTCAGAAATCATATTGCTTGTCTCTCTGAGGATTCGTAGGAGGCATCTGAGTCTTTTTTTTTTTTTTTTTTTTTTGAGGCATCTGAGTCTTGAAGACACGAGGTACCTTGAACATAGCTCCACCCTTGGTTAGCAGCCGTACCGGACTGGATAAGGGCCCCTGTCTTCTGTTTTTTAAAAAAATATTTTTTATAACATTTTATTTGCTTATTTGTCAGAGAGTGAGGGAGAGAGAGCATGAGCAGGGGGAGGAGTAGGTGGAGGGAGAAGCAGGCTCTCTGCTGAGCAGGGAGCCTGATGTGGGACTCAATCCCAGGACCCCAGGATCATGACCTGGGTGGAAGGCGAATGCTTAACCAACTGAGCCACCCAGGCGTCCCTGGGCCCCTGCCTCCTAAAGACTGGCCCAGTACTTTGTCCGCCACTGCCTACATATTTTTTCTTTTTAAAGTGAAAAAGATTTTACTAGAGTCAGAAAAACCTATTCTGAGCTGAAAGTGACAGTCATCTGGGTATCGATGTTTCTCATCACATCTTGTCTAGAGACCTAAGAGTCAGAGGAAAGTAACATTTTCTGAGGCTTTTACTGTTAAATGTAAACTTGGCATCTTTGATCTGTCATTCCTTCATTTCACAATTCTCACATATTTTGGAGACATTCATTTGGGATGAGGAAGAAAGCCAATCTTTAAGCTGTCTTTGGTTCGTCAGAGTCTCACCTTTTCTTTGCCATACGTAATGGTAATTTTTTTAGTTGTTGTTTTGTTTCAAATGGATATTTTAACTGAAGTGCAATTAACATTCAGTGTTATGTTTGATTCAGGCACACGATATAATGAGTCAGTAATTCTGTACATTCTCTGTGCTCATCACGATAATATTTTTATTGTTCACACAGAGCACAAATCTTTACTTCCGCTTCTGCTCTTCCCTTTGTCATCATTAACCATCTCCTACCAGTACTGTCCAACTGTAAAAAATTAGTAGCCCTGGAGTTGTAAGTTTCTAGTAGCCACGTGAGAAATGTAAAAGTAAACATGGAGAATTAACTTTAATATACACTTGATTTGACTTGGTATATGCATAGTATCAGTGTAGCATATAATTAATATGAAAACACTATTCATTAATATCATTAAGTATTTTACATTATTTTTTGTGCCAAGTCTTTGAAACTCGATGTATATCTTATACTTACAGGACATCTTTATATTTACTTCTCAATTTGGTTGTTAAATTTTCACTGGAAATTCTTAATTTGAACTCATGTTTCAAGAAATTTAAAGTTGAAAAAGTAGATTCATATGTGTGAGTTGTTCCAAACATACTGAAGTTTTCTAACAATTCACTCAAATATCAATTTTTACATTTAGATTAATTAGATTAAAATTTAAAATGTAAAAAAAAATTTTAATGTAATTTCTTGGTCACACTGGCCACGTTTTTTACTTTTTTTTCTTTTTTGAGAGAGAGAGTGTGTACACAAGTGTGAGCAGTGGGGGAGGGAGCAGAGGGAAAAGGAGAGAGAATCTCAAGCAAGCTTCATGCCCAGCATGGAACCTGACACAGGGCTCAATCTCACCACCCTGAGATCATGACCTAAGCCAAAATCAGGAGTTGGTTGCTTAACCGACTGAGCCATCCAGACACCCCACTCACTGACCATGATTTAAATGTTCACTAGCCAGGTGGCTAGGGGCTGCCTGTGATTTCCTCTTGTTTCCTGGTTTAGTAGAACACGTAGACTGAAGGAGGGCCACTCCATATCCCGGCATTTTTCTGCACTGCTTCTCTAGAGATAAGCAGCAGCTTGTCGGTTGAAGAAATCATATACATAGTTGATTCACATCAATTGACAGAGAACCAGGTTCTGTCTGACACTGAAATTGGATTCTCAGGCTCTGCAACTGGAAAGTGAGAACTTTGGTGCTCTTCATGGAAAGAGGATTAAAACTTAGCCAAAGTGGACCCAGATTGACTGGCTTATGTCTGATCTGGTACTTTGAGTTGCCCTGTATCATATAGTAATAGGGACTTACTACAATTTGGTGTCTCCATTTAGAATTCTTGGAATTCTTGGAATTAATGGTTTGTTACAAAGTATTTGTGTGGCAACCAGCAATAAAAAAGATTTCTTTGGCAATATGTGGGTGTGTCAGATCTCGTCTCCTGTCTGCAGAGTATTCTCGATATCTTCACGCACACCTTGATACTCCTCTTACGGAATATAACATTGACGTGGATCTGCCTGGAAGCTTTAAAGACCACTGGGCTAAAAACCTGCCTTTCCTCCTAGAAGACTACGAGGAGCAGCCAGGGCTGCAGCCCCACATAAAGTAAGTGCTTTAAATGAAAATGACCTTTTTTGCTTTTCAAGCTGAGCTATCAGTTTGTCGTGGTAACTCTTGCTCAGCAAATGGCTTCCCGTCCATGTTTCTCGGGAATTTATCTTTGGATTTCGTATGCCTGCAGATATTTCTTTTAGTTTCCTAGGTACATTGAAACTTAACTTTGGATATCCCCTTTCCTTCTGGCCTGATTTTCCCTGCTAATTTTATGCAACCTTCAAACTTGAAATGTATTTATTGGCAGTTGTTGTTATGCATTACTATGACCACGTTACTTTTCAAACAAACAGATGACTCAAAACCAAAAGTTTGAAATTATAGTGATGACCGACTACTGCTGCATGATGACTAAAGGGCTGATTATAAAACGATTAGATCTAGGATAGAAATTAATCCCTGGGAGTTGAGCAATGCCTTCAAAATTAAGAAAAATCTGCCAAGATCAATCCCCTTCCTCCCTACAAAGAAAGAAAACAAGGGACAAATTCAGGCTAGAGTGGCGCATGATAGGTACATTTGAAAGGAAGAAAGTGTCCTAGAGATGAGAGCATCGAACAGCTGCTGCAATGGAATGCCTTGAGGCGTAAGCAAGATGGGTTTTGGACCACATTCACAGGATCTCAACAAGAGCAAATGCAGATCCTGCATGGGAAGACTGTAGTGCCAGTTTGGAGTGTAAGTATTCTCACAGATCAAGATCGTTAGTATGAGAGTCAAAAACCAAGATCTCCAAAACAATATGTGAAAATCAACAGAAATTACAAACCACAGACTTAGACTCTCAAGGACTTCAGATATTGGAATTATTGAACACACTCTCTAACTCCAAATGAAATGTTTGAAGAAATTAGGAAGAAATAGCAAACAAGAAACAAGAGATTATTAAAAATGACCAGGCAGGTTAAAAATAAATTGGAGGCTCTGGGAATGGAAAATATCATTGAAATAAAGAATTCAGTATATAAGCTAAACAGCAAATTAGATATAGCTGAGAGAAAATGGCAGAATTAGAAGGCAGAGCATTATCTCAAATGTAGCACAGAAAATCCAGGTATTATAAAACATGAGAGAGAGAAGATGTGGAAGATATAAAAAATGTCTAGCATATATTTAGATGAAATCTTGGGAGAAGAGAATAAAGGAGAGACTAATTTTGAAGACATAATGGCTAGCAATTTCCCAGAATTAAGGAAACATAAATTTACAGATTTTTTTTAAAAGCAAGATAAATGGCAAGAAATCCATATCCAGACACATCATCAGTAACAAAAGAACACATAAGGAGAAAAAATTTTTAAACAAAGAAAAATCTTATCACCTACTTAAGGTCAGTAATTGGACTGACTATAAGCCTTTCAACGTCAGAATGGCAGCTAGAAGATGATGGACTATCTTCAGAGTGCTGAAAGAACAAAATAACTTTCAACCTAGAATTCTGTAGCCGACAAAACTATCTTTTATGAATAAAGACCAAATAAATATATATTCAGACAATAAAAAGCTGAACTAACTACCACTTGCCATTCACTAAAAAACCTTCTAAGGTGTGTAATTGAAGAAAAAGGCAACTAACCTCAGGCAAGATTTGAGATAAAAGAAGGAATAATGAGAAAAGAAAGATGATATGCTTGATAAATTGGTAAGTCTAAATAAGCATTGTCTATATGTAAAATAATACCTTATTGGGGGACTTTATAAAAAGGACAGAAAAATACTGGGCACAATAACAAATAAGTTGAGGGATAGCAAGAATTAATTATTGTAAGGGAATATGGGTTAAATATTATGTTAAAGCTTTAAGTTCTACATAAATATTTAAAATATCTAGGGTGAGTACTAAAAGAAAGTATACAGCTTCTATATTAGTAGAAAAGTAAAAACAAAAAAATTAAATCTAAAATCAAGCATAAAAAAGGACTGGAAGGGAGGCATTAGAAGTAAGTGGGACAAATGAAAAGAAAAAAATAAGAATAGGTTGAAATAATCCAGATATATCAACAATGACAATAAATATAAAGGGACTAAATGTCAAAAGGCAGACATAGTTGGATTGGAATGTTTTTAAAATCCAGTTAAATGCTTTTTACAATGCATAAGAACACAAAAATTGAAAGTAAAGGAATGGATAAAGTTCTATGTGGGAAACACTAGAAGAATCCTGATGTAGGTATTAATATTAATAGATTTAAAGCCATTAAATTTAATTATTTTTTTAAGATTTTATTTATTTGAGAGAGAGAATGAGCAAAAGAGAGCGTGAACAGTAGAGGGGGGTGGTGAGGGAGAGAGAGAAGCAGGCTCCCCGCTGAGCAGGGAGCCTGATGCAGGACTCAATCCCAGGACCCTGGGATCAGGACCTGAGCCAAAGGCAGACGCTTAACCTTCTGAGCCACCCAGGCACCCCTAGAAAAGGATTTCTTTAGACACACAAAGCTTAGACCTTAGAAAGACTAACAAATTGGACTACATTGAACCTAAGAACTACTGTTTGACAAGAGACACCATGAATCATGAATAGCTAAGTCTGAGTTAATGAAAAGCTACTTGCAACCTGGAAACTGATTATCCAAAATTAATGTCCAGAATTTATGAAAAACCTCTATAAATTAAAGGTAAAAGTCAAATAACCAGTAGAAAATTGTGTAAAACACATGAATAAGGGAAAGGATGAATGGCAAATTTGGTTGATAAGTACATCTGACCCCATTTCTCACTTGCAAGAATGAACAGATATTACAAAGTCCCATAATAGTAATATTGACTAGAGGGGTGCAGGCCAAGGAGGATTTTTATACATGCCAGGTGAGAGTTGAAATTGCTATAACCACACTGGCCAGCTGTTTGTCATTATCTTGTAAAACTGAACATTGGAACATGGTACAGTCTTACACTTCGGCCATGTGAATTCGGTAGAGGAACTTGTACGTTTGCACATGTCCGACCAGAGATCTGTACCAGACTGCTGATGGCGGTGTTTGTTCAGATGGAAAACCGAGAATCATCCCAATGTCCAAGAGCAGAAGAGTGGATGAAAGTGATACCAGCCCACAGTGGGGGACTGTACAACAGTATAAGCAACAACCCATCTGAGTGTGTGGATTAATCCTAAAATATAAAGTTGAGCAAAAACAGTGAGTCAGTAAACTACAATGTCCTATCATTTTCCACATAAAATTATTGAGCAAAACTATAGAATATATTGTATAGGGACACACATTTGTAACCTAGGTTTTAGTTTTTTGTTTTTTTTTTTTTTAAAGAAAGGAATCATGAACATAAAATTAAAGATAAGTAAGCTCTCGCTGGGAGGCAGGGTAGGATGGGGACAGTAGCATACAAGTAGATAGACAGTTGGTCTAGTTCTTAAGTTGGGTTAATGAGATTGTATGCTTTTGTGTGTATCAATTAACTATGTAATCAGAAGCATTCAAATAGGCTGGCCAAAGAGGTTATATGTATTCTCTGCCACTCCTTTTTAGAGAATTATCTGTGTGCAGAAGTGCAATAACATGGCAGGCCTCACTGCAGTCTCTGGAAGTCTGCTGGCCCCTGGGTGATGCTGGGAACTGAGGTTTTAGGAGCTTCCCACCGTTCCCCGAACCGACGAGTGGCTCGCTGTACCTAAGCTGTTTGCACAAACAACATGGTCTGTGCTAAACACCAACTTTCCTTCTGGGTGTCTGGAATATAGGAACTTGCCAGCTAGAGGCTGCTTACATGATCAGCCCCTGATAGAAACCCTGAGCAGTCCATGTCTTGTGAGTGTCCGTGGTTTGTGGCATTTCACCTAGGGGGCTTAATCCTGTGTCGTCTCCCTGGGAACGGATCCTTGGACGCTTCCACCTGGTTCCTGCCTGGTTTCTTCTGGGCTTCACCCCATGAGCTTTTCCCCTTTGATGATTGTGCTTGTGTCCTTCTGCTGTAATAAATCCCAGCCATAATGATGACTTGCAGTCCTGTGAGTCTTCCTAGTAAATTACTGAACCCGACAGTTGTCTTGGGACCCCTGCACAGCCTCTAACTTAAAACTGCAAACTTTGTTATGCAGACTTCAAGGAGGTTGGCAGCTAAGCAAGTCCTACTAGGCCCATAGGCAATTTCCAAGTATACTTGGTGTAATAGAACTTGGGGCAGGGGTAGGGGATGGACATGGGGCAGACATCTGGTTGCTTGTTGAAAAAGACAGTCCCTGCAGTTTATGTATTCTGGGGAAGTTTTTTAAGGCAAATAATGGTCTTCTGATTTTCACTCCAGTTATCGGTGTTCCAAGTGTGTGATGATAATTGTATGTGCACACACTCACGAAGATTCCGTCTTTCAGTTTGTGTGTGGTTGGGTGCCCAGCACTGAAGTCAAGAATCTGTGGTTGTAGGTTTCTTGATTAGTTTTCCGGTGGAGGAAGTGACTGCTTTCCAGGTAAAGCCCGATTGCAGGACATCTGTTGTGAAAGTCCTGACCATGTACGTGATATTTCTTCCAGAGACGTGTTACATCAGAACTTTGAGAGCTACAAGCCTGAGGTCCAAGAGCTGATCTGTGTAGCTGATCGTCTGGGATCACTGATGCAATATGAGACGCCTGGTTTCCTGCCAAACAAGAGAATACACAGAGGTATTCTGAAACCGTCTGAAAATGGAAACACTTCTGACATTGTCAAAGCATGTTGTGCTTTAAAAAAAGAAAAAATAATCATTTGGGCTGACTCAGAATCTCTATTTGATCAGGATAAGAATGTGGAGATTCAGTCCCAGTGAATTCTGAAAGGAGACAGCTGCCAGCATGGCTTTTGTGCTGTTGCTGTGGTGTAGACGGAGAAGCTGGGTCTCAGATCTGATGGTCCGTCCATGCACGCCGTCTGCTTAGTGTGGGAGCAAGGGAGAATTTAAACCTCCGGTTGCATCCGTAGGAAGCAGAGCTGGGAGGAGACAACTTTGGGGGCACCCCTAGTTTCCCCTGATAGATTTTAGTTCTGTTGGGACCATCAGGGCTGTAATGTATCTCTGGGCTTGTTAAACTGCCAATACTCGTGATTCTTTCTTTCTACGATGACCCTGGAGCTAATCCCCAAGACTCTGTAAAGTGGGTGGAAATCAGTTCCTCTGATGTGTACCTTCACACGCTTGCTTTCTCAACATTTTCTTCTTTTAGCCATGGGTTTGGCAGCATTGGAGGTCATGCAAGCTGTCCAGCGTACGTGGACCAACTCGAAAGTTCGCATGAATGGGAAGACACGGCTGATGCAGTGGAGAGACATGTTTGACATCGCCGTGAAGTGGAGACGGTGACTGATCTTTAAATGAAAATACACTCAAAAAGTGTTATCCTTGGGAAAGGGTAGAAGCCTCCTCCTGTCAACGGGTGTTTCTGAGTAGTGTAGTTGGGGTACATGAGTTTCCAGTGTGTGGCGCAGAGATCCGACGAGTCTGTTTTGCTACACTGGGTCACGTGAGGGTCTCCACCATCTGTCCCCACACAACACTGTTACAGGATCACTGACGGGTCGTCCTGCCGCGCCTCTCATCCCCATGGCTTGTTTCCATAACTGGGGGCCTGTACCTCACACTTAGCTAACAGGTTTGGAATCCTGTTTTGTTTACTACCAGTAAGCCTTGTAAGTTTCATTTTCCTCTCTCAAGTTTGTCCAAAATTGTTGGCATCCTCATTCTTTGAAATATACTCAACTAGTGTTTATGAACTATAGGGACTGAGTGCTGTCGGGTTTCCAAGCATATATATATTTTTTTAATTTGACAGAGATCACAAGTAGGTGGGGGGGGGGAGCAGGCTCCCCGCTGAGCAGAGAGCCCAATGTGGGGCTCGATCCCAGGACCCTGAGATCATGACCTCAGCCGAAGGCAAAGGCTTAACCCACTGAGCCACCCAGGTGTGCCCCCACCAAGCATATTTTTAAGTGAAGTGTTTTAGAAAAAGCTGTCTCTTGGAGAGAGTATATCGTGGTCTGTTGTACTTTCGAATGAACTTCAGTGTCCCAGTCCCTCCATAGTTGAAGTATGTGCCTGCCTTACCACCTACAGTTTAGTGGGGGAAACCACTGATACTCATTTATATGAGAAAAACACTGCCCTCCTGGTAAACCTGTACTGACCTCCTTGGTCCACTTGGAACACCTGTTTGGAATCTGCAGGTTGGGGTTTCATACTTTGAGATGTAACGTGCCGAGCAGCTGCTTTCTCCCACTGTGCAAAGACCTCTCCTGTTCTACTGTGAATGCTTTTGAGCATTTGTATGTTTTATAAGGTCTTCGTCTTTTTTTTTAAATATTTTATTTATTTATTTGTCAGAGAGAGAGCGCACACGCAAGTACACAGAAGCAGGCAGAGAGGCAGGCAGAGGTGGAGAGAGAAGCAGGTTCCCTGCTGAGCAAGGCCCTGGACGCGGGACTCCACCCTAGGACCCTGGGATCATGACCTGAGCCAAAGGCAGAAGCTTGACTGACTGAGCCACCCAGGCCTCCCAAAGTCTTCGTCTTTAACAAGCTCTGTTTTACAGGATTGCTGACCCAGACCAGCCCGTGCTGTGGTTGGACCAGATGCCAGCGCGAAGTCTTAGCAGAGGTTTTAACAACCACATCAATTTAATCAGGTACGAACCTTCTGTGCGTCTTTCCTGTTTTCACAGGACTTTATTTTCAAGAGGTCATGGAGACCGTGAGCAACCCTTTTGCTCCTTCCCTGGTGACTTTTTGACTTTTTGACAGGGGCATCCACAAATTAGCTCTGCGCCTGCAGGGTCCCGCCTGCATTCATTTCAGCTAATCCAGCTGTGGGGGAAAATGCGGAACATCCCATGCTCCTTACCCTGGCTCTTCTCTTCGATGCACAGCTCTGTTGAAGGGAAGACGGCCTGATTTTTGCTTGGGATGTCCTTCTCAAAGGGTCCTAAAACATCACAGCAAGTAATTAGGTGGAGAACATGACATTTCCCATGATATCCTGGTGATGTTACGTGGCTCAAAGAATTCTCGAGCAAGAATTGTAGTGGGGGACGGGCTCCCCTGTCCCATCACCAAAACCCCAACAAGCAGAGGGGTTGGCTCAGTAACACTTCGGTAGCTAAGCCTTCCTGAAACGGCGAACCACGTTAACAGGAGAGACCCTGTCTTGTCCAGAGGCTCTGCAAATTCGGGACATGGGTACTTAGTGACCTTCCTGTGCTTAGCTGCCCTCGAAGGAGGTGACAGACAGATATTAAAGACCACCAGCTTCAAGGGGAGCCGTGAACTTACGTTTAGATAAAATTCGCAAATGTGGTCATCGTGTCACGTCTAAAAGGCTTCTACCTCCTTCCAGAAGCCTGATCAACGAGATGTCATTCCATACAACTCTGATGTTTAAGTTTAATGGAAATGTCGTTCGTACATTTTTCTTTTACTTCCTAGAACAATAATTTCTTTTCCTCTTGTGGCTGGTGTATCGCTGTTTCTTATGGAATAATTTGTGACGTGGGGATAGGCCACCGTCCGTGTGTTGTGCTACGTGCTAATGATGTAGCTTAGTGAGGACAGACTGATGAACTACAACATGGTGTGTTAAGAGTGATGGTGGTCGTGTGTACAGGACGCGGGGGACACAGAAGAGGGGTGTCCAGTCCAGCCTTCAGGTGATGCTTGAGCTGTTTGGGAGGGTGGGAAGCAGAAAAGTGGGTGAGGCATGGCCACACAAGTGAGTCAGGCATGGTCAGGAGAGGATGACTCCTTCATTAGGACTGGGGATTAGCTTACAGTTAAGGGAGTAGCATCAGGAATTGAGGCTTAAAAGACAGGCAGAAATAAAAATACAAAACCTTTTTTCCCAAATATAAATAACTTTATATGCCAATTAGTGTTCCCCCCACCCCCACCAAGGATGATGGAGAACTGTTCAGAGATCGTAAGCAGAGAAGTGGCAGAGCAGATTGGCACATTCAGATGGTCGCTTGGGCTGTAGGTGCCAGGATAGGGGAGAGAAGGCGGTGACCCAGGAGGGAAGGGAGGTGGTTGGAAAGTTGTGTAATAAATCAGGTGAGTGAGTACCAGGTCCGGATAGCTGTGTGGAGGTGAGTGGGAGGGGACGAGATGGACATAAAGAATGTAGACTCAGGAGCACAGGTGGCAGGTTGGAAATTGGGGAGAGTGGGGGGAGCCGTGGGAGGCAGCCCCCTCTCTGGCTCGGGTGCGTGGTCCTTCTAGTAGGCCAGGTGACACTAGGACAAAAAGTTGGTGGCCATGTGTGGGGCTGGGGCTGGGGGCAGTGCAGGGTACGGGAGTGACTTCCTGCTCACAATTATGAACTTGACGTTTGAGACGCCTATAGGGAATGCATAAGGGTGCAGCTGGGTGGGTTCCGTTAGACACATGTATGCCAGAGGGACGTGTGCATCAGCGTGTGGGCTTTACAGGAAGTTCTGGGAGTTTTAAAACTAGAAGGTGGGGATAGAAGTGTGAGCAAAATTATATTTAGAGCGGGCAGAGGAGATGAAGGCTGCATGTGAGCTGGACTGCAAGAAGGAGTGGGAACGGGTAATGCTACGGGGAGAACCAAGGGAGAGGAGAAAAAGGAAAGGGCTTCCGAACAGGAAATTGGCATGCAAGTACTTGGGGTTTTTTTTTCTCATTTTGGCATCTGCGGGGCTGAGTTTGGTGCCTTTCCTACCAGAAGAAGCTGCAGGAGCTCACGGGCAGTCTTGCTAAGACAGTTCTTTGCTGTTTCTGTTCACGGGCTACAAATAAGCGAAGTTCCCAAAGTTTTGCTGCGTTATTGGCTTGGCCGTCTCACTGTTTTCTTGAATTAACCTGTCAATCGGGTGCTGTTTCAGATACGTCACTTTGTAAAAAGAGCCTTAATTTTTTTTTTTTTTTCCTTACAGGGGTCAGGTGATTAACATGAGATACCTGGAGTATTTTGAGAAGATTCTTCATTTCATTAAAGATAGGATTCTTGTTTACCACGGGTAACCCTTTGGTTTTCTTTCCCATGCTAATTGCTAGCTGTGGTCTATTTTGCTTTAGTTATATTTGTGAAATTTGGACACTAAGCCTACTGACAGACTAAACAAAGTGTATCAGCTGTTTACATGGTGTTTGAAATCAGAGAGTCTCTCCATAATGACCTAGCATCCTTCTTTGAACAGCTTCTCAGAATCCACAGGGTGTTTCTAATCTTACAGTATTGTGACTTTTCTCATCTCTTTCCTCCAGAGAGTAGGACATTTCTTTGAGTTTCTTTTTTAGGGACTTCAGCCGTCACATTCATTCTCCCTCCCATGAAAGGCCATATGGCATAGATACAATACTGAACAAAACACTGGGGAAAAAGAATTCTAAATGGAAAGTTCTTACCCAGTACATGTAAAATTGGTATGAAAACCTAGCAGGATACTTCCATTTGAGCGACTTCAGCAAGGAAAAAAAAAATTCACTTCTAATTTCAGAGGTGGCACAGGAGAATCAAGGTTTCATGGCCAAACCAAGATCCATACGTGTTACACAAACACTGGCTGAGAGTCTGTTCTGCCTTTCCCTGTTTCACTTTCTGGAAGGGCTGCTATTTTCTTAACTATCATCTGCAGCCCCAAATTCAAGAGGATTAAATCACCCCATTATTTAGAAACTTCTGTTCTGGCCCAACGTTTTGAATATTGAGCTATTCACAATTGGGGATGATTTATTTAAATTAAAGGTAATAGCAATTAATGTGATTATTACATTTCTGTATTAATTTTAGTTGCCATCTCCCTCTCTCTCTGTCTCTTGCTCTTTCTCTTTTTAAGAGCTAATAATCCTAAAGGATTGTTGGAAGTTAGAGAAGCTTTGGAAAAAGTACACAAAGTAGAAGACCTCCTTCCGATTATGAAGGTAAGTTTATTATCAAAATCCCAGGAGGTGTTTTTAGAAAAAAACCAAATAAACTAGAGCACTTTTTAAAAAGAATTCATAACTTTAAATGCATGTTTATTAATATTGTGCTATAAGCATTTTAAAATTTATAAAGCATTCTACCTGAAAACACTAATGGAAACACACTCTGAATAAGAACCAAAATAAGACACAGGCATCAGTCTCATATGAAGCAAATCTGTGAGGAAGCAGTTGATACAGGGAACAGAAGGAAACTTAAAATTCTCTGCGATTGAATTCTGCTCCTGGCCACTGTGGAGTACCTGGTACTTGACTGCCTTTTCAACACCACAGCAATTCTAAAACAGGACAAAATACAAGGCAACTATTTTCAGGCACCAGCAATTATAAGACTGTGCTTTTCGAGAAGAGGGAAACACCTGAGGTGAGCCTCATGTTCACCCCAGCTTTCTACCCGGGATTATTTACTAAACCACTGTGTGTGTAGAGCATAAGCAGAGTCTGGAGGCCTTACTGAGCTAAGGAGGCAGAGATTGGAGCTGGGATCTGCTCAAGTGTCTGGAGTTTACAAGGCGGAGTCCAGAAGAGGAGGGAGCTGCTCAAGGTGAGGATTTCCTGGAGGTCAGTGTGAGAGTCCTTGACATCCTGGGCTAAGAGCTCAACTGTGGGCGTGCAGTGAGGCCAAGAGGCTCTGCAGGGTGTGGCTGCTGTGGGGGTGAGAGCTGGACAGAGATATCGGCGGTTAGACACCGCTGACAGACATTGGAGTTGTGGCCTTGCCAGGATGGAGGGCTGTGAGCACCTCGGCTATCTCATTACAACCCCAGAAAGGATACACTGTAGGTGTAAGACCCCCCTAGAATGAGGTTTACATCCTAGGACAAAGGGCAGTTTCTAAATAGATCATCCTCAAAGAGAAAAAAAAGTCTGAAAGGATTAAATGGATCTGCTAGTGATTTGACTGCCTCCTCAAACAAAACGCACACCCTTTAAAGGAGGAAACACAATCTAGACTTAATTATTAGACAAATGAAGAAGCAGGAGAGTGTGACCCATAACCAAGAAAAACAAAACCATTTGACAGGAACAGACCCCCAGATGATCCAGAAGTGGGAATTGGTTCACAGTCTTCGCTTCATAAATGTATTCGAGGACTTAAAGGAAAACATGAACACAATGCTGAAGAATTGCAGCGAGGAAACAGAAACTATGAGAAGACCGAAAGAAAATTGGAGGACCTGAAAGATTCAGATGGGTAACCAGCTCACAAGACGTGTTGTCTGTATAATCCAGCACTCGGTTCACTTAGCAGGATGCTGGACAGAGAACAAGGCTTTGTGGCATCCTCAGTCTCATCATGAGGCCCAGCAGGGACCCAGATGTGGGTCCTGCCACCTTTCTCTATAGGGTGAGTGAAGTCAAGGTTGGTGCCCACCCTCACAGAGAAGCCACTGCTTGGGTTTTGCATATGGCCCAAGGTTGGTGTGCGGGTTCCCCACTTTCCTTGTTCTGAGGCCATCTTTCCGATCAGAACGTTTTACAAGGGGCCCCCATTGTTTCTCAGGGGAGGCCAGTGATGGAACACTACTGAATAACAAAACAGAGAAAGGGCACTGCTACACCCACAGCAGCTGGGCTTAACCTCAGAAAAAACATGATGTTGAGCAAAGGAGGCCACATACAGAAGAGTCTGATTCCATTTCTAAGAAGTTTGATCTGCAGGGAGAGTTATCAGAACAATGGAGGCTTAGGAGAAGTGGGATTGACCTTAATGTGGTAGGAGGAAGCTTTCCAGAATGATGGCAATACACTGTATCTTGATGGAATAGTGGGTACATGGGCAAATGGGTGTATACGGTTGTCAGAATGCATCAGATTATACATGTGAAGTTTATTGGCTATAAATTTTACTTCAATAGAAAGTACATAAATTAATTTCCTGAGAGATTTGAGCCAGCATCATGTGATAGATAGATAGGAGCAATAGAAAAAAATAGAATTCTCATAAATCAAAAAATAACTTCAGTTAGGCTAGTACATTAAAGAAAACTGAATATCATATGTATATGAGTGAGAAGATCAAACCAATAAAGTCTCCCAGAATATAGTATGTAAAAGACAAAGAAATACAAACTATGAGAGACGATGAACATAGAAGATGAAGAATGGACCTGATAGAAAATCTGAAAGGAGAGAAGAAAGATAAAGAAGGAGAGTGATTAGTCAACAAAACAATAGAAGGGAAAACTTGAGAGATGAAAAGATCGGTTGAAGGCCCCCTGGGTATTCAACATGATGTTCAACGTTGACTTCTAGACATATTCTGATAAAATTTGGGGACTTCAAGGTGAAAGAGAGTTCCTCAAAAAAATTAGAGACTTATCATATGATCCAACAACTCCACCTCTAGGTGTATGCTCAAAAGAAGCAACTTGAACAATACTTGTACACCTGTGTTCACGGCAGCATTGTTCATGGTCCCAAGGGGTGGAGGCAGCTCAGGTGTCCACCGATGGATGAATGGATGAGTCATATGTGGTCTAGCCATACAATGGAATATTATTCAGCCTTGAGAAGGATGGAAATTGTGACCCTGGCTACAACATGGATGAAGCCTGAGGACATAATGCTATGTAAAATTAGCCAGTCACGAAAAGGATGAATGCCCTATGATTCCAGTCATATGAGGTGTCGAGAGGAGTCAGATTCATAGAGACAGAAGGAAGAATGGTGGCTGCCAGGCTGGGGGAGGGAGAATGGGGAGTCAGTGTTTAATGGGGACAGAGTTTGTATTTGGCAAGTTCTGTGGATGGATGGTTGCAAACAGTGGGAATGTACTTAATGCTATCAAACTCTACATTCACAAATGGTTGAAGTGGCAGATTTATATGATGTATATTTTATCACACACAAAAATTAAAAAGAACATCTTGAAGCTTCCAGAAAAAAACAAATACCAAGGAAGGAGAATTCCATAGATGCCCAACTTCCCTCCAGCAATAGCAGATTCTAGAAGACAACTAAGGGAAATTTATTTGCACCCACTCTTCCAGTGTTCAGGTGTGAAGGTCAAATGAAAACTGTTTCAAACAGTCATTTAGGAATTTCATCAAGCCTAGATCTTCTTTGTCAAAATGATTGAAGGACCTGTGTACTCTCACAAAAGAAGCCCAAGAAAGAAGAAAACATGAGAGACAAGAAATCATGGTGAACAAATAAGCCACTGGCATGAATTGTTAATGCCTGATGTTAAAAAATACATGTCTGAAATTAAAGTACCAGCTAATGTCAACCTTAGAGTCTGAAGAAAGCAGAGAGGAAGTAAAACTGTTACTAAGGTATTTGTTTTTTTCAGTGAGAATATAATCACTGGCTGACCCATGATATTGACAGGAAAATACAGGTTTAAATATCTATATTAAAAATTTAAAGGCAACACTGAAAGGACAGTGGTGGGATGTATAATCCTCTGCACACCTAGAAGGGGGGCGCCTGGGTGGCTCAGTGGGTTAAAGCCTCTGCCTTTGGCTCAGGTCATGATCTCAGGGTCTTGGAGTGGAGCCCCACATCAGTCTCTCTGCTCAGTGGGGAGCCTGGTTCCCTCTCTCTCTGCCTGCCTCTCTGCCTACTCGTGATCTCTCTCTGTATCAAATAAATAAATAAAATCTAAAAAAAAAACCTAGAAGGTAGGGAAACGGCATAAAGACAACAAAGTCAGTTTCGCTCAGAGCTTACGAAAAGAGAATGGGAAAAAAGGAGGGTGGGTAGGAAATGGTATAATGGCAATGAGAAGTCAGCATGGCTTTATGATCGATCCCCAGGGGAGAGATGGAGGATCTCAGACTGGTGTTTTAAAGCCCAGCTACGTGGGGTTTACAGCAGACACGCTTAACAAGAGAACATTTAAAAAGTAGAAGGGAAAAAAGTACACCAGGCAAAGGAAGTGCGGGTGTGGCGATGTTTGTATCAGAAACAGTGTAGTTCAAGGTGGAGACCTCAAGGTACAGAAGTTTTGTTGTTTAAAAGTCTAATCCTTTAAGAAGTTATAATTTTAGGAACCTCTTCTCTGCCTGGGAGTAGAACTATCCAAACATTTGCCATCAGCAGGGGGATTTTCTTTTTTCCAACTCATGCTTTGAACTTTAATGTAAAAGTTGTATCTGTTCTTGCAGCTCTGGTAGAGAGGTTTGATTCCATCAAACGACATTTAAGACACGGGTAGGACCAGAGCTTGTCCATTTCTGAGGAATAACCAGGAAGCATCACATCGTGAACAAAGCAGCGAGCTAGGATTCTGCACGCCAGGGCCCCCTCTGCCACACTGGGCTTGGCTGAGCCTTTTCCACTGTCTAGACCCCAGACTCTATCTGCCAGGAGCAATGATTCTGGCCGGACCTCACCTCAGGGGGCTATAGCGAGTGGCTGATGAACTAAGGTGGCTGATGAACTAAGGTAACCTTCTCAGAGCCACTCTGGTGTTGACTCAGTAACCATGTTCCATGACCCCTTTCCTGCACTCAGGTGAAACTCACAGAGAATAATATATCACACCTTCTCAAAAAACTCTTCCAAACGTCACCATCTTGCCACAAAGGAGGTCTGGCAGGTAGATCACCTGTAATAGACCAGCGTGTGTGTCGTTCAGGATGTCAGCATTCAGGCTGGCCTTCACAAGAAGCCGTAAGGAAGGAGCTGGTCGTTTACACCTGTTTACATTTGAACCTGACAACGGCAGACGCGGCCCTGTATCTGTATGTCACTTGCTGACTTAAGAATCATGAGCTATAGTGTTAGTGGCCCCGGGGTTTTCTGAAACAGTAACCTTCCCAACAATGCCTGACACCCTCCTCCCTCAGTTGGACGTTCAATTTAATATTCATAGAAAATTCAGTGCATATTATAACTGTATAGCTCCAAGCCCCATGTTGGGGTAGAGATTACTTAAATAGAAAACTTTAAAAAAAAACCAAAACCATGTAAGATATTTAGTGTCTAAGTGTGAAATGGAGTTTGGTTCCAGGTGCTGGTGATTATTAAGTTATAAACAGGTTGTTCATGGACGTGAAAGCCCAGCAGGGCATTCACAGTCAGTCACGTGTCACATGTGAGTGTCTAGTGTTCTCCACCCCACCTGCTAAGTTCCAGTGATAGCCTTCCGTGCCACCCCGTCCCCGTAGCCACCAAGCTCTCCCATAAATTCCCCAGATGCCCCCCAGAGGGCAGGACCGCTCCACAGAGGACCACTGGGACAAACCTACAGAAAGAAAACTAGCATGTGTCTCAGTTTTTAATGTCCTTCTTTCTTGATGGTATTTTAAGCATTATATTTACTCTACTAGGTAAAGTCAGCAGAGGCCAAGTCAGCTGAGGGGGATTTTGACCTTTTTTTGTGTGTCTTCATTTAAAAAGAAAAGCCTAGTGGGCTCCCAGCCTGCGGTGGCTCAGTGCACTTGCGAGGCCAGGCATCGCCCCCCTAGGGCCAGCTTCCCGGTGCAAAGTCACTGTGTGTCCAGCCGTGGTGTGCAGGTGACCGTTCCCAGGCTGCACCGGACACCTGGCTTTCACCCAGAGTGTGGGCATACTCATATTTTTAAAGGCACACACACAAGTATATAAAGACCTTTCATTCTAAAGTGTTCGGTGCAGTATCATGTGATGACAGCTCCCACTGAAATGTTCTTTCGGTGAAAAACCACGTTAAAATACAGCTGACCCTTGAGCAACATGGGTTTGCATTGCATGGGTCTGCTTATATGTGGGTTCTTTTCAATAAATACAGTACAGTCCTGGAGGTGCATCTTCCTCATGATTTCTTAGTAACCTTTTCTTCTCTCTGGCTTTACTTAAAGTATACCGTATAAGATACTTACAACAGACAAAATAAATATTAACCTTTTATGTTATCAGTAAGGCTTCTAGTCAGCAATAGACTATTAGCAGTTAAGTTTTGGGGGAGTCAAGCTATGCATGGCTTTTTTTACTGCAGGGGGGTTCAGCTACCCCTCAAGTGGGTCAAGGTCAACCATATACCTCAGCTCCCCTTGAGTCAGCTTATGGGCAAATAATGTGGCTGAAGGTCATGAAAGCCTGGGTTCATGTTTCCACGCTGCCACTCCCCGCTCGGTTCAGACGGGACCTCCCCTCCCAGCTGGTCTCCTGCTCTGTAACATGGAGACCATGCCCTGTCTTACTGGTATGGTGTGAGCATCAGATGAGAATTGGCATAGAGAGCTCACACGTGTTCCTCTAGAAACCCCTTCCCCGTGGAAGAAGTTGCTGTCCCAGCTCCTGACGGTGGCTCTGGTCACCTGTGCCTCATGTCCATTGGTCCTTGGTCCTTTGGACTGTTTATGACACTCGCTGGGTCTTACTGCTTGTAGACAGCCTTTCCCCCAGTCGTGGCTTACGTGAAGCACAGCCTCCAATTATTTTATCCTTGGTTCTCTTATTCAAGTCTGTCCGTCCTCTAAAAAAGTCGGCAACATTAAACAATGTGGGAGGATTTTTTTTCTGGAGTAATGACAAAATCTATTTACTGGCATCTTGGCTTTGTCAAAAATATCTTTATTTATTTATTTCTTAAAGATTTTTATTTATTTATTTGCCAGAGAGAGCGCAGGAGCACAAACTAGGGGAGCAGAGGCAGAGGGAGAAGCAGGCTCCCCGCTGAGCAAGGAGCCGGGGACTTGACCCCAGGACCCTGGGATCATGAACTGAGTGAAACAGATGCTTAACCGACTGAGCCACCCACGCGCCCCTGTCAAAAAGTATTTTAAACAAAAAGCTGGCATCCGAAACTGCCTTCATACTTGTCACCCCTGAAGGGCATTCTTGGCTCCCTGTAATTCCTTTAACATACATTTCTGTGGTCCGCAGAGTTGGAGTGTGTGTGTGTGTGTGTGTGTGTGTGTGATTCTCCAGTTGACAATATAAGTCTGAGTACGTCTCAGAACAAATGAGACTGACTTGAAGGAACCACGAACGTGAGCACAAGGTGTTGGAGTTAGGGGATTTGGGGTGCAACCATTCTGCTAAGAATCCAAGTTGCCAATAAAGACCATGAGGAAAACCCAAAGGGCACTCTCAGAAGGGCCGGCACCCCGCTGACCGAGGGAGCGCGTGGCTGAGGCTCTGCCAGCCACTGGTGGGGGCCTGGAGTTCGTGTGGGGTCCTGGGGATGGGCAGAGGTGTCCCCGGTCACCGGACAGGTGTGCGTGCTCGTGGCCTCTGGAAGCAGGAACTTCTCTGACGCTTCTCCAAGATTTCGAAGGTGGAGTCACCGCTACAGATGACCTGGGGGTTTACAGTGAATTTCACACTAGTAATGTGATTTTTTTTTCCCTGAAAGCAGTTTAATACTAAAACGAAGGATGGGTTCACGGTGAACACAAAAGTTCCCAGCCTCAAAGAGCAAGGGAAGGAATACGATGGGTTCACAATCACCATTACAGGAGACAAGTATGTATGCTTCCTAAGTGGGAGTATAAGGGCGGGCTGGCGTCCGGTACTGCCCCGGGAGGTTGGACGCACCGGCTTCTGCTTTATCCTGAAATGAAAATTACCAAGGTCCAGCGTGTAGCTATAAACTACTTATTTTGTTAATGTGACTTGTAGGCTACTCTGCCAGCAGATACATTTTCTGACCTTGTTGGATCTAACGGCTTTCTAGATACCGGGTATCATATCGAATGTGGAAAGCATTCTTCCGGGTTCTTCACGTTCCTTGTGGGCAACACTTTGAGTAATAAAATGAAAAGAGATGAGGGGTTGGCAGACTGAAGGCCATTGTAAGAGTTTTTAAATACAGGTTTTAGTATAGTTTGAGAGCGGTGCAGTCTTACTACGGAAAACTTAGAATACACAGATAAACAGAGATAGAAAATAAAATCACTGAGTTGTTTTCTTTAAAAACAGATTATATGCCACATATTGTTTTATAATCTATTCCTCTTGTGTCTTACTTTATCATGAACATTTTCCTTTATTGTTGTAAGCATTTGTAATGCTTGCATAGTATTCCATTTTGTGGGTCTTATAGAATTTCTCCTATACATTTTTTGATATTGACCATTTTAGAGTCTTTCTCATTTTTCACTTTATAAATTAGCCCCGCCGTGCTCGCTTCGGCAGCACATATACTAAAATATAAATTAGCCCCGCAGCAACTTTTCATTAACTGATCTGATTTGTCTCTGAAGCCCAAGCTTCATCCAGGAGCCTCCATATCCCTTGAATCCAGGTGGGATGCTCGCCCCTCCCCCACAGCAGGCATCCCTCAGTTTGCTCGGCCTGCAAGGTTCCCGCACTGGGACCTCCAGCTTGATTTCTGCCAGCTCCATCGTATGGCTGTGACTTGCCTCGGCCTCCGGGGCTACATTTTTCTTACATGCTTCTACTCTCAAACCACAGGAGCCTCTCCGTCAAGTTCTTTGTCAGAACCTACCCAGGCCTCCATGAGTAAGCACCAGCTTAGTAACTTCCAGATTTTGTGACTTTTCCCAACCCTCTCCACCCCAGAAGGAATTCCAGGGCTTGCTAGTAATGTAAAAACGACTCCCCTGCCTTTCCACCCACTTATGAGATACAGATCTCATCAGATGGTATCTCCAGGCAAAAGGAACGGTGGTATGAAAGAGTACGTCAGGTTCCTTCCCTGTGAAACGTGGCTTCTCTCCCTGTTGTCTCACCGTATTTGTTACCTCCTGCCCTGGATCCTCTCGAGTAGTCTCTGGTGCCTCTGTCCCCGATCTCCTGGTGGCTTACAGTGCATTGTCAGTGTCCCTGAGGCCCCATTCCACAGGCTGTTAAACCACTCCCCACTCCACCCCCTCCCCATGCCCGTGGATACCAGGACCAGCTCCCTTGCCGGGCACTCAAGGCCTTTCATAATGTGGCCCTTGCAAAATTTCCTGCTTGCCTACGCTGTTTTCCTGCCAGAACTTGGCCTGCTAACTCGGCTGGACTGCTTGTTCCCTGAGGTCTCCTCCCACCTCCTGTTTCTGAGCCTCTCTTCCTCCATCCTGAATCTCACATTCAGGCCCCTTCCCCCTTCCCCTGTGAAGCATTTCCTGTTGTCTTAAATATCTTCCAAACTGGACCTGATCTGCTGCTTTTGAACCCTGATGTGCTGTGTGATCGCCTTGTGCGTGGTCTTCAAATAATTCATGGCCTCAGGTCTCCCTCCTTCCTCGGTAAACGTAGCAGCTCTGCCACATTCCTCTTTATAGGACCTAAGAGCCATTTATTTGTATAGTAATGTCTGTTGCATCGTATTTGTCTCCTCTGTAGAGCCTGGAGTGGAGCTAAGCATGCAGCAGAGGTTTTAAAAAAAAACACAGTAGAGTCCCTGAACTACTTCTGCACACAGTTCTGGCTCTGATCTTCAATTATAGCAGGGTGGCTGTCTGAGAAAGTCTTTACTCTGCATTCATTCTTGACCATGTGTAGTTATTTCCTTCTGTAGTAGCTTAAGCTCCTGTAGTATGTACGCATGTTTAGACCGAACAAAATACCGTGTTTTATGGAAAACTTGCCTACGTACGGGACACACCTCAGTGTGTGTGGTTAGAAAGGTGGGACACGTTCTCAGCTATGTTTTGTGCCACATCAGCCTACCAGTTCCTTCCTTCTTTTTACTCCCCGTGTTTGGCTTGTTGAATTGTATAATACGTGCCTTTGACACACGTTGTTGTATTTTTAGGGTTGGCAACATACTGTTTTCTGTGGAAACACAAACCACAGAAGAACGAACACAATTCTATCATGCTGAGATAGACGCACTTTATAAAGACCTCACAGCAAAAGGAAAAGTACTGATTCTTTCATCAGAATTTGGGGTAGGTTTTGTTTTTTTCCATTTTATCCCTGCTTCCTAGCATTCACCAGTAACCTTTGCAAAGCCTCTATCCGTCCGTGGGTAGTATGAATCTTACGCTTGAGATCGGCTTTCAGTGACTTCTTAACATTCTTGTAGAAACAATTCCCATATTTATTTATTTATTTTTAAAAGATTTTATTTCTTTGCAAGAGAGAGTGTATGCACAGAGGGAGAGTATAAGGGAGAGGCACACTCCCCGCTGAGCAGGGAGCCCGATGCAGGGCTCGATCTCAGGATCCTGAGATCAAGACCTAAGCCGAAACCAAGAGTTGGGTGCTTAGCTGACCAATCCACCCTGGTGCCTGAAAAGGTTTCAGTTTTAAAAACAGCTCGGAAGACATTGCCCTAAACCAAACCGCATATATGCCCTTTCCTTAGGGAAAAAATGGTAGCACAGAGTATAAAATATCCAAGAATATGAAAGGAGGTTCCCATAGGAGAAAAGTGAAATAGTCCTCTTCCCAAGATAAGTTTTTCTTATGTCTTGTCACCTTGTGAAAAACTAGTTTATAATCTAGCTTTTAAACTCATGAGCTCATGTCTTCTCTTTTTCCAGGAGGCCGATGCTGTTTGCAACTTAATCTTATCCTTAGTTTATTACTTTTATAACCTAATGCCACTCTCTCGAGGGTCCAGGTGAGTGATAGCCTATAATCTGAAAGTTTTTACACTGAAGAACACATTCTTTTTTGCTTGCAGTGCTGGTTGTGGCCATGGGTACAAAAGTACCCCAAGCAATCGTAAGAAATCCCCTTTGTTTTTTTTCAAAATCCACCCAGAAATTACGTCCTTGACCCACCACACCGTCAAAGGAATTATGAAACGTTTTACAGGCTGGGGTCCATTCATTCGACAGCTCAAGTGGCTTGAAGGCCTACTGTGTGCGTGCATCGCCCTCTCTGATCAGCCCAGACTGTCACCCTGCGCTCTTCTCCCCTGCCCCCGGTTCTTGTCCATCCTTCGACCTCCAGCCCCCACGCTTCATACAATCGAGTCAGCAGCCGCTCTGTACCGCCTGTGCTGCCGCGAGCCCCTTCCTGCTGCTACTGAAGCCATCAGGAGCTTCCCAGTGTCATCAACACCAGGGTTTCTGCCTGTTCTCTGTCAGCCAGTACGATGCACCATAGATCATGAAATTTGAATTTAAGATGTTGGAGCTAATGTTCTTGTCTTCAACGCTTGAAAAGTAAAACTCTCCTCAACGTGGTAGTAAATGTTGTTACAGTGAAAGGGCCTGGAAACCAGCGAGGCGCATAAATACTGCAGTATCCGCCTAACAGTTACTCGTGGGCGTGGAGTTTCTGATGTGCCCACGCCCTCCGCGCGCCCCCTTTGATCGAGCACTTAGGCAGGGGCCATGCGGATACCCAGCAGTTTCCTGTCGGTCCTCACAGCACCTTTGCTGGTTCCTGGTGACAGAGGAGGAAGGAGGTGAAAGGGAAGGAAGAGCAGCTCTCGTCCCGCACACTCTTTCCCTAAGAGCCTGCGGCTCTACCGTCCCTGGTCCCGTTGGTTCTGTCCTCTTGTGCTCAGAGCTACCGCCATAGTTTAGACCCGTGTCACCCCGTGCCTCTCTGACTTGTCTCCCTGCTTCTAGGCTTTTCTCCCTCCCCTCTCTGCCCCAGTTTTTTGTTTTTTGTTTTTAATTCCAGGATAATTAACATACAGTGTTATATCGGCTTCGGGTATACAGTGTACAGATTCAGGATCTTTGCCCCAGTTCTTCATACCTGGTGCCTCAGGTACAAGCTCAGGGACAGCGGGCACAGTGTGTGTCTGTGTCCTGTCCTGGTTTGTCTTGGGACTTCTCAAAGGCCTTCCCATTGTTCCTCCAGGACACCTCCCTGCATATCCTCACACCTTCGTGTCCACGTGGGCCCTGCCTCTGTGCCAGTCATTTCCCTTCCTTCCCTTCTAACCCCCTGGGCCCTACCTGGGCCCTGGAGACGTAGCTCTCGTGCCCTTGGCCTCCATGGGGTCTTCCCATGGGCGCCCCCCAGGCTTGACTCACTGCATGTGCAGGCTTTGTCGGCGGCGTGCCTGCTTCTGCCTCTGCGGCCAGCCTGCTCTCAGGTGAGCGCCTCCTGGTTATCTTTACACTGAGGGCCTTGCACGGGCACACGTGGCCGGTATGTAGTAGGTCTGTTGGAAGCAGGAATGAGTTTGTTATAGTCCAGGAGGGGAATTTATGTAACACCTCAGTCCTCAAACCAGTCTCTTGATGCTTCTGAGACTGCATTCTGCTTTTCTTCTCCGGGGACCGCAGTGTTTAATGCTTAAACAATAAGATTAATATGTTTGTATTACAAAGTATATCGTATACGTGCATTTTAAAAGCCAAGCCTTGTGAAGTTGCTAGAAATAGAAGCAGACCGATCTTCTAATTCATTATTTCATAAGAATAGAAAAGAAAGTATAAGAAAACCCCTAATTAAAAGAAACAACTTCTTTCCTCAAAAAAAGAATATTCTGGGTCACATTTACCCTTAAAATAATGAATCTAAATATTTTTGTTAGTAAATATTTTTAAGACATGAAAATATTTTTTAGTTTAATTTCTAAGGACTTCTTAAGTAAAATCTCATCTTTTATGATAGAAGATCCATAATGAGCTTTTCATATGACCCCTGCTCAGAAACCTGCTCAGAAACCAGGACTGACTGGTAATTATTCTTTATTTGCATAGTGTAATAGCGTACTCAGTGATCGTGGGAGCGCTGATGGCAAGTGGAAAAGAAGTAGCAGGAAAAATCCCCAAAGGGAAGGTACGTCAAAGCTGGAAGGCAGGTGGTTGGCTGTGTGTTCAAATCCCAGCCCTCGGATTTTTGTGCTAAGACCCAGAGGTGAAGCTGTTCTCAGAGTGAGCCTCTCTCCTCCAAATTAATCACATTCCTAAATTTCTTTCTTTTTCAGTTAGTTGACTTTGAAGCTATGACAGCCCCTGGTTCAGAGGCCTTTAGCAAAATAGCCAAAAGCTGGATGAACCTAAAAAGGTAATTACTTGGTGACGGTCAGTAAAGGGGGTGGGGGACATCCTATTGCTCTTGGAGCTCGCTGTGTGACTCTGGGAGTACGCTCCCTTTCCTGAGTTCTTACTTTGCAAGGAGTGCAATCCTTTTCCAAGGCTGAGGTGTTCTCCTGTCAATTAGAACCCCTGAAAGAGGGGCGCCTGGGTGGCTCAGTAGGTTGAGCCTCTGCCTTCGGCTCAGGTCATAATCCCAGAGTCCTGGGATCGAGCCCCGCATCAGGCTTTCTGCTCAGTGGGAAGCCTGCTTCTCCCTCTCTCTCTGCCTGCCTCTCTGCCTACTTGTGATCTCTGTCAAATAAATAAATAAAATCTTTAAAAAAAAAAGAAAAAAAAAGGAAAGAACCCCTGAAAGGGTGAGTCTACAGATAACAATAAACAAGTAAAAAGGTTTGTGAAAGGAAAGTGACACACGTCCTCTTTGTACAATCAGGCATTCCTCACTCTTGGCTAATCTACCCTTTATCCCAAACTCTTTGGTTCAGTACTCAGGGAGGAATTTGAAAACTGTGAGCTGGACCCATTTCGAACTTACTCTGAGTGGGAGCACATTTTTACCGCACGGTAGATTTTCAGAAAGTGGTACTTCATTGTAGTGTGGACAAGGAGTCCACGTGAGTCCACGTGAGTTCAAAATTTCATTTTGGGATGAAATTAAACCCATAGATGCTTTTCTTTCTTTTTTTTTTAAGATTTTATTTATTTGGCTGGGAGAGAGAGATGCTCAGATGCTTTAATAGTTAATAAAGAATAAGCACATGTCCCTGACCTTCTTCATTCTTGCTCCTCCGTGTTTTCTCCATGATAACCCCCTCCAACTTTGCCTTTCCCGTCTATAGGACACAGCAACTGCTCTAAAAATGGCCAGATAAATTTGTGCTCTGTCTAAAACAGAGAAATTAAGGTCTGTCGTGTACTCTTGTTCAGTGTGTAAGTGCACCACTAGCCTTGTAACGATCTCTTCTGACAGTCGCATCTCGTTCCAGTGTGTTCCCGTTTCGGGATTACTGGCTCACGTGTGTTTTAGGAATATGACCATAGCGTCAAACATCTTGCTTCTGTCACTTCCTTAGTTTTACAGTATGAACCTTCCAACAGTTCTTTAAGAATGAATAAAAGCCTGCCACCCGCTGTGCAGGTACATTTCACACCGCCCTCTGGCATGCATGATCTTGTTCTGGGCTCAGGGCCCCCCTGTGAGTTAAGAACACTGTGCTGGTGCTACTGATATGGACAGGGGGGCGGGGAAAGGGCTGTGGCCCATACGGAGCGAGGCGGGCCTGGACCCAGTGTCTCTGGTTCAAGTCCAGTGGCTCCCTGGCGGGACATGTGTGAACAATCACACGTACAGCAGTGCTGAATTTTCTTTTGCAAAATTCTGGCTGAACTGGCCAGCAGCCCATTATGGGAGCCTCCGGACAGAAGTCCCCGGCCCTATGGGCATCTGTTCTGTTCACAGCTCCTCCCTGCTTTTGTAGAATTGTCTGACAGCGTACACACGGGGTCATTGGAAAGAGAATATTAAAATAAGAATAATGCCTTTTTTGTGAAATCGTGTTAATCTTCATATTCCTTCTTTGTGTTTTTCTTTTCCAGTATTTCACCTTCTTATAAGACTCTCCCATCCGTGTCAGAGACGTTCCCAACATTAAGATCAATGATCGAGGTGCTAAACACAGACTCCTCTCCACGTTGTCTTAAGAAACTCTAGTTACGCTGTGGTATTTATACAAGTAAAGGGCCGGACCTCTTGCTTCTTAAGTTATTTTTTAAAACATGGAATTATAAAGAAACTAGGTCCTTTATTACTTTTGATACCAATTTTTGATAGGAATTGAATACTTGAAATCATTTTCTTTACTTTTGGAACCATAACAAAAATCATGGAAGAGGGTTTTTTTGGGAGGGGGCGAGAAAGCTCTATGTTGGGGCAGGAAAGTGTGTGCAGAGGCCAGTGGCCTTGTTGGTTTCCACTTACAAAGCCCTAAAACCCCTCTCTCACAGCAAGAAAGTTGACTTCAAAAACCAAAAAGTAATCATTAAAAGGAATGAAACCAACAACAAAACGGGAGTGTTTTCATTCCTTGAAAGATCGGGATATTTTTCAAAGGCCTTTTTGTGCACATTGGGATAAGGCGTCATGTCTTTCACTCACGTAACCTTCACGAGTGGGTTCTCCGCGTGTTTGACTGATGGAAGACCCGTGCGCCGTCACCGCACGCCGCAGAGCTCAGCCCTGGGAACGTTTATTTGAATGACAGTATTTGACAGTGACCCAAACACTGAATTATTGAACCATGTTTGTTTGGTTTTTTTCTCTGTGTTGGAAAAAATAAATGAGGGGTGATTGCTATAAATCACCAGTTTTTGACACTGGATTATGTACGTTTTTATTTTGTGACCTGGTTTCCCTTTCAGGTGTAAGAACCACCAGAACATGACTGATTTTTTTTTCCCCCGAGACACGGTAAATGACAGTGAGTAATGGGTTCGTTCAATCGTTGCCATTTCCAAATCACTTTCATATTTCTTTGGTTTTTGTTAAAGAGTTAAACTATTCGCTGCTTTCTGTTACTTCATTTTGCTCTTGAAATCTCACGTAAGAGTAGCAGGCCAGTGTCCCGGGGTGTCGGGGCTCGTGCCGAGCGTAGTCCCCTCTGGACGGGATCGGTTACCTGCTAGACTACGGCTGTTTGATCGCGACAACCTGCCCTTCGGACTTGTGCCCATCCGACTCCTGACACGGGCTCCACGTGTCAGGTGCACTGCACCCGATGACACATTTCACACCCCCAGGTCCGTTTTCCTCTGGAGCCCAGCCTTGTGCTCGCCGCAGACAAGCGTCCATTTTCATTTCGCAGAGGAGAGGGCTGAGACTCTGGGCGGGCACTGACGCTCCAGGCCCCGGGCTGCTGATGCCCTGGTACTGGTTCCAGCCGCACAGCCGGGCCTCTCTGTCCAGGCCTGCCCTGCCCCACTGTGGCCTCCAGGACCAAAGATTCCAATCGCAGGCTCTTCTCAAGACTCAGAGAACTCATGACAGGGCGCCTTCCTGTCTGTTCCGTCTCCTTGTGCTCTCAGCTTTGTGCTGTTTTGACCAAACTGATGTGGCTGAAGACTTTCGAAACCACCAAAAAGGGCTGTGCCCAGAGACGCTGTATAGGATGGCAAAGCAACATGGCAACTGCCATCCTTTTTTCTCTTTTTTTTCTTTCTTTCTTTTTTTTTTTTTTTTTTTAAGATTTATGTATTTTAGAGAGAGTGCCTAGTTGCATCAGTGCGGGGAGGGACAGAGGAGGCGTCTCCCAGCAGCTCCCCACTCAGTGCCAAGCCCCGTACCACACTTGCTCTCTCAACGACCCATGAAATCCTGACCTGCACCAAAACCAAGAGCTAGACGCTTAACCGACTGAGCCACCCAGGCGCCCCTTGACTTTTCTAAAATACGACAATAATGTCTAAACCCCAGAATTAGAACCTATTTTTCTTGAAACCATGTCCAAATTGCTACATTTCAATTTTTATTTAGATAGCCCAGTTTCTCCTCATTCAGATAAGGTGATCATCACATCATCTGATGTACTAACATGCCAAATTCTATGACTTCAAGATGTTTTGGGAGAACATTCCATCTTCTGCCCCAAGTCCCAAAATGCTCGGGCCAAGTTGGCGGTGGTCTGAACAAAATATTACACATAGTTCTGTTTGGTGACCAAGAAGGTACTAACCACTGGCACTCCCGTTCCCGTCTTTGAGGGCTCTTGTCACAGGAAGATCTGAAATGTGTTTTTATATCATGATATTTGAAGTTTCTCATCACCTCTTCAGTATTAAATTGAAAAATTGCACATAAAAACCAGTCACATTTCCATCATACAAGCTATTCTCTGTTTAAAGCTTTTTTTTTTTTTTTTTTAAGGTTTTTACTTATTATTTGACCAAGAAAGACACAGCGAGAGAGGAAACACAAGCAGGGGGAATGAGAGAGGCAGAAGCAGGCTCCCCGCTGAGCAGGGTGCCTGATGCAGGGCTTGATCCCAGGACACAGGGATCATGACCTGAGCCGAAGGCAGACGCTTAATTGACTGAGCCACCCAGGCGCCCCTGTTTAAAGCTTTTTTTTTTTTTTTTTTTAAAGATTTTATTTATTTATTTGACAGAGAGAGATCACAAGCAGGCAGAGAGGCAGGCAGAGAGAGAGAGAAGGAAGCAGGCTCCCTGCTGAGCAGAGAGCCCGATGCGGGACTCGATCCCAGGACCCTGAGATCATGACCTGAGCCGAAGGCAGCGGCTTAACCCACTGAGCCACCCAGGCGCCCTAAAGCTTTTTTTAAAAACATTAATTTATTTCTTAAAAATTAGAATTTAGTTTGCTTTTACCCTTAAAATTTCATATCAAAACTTTCTGGTCATTCTGAGGAAACAAGACCACCATGTTTCTTTTGTCTGTGTTTGGTTTTTGCCTTGTTAGCGACCCTTACCCGTTTGATTTTATGGTGTAGAGTTAAGGCCCTCCTAGTAGGTGGGTGACTTCCTCAGCCGCTTTCCCCCTCCGCCTCTGTGATGAAGAATCTAGAAACCCCACGTTAGGGCTGCCTCTCTGCCCCGGTCAGGTGCGAGCATGAGAGGCTGTGTTCCCAACGCAGGTCGGTTCAGTCGTGTGCGTGGGGGTTGGTTCTCTCATACTACAGCTATTACCAATACCGGGACTTCAGATAACTCATCTACCTCTTTGTTGGTCTCAAAATCCCTTTATCCACTGGAGAATTTGAAACATGTTAGAAGGGACCGTGGATTAGTCCAGAAATGTCACCCAGAATTCAACTCTTTTCCTCGAGGTCAACACTGTCCTTGCTAAAGGCAGCTCTAACGTCCCTCCTACAAAACTGCACCCCACTCTTCCTTGGCAGCATTGCTACCTCCCCAGATTGCACTCTTGCTGGATCACTTCTGTAGTCTCTGGCTTGTCTTCCTGCGGCTGCACTTCAATCCCTCCTGGCCTTTCACTGCCCTAAAATGAAACCCATAGCCTCTAAGCACACTCTCCTCCTCTTTTTTTTTTTTTTAATTTATTTCTTTTAGTTATCTCTACACCCAGTGTGGGGCTTGAACCCACAGTCCTGATACCAAGTCACATGCTCCTCCTCAGGCCAGCCACGCGCCCTGTTTGTACCAAGGACTCACTGAGGCTTTTTCTCCCCTGCTTCTCAACTTTGCTTTTCCCCCTCCCTCTTCGGAGTAGACAAGCAAAACTCAAACACTCTCCGGAGAGCCTTTGAAATCCCTCTCTCTGTCCTTAGTGTCGGGAGCTGAAGGCAAAGTGTGTGAGTCTGACTGATTGCCTTGTCCTCTGGACCTCCAGGCGCCCTCCAGAAGCACAATAAGAGGAAAGCTGTCCCTGCAGGGGTACTTCCCTTGCTGGTAGTGCTATTATCTGCTTTGCCTAGGGTTTCTTTCTGCTTGATATCTCTGTCTCCCCACCCCCATATATCTACATCTATGTCGATGATACACAGGTCGGTAGATATCTCGTCCTCTCCCATCCAACTTGAACATCTCTTCTTGCGTTTATTAGGCATTTGTATTTCATTTGTATTTCAATTGTCTTCATGATCTTTGGGTGTCAATTCTGATTTATTAAGAAATATGTGAAACATACAAAGTATAAAAAATGACACATGAACACCTAGGGGCTCACCATCTGGCTTCAGAAACCATCAAATGCGGCTGAAACCCACCGTGCACTCTCCCCTAATCTCAGCAGCAGCCCTTGGCCGTACCCAAGAGGTAACCTTGACCCTCAGGTATGAGATCATATGGCCCGTACATCTCTTTCTATTTTTACTCCATGTATGTGTTTTTCTACTATTTCTTTTTGCTTATGGCTGTATCTGTAGCAATTTGCATCATTAGAAAACAGATCCTATAGAAGAACCATGCTTTCCATGACATAGCCTAATCCCTATAGCTCAATATCTAGTCTCCCTTCTTCATCATAGATGAAGACCGGGAAAACCATTGGTGACAATGGCAAAAAGATGGCTCTCAGATCATCACATAGTAGACAAGGGACATGGTGTCTGCCTGACAGAGATGAGGAAGAGCACGTGCCACGAAAATCTTTCTCTGTGCTCCTTTTGCAACATTACACCTGTCCTTCTGATACAAGAAAACAGAATAGAAGAAAAAGGAACAAGATGGGACATGGACACTGCTTACAAAAATGTTCCGTCTCTAGCTCATTCATTCCGTCAGTCATTCATCCCAGCCATCCAACACATGTGTTGGATGTGTTCATTGAGAACACATCCAATGTGTTCATTGAGAACACATCATGGGTGCCAGGTACTGAGCTAAATGCCGGGAAACAGAAACAACGAAGACACAGTCTCTGCACATTCACAGCCAAGTTAAGAAAACAGACAAGTAGGGCAGCACCTGTGTGGGGTCCTGGGATCAAGCCCCAAGTGGGGCTCCCTGCTCAGCGGGGAGCCTGGTTCTCCCTCTCCCTCTCTCCCCACCCACTTGTTCTCTTTGTCTCTCTCAAATAAATACAATCTTTAATAAGGAAAAAATAGACAAATAATAATAGCTCTAAATTGTGGAGCATTCACAACTTGGCAGGCACTGTGTTAAGCACTTACTGGTATTACCTCATTTAGTCCTTATGTGAGACATGTGGAGCGTGACAGCAAATAGCACCTGTGGGAAAATGGAAGCAGAGAAAACATCAGATCACACAGCCTCCAGACGGTGGAGCTGGGATTTGAACCTTGCCAGACTGACCCAGAGCCTGTGTCTTTAAACCTCAGCAGTCATCTCTTGAGTAAGTATGACCAAATAGGAGAGGGCAATGACAGAGGGCAATGGAGGAGGTGACACTGACATGTTGGAATGCTTCTTCGAGAGTGGCTCAGTAGTGGGGTTCAATGAAATGCCCTCCAGAGCAACAGGGAGCTCTTGTCTTGAGTGTAGACAAATGATTCAGTCCATGCCTTGATAGACATTTCTGGCCTTAATTTAGTTTCATTACTTTGGTGTCGGAGCATTATAAACAAGCCAGTTTTAAAGTCTGGGGAAAGGGCCAATTGCTAACTTAAGGGAACTCACTAGAGAGATTCCCTGTTTGTAAAATGGGGGTGGTCCTGGCTAGGTGTCCCTTAGCAGATACCCGAGAGGAATCTCTCCTTATAAAGGAGCATGAGGAAAGCAGCCTGAACTGTAGGGTCCAGCCAGACCCTGATTAATACATGAGGTCCTTTCCCTTAAGATTTTTCACTTTGCCCTGGTGGAAAGGCAGAGTACCTAGCTAGGAAACAAACGGTTGGAAATAACGAGAAGCAAGATGGCAAGTGAAAAGAGCAAATCATGGAAGATTTGACTGTGAGGACTTGTGAAGAACGGGGTCATAACATCTACAGTCCATACAGTGGGTGTAGCTACGGAATATTCTGCAGAGACCTTCCTCCGTTTTATTGGGTTCTGGTCCTTCTCCAGAGAGACCCCCTTACCAGGGAGCCAGAAATTAACATTTTATGGCTAAAATGAGCATAAATGACAGAAACAAGCCCATAAGCCCTTGCCTCTTGGCAAATGGGCTTGGATTACTACCATTTACAGGAATAGTTCTCTGCTCCAAATTAGTCGGGAAAATTACCCTAGCCTCGGCCTCCCTAAAGGAAAATTCCACTTGTACTGAGTCCTGTGCCCACGCATGTCAACTATGATTACAATGTGCACCGCTGGGAATGCAACTTAAGGCTCTGTTGATACCTTGAAAATGGATATGTTTGCATCTTTCCCTCTGCTAGCACGTAATATTAAACAGCCCACATGCTTCCTAGCGAGATCCATCTCCAGTGAAGAGACTCCGTGCCAAAATCCAAGAAACTCACAGGTGACATGACTTTTCTGGAGAAAAGCATTGCAGTCTGTACCCATAAAAATGTTTACTCCTTTAAAGTTTACTCCTTTATCATTACACAGAACCCTCCAAAGGGCAACCCTTGCAAGCTAACTTAGGAGAAAGGGGAGAATTTCCTACAAGGACAGCCTGGCCCTTGTGTTTCCTAAAGCCAGGCCTCAGGAAAGGACCCAAAGTGAGGGGCCAGCTGGAAAGAAACCAGGATGTTTATATTCTGTCCCTCAAATCACATTGTGAAAGAATAAGACTGTGTGTGTGTGTTCATGCGTGTGCTCTGCCCAGAGATTGTCTCCCCAGTCTCTACTTGGGTTCTTAAGTAGAGTGCTCTGATTGGCCCTGCCCCGTTGCCAGGGAGACAGGATCACCGGTACAGAACCACACCCACCCACTGAGGGAGAGGGAGATTCTGTTTCAAGAACAGTGAATCTTACTAAGGACCTTCCTTCTGGTATTTTTAAAAGTCCCAACATATGGGTTTGATTGAATAAATTATGTATTCCCTTATTTTGGAATACTAGATGACTATTAAAATCATGTGTTAGAATGTTTAACAAAATTAGAAAAATGTTCATAACATTCTTGAGTAAAAGGGGCAAGTTAGAGTCAATTTTTTAATTATATAATAAAAAACTTTATTATGTAATGAAAATAGCTTTATGAATATTTGTCGTTTGCACACATATGCATGTAAAAAGAAACAAAATCGAATGTTTACATCGTTATATATAGTTTTCTCTATTTTTCAAATATTTTATGTTGAAATTTATTATCTTTATGATTAAAGTTAATTTTTAAACTAAATTTTTAACTATGATCAAAGTTAATTTTGATTGACAAATTAACTAAAATTACATGAAATGGAAATGAAAAAAGAATCCTCTTATATCCTGAATCAGATATTTTATAATTTGTAAAATCATAAAAACAAGTGCAATAAAGTTTACCTAAAGTGGCTCTTTTTAGGCATCATTTAGGGAAATAACTAACTACTTTAAACTTCTGTAACATCCCCTTCAAATGCTTCCTTTAAAGTCAAGATTTTGAAAAAGCTCCCAGCCTGCAGTCACCTTGTTTTACATATCAGCTTGAAAAGCTGTTCAAGACATAATTAAACATCTCATTCAACTTGGGAATAATAATTCTAGTGATACGTGTTATTGAAAAATGTGGGCAAGTCAGAAAGAGAAACATATTTGAGGGTAAGAGGACAATCACATTGTTCCACATAAACCACTGGTTTTCTTTCTTTACGGTGAAGCAAGAAAAACATCCAGAGAGTTTCTCACTCAATGAGAACTAACAGAGAGGTTGTTAGAGCCTTTCCCATTACTTAACTGGAATTTGAAGCTTCAAAAAGACTAAAGCCACTGATGGGAGCATCCTACAAGAGGTTTTGGTAAAGATTTTACTAGGAGTCTTGGGGTGTGATCAAATCTGGAAAAGTCACAAGAAGGGTCAACATGGGTTAGAAAAGTATGTTTATCAAATCTCAGGTGAGACTAGTATGTCAGGCCTCATTCTCTTCCCCAAACCTATGAAGGCAGAGCTTCTAGAAGACCAGGGAGGACTTCGGGAAACCCTTCTCACCAGCTATTCAAGGTAATTAAAAGTCCACATGCTGTCATTCACTCCCAGATCTGCTAGTTCTAGAGTGTGCTCCAACATCAGCTTCAGAGGGTCTCTTGTTTCCTTCTTAGCCCCCAATCTGATGCCTTCTCTTTCTCTGCCCGTGGTCCTGGTGTTGGCAGGGCTTCTGCTCTCCACTTTGGTACCTGTTTCTGCTTCCCTACCCTGCACTGCTGGATCTTTGGCTTGATTCAGAAAGAAGACATAATAATAACAATACAAAATGACAGTAACTTTAAAAAACAACATAAAAAGTGCTGTGAGAAAACCAAAAGGACCTAATGATTTACACCTGAGGTGCATTACTGGGATTTGGCTACCCAGAGGAAGTGATGAGTGTTTTGGACCTTGGCAGGTAAGTAGGAGTTTGCTAGGTAGGATGGAAAGAGCCTCCTAGAAGAAGAAAAACTGGGACAAAAGAACCAGAGACGAGAAAGCACATGGCATCCTTGGGATGGCTTATAGATAGGGCTGCATAGACAGCATGGAGCAGAAGAAAGTGGAGAATCTTGCAGTTGCTGAAGGAAGATTTTAAAGCATGGGAAGGGCTTGATTAGATTTATTTTAAAAGATGATTTGGATGCATCACCAAGCATGGCTGAAAAAGGGTGGACCCCTGGCCCCATCCCTGACTCTCTCTGCAACCTGGGCCCTCTCATGCCCAGTCAGATCCTTAACAGGGACTGTGTTCTTCCATGGTTTTGTCCTGGCCTTTTCTTGTCCCAAACTGTTCTCATGGTTTTAACCCTCATCTTGACACAATTCTTGGTGCCGACCTCCCTGTCAACCCTAGACTTGCGTTTGCAGGTGGATGCTAACCCTGTGTACCCCCATTCCCTCAAACTCAATATGTGTAGCCAAATTCTTCAACTCCTTTCCCCAATACTCAGTTTTTCCCCCTGACTCTTGATTTCTGCCTTTCCCCCGACCATTCTCCATGCTACTTGAGCTCAGAGTTTGCTGGATGTTACCTCCACCTTTCTTCGGCCCTCATGTTCAACCCATATTCAAGTTTGTCAAGATTTCTTTGTGATTTCTGGCATCTGTGGCTTCCCAGTCCAACTGCAGCCAGCCTATCTGAGACCCTTCCCACCCCCCAATTCTGTTATAGGACCAACAGCATCCCAGCTAGTGTTCCAAGTCTCCAGTGGCTCTCCTGGATGGTCCTATTCTGGTATAGTTTCTATTCTGTCTTAATTATAGAGGGCCATGTATAAGGTGGATATTAAGCATGGTTCAAATTACCTTTGAAAGTCCCTTAGGAAGATCCTATATTGAGGTCTGACAAACCGTCTCTCTAAAAGTTCAACAACAATTAAGTGGTTTTTTTTTTTTTTCATGTCTAGTGTGGAGCCCAATGTGAGGCTTGAACTCACAGCCCTGAGATCAAGATCTGAGCTGAAAACAAGGGTCAGATGCTTAACCAACTGAGCCATCCAAGTGTTCCAAATACAACAATAATAAGATATATTTTTTTTCTTCTAGCAGGGTATAGATGGTGCTTTCTTCTGTCCAGCACTACACAAGGTAGTTGGCTTGTACTTAGAATTCATTTTGGAAGGGCAGATGTATTTTTAAATATTCCTTCTGTGAAAAGTGAACAAGAAATAATTGAAACTGTAGCAGAGGAAAAACAATTTTCCCTCTACCCTTATTAGTTCCTGGCAGAGACCCCTGTAATAGAAGACAGACTAAGAAGAAAAAAACGAAACAGGTTTATTGACATGTATACGTCCTGTATACATGGAAGATACTGAGGGAAAAATGAGTGATACTCTGAAGTGGCTTAGAACTCTGGCTTAAATACCATCTTCCATTAAACACAAGGGAAAAAAGTGTGGGGGAAGAGAGTTTTGAGAGAGTACTAGGAGAAGCATGGAAATCTACAGTAAGGTTTGTTATGCAGATCAGAGTCTATACCATTTCCATCAATAAGGACTTAATGTTGTCTCAGGCGATTAGCCTTTGTCTTTCCTCACCAGGTGGTAGAAGGGACACCTTTGTAAACTAATGTCCTGCTTTTAGGCACATAGAGGGAGACCAGGGGACTTTTCTTGCATTCACTTCTTTTCAGTTATCTTCAGCTCAAAATAATCCTTATACCAAAATGGTTTTTTGGAGGTTAGTGTATTCTGCCACCCCTCAAGATTTACCAAAAGCACAGCCGATTCATATTTCTCTCACACTCACTCTGGACACATGCTTACGGAAAGGATGGCAGGTAACATCTCCCATTCTGGCCCTGTCCTTTAAATTCTTTAAAAAATATTTGCTGAGCATCTATAACTAAATAGGTATGAATTAAGGAAGAGGAAACATCAGGGGTTGGGGGGTGTGTGGGGGTTCTGCTTGCACAGATTTCACAGGATTCTTGCTGAAGACAGGCCACAGTTTCAGGAGCTGGATGGAAGTTGGGTCAGGCCAACAATCTTGGTCGCCTGGAGAGAGAAGGGCAGCTTTGGTCCCTCACAAGGCCGGAATGCCTGGCCCTCCCAGAATAACCCTGTGTTCCCCACATCTCTGCCCACATCGGGCTGCCCTGTCCACAGCGGGTGTCTGTCCTCCTGGGCCCAGGCCCCTGAGCCTTGAGAGGTGCCCCTAGCTAAGCCACAGAGGGCCTTCCTCCCTGGCCAGCCTGCCTGGGCTAGTAAGGACATTCTCGGTCTGAGGGATTTAGGATGGGCCCCAAGGCAGAAGGCTGTGCTCTCATAGGTGGGTGCTGCCCGAGGATCTCTCTGGGGGCCACGCTCCTTGCCTAAAGCTCTTTTCTCTCCCTTCCTTCCTTTTCTTTCTTTCTTTCTTTCTTTCTTTCTTTCTTTCTTTCTAGGAAAAGATTTATTTATTTTAGGGAGAGGATGTGTGTGAGCTCATGGTGGGGTGATTGGGCAGGGGGAGAGAGAATCTCAAGCAGACTCCCCGCTGAGGCCAGAGCCCAACCTACGGCTCCATCTCAGGACCCTGAGATCATGACCTGAGCAGAAACCAGGAGTCCGACTCTTAACAGACTGAGCCACCCAGGCGCCCCTTCCCTTGCCTAATGTTCTGAGACTAGAGAGGCCTGGGGCAACAGCAGCTCTCCCAGGGAAAGCCAGGGCCCCTCTTGGAACCCTGAGCCCTCTCCCATCCACCAAGCTCCCCCAGGCACACATCCTCTGCTCCAACCTTCCTCCCCTGCAAGGGGCAGCCCTCCTCTTCCTCAAAAATCCCCCTCCCTCCCTTCCCACCCTCCTCCCATGATCGCAGTGTCCTGGATGTTCACTCCTCCACCCTTGAGGGCAACTCTGTAGCTTATCTGAGACCTTTAAAGCCTATCTGAAGCAGTTCCCATGCTTCCTCTCCGGTCCCCAAGAGTGGGGGGAGTTAGGGCAGGGCTGGGGGGGGTGACAATCTCCTTGTAAACAAACACTCTCTTTTTCTTTTTTTAGGATTTTATTTATTAGAGAGAGAGAGAGTGAGAGAGTGAGCGCACAAATGGGGGGAGCAGCAGGCGTTGTGGGGAGCAGGCTCTCCTCTGAGCAGGGAGCCCGATGCCAGACTCGATCCTGGGACCCTGAGATCATGACCCTGGCAGAAGGCAGATGCCTCACAGACCGAGCCACCAAGGCATCCCTGCCAGGCACTCTTTTTCAGGACTTTATATACGTGGTTTCTCTCTTTAAACCCAAATACAGACTTTCTGCAGTAGCTGATTCAGAATCATTCTCCTTCCTGAACACGTCTAGAAACTGAGGCATGGGGGGCGATTGCATCCCTGCATGTGCGCAGTGATGGAAGCACTGGTGGTCTGGCTCCAGAGCCCACACCATGGCTTTGCGGAGACACTCCCTACCCCCCACCCCTGCCGGAGGGACGCACAGCCTTCTAGCTGGGAAAAGACTGGCGCCAAGGACGACCAGCTCCAAGTGCACCCAGCAGAACAAAGCGCCACTTGTCTTTCTCCACACATTTCAAGCTCCGAGGAAAAGCAGACAAGTTGATAACCAAGATGCTCTGGTTTATTAGTACCAGGCTCCAAGTGTCCAGATGAGAAAGAGAGTGTTTAGTTCTGTGTCTGAAACTCGGCTCGGCGCGTCATGAGGCGAATGCTGTATGTATGGAGCTCGCAAGACAAACCCCAGCATTGTCCCCCAGCCCTGGCTCCTTTGCCCCAGAAGGACGTGGTGCTGGGGAGGGGTGTGATGCAGGGGGGCAGAGCCAGACGAGAGCGGAGAGCCTTGCAAGAGCCGAGAAGTTCCTCGACTTTGCCCCCACGTATATGATACACGGAAAGCCTGGCTTTTGCCCTTTGGGACTGGTTTAGGCAAGAGTGCAGACGTTGTCCCTGGCTGATGCCATCCAGCTCTTGGTTACTAATGGAGGAACATAGTAATGTGTCTGAAATCTAGCTTTCCTGAGCTCGCTGGTCTCTGTTTTATGGCATTTTCCTAACAGCTTAATCAGAGCTGCCCCTATTTCTGCGTCTCTAGGGCAGAGTCAGTAGAATCTGGATGAGTGGACACAAGGAAGAAGAGTTTTCCAACTGAATGGACTGACAGGCACAGAGCTAGAAGGAAGGACGGACCCGCTTATCTGAGACTCCGGTGATGCGCTGGGAGGGAGGGAGGCAGAAGCTGGCAGGGATGGGCAGGGTGGCTCAGAGGGAGTGGCGTGAGGTGAGAAGGTCCGCTGCGCCAGGACGGACGGGAAGACCTGGCGTTGTATGGTGGCCGGGGCGGAAGTGGACAAGAGAGATGGCGTAGAGCATCGCAAACGTGACACAAGTTGCTTCTTGCGCAGTCCTATAGGAAGACGTGGTGAGCAGGACCGCAGCTTGAAATGTGAAGGCCAAGTTGTCGGCAAGATGCTCCCCTCCAGCCACCTCTCATTTAAAAAAGTATTTATCGAGGGCTCCCCTTGGGTACCAGCCAGTGACTTTCACTTACTCAGAAGCAGGGGCCCTCGCAAGAGCTGCGAGACACCTCCCTTCCAGCCAGACAGTAGAGAGGTGACCTGTTCGCTGACGCCAGCGCGCACCGTCCCTATTTTCAGTGTGCCGTAGCATCTCACCCTCCGGAAACGTGAATGACTCGTGGCCCTTGCCAATTTTCATGTTTCTATATTTTCACAGAATTTAAATCAATATTTTCACAGGAATTAAAATGTAAAATATAATTCCAGAAACGTAACAGACAACTGTTTTCAGTTTTCCATATTTGTTTCCCTTTTTTTTTTTTTTTTAGAGCATGTTGGTATTTCGGTGGCATTTCAGGTTCAAGGGGTTTAAGGACATAGATTCAATCCCTGCAGGGACCATAGAGTGAAAATATTATGGTAATCGGAAGCCTGTCTTTTGTACCACATGAAGTTCTGACCCGGTCCCTGAGCTCTGGCTAATGATGAAAGCGGTCTGGGAACAAACAGACTCATGTCTCCTGCCAAGCAGAGAGCTCTAGTGGATTCCACTAAGCTCCCTGAGACAGCTGAGATGACCATCTACGTTTACAAGCCGAGAACCAGGAGCCCATTTCACAAACGTCAGAGCAGCCTGAAGAGAGGGACAGAAGGCAGGAAAATGCATTCCACATCAAGGAGTGCTTAGAAGTCGAGAACAGCTTAGAGGAGAGAGGAATTCCCTTGACTTCTCAGCCCATAAATCATTGCCCATTCTTTCACACCCTCCTCTCCAGCAGCCACTTTTATCTGCGCCCCTCCCCATTCTCTCTCCCTCTAGCTACCTTTATGTACTCTTAATAAACCAAAGACTTGATATGAATTTGAAGCCCTTTTGCAGATGGCTGCCTCCTCCCCCATGGGGCAAAGAGCAACGAGAGAGGTACACGATCTCCCATCTTCTTATGAAGGCAACGTACTATCATGGGGGCCCCATCCTCATGACCCAATCACCTCCCAAGTGGGAGCTTGGGCCCTAACTCCAAGTGCCAGACACTGGGAATTAGGAATTCAACACATGAACTTGGGGATGGTGGTATGGGGGTGGGGGACACAACATGTTGGCATTGTTCTCCCCGGGACACTGAAGTCTATCTGAGATCAAGCTGTAAAGGAGGGGAACTGTCTCTTTTGTGCCTACTTACTTCTTTTGAGCGTGGGCAATCACAAGGACTTCACGGAGAAGGGGGCATTTGAGCCAGGGCTTAATTAAGGATGAGGTTCCTATTTTTGGAGCTGGTGGGGTGGGAATTTCAGATGAAGCGAAAAAAGAATGAACAATTGCTTCGAGACTTACTTAGATTCTTACAGAGGGCTAAAAATCTCAGAGGCTTTTCTCTGGTAAGTTTTCAGGCAGGTAGAAGAGTTTTGGGGTTTTCAAGAGGCCTTTTCACATTTTCACAGAGCTTAGCTAAGCTGGTCATCCTTGCTACGTAAAATAGGATGTCAATGGAGAAAGACCCACTTTTGAGCCTCATGTGGGTCATGTGGCTCTGCCCAGAGGAGATGACTGTGTTCCTGGAGGCACAGGGAGTGCCCCACACCTGCCCAGACTTGGTGACAGACCATGGCTATCTCAGCGAAAGCACTCCCTCCAACTGGAAAAAGAACCCACTCCTCAAAGTGGTCAAAGCACATTTTCTGCCAAGAGGAGATTTGTACATTCATCTCCTTCTCTTTCCATTCTTTCTCCCTTGTCTTTGTCATGAAGGCTGCCCTTCAATGGTCAGGGTACCAGACTTCTAAATCAACCAGGCTCACTCTGGCCCATCGCCCATTCTCTCTGGGTGAGGGAGTGAACAGCCGAGAACAATCCTCTTCCAGGGCAGCAGGTGGAATAACCAGTAACAGATGCAGGGTTGAATCATGGCGCTCAGGGAGCCTGCCTGCATCCAGGCTGGAAGCGTGTAAGGAAGGCTGGCGTCACCCGCCAGTACCCTGCCCCGTCGCCGTGTCATCAAAAGGATCCCTTCCCCAAACAGTCATCTGTTTGCCACAGTGTCTGGAATTTTACCACTAGGTTTGGCGACCGACTCGCTACATGTTATAGCTGGTCCATCAACTGGGATGAGCGACAGAAACGAACCCTACCCTTACCCTCAAGTAAGATCAAAGTCTTGAAATAGCCGCACATTAACAGCAACAGAACTTCTATGTAGGTAAATATGACAAACATAGCCAAATATGTATATAAAGTCCACCCCACCCCCAGATTCAGTCAAGTCTTTGCCAGAATGCTTTAATTCCCATGAGTTTCTTCTTATAATCTGGAAGAAGTTGTCTTTTAGTTACGCCTGATCACCCAGGTCACCGACTTCACCTACTGGGGCTGATGTCCCTGACTTATGCCATATCATATTTAGATCGTGACTTCTCCGGCAATAAGTTATATTTGATCTGAAGTATACTTAATCAGGTTGTGCTTTTATAAAAGCAACATGTATTTTTGCAACTGCTTGGTAAACCACAAGGGACACCCTTCCTGTGTGAATTTCAAAGCAAGTTAGAAGCTGTTAGTTAAATTTCCAGAAAACATCTTTAAACAGGACCCACACCCCTTATGAAACGAGGATTAGAGGGATAATAATGCAAACTATGTTACATTCATGGATTTATTCATGATTCATTCAATAAAGTCACTGAGCACTCACTCGGAGCTGGGCATTCTTGTTCCCAGCAGTAAACAAGACGCTGAGGTTCGGTGGATTCAGGTTAGTGTACTTAGCATATATGCAAGCACTGGTTTAAATAGAGAATAATAATATCAAACTCTTCTCAATCTGGTGGCTTCATAAATAGTCCTCCATACTGTGTAGCCCAGGCCATTACCTGGTGGCTGTTCCCACTGCTTCAATATATTAGGCGGGTAACACTGGCAATAGCACTATCTTTTCTTGTAGACTTGACACATTCATGACATTCCAAAAATATTTTCTTAGGATTTCTGGGCCAGAACATGAAAGGCTATCCCACATTTAAAACAAGTTATTTGCCAGTGATTTCTAGGACTGTGTTCAGAATTAACCAAGTTTTACTCTAGAGGCAAAGACCCTAAGTAAAATTTGATATGCAACTTTTTTTGTTCTAAGAGTGGAGGTCATCATCTGAGACCTTACAGCCCTGTTCAAAACAGCCTGATAGGGTGCCTGGGTGGCTCAGTCAGTTAGACGTCTGCCTTCAGCTTGGATCATGATCCTGGAGTTCTGGGATGGACCCCCCACCCGGGGCCGGGGCAGGGGGTCGGCTTCTCCTTCTGCCCCTCCCCCTCCCTGCTCATGCTCTCTCTCTCTCTCTCAAATAAAATCTCAAACAAACAAAAACACAAAAAACCCACAACCTGATAGCAATGAGATGAGGGCTCTGTGTAATTTTAATTTTTGTAGTCTGGGACAGACTTCAAAAGGACAGACCGGGTCCCAGTATTGTTGAGATGTTGCTTCTCTGCCTATGAAAACTTTCTGCACTCCTTCAGCGTTTGCGAACATGGAACTGCTGCTGATTTTTGAGATTCCAGAGTGAATCTTGTTCCGTCGTCTGCGGTTTGGGAGCATGCCTACAACCGCGCAGCCGGCCTGGGGAAACCTTCACGCGCGCGGGAAGACCAGGTGCAGGTGCGCCGGACGCCGGCCCTGAGCCCCTCCTGTAGTCCCTCCAGGGAAAGGCGCCGCGAGTCACCGGGCACTTCGTTTCCCTCCTCCGTCCTTTTAGGAGCAGCGGGAACTAATTTTCCGCGAACTCCCCGACGCTAGTTCTCTCTCCCCAGGCTCCTCAGGGAAAGGGACCGGAAAGCAAGGACGCGGCGGGTGGCTCGGTCCTAAATGCGGCTTCTCCTCCGAGGGAGAAAGTTTCCTTTGTCAAACAACTGGCCACGTGGCGCTATGGCGGTCACCACCGGCAGCCCCGACAGACCGCCGGGAGCGGACTTGCGGGAGCGCCCGCCGCCCCCTGAGGCGCCCAAGGGGAGCCCTGAAAAGTGGGGGAGCGGCTGCCACGCGGGAGGACTATCAGGACGCGGGAGAGGGGCGCGGAGGGTCGGGTTCTCGGCAGTGGGCGGGCTCGGGGGCGGGATTCCGAGCGTGGGGCACGGAGGGTGGGGTTCCCGAGAGGGCGGGGGGTGGGGTGGGTGGGAAGGGTTCCCGGGAGTGGGCGTGTCTGGGGGCGGGGCTCCCGCGGTTGGGCGGACTCGGTGGGCGGGATTCTCGGGGATCGGGGTGCGGAGGGCGGGGTACGCGGGGGTGCGGATCGCGGCGGTCCCCGGGGTGCGGAGGTTGCTGAAGGCTGGGTACCGGGGTCGGGGTGCGCGAAGTTCCCGGGGTCGGGCGGGCGCGGTGGGCGGGGCTCCCGGGTTCGGGGTGCGGAGGGCGGAGTTCCCAGGGGTGGGTGGGCCCGGGAGGCAGGGTCCTCGGGAGTGGGGGAGGGCGGGGTCCTCGGGGCTGCTAGGCGCTGCGCTCCGTGGGGCGGGGAGGTGGCAGAGAGTCCCGGGGGTGCACGGGCTCGAACAGCAGGGTCGTCGGAGGTGTGGGGGAGGGCGGGGTTCCCCGCAGTGAGCGCACGGAGGGTGATTCCCCGGGCGGTGAGGCGCGGGGTTCCCGAGTCGGCGGGCGCGGGGGCGGGGCTCGGCGGGCGGAAGGGCTCCGCGCTCGGGGGCGGGGTCGAGGGGCGGGGCTCCAGGCTGCTGGGGCGGCGCGGCGCGGGGAGGGGTACGGGGAGGGGGAGCGGCGGCCAGGCCGGGCATGGCGTCGATGGCGGCGGCGATCGCGGCCTCGCGCTCGGCGGTCATGAGCGGGAACCGGCCTCTGGACGACCGGGAGCGGAAGCGCTTCACCTACTTCTCGTCGCTGAGCCCCATGGCCAGGAAGATCATGCAGGACAAGGAAAAGATCCGGGAGAAGTACGGGCCCGAGTGGGCGCGGCTGCCGCCCGCGCAGCAGGACGAGATCATAGACCGGTGCCTGGTGGGGCCGGGCGCCCCCGCGCCCCGCGACCCGGGGGACTCGGGGGACTCCGAGGACCTGGCGCGCTTCCCCGGCCTGCGCGGGCCCACGGGCCAGAAGGTGGTGCGCTTCGGGGACGAGGTAGGTGCGGCCGCGGCCGGCAACTCTCTCACCTCTCCGCGCCCCGACGCGACCCGGGTGGCCCCTGCCCGCGTCAGGTCGCCTCCGCCGGTCGCGGGGGTAGGGGCTGGGAAGCAGGAGGGGCAGGGATGGCAGTGGGCGGGAGGGGCGTCAAGGCGCCGCCGCCGCGGGGCGCCCCAGAGGGAGTTTGAGAATAGACGCGAGGAGGTGGTCTTTAAAGACCCCCACCTAGACGCGCGGCTCGGCCGCACCGGAGCCGGAGAGTTCCCGCAGCCGAAGGCGGCTGCTCCTGAATGAGGCAGACCCGGGTGGGAACAGCACGGGATTGTAAACCAGCCGAGCCGAGCTGTAATCCACTCTGCTCTTCGGCTGTGCGGCTGGGGGTGACTTAACCTCCTGGAGCCTCAGTTTCTCTCCCCGCCCCTGCCCCGTCCCTGCCCCGTCCCGGTAAACCGGAGATAATACTTCTCAGCCCGTGCCTGCCCGGGAAGGCACTTAGAAAATTATATACGTTAATATTTGTGATGAGTTGTACGGGACAAGTGAGACTGTCAAGCAGCATAAAAAGAAGGAAGAGGTGCCTGCCTTCCAAGGTTAGGATGTTTCCCTGAGATGTTTTATCGGTGAGCACCATGTGAAGCTTTGGTTTGGGGGGCGAGCATAGGGCCTCGTTTTTCCACCGAAAAACTAAGGGATGAGTTTAAATGGGCTCCAGCAAGCCTTTGCTACATATAAGGGCATGTCTGGGTCTTTGATCTAGACTCCCGTCCCCACACTTCTGAGAGGGGAGAAACGCTGGAACTATGGAAGAAACTCAGGGATGTCCTCTTCTAAGTCACAAAGGCCTGAGTGTTCAGTGCTGCTTAGAAACCTGTCTTTCTCTCCTTTTTTCTTTCACTGAGACCCATTCGGTGCCATTCGAATTTGCGCTGTTTTGTGCTGTTAGAATCTGCCTTTCACACTCAACTTTGACCATGAAGGGCAAAGTCAAAAGGAGCAAGAAGTCTAAAAAGGAAGTGTGCAAATTAAGCCCACTTTCTGTTTTAACCCTGGGAGCAGGAGGGAAGCTGGGGTTGATGAGTTTTTCCCAGGGTGTTGTGGATTGTGGAAGGGATTCTAGTTAACACTGCATTTTAAAGCTGATTTTCAGGCTTGGGTGTGCTGAGACATTTATTAATATAAAATGTTTGTGGTCGTAAACCCACTTTAATGTGAGGGGTGTGTGAAGGACAGAAGTATGTTGCCCAAATTGCCTTATTCGGAGAGAATTCAAAGAAAAGTCTGCATTGGACTTTTACACACAGAAGGCTCTGCCAGGAAAAACAAGGGTGTGGTATACTGGGGGGGGGGATGAAGGTACAGGTTCAAGATGTATTTAAGAACCAACATTTTCAGTGTAGAAATCTGCCTCTGTATGAAGCCATTTGCAGTGTTTGTGCTCAGATTTGGGTGATGCAAAAGCTAGCAGCCCCTCTTTGGAAAAGTCCTGAGTAAGTAAAGAGGAGAGGAAGTAAACCTGTAAGTACTTACAGATGTTGGAGAGTGATGGTCATTTTTCCTTAGCTTGGTGTCCCCGTAAGAATGTCCACATGCCTGCCCGTCACCAGAAAGCTCTTGCCATATAAGGGCTCAGTATCACTGATAAGGAAAGATGTGGCCAAGTTAATTTTGTACTCAGATTCCTCAACTGGGTGCCAGACTGACCCGTTTCTGGATCTGGAAGCCCGATGTGATTTAAAAGCAAACGGAAATCTTTCCTGTATTTACCTTCATGCTATTCCGGAAGCAGACCAGCCGTGTTTTTCAGAATTGAACTCAGTTTTAAGAAAATGGGCTGAGAGGATGCCTTGCAATGCTTCTGGCCAACTTGGCACAGATGGCAGAGGGACAGAGGACACTGAATTCGAGGAGAGGTAGTTAGGAACGTGGCGCGAGGTCTGTTTTTGACTGCAGTGGCTGTGTGGTTTAATGGCATGAGGGTGTTTAAAATGCATTTCCCCAGACCTGGCAAGAGGTTGGCACCAGAGTAGTTGGTGGTCTTGTGCCCAGGGCTGTTCATGGAGGAGGCCTGGCTCCCGGGCACAAGGGGTGATGGGTAAGGGTGGGGTGGGGTGGGGTAGGGGTGACCCCCAGTGAGACTGCCGGACAGAGTGGCCCAGATAGGTGGCCCAGGTTTGTCCAGAATGGCCCGAAACCGGATCGAGTAAGGCACTTTGTCCCTTCCTACTTGATCTGTCTTCTGATGTCCCAGGAGCCTCCACAGACAATTAGGGCATGGAGAATGCTATTGGGAGGTCCCTTCTGCAGCAGCCACAGACAGACTTCTGATGCCTGGGTGCTCCTGGTGAATCAGCTGCCTCTGGAGCCACTGTCTGATTCTTCCGCCTTTCCTCAGGCCGAAGTAGGTGGAGCCTGGGCTCCGGGGAGAGTCTTGGGTTTGAGTTTTGGCTCCCGCATTTACCGGCTTTTTGACTGTGACTGAATCATAAACCTCCCCGAGCTGGGGTTTTCTGGCCTCTGCGATGGGAATAGCATTGACAGGGTGCGGGCCGAGATCATGCCCATGAGGGGCCTATGGGCTTGAAAGACAATTGCAGCTATTCCTGGTTAAGAATGCCATTGAACCTTGAACAGCACGGGTTTGAAGTGCGTGGGTCCACTTATATGCAGATTTGTGGGGTGAAATATTGTACCATAGATGTATTTTTCTCTTCCTTATGATCTTCTTTATAACAGTTTCTTTTCTCTAACTTTATTGTAAGAATGCAGTGAATGCAGATAACATACAAAATAATGTGTTAATTGATTGTTTGTCTTACTGGTAAGGCTTCTGGTTGACCCTAAGCTGTCAGTGAAGTTTCTGGAGTCAGAAGTGATATGGATTTTCAAGGGCACAGGTGTCCCTAAGCCCTGTGTTGTTCAGGCGGCAAGCGGGTTATAAGCTAGTCTCTCTGTTGCCACTTGCAAAAATCAAGATCATGAAAGAAATACATTTCTGCTCTTGCAAAGCCTGGGGTTGGCCTGTCAGGGTTGTCCACGTGAGAAGGAACTCTGTCCTGGTGGCCTCTGGCGATCTGCCTCGGGACATGTGTCTGAAGCTTCGGTGTGTTCTGTCCGCAGTGTGGCTGTGATGTGGCCTGTCTCCAGATCAGCAGTCACATCAGCCTCGGACGGTGTCCCCCCCACCCCTTCAGCTACCCTGGAGGACAAGCATGTCACCCGTTTCTTTGAATGCCCTCTTCCCCATTACCGGTAACCTTTTTATATCCCACATTTTAAGTCCGATCATAAAAATACAGCCTCCAGATGTGAGCAGCGTCTAGTTGTTCTTATGTATGAAGGAACAAGTCAGCAGAAACCCAGCTGCATACTGATGGTCATCGATCTCGGTGGCCCTGAGTGTGGGCGGGGCTCTGCTCCCAGGTCACACTTGCCTCTGGTGGGACCGCTCTGCCTAGAGAGCTGTGACACCATGGCATCTGTTTTCAGTTATACCCTCGCTGTCTGTACGGCAGGAAGGTCAGGGCTCAGATGCCCCCTTGCCGGGGTGACCAACCTGGTGTGGAGGGAGATCGGCTGCCTTTGTGCCCTGAATCCTTGAGGGGACCTGTCCGTTTTTTGTTTTTACTTCCTTGGGAGTCAATTCAGTAAATATCTTTCAAAACCCATTACATTAGAAGCCAGAGGCATTCTCACTTTAGGGCTGCCTCGGCCGTCCATTATCTTCACCAGCTCCTTAAAAAGTCTCCCCACGCCATGAACATGTGATACTACTACAGTTTCAACAGGAGGCCACCAACGCCTGCTGTCCCCCCCCCTCCCGCCATCATGTCCCTAGGCCACTCCTATGCAGAGAATCTGGAGCAGCTGGTGGACTCCTTCTCTCTCAGCGAAAGGAGGGGAGCATCTGGGGTCCCCAGACCTGGCCTCCATTCCCGGCCGCGCCACCTGCTCAGGGTGGAGGTCTCCCTCCGTGAAATGAGTGGCCCATGAGGTTTCTCGTATTTGGTATGAACCTGAAGGCTTGTTTGCAAACAGGCCTTTAGCGGTCTGACTTTCCCTGCATTCTTCCTTCAGCAGGAAATGGCCTGGGAGATGAGAGATTTTCTTTTCCTTTTTTAAGAAAATTAATTGATTATTATTATTATTTTTTAGATTTTCATTTTAGAAGGTTTTTGAGATCATTCAGTCTGCTTCTGCTGTTTCCTGTTACCAAATTGCAGGGGAGGGGTAAGCAAAAACCCAAAGCTGAATGTTTAGGGATGTGTTACAGGCCATGAGCAGGTAGCCCCGGGAATTTGGTGTGTTTGCTTCTCATGGACCTACGTGTCTCTCCCCTCTCCCACAAAGTAGGTAGGAAGGGCAGCTGGAAAGCTGGGCAGGAAGGGTGTTGCCCCTGTGCCACACGCCAGTCCGTCCCAGGGACCCTGCTCAGGATCTCGCATGCCACGGAACACAGAGTTTTGGGGCCTCGGAGCCAGAAAGCTCTGTCCCCCCTTCAACAGGTTAGCATGACCAGCTGCTGTCGGAAAGAAGTGTCCCTCCTCAGGCGTCCTCTTCCCTTCCTCTGCTGCAGGGAGCTGGAGGCTGTCTGGCTGCCTCCTCGATCCCTTCTGCCTTCCCCTCCGAGCCTGGGCCTCCCTGACTCCCCGACACCCTTTGCAGGGCACTCCCTTCTGCAGGCCTCTGCGGGCCCACGCCTTGGCCCAGCTCCCCCGCACCTTGAGCTCTTGTCCCCAGCTGGCTGAAGTGCCTTTCCCTGAAGTGATCTGAGGGTGCTCCGGAGGCTGGGGGTCAGGATGGAGTACCCTGGCTCAGCAAACCATGCTGAACCGCTGCTTCCACTCCGTGTCCTGGGGGCCGCCTGCAAAGGGCTCGCTTTGCTTCTCCCTCCTTTAGGGTCCACACTGGCCAGCCCAGATTTTTATTTTTAAGTTTATTATTACTTTTTTAGTAACCTCTATGCCCAACGTGAGGCTGGAGCTCACTGACTCCGCGAGCAGGAGTCACACGCTCTTCTGAGTCAGCCAGGCACCCCTAGATGTTTGTTTGTTTTTTTTTTTAATAAGCCAATTAAATCACTGTAGGGTATAGAAGATAATGTATTTGCATGTTACTGTGAAAAGATCCAAATACTGCAGAAGCAGCTTTGCGAAGCAGTTGGTCGTTTTCCTTCCAGAACTTTCCTCGAGTATTAACTCATTAGATTTGCGTTTGCTTGGCCATATGGGGTCCTGATACAGGACCTGTCACACGTGAGGGCACCTCTTCCCCCTCCACTGGAACAGTTTGGCCTTTTCCTTTTTGTCAACCTTTGGCAAAAAAATGAGGAAAATTGAGAGTTACTTTCTCAGTATTTTGGATTTGTTTTTTAAGGAAAGTAGAATGTATAATTATGATTCCCACCTTCCGTCTGGTGGAGCCCAGACAGTTTTTAGAAAAGATGAGCAGGTTCATGTGGCTTTCTGTGTCCTTGCATCTGGGGTTCTGTACCCTGGCTCTGAACCAGAGTTGAGAACATGGCCACGAGCCCATATCTCTTTCCACGGGCCGTGGGGGGCAGGCTGCAGGGCCTCTCGCACAGGCTTCTCCTTCTGAACTGATGACTCTTTGCCCAGAGTAGCACCTGGCCTGCTATCCAACGTAGGGGAGGAAGGGTGTTGACTAGATGAGCCCTGGGAGCTAAGGCAGCCACATAGGCCCTCTCCCTGGCCCCTAGGTGTGGGGGCGACCCAGGGGCTGCCGCGGAACGGGTTTTGGAAAGAAATTCAGTGATTGATTCACTGTTGCACAGAGAGGGTTGGGGCAGAGCTGAGAAGCATGTTGGCAGATCTGGGGCCCTTTCAGTGGCAGGAATCACTTTCACACTCTTAAGCAAAAGATTCTTTTAATACTGGAGAAAAATCCATTTTTCAAAAAAAAAAACCAAAACAAAACATGAAGGCCAGTTCTGTTTGTTGAAATGTCCTCCTCATTTTCTGTTTGTTTTGGTCCAAGTGTCTCCCACCTCCTCTGCACTTCTTACCAGGAGGACACCGAGCTTTGGCTTTCGTTCCTGCCCTGGCCTCAGGGGCCTGGGCTTCTGAATTTGTATTCATGGTGGAGCCTGCCTTGTTGGGCTGCAGGTTTTGTCCTTGCGTTTATGGAAACCCTCCTATCTCAGCAGAGTTAAATATATTACACGCCAGAGGCAGAAGCATCGATTCCATAAATATATAAATAAAAGTCCCTAAAAAGAAGCCATTGGTAAAAAAAGGGGGGGGCATATTGTCATCATTTGTCCTCCCTCTCCCGCTTTTGTTTTTTAGTAAACTGTCTTCGTGAGAGCAGCTTTAGGTCAACAGCAAAACGGAGCAGGAAGTACAGAGGTTTCTTGTATTGTTCCCGCCCCCCCCCCCCCCGCCGCCATGCACCACCTCCCCTGCTGCCAGCACCACCCCCATCCCCCAAGAGTTCTGTATCCCTTACAGTGGGTGAAGCTACATTGATTAGCCCATCAGCCTCCCCCGGAGTCCGTAGTCTGCGTTAGGGTTCCCTCTCAGTGTGCGCATTTGGTGGGTCTGGACAGACACGTGATGGTACGCGTCCATCGTTAGAATAGTTCCCTGAGACTCCTCCTCTGTGCTCTGCCTCTTCCTCCATCCCCTCCCCGACCCCCAGCAACCGCTGAGCCACGTCCTGTGTCCGTAGCTGCGCCCTTTCCAGAGCGCTGTATAGTCGGAGCTTTAGTCTGCGGCCTTTTCACATTGGCTTCTGTCCGTTCGTAGTGTGCTCTGAAGGTTCTTTGTGTCTTTTCGGGACCTGATAGCTCATTTCTTTCTAGCGCTGAGTAATACTCCTCCGTCCGTGTCTCCCGTCACTTATTTATCCATTCGTCTGCTGAGGGATGCCTCGATGGCTTCCGGGTTGTGGCGATGATGAATGAAGCTGCTGGAAATGTCAGTGTGCAGGTTTTCGTGTGGATGTAATGTTTCAGCTTGTTTGGTTACATGCCAAGGCGTGGGATTGCTTCACCTGTTCTTACTGCACTACTGCATCTTCGAGGTAGAGGTTGACACCAGACAGCTCCCCCGGAAGAGCGTGCCCCGTGCAGAGGTGCCCGGGAGTCTGGGCCACTGGGCCACCGGACATCACTAGAGGACAGAGACAGTCAGCAGCATAGGGGCGTTTCTGTCCCCTTCCCCAGGCTCTGGTTGCTTTTACAGTATTTATAGTTTAAATGTCTTACCTTTTTAAAAATAGATTTTATTTATTTGAGAGAGAGAGCATGCACTAGCCAGGGGGAGGGGGAGAGCAGGGGCAAAGGGAGGAGGAGACTCGCTGCTGAGCAGGGATCCTGATGTGGGGGCTCCATCCCAGGACCCCGAGATCATGACCTGAGCCGAAGGCAGGCGCTTAACCAACTGAGCCACCCAGGCTCTCCTTAAATTTCTGACCTTTAAGTCAAGATGCCACCATCTTGTCAGCTAGGAAGTCCTGTAATTTATGGGCTTCAGGAGCACGGTGACGATGTAGGCTTCCAGCGAGCACCTAGCAGTGTTCCAGGATGGTGCCACTGCTTCTGAATCTCTTGGGTCTGTGGTGGGAACGCTCCGTGGTTGGGATTCCAGCTGCCATCACCCTGAGATTAGCGAACCGTGCACCTGTTCCATCATCCCGAGGACGTCGGTGCCCCAGCAGGTGCGGGTGTGGGCTGGTCGGGCTGGGCTTACAGTAGTTCTGCCAGGGTGCTGTTAGGGGCGTGGCTGCAACTGCGCGTAGGTGATCCTCAAATGCTGGGGAGAATGAAGACAAACGCGTTTTTGGATGTGATTCTTCTTATGCTGGAGCCTTGCAGCCTTCATAGGAAACTGTGACTTCGCCTTGGCGGGTTATACTAAGCCCAGAGCCGGGATCTTGCCCGCTCCGAAGTAGAGTGGGAGCGAGCTGGGCCCGAAAACCCGGGGTTTCTCAGGAAAGCTGCCTGAACCCTGCCTTGCTTTCGTAGGAGTCCCTGTTTGGGGACAGTGGGACCCACTTGGCAGTATTGACCGAGGGTGCCTCTGCATGCAGGGTGGACGGGGCAGGTGGGGGGGGTGCAGCAGGTGCAGGCAGCCCGGTGTGTCTCTGTGGCCACGTGCTCACCGGGGGTGACCGGGGGTGGGTTGGCATCAGGGAGTAGCTGGGACAGGTGTGCCCTGAGAGGGCGTACACTGGGCCGGTGCGGTTTGCTCAGGCCAAGGTGGCAGATGGGCCCAGAGCGTAGGCTGGACTGCCCACCGGCCACAGGGTCTCTGAAGTGCACGCCCTCAAATGTTCCAGGAAGGGGGCTGCTTCCTGTGTGCCGGCTGCTTGAGGCCTGGCTTTGGACAGTGGGAGAAAGCCTGTACCTCTGGGTTGGCTTCCTTCCTGGGGCAGACCCCGGGGGGCCCCTACGGGGCAGCCAGAACAGACAGTGCCGTCCACAGGGGCTCTTGACATGAGTCGCAACAGTAAAATTCATGGGCCAGGCCTTGCAGGTGGAAAGAAAGTTATAAAAACACAAAGGCTCAGTAGTCTCGAATCCCGTTCATGAAGAGGAACAGTTAGGATCTGTAAAATTTTGCCATCTTTGCAGTCAGCGTGGAGTCCGGAGTTTCTCACTTTGGAATGATTTTGGAAGAGTCATGACTGGTACAGAGGAGACGTAACCCATGACTTCAGGTGCCCGTAACTAAGTAATTTCAAAAGCAAAATGACCGAAATCACTTTAAAATTCAGTTGCGGCCTTTACATTCAGGTGGTGAGTGTCTGCGTGTGCGATGCCGGCCGCAGCCCGGGGTGTGTGGGTAACTGCCGAGTGTGTGGTCCCGGGGAGTGGGGGCGAGGACCCTGACCCAGAGCCCGGCTGATTGCCTGCGGACCCACGGAGGAGCAGGGTGTGTGGTGAGCAGTTTCAGGTTCTCAGAGACGCCGAGGCAAACCCCGGCCTCCACACGTGCCCAGCTTCCCCCACTGCCGGCATCGGCCCCCAGAGTGGGACCTTTGTTAACCGTGGATGAACCCGACATCGACACATGGGCATGTCCGTGGCTGACCTTGGAGTGTACTCTTGATGTTGCGCGTTCTGTGGGTTTTGAGAAAAGTGTCCATGACTCAGTAGGGTTCAGAATGTTTTCATTGCCCTAAAATCCTCTGGGCTCTGCCTTCCCTTCAACTCTGGCAACCGCTGATCTTTGTACGGTCTCTATAATTTTGCCTTTTCCAGAATGTTGTATGTTTGGGCTTATGCGGAGTGTTGCTTTTTCAGATTCCTTTATTGTGGGAAAATATATATAACATAAAACGAACCATTGTAAGCCTTCTTAAATAGACATTGAGTACTTTCCCACTGCTGTACAGCCATTACCGCTGTCCATTTCCAGAACTTTCCCATCCCCTCCGCGAGAAACTCTGAATCCATTAAACAGTAACTTCCCGTTTCTCCCTCCCCGGGCAGCTCCATTCTGCTTTCTGTCTCCATGCATGTGCCTGAGTCTGGGCACCGAAGGGAAGTGGAGTCACGTACCATTTGCCCTGTAGTGGCTCGCGTATTCATTTAGCAGGATGTCCTCATGGTTCATTCCGATTGTAGCCGGCGTCAGAGTTGCCTTTCTTTTGAAGGCTGAGTGGGATTCCATGTACGGATTTGCCGCCTTTGGTTTCTTCAGCCATCGTTGGACACTGATGTCATTTCACATTCTGGCCACCATGCCTAATGCTGCGGCAGGTGCTGGAGTTCAGGTGCCTGTCCCAGTGCCTGCTTTCGCTTCTTGTGGCTGCAGCTCCAGGAGTGGAACCTCTCGATCAGATGGCAATTCTGTGTTTAATTCCTTTCTGAGGAACTGCCACACTGTTTCCCACATTTCCCCCAACAGTGCAGGAGGGCTCCAAGCTCTCCACATCCACCACCCTTGTGGGTATGGAGTGTATTATTTTTGTTTTTAAGACAATGTATGTGTGTTTTAAAGATTTTATTTAATTTATTTGGGCGGGGGAGAGGCAGAGGGAGAGGGCAAGAGAGAGTCTCAAGCAGATTCCATGCTCAGTGCAAAGCCCCATGTGGGACTCGATTTCCTGACCCCGAGATCATGACCTGAGCCGAAACCAGGAGTCTTAACCAACTGAATCACCCAGGCGCCCCCTAATACTGTGTGTTTTAACTGTGCTTATGTAACTTAATTTTTAGCAGTGGCTGTGTTTAACAGCAGGTTCAAAAAACGCCTGAACATTTGATGGTCCCGCAAGTTGGTACGAGCCCGCTCCAGCACCCTGCTGGCTGTAGCCTCCGAAAGTACAAATGTCTGAGGCCCCCAGAGACCTTAGAACACTCGGGTATACATTCTTTACCAAATAGTCAAGTAGATGCTGGAGATTTTATGCAAATATGCATTCTGGGACTAGGGGCAGAGAACAGACGTTCTTTTTTTTTTTTTTTAAAGTACTTTTTCTGCCAGGAGGTGAACATTTGTGTCTGGTGAACATTTTCCAGTAAGAGGGACTCAGGGTGTCTGGGGTGTTGGGGCAAAGACGACGTGATGTCTGTCCATCCCGGAGTCCTTGGAACCTGGGAACAGCAGAGCCTCCCCTGGGCTGTGCTGGCCTCTGATGATTTCCAGGGGCTGTGTGTTCTGGGACTCTGTTCTTTGTCCGCTGTTTGGGGTCTGGTGACTTCTGGGCTTCTTCCTGTGCTGTGTTCCAGAGAAGAAAGAATTTCCAGAGAGGTGCAGCATTGTTGCTGGGAGAGACGTCCCTTAGGGAGAGGAATTTGAGTGGGAGGACCGTTGGCCGAATCCGAGCCCGCTCCCTGACATCCTGGGGTCCCAGTAGCAGATGTTTTGGTGTCTTGACAGTTTCAGGCCTTGGGCAGCAACGGCAGGTGGTGGACCTTTTCTGGCCACCCTGCAGAAGGCAGATGTGGGCGTCCACCAGTGTGTGCCTGGCCATGTTTTGGTTGCGTGCTGGTCATTGTGGCAGAAGGAGAAAGAGAACGTCGTAGTGTGCACGCAGTGCCACTTTGCAGGTCTGGTCCCATTTTGCCTTCTTCTGCCTGGAGAGTCTGTTCCCAGTGCTGGAGCGTGCAGCCACGGCTGACATCAGCGCTCCAATAACATTTTTGCTTGGCATGTTTATTTTTGTTAAGTGTTTTATTATTTTTTATGAGCTCAGAATTGCAGAAATCTAAGGAATTTGCCCCTTGACTGAGTTTCTTGCTGGAGCAAACAAAAGACTATTGACTTGACACCAAGTTGGGGAGAAATCCCGGTGTGACCCTCTCTCTGTGCCCTCCCGGAATGTTAGCGACCGCGGGCTGCCCCATGGTGACAATGTGCTCACCGAGCTCCGGGCTCCATCTTGGGTCCTCTGGTCTCGCACTCCTTTTCCTTGCAAAGCCGAAAGCCTCGTTTTAAGTTTTGCCAATTGCAGCTGTATAACTAATATAGAAGGACGGATTATACCATATGATAAGGGGACCCAGCTCCAGTGTGCCGTGGTCCCTGGGTCTGCCCCCTCCTCCTCTGCCTCCACCCCCCTCCCCTGCCTCTACCTACCCATTTAATCTCTAGCTCCTCCTCTGTCCACAGAGGTGGCCACTGGGCTGTTCCGTGTCTGGATAGAAGGAGCACAGGGGCGCCTGGTGGCTCAGTCATTAAGCGTCTGCCTTCGGCTCAGATCATGATCTCTGGGTCCTGGGATCGAGCCCCAAGCAAGCGCCCTGCTCTGTGTCTCCCTCTCCCTTTGCCCCTTCCCCTGCTTGTGTGCCTCTGTGTGCTCTCTCTCCAATAAATTAATAAAAATCTTTTTAAAAAGAGCCCACTTGCCAGTTGGTTTCCTTTACTTTCCCCCTCAAACTCAAATCTAGAATAAATGATGCATAGATGCCGTTAGGCTCCGTCACTTTCCCCACGTGGAAACAAAGTCCTTCTTGTTTGATGATTCTGAGAGGAGCTTAGAGGGCCCGAGCTCATGGAGTTGGAGAGACGTGGAAGTCGTTTCGCCCGCTGCTCTTCTCCTGTGCCCCGCGCACACCTGAGGTCTGAACTGGACCCAGGAGCCCTTACAGCTGAGGCTGGGCCGACAGCCTCCCTCTCGTCTCAAGGGCTCCTTCACTCACATTCCTCCAGGCAGCCCACTTCCATTTTTGGAGGGATAGGGTTTGTAAACTGAGAAGTAACTCGGGTTGAGCTGGAATTCCAAATGGGAGGGCCGTGGCCCACATTCCCTCGTGTTTGCATTGTTTCCCGGCAGCTAGGGGCTGAGGGGTCGAGGCAGGCAAGTTCAAAGGAAAAGGCGGGGGCTCCGAGAGTGGGCTTTCTGCAGACCCTGTGTGCCTTACAGCGGAGGGCACAGCCTGATCTCCTGCCTCTGAGGGGCAGAGGGCCCTCGCTTCCCCAGGGTGCTCTGTGGAAGGACCGTCTCACTTGAAAATACCTTGTCCCATGTTGAGTCCATATCGCCCAGTATGTCCCAACTTTGGGTTCAGAAAATATCCCCAGGAGAAGCGAGGCACAGATGAGAGACGTTTCCCGGCACAGGATGATGGCTGGGCTTGGAGCGGGTAGCCGAGAAAAGCCGACTTTCCCATCATTGTTCAGGCCAGTGAGCTGAGCACAGTGGGGCCGTGGTCGGATTCTGGGTTACCCTTCTGAAGGGCTCTTGCTATCGTGTTCTCTTGGAGAGGGTGTGAGCGGCGTCAGAGCTCCCACTCTGAGTGGCCACTGCCATGAAATGCACAAGTTCTTCATGGATTTTGCTGGTCGCGCCTTTCAGATCTCCGGAGGTTGGGGGGGTGCTCAGCTGCCTTGGTATTGGTTGGAGGATTATTGCCTGACATTCTGTTCGTTTGTTACTTCATTGAATCGTCTCCGCAACCCTGCAAGGGAAGCATGATTCTCCTCTTCCAAATTAGGGAAACTGAGGCTCTGAGGACTGCGTCTTCTTCCCAGCTTGGCCTCGTGTGCCGTCGCTGGTAGAGCCAAGGCCCAAGCCCGTAAAGCCCCTTTCCCTTCCTGCTCACATCCCCACCATCGAGTCCCCGCCGGGCCTCCCACACGGTCACTGGGCGTCTTTTGGCCAGGGCGCCTCCGCTGGAAAGGTGAGAAGGGATCCAGACGGAGGAGAATAGCACACTTTCCACGGAGCAGAATCGTCATTCTTGCCCCGAGCCAGGAGCTGAGATGCGTCCCAAGTTTGGTTCCCCCGTGGCCTTGGGTGGATGTTTGCATGGGGTATGTTTGGGTTTGGGTTTCACATTGATTCTGGAATTTTTATTTCAGGACATAACTTGGCAAGATGAGCACTCTGCCCCCTTCTCCTGGGAAACGAGGGTAAGTTGGATTAAATTTAGATTTGTTTGTCCTTTTAAGAAAGAGTTGTGTGGTTCTCTCCTTTTCTTGTAGCGCTTGGTGGCCTCAGAAGGCAGAGGCCCTGCTGCCAGCTGCCGTTGGAGAAGGATGGGAGGGGAGAGAGTTGTGATGGCCGGGAGACTGGTGCGGGGGTCGTGATGGGATTCAAGTGGCTGTTGGTACCGCCAGCCGGGGTCCTGCGGTGCCCTTGACTGGGGCCCCAGCTGTCCTGGGAAAGCAGGGTCAGCTCCGTAAGGGGCTTCCTCCGCTCCTACCTCTGCCCCCACCAGCACTAAGGCAGAGCTTGGAGGGAAGCTTTTGGGGCGGGGGAAACATCTGCTTTGATTACAATGAGCTCAGAAGGGCCAGGAGGCTGGGTGGGTTTGGGGGCAGGAGCAACACAGAGGAAGGGACCACACAGCGGGTCTGCGGAGGTGGCCTGGAGGGGTTCCGTTCTAAGGCACCAGAGTCTGGGCGGGGGGAGGGAATAGAGAGACATTCTGGGCACCCTGCAGACTTGAAGGGGTCCTGGGTTCACACTCACGGGCAGGTGTTAGCAAACATGGCCCCGCCAGGACCACTCACTTCTGGTCACTTTTTTACCATCGTTATTGTCATCACCGTCATTATTGATTAGTATTCTTGCCAGAGATGCGTAATGGTATCAGCTTAACTGATTTTAATTCATTTCCCCTAGCCTCCCTAGTTGCAAAGATGCAAAGGGACGCAGAGGCAGGTGTCTGTCTCCCAAGAAAAAGAGGGGAAAATGCCATGATTCTCAAACATTTTAGTGCTGGGTGTCAGGGGGCTCTTCCCGTAATAGGGGTGACAAAGACAGCAGTGTGCCTGGAATAGGGCTTCGACTTGAGGTCAGATCAGGCCTTTGAAGCTCCGAGCCTTGTGCTTGGTTTTCCGCTGAGCCTGCATCGCTTGTCTTAGCAGAAGTGGGCATCCAGGGGGCCTGTGGAGTCGGTGGGTCTGAGTGAGGGCAGAGCATTGGGGGAGGGAGTCTGCGAGACACCCAGCAGGCCCTCACATGGGGCCTGTGTCTCAAAATGAAATGTTTGACAAGGTTCAGATGGCTGAGTGCAGCACTTGGTGGGTGACTGCTGATGGGGCCAAGGGTGACCCCTGATGGGGATGGGGAAGGGTGTGACGCGGTCCTCATGGGAGAGCCGGGAGCTGGCTTTGAGCATTTGTGGCATTTACGCAGGGCCCATGTTCATCTGGTGGGCACAGAGTCCCTCGGCCCCCAGCGTGCTGTCCCGTGGGGTCCTGAACACCGTACAGCAACAGTGCAAACACATGCGTTGCGGCATTTTTTATCTAGGTCTGTGCAGGGGGCAGGGTGAGCAAGGTGCCTGGGAGCTGGGGTCTCCTGAGGGATCTGGGTGCTGCTTGAAGGATATCAAGGAGCAGGCTGGAGACACAGGAGCCCCTGCAACCAACAGGAACCCCCCCACCCCGCCCGGGCACCCTGGAAGGGAAGCTGTGGGTGGGTAGAGAGGACGCCCGCACGCCGACAGTCAGCAGGAGCCTCCGTCTCCTTCGATGGGCTCCCCAGCGTTAACCGAGGAGCACTAACCCTGCGGGTGATCCCTGGTGGTAAGAGGCAGATGGCCCCCGTGCAGGCTGGGACCGAACAGCCTGGGACGCAGAGTCCCAGAAAGCGGCACAGATTTTCCTGGACCGGGTCCTCCGTTTGGCGGCGTCACAGTGATGAAAAGGCAGAGAGGTCAAAAGAGTTAGAACGTTCTAAGCCCTAAATCCATCTTGTGCCCCGTGAGAATATCTGCTCTATTAAGAATTTACCTTGTGAAATGTTCCTGAATCCGCTGTTCGCGAGATGGGACATGCCATCTATTATTAACTTGCTGCGGATGACATTCTGGGACAAGGATGGGCAGTGGCTGGGCTGGGTGCCGCGACGGGGCTCGGCTGCCTGGGGCCAGCCTGGCGCGCAGGTGTCCCGAGAATGAGGACAGCCGACAGGGTCAGGGATCACACGTGTGCTCGGAGTCTGCAGTCGTGAGCCGCGTCCCTTAGGAACCTGGTCAACTGAGGAGCCTCCAGAAGTTAATAGGTGCTGCCTGCTTAGCAGAGAACCAGCTTACGTCTCCAACTGGTGGGCTCACTTGGGGGCCTCACCTTTTAGTTGGATCTCTTGAGGTCACACTTACGCAGCTGAGTGCTATAACCTAGTAGAGGCAAAATAGCATTTCAGAGAGCGGAGAGGCCTGCCCTACTCAGTCTTCACAAGACAAGGTCGTGTTCTAGAAGGACCCACCCCTCACCTCCCCAGCCGTAAGTCTGAGTGCCCTGCTTCCCTGGCTCTGTTGCACTCTGCCCAAGGACCTCCAGACTGGCGGGAACCTCTTTGGAGAGCTGCAAACAGGAGGTGGCTTCAGGCAGGGCAGGGTGGCCTAGATCTCCAGGTGCAGGACTCAGGGCTCAGATGCGGATACTTGCTCCCCCTGCCCCCGTGTGACACCTTCTTCTCTCCGACTGTTATCTGTTGATGTACAACAAACCACCCCACAGTTTCAGATTCTGGGGCTCGGCGGTGTTAGCAGGTCTCAGCAGCTCTTCCGTTGGCCGTGACTGGGATGGCTCTCCGGTCATCAGACAGCTGTCCCGTGGGAGTGGCCGCTCCAGGAGATAAGCTCTCTTCCGTGGGCCGTTGGTGCTGGGTGTTGATGGGGCCCCGTGTGGCCCAAGAGCCAGCCTGGGCTTCTTCACGTGGTGAAGGGCCCTGCCCTGGGGACGAGGGCAGAAGGCTACAGGCCTGCTTGAGACTGGGGCTGGGAGCTGGCCCTGTGTCACTTCTGCTTGCTTCTCCTGGCTGTATGGAGGCACGGTCCAGCTTGGGTTCAAGGTCGGGGGAAATAGATTACTCCTCTTCATAGTGAATTGCAGAGAATTTGTGGCAGTTTATTTATTTAAACAATTATTGAATTTGAGTGTAGTTGACATGTAGGCATTTTCCTGCTAGGGTTTTCTCCCCCGGCGGCCGTGACACTGGGTCCTTTCACTGGACTGTTGCTCCCTCATCGGTTTTTTTCCTTTTTTAGTTTTCAGTTGTAAATTACACATGAAATTGACCACTTTAGCAATTTTTGGTGGACAGTTCTGTGGCGTTCGGTGAACTCGCACGGTCAGACAGCTGTCCCCACCCGCTAGCCACAGAACTCTTCCTCTTGCAAAACTGAAGCTCTTTCCCCTTCAGATAGCTCGCCTCCCCCAGCCCCTGGCGGCCTCCGTGCTCCAGCTAGTCTCTGTGACCTCATTCATCGATTTTTCAAAATTCAGTGGACATGTATCATAATCCAGGCTCTGTCAGATGTTCTGCTTAAGACTCAGAAGCGAGTAGACACTTCTGCCCTCGACACACTGTCCAGTGAGTGTTTGGCTTCCTTCGGTGGCAGAACTCACGCAGGAGAAAAGCTTTCGCACACATTCCTTCTGTCGTTTTCCCCGTTCCCATAACACTTAGGCACACACGTGTTGGGAGATACAAGCTCGGCAGACGTTCAGTGTGGGCCAGCTGCCTGCCCAGCTCTCCCTCTGCTCTGACTCCTGAGCCCCCGATAGATCAGCTGAGGCCAGGGAATGCCTGACCCAAGGTCATGACTGTTGGCAGAACCTAGAATGCCAGGGATTTGGGGGTCATTGGCCGATTATTGTACTTCTCTGGGGATCCTTCCTTTCGGCCAGCCGGCGGTGGTCCCACTGGCAGAGCCTGAGACGGCCCTGTGCTGGGAACCTGAGAGCCCCCGAGGGTTCTGTAACAGCCGTTCTCCCCCTTCTCTGAACCCTGCTTCGTCTGCCATCCCATCCTCCCCACCTGGGTCACCTGCCCGGTGCTGCTGTTTCTCTGCTGTCTTCCATCCTGGAAGGGAGGCTTAGCTGGGTGGGAGTGGGGGTCATGTATCAGCTTGGCGGGTAAGCTGGTGGTGGTGGGTGCCGTGGGGCCCCACTCTGGATTCCTCTCTCATGCTGCTGATGTTTTGAGAGGAAAAAACTCAGCGTTTGGAATGCTCCAGAGAAGGAGGCGGGGAGCAGAGAGAATTCTTGACATTCCCCGGGGGGTCTGGGCTGGGGAATGTAGAGATGTCTGCAGAAGCAGGTCAGGCCCTGGCGCTCGCTGGGTCACTGGGCTCTAGGGACACCTCCCCACCCGCAACTGTGCCTCCCCTTTCCCTGCCCCTGCCCGGGCTGTCTGGCTTCCTGGCTTCTTCCTGTCCATCTTGGTGCCCCTCCCAGTGTACACTGCCTCTTTGGGGATGGAAGCTGGCTGGTGGGGATCCGCTCCTTGATTCCTTTCATATCACAAGGTCTCTGGGGGCTGATACAGACCATTCCCAGAGCAGGGAGTCCTTCTAGCCCCTTCCAGCTTCTTCCTTGGGAAGAAGAGTCAGCACTTAGGGGCCTTTGTGCTGAATGTTTGAGATCAGAGAACGATGTCACAGCTCCTGTGTGCTGTGTCCTGGGTCAGGCATTGGCACACACGTGGCATTGCTCCAGGCCTGGGGGTCAGTGTTGCCGTTCCTGCTGTGGGTTGGATTCTGGCAGGGGCCAAGGAAGAGAGTAACAGCAGGTAGCTTGAATCAATGGAGAGAGAGTGGAGCTCGGGTCTGCCTGGCTTGCCGGAGGCTCCTGCCTGGGCGGGACAGAAGGGCATTCCATCGGGATGTTCTGTGCTTAGGGGAGGCCCTGGCTTCCAAGCTACAGCTTGGCTGTCCCTCCTGGCTGCTGGCAAGAGTTGGAGACTCACGGCCACACAGAGCTGCCTCGTGCCCCCATCACAGCCTAACTCCTGGGCTGCTTGCTGTCTCCAGGCCTTCCTCACCAAGACACCCCCACCAATTTCTGCCCAGCAGTCAGCTCTCCCTCCTCCTTGCCTCCAGCACCATACTGTCCCTAGCTCTCCTTCCTGAGACCCAGAGCTGATCCTTGTGGCGCCCTGACCTTTATCCTGGGTCTCCGTGTCTGGAGTGATGTGTCCCTTCCCTCAGCCCAGCAGCCCCAGCCCTTTGCCTCTGGCCCCTGCTATGTCCTATACCCCTCAGCCCCTGTCCCTCGGGCACTGTGCTCCCCTGCCTCAGTGCCTTTGCTCGGCCCCCATTGCAACTATTTGAAGGTCCAACCTGTCCCCCAGACCCGCGGCACTCAGGTGCTTACGCACTTCCCCACCATAGTAGTGGTGAGCGGCTCCCCTACTCTCATCTGTGGTGAGCATTTTTGGTGCCTTCCCCCCGTGTGAGCCTCCCCACAACCCCCCTCTACAGACAAGGTAATCAAGGCACAAAGTGAGGGGTGTGGACTAGGCATCCAGGCCCGCGTGCATAACGTGTGTTGTAGCTCGCACGCTGCCTCTTTGGTGACAACGCGGCGTTACTGTTGTCCTTGTGAGAGGACAAGGCCCTGGAGGGGAGAGGCCATGCTTTGTCCCCGAACCTTACAACCTCAGCACCTGGGGCCTCTGTGCACCCACCACCCGCTGGGCCTCCGTGGGGTTTTCCCCAGGCTCACTCTGCCCGACATAGGGGCCCCGTGGACCGGAGCGGGAGTCGTCCACGCGTTTGGAGGTCCCCTAGCTCCCTGGGAAAAGTAGAGGGGAATGTTCTTCAGCCCCTAGTCCAAGCCTGTGCTTTGGGATTTGGGGCGGGGAGTCCACTGGGCCCAGCCGCCCCTGCTCGCCTGGAGGGTCTGACAATTCCCAGTGTCCGGGTGGCCGCATCATGCGTCTTTCCTGTCCGGCTGTCACTTCTGCTGGTTTCGTGATTCTACCAGTTTTGTGTATCTTCCCCTTCTCTTCCTTCTTTGGAGGAGGAGGTGGGGAGATTAGATGCTACATCGTTTGTGGGTTTATTCCGATGTGCGCCAGTAAACTATTATATTTCCTGACGATTCTGCAGGCTTTGTCTCAACAATTTAGATCTGCCGGAGGCTGCCAAGCCAAACAGTTAGTTTTGGCTGCGTGTGTTCCCCCTTTACTGAAATATTACACATTCCTCTCCAGTGAGTGGGGTATAAAAATAGATGCTGGGCTCAGTTGTGGTCTTGCTGTTTTTAGAACGGACGTGGCCAGCTGAGACCCAGGTCCCCACATGGGGTGACTGACGCCCAGTCCCGGCTTGGCGGGACGAAATCCTCCCGCGCGTCCTCCCTGGGGCTTCAGCGAGGGCCGGGGGGTGTGGGGGATGGGCTGCTCCCCACCATGTCCCATCTCAGGGATCACGGGAGCCCGCAATGTCGGATCCCCCCCAGCCCAGCTTCCTGTCCCTATCCGGGGCGGCCGAGCTGGAGTCGTTGACCCCCTTGCTGCTTCTCACACACAGCGTCCTTCCGCGGGGCCCCGGCTCGGGGTCGCTCAGTGCGGAGGGGCTGGACCTGGCACCACCTCCTTTCCCAAGAGCGCTTCAGCCTTTTTTCCAGAAATAAGAAAGTGGGATCTGGAACTTGGTTGTCTCTCTGCTCTGCGGAGCTCATCACAGGGACCAGAAGTGCGGCCCCCCCAACGCGCCCCCCCCCCCGTTAGACCTGTGGGTTTCACAAGGCCTGGCTGTCCCCATCCCTCTCACTGATCTATTCCAGAGACAGAAGGGCACCCCTGACACCGTCTCTCAGGACCAGTGGTACGGTGTGACCTTCAAGGACATGGTGGAAGGCGAGGGGGACAGAGTCCCTACTGTCCCAGAACCGCAGGCTCTGGGAGAGGCCACAGGACAGGGCAGTGGCTCGGCCGTGATACTTTCAGGGAGGTTTGCAGCCCTGACTCCGGGGCCTGACACTGGGCGCTCAAAAGAGGGCCATCCCCCGGCTCTGCTGTTCTGGCATAGACCCCCTGCAGCGCTGGACAGCAGGCACCACACCCCTGCCCCTGGTGAGCACAGGAGGGCATGGGAGGAGCCAGAGCCTGGAGGGGACCCACTGGCAATGTTGTTGATGCCCCACATGGGACTGAGGAGAAGAGCAAAGTAGCTGTGTTTACTGAGCACTTACTGTACCCCAGGTGCTTGTCTAAGGCGCAGACCTTGAGGGGCATCTGCTTGTTAATCTTCCTGGCCGTCTGGCAAGGCAAGGATGGTTATTTTCCTTTCTTTACTAAAAAGGAGAAAGCCCAGATTCAGGGTTAGGGAGTTGGTGGGTGGTTTTGCCGTTTGGTTGTCTGGCAGCTGGGGGAAGTGCGGCAGGCCAGAGCAGCCCTGGAGCCCTGGTCTGGGGGAGCAGGGGAGTGGCCAGCAGGGAGGAGCCTGGGAGGGGTGAGTCGCAGAAGGGAAAAGCAGCAACACCTTTGAAACGGCCTGAATTGGAAGGTGCCCCTTGCCTATGACCTGCCCGACAGCATGTCTTTGAAGATGAGTCTGGAAGCGCTTTTCCCTCTGGCTTGGAGATGGGTCAGCAGCGAACCCCCCGGGGCAGGAGGAGCGATCTAGAGCGGGGCGCAGGCCTGGGAGGAGCGGCCTTGTTCTCCCCCAGACCCTGTTCCTGCTCCGGGTTCTCTATAGAGTTCCTGGAGTTTTGGAGCCAAGTGAGATGAGATCCAGATACAGGGAAGGTCCTTTGCTCCTTTCCTCTTCCCTGCCCTGTCCTTTCCCAGCAGGTGTGTGTTTGAAATACAAACACGGAACCCTTTCCGCCTTCCTGGTGAAGATCCAGCTCCAGCACCGCTGATCAGGCAGGACTGTCTCTTAGGAGAGTGTAGTCCTGTTTTCTTTGCAAAATTAAAAACGATGTATACCCAGGAAAAAAGGCTTTGAATCAAAGATGCTAGAACTTTAAAAAATATATATATTTATTTATTTGACAGACCGAGATCACAAGTAGACAGAGAGGCAGGCAGAGAGGAAGAAGCACGCTCCCTGCAGCGCAGGGAGCCCGATGCGGGGCTCGATCCCAGGACCCTGAGATCATGACCTGAGCCGAAGGCAGAGGCTTTAACCCACTGAGCCACCCAGGCACCCTGATGCTAGAAATTTTTTTTTTTTTTAAAAGATTATTTATTTATTTATTTGAGAGAGAGAGACAGTGAGAGAGAGCATGAGCGAGGAGAAGGTCAGAGAGCGAAGCAGACTCCCCATGGAGCTGGGAGCCCGATGTGGGACTCGATCCCCGGGACTCCAGGATCACGCCCTGAGCCGAAGGCAGTCGTCCAACCAACTGAGCCACCCAGGCGTCCCCTAGAAATTTTTTTAATCTCTAAGTTATTTTCCCCATTTCACCCCAAAGCCCTGAAACCAAGCAGCCACTACTGTCAGGATAGTCGTGTCCTCTGACCAGACGACACTGTCCCCTGAGGAGGGCCACATGGCCTCCAACTGCCCGAGGAACATGGCACAGCCTCTGTCGTTTCGTTCTGTTCAAGGCTGTCGCATCCTGCCAGTGCCTCCAGGGGACCCTACCAATGGTGGCCCGAAGCGGTCTGGGGACCAGTGGGACCCCTCCTCTCCGCAGCGTCCCTGGCTCGGTCCATGGCTGCCCTCCACGTACACAAGGGCTCAGCCCAGCCTTCCAGAGGCTTCTGAGCAGAGATCCCACTGGAGAAATTGCTGATCCTAAAAAAGCCTGGGGCGTGATGAAATGCTCAGTTTTAAGCGCCTTCCTTACATTGCAATTTCCAGATCAAAGTCATCTCTGCTCTAAGCCTTGGTCTCCACTTCCGAGGTATCTTTAGCAACTTGCTTATTTAAAGAAAGCATCATCTCTTTGCCCACAGTCTCCCTGTATTCTGTTGTGGCATTTGGAAATATACAGAGTACTGAGTGGCTCATTCAGAAACAGTCCTTTCAAAATCAAATTAGATCATTAGCGTACTTACCCAAATCCGGCCCTGTACAGGACGTCCTGACGTTTATGTGGATGTCGTCCCTGGTGGCCAGTGGCTGTTATGCATGGCCCGATGCCCGGCGCAGCTTCAGGCCTGGGATCGCTGGATCCAGGTGGAAATCCAGCTGCATCTCACGGGCTAGTGACCCAGGACCGTCTGCTCAGATTGCTCCGGATCTCCATTTGCTCATTTGTAAGAGGGAACATTTTTTTAAAAACCCGGCCCAGCAGCTAGGGAAAGTGCCCGATGCGTGAGCTGCACTCAGGGGGGCCATGATCGGCGGAGCTGGGGCTGTGATGGCTTCTCCCTGGGGTTCTCTTTACTGCAGCGAGCCGCCTGTGCCCCGCACATCATCCTTCTCTGGAAAAGCAACAGTTTCATCCTTCTCTGACAAACACGTCTGTGCCCATCGGTGAGAGTCGGGGCGAATGCTCTGTGTAAAACCCAGGGACGGATTACGTCTTACAGTCGTAAAGAACCAGGTTTTGTGTATTAAGTTAGCACAGCGTTTAAATGAGACAGTAACTGAAAATACAGTCTTGCTATATCGCTGGCGGTGGTAGAAATTGGGGCAGGTCTGGAAAACAGATCAGCTGGTGTGCATCTCGAACCATAAAAAGGAAAGGTCTTAAACCTTCTGGATTTTGATATTTCACATCTGGAAAGGTATCTGAAGAAATGAGTTCTGCACAGGAAGAGCTATATGCATGGAGATGGTCGCACCTTAATTAGAACGGCGTGACCCCGAGATCATGACCTGAGCCGAAATCAAGGGTCAGATGCTCAACTGACTATGCCACTGAGGCGTGCCTACAGTGCCCCAGATTATAGGCATAACAGAATCCCAACCTCTTGAAATGAAAACAGCAACACAAAAACACGAAAGATAGGGGTTACAGAAGAAGGGAAGCTTATGAACGACTTCTTTTCTAATTCCCAAGCTCTTTGTATTGTAGTTTTACTACTTTTATTTAAAAAAGAAGAAGAAGGGGTGCCTAGGTGCCTCAGTTGGTTAGGCAACTGCCTTAGGCTCAGGTCCTGATCTCAGGATCCTGGGTTCGAGTCCCACATGGGGCTCATTGCTCAGCAGGGAGCAGCCTGCTTCTCCCTCTGCCCCTCCCTCTGCTTGTGTGCACACACGCTCTCTCTCTGTCAGATAGCATCTTAGAAAACTAAAAAAGAAGAAGAAGGGGGTCTCAGGGAGAAGTAGGGAGAGGAAGGTTCAAGGTGGTTTGTAGAAATGTAGAAGCTCATTGCTCGCTGTGCAGAGCCTGGGAGAACGCGCTCCCCGGCCTGTGTGGCTGAGTGTGTGGCTGAGCCGTCCCTCTCCCTCCCGGTGGGTTCTCCACAGCATCGTGCCTGCTTTGCTGGAGGTCAGTGCTGAGCAGCCTTGGACGGAGCAAAGCGTTTCTGGGACACTAGAGCATGGTGTGTGCCCTGCGCAGTCTCCAGCGGGTGACGGCCTCGGGCTTCAGGCCCAGGGTCAAGGTCGTAGCTGCAGAGCAGTGCTGAGTGGGGGCGTCTCTCCCAAGAGCCCTCCGTGTGACCCACGTTTTCGCTCGTCCAGTGCTGCCGTGACGGCATAGATGTGGGGTGGGGGTGTGTGTTAAACAGCACACATTGATTTGCCCCAGTCGTGCAGGATGGAAGGTCGGGTTCCCAGCTGGCAGACAGCCTCCTGCCCACTGTGTGCTTGGATGGTGGGAAGGAGACCATTGCTCTTGGGCCTCTCACAAGGACACTAACCCCATCGTGGCGCCCTCATGGTCGTGGCCCGATCCCCTCCCAGAGGCCCCACCTCCTCCTCCATCTCACTTTGGGTGTTAGGGCTTCCACGCGTGAGTTCAAGGGCCGCCCAGACGCGCTGTCTGTGGCAGCCAGCATGTCCGGCAGGGGCGGGTGGGGCGGGTCCCCGCGCTGTTTCCTCCAGGAAAGCAGGCTTGGGCTCTGTTGGTTTCTTTCAGCCGTGTCCGCCAACCACCACCCTACGTGGGGAGCCACGGGTGCCGGGGCTGGGTGCCCACTGCGGGGCCGGGGTGCGCTGAGCCGTGCACCTTCTTCCTCACCTTCCAGGGAGGGCGGTCACCCCCAGACAGCCCATCCTCTGGAAGGTGCTGGAAGCACTCTCGAGGAGACGAGCAGGTGCTCTGCTCACCAGGCAGAGGCCAGGGTCCTCGGTGAGTCAGTCTGCGCCGTCGGTGGCCTGGAGTGTGGCAGGGCTGTGGTGTCCACGCTTCTTCCGGGGTGGGTGTGCGGACCGCCGTCCTGAAGATCAGCCCTCAGGACAGAAGGATGCAGCTGGCAGACAGATGACAAGCCGTGTCACCGTGGTTGGGTGGGCGGAGGTGGGAGCCATGCGCCCGTTGCCGTGGATTTTAAGGTTTGTGCGGTTTTCCCCTCTGTGTCCCCGCTGTAGAGTCAGATGGAGTTCAGCGTCTGTTCCTTATCCATCCAAGAGCCGGCCAGCGGCACAGCCAGCGAGGCAAGACAGCTGTCGAAAGCGTCCCAGGGCTCGCAGGCCCTCCGGTCCTCCCAGGGCGGCAAGTCCTCCAGCCTGGATGCCCTGGGTCCTGCCCGGAAGGAGGAGGAAGCTTCCTTCTGGAAGATCAATGCGGAGCGGTCCCGGGGAGAGGGGCCCGAGGCTGAGTTCCAGTCGCTGACGCCCAGCCAGATCAAGTCCATGGAGAAAGGTGAGAAGGTCCTGCCTGCCTGTTACCGGCAGGATCCCGCTCTGAAGGACAGGGAGGCCAAGGGGGAGAGGCCCAGCAATGTCCGCCAGGAGCAGCGCGTCTTTCCGTGTGTCAGCGTCGAGCATGAGAGACCCCAGCCTGTCCAGGCCTGCGCCAGCACCGGGAAGGAAGCCGTCCCGTCCGAGCCCGTAGGGAAGCCGCCCTCTCCTGAGGACCAGCAGGACGTCGTGGAGGATGTGGAGGATGGGCTGTTTTCGGAACCCATGCCGACTCAGGTGGGCGGCCCCTCCTCCAGGAGTGACCCAGGGAGACCTCCCACAAGATGGGTGGACCACGGATGGGCTCACTTTCTTCTTCTTCTTCTTCCCTTTCTTTCTCCTGCCTATTCCTTATGGGGACTTCGGGGATCAGGAGAGCTGGGCTGTTACTCACCTCAGTGACTGGCTTACAAACAAGAAAACACATCTCATGGGTCTGTTCTGGTGCCTGTTACATGTAGATGTCGCAGATGCCCGCTGCCCTTCCCCCGGTGTGTGAGGGCAGGTAAGGGAGGGCCGGCTGTGGGCTGTGAGCACAGGAGCTCGCAGGGAGACGGCAGTCAGTGTGGGAGGGGTTTGGATGCCCACTCCGCTGACGGGTCCATAAAGTTGCACTGAGGTGATGGGGAGGAAGGGACCGGCAGATGGCCCAAAGCGGACATGGAGCAAGCAGATGGGACCGCCGAGCCTCCACCAAGAGCGACCGTGCTCCATCCATCTCAACAGACTCTGGCTTCAGGGAGTGATAGCAGCTGCTTATTTTCAGACAGGATAGTCTTACATGTCCAGGGCAGAATCCTAAGAAAGGAGTACTTTTTGAGGGGAGGGAAAAGAAAGATCTGAGAGGTTTGCTGGGTGAGGAGGAATGTGTCCTGGAGAAAAGGACGGTGCGGGAGAATAGGGTGAGCGGCTTCTGAGTGATTTCCCTTTTCTCATGGGAGCCCTGACCATTCTCTGTACCCGCTGGTCTGCCCTGCTTGAGAGATTGAAGAGAAAACGCAATATTTGGTTATGAATTGAAATAGAGCCAGTGTTAGAGGATTGCACAAAAACAAAAAAAATAAGACCAACCCAAAGTCATCCTATTTCAGAGTGAGGCCTTGGTTTTGAGGCATTAGGAGGAGCAAAGCAGTAGTTTGGATGCGTGCATGTCTGAGAACCGTTTCTGGGGGACATTCGTGGGTTGTTCTTGCACCTGGGTGAGAACATAAGCGAGGTCTGTGTCCCGTCCATCTGAGACACAGCAGCCCTGTGCGGAGCGTTCGTGCTGCTGTCACGCAGATGTGTCCTGGGTGGGTGGGCGTGCTTGCGGAGTCCCGCGGTGGGGAGGGGAGGAGGGATGGGAAGGGCCACCTGCTCACAAACGAGGATGGCCTGGGGGAGGAAAAGAGGGATCTTGAGGTTTGAGTCTCGATTTTGGAGGCTGGGGGAGTTACCTGTTGGCAAGGCAGGCAGGCAGCCTTGGGGGTGCCCCTCATCCCCCACACTCCTCTCTGTACCTTGCTGGTTTTCTCCATGTGAGCACCATCCGGACTTTTCGGCGCTCTCTCGCTCTCTCTTTTTTTTTCCTTTTAGCACATATTTAGAAAAATGTGTATTGTAGTATGTTGAATATACAGAGTCTAAAATGTGCCATGTTGAGTAGACAGCCCTGCGGTATTAGGTGTGTTCACAGGGTCATACGGTCATTGTCACCGTCCATCACAGAACTCTGTACCCATTAAACAACTCCCCGTCCCCCCCACCCCACCCCTCGCAGCCGCCATTCTGCTTGATATTTCTGTGAATTTAACACTCTTAGTATCTCATCTAAGTAGAATCCTACAGTTTCCATCTTTCTGGGTCTGGCTTATCTCGCTCGGCGTAATATTCTCAGGGTCCGTCCACGTGGTGGCATGGGGTAAGATTTCCTTCCTTTTTGAGGCTGAATAACTCCGCAGTATGGACTGACCACACTTTGTTTATCCTCCATCTGGGGTCGGCCTCGTGCGTGGCTGGCTTCCACCCCTCGGCTGCTGTGAACCATGCTGGCGTGAGCATGGCTGGACACACATCTGTTCGAGTCCCTGCCTTCCGTCCTTGGGGACAGGCCGCCGGATCACGTGGTGATTCTGTGTCTTTCTGAGGAACCGCCATGTTGTTTCCAACAGGGGCGGCGCCATTTTCCTTCCCTCAGCAGCGCGTGACAGGGCCCTTTCTCCACATCCTGCCGACACGGGTTTTCTCTCTACTTTGAACATGGCCATCCGCACGGCCGGGAGACGATACTTCTAGGCCTTGTCGTGGTTTCTCTTTGCCTGTCCCCAGTGGGTGGTGATGTTGACTCTCTTTTCCTGTTGTTTTTGGGCCACTTGTATATCTTCTTCGAACACATGTCTGTTCGGATCTCTTGTCTGGTTTTAACAGTTGAGTTTTGTGTTGTCGAGCTGTGGTCATTGTCTGGGAGCTCGTGGAAGGGGGTTCCAGGCTTCAGGCGCTTCCACCCCTCCCAGCAGATGACCTCCTGAAGAAGGGGAGCCCTGTGACAGGAGCTCCGTCTGGCCCCATCAGCGGCCCCTCAGCTTTCCAGCCTGTCCTCCTCGGTGTATCCACCATCTTAAGCCAGTGCTCTGGGTGCCTCCCTGTCCTTCCCGTGATGCCCGCCCCCCCGCCCCGTGTCTTTGCTCTCTTCTGGGTCTCTAATCTTTCTGCCCACCTGCTCCTTCTTACAGACCTGCCAGGCTGGCTGCTGTGCCTCCCTGGTGATCTTTCTCTGATTCTTGGCACCTGGGTCTTCTCTGAAGGAAGTTTTTATTTAAATACCCAAGAGTCCTAATTGTAAAGAGACGCAGGGAGGTGTGCGTAGGGGGAGTGGGCAGTCGGAGACGGCACATGAAATCCTTGTAGAGAACAGATTTCTGGGTGCAAAGCACAGAGAAATGCCAACCTCATTGAAGATACTAGTAGAAAGCAGAGAGAGGACCATTTGCCTGAATTCTTTTGGGTTTTTCCATCTTGGCTCCCTCTGCATCAGTGTCACACGCAGCCACACCAGGCCCGAGAAAAGATGCGAGGGAACTTGCTTTAGTCAGTTGGTGTCATTGTCTCCACCAAAGCGTCTTTGCTCTTTGCCAGCTCCGTGGAGGGCGGGCGTCCGAGCGTCCTTCCCGCAGGCTGATGCCCACCAGGTGGACGCGTGCGCTCGTGTGAGAGCATCGGGAAGATTTTGTCACTTGTTCGCTTATTCCACGATGACTGCCTGTCCCTGCCTGTCCGTGCACAACAGAAAAGATACATTGTTCTCCTAAGCTGCTTGCAGACTTGCCCCGGGGACAGAGCGGGGAAAGCACTGGATTCTGGCAGAGTGTGGCTCCCATTGAAGTTTCTTTCATTTTCTGGTTCCAAGCACTGAGGCAAATTGAGGTCAGGGAGCTCCGACATGGAAGGGAGCGATTTCATTTGGGTCAATTTAAATGAGATGCTGTTTTTAGATTATGTATAACTAAAAAAAAAAAAAGAAAAAAAGAAAAGAAACTTGTGTCTTACTTTGGTGTTCATGTCCCTTCCACAGGTCACCTCAAGTAATGTTGTCTTGAAGACAGGATTCGATTTTCTGGACAACTGGTAAAATGTATTAGACCAAAATAATAATAATAATAATAAAATCAAGAACCCCTGGAGTGTTTTTCCAAAGCGGTGTGGTGGAGGAGGATAAAATGGGCAATATTTCCCTTTGTATTTTCCTGGTTTCTGTACACTTTTTTCTTAATCATTTGGAAACTGGTAAATATTGCCTTGTCCAGATTTCCAGATTTTTCTCTTTTTGGTAAGGCCAGATATATATGCTATTTTCAATGATTTGATAACAGAAGTTTTGCATTTGGAATTTTTAAAGACTGTTAGGGAATTCCGTTGATCTTCCATTCCCAGTTCCACCCAATTCCCCCCACCCCAGAGAAAACGGTTTCTCATTGTGTCACAAAAATCGTGAAAGCGATTTCCCTCTTTTTCTCCTTTAGTCTCTCCCCGTTTTATTAATTGGGTGGACTTTGGTTGGGTGGCTATTGGTGATATCCTCAGTAGTGGCATCAGCACGCCGGCTGTGACCACGGAAGGATGACCCCGCCACTGCCCCCAGTCCCCACCCAACGTCCCCAGCCATCCAGGGCCACCTGAAGCCACGCTTGTCGGATCGTGTGCCATCTCCACCCTCACGGCGTTGCCAGGAAACAGACTGTTGGCACACGGCAGAGATGCTCTTTCGTTCGCCCTGATAGCTATTCAAACCATTCATAGCTGTTTAAGAAGAGCTGCATGTTTAAAAGTTTTGTATTGACTTTTCATTATTTTGTATCTAGGTTTAGATGTTGTAGGGCTACCACTTTTCTGGGGTGTGTACTGGTTTCTTTCTGGAAGCTCTTTGCTACTCACGTGGCCTGTGGATGTCCCCTGTCTCGGGCGTCTGCAGGGGTAAGGGCGGACAGCAGGTGTTAGAGGATGGACTCTTCTGAGTAGGTGTGTTAGAACCTTCCAGCATGAGACTGGCGGGCCAGTGGACGTCTTCATCCCAAGGACTGGTCATACTCCCTGGACGATCTCCCTCTGCATTCCTGACCACCATCCGAAGTGAACAGTCAAGTTTCTGCAGCGCCCGCAGCGCCCCCTGGAGACCTGTGTGGTCATAGCAATGGCATCTCTTGGAGCGAGACTTTTTGTGACCCGCTGCTGCGCAGGTGTCGTGGCAGCTCCCAGGCTGCCCAGGGGAGCAAGGTGGCCCATGCCCCGGAGGTGGGTGGGACAGGGCGAGGAGGAGTGTGGGCCTTACCCTGGGAAGCCTATGCCCTGACCCGTGGCCCTGAGCTGCAGGAGCCTGCGGGACGCACCCGAGTGCGATCTACACATGGCCTCTCACTGTGTTCTCCTCACCCGAAGCCTTAACCCCTGCGAGTCCAGCCAGTGAGCACCTAGTTTCAGTATCAAAGTGTGTCTTTTTAAAAATGCATTTCTGTTTCGTATGACCTCCTTAAGTGATTTCCAGAATATCTTATCTGGCTCCAAGGTAAAGCCCATGGCAACTTACCCTGCCCCCCCCCCAGGAATGTTTCTGCCAAAGTTGTGGCCCAGCCAACTTTTGATTTGATTTCTGCCAATTGGATTATGTCCTTAAACTTCATTTGGGCCCTTAGGGTTGTGGATATGACCTTCTTGCTTTGGTGACTGTGTTATGGCAAATAGAGGTTCTTTTGTACCATTTAAGAATAGTGAAACATGCCAGGGAAAGAAGGTTTCTAGCATGGTGGGGAGGGAAAAGGGAAACTCCAGCTGACACAGCACGGCAGCGTGCCCGCCCCTCAGGTTAGCTGCTGAGTCTCGGAGCCTGGCTCGCCATCTGCCTCCACTTCCAGCCTGGAGGACATTGGACTGTCTCAGAACCCGTGCTTGAAAACGGTTTCTTAAACGAGAGATGGACAGGTGTGCGTTGGTATCCCTGGTGTAGCAGGGGGAACTGAACTACATCCAGGAACAATCAGCCCAAGATGAGCTGTCTGTTCTCTGAGGAGATGGTTCTCATTAATTGCTGATTTTCACATAAAGCCCAATTATTCCTTTCAAGTTGGACCCTGGAAGCTGAGGGGGTTCGGGGATGGTAGAAAATCTCTGCCTCCCCAGGTGCCACCTGGGAGCCTCTGCTCAGAGCTATTCAGTTAATCTTGTTTCTACAGAATCTTAAGTTTTGTAAGAGACGGCCTCCTGAGATGAAAGGTAAAGTCAAAACTTGGGAAATCCTCGAGTGGTGTTGCTTGGCCCTGCTCTCAGAGGTCAGGGACTGAGAAGGAGGCGTGAAGGCCTAGAGGACACAGGCTAGTGGGTGTCTGAGATGGTTCCTGCCCACCGAGGAACTGTGTTCGGTGTGTCCAAGTACTATGGACAAATGAAGCTCTTAAGTTTGCCATCCGCCCCCCAACATGTATCAGAGTAGGGTTTTTAGAACCAGGAGTTTATATTTATTATTTTAAAAATACACACTTTTCAGCTAAAGCCTGTATTTGGTGTTGGGTGTCCCCCCCCCCCGCACCCCCATTCGGTGCATCTGGGATTCAGCTCAAGGATTTAGTGTCTTGCTTTGGGTGACCATTCCTGACCCCCAGAAAGTCAGAAACTAGTTTCAGTTCCTTCACTTGGGGGTCCCTACCCTGCTCTCTGGGTTTGGGAGTGCTGCCTGCTGGGGACGGCTGCAAGCCGCACCCCACGGGGATGTCAGACCCGCCTCCCTTTCTTTGTTACATGTTTTCAAAAACAATTGAAACATTCTTACTGACGACTTGTAACTTGGTTGTATTTTATATTAATAGCCTTTAATAAAGCCATTTAAAATATGTTAGGTGTGTTTATTTGGGGCCTCTACTGGAGCTGGGAAGCCTGTCAGGATGCTGTTCAGCACAGAGGAGAAGGATTTGTGCTAGTTAAGTGAGTGTCAAACCTCTTCCGGGGACTAGTTAAGCACCTCTTCCGGGGACTAGTTAAGCAAGTGTGAGACTTCTTTGGGGAGACTGCTGTGCGCAGGCCTGATTCAACACCCCCTGCAGGGTGGTGGGAGGTGGTGCCCCCCCTCCCATGCACAGGGATGGGATGATCCTGGAGGGCACCTCTACAGCCGTCAGGTGACCTGGAAGCCATGGCATGTCTTCCTAGAGACCAGCTTATCGCATCTAGGGACTGACTCAGAGCAGATGCAATCTCCCTGAAAGCTTTCACCTTGAGTCTGATTTAAGTGGATTTTTCTTGGAAGAAGTGCAAGCTTAAGTGTGGTCGGTCAGTCCTGTTCCATCCATTAAAGTGCAGGAGATAAGTTACCAACGACAGATGGAAGGGAATTTTTAGATGTCAATTTTCCATATCAAAAAAGCTTTTGGGGTGCCTGGGTGGCTCAGTGGGTTAAAGCCTCTGCCTTCGGCTCAGGTTATGATCCCAGAGTCCTGGGATCGAGCCCCGCATTGGGCTTTCTGCTCAGCGGGGAGCCTGCTTCCTCCTCTCTCTCTGCCTGCCTCTCTGCCTCCTTGTGATCTCTGTCTGTCAAATAAATAAAATCTTAAAAAAAAAAAAAAAAGCTTTTAAAACTAATACCTCTTAGGAAAATGGTGGTTAGGCTGACGGACTCCTAACTTCTCAGCCTGCGCTGTGGGGCCTTGCTGTCTCAGGCACCGAAGAGTCCTGGAGGAGCAAGCGATGGTGCTTGCTAACTTGCTGGGGTGCAGTGGTTGTCATGAAGGTTCCAAGACCACAAACATTTGGGTTATTGTATCGACATGTTATGAGAGGAGGCGAGTAGCTCCCGAGCTCAGAGGGTTGACAACTTGCGGCCGCTTAGTATGTGCTACAAACACACACACGTATCTGTATGCGTAAAGTTTCTGTGCAAGAAGGAGCCATTGACCTAGAGGCAAAATCTACCTGGTGCATTATGTAGGCAGGAAGGAAGATGTTGAGTCTGGGGGGACAAGGATATCCTGAGTTACGGGGTGGGGGGTATTCATGGTGCTTTTCTAGCATTTTCTCTGGTCTGATCCTCGGCTCATAGGCAATTTTCTAATACACTTACCAGCCTCCGGGGTGCTTTGATACCAACAGGGAAACACCCTTAGGAGGGTATTGTGATTCGGAATTCCAATTGAAGTCAGGCGAAAAGCAAGTGAGTTCTGGATATATGATCAATTTTATTTATTTATTTATTATTTTTGTACAATCAGTTTTAAACATTTAGAGCGGCAGTACTGACTAGAAACTTAAATAGAAAAATACCAACTAGGGGCCGCCTGGGTGGCTCAGTAGGTAAAGCGTCCACCTTCAGCTCAGGTTATGATCCCAGGGTCCTGGGATCAAGCCCCGCATCGGGCTCCCTGCTCAGTGGGGAGCCTACTTCTCCCTCTTCTGCTCCCTGCTTGTGGGTGTGCTCTTTCTCTGTCAAATAAATAAATAAAATCTTAAAAAAAAAAGTACTGATTAGATGGTGTCGACAAGAAATGCACTTTAATACAAAGTCACAGGTTAAAAGAGACCAGTTCCTAATGGTAATAAAGTATCAAGGAATCAACTTCTATAGGTATACAAAAACTTCTTTAAAGAAAAATTAGGGACACCCAGGTGGCTCAGTCAGGGAAGCATCTATGTTTGGCTCAGGTCATGATCTCTGGGGTCCAGGGATGGAGCCCTGAGTCTGGCTCCCCCCTCAGTGGGGAGTCTGCTTCTCCCTCTGCCTGCCGCTCCCACCACTCATGCTCTCTGTTTCTCTCTCTAACAAATAAATCCTAAAAAAAAAAAAAACAAAAAACAAGAAAACAAAACAAAACCCTGTGAAAAGGAAATAGAAGATTGTGAAGATGCTAATTTCCCCCAAATCATTTTATAAAGTTGGTGCAATGTTAACAAAAATCACAGTGGGTATTTTGAGAAATTGACAAATTTACATTGAATTGTAGGTGGGGAAGTAAAGTTTACTGAAATATAAGGGGGATCGCTCTGTCAGTTACCAGAACAAACATGTTAGAAGGCCAAAGAAACGCAGTTTGTTTGTATTGGTACGGGGATGGGTGATCAGATCAGTGAATTAGGGTGGGGGGCTCAGGGACAAACCCACGAGCACACGAGGACTCAGTGTATAATCCCAGTGGCACCACACACTGGCCGTGGGGAGAGAGAGGCACCCCAGGGAGAGATGTAGGAACGGATTCCTGCCCAACGCTACACGGAAGATGGGCTCCATTTGGATTCAAGACCAAATGATGAAAGGTAAAAGTGTAAAGGAATAGAGGGAAATAGCTCGTGACCCAGACTGAGGAAGGACTTCTTGAGTCTAATTCATAAAGCAAAATATTGATGAATCTCATACATGGACATTGAGGATTTCTGTCGGTAAAGCGCGCCATGGAGAGAGTTAATTTACTGAGAGGACGGGAAGAGATCACTGCTAGGTCAGTTTCAATAAAGAAGTATCCGGAAGATACGCGATGGCATTTCTGCAGACCAAGAGGCCAGCAACCCCAACAGAGAAGTAACATGAGAGAAAATCTTTAAAAACTTTCGAACATGGAAAGGTAATCAGGGGGGAAAAAAGTGAGCTGGCTAGTGCCAAGTGTTGGCAGAAATGCGGTAGAGCAGCGGGTCTCGGCTGGAGCTGATTTTGCCGCCCTGGGGGCAGTTGGTAGTGTTGGGAGATGTTTGTTACCAGCACAACTAAGGAAGGGTATACTGTTGGCTTCTAGAGGGTAGAGGCCAGTGGTGCTGCCAAACCTCTTACATGCACAGGACAGCCCCTCACAACATAGAATCATTTGGCTCAAAATGCCCATAGTGCCAGGTTTTCCCTGGGTTAGGGAAACTGTACAGCCCTTGCGTCCAGAGTAAGCTGGCCCTCTTTTGCCACCTGCATGCATCTGGTGTGAGCCCATGATTCCCCTCCAGGATGCATGTCTCAGGGAAATTCGCACATAGGCACTTAAGGGAACATGTCTGGGGCTCTTCGTTGCGGAGGCGTCTGTGGAGTTGGAGGCAAGGTGGATGTCTGTCATTTGGAAGAAGGCTAGATAAAATCTGATGGGGCACTTAAAAGCAAATTAGGGGCCCCTGGGTGGCTCAGTCGGTTACGTGTCCAACTTGATTTCTGGGTCACATCCTAATCTCAGGATTGTGAGATCGAGCCCCAAGTCAGGTTTCATGCTGGGTGTGGAGCCTACTTAAGATTCTCTCTCTCCCTCTCCCTCTGTGCCTCCCCCCACCTTTACAAAAAAGCAGCAGGGGCACCTGGGTGGCTCAGTTTGGCTCAAGTCATGATCTCAGGGTCCTGGGATCCAACCCCTGCTGAGCACATGGAATCCCCCCCACCTCCCTCTGCCTCCCCCCTTAACTGCCCCCTTCCCCTGCTTCTGTGCACATGCACACCCTCTCTCAAATAAGTAAAATCTTTAAAATTAAAAAAAGTAGCAAATTAAATGCACACATGGCAACGGGGTTGGAGCTGAGCCAATATATTAGTGGAAGAAGGCAAGAAACTAAATGGAATACCATTAGTGTAAATTTAAAACATATGCACATAAAACAAGACCTATTTAACCACGGAATGTCTATGAGAGGAAAAGAGGTGGAAATAAGGGTGGTGGAAAGAAGTCCCCAACAGATCTGGAATGCACCCATGGTGACCGTAGGTGCTTCCTTGCCAGGAATTTGATATCTCTCGTAATCTAGGTCTGTTATGCTCTCTCACTTCAGATGGGAGGCTCATTTCTTTGGCTGGTGTGTCAGGTCAGAGGTGGCCCTTGGCCAGTGTTGGTTAGAACGTATGTGGCTCATCTCTGTGCAGGTGCAGTTTGTGTGACTACGGTTGCACATCCGCCAATGTTTGTAAAGTCTTTTGGATCAATCCAGGCCTTCTGTAACAGCAGCTGGGGACTGCGCAGATTGGGAGGAGAGTGAGGGTAGGAGTTAGTGACACCTGATGCCCTGTTTCTCAGGGGACAGAAATCACACAGGCTATGTGACACTGGGAGGGGACTCTGCAGAGAAGAGGGTTCTTATCACTTGGCTGCCTTTACCACAGCCATCTGAAATTTGCCCAATTGAAGATTTGTCAGGCAGTGAGATCATGGACAATAATATGGGTGAGGAGCTTTAAATTTTTTTTTAATTGTCTAACTGCATTTCAGAATGTGCAGAGAATGCGCTCTACTGCCTTAACACGAAACAAGCCTTTTGAAACATTTATTGCCAGTCTTTTGTGGTGAAAATGTCCAGGTCCAAGTGGAAAGCATGTGTCACAGGGACAGTCCTGCCTGGAAATGAGATCCAAATGTAAGTCTGGTCACCACATGGGTCCTGGCAGTTCTCTTTGTGCCCTGTGCTCCATTTCTCTTCCTCCACCACCTCATTTTGTCTCTCTCCACTGATTCATGCTGACACCTAGCCTCAGGGTTACAATAATATATGTATCCTTTCATAGTTCTTACTATGTTTTAGTCTGATGCCAGACAGTAGGCATTCTGGGACACAGTGGCTACCCTCCTGGGGCTTGCATTCTAGGGGAGGAGTCAGACTAAATACATGACCACACAAACAATTTTGTAGTTGAACATTGCTAAAAAAAAATGTATTTCCGCTTGTAGCCAAGATACAGTTATCTGGATTAGACTTAACCCTCTTGTTTTAAACGACTAGAAAATTGGAGAAGATATGTGAAGCAATATATAGACTTCAGGCAGCAAACATTGCAAGATGATGATTCCTAAAGTAGGGAAACAAATGAAGCAAACTTTATGACTCCCTGGTTTTCTAACCTGAGGCCTTTTCTAGAGCATGCTGCAGGAAGTATTGCCGAGCTGAAGAGAGAGAGTTTGGGGAGGAATAGATGGTTGGAATTTGTAGGAGGGAACTGTGCAGAGAAAAAGCTCCAGAAATACGCCTAGGATTCCCCTTGGGTATGTTGGAGACAGTTTCTGGGCTGCAGAACAGGAGGGAGAATCCAGACAGAGCCTGGGAATCTTGCTGAAGTGAAGAGAATGAAGTCAGGGAGGCCAAGGCAGAGTTTCAGAGAGGAAGATCTTCAGAGATCTGCATTGGGGTTCCCTTACGTCTTTGGCTAAAGCTAGCCTCTGCGTGTGTGGAGTGAAAGCTGGGTAAGAACAACCTCCAGGGAACAGTAGTTATTGATATTGATAAATCCCAGTGTTCACACAAAGCCAGGAATTAACCATGTTCCCTCTAGCCAGAGTGCAGGCCACGCTAGACATGTGGGGCCCTCAGCAGAGATCCTGGAAGTATGTACTAGAGAAAGGGTTATAATAGCCTCTGAAAAAGGCTAGTCAAGATCTGCCCTGAAGGAGTTCTACAACAGACATGAAAGGATCAAAGCAACTCAAACTCAGCTGCCCACCAGAATATGCCCACCACCCTTTCAGGAAGGTTACCAAATCTAGCACTAAGCACAAAATTCACAGTGGTCAGCAAGCAATCAAAAATTACTAGAAAACAAATAAGCAAGGAAATATGATTCATCCACAGAAGAAAAATCACTCAATAGACCAAGCCAGAAATGACAGGGATGATAGAATTAGCAGAAGGGATTTTAAAACAGCTCTTATAAATGATCTAGGTACTCAAGAATGTGAAGGAGAGAAATAGAACTTAGAGATAAAACTCTCTGAAATGAAAATGTTACTGGAGTAGAGTAAAATTAAATGACACACTCCAGAAATGCATGAATGGGAAGACAGCAGTAGAATCTATCCAAAATGAAGCGAAAAATTAGGGAAAAAATGAACTGCAGAGCCTCAGTGTCATGTGGGAAAATATTAAGTGATCCAGTTATAAGTAATCAATCCCAAAAGGAGAAGAGAAGGATGGAAAAAATATTTGAAGAAATAATGGCCCAGATTCCCCCAATTTGATAAAACCTATAAACCCCAAACCAGATTTAAGAAGTTTAACAAACCCCAAGGAGGATACACACACACACACACACACACACACACACACCACAAATAGCTGAAAATTAGTAATAAGGAGAAAATTTGTAAAAACAGGCAGAAGAAAAAAAAATGACTTCTCATCCCAAAATATGCAAGCTTGAAGTAAATGGAACAACATTTTTAAAGTGCTGAAAAGATGGGATGCCTGGGTGGCTCAGTTGGTTGAACGGCTGCCTTCGGCTCGGGTCATGGTCCTGGGAGACCTGGGATCAAGTCCCACAATTGGCTCCTTGCTCGGCAGGGGGCCTGCTTCTCCGTGCATGTGCTCTCTCTCTCTCTCTCTCTGACAATAAATAAATAAAAATCTTTTTTAAAAAAGCGATGAAAAGAAAAATAAAGCTATCAACCTTTAATATCCAGCAAAAAAAGTCCTTTAAAATCAAAGGAAAAATACATGCACACACACACACACACACACACACAGACACACATGCAAACTGAGAAAAATTATTGCAGCTGGCCTGAATTACAAGAAATATTAAACAAAGTTCTTTAGGCAAAAGGAAAATGATACTAGGCAGAAGCTTGAATCTGCACAAAGGAATGAGAGTGCAGAAAATGGTAAATATGTGAGTAAATATAATGGCCTTTTTTTTCAGATTTCAAAATGTTTGGGAAGATAATTGAAGCAAAAACAATAACAACGTATTGTGGCATCTATAACATGGAGAAGTAAAATGTATGACAATAACTGAAAAGATGGGAGGGAAAGTAAAGATCTGTTATCATATATAAAGTGATGGAATATTATTTAGAGTCAGACTGGTAAGTTAAACATACAGATTGTAAACTGCATAGAAACTGCTAAAACCTACTGGGTGTTATATGCAGCCGATGGATTATTGAACTCTATATCTGAAATTAATGATGTACTATAGATTGGCTAATTGAATTTAAATTAAAAAAAAAGAAACTTCTAAGAATTAAAGGAAAGGTATATAGATAATAAGTTAGTTGTGGAAATAAAATGGAATGCTAAAATTTATAAGACAGCAGGAAAAGAGGAAAAATAGAAACAAAGAACAATTGGGACAAATATAAAATAGCAAAATGGTAGGTTTACACACAGCTATATTGATAATTATGTTAAATGCAAATGCCCTAAGAACTCCAATTAAAAAGCCAAAATTGTTAGACTGGATGAAAAAGCAAGCCCACCCAAATGGTATCTACAAGAAATGCACTTTAATACAAAGGCACAGGGCGCCTGGGTGGCTCAGTGGGTTAAGCCGCTGCCTTCGGCTCAGGTCACTATCTCAGGGTCCTGGCATCGAGTCCCGCATCGGGCTATCTGCTCAGCAGGGAGCCTGCTTCCTCCTCTCTCTCTCTCTCTGCCTGCCTCTCTGCCTACTTGTGATCTCTCTCTGTCAAATAAATAAAAATAAAATCTTTAAAAAAATAATAATAATACAAAGGCACAGATAGGTTAAAGGTAAAAGGACAGAAAAGAATATACCATCAGCTACTAATCAAAAGAAAGTTGAAGCGGATATATTTTTATCAGATAAATTAGACTTCATTTATATGAAGGGGTAAAAAGTGCATTTTATAATTAAAAGGGGATCAATTAATTAATCAACACATAGCTGTCTTTAATTGGCATACAGCTAACAACAGAGCTTCAAAATACATGAAGCAAAGCTGAAAGAACAGAAAACAGAAATAGACAAATTAACACACGTGGTTTGAGATGACAACACTTTCCATGACTGATAGAACAACTAGGTAGAAAATCAGTGGGGATATAAAACAATATCACTACCATCAGCTTGACATCATTGACATTTGTAGAACACTCTACCCAACAACCACAGAATACAATTTTTTCACAAGTATATGTGAAAAATTCACTGAGATATAATTTGTGCTGGGCCATAGACATCTCAATAAAATTAGGATTAAAATGATCCAGAGCACGGTCTCTGATTGAAATGAATTACTTTAGAGATTTAGAACTGGAAGGTATCTGGAAAATCCTAACATATTTAGATATTAAATATTACATTTTAAAATAACTCATGGGTCAAAGAAGAAATCACAAAGAAAACTCAGAAAACATTTTGAATTGAAAACGCAGCATGTCAAGATTAGTGATATGCAACCAAAGCAGGGCTTCGAGGGAAAATTATAGCTTAAAATGCTTACATTAGAAAAGAAGAAAGACCTAAAAAGTTGATTGTCTAAGGTTTTACTATAAGAAACTAGAAGAACAAGTTAAGCAAAGGAAGGAAATGATGAAGAGTAGAAATCAATTAAACAGAAAACAGTCCAGCAATAGTAAAATAGTTGGTATTTCAAAAGCTGGATCTTTGAGAAACAATAGCAAAATTTGATAAAGTGCAAGGTAGGCAGCATTGCATTTCTCTGACTGTTCTTCCATATTTCGGTCTCTCTGGCTCTCCTCTTCTGCTTCCTTCTTCTACTTCTAAGGACTCTTTTGGTTACAGGAGGCCCACTTGGAAAATTCGGGATGAGTCTGCCTATCTTAAGGTCAGCCAATCAGCAGCCTAAATTCCATCTGCAAGATTCCTTCCCTTTTGCCATATAACAGTCACAGATTCCAGGGACTGGGATACGATATGTTGGGGAAGCATTATCCTGCCTACCACAGGACATGTTTTTAATTACCTGGTAAGATCACCAGGATGTCCCCAAGGAAGGGACATTTAAACCGGGGGAGTAGTTGGAAAACTATTGCAATGAATAGTCCAAGCAAGAAGTAATGATGATGCGGCCCAGATGGGCAGCAGTAGAAATGGGGGAAAAGGGATTTAGGAGATATTTGGGAAGCAGATCAACAGAGGAGGTTGCCCCTCCAGAGCGATGGGATCTATTATCATCCGGACACAAGCATGCATGAGACCTGTGGTTTTGATTGGGAGGAGATAGTGTCTGGATTAAAGCAGACCTGATCCCCCAGAGTCTAGGCCAGACAAGAAATAGAACCATTTCATCCTCAATAGGCTCTTCCTAAGCCAAGACTGAGTGTCACTGTCAGGTTTAATCCTGTATATTATTTACCTCTTAAACAATGCACTTGACAGATTGTTCGCAATGATGACCTCCAGCAATTCCTTCCATCCCCGATCACAAGCATCACTCCTCCCAGCAAGAGGCAAAGTCCATTTCCCTTCCCTTTGGATCTGGGCTGGCCCCAGACTTGCTTTGGCTAAAAGAAAGTGGTGGAAGTTGTGTTGGGTGACGTCCAAGCTTCAATCTTCAGGAGTGGGACCACGAGCATTCTTGCTCTCTTGAAATGCTTCCATCTCTGTGCACAGGGGTGGTCTGGCCGTCTGGTGGATGGGTGGCTTTGGAAGAGAGCTGAGTCAGTGGACCAAGCCAACTGCCCGACATGTGAGCAAGGACATTGGGGCCAGCCTGCTGTCCCAGTGCAGGCTTCCATTACATGGGGTGGCATGGCTTTTATTTCTTGCAGTCCCTGAGCCTGGAGGTCCAAGATCAAGGTTACTAGGATGGTTTAGTTCTGGGGAAGGTTGTCTTCCCACCATGGGAAGAAAGAGGGCTAGCTCTCTTCTGTTCTTATAAGGACACCAAGCCATCACAGGAGCTCCTCTCCTACAACCATCCTATTGGGAGTTAAGTTTCAATGTATGAATTTGGGGAGGATACAGACATGCTGTCCATAACACCAACTGAGGGCAAACTGGTGAAGCAGCCCAGTGGACCGCACAAGGAGCTGACCCCCGCCCACACACCAACCCACAGAGGCAGGAGCAAATAAATGGTGGCTATTTTAAGCCCCTGAGTTGTGGTGTGGTTTGATGGGCAGCAAGATAACTCGTTCGACTTTCCCACTGCTCCCCCCTCACCAAAAGCCTATAAGGGATTTCTGTCATGAAAAGGACAGAGTACCCGCGTGACGAAAGTCCCAGTGCTGGGACTCTGGTGGAATATGTGAAATATGTGAACGCTTTCTTACTGCTCAAGGAAAGTCTAGTTGAAGAGACAAAGTGAGCTACTGTCGAAAAGTGTTTGACTCTGACTGTAAGTCACTCCAAGTTGCCAAACGTATACCACTCAGAACTTGAGATCTAGAGAAGAGTCATAGGAACGAGAATAGGGGAGTGTGTTGGGGGCAGAGGTTCCACAGAAGAAACAGAAGAAATAGTTTTCTGTGTTGCTTTGACCTGTCATCTCTCAGACAGAACTGCCTAGGGAAGCAAGTTGGCACGGTCCCCATGGCTGTGAGTGGCGTGTCTGTCTCTTTGTTTGTGGTTGAGACAGCAGGAGCTCTCTGAGAGATCTGGATTACGGTAACAAGAATTATCACTTATTAAACATCTAACCCATGCCAACTGGCATAGCTGATGTTTGATTCTGTGTCGTTTAACCCTCACAATACCACCCAAGAGGTAGGAGGTATTGTTCATCTCATTTAACAGATCATGAAACCAAGGCTCAGATGGGTTCAGTGACTTCTTGGCTCTGTAACGTCTCCAAGGTCACACAGCTAGTGAGTGACCAAACCGGGATTCAAGCCCCCATTCGCCTGACTTCCAATCATTGGCATGGCCATTTGGCAAAAGCCACACAAAAGTCATTTCCTAAAACAGAAATAACTGACTCTGAAGCATCTTTATGTTTCCTGTTTTATGAAATCAGCTTTGCTGACTTGTGGCTCATAGAACTTTTATGTCCTTCCCCTTCGTAGAGCACAAAAGCTACAGAGACTTCATATTTCTGAGCATGACCTTGGTTCCTCTCTTCATAGGCTTATTTATCATAAAGTGAAAAATCAACTCGGACACCTTAACACCCAACTTATTTGTCTAAAGCTGTTGATCTTTTTATTTCCCTTTTAAATAAAAGCTGTTGTTCTCTTGTGCACCCCATTGCCATGAGGGCCCACAGGGCTTGTCAGAGGGAGAGAGGACCCCTGTCTCCAGAATGGCATCTCTGGGGGAAGAAAACCCCGTCTCCCCTCGGGGGCCAGCCCAGCTCAGGAGGACAGTCACCAGAACACGTAGCGGCAGGAGTGGCCCGGCCAGGACCCCCCCTTGTCCTGGCGTTTAGAACTTTGTCCGATCATCTCCCCTCGCTGGGCTCCGTTACCCTTCCCTTGTCGCATGTTGAGACATTTTTGAACTTTCTGGCACAGAAGAGTGATTCAGTAATTGTTAGATGAATCCACACTCTTTGATAGCATGGCTTCAGGCCTCCAGGTTTATTTAAATATGTCCCTCACAAAATAAATCCGTGAGACATTTTGGGATGTCCGGGTGGTTCAGTCGGTTAAGCGTCTGTGTTTGGCTGGGGTCATGATCCCGGGATCCCTGGACTGAGTCCCGCATCAGGCTCCCTGCTCATGATCCCCGTGACTTTGACCAAGTCTGTCTCCTTCTCTGCGTGTTGCTGGTAGCCACACGTGGGCTCTTGGGAAGCTCCTACCAGGCAAGGTGCAGGACACTCAAGTGTAGGGTGAGCACCATTATCCTTATCGTGAGGATGGGAAGGCCTGGGCTGGAGAAGCAAAATGGACTACCCCCTCCCCTGGGCCAGCACTCCTTCCTCCCTCCTGTGGGGTGTCCGCCACCAATGTCAAGGTTATCCGTCTGCTCCCTCCCCACCGGATGCTCCAGTGAGTTGTCAGATTAATTGGAGAGGAGAGGGCCCCTGCAAAGGGCAGCCTTGCCTTTTGGCCCATCACAACATTTCTGGTTTTCGAGCCAGAGGAATAAACAGAAATGACCTCCCAGAACGGCACAAAACAAGCCCTGGGTCAAGCAGCTTGTTTCTGCAGCAGCTTTTCTTGCAAATAGCTGGTGGGTTTTGAATCTCTACCAGGTCATTCTGTACAATGACTCTCTCACCCTCCTGAGGAAGATGGCGTCCCTCATTCTCCGTTTTCCCATTGAACACAGAGATTGAGTGTTCTGTTTCAAGGCATCCGACCAAACAATGGCAGAGCCTAAAGCAGTGTGCAGGGGCTGGGGGAGCTAGGAGGTGAGGCGAGAAGGAGGCCTGATGGAGGCAGATCAGCAGGCCAAGGGCAGCCTGGGAAGGAGGCAACAAGGGTTGGTTGTTGCATGGAGAAGTGGCCATGACATTCACACTCCAGGATTGAGTGGGCTCTTAAACACACATGGGTTGGACACATTCTCCACTCTGGAGAAGAGTCAGCAGTCCTTCTCCTTGGTGAAATGGCCTCGGGCCACGGTGCTCCGCTCAGCCTTCTCCCATGTCTAGTGGGAGTGCCAGTGTTGAGGCCCGGAGGGTCCATCCCAGACGGCATCGTTGGAGTCTTCTGTAGGTACCGCCATCCAGGATGCAGCTACAAGAGCACCCTTGAGGGCTCAGGGTTGGGTGGGGCAGAGGCACCCAGACCAGACTGCTCTCCAGCAGCCTGACCTGGTGGGCTCCATGCCCTGTCTTATAAGAAGGTCGCTCTGAGGACCTGAGAGGATGGAGGAGGAGTGTTGTTCCTGGGATGCCAGGCACGTAGTCAATGCTGTGCCCTGCCGGGAAAGAACTCCATGCAGCTATCCATGTTTCTGTCCCTTGCCTGGGCACCATCTTCAAGGCAAAGCCCATCCCCTCTAGAGGGCATGACGTCGTGTTGAGACTCGGTTCCCGTGTGCAGGCTGCTGTATGTGAGCACTGTCCTCGGCTTTGTCCTGCCTCCCAAGGGCTGCCTCTATGGAAGGGGTGTCAGGGGCCTGTTCGGGGCCATGCTGAGTGCCCTGCTGTGCCAGCTCTCACCCTCCAGCCCCCGGTGGGCTCAGCTCCTCCCCTGGGTGCATTCTGTGCCTGGTGGGGACCAGAGCTGGGGGCAGGGTGAAGCGCTGTCCCAGGGGGCTGGACCCAGAGACTCTGGGCTCTGTCTTTTAGCTCTGGCCAACCACCTCCTTTCACCCCAAGCCTTGGCTCTCTTCCAGCTTGGGGTCTGGTTCGGTCACACCCTGAGGCAGACGGTGCAGCTCCACGGGCAGCCACATAGCCATTGCTTGTGGAATCATTCACCTCGCACACTCTACCTCCCAGACCAGGCCGGGGTCCATGCAGGGGGCCTTAGGACAAGGGTGGGAGCTCTGCAGGCCTGCACTTCTGGACAGCTTCTCTCACGGCCAGCACCCCAAGTCCCATGGGACCCTCAGCCCTGGGTGCCATTTAGGAGATCGTGCTATTCCACAAATGACCTGCTTTCTAGAACCGACCACTCTCCAAAAGCCCTCTGTGCCTTCTCTTATTTTCCCCATCAGGGGCACAGTTGTGAATTGTTTCTATGACCTACAAGAATGAATATGGGTTTCTAAGTGCCTCCTTGCTAGTAAATGACATGGGACACATTACTTAACTTTTCACCTCTCCAGGTCCCTCACGTAGACGATGAGTAAAATCCTGGGTCTGGGAGGACTGAGGGGCAATGGGAAGCAGCAACCACCTGACCCGTGTTGCTGTGAGCGAGCTCGTTGGAAGCAGCCTGAGAGCGAGCTCCCGGAGCCTCTGGTTCCCCTGCCGCTCAGTGACCGGGCTAGACCGCTGCTCACGGGCTCACTGTGTCCGGAGTGGTCGTATGCAGCAGATGCAAACCCATGCCGGTGCTAGGTTCGTGAGGGGACCCTCTCTTCCTTCAGCCGCCTGCCGCCTTCCCTGAAACACAGTTCTCCCAGGTGACGCCTCGCATTGTCTGGATCCAACTCTAGGACATCTTGGCAGGGCTGGGAGTCTCTGCTCTCTGTGGGCTTATCAATCGTGTCATATCACAAAGGAAAGTCCCCTTCCCACTACCAATGACAAGCATCCTTTAGTAGTGTGTCCCCTAGACTCTAAGCTCCTCAGAGGCGGGAACTCTGTCAGTCTTGCGGAATTTGTGGCCTCCAGGGCTGTGTCTGTGTGGGCTGGCGTCTGGTGTGCCTGCCTCTCCGGGGACAGGCTGCTCCCACTCCTCACTTCCTCCCCCTACCCGGGCTCATCCATCAGTCCGCCAGACCGGTGGCCGGCTGCTGGCCCAGGCTCCAAGGGGGAACAGCCTGAGCTCCCATGACCTGGAGTGCCACGGGGGTTCCCTGGCCACGCAAGCACTCAGGAGCCCAGTTTGAGCTGGACATTAGTGCCACAGAGTCAGTGTCCTGAAGCAGGCCTTCGGCTGTGTTGGAGAGAGATTGTCCCTGGAAGGGGAGAGCGATTTGATGGAGGTGGTATACTGTTTGCTTGTGACTTTCCTGGGTCCCTTACGGCCAGTTTGAAACAGCAACCGTTCATGGACTCACTCACCTTGTACCCTCCTCCTCCCAGACCCGGCTGTGGTCCATGCAGGGGGCCTTGGGACAAGGTGGGGAAGCTCTGTGGGCCTGCATTTCCAGACAGGGGAGACCAGCTGCATGCCGAGCCCATCTCCTTCTTCCCAGAGAGGCCGGTTGATGTCTGAGCCCCCAGCTGACCCCAAGCTGCCTATCTAGTGGCTCGGGACCTCAACCATTCCTGAAAGCTGTAAAGGGGGGGGGCGGGGCCCCACAGGAGTTCTCGAGACAGCAGGGAATAAGGCCAAGGTGAGCATGGGGTCAGCGAAGCTCGAGTCCTCCAAGGAGGGGCCACTGGACCTCCAGAGGCTCTGAAATCCATTAGGCAGACGGATGCAGGGGGAAGAGGGAAGAAGGCTCTGGGGTGGGTTGCTGCGTCCCGTCCTGCAGGTAATCAGCCATACATCAAGCTGCATCCACCACTCAAGGAAAACAGGACCGGAGGCTTCAGCACAGTCCATGGTGAGGCTTTGGAGACCCCATGAACTCTAGAAGGATATGCCTTATTTGAGGGCCCACGTTATTTTTTCAGATTCTCCAATAAGAAGCACTGTACAGTGTGATCATTGAGGTTCTTTCCATCACATACATTCTAGATTTCTGAGTTTCAGACGCTTTGTCCTGTCCACAGGTTTCTAACCTTGATAGAGGTATTGTCCGAATCAGGTCCCCAGGGACTATGACTGTCAAGGGGCCCTGGGGGGTGTGAGTCTGAGGGGTTCTGGAGTTGTGAGTCTTGGGGACCCATGTGATAGATTTGACTCCAAGAAGAAGCTGGATGGAAGGGTCTGTTGGATTATACTTGTATTTCTTCCTCGCGTTGTGGAAGAAAATTGCACTCTCCAGAGTTCTTTGCTCTTCCGGAGTAATTGGATGCAGATGCTTCTGCTAGAGCCATTTCCTTTTGTTCCCTGGCCACAGGCTCTGGGCGTCTCCTTGGGCGGCAGCAGGGCCCCGCTCTCGTCTCCACTGTCCTGTTGGCTGGCTGTGATCCGGAGCTGTTCATGCACCACATCAAGGGGGTGGCGGCCCCCCGAGCCCCAGGGCCCGTTGCTAGAGAAGGAAATGCTGCCCATGGTAGCTCACAGCCCCCTCAACCACCCTAGCTTCTAGATGCACAGAAATAGGTTTGTCGATTTTCTCCGCAAGACCTTATTTTTCCCTGCTGTCTTTAGGACAGGGCAGAAATTCATAAACAGGGATAGCTTGGGGCCTGCGGACTTCAGCCTCACCAACTGGAGGAAGGGGACAGCCAGTCTCTGCGATGTCACATTGACTGGGTGCACTCGCATCCCACATCTCCAGCCTTTTGGGGTAGGACCCTCGGCCAGGCCTGAGTTCCAGGTCAGTCACCAGGATGTGGAGGCCAAATAGAGAAACACCTGAACCTCCAAAGGCAAATGACCTCAGCTGAGTTTTCTAGTCTTTTGGGGAGAAAAGGTCCCACTTGCAGGCGTCACCACAGGCTGTTGCTGGAAATCCAGGCCAGACCAGCCCGCGGGCCACAAGACCGCCGAGCCAGGCCTCCCCTCGACCTGCTGTTCCCGGATTCACGCTCCTGGGCAGCTCACTGCTGGTAGACGTTTTGTTTTCCCCCAGACAACGCTCGGCTCGCATTTAGAACAGGCCTGCCAGTTTGAGTCTCTTTTTGGCAGGAGAGGTGGAGAATTTCATTTTTCCCCCCAAAGGCCTCACGGCTAATTCCCAGACAGATGCTGGGCGGCCTCACCCGCCAGGCGGAACCCAGCTCTCCAGGAGGACGGAGGCAATATTTTCCCTGGACGAGATGAACCAGAAGGGCCTTTCCAGCGAAGCCCCAGCTCCCGGGCGCTGTGCCGTAAACTGCCCCCACATCACGGACACCGGCCTCTCCGGCAGCCCGGCCCAGGTCTGCCCCCATCACAGGGTACGAGGAGGAGCCAGGCCTCGGGGGGGAAGACGCCGGACGGATTGTGCCCCACACGGACATCATTAGATCTTGGGTGGGTTTTCTTGTCTCCCTCATTGCGAAAGATCTTCTAAAGATCTTGAAGAGACGAATAACTAGTGTCCTGAGGCCTGGGGTCACCTGACCCAGGGGACCCATCGTCCCTGAGCTTTGTCCGGGGCCTTACATCTTGCCAGGACTGTGTCTCTTGTGACCTGGACAGAGCTGAGGGTGGACAGCGCCTTCCACCTGCTCCATGGTGCGGACGCCCCCCACCCCCCGGTCTCCCCACCTTCTACCGGGCTCCTCCCCCTTCCCCCACACATGCTCAGCTCTGCGGGGCACCTTCTTGTTTTGTCTTCTTCCAGTTTCTGGGTCCTCAGCCCTCTTCTGGATTTCCTGGCTTCTTCCCACCCCCCCTTATATGTATTTCCCCCACTTTCCATTCCTTGGCTGTGGGATGTCCGGATGAAGCCCGGGGCCCCACGTCTTCCCCACCATCTCCTTGCTCCTGCCTCTGGGCTGCTGGGCAGAGCGGGCCCTTGTCCCTCCTGGTCTTCTCCTCTCAGGGAAGCCTCGCCTCCCTTCCTGTCGCAGCTGGCTTTCACAGAGTCCCTTCCTCAGTCCCCTGTCCCCCTGCGTCCGTCCGTCCCCAGGACCTTCCTCTGGCGTTTCTGGAAGGGGAGGCCGCTCCCTGGCCTCAGCTCTCCTCCCCGGCTCTCACGGCCACCTGTGGTGTTGGGGTGGCCAAATCGGCCAACTCCTCCACGACATGCCGTCCTCCTCTCTGAGGCTCCTGTGAGGGTCGAACAGCGGGCAGTGGGGAGGGTCCCTCGTGGCTGTGTGAGCGAAGCTGCTTTTCTTCTGGCAGCTTTGGAGACGATGCCGTCTGTTCAAAGCTTGTCTGCCACACAGACTCCGAGCTTGTCTCTCCTACCCAGGAGGACAGGCTTCTCCCCGTCTCCATGCGACTGAATCCAAGGTCCTGGAGAGGGGCTTCGGGCCCCTCCACGGCAGGCAAGTTTCCCCACCCCGAGCCTGAGCTCTGTCCACTTGGACCGCTGCCCCATCTGCCACTCTGGGCACTTTGGTCTCCTTATGATCTTACCTGCGTGGCTGTATATCTTTTCCCCTTTCTTACTCTTTTTTTTTTTTTTTCTTAAATCATTCTTGCCACCCCAAAGTAAACCAAAACAATGCCCCCTTTTTTTCTATATTCAAATGCATATCAGTTATCTGCGACAACGAAACACCACAGGAAAGATCACAATTTGGGGACTTAGAACAATGGCATTCATTTAGCTGATAGTTTGGTGGGTTAAGGTTTGGGGGGAGTCTCAGCAGGTAGATCTTATCTTGGACCTTCTCACTTTTTGGGTGGCATTGGGACATCAGGGTGACCCAGCTACGTGTCTCTCCTCTACCCCAGGCTAGCCCGGAACATTCTTTTGGTGGGAGCCGAGAGTAAGCCCAGGGTGTGAGCCTTCTTAGCCCTCTGGTCGCGTCCCGTTGGCCAACACAGAGCAGGTCTGCTGACTGGGTCCCGGAGTCTACGGGGAGGCACTCCAGGTGACAGGGTGAGGAGGGGGAAAGGTGGGGCCGTGAGGCCACCAGCCCTCCCCAGACAGCACGTCCTGCAGTTTTGCACGTGGCCGGGAACGCATTCTTCTCTCTGTATCTCAGTGGTCTGTCCACACTTCTGCCTTCCTCCCTCACCCTCGGGCTCCAGCTCCTCTGGGGGCACTTACACCATCATGTCGCCACTCCCGGAGGTCCTCAGAGGTGGCTGACTGGACTGAATTTGTTCTCCCATCTCAGTCTTGGTCTCAAAGAGCTCCTTATACTCTGCTTTTAAACAGATGTGCCCTCTCATCTGTGCTCAAACACCTTCCCTTGCCCCCAGTGTCCCTCTGAGCTCCCCGCTGACTAACATCTCGTCCTCATGGTTAAATCGCTTGAGTATGTGTCTGGGACTACCTTTCCTCCACACCCTCTTGCCCACGAGTGACTGGACTTTTTTTTTTTTAAAGATTTTAAAAAAGTTTTATTTATTTGATAGGCAGAGATCACAAGTAGGCAGAGAGGCAGGCAGAGAGAGAGGAGGAAGCAGGCTCCCCGATGAGCAGAGAGCCCGATGCGGGACTCGATCCCAGGACCCTGGGATCATGACCTGAGCCCAAGGCAGAGGCCTTAACCCACTGAGCCACCCAGGTGCCCCATAACTGGACTTTTGAAAGCCACTGGGTGCCTTTTTACCACAAACAACAGCATCTCGACGCCTCTCACACTTGTTAGTAATGAGTGGTCGCCTCCTCTTCAAAAGGTTCTCCTTCTGTCAGCCTAGAACTGTGGACAGAGCCTGGCCTTTGGCCTCAGAGAGAACCATCTTGAATCCCAGCTTACCAACTTCTGGGTCTGTGACGGTTGACGCGGAACAATGCTGAGCCTGCTTTCCTCAGAGCTTGAACTGCCGGCTCCCTCCCGCCCCTCACGGGGGACATTCATTCAGCCAGACTCTTTTGCTGAAGACCCAGAAGTTTTCTGCACTTCTAGAAGATTCTGGATCCCAAGAAGAGGGATAGGCTGAGTTGAGAGCTTGCATTTTTGTTCTGGAAGTAGCAGTAGGAAAAGCAGACTTGAGATTTAAACAGACCAGGATTCAATTCAGATCTGTCTCTCTTTCACCAAACCCTGGGCCACAGGGTGCTTCTCATTTCTCTCTTCTCATCTCCTCAATCTCTCTCTCTCTCTTTTTCAGTTTCTCCTTCCTTCTGTGTCTTAACATTAGGTTCCTTTAAGGTTCTAGGCCCTGAGATGTTCTCTTTTTATGCTCATTTTCTTGTGAAAGCTTGACTTTTCTATAGCTTGCCTGAATTAGTACCACCCAAATCCAAATGACTGGCCCAATAATCCCACTAGGGATCCTCTTCTTCATCCCCATTTCCTGTCAGAAAGGTCTCATACTGATACTCATAACGAGCCCACGTCTCAAACGGAAACAGGCCGTCCATCTCCACGTACCCATTTCCGTTGGCTGCACCATTTCCCCGCCCTTCCTCTGCCCACTTGTCTCTCGTTAGCCGTCTTGGCTTCCTCCTTGCTGTGATGACTGCTCCCGTTTTCCCCTCTCCCACTGAGCGTCACATGGGAAGGCCACTTCTACTCTAGAAGGTTGTGGAAACACTAACAAGTAATCTTTCCTGGGTACACTTTCTAACCCTCTTCCAAAAACAACATTACAACTTCTGGATTTATGGATTGAGGAAGTGAGTTTGTTTGTTTGTTTTATTTTTCTGGGCTATCTTGCCAGCAAGACTGTGAGCAGTGCTCAGAGACTTAACATGTAAGGGGGACAGAATTCTCTATGCTTCTCTTTCTTCCTTCTCAAGAAAAGCGGTACCAACCCCACAGCCTCGGTGAATGCACATAGGAAGCCTTGGCCTCCGGCCTTTTGACATTCTCGCATGTGTGAAGGTGGGTGGGAGATTTTCCACTCCTGGGCGAGTTCTTTCCAAGAAAATGATCTCATTTATCTTGCTGAAAGGCTTATTTTTACGGTGCACATTTCGTTTTCCATTATTTAATAGGCACATAATGTCCTGCAGCTTCCTTCTAAGTGATCTCAGACCTGGGGATTTATATGCACTATTCCAATTCGTATAGGGACCTCAATAAATCTCTATATATTTCTTTCAGCACTGCAGTGATAAAAATACACTGGGTGATGTGTGCCTGTCCTTTGGCTGGTTCGAGGAAAAGTTGTAGTCTGGAAAATAAATGTTGTTGACTTAGGAGCAGGGACTGAGAGGTAGGGCTGGGCACCAGATGGTTGGGCACGCCCACTCCAGGCGGTGCTTGACATGTGTGGGAGGGGCCAAGATGTCCACAGAAAGTGATTCGTGGCACTTGGCAAAGGTGGTAGGGCAGACTTCCTGCAGGCCCAGCGTGATAGGTGTAGGCACCGCTGTAGTGGGGTTTGCAGGTGAGGAGAGCAATGGGGCCCAACTCTGAACAGGACAGAGAAGAGTGGGAACTTACAGGCAAGGAGCAGGGCAGGGAGGGGAGGCCAGTGGTTGGAAAACAAAGAGGAAACATCAGGTAGGGAAGGATTCTGGCTAACATGACCTAACAGGGTTCTTGTTGAGGGCTGGACAGGTGGTCACATATCACCAGGGGGTGGAGGAGCCCCATCAGATATTGGGGTGGGGAAGGGGAATGTTGGAGAAGCTGACCGAGCAGGATTCTTGCTCAAATTGGATGCAGAAGTCTGAAAGTCGAGGCCTGGTTCGGAAGAAGATTCTGAAGAAGCTGATTGCGTTTGGTCAAGGATAGATCTTTGTCAAAAAAGGAAAATTTGACTCTACAGCTTTGCTATTTACATTTAAAAAGCGATGCTTGGGGCGCCTGGGTGGCTCAGTGGGTTAAAGCCGCTGCCTTCGGCTCAGGTCATGATCTCAGGGTCCTGGGATCGAGTCCCGCATCGGGCTCTCTGCTCAGCGGGGAGCCTGCTTCCTCCTCTCTCTCTCTCTCTCTGCCTACTTGTGATCTCTCTCTGTCAAAAAAAAAAAAAAAAAAACCAATGCTTGCCAGAGTTTTCAGAACCGAAGTCCACAATCAGAGACGGATGCCTAAGCATCCTGAGAGGTCTTTGGTGCCCTGGATTTGGGGAAGAATTCTGACAAATCTCAGAAGGAGTCCAAAAATTCAACCTCAGCGTGTCTGGAAGAAAGCTTTACCCAGTCTTGGTCTTGATTACCAAAGGTTCACAAACATAGTGCCGTTCTTGTCAAGTGCACACAACCGAAAGCTATGGCTTTGTTTAAGCAAAACGTGTGTGAGGGGAGATGGCCCCCCGGTCAGAAATAATTCAGCAAGAGGCTCCCGCGCCTTCGTGAACCAAGGGAGGTGACAGCTTCCTCGAGAATCCTGATCACAACATCATGGTAAGACATCAAGGACTCCGGGAAACAGCGGTGGCAATTTTTCAGGAAATGGATTTTAACTTTAAACCCGGTAGGAAAAAAAGTTGCATGTAGGCTTTTATAAATAGGAGAGAAAAATGATTAAACAATCAAATTCTTTTGACTCCTTTTCTTGGAAATTGGCCCTAAATCTTCCCAAGAAAGATGGTTTTCAAAATCCCCACCCCACCAGCCCCACCTAAGTGTTCTTCAGAATTGACCCTGATTAAAGTGTCCTTTTACAGTCTGAGTATTTTAAGTTTTTTAAAAGATGTTATTTATTTATTTATTTATTTGAGAACATGCGAGAGCAGCGGGGAGGGGCAGAAGGAGAGAGAGACTCTTAAGCAAACTCCTCGCTGAATGAGGAGCCCGATGCTGGGCTAGATCCCTTGACCCTGAGATAGTGACCTGAGCTGAAATCAAGAGTCGGATGCTTAACTGACTGAGCCACTCAGGCGCCCCACAGTTTGAATGTTTTGATAGACTTTATTTATTTTTTAAAAAATACTTTATTTGTTTGAGAGGGAGAGCACAAGCAGGGGGAGCAGGAGGCAGAGGGAGAGGAAGAAGCAGGATCCCCACTGACAAGGGAGCCTGACGCAGAACTCAATCCCAGGACCCTGGAACCACAACCCCAGCCAAAGGCAGATGCCCAGCTGACAGAGCCACCCAGATGCCCTCATAGATTTTATTTTTAGAGCAATTTTAGGTTTACAGAAACATAGAGCAGAAAGTACAGAGAGTTCCCATATATCCTATCTGCCTCCTGACCTTCTCTACTATTAACATCTGATATTATTGTGGTACATTTGTTATAATCAGTGAATCAATGTTGATACGTGATTATGAACTAAAGTCTGTAGTTTACATCAGGATTCTCTCTTGGTGTTGTATATAATTCTGTAGGTACTTTCTGACGTTTGTGGAAAAAAGGCAAGAATTAATTCAGAGAAAACCACTCAGACTTAGAAAAAATGTCTGAGTCCTGAGGTGATTGACTATTCATCTGAGTTACATGTTCCTTTTTTTTTTTTTTAAGATTTTTTTCCAATTTATTTATTTGGGAGAGAGAGAAAGTGAGAGAGAGAGCATGAGAAGAGAGAAGGTCAGAGGGAGAGGTGGGCTGCCCACAGAGCTGGGAGCCCAGTGCGGGACTCGATCCTGGGACTCTGCGATCATGACCTGAGCTGAAGGCAGAGGCTTAACCGACTGAGCCACCCAGGCACCCTCATCTGAGTTACACATTCTTGAGAAAGATTTATTCTGTGCAGTGTAGGCCATAAAATTTACATTACATCTGGTCTTTCTTATAATAGTTGTATTATAGGAAATTCAGGAAGAATTTCATCATCAGAATGAGCAATTGTGTGCATATATCCATATCTGATGGGGAATTAAAATTCAATTTTTGTATTTTTCACCGAAGACACCTTTAGACACGTTACCTCCAGACAGCCCACACTCGTGGCACAAGTTGCATCTTTACTCGGGGTGGGAAAGGTCCTTGTGTTACAGAACCACAGTGCTCAGCAACTGTCACCATGCCTGAGCCCAAGTACTGCAGGGGAGCGGGGGGAGGTGTGGGGGGAGGGTTGGCTCCTCCTTTCCTGTGGCAGCCCTGCCTCAGTGGCAGAGGATTTCCACGCTCTCTCCCCCACGTGGAGACACGTTGGAGAGGGCTATGCTGCTCTTCCCTGCGTTCCGGCCTCTCCCTTCCCTGGAAGAGCCACCAACAGGATGGCGCAGGGACTGACATCCACAAGCCAGTGTCTGCAGCGTCACTGCACTGAGACGTCACTACACGTCCCGGGCATCTCTGCCCTTTCAAGATGACCCACGTGCAAGGTGTGCCGGTGACGAGGCTCTCATCTTTTGGCGGCACACTCACTCTTTCAGACCTGGCTCTGTGATGCTGAGGCTGGTTCTCTGCAAAACCCATTTCGGCTTTGCCAGCGGCTACCCGTTGGATCCTGCCCCTAGGGGACCTACAGGGAGCCCGCAAGGTGTGTGGAGGAAGAGGGGACTCCCCGCTTCCTGCCTGCTTCCTGTCCACTTGCTGTCCTTGTGAGTATCACCCAGCGAGTCTTCTCGACCCTGGAAGCAGCAGGCCATCCAGTTTCCTTCCTGCTGAAGCTTGTCTGCAGTTTCTCGAACTCTCACAAAGCCAGCCTCACGGCACCCTCTTCAGATGCCACACGACCCTCAGGCCTCATCTGCTGCCCCCCCAGATCGTAGCCACGCTCAGGGCGGGTTTGTCCACGGATGACCACAACTGGCTCTCCTTCCCTCTTCAGCGACGGCTCTTTGTGCCTTGCTCCTGTGGCTGTCATGTGACAGAAGAGGAGCGGGCAGTGCAGCCAGACCCACCTAGCCCCGTACTCATCTTCACAGACCGCGGGACTGCCAGGCTACCTCCGTGACTCTGGGTCTTTTCAGCCTGCCGATAGGAAAGAGGCCCGGGAGAGATCAGACCACAGAAGGAAGGGAGACCCTTCTGTTTCTGGTTTTGGCAATGTGAGGTGGCGGAGGTGAGGCTGCTCTGGACTCGGGGACGCCTGGCTGAGGGAGCACCTGCTTGGCATTTCCGATCTTTGCGACCGGAAACTTGACGGTGTGGCTGCAGGGGAAGGCTCATGGACTCCTGGGTATTTTGTGTGTGGGACAGACATGAATCTGGGGGAAGGGGCACTAGAGGGTAAATTGTGTAAGGCCTAATGACGGTCCCTCAAAGATGTTCATGCCCTAATCCCAGAAAACGGTGACTATGTTCTACTACCTGGCCAAAGGGATTTTGTAAATGTAGTTAAGGTTACAGACCTTTAAATGGACATTTATTCTTGATTTTGTGGATAATGTGGAATATAAAGCTTAAGTTCAGTGCTATTGTGGTTCCACTACATAAAGCTTAAAAGCAAGGTTCAGAAGGATCAAACTTAATTTTAAATAACTTAGCTGTGCTCCTAAACAAAGCTCAAGAATATTTACAGGAATATAAAACCACCCAGCAACCAAGGTAAAAGTCAGAACATTATGCTGGCAATCAAAATTTAAAAAAAAAAAACAACTGTCAATCATGCAAAAAGAAGCAGAAAAGCTCAACCCATAACAAGGGAAAGAAATCAGTCTCGACACTGACGCCGGGCTGACACAGATCATAGAATCAGTAGAGGTGATGCCACCCACAGCCACGTATATCTGCGATTTTGGCGAAAGAAAGTTCTATTTCTGTAGACACAGTGACCAATTACCAGCCAAAGAAACATCAGCTTTGCAAAAACAGCCTGACTTTTATGTTTCCACCAACTGCAATAATAGAGATAAACATGATATTGGATCTCAATCCCACATTTCCTGACTTTTCCAGGGACTTTCAACCGACTGAATGCTGCTCAGATACGGTGATTTTTTTTTTTAAACTTCTACTTCTTGAATACAGCTGGTGTGTTCTGTGAGCGGCACTGTGATTCGTTTGCTTAGAAAAAGGGACCTGCATCTGTTTCCTCTCAAAGGTTCATACCAGAGTGTGTTCCTTGCTTCAATGAACACCACCCTGTGTGCTTGAAATTTGTTTTCTCCTGGAAGGCATAATGCCGTCTCCGGAACAGAACACCCTGCACGCTTTTTGAGCAGAGCGTAGCCAGCATTGCATGCCAGGAAACAGACGCTCAGTGGGCGTCCTTCATGGAGCCACAGAAGCGAAGCCTATTGTGATGGAACAAAGGGATCAAAGGGGTTGAGGAACACATACTCTGGGTCCGATTTCCTTTCCTCTATGCTTGTGGTCTGCGCGCATTAGGGACAGAGAGCCCAAACCTTCATGTGGACCAGAAGCTGTTCTGCGCACGTGAGACACACCAGAGATGGGTATGACTCGACCCCCATCCCCACCAGTGAGTCGTCCCAGATCTACAGAGGACACCCACAGAGGCAGTGCTGTGATCCAGCCAGGCTTGGGGCATGGTTTCCGATGGGAAGACAGCCACCCCAGCTCCGGGCTGCATCCTGAGAACATGCTTGGTGACAAGCGGGGCCGTACGCATTTCTGGGCATTTTCCTGGAGACAAAGAGGAGGCCTGACTGTATCTTAAGTGGGAAGGGCCACACGGCACCCACCACAGTGCTGGCTGAGTGTTTGGTATTTGTAGACTGCAGAACGGAGGTGCTCATCGGAGTCCCCCCCCCGCCCCAGAGCCGGGTAGAGATGCACGTAGAGATGATTCTCCTCCTCACTGGGCTGTCCAGGAGCTCAGGAGGGGCCAGAAGGAAGACCTGGGGTTGGGGGTCAGTGGTGTAGACTGAATCCAGTGGTGGTGACTGAATCCACAAGCACCCAAAATACGGATGTGTGCAGAGTGGGATGAAAGCCCTGATGTCCCAAAGACACCAATATTCGAGTCCGAACAGAGGAGAGGAGCATGAGAATGGGAATGGCAGGAAGGCAGGAGGAAGCCGGGGAGTAACAGCAGCCAGAGCAGAGGAGTGGTTCAGAAAGAAGGTCATGGCCAGGAGCATCCCGTGTTTCAGAGACCTCACACGGGAGGACGTCCCCATTTTCCCCAGGAGCTGGCCTCGTCCCACCAGTGGTGCCACACAGTGGTGGGGGTGGAAGTCTGTTCCCGCAGTGGGTTGAGAGGTGACCATGGGGAGACCATCTGGGTGGATGACTGTCTTATTAGAAACTCGAAGTTCAACTATGAGGGAATAGAGAGGGAGCTAAGTCATATGGACAGTTGACTTCTGGTGAGTCTAGAAGATGGAGAAGTATGGGGAGAGGCTGAAAGGAAGGAGGAGGACAGAGAATGTCCTAGAAGCCAGGTGCTGATGTGGCCTGGAGAGATTCCTCTGGACGGTCTCATTCTTCTCAGAACCCTGAGATTTGTCAGGGAATTAGGTACCAATCTCTTCTACCTCCCACCGGTCTCCCCATCCGCCCCACTGGGCCAGGACTGAGCCCCACTCTACTTGCCTTCAAAGACCCAGAATTAGAGAGGGAATCCTATAATTGCACAGTGCAAAGCAGCGCAGAGAAGTTAAGTGACATGGCTCAAGTCCCGCAGCTCGCTGGAGGTAAATGACAGGCTAGAATTCAGGTCTCTGTGCTCTGAACACGGTGCCATTTGCATCATGTGATCCTGCGTTTGTTCCAGGCGGTTCGGCTGTCTGACTATGGAAAGAGAGAGACTTTTCCTCCTCGCAGTTTGACTGGGAATGCACAGATAAATCTCCTCAAGAACACCCCTGGGCTATGTCCTTCCACCCGGAGGTGCTGTTCAGGGATCAAGGAAGAGCCTTTCTCCCACTCCCCTCGGACCCCAGCCCCCTGCCCCCTTTCAGAAAGGCACGGTGGGGCTGGGAAAATGCCCCAGGCGAACCTCAGTAGAAAGCCCAGCCTCCAGTGATCCGCAGCTGTGCTGCCGACACAGCTCACACTGGTACTTGGCAGGCGGTCTTGGCACTCTGGAGAATGGTGCTTTGTTGCCACAAACGATCCAGAGTGCCGAGCAGATCTGGCACCACTGACCCTAGGACTCCCGCCAACCGGGGCCCCTGTTCTGGTGCTCTTCCAAGCCCTGGCACCGCAGGGCACAGCTTGATGTGCAGAGCGCAGGGCCGAGAAGAGCCTGGGGCATTTCAGAGAAAGGTGTCTGTGGCCCATGGCTCCCTCCTGGTAGAGCCTGAGGGCTTTGTCTAAGGATCCACAGGGAAAGATTTCCACTCCCTGGGTTGGGTGAAGCTCTTTACATGTGACCACAGGGCTTCAGTTGATGTGAGGTGAGGACAGCCCTGTGGGGACAGATACTGGGGAGGTGGGGCTTCTCTGTTATTGGGGGGAAGAGGGCTGGAGGCGTGACCACCCCTCATGATGGTCCACTGGCCTATCTCATCCTTGCTGATTTTCTGTTTAGCTGCTCTATCAGTTACTGAAGTGGGGTATTGAGCTAACTGTTAAACGATTTCTTTCAATTCTATGCATTTTTGCTCCATAAATTGAGTCTCTACTACTAGGTAGTATTACATTTTATAATTGTTGTATCTTCCTAATGTATTTATCCTTTATCATCCTGTAATGATCCTTCTTGTCTTTAATGATATTTTTTATCTGGAAGTTAACTTTTTTATTTAAAAGATTTTATTTATTTATTTGACAGAGAGAAAGAGAACACAAATAGGCAGAGAGGCAGGCAGAGAGCCTGACTCCGGGCTTGACCCCAGGATCCGGGGCTCATGACCTGAGCCAAAGGCAGAGGATGCCCATTTCGATTCCTCTGTTGCTTTACTGCATTTTTGTCATTTTCTTAGAGGTTGTTTTACAGATTGCAATATGCATATTAACTTATACTGTCTACTTCAGAGTAATACTTGCTTAATTTCAGTAAAATATAGTAATATTGTTTCAATGTATCTCAATTTCTTCCCTTTCCTTTGTGCTATTATTATTATATATCGCTACATACATTACAAACCTAAGAATACAGTGTTATAATTATTGCTTTGTATAATCTTATGTCTTTTAACAAAATTAGAAGAGAAAAAACATTTATCGTCTTTTATATTCACCCACAGAGACCATTTGTAGTGCTGTTCATTTCTTGCAACTTCAAATTATTATCTGGTGAGACCAACAGATCAGGAGACATTTGCTATTGAAAAGGTCACTTGTTATATTCACTAATCCCAAAGGAGGGGGAAGGGCATGTCATGCAGGGCCACACAGAGAGGCAGCAGGGTTGATCAGGAAGCAGAGGGAGCAAGGGGAAAAATGTGGGCAAGAGTCTTTATTGTGGTTTTCGTGGGAAGGGATGGGTGAGGCAGGGTAAGCACTCTGAGGGCTGCCTAGTTTGAATAGTTTCAGCAGCTCTGGGCCAGGGAAGTGTCCCTAGTTGTCTGGAACCTGGCCCTGCGGTGATTAGGGCAGGTGGGTAGTGGTGTGGAGTGTGAAAGTCCCCTGGAGGAGGTGGTTGGGGTGTGGGCTCTGGATTGGTTAGCTTGTATGTGGAAGGCACACTGTCTCTGGGAATTGACTAGCTCTGGGAAGGGCAGTCCCTCTGGGGTCAGCCAGACCTCAAGATGTCAAGTATCAAGGACAGGAACTAGGAAACATTGTTATTACATGAAGCTGCTATTTCTGGGTGAGTTCAGGGAAGTGCAGGGAAGTGGGAAGAGATCATGTTGCCCTAACATCTTCAGCCAGGGGACAGGGATCTGATGAAGTTTCACTTCTAACCTGATCTTCATCCCAACAATTGTCTCCCCTCCTCTCTCCACACACCCCTCCATTCCACCTCACCTGCCACAAGTATATAAATAAGAGAACAAGACCTAGCATTTACCAAGGCAATATCATGTTATTTCCCATCATCCCAATTTGGGGGGGATTTCCTATTCAGTGTCAGGGAGCTAAAACAAGGCTTCTCCGCTCTGCTCTTCCCCATCATGGTAGACGTGAATGCCATCCAGTCTGACCTGAATCTGGACTACAGAGAAGAAGGAACATTGCATCTGGCTCTTCTGACACAAAGCTCTAGACACAAAGGATGTCTGGATTGGACAGAGACTGTCTTAGTTAACATTCCATTCTTGCAAGTAAGCATCCAGAATTCCCTGGGGATCCCCCCAATAAGGAAACACACCTAGGATGAAGAAAAGGCATAATCATGACATCACACCTTTCTATTCTCATCTCAGTCCCCAACACATCTACAAAAACATTGTCCTTTGTCCTGTCTAGGATGTTGGAGTATAATGATCGATACTCCACTGAAGCCAGGGTTCTGTGCACTGACTTACACTCTGGATAATCAGTACTGGGAAGAGGTGGGAAGGAGTGGGGGGAGAGGTTGCTAACAACGCCTGAACCTGAGTGTAAGGCACAGGGGGTGGCATCAGCCCATCTTAGGGCAGTGATTGTACAAAGAAGTAGCATAAAATCAGAGATCACAGTTGAGTCCATTTCATTCTTCCAAGATCTGGATGGTGGGGCAGGGGGAGGAGAAGGTTGGATAATGGGAGGGGAGCTCTACACCAAGAAAGCTTCTGAAGTTCCCGGTCGAAAAGTCAAGACCCAGCTGGACAGACTGCATTCTTGCCAGGGAAGCCTCAGATGTTCATTGTCAAGTTGATGAACTGGGAACCAGAAGACAGAGAGAGGAAGTGAGAGTTGATTCCTCCTCCGTTCCCCTACCAGCCCGGTTTGTTTATGTCACAGTAGCTCCACCATATGATCGTCGTGCCTGCGAATATGGACTCGTTCTTCAACACGAAATATTTTTAAAAAAAGAATTCCCAGCGCTTTCAGTTTTCCAGAGGTCCTGAGATCTTTCTGAGTTAGCTCAAGTCAAGAGCAGATGGTGAGAGCGAGAGAGAGAGAGAGAGAGTGAGAGAGAGAGAGAAATGTGCTTTCTCCCTGGCAAAGAAGAGAGCCTTCCTGAGGCTCCCAAAGCAGGGCGATAAGAAAGGCCTTTTCTCTTTGTTGAGGGGTCCCCTGATGGGGAGAGCAGAGGGGCTCCATCAGGAAGAGGCTGCAGGCTTAGCACCCGGGGCTCTTTACAAGTGAACTAGTGAAGTCGCATGTGGTTCCTTCTCTATCCTGAGGACACCCTGCCCCCTGCTTTCTTATCACAACATAGCCATGGGAGAACATGATTCTGTGGGATGGTTTCTTCTCTCCTCTGTGCCCCACTTCCTAGACACAGTGTACACCAAGGCCAGGGTCAGGGAAGGCAGCTGGGTGGAGGAAGACCCATAAGCTCTTTAGGAAAAGTAACCATAGGTGGGGCAAGGATCCGATTGCTAACAGATGGATGGGAGGGGCCTCTTGAACTTGGCTGCAAGCTGCACTCCTTGGGAATTTTTAAAAAATACCACTGTTTGGGTCCTACCACAGAGATTTGGACTTGATTGGTCTGGGTCACGGCCAGGCCACTGGGGTTTTTAAATCTCCCCAGGTGATCCTATCATGCGGTCAGAGTTGAGGATGACAGGCTTGAAGGGAGAGAGAAGGAGAAGACTCAAAGATTTTTCCTGTTGTCGGAGATGGACAACTATGGGCTGGGGCAGGAAAACACACAGCACATGACTTGGGTCTGTTGAGGGGAGGGTGGAGAGTAGAGAGAGCCTGTGCCAGCCCCCACGCCTGTGGATGCTTGGTTTGGAAGTGACACCTTGACTCTGAAGCAATGGAAAGCTTCCTCCATGCTTCTGGTCCTTTGAAGCCTTTGGCCAGAGGGTATTGACTACCAAACCTGCCTGCTCTGCCCCTGCACTCTGGATAGGTGGTAACGGTCCTTTCTTCATGCTTAATAGTGGCCAAATGTTGACGTCATTGAGAAATCTGGGTCTGGAGGTCCCTCTTATTTTCAGAAGGGGCCAGCTTGAGTATGCACACCTTTCTTTGGAACCCCCCAGGTGTTCTATATGGTTGTCTGTCAGAGGAGTTAATTTATTGAGTGTATAGTGTGCACTGAAGTGTAGAGAAAATACTAGAAAAGGAAAATGCCCAGTTTCTGTCCTTAAGGAAATTACGGTATGTCCAGGGATCTGAGATACACACATGAGAACATTGGAAATAATCCGACACAATAAATTATATGATATTTTTAGAAACCAAGCTTTTGGTGTAAGATTAAGGCCTTGATCTCCCTGCAGATGGGGAAACTGAGGCACAGAGCAGCTGAATTGAACAAAATCAAAGCACAGAGGGGAAGTTCTATCCCATTTGATACACACTGTCACCCACCGCTTTGTCTTGATAGTCAATAAAGCGGAACCCAAATCCGAAATTGCTGCTGGGCTTGGAGATGAGCCAGTGTCTGCAGTGCAGATGCTGAAGAGTGTGGGTAGGAGAAGACCTCAGAGATGTGACGGAGACTCGAGTTGCTACTGTTGGGTCCAAGGGAAGACAGAGCTGAACAGGAAGACACAGGGAGAGAAAGGGGGGAAATGGGCAACAGAAATCACAGTAACTGGTGAAGGGAGGTGGTCCATAGTCTCCTCCCTGACTTTGGGCAGAAGAATATCTAAGCAGTGTTCTCCGACTTTAGTATGTGTAGGAATCGCTGGGGATCCTCCTAAAACGAAATCTGGCTCAGCAGGTTTGGGGTGGGGCTTGGTATTCTGCACTTCTTGTTTGTGTGATTTTTTATTGTCTTTATTGACATAGAACTGACAGAACACTGTGTAAATGTGTATAATGTGTTGTTGACTTGATGCATTTATATGTTGCAATGCGATTAGCTAACATTTCTTTCAGGTCACATGATTATCATTTCTGTTTTCGTGGCTAGAACAATTAAGATGTAGTCTCTTAGCAGCTCTGAAGTTTGTCGTAGTCTTGTGGACTGTAATCACTACCTGGCACGCTGTGTTTCTAACAGCTCGCCTAGCTGATGCCCACGCCGCTGGTCAGCGGACCACACTCTGGGCAGGCAGAGAGGATGGTCCAGCCCTGGGATGCCTCTTTCAAGCCTCTGAAACTCTGATCCGTGCTCTTCCCTCCATCATTTTTGCTGTCGATAGCCCTGTAACTGGTAAAAGTTGTGTCTTTCTCAGGGTTTCTGAGAATCATGAGACCTACAGGACAACATGAGCAAGGGGAGTGAGCAAATCAGAAGCTAGAAGGCAGGCAGGCTGAGGAACCGGATGGCAGAAGGAAGAGAAGAAGAACGCAGGGTTTGCTTGCTCACTCTGTTCCAGGTGATTAATCGTTTTATGCCTCAGTTTCCACTTCTGCCAAATGGGGGTTCTGTTCATTCTTAGCTCACAGGACCATTGTAACAATTGCATTGGCTGCTAACCGACTAGTACCTAAAAATATTAGCAGTTTCATTGTTGTTACTACCCGCCAAGGTCAAGTGTGACCTTCACAGGCATTCAGGAAACATTTATAGGGCGGGGCTCTGACTACCCCCCTGCTGGATCCTACCTCGTTTATGTTGAGACAAATGAACTCCTTGTCCTCGTTCGTTGTACTGAGAGCCTGGAACACCCCTGATGGGAGAGACACGAGAAAAGCATCATTGTGGGGACAGTTCCTTCAACAGGTTTCCTTCTTTCCTAGTGACCTTGGGGCCCTGCAGTGCAGCCTGTGGAGGAGCTGCTCCATCTGGTGGTAAGCAGGGATCTTCTAGAACGGCAGGCCAGACTCAGGCCGGCTACATGAGGATTTCTGTCGCAAGATGGGGGCTCTTGAATTCCTGGAGGGCAGAGCTGGTGGCCTTAGTATTGGGCGACATGTGCTGTCTTCTCCAACATGTCAGTCAGCTGGCTCCTCCCAAATATCAAGCTTGTGCTAACTTTTGGGGGAGCTACAGATGCCTTGTGATCCACAGGCCTTCCCCCCGGAGGAAAAGCACATGTACGTGAAGCTAAGCCCTTCAGTCTCTACGAGTCCCTAATGAGAAGGTGAGCACTGTAGGATCCCGCACACATAGGAGGAGCAGGGGGAGGTCGGAGAGCTGGCCCAGCTGGACATCACAGCTAACGCCTGGAATAACCTGAAAGCTACTTTCCTCTCTGGGCCTTGGTCTCCCCATTTGGTCAAAGTGACCAAGCCAGCCGAGTCTGGCTTCCCCTAAGAGTCTCCCAGGAGCTTGAAAAATAGAACAAAAAGGGGGAGGGAACTGTCATAAAACAAAAGAGACAGAACCCAACAGCCAGGAGCAGTGAGTAGGTCCCGAGACAAGCAAGCAAACATGGAGAGATGACCTGGGAAGTTCAGCTCGGGTCCGTTCTTAGATGACACTGAGGGCTCCCTGAGAAGTGTATTGGGGGTACAGATAGCAGAAGGGCTGTGCTGAAGACAAGCCTGCCCATTAGAGGTATTTACAGAGGGAAGGACTGAATTTCTGAGCTCTGTTATCAAATAATTTGGAAAAAAAAGTGTATGTTAGAAAAAAAAGTGTACATATGAAAGATTAGCAGAATGATCACTGTTGAGACTAGTGTAAGGCTCTAGAACCATCTGGGGGGGGGCGGGTTACAAGGAGCGATGCTGTGTTCCACCCCCTGGAGTCTAATTAATTGGCTTCCTGTGCAGCCCAGGTCATCGAAATTTTCTAAACCTGCCAGGAGTGCGGGGGTTGTAATGTGTGGCCAAGTTTGGGAACATTGGTGTGGGGCCCATGGGGACTGACTGGTATTCCTTATACTTAAGATGAAAAATTCCGAGAATAAAACGTTTGACTACTCCTGGGGTGAAGGCTTAGCCTCCGTATTTTAAAAAATTTCTCCAGGTGGTGGATCTAACTAGATGATCCCAGAGAAGGTGGGTGTGAAGCCCAAAGTGCGTTCTCCCTAATATTCCTCGATTTTGTGAGAACAAGCTGAGAACCCCCGGCTTGCAAGGACTGGGCTGAGGGCATTTAGGAAGGACTGGGACAGCTGAGAGATGCTAAGTTACCAAATATCATTCTCTTTGGGTCCATTTTGTCCACCTTGTAATTCTAGTAAGTATCTGCCTTTCGGGGGGGCCTTTCTAAAATGCACCTCTTAGCAGCTAGTGGTAGCGGTAGCGGTAGTGGTAACCACCTAGAGAAAGGCCAGCCTGCTGGCTTGGTGTGCAAGGCCCTCCAGCACTGGCTTGTCTGCTTTGTGCCATCATGATCAGCCCACACATAAGCCTTATTTGTCCGCTAAGTGCGGCTTTCCGGGGGGTTAGAGCTCGGTGGGGACAGCTTCCGCAGGTAATCCCATGGGCTCTAAGTGTCACAGAAGCAGAGGGAGCTCTGGCACCCTAGCCACGGGGAGCCCAGGCCCTGACTTGGGTTAGCAAGTGCGCTGAGGCCACCTAGCAAACATCCTTTAGAAAATGCCAAGCAGGACGGGCCCGTAATTCATGGGACCCAGTGCAAATGGGAAATGTGGGCCCCCTTGCTAAAAAATGATGGAGATCATTTTTAATGATCACTTTTAATCATTTAATATTTTTAATCATTTTATATCATTTTAAATCATTTTAATCACTTAATGATCATTTTTTAATCATTTTCAGTGATGGTGACACTGAAGTGTGAAATCAAGCACGGGCGTCCTCAGGGGTGCAGGGCCCTGGACACCGATGCATTTCTCTCCCTCGCCCCCAGTCATGGTGGCCACCCTGGTGCTGGGTTCTAGGCCCCTGGATTCAGCCTCAGCTTGGTGACAGTGTGACCACAGACTGCAAAGTCTAAGGGCCTCCTACCCCAAATCTCTCTCTTTCTTCCTGAGGTAACACGTCTTGTTTGGGAAAAACCAGGTCAGGACATAGAGCTTACAAAACACAGAGATAGGGTGGAGGGCGGGCAACAGAGAGGAAATGAGTTTGACCCCTGATGGGACCTTCGGCGGGGCTGGAGCATCACCCCCCGCCCCATCCTCCTGCAAGGACACAGAGGGTGTACACGTGGAGAATGACTCCAAGGGCAAGTGGTGTGGCCCTCCACAGAGGCAGTAGACTAGAAGATTCTTAAGGATGGTCCTGCCAAGAAGACTCCCGCACCCCACCCCTCAGCTAACCACTGAGATCACAGGACAAAAACTGTCGTCGCCAGGATTTTTGCCTGGCTGGCTGCACCCACCACCCCAGGGACACTCCCCCCACCCCTCGCCCACCGGGTCCCAGGAGGCCCAGCCCCGCCAGCCACTCACGGCTTGCGTTGTCCAGCCGGACCAGGCAGTTGAGGAAATCGTCGAAGTCGAGCTGGAGGCCCTCGTCTGCGTATCTCAGGACGATCAACTGCAGGAGGTGATGGTTCAGCTGGAAGCCTGTGGGGGAGGGGAGGAGACGCGTTCGCCTGGGCCCCTTCGGGGGCACCTTCGGGGCACACCCCGCCAGCAGGTGGGCTCCTTGTCCTCAGCCTAGATGCAGCGTGACCTTTTGCATCTCTGTTAGGGGGATTGCCGGTGGGTTCCTGAGGTCACGCTCCTGGTTTTGACATTCACTTAGCCATTATATCTTGCCGACTTTTCAGGAAACCTCACTTGGGGGAACCTTAACGCTGGATGGTGTTGAGCCCCACTCCTATCCCCCTTCCCGCCTCCATTTCTGGAGAACATTTTTTTTTTAAGATTTTATTTATTTATTTGACAGACAGAGATCACAAGTAGGCTGAGAGGCAGGCAGAGAGAGAGAGGAGGAAGCAGGCTCCACACTGAGCAGAGAGCCGGATGTGGTGCTTGATCCCAGAACCCTGAGATCATGACCTGAGTCGAAGGCAGAGGCTTTAACCCACTGAGCCACCCAGGTGCCCCAGGAGAGCACTTAAACCCAAAGGTGCTGAAGGCTCTAGGAATCATGTTTCTAGAAGGGATGCTGAAGCCCCCAGCGAGTGATGCCCTGGGGCAGGGGCTCCTTGTGTGAGCGACGCCAGGGCTGAGCCAGGGGCGGCTGCTTCACTTCTCTGGGATTCATGTCCTTATTGATTGAACAAGGGCTTGAGGGAGGTAAAGTCACTTTAGATCCAACATTTAATGCTTCAGTATCTAACCCACATCCCAGGGACTCCCCACGGACCTCCCCGCTGCCCCGGACTTCAGTCTACATGCTCGATTTCCAGAGAATGTTCAATATACTGCTTGGAAATCTACCTGGTCTTCCCTGCTCCTCAGTCAGGGAAGAAGATCCCAGAGGAGAAGGCCAGTCAGACATCAAGAGAGGTTTCTGGAGCCGCCCGTACTGTCGGTTGCTGGCCATGCCCCAGATGCTGACATTTGCTCCCCACGGGGCTGGAGGAGGGGAGAGAGGGGGCGTCCCCCTGCCCCCACATCAGTCCCGGAAAGACTCAGGCACACCTCTCCTCTCTGCCCTATCCTTCTCCCCTAGAAACAGGGTCAGCAGCCCCTAAGAAGATCAGACCCTCCTCATCCGTGGCATTTTCTGCGTCCCGTCCTTCGTGTGCAGAGCTGATGTGAACTGTGACTGAACCGCCTGGTTTGGAGTCTGGGCTGCCCATGGCAGAGGAGCTCCAGGAACTCCTCCCTGTCCCTCAGTCCGGGGCCCCGGCACACCCTGCCTCATCCATGATCATTCCCAGCCATCACCATCTGAAAGTAGCAATTAGAGGTCTGGGGGCACCACATGTGGCCTGCCACCAAAGGCTCACATGACCTCAGCTCGGCCAGAAAACTTGGCCAGAGGTGGGAGAGGAGGGTCACGCTAAGTTCACCCTCAGTAGATCCATTTTAAAGATTCTTGCCAATATTGCAAAGAGGCTCAAAACATGGGCCCCGGCATGAGCGAGTGAGTCCTGAGCCTGATGCCTGGCTCTGGCACTCGCAGAGCTGTGCCCTCAAGAAGCGCGACCTCGGGTTTAAGACCGGCCACCTCCTAGGGCACGAGAAGCAAGGGGCCGTCCATAGACAGTCCCCAGCCACGGGTAGCCCACACCTGACCTTCTAGGCTCTGCTTTACCTGCGGCTTTCAGGGCCATGCGCAGCTCGTAGGAGGACATGGTGCCTGACTTGTCAGCGTCGAACTGGAGGAAAAGGTTCTACGGGGAGGACAGAGGCATTGAGAACCAGAGGGAGGGCACCATGGCCTGCCCACCAGGAGAGACTCCTCGACCTCTTGCTTTCATTTTCATTCTAGGGACAAGCGTGGATCCTTCTGGAAGTGCTGGAAGGAGAAGGGACCTGGGAATTCCATCATGCTTCCTTCCCTCCGGCCCTCTCCCTTGGCCATGGAAAACCCCCTTCTGCTCCAGGCTGGCTCAATCCCCAGAGGTTGTGCCTGGCAGGGTCACCTACTGTCCACTTCTTCAGCTTGTCCCAGAACACCGTGAACTCCCTGAACTCTAGCTTCCCGTTGCCGCTGGTCTGAGCCGAGCGCGTTAAGGAAGAAAGGAAGGAAGATGATTAGGGTTTGGACCCAACGTGCCTCGCGGAACTTCAGGGATGGAGGGGCAACCGGCTGGCCCGGGGGGCCCGTGACACAGAGTCAGGGCTCCTAGGGAGGTAGCTTAATTAGGAAACCACGGTTCTCTGAAGAGGAGAAATGGCAGGGGTGAGCTGGGGAGGCGTGAGATGGGCATCGCACCACCAGGTTCGAGAAAGCGCAATGAAAACATTCCCTTATCATCCCCTTAGCGGGGACCCCAAAGTGGCAGCCAGACCCCCAAGTCCCTTCAAAAGCAGTCCCCCTACTGGACAGTCTGTGCCTCCTGATTCTGTTCCAGTTCTAGTTGCCACCGGTCTTTGCGTATTCTCCGAGGAGACTGTCCCACCGGCTAAGGGTCCCGCATTCTAGAAGGGTCTGCACGACGGGAAAACACAGCCCACGGATTTGGAAGGATACATCCATTAGAGAGATGATGTTTTTACAGGACATCAGACTGAGCTTCTTGAACTGGAGGTCCTTTTCTGAAATCACACATGAAAGCAGAATTCACTGGACACATAAGATTAACTTACCCGGGCTGCTGGGAGTGCAAGAGTCCTCCTCTCCAGCCCCGGTCAGATCTGGGGCTGGGGAGGAGGACACGTACTCACTCTCCAGCTGCTGGTGACAGCAGAACCTGACACGGCCTTTGCGTGGGGGTGTGGGGGGGACAAAACTGCACAATATAAAAAACAGGAAGATCTTTCTATTCATTTATCCCAGTTTTAAGAATCCCAAGCAAAGAATTACAAATTAAGACCTTTATCGTTTGGTTACGTGTAATGGCAAAAATTTAGAAAGGACATAAATGACCAACGGAAGGGTCGGAGCAGAAAAGGTGACGTGCGTAGGATGGATTGTTACACGGTCCTTAAGAGCGACGTTTTGGAAGCATATAATGATGGGGGAAATGCTCAGAAAAAGTCAGTTTTAAAAGCAGGACTGAAGTTACTGAAGAAGTTTGAACACTCGCACGCCGTTCGTAAGAGCCACTTTGGAAAATGGCTGGAGGGTTCCTTAAAACAGAAAGTACAGAGTTGCCCTGTAAGGCAGCAGCTGTCTGAGATATATGCCCAGGAGAAACGTCCACACAAATGACTTGTTTACCGATGTTCACCGCAATATTCGTCACGAGAGCCAGAGAGTGGTAACAACCCTCACGGCCCTCCGTGAGGAATGGGGGAACGAAACCTGGTATATTCCTACAGGGAAATGCTATCCAGCCATAGAAAGGATGGAAGAAGTCTTTGCAAATACTACAATGAGGATAAATCTTTTTTTTTTTTTTTAAAGACTTTATTTGTCAGAAAGAGAGACAGAGAGCACAAGCAGGTTGAGTGGCAGGCAAGGCAGAGAGAGATGCAGGCTCCCCGCTGAGCAAAGAGCCGGATGTGGGACTCGATCCTAGGACCCTGGGATCATGACCTGAGCCGCTGGAAGACACATAAGGACTGAGCCACCCAGGTGCCTCGCAGGATCCTTTTTATATGCAAAGTCCAGAATAAGTGAGTCTATAGAGACAGGAAGTAGATCAGTGGTTTCGGGGGCTGGGGGAGGTGGGGGTCTGACTGTTGCGGCATGTAACCTGCAACCCGTACACCAAGAAACGTGGTGGATGGATTGTTCAGCACGAGAATTCTATGTTAAAGCTGTTACATTAACAAATAAAACTGTATCTATAATTGGATGACAGTTCCTTGTGTGTAGATGTACACACACTGAGAGACACACACGACGACACACGATACACACACACATAGGTGGAGACACCCACATCTTAACGGGGTTTATCTATGGGTGGTTCAGTCATTGGAGGCTTTCGTCTTTGTCTTTAGGCTTTTTTGCATGTTTATGGAATTTTCTGCCGTAATTGGCATCATTTCTGTAATCAGGAAATAAGCAATGGAAGCTATTTGGCAAGTCTTCCTAGAGTCAGCCCTGGAGAGCAGGGGGAGCTGGAGGAGAGGCAGCACGAGGTCACAGGTCACGTGTCCCCTCCAGACTGGGGTCCCCGATGGGTGGGGGGGATGAGCACTTACTCTTCTGAAGCACAGCATTTAAGACGTATTCGAGTTCCTCTGCGGTTACCTCCATGTCCTGTGGGAGGAGAGATGACTGCTTTGATGGCCCTTAACGCCGCCTTTGTCACTTGCTTCCAGTCCTGAGCTTGATCTGGCTCAAGCCACAGTGTCACATGTTGCTGGCCCTCAGGGACCCTGCTGCGAGCCCGTGTTCTGGTCCCTCGAGACTGCAACCTGCCTAACTTCTCAGGGACACCCGTGCCCCATGCAGAAAGGATGGAAAAGTTGGGCCAGGTGACACAGGCATTCCCCCCCCCCAGCAAAGCTCCCCATGTGGCACTTCTGTTGGAGGACCTTCGCGTCTGGGTCCCCAAGCCCCTGCACAGCAGAGCTCCTTCAGAGTATGAACAGTGCCCACACTGGGGGCTTACCAAATGCTGGGGGCTCCCTCCAAGGACCATTTCAATCCAGAAGACTGGGAGGCTGTCCCGTGGGTTATTTTCAAAACCTCTAGGGTGAATTCAGAGCCACTGATTTGGGGCCGTCTGCTAAGCCCACGAGAGCTCAGCACCCACGGCCCTTAGAAGCTTGTCAGAAATGTGGAGTTTCAGACCCTGCCCCAGACCTCCAGGCGAGAGGATCTGCATTTTCCAGGATGCCGCAGCAAGTGTTACGTGTATGACTGAGCAGCAGTGTGGACTTAAGGCTCCTTTCGTCCACGGTTTTGAGCTACTGGTGCGGAATAGTCACCTGTGAAATTATTTCATATGGGCCTGCCTGGAGCTCCCGAGGCCTGGGGAATGGGGTTTGGGGTGGTCAACCCTGAAGGAGAAATGGCTGATGTGCGCCACCCCCCCCCTCCGCCACCACCCCTTCCCCAGCCCTGCTCCGCCTGCCCTGTGGCCGTCTGGCCTGCTGCGGCTTACACAGAACCACACACGTCCCCATTTCTCTCCACCCAGACAACTGTCCCCAAGTCTCCCTGCCCTCCTGCTTCTTACATGGCCTGAAATCCTGCTGCTCCCACCCGCAAACACAACTCTTTTATGATTCAGGGGCCCTGGCAGGAGAAGGAAGCGAATGTAGTCATTATAGCCCCTCCAGGAAATGGTCAAACAAGCTCATTTTATTAATGGCTACGAGGGAGCACAGGTGGGACAGTTTCTAGGAGAATGGAGCCTTAGGCAAGAGACATCCAGGGCCCCCAAGAGAGGCCGGGACCCCCCAAAACAAGTTGACAACTGAGGGGGCAAGAATGGGGTAGGAGCCGGAGAGCCGGAATCGAGGGACGGATCCCGCCTTCCCCAGGGGCTGGTCCTGGCCCGAACCACCAAACCTGGCCAGGCTGCTGATGGTACCCGACAAAGGTCACATTTGTAATTTCATGGTGACATCCCTGAGCAACCCCAACTTCCACCCGAGCAGAAAGAACATTCGAAAGGCAGTGGTTTATGGGCTGAGTGCAATGAAGCTCCTTTTCAAGGCTCCCCCTAGCCTTCCACAGAAAGCCCCAGGCCAGGCTGAGCTCCTTTGTCCCACCGAAGGTGGCAGCCCAGTCTGATGGGGGAGGCGGTCTTTGGGCCCTCCCAGATGATCAGGCCTGGCCTCCCGTTGGCTCCAGCTCCACCAGGCCTCTGGTAACTGCTGTGGAGGAAACCAGGCCCCTCAGCTCCGCAGGGGGTCAAGGCCAAGTGTAGCCCGCAGCGGCCCTACCTCACCGGCTACTTGTTCAAACAGGTCCCGGAACTGCAGTTCCTCCTCTGTCTCCTGGCCAGCTGGAGTCGGCTTTGGAGGCTAGAAAGCAACCAGAGGAACTTGCATTGGAGCCACAGAAAGGACCTGTGGCGTTTGCTATCCCAAAGAAATCGCAAGAAAAAGGCGTGCCCTGGAGGCCTTGTGGTCCCTTGGGAGAGGCTGGGACCTCACTGCTGTAGGGAGGAAACAGAAGGGGCCGCTGCCTGGAGCATTAGGAACGGCCGTCGGATCCCTGGGGAAGGCTCTTTAGAGGGAGAATTTGGAAGGACCGATCAGGGGGACTTTTGCAGACAAGAGCGCTAAGGGAGGCTGGGGTCCTGACCAAGCTGGGGTCCCAGCGGGGGTGGTCGTGGCTCCCTGTGCCCTCTCTCACAGACCCCTCACCACTCTCGACTGTAATTACTTGCCGAACCATCTGTCTTGATAGGTGGTGAAATATTCGAGGACAGGAGTCCCTCACTAGCAGGCAGCCCTGAGCCCAGTGCACGGAAAGAGCTCAGCAAATGCACTGGGTGTTTTAGTTTTGTCTTGGGCCGATCAGTGCTGACTTGGGAAGCATCAAACTTGTCCCAGTTATAGCTCAGCACGTCTTCAAAGTCTTACAGCCCCTGAACAAGTATAAAACCCTCCCCTACAGCCCCCCACAACACACATATGGTAGGGAGGAAGTCACGCGTTCCTCCAAGGCCTCTGCAAGAGAATCTCCTAGCCATGCTCATTTTCTTCTGGGTTATTTTTCTTAGACTGAAGGCATTTTTAAAGACATCTCATGCCCTGCGGAAGCGACAGCCACTTCTCAGGGAACAGAGTGAGTTGGTAGTCCAGAGAAACATCGCTCCAAATGGAGCTTTCTTCAGAGCACGTACCTCGTTCCCATGCCCGGTCGTGGTAGGACACAAGAGACTTAGAAGGTACAAGGCTTGTCCTCCATGAGACTGGAATCAAGGTACTCACCCGATCGCAGATAAACCATTCCCTGAACTTCAAAGCCCTGAATGACACCATGATCGAAGGGAACTTTCGGGACTGTCACTGACTCCCACCCTCCAGAGTACCATGCGAAGGCTTACCTCCGGAAGGTCAATGGCCACATCCCCATCCATGTCCCTGGGGGACAGAAAACACATTGTAGATTAATTTCCTCTCTTGTTCTTGCCGCCCACAAGAGCTGCCAGTCTGCATGCCTCTTGTGTGGGCGCTTTTGTGTGAACAGATCCTGGGAAATTCATCCTCAGCTTGTACCAGTATCTGGAAGGAGACTGGAGAAAACTCTCCAGCAGAATTTTCAAAAATTAAAGGAAGATCTTTAATTGCTTCTATTTAGTGGAGAAGAAGGAACCACACCTTTTGTAATCAGCTTGGGAACTCCAACCAGACTGGACAACTGGGGTTATTCTCAAGGCCTGCCACCAACCCAATCCTATGCCACCGAACAAAAGATACAGCGGGAGGCTACGAACTCACAGCGGGCTCCGTCTCGGTATCTTAGGGCGGTCCCTAGCTGGGGCTTCATCTGGCTCAAAGGCGTCATTAGCAAACATGGCCCTCTCCGTCATCTCTAGAACATCTCTACTGGGAAAAGGAGGGGATGCTTGTATCTTGAACCATTTTCTCCCTCTGCCACAGAGCAACCGATGGCAAGAGGAATAATGGGAAACTTTTCATAGACGTGTCCAACACAAAATAATTTTGCTAAGACACTGCAAAGGGGGAGGTGGCGGAAAGTCGGGTATACTAAGTAGAAGGCCGACTTGTGCAGTATAAGCCATTGACAATTAGCTTTTTTGGTGGTAAAGTAAGTATCCGGCATTAAGATTTTGATGGTTCAGGCATCCGTTTCAAAGATATCCATCTCCAATAAACACATTGCCAGCTTCACAGCTAGACATAAAGCCCAGGCACCTCACCCACGAAGTTCTCTCTTTTTTTAGAAAGCTCTGGTAGACCATTTGGCCTGCTCCTTGCTTTTCCTTCAAGGACTTTAATTCCTGCTTTTATGTTTGAAGTTTACCAAGAGTGAACCTGTTTTGAAATCCTAGGCCCCTACCCTTGACCCCAATAAAGGCACAACCCCGGGCCTGTGCGCTCTCTCTCTCTCTCTACTCAGGACATCACAGGGGGGCTCCAGGTTTGCCGTGTGCTCTCCAGGACCTGTATATAATAAATCTTGTCTTTTCAGAGTTCCTTGCGTTGTTGAGGTGTGTCTTGCAATCATAAAAAGACCCACAAGGGTCAGTCTGGCCTCAGCGTTGGCTCCGGTTTGGGAAACGTCTCTGGGGGCCCACCCCGGGCAGTACCTGCCCAGGTGAGTGCCATCAGGCGTTCCTAGCTGACGGCATCGCTGTCCATGGGCTGAGACCAACCCAGACAATTTGGCAACATTTATTTAAACTGAAGCTCAAAGAATGGGTCATTCTGGAAACTGGTAATAGTCACCCCCTTCACTGTATTCAGAAATGAGTCTAGCACTTCTCAATGTGGGTCCCACTCCAGACGGTTCTTGAGAATAGGGTCTGGAAAGAGGAGGCCTCATCCGAACGTCACTCTGGTGATACTCATCGCCGGGGGAGCGTGGTTCTGGGGGGGGCTTGGAGAGAGCAACCTCTCAGGGGCTTGCTCGAGGGATGGAAGGAACAGAACTAAAATGGAAATTATCCTGCTCTGCAAATGGGTCGGGAGACCCTCCCGCCTGCTTTCTCAGGTGGATCGTGGGGAAGGGAAGAAAGGGGTCATGGCTCCAACGGTCCTCTGTGACTTCCCCGGGACTGAGCCACTAACGGAAGAGGAATTCTCGAGCCCGTTACTCACTGGGTGATGGCTTTCTTCTCCGAAAAGATCCTCAGGCAGAAATCGGCTTCCTGATGGGGCTCAAAAGTGCTGGGAATCAGGACGTACTCCCCCGGGGGCAGCTTGAAGCGGTCAGAGACTTCTCTCAGGTTGATGAACGTTTTGCTTCTGGCCTGGGAAGCGTGGTACCTGAAGAAGTCCTTGTTCAGGTGCTCGTCTCTCCCGGGGCTCTGCAACGGGCACCAAGAGTGTTGAGAGGGGTTGGTTCTAGGAGGAGGACCGCTGGTCTTGGCTACTTGGACACAGTTGGGGGACTGGCCATTGAGTCGGGCACGTGGACAAGGAGATGCTGAGGATCCAGCACCCGGGGTGGGGCTCTGAAGAGCGGCTTGTTTCCTACCCACCTGGTAAATGGCGTAGCCAATGGTCAGCATATCGGCTCCAAACCTCTTGAGTTTCCTTCGATCTTTCTGCATCAGGGCTATGAGGAAAGTGCAGTCCTCCTGCCCCTCGTCTTTCTCGGTCAGGGACAGTTTTATCTGTGGATTGGTCCAGAAGGTATCTGCCATTTGAAAGAGGTGAATTAGGGGCACCTGGGTGGCTCAGTGGGTTAAAGACTCTGCTTTTGGCTCAGGTCATGATCCCAGGGTCCTGGGATCGAGCCCCACATCGGGGCTCAGCTGGGAGCCTGCTTCCTCCTCTCTTTCTGTCTGCCTCTCTGCCTACTTGTGATCTCTGTCTGTCAAATAAATAAATAAAATCTTTAAAAAAAAAAGAAAGAAAGAGGTGAATTATTTCATCTTCCTCAAAAAAAAAGCACAAAAGACAAGCACACACACGCACGCGCGTGCGCACACACACACACTCCATCCAGCCCCACCACACCATCCCAAACCTGAGAAAGTCATTCATTTCTTCTCTCCCTCTTCTGATGATCCTCACGCCCTACTTCCTGTGACCCCAGTGAGAAGGCCAAGTGCTTCCCTTTTATCTCTACCCTCTCTTGAGCCGTTTCCCATGCAGCTTTTTAAAGACATTCCTCTGGGTTTGCTCCATCTTATTTCTCTCATGTGGTATTTCAGAGGAGAGGACTGTGCCTCTGTGTTTGTGCAACATGAGGAGAGCCCACCCCAGGCCCTGCTCCGAGGGTGAAAGCTGATTGGCTCATCCTAGTCCCTCTTGCTGCAGAGAGTTGGAACAAAGCCTACCAGCATTTCCCAGGCAGTATGGGCTCAAGGAATTCCCAGTTAGAGGGATTGGCCCCAAGTTGAGGACTTTTGTTGGCTGACTCTGCACAAGTGAGGGCTCAACAAGCCTTGGATGGTGCTGGCAGCCCTTCTGTGACTATAGAGAAATCCAGACTGAGGAAGAAGTCAACAGAGGAGAGAGGGCAAAGCAGAGAACCCCAGACCAATGGCTTGATGGAACTATGCCTGAAGCCTATCCTGCTTCTCCTCTGAATTTTTCAGCCATGCAAGGAAAAAAATCCTTTTTATTGTTAAACTAGCATGAGTTGTGTTTTTTATTACTTGTCATGGGAAATAATCTAAGAGGCCAAACAAGTTTTTCCCCTAAACAATCTTATCCGACTTTCTGCTACGTCTCTGTAGCCCTCACCGGCCATCCCAGAAATCCTGCTAACTCCACACTCAGGCTTTCTCTAAGGTCCAGGTGCTGGCCTGCTGACGTCTGCCAGGCTGGACTGGACACTTGGTGATGACAGAGAGCGTGACAGGCAGACTACCAACCCAGGAAATTGCGGCAGCCGCCGGCGGTGGAGCCCCGCACCCAGCTTCCTTGATGGACCGTCACCTCCCACTTGTGGAGCGCATTCTCTTCCAGGGCATCAGGGGTGAGGTTGCAGATCTCCACTTTGTCAAAGTGGGTCTTGAAGTCCCTAAACGCCATCCTGCAACAAGGCAGAAAGACACCAGGCATAGAAGGCAATGGTGACGTCGTGATCCATTCATTCGCTTAATCATCTAACCAACCAGAAGTGAGTCCCCATGCCCATCCTCAAGGACAGGGAGAACTCAGGTGTGGGAAGACAGAAAAGACACAAGCAAAGCTAAGGAGAACCTTGGTTCAGGGACTGCATCCCCGCCCCCTGCAGCTAGAGTGGGATGTGAGCGTGATGTGCGGGCCGAGGCTCTTAGGGAGCGGGGTGGGGCGTCTCCTCCAATCTTTCCTGTCTCTCCACTTCCGCTGGCTTCCTGCAGATGGCCAGGGGACCCCGGAGGATGGTGAAGCCATACCGAGGAAGGGGCTTGGGTCCCTGAATCAGTACGAAGAGATCCGCCCACAGAACAGGGATATCCTGTTGGACTGGTACAATGAGTGAGCGATAAACTCTATTGCATTTGTGTTTTCATACATCCTGAGTCTACTTGTTACAGCAGCTGGTGTTACCCTAAGTCCTCAGTGCCTTGAATCGGGAGGCCACCGTGATGGAATTCTAAACTAGGTCATGCCAGCTTAGCACTTGGACAGGCTTCAAGGAAACGTTAGAGCTGGAAAATAGATATCCACATTACAAAGGACAATCTGTTGGTTAAAACTGTGCCTTCGGCTCAGGTCATGATCCTGGAGTCCCAGGATCGAGTCCCGCATCGGGTTCCCAGCTCCACGGGGAGCCTGCTTCTCTCTCTGACCTTCTCCTCGTTCATGCTCTCTCTCACTGTCTCTCTCTCAAATAAATAAATAAAATCTTTAAAAAAAACTGTAAAAATATGGAAGGCAGAGGCTGGGCTTGAGGGGAAGAGGTGGGAAAAAGCTAGATTATTAGTGTGTGCTGGTTTTTGCTTGCTGTGTTTAAAACGGCCTTTAAGAAAAAAGTGAGCTCCCTTCAAAATTGACTGGTTTGCTCCTCAGGGAAGAAAGCTGGACATCAGAACTGTGTGGTCTTGCAGGGTTAGAAGCGTCAACTCTTTTCTGGCCCCCTCAGGAAGAAATAAGATCAAAAGAAGCTTCTAGAGACGAAGGCCCATTAAAGACTCCCAGGTAAGCAAAGCTATTCCACCCCACAGAAAGTCCAGATTAGGAATGTTTCCTGCCCACTTAGGTCTCGATTTTTGGATGCTCTCAGGGTCACTGCCATCGGGGTCCCTTGTCATCAAGCTGGGCAAGGGAGTAGCCCCTGGGAGAAGCAGGACAGCCTGTCAGTCTTCAAATACACCGTGAAAACTTGGGTGAGGGACAGTTCGGAGGAGGGATGCTGGGCTGGAGATGCAGGCTCAGCCCCACGTTTCTGTCAAATTCTCTGCCAACACGGATGAGCACAAGGGGCTTGAGACACATGGGTTTGATTTACCAAAGAAATGGAACAAAGACAGAGGAAGGCAAGCAAGCGAGACAAGGGCTCTCGGGGACTGCGCTGACACCCGTTGTGTAGCTCATACAGCAAGGGGAACGGAGACCAGCACCGTACCAGAACTCCCCGTCGTCCAGAGCCGTGTGACACAGGCGCTGTTGCTCAGCTGGGTCCACGGAACGCCACTCAGAGGAACTAGGAGGAGTAAGCAAAGTCGGTGGAAAGGATATTGACCTTGGAGGGGGCCGGGGCGTCCCTCCCGAGGAGCCAGCGTGGTGGCTGTGTGGGGACCCATTCTGGTCAGTGCCTACTCCTTGGGCCCCGGAAATGCCCCCAGGGATCTAGAGGCTGGCTGGAAAGTGCACATCCAAGAGCAGCCCATGGTAAGAAGTCCTCGGGGTCCTGGGAAGCCCCTCTGTAGGGGATTATCATAGGACCATCCCAGGACATGGAACACCAGCAAAACAGCAGAAACTTCCAACTGGAACCCAGAACAGGGATGACCTGTGCCCCGGAGCACCTCCTGATCTCTCCTCTTCATTTGTAAGTGACATTTCGAAAAGCGGTAAGAAATCTTATGTTTGCTTGGATTTGACATTTCACAGACTAAACGCTTTCTGTAGGTGAGCTTGCTAGGAAACCTCCAAGGTCACTGTGGCTCTGTGACCCGCACAGCCGCCTCTGAGTGGTTCCTGCTGAGTAACCAGCATGTGGTACCCAGCCGACATGGCTGCCTTGTCCACGCCCTACAGAGCTTGTCCCGGGAAGGACCCAGGTGAAGCCCCTCTCCAGGTCCTGCATGCCGTACCCAGAGCCAGGACCTTCCGAGTGGCTCCCGTCCCATCACCAGCTTCCCAGCTAAAGCACTTTCAGGACTTCCCTCCTAACAGGCAGGGTCAGGAGCAGGGATCAGGATGGGGACCTGCCCTCCGTCACCCCGAGACTGAGTGGGAGCGGGAGGCAAGCTCATCTTCCAGCCTTGACCCCAGGAAATGCACTTATTTTTCCCTCTGTGTGTTTCCCAGAAGGCACGAGTGGCCCTTTTACAGGCTGTCTTCTCTAAATGAAAGGACACTGTAATCGTCCATGTCTGATACGAAGCGTCTCATTAACTTTGATTTCAATATTTTCGTTCTTTCCATTTCTGCCAGGAGAGGGAGGCTGATCTCTTCCCTCCTGTGATGTTGGTATGAATCCATCTCTGCCCAAGACCCTGGGCTCTGAGAAGGCAGAACCCAAACGGGGCTGGGAGGTGGTGGGACATGAGCCGTGATGGGACCACCAGCCCCTCCAGGGGTGTGCACTGTGCCCTCAGGTTGGAGTCAGGTTAACAGAGACACAGACACATTGATGGCTGGCGACATGGTGGCCTCTTTGTGATCTGAGGACAAACACAGCTCAAGTTCTTTTACTCAGGCTCTAGACTTGCCGGAGGTCTCCCCAGAGTCCCACAAGTTGTGAGCAGGTCAGGGTAGGACAGCAGGACACCAAGATGGCAGAGTCCTGCCTGAGGGCGGGGGCAGCTCAGGGAGGGTCCTGCCCAAACACATCTGAATGTTCCCAGATCTTAGCCACCTGGGCCGCTTCCTGGGGACGAGGAAGGGACACACACCTGCAGGGGAGAACTTTCTTTATAAAGGGGGCCAAAGAAATAGTTGCTAGTTGACTGCTCTGTAAAGGGTGCATTTCCTGTCCCAATTCCTGTCTCTCTACTGGGTGGCCAGCCTCTCGCCAATGGCCAGGGACCAATCAGAGAGAACCCCATGGTGACCTGCTTGACAATATTTTGGGGATTCTTACACCTCAAACACTCATGGCCACCCCACCCGACCCCGCAGGTACACTCGGACACACAAACACACTGCATATTGGAGCCACTCATTGCTGGAAGGAAGCCCCTCACAACATCATCGGGAGATGACGTCATGTCCCCATGGGACAAAGCAGATCCACTGATGTAAATACAGTAACTGGAAAGGGGAAAAAGCCCTTGTAAGGATGTTCCCTTTTGACTGCATGGTGGGCCAGAAGGCTGAAGAGGGAGGAAGTAAGGCCACTCCAGCCACAGGACAGTGCCCTGAAAGAGATCCAGGAGGGAACTGGAGTCACAGTGGCCCTTCCTCGTCTGCCTGCAGAAGACAGCCCCGGGCCTCTGTGCCCCGGGAAGGCAAGGAGGCAGGGACTTACCTGTCACTCCAGGATCCATTCCACTCAACCTGGCCCCAAGGGTTCCGGACTCGGATGAGCTCCGTTTTCCGGCCTCGGAAGTTTACCTAGAGGGAAAAACATCAGGGCAATGTGGAATGGTAAAATCCAAAAACATCAGGGAAATGTGGAATGGTGAGCTCCGGGCTCCTTCACCTCCATCACAGCTGGCTTTCCCCAAAGCCTCTTGACTCTCACATGCCAAACACACGTCAAAACTCATCAAGTCTTAACTAGCCCTTGGAACTTTCTAATTCCTAGTGAGTACAGCGACTAGCGTCACCAACTATGTTACACTATGAATCATGCCAGAACGGATACACTGTATCTGGGAAGTAAAGTAGAATTATAAAGAACAAGAAATGAGTCCATGTGAATCTTCAAATGAATGAGTTTTCTCTCTGGACTGGAATCACCCTAAGGTCAGGGGCCGGGTCTTACTTCTCAGCGTACTGTCGGCATCGAGCACAGCGAGAGGTAAAGAGTTGTTTGTCTAAAGGGCTCAGGGACCTAAGAGTGACTTTTCTTCATCCTTAATATCTTACTCACAGATGAATAAAAATTGTATAGGCCCACGCTGGGAATTTAAGCAAAGATAAACAAAACCACTTCTAAGTCTTCTGACTCCAATATTCCCCCCTTTCAGGTGTCAGGGGAGGCTTTCTGCTGTCTGTATGGCACACTCTCAAGCCAGTAAAGAAAGATGCTCGGCCATGACCTTCATGCCCTGCCCCGGACCAGGAGAAAGGGCCAGTGCATGTTAGCAAGATGGTGGAGAAAGGAGAGTAGAAGTAAAAGACTTTTACTCATGAGCCAGAAATTTTAGCTCAAAACATTCTATCCGCATGCCCTGGGCACAAAGCATATTTTTGATGCGAAAATCAAGTTAGTGTGACCTCTCCAGAGTCTAGGATGTAGCTTGTAGCCCATTGTTTAAGAGGTTCATTAAGTGAAGTGCATGGGGAAGGTCAACGCATTAGACGGGGAGAGCAAGGAAAAGCAACTGAACAGATGTGATGGAAAGTTTCTACTACCGGGAAAAATATTTAGAAGATGTGCCAGTAAAAATCACATGCCTCCTGGGGCTTGGGTGGCTCAGTCGGTTAAGCATCTGCCTTTGGTTCAGGTCATGATCTTGGGGTCCTGGGATCGAGTCCTGTATTGGGCTCCCTGCTCAGTAGGGAGCCTGCTTCTCCCTTCCCCCTGCTCCCCTACCCCACTCCCCCTGCTCATGTTCTCTCTCTTGCTCCTCACTCTCTCTCAAATAAATAAATAAATAAACTTAAAAAAAAATCACATGCCTGGGCACCTGGGTGGCTCAACTGGTTAAGCAGCTGCCTTCGGCTCAGGTTGGGATCCCAGGGTCCTGGGATCGAGTCCTGCATCTGGCTCCCTCCCTCTCCCTCTGCCTGCCACTCTGCCAACTTGTGCTCTCTCTCTTGATCTCTCTGTCAAATAAATAAATAAATATACCTTTCAAATAGATAAATAAATAAATGAAAATGAAAAAATGAAAAAATCACATGCCTACTCAAGAGAATGATTGGCAAGGCATTATGGACAGGGAAGGAGAGGGGAAAAGAACCTGTGCCGATGGTTCAATTCTGGAGAATTCCATTTCCTCTGCCTCCCTGAAGGCTCTGCTCAGAATCCCCTGACAGGGAGGCAGGACAGGCTTCCTTCCGGATTCCCTGCTCCCCGTTCCTTTGGACTGTGTTACTCAAAATGTGGGCACTGACAGGAGAGACAAGAGGGGCTGAGCCCTCTACAGACTGGGTCTGAGACTTGTCCAACTGGGTCTAAGACTTGGGTCTACAGACTGGGTCTTAGACTTGTCCAACAGAAGCAAAAAATAGGCCTTTAGACTTTGCTGAACTTGACCCCGAAACACTATGGCCTGTGGCTTCTTATCCTTGTCTTCCTTGTCATCCCCTCCGCTTCTCTTTCCCACACGTCCCTTCAGGAGCTCTTGTCCCAACTAAGCACCCCCTAGAAGTCAGAGGGGTGCTGTGTGGGGTCTAGGAACCCCTGGGAATTAGTTCCACCCTGGGCTACAGCTTCAGAAAATGGGATTTTTTAATGGTTATTATTATGATTTTTTATTATGTTCAGTTAGCCAACATACAGTACTTGATGGTTATTTTTATGCCAACTTGACTTGGCCACTGGCACCCAGACATTTGGTTATACACCATTTTGGGTGTGTCTGTGAGGGCATTTCCAGATGGGATTAGCCTTTGGATTGGGAGACTGAGTAAAGCAGAGGGCAGTCCCCCATGCAGTTGGGCCTCATCTAATCAGTTGAAGACCTGAATAATGCTAGAGAAGGTGGGCGAAGGGAGAATTCACGGTCTGTGTCTGACTGCTGAGCTGGGTCTTTGGTCCTCTTCTTCTCTCAGGCTGGGACTTGTACCATTGGTTCTCCTGGTTCTCAGGCTTTTGGACTTGGACAGGGAGACCCCTGCCAGATGGCAGATCATAGGTTTTCTCAGCCTCCATAATCCTGGGAGTCAATTCCTCATTCCCTATTTGTCATCTATCATCTATCATCTATTGATATCTTATTGGCTCTGTTTCTCTAGAGAAGTTCGACTACTACAGGACTGATACAGAATTAGGGAAGAAAAAAAAGAAAAGAAAAGAAAAAACAAAGCCCAGTCTCTCAAATGAGCCAAGACTCTTACACTAAGCCAGGTGGGTACTGCGGGCTTCTCTCTCTCTCTCTCTCTCTCTTTCTCTCTCTCCTGTTTTGCTCTTTTGATTTCCAGCCTGCCTCCTTTAGATGAGGCCTTCTCTGAAACGTCTGAAGCTGTGGTGTAAACTGGGATGCCCTAAGTCAGTATGAGGGACCAGCACCACCAAGTCTGTTCCTGTTCCCTATCCACAGGCGTTCACGTCACCTACCTGGTCAATTCCTGTCACACTGTATGCATGGCCCTTAATGAGGCCAAAAGGCGTCCGGGCTTCAGATTCTGCAGAATTTCTGATCTAAAATGTGAAAAAAAAAGCAGTGTTGGACCCCTTGGGTAAGTCAAGCCTTCCCTACCTGCCCAGACCCAGCTCCATGCCTGGCCCTTTCCCTTCCACTCCCCCAGTTGAGAGCCATGTGCCTGACACGTATTAGGTAGGTCACAGGACACCCCGAAGATGGTTGGCAGGGACATACAGCAGTTCCCAGGCTCTTCCCAGGGAGAGGAAGACCCTCAGTCTTGGCTCAGACTCCAGGGAAAAGTGCAGTTTTTGCCTCCAGACACAGCAATTTGATCCCTCCCCTCATCAGGTAGCCCAACACAAGATAGAAGTATGACCCCCTACACCAAAGAGAGGATCAGAACTGTTTAGCAGTGTCACACACAACTCTATCACACACTTGAAAACACATAGGAAACACAGAGGAAAGGGATAACTTAGTAGCAAGGAAGACATTCCCAAGTTAACCCAAGAGGAAACAGAACTCGAATGGGTTCTAAAAACTGGATAGAATAACATTACACGTGTGTGTGTGTTGGCCTGTTAGACATTAGAAAAATCCTGATAGACCCCTCTCTGCTGGTATGAATGGTTTAATGTTATAGGAAGTAGTTTAAAAAAAAAAAACAAGTTTCAGAAAAGTATAGAGTAAGACTCAGTTTAGTCAACTCAAACCGGACTTCTCTTGTGGTTGTGTAGTTAGGTGCATGCCTGTTTGTCCCAGTAAGAGGTGGGCTGTGACGGGCACACACGGGTGTCCCAGGGCTGGGACTTGGGCAGGATCTTTCTGCCTGATACGGGAAGTGCCCTAACTTTGTAATTTGGAAAACATTAAATTAAAACTTTCATTTTAAGGACAATAAATAAACATTGACACATGCCCACCCCCACTCCCTGGAAGTCATGGTCCTCCTCTTGCCAGGACCAGGGCACCTGCTGGTCTGCTGCCCGAGGACCCTGCGCCGGGAACGAGAACAAGCAAAGGAAGGACTTACGTCAATGGAGCAGCCCACCAGAGAGCCCCTCTTCAAGGCCTTCTCTAGAATCTCATAGAAGTTCTCTGGAGCCTCTTTGGTTGCAAAGGTCTCTGCTACGCCCCCGGTGAAGTCTTCCATGGCCTCGATGGTGCTGCCCCCCTTCAGGGCCTCATAGCTGCCGTTCAGCCTGTCGGGTGTCGAGAAGTAGGGACAGTGCTGCAGGGACCAAGGAAGGCCACCAGGTGGCGCCCCTTGGCCAGAGTTTTTCTAACAAATTTTTTTTTTTTTTTTTTTTTTTAAGATTTTATTTACTTATTTGACAGAGGCAGAGAGGCAGGCAGAGAGAGAGGCATAAGCAGACTTCCTGCTGAGCTGGGAGCCTGAGCTGGCCTTGCTCTGGACTGGGTGTTGTGGAAGGAAGGTGGGAGGCGGGTATGCAGCTTTCCATGCAGCTCCAAGGATCCTGGGCTCTCTGTGAGGCGGGCAGGGCGGTGTGGTGGTAAAGAGTGTGGACTCTGGTCCCTGACTGGCCTTGACATCAAGGGACGAATCCACCACTTATAGACGGAGGCTCTGGGGACAGCTCCCTTCCCCAGGGCTTCAGATTCCAAATTTACAAAATGGGGGTGATAGGTGTATGCTCCCTCCCAGGACAGCTGTAGGTTTGAATGGGGCTGTCTCTCTCTCCCTCCTTCTCCCTCATCTTACCAGGAACAGGGAATAGGACTTGACCATGAGGGTGTTAGTTATACACAGAGTGAGAAAAGGTGAAGGTCGTTCTTTTACTTCCTGGTCTCACGTGCTCCCAAGTGTGTGTGCGCGTGCGCACACACACACACACACACACACACACATATTCTGGCTTGAATTTAAAAATAAACTTTTCCGGGACGCCTGGGTGGCGCAGTTGGTTAAATGACTGCCTCCGGCTCAGGGCGTGATCCTGGAGTCCCGGGATCGAGTCCCACATCAGGCTCCCAGCTCCATGGGGAGTCTGCTTCTCCCTCTGACCTTCTCCTCGCTCATGCTCTCTCTCACTGTCTCTCTCTCTCAAATAAATAAAATAAAATCTTAAAAAAAAAATTTAAAAATAAACTTTTCCATTTAGAATGGTTTCAGATTTATAAAAATAAGTCTGTAAATAGTAGAGTTCCTGTATACCGCTCCCCCAATTTCCCTCAGTGTTAACACCTGCTACAGTGATGAACCCACACATTATTATTACTTTATATTATTATATTATATCATAAATTATTATATATATTATATTACATATTATTATTATTATTAAAGTCCCTACTTTCTTCTTATTTCCTTACTTTTTACCTCATATGTTCTGTTCTGAGATCCCACTGGGATATCACGTCACATTCAGTCCTCACGTCTCCTGAGCCCCCTCTTGGCTGTGACAGGGTCTCACACTTGCCTTACTTTCCATGACCTCGGCAATGTTGAGGAATACTGTCCGGTGTTTTGTAGAATGTCTCTCGACTGGGATCTGTCCTCTGCTTTTCTATTGATTAGACGGGGTTAAGGGTGTGGGGGAGGAAGACCAGAGGAGTCGCATGTCCCCTCATCACGTCGCATCCAGGGTCCAGACTGTCGTCATGACTTATCGCTGTTGATGGTGCCTCGACCACCGGGGGGAGGTCATGTCTGTTAGGCTTCTCCGTAGTTAGGCTCCTTCCCCCCCATCCACGCTGTCCTCTTTGGCAGGACACCATCATGTGCAGTCCTCCCTTAAGGAGCAAGGGGTTTTTCTCCACATTTAATTACTTGCAATTCTTCTTCCTTTTTTTAAATTTTTTTTATTTTTTAAAGATTTTATTTATTCATTTGACAGACAGAAATCACAAGTAGGTGGAGAGGCAGGCAGAGAGAGAGAGGAGGAAGTAGGCTCCCCGCCGAGCAGAGAGCCCAATGCGGGGCTTGATCCCAGGACCCTGGGACCATGACCTGAGCTGAAGGCAGAGACTTTAACCCACTGAGCCACCCAGGCACCCCTACTTGCAATTCTTCTATGTGGGAGATTTATTCTTTTCTGCAATTTATATATTCAGTCATTTATATCAGTATGGACCCATGGATAATTACTTTGTACTTTGGTTTGGAATCCAGTGCTACTTTGTTCATGTTATTGCTAATTACCGTTCCAGTTTTGGCTACTTTCATCCTTCAGCTTGCTCCTGTGTCCCTTTGACATAACCCTATCAGTGTGTGTGATCTCTGAGGATCCTTTTACTGAATTCCCTTGATTGGAATAGCAGTATTAGACACCAAGACCTGCGAAGTAGGGGCACTTGTTCCTGTGGGGTTGCTATTCTTTCTGGGCCTCTCTGCTGACAAAGTGAGATGATGTGTGTACCCTGACCCAGGATATATACACGGATCCCTCTAGAACCATCTCTACTAAACAAAGCATGAGTACAGCCTGAGTCTCCAGCCCTGACCCACGACCATAGGCATCATTCTAAGCCTCCTCCCCTTGCTTCTCTGTAACCTCCTCTCCAACAGTGAGAAACCTAGCTCTACCACGTGCCCTCCATCTCTTTAATTGGTATATACATATAATGGTATCAGAATTGTCATCCTTGCCCCTTTGAGAAGCAGCTTAATCAGCCTGAGTAAAAAAGCTCGAGTATGATTCCTTTTGCTTTTAGTCTTAAAAACCCCATTCATACCCACATCATTCAGGTCAGCTCCCTTTTCTCCTACCCCTGCAATGAGTTTGATGCCTAAATTTGCAGTACAGTTAGATGAAAGGCATGGTATGCATTTTACCCTGGGATTCCTTATCCTTCTCAATGATTTTTAAAATCTCATGTATTGGGTCACCTGGGTGGCTCAGTGGGTTCAACCTCTGCCTTCAGCTCAGGCCATGATCTCAGGATCCTGGGATCAAGCCCCACATCGGGCTCTCTGCTCAGCGGGGAATCTGCATCCCCCTCTCTCTGCCCGCCTCTCTGCCTACTTGTGATCTCCGTCTGTCAAAAAAACAAAACAAAACAAAAAAAAACAAAAATAACTTCATGTATTAAAGCGTCATTCTTTGTGCAGTAGTAAAGTTTCATGGGTTTGATAGATGAATGGTGCATTCATGATTACAGTATCGTACGATATAACTTTGCCACCCTAAAAAAGATCCCTTGTGCTCCACATTTTCAACCCTATCTCTGTCCCTCCCTCCTCCTGAACCCCTGGCAGCCACTGATCTTTTTACTGTCTCCATAGTTTTGCCTTCTCCAGAATGTCATACGATTGGGATCATACGGTATCCCTATAGCCTTTTCGGATTGGCCTCTTTCATTCAACAAAACGCATTTAAGATTCATCCATTTCTTTTCAGAGCTTGATGGCTCATTTTTTAAAATCACTAAATAATGTCCCATTGCCTGGAGGTACCACTATTCGCTTATCCTTTCTTCTTGAAGGACATCTGGGTTGTTTCCAGCTTTGGGCTCTAATGAATAATACACAATAAACATCCGTGTGCAGGTTTTTGTGTAGACATAAGGTTTTATCCGAAGCACAAGGGCCCTTGCAGTTCCTGTCTCTGAAGACGGGTTTCTCATGGCCTGAAGATCCAGGATCAATCCAAGAGGGACTCTCAGGGGAGCTCTGGTGTCAGCTGAGCTTGGAACGCGGACTGCTGTGGCCATTTGCTGACAAGTTGATGGGCTGGAAATCGAGGGTGCTGGAGGGATCCAAGGTCATCTGGGAGGTGATTGAAGATGACTGTTTGGATTCTACTTACCTGGAGCTTCCTCAGCTCGTCAGATCCACAGAGACGGAAATCAGCAGGATGGTTGCCAGGAAGGGGCGTGGGGGAGGGGGAGCTGGAGCTGGGTGGGTGCAGAGTTTCCGTTTTGCAAGTTCTAGAGGTGGGCGCTGGTGACGGTCGCAGGACTTAATGTCACCGAGCTGTATGCTTACAAAGGATTAAAATGGTACCTTTTACGACAGCCCAGATGTTCGCGCTACAACCGTGCTTGGTGGGAAGTTGGGAGAGTCAAGCTCTGTTAACCCACCCAGATTTTCCTCCGCCTACACTCCCAGCTCTTTGGGAGGCCGGGCACAGGAGGGATGTGCATCACCACTGTACCCAAAGACCGACCCAGGGAGGCCATGACATGAAAACTGTCCAGGCTACTCCTTTTCCACCTCCGACCCCGACCAGGCCCCCAGCAGGTGGGTCCCCCTGGGCCACACCTGTCTACCTGTGTCCCTGCTCCCTGAAGCTCCCTGATAAGGCCCCGGGAGTGGAGACCTGCTTCCTGGACAGGCCCTGCCCGTGCGGGGGGCACTCACTTGGCATAGGCTTTCTCCAGCAAGGCGCTCCAGAACTCTCGGTGGTCGGCAGAGTGGAGGAAGACCAGGCGGTCCTTGAAGGTGGGCAGCCGGTCATCGACGACCACGTCCAGCCACTCGCTGTGCTGCCAGAACTGTCGGCCAAATCACGGGGCTGAGTTCCAGGGGAGGCCAGCCCTCCAGTAAAGCCTTGTCCCTTGTCCCTTTCTTCTGGAGGTAAATCTCACGCGGCTTCCATGATGGGCCACCCAGACTGTGGCCACCGAGCCACAGGCGGAGCCTCCCACCTGCCACGGACACGGGCTTGAAGACCCTGTGTCGACCCACCAACGCCATGGGCCGATGGGACAGGGTCCCACAAGACACTGCGGGGTGGGCTCGTTAGCTCTTTGCTCTGCTGAGGGAGGGGCGGGCCGTGGGCTTGTCCTGCACTTGCAACAGTTCTCTACACCCCCCAGTCAACCAGAGGCCGGGGTTTTAGCTGCCCCTTCATCTTCCGTTCCCTCCTTTTTTTTTTTTTTAATATTTTTAAAATTTATCTGACAGGCAGAGATCACAAGCAAGCAGAGAGGCAGGCAGAGAGAGAGAGGGAAGCAGACTCCCCGCTGAGCAGAGAGCCCGATGCAGGACTCGATCCCAGGACCCTGAGATCATGACCTGAGCCAAAGGCAGAGGCTTAACCCACTGAGTCACCCAGGCACCCCTTCAGTTCCCTCCTTGACCGGGGGTGGAAACTCTACCGCTGATTTGTTTTGGCCATTCACAAGAGAGAGAGATAGAGAGAGAGGCTGTGGCGGGGCAAGAGAAACCTTGTGCCAGGCGTGCAGACATGAGGTGAGTGTGTGTGCATCAATGTGTGTGCGTGTGTGTGTCCACGTCCCTGCACATATCCGCGTGCCTGCGTGCATGTGTGTGTGAGTGTGTGCGGGTGTGTGCGTGTGTGTGCGCGTTCCTCCTCATTCAGCAGGCCTGAGAGAGACGCTGAGGTAAGAAGAAGGAGAAAGTAGCAAGAGGGGAGCAGACGCAGGGGTTCCGGGAGCTGCTGGTTTCCAGCTTGGGGGGAACATTCTGAGCCCCAGTCAGACCAGACCACCTAGCGTCTGGCTGAGGTTGTGCGTTTGAAGGAATATTTATTGGGCTCCCAGCAGCGGGCCCTAAGGGTTATGCTGGGAGGCCGCACGGCATGGGGCACTACCACCGGTCCCAGCTGGGCTCCCCTGTGGGAGCGTCACCCTCCCAGCAAGTGTCACTTCAGGCTTTCTTGGGGGCATTTGGTACTTCGGGTTCCGCACATGCACTACAGGGGTAGAGGCTCATGGCCTCAGGGCTTCCCAGAGCAGGTGCAGAGTTGGGGCTGGCCATCGCGGGCGAGCTGGCTCAAGGGATCCTGAGATGGCCCAGCCCGCTGAGCTGACCTCCTTGCAGGCTCACACCTGAGCTGTGGCTGAGGACAGGAGAGAAGCGGAGAGGGGGGCCTCACTCCCAATGCCCCGATTCCCAGATGTCAGCGTGTCACTGACGGGTCCCCGACGAGGCCTGTGCCGTCCTTCCTGTGCATTTAGAGGTGACCCCATGACACAGCATGGTTTGGGGTGCGGCTCTCACACAGAGAGGTCATTCCTTCCAGGATGACCAGGCAGCTTAAGAGGCCCCTGGCGTCGTGCTGGGTCCCGAGAGCTAATGCGCAGGCCTCTTACCTGGAAGTGGAATATTCCGGCGTAACCGGGTCCAAAGCTTTGGTCCTGGGGGATGACCCGTGCCAGAGCTTTCTTGTTCAGCGTCAGGGAGGCGATGGCAGCTAATAGCCAGCAGTCACCTGCAGAAGGAAAGCCACGCGTCACAGTTTTCATTGCCAATTCACCGTGAATGGAAAATTCTATGCCGGGAGGGGGTGGGGCGTTCAGGAGATGACCGCATCTTTTCCACATTTAAGGAAACGGACGGAATACCAGCAAGTACGTCTGTCCTCCCCATCTGCCTCCCTTTCTGGCTCTCGCCATGCCGGGTTTACCACGCACACCTGTCGTGGTCCGGGGGTGTCCGACATCGGCTCTGTGCTGTTCCAGAGGATTCCCCGCCACAGGGCCAAGGCTGCAGGCCTTAGCATCAGTGGGGGTGCTGCAGCTCGAGAACCTGGGGTCCTCGTGGGGTCAGGGAGTGAGTGGGTTTCTGGGACGGATGCCTCCCCAGAGCACAGAGTCGGCGAAATCAGAGATGAGAGCGGCTTTGGTTACCGCTCATTTTCAAGGTCTGCTGATGTCTGCAGCCGTGACCTCACACTGACACACGGAGAGGACAGCTCCGAAGGGAAGCCAGACATCAGGTGGCACTGATCGGGGCTGTGCCAGCGTCTGGGACGCATCCCCTCGCCCGCCCTGAGGCTGGGATGGGCACCCCTTGTCACGGCTGCCCAGGGGTCCTGTGCAAGTACCCATCCACCAACGGGACCTCTCTGTCTCATCCCAGATCCCTTGGTTGGCAGTCAGTAACCTCACCGTCATTGGAACTCAAGACCCGGCACACTCAGTGCGGCTTCCTTGGGGTTCCCGTTTCTGGAAAATACCATAGAGCCCACGAGCCCTGTCTGATAGTGTGCGCAGGCAAGAGGGACTCGCGGAGGGCCTAGCATCAGGAAAGTGACTCACAGGGTCACCCTGCTTCTGGCTTTCCCTAGGGTGTGGGCAACGGGGCACATACCACTGGTTCCTCAGGCGTCCACTGCTCCTAGCTAACGAGCAGTGATGAGGAGATGCTAATGAGAAGGGAGCCAGAACCTTCCAGGATCATTTGTTCAGCAAACCTCACAGAGTGCCTCCCGGGTGGCAGGGGGGCAGTCCCTGCTCTCAGCTCTGGGGTGGTCCTGGCGGGCCAGAGTCTGGGCAGGGGTGGGGGCCTGCTGTAGGCTGATGTCTTCCCCGCCCTCCAAGTTATGACTTGGCCCAATGGGTGAAAATGCGTTTCTTTTCCTAGAGTGCAGCAGCTCAGATCTATTCAGCCGGGAATGTTCTGAGCTTTTGAAGGGGGGATTCAGAAGCTGGTGCTGTTCGTGCGATGTAAAGCAAAGAGAAAAAATGCAACAACAAAGCAGTATTGCTTTATCTCTCTGCTGGGCCCGTGGGGGGCATGGCATTGGTCCTATCAGTGCTACGGCCAGAAGAGGCTCCCTCTGAAGGTCAGTTCGTGGACAGCAGGGTGGGCATGTAGGGAGCCGACGGCTAGCAGGGAGGGGCCGGTGATCATGTTGGTGGTGCTCTAGCTCTACTTGGGGTGTCAGGCTCACAGCCCTTCATTTTATTGTCACCCTTCATAGTTTAAATGGATGCTATGTACGGTATTTGGTAGTAATAAAAATGTTACAAAGTGGGACCCCTGGGTGACTCAGTTGGTTAAGCGTCTGCCTTTGGCTCAGGTCATGATCCCAGGGTCCTGGGATTGAGCCCCCCGTTGGGCTCCTGCTCAGCAGGGAGTCAGCTGTTCCCTCTCCCTCTGCCCTCACCCCTGCTCATGCTTTCTCTATCTCTCAGATCAATTAAAAAAATATTTTTTTTAAGTGCTACAAAATAATAGTTATAATCAACACCAACTAAGGTTAAATATGCAGTTGTAATTCCAAATAGACATTTGCACTCATGCCACAGACCAAAACATTGAAACACAAAGAGCCTATACAACGCCTTTCTATCGAATAGCAACATAGGGATGGGAGGGCGGTGAGGGGAGGCAGAGGAAGAGTCTGGAGGGAGAGATGAGAGAGGGGATGAGGAGGAGGCAGGCAGAGTCTCCCAGAGCAGGCTTACCCCCAACAAATGAAGACCGATCCGAATGTAATTTTTCCCCAAAGGTCTAAGTCATAGTTAGGATGTGTAATTCCATCATCTGTGTACAGCTGACCCTTGAGCAACAAGGAGGGAGGGGCGCTGAGCCCACACCCCGACCCTGCCCACAGTACGAAATCCACGTATAACTTCTGACTCTCCCGAAACTCGACAGCCAGTAGCCTGCTGTTGACCAGAGTCCTTACCGAGAACATAAATACAATTAACACATATTTTGTGTGTTCTCTGTATTCTGTACTGCATTCCTACGATAGGAATGCGATGAAAAGACAATGTTAGTGAGACAATCATAGGGAAGAGAAAATCCATGGACAGTCGGATGCTGTGTTATCTCCCCCCCAAAAAAAATCCACGTATAGGGGGCACCTGGGTGGCTCAGTGGGTTAAGTCGCTGCCTTCGGCTCAGGTCATGATCTCAGGGTCCTGGGATCGAGTCCCGCATCGGGCTCTCTGCTCAGCAGGGAGCCTGCTTCCCTCTCTCTCTCTCTGCCTGCCTCTCCATCTACTTGTGATCTCTCTCTGTCAAATAAAAAAAAAATCCACGTATAAGTGGACCTGTGTTGTTTGAGGGTCAGCTGTATCCCTCGATGGATCATCAACTATCATCACTCTAGGTCTGTGCCTCTGGCCTCTGTGTGTGGCGCGGCTGGTTGGTGAGCATGGGGGCTCCAGTAGGACCCACTGCAACCATTAGACCTTAGTGGGAACTCAGCTGCAGGCCGGGCCTCATAAGCTTGCCGCTCTGCTGGTGGTTTTTTTTTTTTTTTTTTTTTTTTTTTTTTTAGGAGGTTTTTTTGTTTTGTTTGTTTGTTTTTTTGTTTGTTTCCCACAGAATAAAGATAGACTCAGTCCAATTTTGGACTAAATCTGACATGCCAGACCCACCTAAACAGACTCGGGGGGCACTCTCAAGGCCTATTTTAGGAAGGAGACTGTGAAGCTCCCAGAGGGGGTCCCCCAAAGCCCGAGCCCCCTGGAGGGCAGGGTGGCGTAATGGTTTAGAGCAGGTTCAGGTGCTGACTCCAAGCTGTCACTCGCATGACTAACGCTACTCAGCCTCCCTCTGCTGCGGTGTCTCCTCTGTCAAATTGGAAGGGTGACCGGGACGGTGACCTGGAGACCGAACTAATGCATGCGAGTATGAGCTGTGTCATGGTGCAGGGAGCCGGACAAGCACCGCGGGGTGGCTCTGTTCTCTGTGAACCAAGCCCCACGCGGCAGGCGTGTCCGTCCCCGGGGCCTGAGAGCCCAAGGAGCCCGGAGTCCAGGGGGCTCCATCTGGGGAGCAGACGGGCAGACTGGGAGGGAGGACAGGAGGAAGTAGCGGGTGGTAGCGGGGACGTTCCCCCAGACCCCGTGCTCCTTGGGCTTCCGGGGGGTCCCATGCTGCTCTTGCTGTGGGGGGCAGCTCCGAGGCCCCATCCTGCTGACCCCCGGGGTGCTCGCCCCACCCACCCCCCTCCGGCCCCCCCCCCACACTCACCAAGCTCCCCCTGGCAGATATCGGTCCTGGTGGCTCCTCCGAGAATGAATTCTGGGTTTTTCACTATTTCCTGGAAGAACAAAGGCGTTCCTGTGATTGCAATGTGTGATTGGAGCGGGCTCAGGGTTTCTCTCCTTTCTGGGAGCAGAGGGCTTTTTCCCGTATCCAATTCTTTTCCCATGGAGGGTGCCAGACCTGGGCCTGGCTCTGGCCGATTCCCCCCTCGAGGGAGAGATCCTGCCTCCTGGGCAGCCCCTCCACACCAAACAACCATCTCCTGCCATGCCCGGTTGCAAAGCAGGGCCATGAACTGAAGATTCCCATTGCCGCTCAGGCCCTGGGCTAGCATTCGGGGCGGGGGGTCAGTGTGGCGGTGTGGGGTGTGAGTTCGAATCCTGACTTTCCACTGCAGGCTCTGTACGCTCTGTGGGCTTCAAATTCCTCATCTTAAAATGAGGTAATACACATACCACGGACCAGTGCCCAGGATCAAACACAAACTCATGCTCACCCACCCAACTCCGTTCGTTTTTAAATTATGCATCGTGTGTATACGTACATACATGTGTGTTTATACACAGACATATACATACACATTACATAGCGGGAGATACATGCGTGTGTCTCGTGCAACTTAACCTCAGTGCATCATAATATTTCATTCTATATTGCCCATAATTATATTATTATGTGTACATAATTACTTACATATACTTATAGAGAAACATGCATAAAGCATTAACACAAGAGTGTTTGAAAGCGATTATGTAAAATTCATATATTCTTTACGTTTCCTTGAGGCATCAGTCTCTGTTCCTGGCAGGGGCTAAGGCAAAGAGCGAAAGAGAGTCCCTGCCCTCCCGAGTTGCTGAGGGACTTGGGGACCAGACCATAGATACATGTCCGGACATGGGTCCCACAGCAGCAAGTACCAGGATGGAAAGTGACGGTGTGGGACGGGGGCTGGGTGAGCTGGAGCCATCAGGGAGGGCCTCTCAGGGACATGGACAGTTGAGTAGGCAGTCCTGAGTGGGCCAGGGGAGAGGAAACAACAAATCATCAAGCATGGAGGAAAGTTCTGGCAAACAGCGGCTGCTTGGTCATTTAACAGGCTCCGAATGAAGGTGGAGTGAGATGCCTTTCCCACCTCTTTCCAGAAACAAGACTGGAGGCAGAAATCCTTACCAGCACCTGGGTGGTGCCCCAAGGGACAGCTCTGCCCTGAATGGTCTTCCTCAAGCTCCCCGGGACACTTCTCCTCTGGTCTCTGTCCCAAGGTTTCAGCAGGAGGATGGCGATTTCTTCACAGGAAGAAATTTTGTCTTAAGATGAAGAGCTAAAGGGTAAGATGATGGGGTTCGCTCTGCGGCCCCCGGGGTGGGGTCAGCCTTGTGGAGCAATGGCCGTCCCAAACGTCTGCCCAGATAGCACTGCAGGGGCTTATTTGTGTTTCCAGTATTTCAGCAAACCGGGCCAGGAGAATCTGTGAACCCTGCCATCGGCTCCCCATAAACTCAGACGTGACAAAGGTCCGACTGACACCCTGAGTGCCGGCTCCTCCACCTGGCTCCTCCAGGTGTCTGGGAGCCATGACACCGGACGACCGTTGTCTCCAGAATGACAGGCAGGGCCATGGACGGTGATGGGGGCAGCTCCTCTGTGTCAGGCTCCCCGGTTTGTGCAGATCCTTTCACGCGGCGCTCTCTCCATTCCTGGAGGCCCATCCCCCGGGTGTTTGCAGGTGGCTCCAAGCCAGGCCAGTGGAAAGGTGCAAACCAGGAAAACGTGCTCCTTGCAGGAGCCGTCCCTGATCCGCAGAGGGCTCCGGGCCTGCCATCTAGCTTCCCCAGGCTTGGTCTCCTTGGACCAATGTCCCGGGACATTGGAATGTCTGCCTTGGACATTCAGGGCCAGGTGCACAATGCACATTGGAGCCCCTGCCCGCAAGAGCTTCCCAGGAGCTCTGGGAAGAGCTTCCCAGGGAAGCTCTGGGAAGCTCTGGGAAGCTCTGGGAAGCTCTGGAAGCAAGAGCTTCCCAGAGCGTCGTAGGGCCCTAGACAGCCGAACTCCCCCCGCCATGGCCCCCATCCCTGTCGTGGATGGAAGATGGACTCTGGAGCTGGCAGATCCTGCCCAGCAGGCTGTGACAGACGCCAGGCCTCCCGGAGGCCAGATGGGCTGTGGGCGAGGAGACCGCCCCCCCAACGCTGCCCCCCATCCCTCCCCTGCCTTCAGCTGGCCCAGCCCGCCAACCGCACCAACTGTGCCGGCAGCTGCCACCGCCTCTTGGCTCCCCCTCACAGCTAGCTGCTCTTGCCCAGGAGAGTTTCATCCCATGGCCTCAAACTGCAGACGGATGGAGAAAAGTGCAAAGGAGAAAATCTGGAGGTTCTCATCAAGTCAGCAGGAATTGGCTACCGGGGCTGCGGTGGTGGGACGGCCCGAGGCGTGGTGGACGCAGGGGCCTTTCCGGTGCTCCTAGGAGTGAGCGAACCTGCGTCCGGTTGCCAGGTTCCGTGAATGTGTGCGTGTGTGGCCGAGCTGGCCAACAGATGTGGGTCTCCCGCCCAGGGAGCGTGTGACTCCTGTAGGCAAGCACCTGTATGGTCCCCACGTCTGTCTTGCACACGGAGTGGTTCCGCGTGGATTCTGGATGCATTGCATGGGTGCCGGGGCCGTCCCACATGTGTGGGGGGCCCAGAGGTACGGTTGTTCTTACGAAATGCTGTTTGGGGGCTCAAGGATGAGGGTTCCCTGCTTCAGTCCTGTGACAGGAAGATTAGAAGCGTCTTGACAAACCTGGAGTGAATCCAGGCCAAGGACTAAGCGGCCTGGAAAGTTCCCTCTTGGGGCCTTTCTAACAAGTTGGGAGAGACTGGGTGGGGGGCACTGTGAAGGCGCGTGGGGACCCGGGGGTGTCTCTGGAGGCACAGGGGGAGTAGCAGGGTCATCTTACACAGAGGCAAGGTGCAGGGTCATCTCAGCCACAGGCCGCCATGTGCACAGGCTGCCAGGGGGCCGTCAGCCTGGGCTAGCAAGGAGCTATCCCGGGTTTAGGCTGAGCAGTTAGGGAGGGAATTGCCTAGAAGGAAGCAGAAGGATGCAGGCAGGCGGGGAGTCGAAGAGAAGGCGGCCACTTCCTTAGCAGAGGAAGTCAGGTTGTGGGTCTAGGAATTCAGGCCCCTGGCTGGACTGCACCGTGGCTGTCTGGACTCCAGACCCGCTCCTCCCCACTCCGACCCACAGCTCGTTCCATGAGGCCTGCTGAAGGGCAGTTCACCTTCTCTCCCAGCAGAACCTGTCGCCCCACCCCCACTGCAGACCCTCAAGCTCTCCCCCTCAGTGCACACCTTGCCCTGGGCTTCCTGGAGGGTGAGCCCGGTGGCCCGGTGCCCTCTGCTGTCCCCTTGACTTTTCTGATCCGGCTGCTCCGGTGCTCACTCCCCCTCCCGGGAGCGCAGCTGTGTTTGACAAGAAGGTGGTGCTGCGGGAGGGCACCCCGCCCCAGGGTCCCACTGGGCAGCTCCCCACTTGCTGCCCAAACAGGCAAACCCTAGTGCCGAGAAGATATGCAAACAGCACCCAGGCCCCAAAGGCCTTCTGGAGGGACACTGGCAACCGTACCCTTTCCTTCCTGCGGCCTGCCCACCCGCTTACCAGGGGCCCCAGACCCCGTCATGCAGGAGAATCTCAATCCTGACCCCCATCAGCCTCCCGCTCCCAATTTCACACACGTCTGTAAGAAGTCTGCAGAACGCCTAGCCCTCAGATTGCAAACAGATAAGTGTGTTTCTGGGAATGAGGACAGAAGGGACCGTCTCAGGGGCACGCAAAGTGACAGGCAGAACAGTTCTGAGAGTGAGTCCGTAGGAAGGACAGCAAGAGCAGACCTGAGTTAAGGTAAACAAGGAAAGCATTTTTCCCCTGGCCGCGGATGGAGGGGCCCGAGTGGATGGTGGCCTCACCCGTCCTTTGGGGCAACCCGAGAGAGATCAACAGTGGGGAGGTCCACCTCCTAGAGCTGAAATCTGGGACTCTGGACTCCCTCGGGGGCCCCAGGGCCCTCACTCCACTGCACGAGTGGGAACAGTGGCATTGTTCATGCTGGCCTGTGTGCACACAGCTTTCCTGTAGGAGAAATTCCAGCTTTGGCAAGAAGGGGAATGGCAGGCAGCGGCAGAATTACAGGTTAAGCCAGGGGGTGGCAGTGCAGACCGCAAGGCAGGTGCCTCCTCCTGGTTACCATTAGAGTAGTAGTGACCACGGTCACGGACACTTACGTACTGGCTCCTTTCTGCCGGCTCTACACGTTAACAAAGTAATCCTTGCAACAGCCCTGCAGGGAGGCAGCATTATGACCCCCGTTTTGTGGAAGAGGAAAGTGAGGCTGTGGGAGGCACGTGGCTCGGACCCTCCCAGTAGTGGGGAAGGGTTCGGCACGTTCCCTCTGTTGGGGGTGCCGAAAGAGCCACCTCTTCCAAGGTCATGGCTTTCGGGGTACCGCATCCTGTGACTGATCCGGGAGGGGCACAGACACAGGGGTTGCTGTCACCTCGACATGAGACGACTCTGAGGGTCCATCCCAGCTCCAGAGCACCGCGTGCAGCTGGCTGAGGGCTTTATGGGACCATTTAGGGACCGTTTAGGACAACCAGAGCCTCCTCTGCCCACTCCGGCTCCCCGTCCAGCTGCAGGTGTTCATCCTGACAGCATCCGTGCTAAACAGGTTCATGTCCTTACGGGCACTGCTTGTGTGGGCTCCGGAGAGGAGGTCATGGAGCCGTTGTGGCATTGCTCTGGGGTGGCACCTGTCAGAGCTATCGTGACATCAGCTGCCACCTGCTGCAGACGGCTGCTGGATGCTGGGTCTACACTGGTCGTTACTGTTCCCACTTCCCTGGGGAGGGGACAGAGGCTCAGAGAATTTAAGTGCTAGGACCACCATCAAGGGACCAATCAGTGGGAGGGTGGGACCAGCACTCAGGGGCTCACCTTTCGTCCAGCCCTCTTTGCACTCTCCTTGTCCATAGCAACCTGCACTAGGAGCCTGCCCGGAAGGTGTCCCCACCTGGAAGGAATGACAGCCCTGTGGCGCCTGGGGTGGGCGGAGATCAGGGCCTGACTAATCCAGCACAGCAAATATTGACTCCAGCTGATGCCCGAGGACCGTCCCCTCCAGATGGTTGGGGGTGGGACAGCTTGGACGCTGGCTCCCTTCTGGGAAGGGGGATGCGTGGCTTGGGGAGAGAGGCCCTGCTTCTGAGTGTTCCATCCATCCCATGGGTCCTGAGCACTTGTGGCATGACTGTCCCTCCACGCTGAGCATCCGGGCTGCAGGCAGAAGCCATGGGACGCCCCACGTGTATCCCGGCAGCCTCTCAGCACACGGGGCAAGACTGCCTCCCACCCTGCCTCTCACTCACCTCTTAATGACAAGCCCATCTCTGGCTCTGGGCCCCAGTCCTGGGCTCCTGCCAGTGGGAGGCAGAGGGCTGGGGGTGGGGCATAGCCAAATGCCCTGGGCACAGCCCTGTTTCCCTGGCTTGCTGGTTGATGCCCCCTGGGTGCCAGTCTCTCTGCAAATGGCACAGCATCTTGACAGGAGACCTGGCAGATGTGTGTGACAGATGTGTCTGTGTGTAGGCCCCTGCCTGGCCCCTCCTCTCCTTGCTCCCCTCTGCCATGCTGCTGAGCCCACACCCCTGCCTGGCACCCCCGCCCCTACCCCGCCACTTCCTCTTGCACTCACCCCTGGCCGTTTCCACACGAAGGGGATCTGGGGCCTCTCACTGTAGAAGAGAGAGGAGTTGTTGGCTGGGAAGTCTGCATCCTCAAAGAGGACGCCCTTCTGCACACACGCCTGCCTCAGTTGCTCGAAGCTCTGGCCGGAGGAGTGGGTGATGCGGGAGTCCTCGGGAACTGGGTGCTTCTGGGGCCCTGGGGCCCTATAGAGGTAAGGCATGGCTGTTCCCCTGCTGGTGGGCAGGTGTTCCCCTGTTGGTGGGAAGCAAGGTGAACGTGCCAGTCGGGAAGGAGCCGGCTCAGGGAAACCAGGGCTCGGTGGCCCTTGGCCTCTTCCTGTTTGCCTGGGAACCTCCCTGCGAAGGCTGAGATGAGGCCCGCCCTGGTGGCAAACGTAGAGAGAGCTCTGCCCTCCCCGGCGCCAGCAGATCCAGAGGGAGCAGTCAGCCTGGGAGGACTCCAGGCAGAGGCGGCAAACTCTTAATGCACTGGGGAGAGTCCGCGGGAGAGAGAGGATTGCTTTATGGGAAAAGAGAGCAAGAAACCAAATCGGTCAGCATTTGCTTTGCGGGAGGAGAATGTACACTGTGTGGTCCTGAATCCCATCCGAGGTCAGAGAGCTGCAGGGTTTGTAGTCAGAAGGGAGCTTAGGGAACCATCATGGCACTGAATACATGAACAGAGCTTACCCAGCGCTCTCTCCAACCACCTCATTTTGATTTAGAGCAGGGGTCCGCTAACTTTTTCTGAAAAGAGCCAGTTAGTCAATATTTTCAGCTTTGTGGGGTTATATGGTCTGTGTTGTAACTACTCAAGTTTTTGGGTTGTAGCACAAAAGCAGCCATGGATGCTATGTGATGAATCAGCATGGCTACGTGCCAATAAAACTTTATTTACAAAAGCAGCTGGGGGGCCGGATGTCGTCCAGTTGGCATGTGGCGGCTGACCCCTGATCGGGTGGACTCACAGAGGACGCCAGCTCCTCCTCCAGGGTACGGACGCCTCTGTTCTCGAACATTCCAGGCAAGAGGTGTTGGGAAACATTTGCAAAAGCAGATATCATATGAGTAAAATTCTCTGTCCTGTAAAACTCTACAAACAGGATTTCACATTTGAGAAGAAATGAGGTTTAGAGGTTGGAGGCTAAAGTTTAATAAAAAATATTAGCCGCCGTGTAGTATGCCTGGTCTTCTAAGCACCTTACAACGACGTTTCTGCGGTTCTCCAGTCACGGTGGGTGTCGGAGGCACAGGGCCTTGTGTTAGTGGGTTAGTTAAAAGCCCATGACATGAGTTTTATAGGACCTCCAGTTCCCAGGAATGTTCCTTTAGTTCCACACACTTCCTGTCGAGTGGATCCTGCGTGTTGTGTTTCATAGAGAATGCGTAGACATCGACTGGTGACATCTGGGGAGAACTCCTAGGTTTGCCTGGGGTGACCGTGAGCAAAGAAGCCGTGCCTGTTTTCTCGGCATGAGTCGGGACAACGGGGTCTCCTAGGGCTGCAGGGGATTATGGGATCAAAGCAGCCTGTGGAGTCTGGGCAGGGTCAGCGGCTGTGGATTCCTCCCATCCCTGTCCTCACTGTCCCCTGCCCCATCCCACAGACACAGGCTCTCCTGGCATGACTGCGCAACCTCTTTTGTTGCGTCTCTTTGTTTGCACAATAAAAGGTTCTGGAATGATTCTGTGCCAGAAATAGGAGAGCTGCCCGGAGTCCTGCATCCCATTGCCCTGCAGACAGCTCTGTTTAGAAGTGATTAAGGAGGAGAGCCAGGGAGACTGGTGTGACAGCAGGAGGGCCCTCCACTTCTGGATCATTTCCAGGAAATGATCAGCAACCTTGGTTTCTGAGAATTTCCCCCCTCAAATGCCTGGCGAGGTGGAAAGGGAGCTTGACGTGAAATCTAACACCGGGAGGAGTCACGAAGGGTCCGCTTCATGCCGGACCTTCCCCAGGCTCCGGGAACCTGTGTCCTTATTCCGTCCCCATTACAAAACCCTCTTTGGGCAGGAGTCTTTCCACGTGGTCTCTCCTGCGGACTGAAAGAACCAGACTCTTTCCTGAAAGCCTGTTCTAGTTACTGAGAAATCAGAGAGCGCGTTGCTGTTTGTGACTACCGCTGAAGCGCCTCCATGTGGGAAACACACTGAAAGCGTTTAGCAATCTGCAGCCTGTTGGGGTTTGCCTTGCACCCTGCTCCCCAGGACCGTGGTCCCAGCAGGGGAGACAGGACTGAAGCCAGGACGCTGCCCCAGTGCTCCTGTCTGCCTGCGGGGCCTCAGGTGTTACTACCTGGTCAGCCTTCCTGACCCCTCCCAGCTCCATCCCTTGGGACAAACGATGACCAGGGTGCAGGCAGGCAGATTACCCACACCCACCTCCCGCAGTGCTCTGGGCTGATGCTCCCGCAGCGCTCATTGCCCCAGCTCAGGGCTGTATCCGAGCACCTCCGAGCCTGCGCCGGGCTCCGCCTGGCACCTTGGCTGGGGGAACATTGGACCAATGCCTCAGGTAAGCAGACACCGTTCTTGAGCCTCTCAGTTTAATTTTCCAAACCTTTGCTTCTTCTCAGGATGGAAAAGGGTTAGAGGAACGTCAGCCACACTGTCTGGAGGCCCAGCGGGTGCACACACCTCCTCCAGGCAGCCCCCCCCCCCACACACCCTAGGAAACGCTCTGAACACCTCGGAGAGGAAGGTTTGTGGGTTTGCCTGTGGGAATGGGGTGTGTTTCTTGGAATGAGCTCTCTCTGCTTGCCGCCAGCTGAGAGAGAGACCCCGGTGGCTTCGAGACCCGTGGGCCTCACGGGGACCATTCATCATTTGGGTTCTATCTCCTTTCCCTTGACAGGAACAATGTACTGGAGTGAATTCTAAATTAATTGATCCTTACCAGGGCCTCAGGGGGCCTACTGGTTTTTCCCTTCCACACCCCTGGCCTGCACTGAGTATGTTTTGTTTTCCTTTCTCCACAGTGAGCCCTGATGGGTTTGTGCAGCAGAGGGATGAGAGGATCATGCCGGGGTGGGGGTTGGGAGGAGTCTGTGATGATGGGGTTGAGAGCCAATGATCTGGCCCCTCACCCGGGTGCAGCTACTTTGCCCGAGGACTCCAGTAGCCTTGGACATTGCAGCGGGACAGACGGACTCTCTCTCCAGGACTTGCCAAGTGCACAAACCAGACCCCATCCTGCCGCGGGGCCTGTCCTGTGTTCTGTGCCTGGCTTAGCCGCGCTGGGGGCTGTGGGCAAAATGGTTGGGACGGCTGGAGGAGGAGCCCGGAGGGGAGGGGAGCCAGGACGCATGATGCGGTGTCCAGGGGAGAGGGGCTGTGGCTTAGGGCAGGGGTGGTAGGAGAGCGGGTCAGAAGGGGCAGATTCTCTTAGCAAAATGACTGTCAGGGCTTCTTTGTGGGGCACTAGGTTGGGGCTTCCTGCTCCCAGACCTGAGTCCAAGGATAGAAGAGAGACAGACCAGCAAGTTCAAAAAACTTTGGATATGCTGGCACGAAAACGCCCTCCTCCCTGCTGGTGGGAAGATAGAGAGTAAACTCTCATAACCTTTTTGGAGAGTCGTTGATTAAAATCTATCAAAATAACAAATGCCCGGACCCCCCACCCTGAGCCAGCTGTTTCCTCCTAACGTCTCCTGCAGATAAACCCGTCGCCTTGAAACACTTTCCAGCTTGTTCACTTCATTGCAACACTATTTACTGTAGAGAAAAGTTGGGAAGCCCTCAGGGCCCACTCTTAGGGGCCATGATCAAAAATTACGGCCCAGCTAACGTGCGACAGAACACTGTGTGGCTAACAGATGGGAACGAGGGGATTCCTCGCTGACACGGATGTTTGACGGAAAGGTCCCCGTGCAGCATGGCGTGCAGTCGGCCACTGTTTGTGTTGAAACAGGGAAGAGAATATTGCTCTTCTAGCTGCAGAAGAAGTTCCTGGAAAACACACCCAGCATTATTAGCAAGAGCATCCCCTTTTCTGGGGTTTGGACTGAGTAAGCAGGGGCTAGAGTGTCCGGAGACTTCTCTGTATGTTTTTTTATAGGATTTTGTACTTGTAACCTTATAGATGTACTCGGATGAATTTCTTTCTAAGTTTGAGATGTCGAGGTCCAGTGGGCGGTTGGATAGCGAGCAGGACTGCAGACGTGGAGAGCGCCCCTGTCCTCCTGTCTGAGCGACCGAATCCCTCTGGCTGCAGGAACCTGACACGGTGCCTCCCCTCAGTGGGATGCTCTCCACTCTCCCCCTCCTGACTCTCCTAGCGACCCCTCCTCATACGTGACCCTGTGCCCCAGCATGTAACACCCACTGTGTGTGCGAAGGGGCTTGGGCTGGGACGGGGGCCTCGGAATTCATGCACCACGTCCCATGTGTGCAGAAATGGAATTCCTTCTCTTCTGGTGCCTACGGCCCAACGGGCCTTGGAACTGCTAACTGCCCAGAGCACCCTATGATCTTGCCCCTTTGCGGGGCGCTCTAACACATGGAGTTCAAGGCCACTTTTAAGTATTATTGGTTTAGTCACTCTTTTGGCCAAAACTGAGTCCTCTTGAGGTAAGCACTGTCTCCAGGATCTCTACCCCAGTCCACTTTTCTCCCCGGGGAGGGGAGTGGCATTTGGGCACAGGGAGGGAAATGGACTTCTTTGGTACCAGAACCAGACCAGAGGTCCCCAAGTCTCCTGGCCTGTGGTGGATCTGTCCTCCTCCCCTGGCCCCAGGGGACTTTCTTTCTAAGGTGGGAATGACCCACGTGTCACCATAGACTTCGAAAAGTCTAGCTTGAAGCTCAAAGCCAAGCAGCGAGGTCTTCATTCTAGAGGGCCTCTGTTTCCCCTCCCTTCGTCTCACTGCCAAGAAGTTGAGGCTCAGGAGTGGTGGTCACGAGGGCCACCACCCCCGTCTCCTAGAAGGTGGGAGCTGGTGCTCCCTCTGTCACCTCCCAGGTTCACACCGGAAAGCCTGGGTCCCAGGTGAGATTCTCACTTCCTCCCCCAGGTTGTGTCCTCACCGGAACTGCTGGCATTCCAGCAACCGGCTACCCACCCTTCCTCCCCAATGGGCCACCCACACTGGTGTCACATCACAGGGCAGGCGGTCACCAGCAGGCACCCAGCGCGAATCTTTCCCAGGTGTTCTGTCCAGTCTCTGGCCTCAGCTGTCTGAGTGCAGAGAGTGTGCCGCTCGGAGACGCGCACTGATCAGCTCTGGACAGTCCCCTCGGTTTCCCAGAGCTGCTCACGCTGCCTGTGCCGCCCTTGGCTGCAGGCTTGCTTTCTGGCTTGACTGTGGAATACGGTTTCCTCCAAGGCCTTGTCGCCCCAAATAAGCACTAGGCTCCTGCCCTACAGCCCAAGGTGACACTGTCGAAATGGCCTTTGCATTCCTGAGGGGTTTCACTCTGAAATTTCAGCGTGGGGGCACCTGGGTGGCTCAGTTGGTTAAGTGTCTAACTCTTGGTTTTGGCGCAGGTCATGATCTCAGGTCGTGAGATCGAGCCCCACCTGGGGCTCCACAGTCAGCGTGGAGTCTGCCTCGGATACTCTCTCCCTCTCCCTCTACCCTTCTTTCTCCCTCTCCCTCTCTCTCTCAAATAAATAAATCAATCTTTAAAAAATAAAAATAAGGGGCGCCTGGGTGGCTCAGTGGGTTAAGGCCTCTGCCTTCGGCTCAGGTCATGGTCCCAGGTCCTGGGATCGAGCCCCGCATCGGGCTCTCTGCTCAGCCAGAGGCCTGCTTCCTCCTCTCTCTCTGCCTGCCTCTCTGCCTATTTGTGATCTCTGTCTGTCAAATAAACAAATAAAATCTTAAAATAAAATAAAATAAAATAAAATTTTGGTGTGGAAGGAAAACCGATATCCTTGGCTTCCTTCTGTGGACCCTCTGACGCCTCTGTCCCTGCAGTTTGGTCTCATTCCCAGAGGACAGCTTCCCGGCCTCCCTCGGGGCTGCAGGCTGATGCTACGCACAGATCCTAGGATGCCCTGAGCCCTAGGCCCAGCAGAACGGACCTCCACTCTCCGTGGTTTAGCAAGCAAACATCCCAACTTGATTTTTGAAAAACTATGCGTCTAGTCGCCTCTTGCCCTGGAGCCCCCATTCCCATCCAGTAGTAAAAATGGGATTTACATTTTGCTGTGTGATACTCTTTCATTTTAAAAGGGTCTCTTGCTCTGCCAACTCACCGTCCACGTCAAGCACTCAAGCACCCTCTGAATCAGTCTCTCCGCTGATTCAACGGTCTTCTTCTCCCTTCTTCTTTCCAACAGTGGCACCTGCAGCAGTTGGGGAGGTGGGGAGCTCTGGAGGGGTGTCTGACTTATCTGGGACATTGGGGCGGAGCCTCTGGGGCCCTGGGAATTCACCTCTTTTCTCACTGAGTTTGCATTTCGATTTTTTTTTAAAAGATTTTATTTATTTATTTGATAGACGGAGATCACAAGCAGGCAGAGAGGCAGGCAGAGAGAGAGGAGGAAGCAGGCTCCCCGCCGAGCAGAGAGTCCGATGCGGGGCTCAATCCCAGGACCCTGAGATCATGACCTGAGCCGAAGGCAGTGGTTTAACCCACTGAGCCACCCAGGCGCCCGCATTTCGATTTTTTTTTTTATCGTGGACAATGCTTTGTAATTCCCTGGGGGTGCAGCATGGCTCCATTTTCCCCTGGAAGCCCTGGAAGCCCTGGTGGAGGGAAGACCCTCCACCGGGGTCTCTTCAGGCCCCCTCAATCTCTGGCCCTCGGGTCCCTTCCCCGGCTGGGCTCTCGGCTCTTGCAGCCACCCCAACATGTCCCCTGCTTGCTCAGGACAATGCCAGGGGAAGTGACTCTTGAGTCTCAGCCATGCCTCCCCCTCCAGTGGAAATTGCCATGTTTGGGCTGCGCAGTGTCATTTGAACCCCCTTCTTCCAACTGGAGAGTTTCATACATCCCATTTCATAAATTCCATCTCCCAGGGATGGGAACAGAACTTATTCCCGGGTCTTCCTGGCTGTCTGGGGCTACAGGACTCAGGCCCTGCTCCTCAGAGGTCCCCACATGAGACTGATTCAGAGCGAGAGCTGGAGAAGCAGGAGAGAAGGAACTTGTTTCGTGTGTTGTGAGAGCGAGGCGGTGGAGGCACTCGGGTCTTTAGGGTCTGCGTGGGAAGCTTTTGGTGTCTGTGTGTCAGCATCCTGTGTGAGCCTCTAGCATGTGGGCCTGAGGAACGAGGTCTCTGCCGGCGAGTGACAGAGAAGATGGCCTTTCTCCAAAGCAGCCCCGCGATGGCGCTGAGCATCACTGCTGGCTTTGTTCCTCCCAAGCCTGGGTTGCTGGCTTCACTGGAAACTGTGACCTCCCTCTACCCTTTAATAAACATTCTGCTTTAAGTAGCAACTGTTGCTTGCGACGAGGAATTGTGGGCACGCTTGGCTTGTTTCCATGTGATATTCAGGTCCTGGGATCTGAGCAGGCTCGCAGGCTTCCCTCTACCCAAACAGCCTTGGTGCCCTTCTTGTCCGGGACCCACAGCAGCCCCTGTGAGGCCGTCTGCCCCGCGGATGCACGCAGAACCTGGTGCACACACTGGTTTCAGAGTCTCCTGCAAACATCTGGAAGTGTTTCCTCCATTGCTCTCTCTCTGCAGGGTTAACCGAGAGGAGTCTTGGGGCGGGTGGAGGCAATGACTTCAGACCTGGGAGCTCTGTTCTCACCTTCAGCTTCTCTCCACCCCCACCAGCCCGGCCTGGGCTCTGGACCCTTTGGGACTCCTGCTCTGGTCCTGAGAACTCCTCTGGTACCGCATGCACAAGCCTGCTAGTGTTCTGCTGGGCGGGGGGAGGGGCCACAGGGAGAGAGGGTGCAGCCCTCTCTGCCGGCTGTCTGCAAACAGCAGAGCCCACCCAGAGCAGGACAGCCCAGCTGAGCCTCATGTAAAAGGCCAGCCACAGACTCATGGAGAACACATGTTCTGTAAAGCTCTTAAGCTGCCGGGGGTTTGTTATGTAGCAAAAGCTCACCGACACACCTCCCATGAGACCGTAACTACGGGGGCATGAAAGGGACAGTCATGAGGCAGCTTGTAACTGAGCACGACTGGGGGCAAAAATACTCTGGTTTGGGATTTAGTGTTGAAAAAATACCCCCGTTACACATCATTTTCTAAATCAAATTACACTTGGTCTGAGCTGCCAGTCTTCAGAACTGATGGAAGGTGTCTGTTCAGTGAGCTTTGGGGAAGGCTCCGTCCAGGGTTGTACAAGCACTCCCCAGGGAGGCACAGGAGGCCGTGGGGTCTCATACAGGGCAGTCCCTGGCATTGCTGGAGGACGCAGCACGCGAGAGCTAGAGAGGCTCCTGTGCTTGTGGCATTGGCCCCGTTGGCTCTGTGAGGGTAGACATTGTCTTGACCCTAATTCCTCTGCAGAAGATCTGTTGTCTCAGCTACTAATCCTCCCCTGATTCTCCCCTAGAGCACTCAGAGGAAACATAGATTAGGGCGAGTCTGGGAGACTCCTTCCCTCCTTTCCAGAGATGCTATGGGGGTTTTGTTCTGGGTCTGAGGGATCCTTCCATCCTAAGTCCAAGCACCATGTCAGACACCCTCTGATACACCAGAGCAAGTATCCCAGAAGATCCCAGCAGAACACGCAACTGTCCTGGATTGTCCCCAATCCAGAAGGCTTCACCATTATACAGCCTGTCCCAGGGTCCTGGGGTCAGTCCAGCCTAGCCTTGAAGACAGACCTCCGATTTACTATGAAATCAAGCAAGACCCTGGACCTTGATTTTACTTCGAGTTCACATCTAGGGAGGTTGGAGTAAGGGAGGCCCAAAGCTCCAGGGCGCCCGTTGGCAGAGACTTTGCCAACAAGTCACGTGGCTCTGGGCATGGATAATGCAGAGTAATGTCCTGAAGCAGCTTCCGCCACGTAGGAGGAAAGACAGTCACTGGTAGTTTGTGATGTTTTCCTGTAGCAAAAAAAGGATGGAATGCAAAAAAAAAAAAAAAAAGAAAGAAAGAAAAAAGAAAGAAAATCATTGTAGAGATTTTTTTATTCTCCACAACATTGCTGGGCTTATTAAAATAATTAATATGATTACAAATATCTCATGGGAGCTCTCTCCTGCATCATACGGTCCAGCTGCATATGCAGAAATTGACATAGTTTTTATTTAATCCCCCCCTTTTTTTCTTGCGGTGAAGGTTTATCTTCAGCAACTCTTCGTGTGTCATGCGTCTCATCTTTTGTCCCTTCTCATCCCGTCTTTCTGACACACCTTTTTCAGAGTCTCATAAACGGTTTCTCCCACGTTGGGAAGGCGCCATTAGGCAGCAAACACATGCTACTTTCTCCTGGATGAATGGCTCAGGAAAAGAACGATTTGTCTCCTTTGAGCTAATGGCTTTCATAAAAACTCATAGCAATCCTTATGCTCCAGCTTTCAGAAGGATTTATTAGCTTAGGCTCCCATGAAAAGAGAATTTATAAAGTCACTGACTGTCAGTCCTAGCTTGGAGGACACCAAGGAGCACAAGAATTGCTCATTTTGGATAGGACTTTTTTCATCTGAGTACTATGATATGAACTAATAAGGTCATGGGTTGGATTATTATAACTAATGTATAAATATAGTTTCCTGTTTAATTTAGGCAATTACAAACTGTGGGAGCTGGTGGGATGCAAAACCGTTTCATGATTTTGGAGAATAGTCTAGTCGTTCCTGAAATGGTTACACCTAGTTACCATGTGACCCAGCAATCCCAGTCCTAGGCACATCCCCCACCCCATGAAAATATACGTCCATGCAAAACCTTGTTCATGGGTGTCTATAGCATCATTATTCATAATGGCCAAAAGGTAGAAAGAATGTGAACCAACTGATGAGTAGATAATCAGAATTCGGGATGTCCATGCGGTACAATACGGGAGAGTCATGACAAGGAATGAAACCCAACACACACCACAACATGGAGGAACCATGAAAACATTATGCCCCCGTGAAAGAACCATCACAAAAATCCATGTATTAGATGCTGTGGACTAAAGAATGTCTGTGTCCCCTCCCCGTGGCCCCAGGTCATAGGTGGAGACCTAACCCCCAGTGTGATGCGATTTGCTGGTGGAGCACTCACAAATGGGAGGACCTTCCCAGAAAAGAGGTTCAGGAAAACTCCCTCATCCCCTTCACCACTTGGGACACAGGAATAAGATGGCCATCTCTTAGCCAAGAAATGGATTCTCATCAGACACTGGGTCTGGTGGTGCTTTGATCTTGGGACTTCCCAAGCTTCCAGAACTGTAAGATTTGTTTGTTGGTGACGCCTCACTGTCTGTGGTATTTTTGTTACAGCAACCCAAATGGACTAAGATATTCCATGGTTCCATTCGTATGATCGTCCAGAACAGGAAAATCTGTAGAGACAGCAACTAAATTAGTGGTTGCCAAGGGCTGGGGGAGAGTGGGGGGTGGGGTAGAAGTGGGGTGCTAGCTATAGGATCTGGGGTTTCTCTGAGGTGAGGAAAATGTGCTGAGATTGACGGAGGTGATGGTTGCACACAGTCGTGACCATACTAAGCATCGTTGAATCGTACACTTAAAATAGGTGAATTGCATAATATGTGCATTATAGCTCAATAAAGCTGCTTATAAAAAGAAGATGTGTGTAAGTTCTGTGCTTAATTTTGCCCCGATAAGGTTTCATAAAGTTATGTGCTGCAAATGTGACTTGGGTGTTAATAATAGTGATGGTACTGACTGTAATCTCCACGGGAGGTTCTTGGGCGTCCCTGCACATGCCGTGTTCCGTGCAGATGGCTCCTTGTGGGTCAAGGTTCTCCTGTAAGCTGTGCAGATTGATCTGCGTAAATGAGGCAGAAAGGTATTTATCAAAAGAGCTCGGGAAACCCAGAAAATGGGTAAATGGAGAGAAAAACGGGTATGGAGATGAGCAGGAACTGGGGGAGACCCAAGAGCTGTGAACAGAGGGGCGCCTGGGTGGCTCAGTTGGTTGGGCGTCTGCCTTCAGCTCTGGTTGTGATCTCAGGGTCCTGGGATCGAGCCCCACATCCAGCCCCACATCTGGCCCCGTATCAGGGTCCCTGCTCAGTGGGGAGTCTGCTTCTCCCTTTGCCCCTCCCCCCTGCTTGTGTGTGCTCTCTCTGCCTCAAATAAATAAAATAAAAGCTTCAGAAAAGAAAAAGAGCTGAGAATAGAAACATTCTCACAGAAGGGTCAGAAGTCGGGGTGACTGGAAGCCAACCATCCTCATAGCTTATACCTCTGTGCTTTGGATTCCAACTCCAGGTGGTGGCCCCTGAGCCTAGGGAAGGCAGAACCTCCCACTAACAGCCCTTCCAGATTCTACCGGAGACCCACAGGGGTCCAGGTGCTGAAAAGTGACCCAAACCCTCGGCAGTCTCAAGGGATGCTGCCAGTTTTGTCCAGGGCAAACCTTGTGGCCCCATCAGAAAACAAAGCCTCCCCATTTTGCATTTTGGCTCCAAAATGCTACTCGAAGAATTACATTAGACACTATAGCAGTGTGTGGCTGACTCGGGAAAAGAGAAATCGGGAGTGGAGAAAACATTTCATTTAACCCTGAACGCCTGAGTAACAGATCTCTTCCTTGCTCAGCCCCTGTTTGTGGTTCAGACCAGTGTCCGTGCTCCCGATGTTGTGCAAATCCTGGCCAAATGAGGATGTTTGAAAGAATTTTTTGGATCAAGACCCAGATGAGGAGAAATCCATCACATTAACAACCGCAGCGGCAACTTTGCGTTAAACCTTTATATGTAAAGACTGAATTTGCTTCAGGAACTTGGAAGCCGAACTGAGTACAACTGAGTATTACTAGGTGTCACTGAGCAACACGCGTTTTCTCGGCCACACCAAAGCAAACCCTTTGGATTTAAGGTATCGTCTTTCTTTAAGTTTTGATATCCTTTTCCAAGATCCCCTAAACGTATGCGAGGCATTTTTCTTTTAAATAGTGTAGTCAGGGTCCTGGGAAGAAGTAGGCGGTACACCCACTGGGACAACCGAGAAGATTTTCATCAATGAACTGTTCACCAGGATGTGGGCAGGAAAAGACACAGTAGCTTGAACAGCTCCCTGGGGCTTGGAGCAACAGGGCCCCTCTAGAACGTCCCCATCTGGGAGGGGCAGGAGTTGACAGAAGCGGGCGTAACCCGGGGAGGGATCCTACAGGTAGCGGGGACTGCAGGACAAATAAGGATAATCTCCTCCACCACCGAGACCAACTGAACGTCCACCAGGGAGACTAAGGGCCTCATTCATGTCAATCAGCCTCCCAGGGGCTGGGGCCGGGAGGTGAGGGTGGGAGGGAGCAGGTGGGTGGGAGTCTTGAGTGAGCTCTTTGCAGGGGGTGGGTCGCACTGGCAGTGAGCCGCGTCCCACAAGAGGGTGGGAGGCCCCCAGACAGCGAGCCCAGGCCTGAGTGCAGTTTTCTGAGCCCATGAGTGATGTGATTATTACCTACCTTTCCCTCCAGCGTGCCTCTGGCTCTGGTCTTTTGTTCAGACGATAAGCAAAGCCAATTATTTATAGAATTTACAAATTAAATTATTTCCTGGAGTCTTTTTGTGGTGAAATACATGTAACGTGAAAGTGACCGTGATAACAATTTTGAAGTGTACGGTTCAGTGGCCTTAAGGCCGGTCACAGTGTTGGATGACCATCACTCCCATCCAGCTCCAGAAACTTCTCATCTTCCCAAACTGAAACCCTGCCCCCGTGCAACAGTAGCTTCCCATTCCCCGTCCCCCAGGCCCTGGCCATCACCAACCTGTTTTCTGTTACTATGAATCTGACCTCCTACAAGTGGGACCATACGGTATTCATCCTTTTGCCAATGACTTATTTTACTCAGGATCATGTCTTCGAGGTCCTTCCATGCTGTAGCCTGGGTCGGGATTCCTTTCCTTTTAAAACTGAGTGATAGTCCGTTCATGGCGCCCTGCTGATCCATTCACCCACCAGAAGATACCAGGATGGCTTCCACCTTCTGGGTACTGTGAACAAAGCATAGGGGATTTAAGTGAAACAAACATAATGCAAACACCTTTGTGCAAACTCTAGCGCGTGCCCGCGACCCCACTGGTTAGAGGATCGTGCACACAAGAGAACTAAAAACACACGTGCCCCCTGCAAGAGAGGGCATGAGAGGCTTCGAGAGCCCTGAGCTCAGCTCCTTATGGTATCATAGAAGCGAAACCCAAGTTCTACCTGAGCCCTCCCCCTACCTTGCAGATGGGGGTGGTGGTCCCAGAATGATTGACAGGACAAGTCTCCAGAAGATGGTCTCTCCAAAGACAAGATGGAAGAGAGGGCATGGGGTTGGCCCAGTGACAGGCCAGCCAAGAGGAAGACTCTGGTCCCCTTCACAGTGGCTCTCAAGTGGCCTCATCCAACCAGATGTCACCAGGAGGCAGAGCCTGGGGTAGGGCAGCTTTGGAATTACACATGATCAGGTGAGTTCACCCCAACACAACTGCATTGGCAAGTTTTCCAGAGGAAACGTCAATCCTGCAAAACTTCCCATTTTCAAACAGTAGCAAAGATGCCTTTTTGGCCCGAGTGGGTTTATCACTTTGTAGCAATTGAGACAGCTCTTCAGGCGTAAGTAAGGGCAAACAAGTCCCCTAGTAAGAAAAGCAGCCTTAGGACTAAGGGTGCTGGCTGGGGGTTCCTGATGGTAATTTTCACAGGCGTTTGCTTTCACAAGATTTAGCCTTTCGAATTTTTATTTGTTGGGGCACCTGGATGGCTCAGTATGTTCAGCATTCAACTCTTGAGCTTGGTTCAGGGCATGAACTCAGAGTTGTGAGTTCAAGCTTCCTGCTGGGCTCCAATATGGGCATAGAACCTTCTTAACAAAAAAATACAGTAGATTTTTTGTTTGTCTGTCTGTTTGTTTGTTTGAAACCTGGTGAATGTATGAAAGTGTGCTTGGAAACATCTAGTAAAGAGCTGAGTTTAGGAGTTGATAGAAACTTTCTATCATTTTAATCAGAAGGCATTTTCACGAAAAGGGGAGGGATTTTAATAGACCAACCTGGCTTTTAGGTACCTCTGGCTTTGGGTACCTCTCCAAATTTCTTGTGCTGTGGGCCAGATCACCAAGAAAGCCAGGGCCACTGCTCCTTGGTGGGCACACAAATTCTGGAGACCCACCTGTGGCCAGACACTGTTCTAGATGTGGAACTCTTGCCACGAATAAAATCAGTCCTTAGAGACTCATCACCCAGAATTCAATACATAAACCCTATGATTTCATACAATGATCCCCAGTAGAAGGAAGTTAAGGGGGAGTCAGGGGATAAGGTGTGGGGCAGGGTGTCCCTCTGGGGTGCTCACAGAAGCCTCTGAAACGTGAGATTTGAGCTGATTGGTGAGTAATGAGCCCCTGCTCCCAGATTGAGAAAGAAATCATGCTGGGTGGTGGTTTCTAGGTTCAGGGGACAGGAATGAGGTCAGAGTGGCTGGAGCCCAAGAGGATAAGGTACTTAGGGCTTACCCACGTGGTGAGTTCTCGGATTTGTCACTAACTACAATGGACCGCCTTTGGAGGTCTTGCTCCTAGAGGGAATGTGATGGGATTTACACCGAAGAAAGACCTCACTGCCTGCGTCAGGACCAACAGATGGGAGGGAGCCGTGGCGGCAGAAAGCAGGAAGTCTAGCAAGGTGACCTGTGGGACATGTGGGGGAGCCGTGCATGCCTTAGACAAGCAGTTATGGGACTCTGTTGGGGGACATTTAATTAAAAAACAGAGTCTTCTCCCAACCTGGTAATTCTCTCCACAAAACAACAGAGCAAAAAGATACTTTTATGAGTGAAGAGGCATTAAACCACATGTGATGGGCATCGCAGGGAATCCACGAAAAGATGGCCAGCAGATACCACCATGACACACGTGTTCTCAAGACGGACAACTAGTCCTCAAGGAAGAGGACACGATGGCCTTCCTGTACATGCAGAGTTCATTGCACTTCACCTGGTGACTGGAGTGACCATCTGCTAATTGAAGGGAAGACATGCTTCTCACAACATTACGACAGGAGGTGGGGAAGCCACTCCCCTCCCCAGCTTAGGCTCCTACATACAGCCACCCAGGGGCTGGGACATAAGGAGCTCTGACCCTTCCTGCTTCTGTTTCAAAAAGAAGAGGATTGAATTGATAGCACCAAGTTTTCTAAGGTAAGTGTTCTGAGAAAATGGATGGGGGAGGGGAGATCCCTTCCCCCACTCTTAACAGGGAGAATGGAGTCTCTCATGATTTCGTTTGAATTTGTCCTTACAGGGCCCTCTGTGTGTCAGAAACACTACCTGGGAGCACAGGGCAGCTGTGCTGAAGACTAGTTGGACGCCATCAGCCTCTTGCTGGCCGTGGATGAAAGTCCGGGAGAGATGACCAGTGGAGGCCAAAGGGCAGTGTGGAGCGCAGGGAGGGAGAGGGTGGACAAAGCACACAAGATAGAGACCTTCGGCTCAGGGTCAGGTGGAGGGTCAGATCACCGTTGCGCTTCTGCTTGCTGTCAGCCCAGCAGAGCTAGCGCTCTCCCCAGCCACCTGGCTGAAACCCACATCCCCAGGAGCCCTTTCATGGTGGACAGCACACTGGTGTCATCATAAAACACTTATCATGAACTTTGAGACTAGAGTTGTTCTCCTGGGGCTTGCAGAGAGGATAACAATCAGCCCGATCAGTTCCCTGACCTAATTCCAGACTATATGATACCAGAGCCAGAAGAACACCTGTGCCCAAAGAGTTACGGTGCAGAGAGTATGTTCTACCCTGTTATGGAGAAGGGACGTGAAGCAGCAGGGTGACCTGCCCCTCAGAGGTGCTTAGGAAGTGGCAGCCTCTTAGAGCTGTTGCTATGATCTCACAGGTGACATAAATAGCGCCTCTCCAGACAGACGTAAGAGCCCGGAAGGCTGGAGAACTTTCTGTGTTGTGCCTCCCAGGGCCAGATCAAGACTTGATACAGAAGACATGCTCAGTAATTACTGACAGAAGATGAGGATTGTTGGGTTCTCAGAAGAGAAGATGATAGAAGTGGATAGAACTTGCCGTTTCCCCCTCGCGGGCACGGTGTCTTTCTGGAGGACAGAACTCAGCAGAACTCTGTCGTGTGCCCCTCAGTTACTTACTTGAGGTTTCTAGGACCTCCTGAGCCTGTACTGATGGTTTGAATTTTGCTAGAGAATTGTCACTGTCACGTAGGTTTTCATACTTCCTGGCATAAAACTGTATGTCGGATTCTCTCTCAATTTCCTAATCTCCTTTGTAACTGTAGCCATTTTATATGTGCTTGGTAAATATTTACTGACAGTCTGATTGATAGTTTCAATTTATGATCGTGGAATAACTCAGAGAGTACAGTTGGGCTTTTGACTCCTGGGGAAGACCCCGGGGATTCATAATTTCCGTGCTTGGTGTTATGTGATGGTCTCTCTGCTCTGGCTTGAGAAATCACTCAAATGGGTTTAAATATGGGACACAGTTCCTGGCACAGGTGGTCACTGTGCCTGGTCACAATGTCTGGAGCAGGGAGCTCAGGAGAATTATATTTTTCCTTTGCCGAGAATCTTTAGGAGGAGGGATTATCTTTTTTTGAGCTCAGCATCATACCTGAGCACCACTGGTGTGATTTTAGGGCTCTCCTATGCCTATCAGGGTGCCAATTTCCTGGGACCTTCTCAGAAAGTCCAATCATTCACCATCTCCAATGCAACCTTGACTCCAGAAAGTCATCATTGACATTACTGCCCAGGAGAGAGGGAGAAGGGAGGACTTTCAGATCCCGTATCCAAATTCCTCACTCCTTATTCAGAGAGTTGGAGTGTTGGAGTGTCTTCTTGGAAACATGTTGAGATCCAAGGGAACGTCAGGAGGTGAAAAAAAAAAACCAAGACCTGGGGAGACACAGGGGCTGTGCTCCCCCAGTAAGGCTCCATGTAAGAACATACACAGATTGAATTCTTCATCGAAATATGGAGCAGGGATGATGGGACAGGATGTGAGAAGAGATCTGTTCACCTGTCAGGCTCCCTACTCTTGATAAAGTAGGGGAAGTGATCCCACCAACTCAATGTTTTTGTTTGTTTGTTTTTAAATATCGCAAGCGCAAACCAAATAGAGCCCTCTCCCATCTTGGCTCATAGTATGACATCTGGGGCAAAGTCCCACTGTCCAGACTGCTTGACCACTTGCCATGGAGCCATTTATAAGCCCGTCCCTCTATTAAGAAGATGGGCAAAGCAACTGTCATGGCTTCTTCTCTTCATACAGGACAGTCAACTAGCAATACCCACAATGCCTGGGGGAGGCCTGAGAGGTGACCCAGGAATCCCGGCCTCTGCTATAGGGCTGGTTCTGGCAGGCAGCTTTTGCTGGCACTCCTACCACGGCTGGCCTCCCCACTGCACCCCAACTTCTCCACACCTTCCTGTTCGCATCAGGAAGGCACCTCCACAGATTTCTGTCCCCAAATTTCTTTGCTATGTTTTCCATGGAAGAAGATGAGATCGTTGCATAAACACTATTTCTGGAACTCGGTTTTCGCAAGAGGTACATCTCGGGCCCGTAAGGATGGTGTTTCTGTTATCACCTGCATGGAACTTCAGTGGGAAAAGGGTGACAGCGTTTCCCCATTGGACAGCCATTCCTTATCTAAACTTATTAAGTGGTGAGCAGCACTGTCCCCTGTAGACTTTTCCCAACCCCATGGGTGCCAAAGCAAACACGTGGAGTCCAGCCACCTTGCTGTAATAATACAAGTGTAAGGTGGTGTGAGTAGGGAAAATAGATCTGGAAAACGGTACTATCTGTATCTGCTTTCAGTACGCCTCCCTCTGCTGACACAGAAACGGAAGCCCAGGCCTGCCCAGGGCCATTCCCCAACCAGGGAGTCACCCCCAAAACAAACTGAGGACCCCCGATAATGTGCCCTCTTAAACAAGAATGCTGAATTCAAATTTGTGTGACTCCTGATGAATTTTCATTGAAAATGTATTTTCTGAGATAAAACCCCTTCAGCCAATTTAATTCACTAATCAATTTCTATTATATAGAGTAGTTAAATCATTTTTATTTTTCTAAAGTTAATGAAACATTTTCCATTCTAATTTCTCAAAAGTTAATTTTCATCAGGATAAATTCCTTCCCTTTTAAAATTTATTGTGAAGAGCTGATTAATCAATTAGCTTTTGTCCTCATCAAATTCTCTTGATTGTAGCATCTGTCTCTCAAGACTTTTCTTTTATAGTCGGACCCAAAGTTTCCTTTTGTTTTTCTCCCCCTTCCCCTTTGGCCAAGTTCAATGGCTCAGGCTTAAAGTTGGCTGATCTGAGTTTTACCAACAATATAGTTTTTAAAATCAATTTTCTATTAGTGACAAAGTTTGTCATGTACAATTCTAGCCATCGTCTGGATAGGTTATGTATGTTATTTCTTCCTGACCTTTTCATTATGAAGGGGATGAAATAGGTCATCTAGCTTTTTTGGTTTAGAATTTTCTGTACAGTCATCTCTTCATGCAGGAATAAAATAATAAAATTATACATAAAACAGGTGTTGTAAATAAAGTAGATGTTTCTAAAGTAAATATTTATATATTTATGCTTTAAAGACTTATGTATTTATGTATTTGTGTGAGAGAGAGAGCACCCATGCAGAGCAGGGGAAGAGAAAGAATCCCAAGCAGACTCGCCGCTGAGTGTGGAGCCCGACACGGGACTCGATCTCACAAGATCGTGACCTGAGCCGTCAGCCAGTTAATGAAGGAGCCACGCAGGTGCCCTCCAAAGCTGAATTTTAGAGAGGGACGCTATGCAAGTATAGATCCATTACCTTTGTCCCTGGTAACCTGGATTAACAGAACAGATCAAGGTTCAGCGAACCTTTTATGGGAAGGGCAGGGTAACGAATATTTTAGGATCATTTCTTCTCTCAACTCTGTTGTTGTAGCCTGAAAGCAGCCATGGACTGTATGGGAGTTACCGAGTATGATTGTGTTCAATTAAAACTGTATTGTATATAGATGAATATATAATGTATACTTATATATACTTATATATATATATAAATATTTACTATTTATTGAGATAAATATATGATATTGATATAAATATTTATCTATATATTCACAGATATATATATCTATATATTCACAGATTTTATTGAAGTATAATTAAGACACAATGTTATGTCAGTTTCCAGTGCACAACATACTGATTTAACAATTCTATCCACTATTCAGGGCGCCCCACAGTAAGCACAGCCACCATTGGTCTCCCTACGAGGTTGCCATAATATTACAGACGGTATCCCCTCTGCTGTACTTTTCATCTCCGTGACTTACTTAATTTATGACTGGAAGATTGTACCTCTTAGCCTCCTTGATCTTCTCCCATTCCCCCCACCCCTGCTCCCTCCCCTCTGGCAGCCACCAGTTTGTTCTCTGTATTTAAGAGCCTGTTGGGTTCCCCCCACCACATTCCGCACACGAGTGAAAACATATAGTATTTGTCTTTCCCTGGCTTACTTCACTTAGCATAACACCCTCGAGGTCCACCCATGTTGGCTCAAATGGCATGATCTCATTCCTGTTTGTGACTGCGGAATATTGCATTGGGTGCAAGTACACCACGTCTTTATCCATTCATCTATCAATGAACACTCGAGTTGCTTCTGTATCTTGGCTGTTGGAAATAACGTTGCAGGAAACATAGGGATGCATATATCTTTTTTAAAGAGTGTTTTCCTTCTCTTTGGATAAATGCCTGGCAGCAGAATCGCTGTGTCATATGGTAGCTGTAATTTTTGAGGCATGTCCCTGCTACTTTCCGCAGTGGTTGCATGAGTTGACATTCCTACCAGCAGTGCACGAGGCTTCCCTTTTCTCCACATCCTGGCTAGCACCTGTTACTGTCTTTTGATTCTAGCCATTCTGACTGCTGTGGGGTGATACCTTGTCGTTCTCCAATAAAACTTTATTTATAGAGTTGTGGTCCAGATTTGGCCCCTGTGCCGTAGCTTGCCAATCCCTGGAATGGATGAATGTTATTCTATTGCTTGTTTACTTGCCTGGGTTGACTGCAGACGACTCTGGTTAGAGAGTTCCTGGAACGCACATTAGAAGTGCGTTCTAATTAGAAGTGCGTTTCTAATTCTAATTAGAAGTGCATTTCTCTTCGCCCAGTCTCTCGGGATCTCAGGATCACAGCTGTTCTTCAAAATCCTGTAAAGCTGCCGTGTGTGTGTCATACCCTGTTTTCTTAAGGAGCTCTTCAACATACAGACTTAAATCGAGAATCATAAAATGTCCTGGGGAGAGATAAAGGGAAGGTAATCATAGCCCCATCTTACTGAAAACGGAGGCAGAACAATCTTCTTAACCTTCATCACAGGGTTAATTATGGATGTAGCATATTATATGATAAAACCAAAATGCATTGCAAAGAAAGGCATGACTCTAATGTTATTATTCATGAACCTCATCTGGGCAGAGCAGATTAAGTTCTGAATTTAACTGGAAAATTGTTACACTTTATACTTAGATCACTCCCTTAAATACAGAAACAATGACACTTCTGAGTATAGTATTAGATGCAGAATTGTCTTGTCACCATGTTGGGTACCAGCAGCGAATGTAACACTGTGTGTCAACTGTACTTAAATAAAGAAGAAAAGCCAAAAAGTCAATAAAACAAATGTAAAAGGGAGACCCATTACACACAGGCTAAAACTTGAAGGGAAATTTAGTGTACTCAATGGAATCGAGTTTTTAAAAAATATTTTATTTATTTATTTTTTGGGGGGTGGGCAGAGGAAGAGGAAGAAAGAGTCCGGGGCAGATTCCCGGCTGAGTGCAGAGCCCAATATCACCCTGAGCTGAAACCAAGGACTGGATGATTGACTATGTCACCCACACACTCCAGAACTGGATTTTTGAAGAATGTTCTCTTGCCCTCTCCGTGGGAATAAAGGTTATGTTATCGGGGATATTTTCACCTGCACACAACCGTCCCCAAATTCTACTGTTTGCGCTCAAACAAGCAGACATCCAGAGACAGGCAATTGTTGGAACCAGCTGGGAAGCTCGATGTGCCAATCAAAACTCAGGTTTTCCCTCTCGTTCCACTGTATCATTCTTAGTTTGTTGGCCTTTGGTCCTTATGGGTTTTGTCTCATGGTTGCAAGATGGCTGCCCTGTCTCCGGGTAGTACGTAATGTTTGAGGGAGTAGATTCTGAGTCACTAACTCTGCTAATACAAGGAAAGCAACAAGACTCCCAGAGGCCCTCAAATTTCTGTTTATGTCTCGCCGGCCCGAACATCTCCCTTGACCATTAGTGGTTACAGGGGAGCCGAGGAAGGTGAATAGTTACTTTCCCCAATTTCTGCGTGGATGTGGATGAAGGAGAAAGGTGCAGGGGAGAGGAGAGGTCGGCATCCAACAGCATCTGGGATTAACTTTATTGTCCGTTTTCACAATCCCCTGGAACTGATTCACTATTTGTATCACCTAATATCAAAATTGATGGAAACAAATAATCTACTTCTTATTTATACAACTGTAGTGCGTGACCAAGAAGAGTCATCCATTTGGCTCTGTGTTCTGAAATATGCTCCAGTCACAAGAATTTCCCCGAACGGTGTCATCTGGAATCCCCATCCCCTCCAGCCCTTGGTCTCCTGCATCTAAATCAGCACCCATGTCCTCACCAGGCAACATCTGTATGCAGAGGTCTGCAGGGCCCGGCCCGGCCCAGGGCATCGCGCGACGTCCGGGAGGGTTCCCAGGGGGAGCAGATCCCTCCTGCTGAGAAGTGGGTGCTGGCACTAGTTCGTCTTATTTAGCAGGAGTCTAAAGCCCTTGAGAGCTGAGAACACGCCTTTGTATTTGAGGACTCTTTATTGGAAGGAGATGGATTTCTCCCTAATGAGTCCATTTTACCAACGGAGAGAGCCCCAAGAGCTGTTCCAGTTTCTCTGGCTTAGATGAGCAAGGATGAGGACTCAGAAGTGGGGGAACGTGTCCTCATCACAAAAAGAAGAACTTGGCTGCAGGACAGGGAGCACCTCCCTGCTGTCTGGTTCCAGGAAATGATGTATCCTGTATTCATGTGTCCCAGACCAGGCATGTTTGGGAGACAACGGCTCTGATCTGGGAAGAAGTAAGTCCCCCGTGAAATAATGAGTTTTGTCCTAGAAGTAGAAATAGAAACCCGGTTCCTGTGTTTATGCCTCTTTCTTTCCTTGGTTCATTCTACCAGCCTCAGAGTCTGATGGCGTCATGTACATCGGTAAAACATCGCGTAGTTTCCCAGTTTGGCTTTGTTTTGCGTTAGAGCAGGAGTTTGTGTGTGTTTGTCCCGTGGCTGGCGGGCTGGCTGATCAAGAGGTGGGAAAGCAGGACTTTGAGTTCGGACCAATCCTCATCTGCGTGACGGCAGCATGGACTTGACCTCCAGTAGTGCCAGATGGAGGCATAGCCCCTCGCCAAGGCATCACTGTGGCCCAACACTGCCTCTGACCCATGGCTGGGTTCATGGACCCCATTCTGAGGGATGGCTTACTCAAGCTCCATAGCCAATATGTGCTGTTCATTCCACAGTCTGCATTTAGCTGCAGATAAACCATCCCGGACTTCCACTTAGAGAGCAGACACAAGAGATGGTACATATTAGAAAGAAAATTGTCCTAACTCTATATCGGGTCAAAAGTCAGTGGCCTGTTTGAGTGGCTGCTGCTTCTGGGAATAATTTAGAGTCTTGATCAAATGCTCTAGCAATTTTCTGATTTATTTTAATGAGCTTAAAAGCCTGGCATCGAAAATCCACCCAGCTGACAGTCAGCCTTGAGAGCTGATTAATGGCCTTGAACCAGTCTCGCAAGAAGTCGAAGCTGACATCCTTTACTGTGTCCCACTTAATAATGATTTCCTCCTTACTTTTTCCCCAGTAATGTGTCATTACCAAGAGAGAAATGTCTGTTTAGAGGCCCCTCTCCACTTTGTAACAAGTTTGAAATGAACTTTGAGGTGTGTTGTAATCCCTGAGAAGCTGCTTTCAAATATACTGAAAGCTGTAATTGTGTGACAGGGACACTCAAGCCTGAAAAAATTGAGAGAAGTGGGGAAAATCATTCAAGGACACCCAAGGGCATGTTTTTCAGATGCTTACAGATGGGGGTACAGGTGGCCTGGGTCTAGGGGAGGAAGGGAGTGCCCAGAGGAGGGACACGTTGGATGTTGCCTTGACGCCGGGCCACCACTAAGCTGTTTGGGGCCACAGACAATTAACCTTTGGGAGGAACTTGTCTATATGAGCAAAATAATTATAAAATTATGTGACAGAATTCATAGGTTCATGTGAGATACAGTGATTCTTTTAAAATGAAGATTTAGAACAGTGGTCAGAGAAGGGACTTAAGTCCCTATTGTCTAAGCAGTGAATGTCAAGATTCTTTCTGTTCTTTATTATCAAATGTGTCATTCCTGGATAATTTCCTATCTGGTGGCTCCTCCAGCCTGTTTGTGTCGAGACAGTACAGACCTTCCTGTCTCAGCAGTTTCCTGACACTCCCGAAGCTGTACCCTCTGTCATGCCATCTGGGAATGCTGGCTTCTGACGACTTAGCAAGTTGCCCTGTCCTTTGTTGACGATGACCACAAATGCAAGTCTTACCTACAGGGCAGTCTAATTAGAATTCTTCTTCTGGTCATGTTAAACGTACTGCTTGGATTTTTTTTTTGTAGCATTAACAGAATAACATGTGTTATGATCGTACCTTCCCCTGAACTCCATAGGGCGTGTGGGCAGGGTGCATTCCTGGAGCATAATCCCTTCCATTGTCCACCTGCCTTTGGCACCCAACAGGAGCAGGGAGGGTAGGTGATGAGCGACAGTCTGGGGAAAACGGGGGGGGGTGTCTTATTTTCCCAAGGAATGTATGTCTCCTATCTGGCATTGCAGATGCCCACCCCAGAAAGCACGATGTCATTGCATTGATTTGAGGCAAGAGAGGGCATCTATCAGAAGGACCAGTTAGTGAATGGGCATCGATTTTGAAAGTCCTTGGAAAGGAGAGGACCACCCCTGGAGGACTGGCTGACACAGAGCCTGTGGAAGGTGTGGGGTGAGCATTCTGAGGGCCAGAGGCAAGGGATCCATAGGAAGAAAGATGCCCGCTGCCATTGGTACCCTGAGGCTGTATAGAGCAGAAAAGTTACATGGGACACAGGTGATTGAGACAGATGTATGGCTCAAGCCCAAGGCTTTGACAGTGGCTCTTTGTAGCTCAGAGCTCCGAAGTCCCAAAAGAAGACATCAGTACCATCCTAACAGCCCAATCTTATGTGATCCTGCTAATTATTATCAGTGAAACAAACGTTGTGCCAGCCAGCAAGAGTGATCTGATGAGGAGACAGCCCTCCTAAACCGAGGATGCTCCAGAGGCAAGAGGCCTAGAGCTACTCAGACATCTGGTCACCCCTAATGCAACATGGGGAATGCATAGAAGGTGAGGGAATGTCTTCATGGGGAGAAACAGGAATCAGGGACCACACAGGTCATGGTTCTGCCCCCAACCTGTCCCTGACACCAGAGAACTTAAAACATTGAAAAGAAGGTGTTCTAGGGCATAGTTTGTCTCCTTCCAGTTCTGTGGTCCCAGGATTCAACCCTTTATGCCTTGGTTTACCCACTGTGTTGGGCCATTTTGAGGCAATACAGTAAAATCTAGTTTTGTACATATCTGGGGTTCAGGATCCCTCCCTCAAACTTCACTAGTTTAAGAAATATGTGTACAATATGGTTTGTCTAGACAGCAGATGTCCTCCTGTCCATTAATACTGTCATTTCTGTGAAATAGTTACTGTCCTTTGGACAGCTGGGCTAAGACACATGATCAGACATTGAACTTCCAATTCTTGACCAGTAGAACGTTTTCAATAAATAGTTGTCGGACAAACGCCTGAATGTGGTAGGAAAAGAACAGGTGTAGCGGTCAGACAGACCTGGATTCACCACGTTCTTTCTGGGTGATGTTTAGCAAACCTCTGAGCCTCTTGGGGGCCTCAGTTTTCTCTCCCTGGATGGCAGTGGGTGCGTGAAAGTGTGCACTCCAGACATCGAAGAACGTGGACGCATTGGGCATGGAGCCCCACCTTGGAAGGAAAACCACAGGTGTCACTTAGGCTAACTCAGCAAACCAAGATTTAATATTCAAGTTAACTGAAGTTTGGATCCCCCGAGAACATGACCTTTCAGCAGACAACATGGAATTTTCTGGTCGATACCAGAAAATTTACTGAGAGACCACTTCCGCTCCCTCTAGGAGGCCAACATTGCCTAAATAATGCACTCCTAGCTCTTGCTAATAAATTCCTCCATTCATTGTTTTCATGCCCTCTGTCTGCCTTCAAAAAGCTTTCTTTTGGTTTGCTCAGTGGAGTTCCCCTCTACTTGCTGCCTGATTCATGAATCATTGAATAAAGCCCATTGTATCTTTGCATTTGCTTGGTAGAATTCTGATTTTTAACAAGCTGCTCAACAAATGTGAATTCTTTCTTCCTTCTACCCAGGAGCTGAGAATACTCAGCTCCCTGCACCCATTCATTACCATGATTGTTAAAAGAGGAGTCCACAGTTCAATCTTCCATTGGCTTCTCAATCTCAGCCCGACCCCTCCCTTGTCCTTCCCCGAGGTTGCTCTCCAACTCCCTAGGGACTCCTACCCTCCTCCTCGTGGTCTTTGATGAGCAATAAAGGGTTGGTGTCAATCAAGATTGCTCTGGGTGCAGACATCTCCACTCCGGTGACTTGAAGCCATTCTGACATTCTGCCCAAAAGCCCTCCTTCCGGCCCTGACTCCTCACCTCTCAGAACTCTCCTCCTGGCTTCTGGAATACAACCCTTGTGTGTTACAGCCAACCCCCCCCACCCCGCCCATCCTCATCCTGTGCTGACTCCCTTCCCATCCCACCCCCAGCTCCCTAGGTTTCCCTCTTCTCCCCTCTCCTCACATCTAAGACTTCTCGGGGTGGGGGCTGAGGGGTGGGGAACATCTCCACCCATAGGTCTTGAACGCCACCATGATGCATCAGGGCCCTGCATCCAGCTGAGATCTCCCTGCTGAGGGCAGGAATTGTCTCCCCGAGTATTCCCCGCTGGGATGCAATAGGCGCTCAAAACAAACCCATCTGAGATTAAACTCCTCCTGTTGCTTCCCCAAAGCTCTAGTGCTTCCTCAGTCCCTCTCTTGATTATTGGTTTCAGCATTCTCTCTCTCTGAGCCAGAGCTTGGAAATCTGATGCCTGTCACAGTTAGAGGACATTTGTAAAAGCAGAAATCAGGCTTCATAACATTCTCCCACTTCCATCCCTCCCTCCCATGGCATTGACTTTGACCTCTGAGCTGGTGTTCAGGCTCTAGCCAGCATCCTTTCTTTCCACATCACTCAGTCCCACACCCCAGATCTGGGGTGGCCAAGTGGTTTTCGTCTTGTATGTTGGCTCAGATCCTGGAGAGTTTGGCCTGAAGCCCTGTGTCCTGGGGACACTCAGGGAAGACGGGGTGCCCTCCCCGCCCATGGGGGCAGGCACAGGGAACAGTGGCCATTTACTGTTATCCCTGCTCTTCCTCGTAGCACCTTTAGGGGTGCTGGTGTCCCCTGAAAATCTCTGTGCTTTCCCACCCCTCTGGTACTATCCTGGAGGCCTCTAAATATCCCTTCCTCAGTATCCAAGCCCAGCTTGTTTATCCTTCAGGCTTGGACTGAAATGACATTGCTTCCTGAAACCTTCCCCAGCTTAACAATTGTTCCTTCCCAGGATCTGAAAGCATCTTGTCGGTGCCTGTCTGTCTGTCTGCACGACTGTTGGCATCTAGCAGTCTCCCCAGCGAAATCACGACATCACGTCTCTGGAAGGTGCTTCTGCTCGGTTGTGCGTCTCTCCCCCTGCCCACCAGAGGGCGTCTCAGGGAGCAGGTTTGGATGATCATTGAGCGGCTCAAGGCCGTGGGGTCAGAAATCGCCCACCCCCCACCTCCCTGGCCACCCTCCACGGCTCCTTCCCCTGCCCACTGGGGACTCGAACTCATTCTTGGGGACTCTCAGAAGCACACCTCAAGAGGGCTCTATCAGAAGGCCTGGGTGGCCGTCACACCTCAGGTTAGAGACCCATCACACACCAACACACACCTACATGGGATCCCCGTGTGCGTCCCCGCGGCCCCAGGGCAGGTGAGCTGGGGTAAATGTGTAACTCCATGGCTTGCCAGCTCATGCTGTTCGGCACGGAAAGGGTGTATCGATCACTTTGACTTCCTGGAAGGAGTCCCAGCCTGAGAGTTGCTCTGGCGCCTGTCCCCTAGCAGCCCGGCAGCCTGAGGCCCCCACCCCCGCGGTGGGGCCAAGTGATGTCACCGCCCTCCTCCCCAGCTTGGGCACAGAACGGTCTGGGAACGGCTCCATCCCCTCTGATATAAATAGGGCCTCGGCCCAGCCAGGGGAAGAGGCTGCTCTTGTTTTGGGGACCCGAGGAAAAGGTAAGCGGGGAGCCCCTCCCGGTCAGGGCAGCTGATTTCTGCAGGGAGGAGAAGCCAGGGGGTCTCTGGTGGGCGGCTGGGAGCTGAAAGGCAGGGGTCCGTGGTGACAGGCACTGCGTGGGGGCATCACTACCGAAGACGATGCTGATGTGTCCCCCCTCCTGTCACATCGGACGTCCTCTCATGGGCTGTCCTCCCCCTCAGCCACCCCAGGTCTTAGCAGAGGAACTGCCCCCCCCCCCAGCTGTAGGGCAGGGTGGCCGGGTTCCCTGCTGCCTCTGAGCAGGGCTGGGTCCTCAGGCACAGGCCGGGAGCAGAGCCACGCGGGGGCTAGAGTCAGAAGGAAGCGCAAGGCTTGTGCAGGGACAGGAGCTGGGAGGCGGATGGGGGAGCAGCCTCAGATAGCGGGGAGCTGCGACCCTGTCCCCATCCCTGGAGGCTCAGGCGAGGAGTAGCCTGCACGCCTGTCTCCCTGCACCTCCCCCAGGCAGTGCTGCCTCCGGCCCTGGGTTCAAGGCTTGGGTGCCCTCAACTCACACTTTGTATCCCCAAACCTCGGTTTGCCCATCTATAAAATGGGACAAACAGTGATGCCTGGCCTCCCTTGCTCATGAGCTAGGGGTATATTCAGAGAGCTAATATAATACGAAAGTGCTTTCTAAACTTTAAGAGAAACTGCAAAGACAGATTCTTATTGTTCAAGAGGCACTACGATGGGTGCTGAAGTGTGTGGACTGTGGCATCAGGGGGTCTGGGTTTGAATCCTAGTTCTGTCTCTCACTTAGCTGCGTGACCTTGAGCAAGTCACAGGACCTCTCTGTTCCTCCGCAAAATGGCATTCATTAATCCACTTAACAACTGTTTATCAAGTATGTACTGTGTCCCAGGAGCATTTCTGGAAATGTGACATATCTATAGATCAACGAACAAAACGGAGCAAGGACCCCACTCTCTCGGGGTTTGCCTTCACGTGGGAAGAGACAGGCGATGAACACTAAACAAATAAATGCATAATAATTAATTATTTATAAGGTCATAGGGGGGTCAGTGCTGTGGGGAAAGGAAGTAAAGCAGGATAAGTGAGTTCAGGGAGTCAGGCATGGTGGGGGACAGTTACAGCGGGAAATGGGGTGTCATGGAAGCCTTAGCAGGATGAGACGAGTCCATGGAAAGTGCTAGAACACTGCCTGGCAATGATAGGCATTAGACCAGTGTTGGCTGCTGATCTCACTATTTCACGAAGCCACAGAACCACGAGGGGATACGAAAAGGAGACTGAGCAGGGGTGCCGGAGTAGGGCAGATCCATAGGAGCCTGGAGCCCCCATTTATTCTGAGACCCCATGGTGGGGTGTCTAAGGATGGTCAGTATGGCAGCCACGGATGCCCGTTGAGAGCAAACCATAGCAGCCCCCGCCCCAGACCATGACAGTGAAACTGTTTCACTGTAGACAGTGCGTGTGCTGTGCGGGACTGGCAAAGCAGGGAGGGGGCTGTGCTTACCTGCGTGGCCCCAGCCCGGGACTGGGGGCCACTTCTGCCAGATTTCTCCAGCCCTCCGCTTCTACAGGTTTCCCCTGATAACTCAGAGTGCTTTGGCTTTTTACACGAGGCAAGAGCTGGCAACGGAGGCCTGTCTGGATGGGAAGGAGAACTTTCTGTTCCATTTTTGTATGTCGCGTGGCTTCTCATGAGAACCATGGATTGGGTCAAATGTGCGGGGAGGAGGGGGAAGCGGTGGCCGAGGTCAGAAGTCAAAGTTCCTTTGGTGTTGGATGACCAGAGCAGAACTAAACACACAATGCTTGTTGAGTTGAAAGCGGGTGCAGGTTACCAGACCCGGGAGAGGAGTGCAGAGCGCCAACGTCAGGGGATAACTGGGTATGCCTGGGTGTGCAGGAAAGATGGAGGCCTCAAGGTGACCTTGAGTTCATGCCTCAGTTCCAGGGATGCCTGGGCTGCTCTGGGAGGGCAGGGGGATGGGGGAGGATGAGGACGGAAGCACTACGGATGAAGCTGGAAGTCCGCGGCTTCACCAGAAATCAGTGAGATACCATGGAAATGACTGGGAGCGAATGAACCCGTGCCATGAACATGGGTCCTAGGTCCGCCGAGCCAGCCCAAGAACCTTGTCTGCCACGTTCTCTCTCGTCGAGAGGCGAGGCGGGAGCAGAATCACAGGGCGCTAGAGAAAGCTGCCAGAAATCCTCCTGTCAACGACAGAGACCCACATCGAGGGCACAGGACGGTTCTACTTCAGACTCACCTGGGACGTTTTTTAAAAAAACTATCCCTGGCCCCAGCGCAGACCAACGCCACCGGCTGTTGGTGAAAGGCGTTGGTGGGGCTGGTGTCCGGCTCCATGGGGATCCACTGTGCAGGACATAGTCCTCCACGTGCAGGACACAGTCGCCGACTGGCCTGGGGTGCTGGGACAGGTGCAACACCAGGGCTTCAGGCTGAGCCTCTGGTGCTCACTGCCAGCCGTCTGTGGGGACCACAGTGGGGCTGAGAAACCCCTTCTGAGGCCACACCCCAGGGCCATTATAGCTGGCATCTCTGGGGGCGGGGGGAGATGGACTTCCACGGTTTCTAAGGCTCTCTCGGTGAGACCTGTGGGAACCGGGCTTGGGACTGACCGGTGAGAATAAACGCAGGTCTGAATTGTGTCTGTTACACGCTTTGCTGTGTGACCTCGGGAACTTTTCTTCCTGCCTCAGAACTCCCCTTTCTGCGTCTGCAAAGGAGTGAAAACTTTCCTTCCTCGCATGAACAGCCAAGGGCTGGATTGGGGAATCTGTAGGCAGGGGCTTCTGGGAACTGTCACACACTACCCAGCTAGAGCAGGTCTATTCTTACAGGACACACCTGGTCTGGGGAACGAGGTGTACATCTCCTGGTTGGGACCACACAGATCGTTCCCGCCAGGCCAACTTATAACATAGGAAAAAGCCTCTGTGCATCTTAGTCTCGTATTCTAAACGGGTTTCCACCTACCCCCGGGCTAGGAGGCCTCCTGGAGACTCGTGGTCTGCCCCACGGCTGGTTTTCTAGGGAAGCTCATAGCCAGAGGCAGCCGTATCAAAGTCTCACAGACTGGGTCCCTTCAACGACAGAAATCTGTTCTCTCGCGATTCGGGCGGCTACAAGTATGATGACTCCTTCTGGGAGAACCTTCATATCTCATACCGGTTCCAAGTCCAAGCTGAGATGTTGACAGATGTGTCTTCTGAGGTCTCTCCCCCTGGCTTGTGGATGGCTGTCTTCTCCCTGTCTTTCCAGGGTCTTCCGTTTGTGTGTGTCTGTGTTCTAATCTCTTCTAAGAGGGACCCCAGTCAAATGTGATGAGGTCCCATCCCAATGACCCCATTTAATCTAAATTACCTCTTTAGAGACTCTATCTCCCAATAGAGTACATTTTGAAGTAGTGGGATCTAGGACTTCAACATAGGAAGTTAAAAACTTTAAGGCAACAAGGTGAATTTTGTTTATTTTCCAAGTTCCTTCAAAAATAAGTTTAACAAGATGGGATCGGAGGGAGACAAACCATAAGAGATTCTTAATGTCATAAAACAAACTGAGGGTTGCTGGCGGGGAGAGGGGTTGGGAGAGGGTGGCTGGGTTAGGGACATTGGGGAGGGCATGTGCTATGGTGAGTTCTGGGAAGTGTGTAAGCCTGACAATTCACAGGCCTGTACCCCTGGGGCTAATAATACATTATGTGTTAATACAAATAATAAAAAAAATTAAAAAAATAAAATTCAGTAAAGGCAAAAAAAAAATTTAAATGTTTCCATATTACTCTTAAAAAAAAAGATTTTATTTATTTATTTGAGAGATGGAGAGAGTGAGCACAAGCAGGTAGGAGATGTGTAGAGGGAGAGGGAGAAGCAGACTCCCCACTGGGCAGGGAGCCAGACACGGGACTTAATCCCAGGACCCCAGGATCATGACCTGGGCCGAAGGCAGATGCTTAACGACTGAGCCACCCAGGTGCCCCCCATTACTCTTTATTAAACATATAATTATTGACTAATCCATGATATCACTGATTTACCCAAGGTAAAAAATACTATTACGCAGTCGCATACTCTTTTTTTTTATTAAAGATTTTTATTTATTTATTTGACAGAGTGAGATCATAAGTAGGCAGAGAGGCAGAGAGAGAGAGAGCGGGAAAGCAGGGTCCCTGCTGAGCAGAGAGTCTGTTGCGGGGCTCGATCCCAGGACGCTGAGATCATGACCTGAGCCAAAGGCAGAGGCTTTAACCCACTGAGCCACCCAGGCACCCACAGTTTCATATTCTTGAAGAGAAGCACTTAACAACATTTTGTGAAAATATTTGTGTACATTTTTACTTGACGTAACGGACATTTTGGTATTTCTGTTTAAAATCTACCCATGTCTTACTCTCAAGACATTCTCCCCATTATAAAAATCAGACAAAACAAAACCAACCCCAAAATACTCTCCCCGCAAAAGGCACAGCTCAGCGCATGATAGCGCGTCATGGCTCACAGAGATACTGTCCTCAGAGCCTGGAATCTATCGCTTTTCTTCAAGGTGTGTGTAGACCCGGATTGATTTCTCCTGGGTTCAGGACCGCACGGAATACGGGAACAGCTAGAGTCTGGCTGGAGGGCACGAACACGCTTAGTAACCTGTCATCCTGCACGAAACGCTCTTTCAGGGAAGCGAGCGCCCCTGCCGGAGATGGGTCCTGCCGGAGTGGGCCTAAGGGCTGCTGTCCTCTGCCTCGTGGCCTGGGCCGGCCTGGCTGCTGGGGACCGAGTATACATCCATCCCTTCCACCTCCTCGTCTTCAGCAAGAGCAGCTGTGAGCAGCTGGAGAAACCCGGCCCAGAGATGCCCGAGGAGCCGACCTTCACGCCCGTCCCGATTCAGGCCAAGACGTCCCCAGTGGATGAGGAGGCGCTCCAGGAGCAGCTGGCGCTGGCCGCCGGAAAGCTGGAAGAGGAGGACAGGATGCGGGCGGCTAAAGTGGGCATGATGCTCAACTTCCTGGGCTTCCACATGTACAGGGCGCTGGGCGAGTCCGGGAGCGAGGCCAGCGGGACCGTCCTGTCCCCCACGACTCTCTTCGGCACGCTGGCCTCTCTCTACTTGGGCGCGCTGGACCCCACGGCCGGCAGACTGCAGGCGTTCCTGGGCGTCCCCGGGGAGGACCAGAGCTGTACCTCCCGGCTGGACGGCCACAAGGTGCTATCCGCCCTGCAGACCATCCAGGGCCTTCTGGTCGCCGAGGGTGAGGCTGGCAGCCGGTCCGCACTGCTCCTCTCCACGGTGCTGGGCCTGTTCACAGCCCCTGGCCTGCGCCTGAAGCAGCCTTTTGTGCGGGGCCTGGCACCCTTTGCCCCTGTCACCCTCCCACGCTCTCTGGACTTGTCCACAGACCCAGATCTTGCTGCTGAGAAGATCGACAGGTTCATGCAGGCAGTGACAGGGTGGAAAATGGACAGACCCCTGTCAGGAGTCAGCCCAGACAGCACCCTGCTTTTCAACGCCTATGTCCACTTCCAAGGTAAGGCAAAGCCCGGAGGTGCCCTTGGGTGGGTGCCCTCGGGGGACAGCTCTCTGTGTCTGCAGACTTAGTGTCCAGCATTTGGCTCAGCAGGGCCAGGCCTTGGAGATGGGCAGGGTGAGAACGTGGGGAAGTACCTGGGAGTCACTCTCAAGGAGCCGGTAGTAGCTGCCCAAGGGGGTCCTTGGATGAGCATTGAGCGAGCCACCTGCTGTCCTACTGTGTGCAGCGGCTCTAGTGCTCCCTCGTATCCTGATCATTTAATCCCCTTGGGATGTGGTAAAGCAGTGTTACTGCCTCCAGGGAAAAACCCACAGTGACCGCCTTAAGAAGGCACAGCCACAAGTTGGGTTCCTGAGATCCAAACCCACACCTCCCGGCCCAGTGGCCCATCTGCACACTCAGGAAGGAGGGCTTGTCTCTTGAGAAGGTCAGTGTCCTCGCAAAAATACCCAGTTTGTTTGCTTACACCACTTTCATGCTGGGAGCGGTTAGTACTACTCCCCTTTCCCCAAATCCCCACAAAGATAGCTCGCTCATTCAACAACTGATTGTTGAAGCCCTATTACGCACATGCCCCTGAGTTGGGTGTCTCAGGGGGCCAGGGAGGAAGGACGCACAAGTCTGGAACCCAGGTTGCCTACTGATGTTCAAGAGGGGAGATCGATCCCACAGGCGAGTGCCTCCAGCTGCAGAGCTCTAGGGAAACGTGCCCTGAAAAGGCACTCTGGTGCGCCAGGCCCTTGGAGGCGGGAGGGCCCCCAGGGAGAGGACAGAGGATGGCGAGGGGAGCAGGGCTGTGGAAGGACAAATGTGTGCGCAAAAAGGCTGGCAAGCTCAGGGCCGGAAACCAAGAGCAAGAACGGCTCTGTTTGGCCAGATCTCGGAGGGGATGGGACCTGTGGGAGGCACAGCCCGAAAGAGGGGTCCGGCCAGATTTTGGGATGTGATGCTGGGAAGGGTGGTGGATGCTGGAGCAGAAAATGTGTTCTGGTCAGAGGGTATCCAGGCCGCTGGGGCTGTGTGCATGGGAGGCGGGGAGGGTCCCAGGAAAGTGATGCAACGGGCCCACAGTCCAGGGAGCACGTGCTGAGGCAGTGGCCTTGCAGACTGACAGGTGGGGTGGGCAGGGCGCATTTGCGAGCCAAGGGAGCCACGGCAGAGAGATGAAACTAGAGACATGGAGGCGTAATAGAGCATGACGGTTGTCTCACTCTGAAAACATCCTGCAAGTCTGTAAACCCCCACGGGGGAGGACCTCCAGCCCCTTCTGGGTGCAGGAGGAAGACGATGGACCCAGGAACCGAGGCCAGCACAGGCGCCCTCCTGCTGAGGGTGGCTGCCCACCGCCCCCCAACCACGTGGAAGACAGAGAGGGGATGTGCGGCCTCAGCCTGCTCTTCCCAGGAAGAGCCCCAGGAGGAGCCCCAGGAGGACCGCTCACTGAGAAAGTCCTGACCCCCCCAAAGCTGGAGAGCCACAGGTGCCTGGACACTCGGCCAGTCCCACCATGCCCACTCTCTGATCTTGCCCCCTGACCTTTCTGGGCCTCAGTTTCCATCCAACAGAGATGCACCAGCCCCTCCCAGCCCAGCACCGCACGGCTGCCTTACGAAGCCGAAGGCTGACTCTCTGGGGAGCTCGAAGTGCCTCTTTGGTAATGATGTTCTGTGAGCACGACCTCAGCACCCAGATGGACGTGGCTGGCTCTCAAGGCCTTGGGGGTTGGGAGCCCCTGAGCTGTAGGGCGCCCTTTGCCCAGGCCCTGTGGTCATCCTGAGCTGCCGCTGGCTCTGGCAGGTTCCACGGCACCAGTTGACTTAACCCTGAGAGATTTACTTAACCTCTGGGTGAGGATGGATTCTGTGCTTTTCAGTGGAGCGTCCAGGACAGGGAAGCCACCTCTGTTCAGACTCTCCCGTCCTTCTGTGTGGGTGGGAAAAGATTTAGTCCTTTCTTCCCCTAAATTTACAAGTCTCCGGCCAGGCCTGGTGGGCCAGCACTGAGAGCCCCCCTGGTAGAGTCACGGGGGACCCCCAGGGACAGGGCGTTCAGCAGTTGTCTGCCCCTCTTTCCGGGACAGTGGAACCAGCTGGCCGCACCCCTCGGCCACCCTTCACACAGTCCCCGGGGGGGAGGCCCTCACACGGGGCTGCCCCCTCCCCGCAGGGCCCAGGGCAAGCTTGCACCGAGCATTTGGCTCTGAGCCACAGCTCGCCCCAGGTCCTGTGTCTGTCCTGGTCAGCACGTGGAGACTGCCTTGCGGGACGTGTGCTTAGCTCTGCATCCTGACTGCAGAAGGGGAGCCTGTCACAGCCGACACTGCTCCCACATGGAGACGTGCGCGTACCCCAAGGCAGCGTAGGGCTGCCAAGCTGCTCTGGGTGACACTGGGATGGTGGGCGCAGGTCACTGCACGTCTGTCCAGCCCCACAGAACGTACGGCCCTGAGAGCGAGCCCTCATATCAGCCCTGGACATGATGACAGTGATGTGACAGTGGAGGGTCATTGGTGCTAACGGACGTCCGCTCCGGTGGGAGTGAGGATAGCACGGGAGGCTGTGCTTGGGGTGGGGAAACTCTATATTTTCTCCTAATTATGCTACGAACCTAACTTCTCTTAAAAAATGAAGTTTATTTAAAAAAAGAAGCCGGTGAGTGTGGTGGGCTGCAGGCTTTGGGCCAGGTCAGATCTGGGGTGAGTTTACCTGGTCAGTTCAGGGTGGCCTAAGGTCCCTAGTTTCCTTTGTGGACCTTAAGGTGACAGGTGTAAAATCTCAGAGCGGCACCTGGTGTGTCAAATGTCTTCAACACGGGCGGTTAGTGTCACTGTTGTGTTCTCAAACGGTTGGATCTTGCAGGAGGAAGACTCGACCGGCCCTTGGGGTACAGGGTAGGGCCTGCAAAGCGCAGGTGTGGGAAGATGCCCCACGGCCCGGGGTACGCCGGGGGAGGCTGGGGCACAGGCTGGGCCTTCGGCTCTCCCCGTGGTGTCCCCAGCCCTGAGTGCATCTGCCTGCTTCTGCCTCATCTGACCCGTCCCTCCTTATCTCCTCTCTGGGTCCCCAGGACAGCTGAAGGGCTTCTCCCTGCTGGGGGGACTGCAGGAGTTCTGGGTGGACAACGCCACCTCGGTGTCGGTCCCCATGCTCTCGGGCACGGGCACCTTCCAGCACTGGAGCGACGTCCAGAACCACCTCTCCGTGACCCGGGTGCCCCTCAGCAAGAGCGCCTGCCTGCTGCTGGTCCAGCCCCACGGCACCTCCGGTCTGCAGAAGGTGGAGGCCGTCACCTTCCAGCACAAATTCCTGACGTGGCTGAAGAACCTGTCTCCCTGGTACGGCTCCTAGGACACAGGCTGGCACCTGTGGGGCAGCTCCCCGTGGATCGTGGGGAGCTGGGCGCATCTGTCTACCCAGGGCGGGAGGGGACAAGGGGTGAGCAGATGTGTGGGTGTTGGCTGAGCCCTGGGCCCAGGACGGGGAGGGGCCGGGGTCTTCTGCTGTTCTGGAGCAGAAGGCCCGTGCGTTCACGTGTCACCCCTCCTTCCGTCCACCCGTCCACCTAGTTCTGCAGGTGTCCTCTCGTTCTGGGCGCAGGAGAGGGAAGAGAGTGGGAGCGTGATTTCCTTGGGCTTGGGCTTACCTGCCGGTTTTGGAGGACTGCGTTTCAATCCGCCCTGAAGGGGGGACCTTTGATGCCATGACCACCCACCATGCCCCCCTCCCCCGCCATCCTCCCACTCCCAGAGTTTGTCGGGGACTGGCTTCCCAGAAGGGTTTGGACCCCTCGGGAGGCCTGAGGGAGAGGCCTTCTTGGGGAGCTGTCCTTGAGTCCAGAACTCCCCGCTTGGCTGCCCGAGTGTTTGCTCCTCTTTCCAACTATGGAGGGAAGAAAGCCATTCCCGTGCCCAGGCGCGCTACACTTGTCCCTCGTCTGTGGCCCAGAGCAGTGGGGGCCGGAAACCTGCTCCGAGACCGTCACTCAGGGACACACTGGCCTCCCGAGGGCAACGCTCCTTTGGAAATCAGTTTTGGTTGTGCTGACGGTAAACGCCTAACGGCAAGTGTACCACGTGTACTGTCTGTTGCACACCGTTCAGTGGCGTGAAGCACCCCACACTGGTGCCCCCCTCCACTGTCCGTCTCTAGAACGTTTTCAGCTTCCCCGACGGAAACGCAGCCTGCCCACCCCACCCCACCCCCAACCAAACCCTGGCCATGGCCGCTCTGCTTCCGCTCTCTGTGAACGTGTCCGTTCTAGGACCTCAGAGGAGCGAACTCATACAGTGTCGGTCCTTTTGTGACAGGCTTGTTTCACGTAGCATGACGTCCTCAGGGCTCGCCCGTGTGGCAGCGTGGGTGGGGATTCCCTCCTCTTACAGCCGATGCTCCATTAGACGGACAGACATGATTTGTTTATCCTGCCGTCCGTCCGTGCACTCTTGGGTCACTTCCACCGTTTGGCTACTGTGGATAATGTATGGACGTGGGTGTCATGTAAATCCCGTGAAGGCTTCGGGGGTCACGGGAAACATCCCCGGGCTCTCAGGGACGCCGACGGAAGGCAGAGGCCCTACAGGCAAGTCACCTGAGTTGATGTCAGCAACATGACCGCGTGGAGAGTGACGGGACGTTCCTCCCATCGCTCTCCCCTCCACAGGGCTTTCTGTGTCAAGAATGCCACTGCAAGGTGGTAGTAAGACACGCTGCGTTATTGCAGAGGACAGCATTTTACAGTTATCCACCTAGTTCAGCTCCGATGCGGCCGGCTGAAAACCAGAGTAGAACGAAGGACAACTCATCGCCAATCCCACTGAGCACTACTTGAAGCGCACATCCTTCTCACAGTATTTGCAAGAACACGAGAGTTTTTTGTTGTATTTGTTGCGACGAACTTTCTCTAGCTGGGCGGGGGGTTCCAGGGCCTCTCAGGGGGGAGCCACCCGGGACTTCCTAAGCGTGTGTCACCCCCACAGGACTATCCGCCTGACCATGCCCCAGCTGACACTGCGAGCCTCCTATGACCTGCGGGACCTGCTGGCCCAGGCCAAGCTGCCCACCCTGCTGGGGGCCGAGGCAAACCTGGGCAAAATCAGCGATGACGATCTCCGAGTCGGAAAGGTACCGTCCGTGCCGGTGATGTCCGGGTCCGAGTGATTCCGTGTGTTCACAGCGGGGGAGGTGGAGATGGAAAGGACACAGAGAGAGCTTCTGTAGAGCAGGCAGGGGAGGAGGGGAGAGCATGGCTATGTGGCTGTGCATCCAGGGTGGGAGAGAAGTGACCAGAACTTTCCTGGGCTTTCCGGGGACAGGTGGAGAGCAGCAAACCCTTCCCCACCATGTGTTTTTGGCTCTGCCCAGCTTGGTCTAGCCTCGGGGTCCTTCCCAGATCCCACAGCAGGGCCAGGACTCTGGCCATTGGATAAGGACCCAGTGCCAGCCCTGCCAGAGCTGCGTGCCCGCAGGGAACACTCAGCGGGAGGCAGACTGTTCCTCTGCCTGAATGATGTCTCCCTGAAGCTGGGGTGCCTGGAAGTGCTGGCACCGGGGTGAGGGGGCCCTTTGCAGTTCTGGCCTTGGAGATCACTGCTGGGGAGCATCAGTCCACTTGCTAAATTTGTGGGATGAACCAAGCCCTGGTGGACCACAGCCAAGGGACCTGGGGTTCTGTCCTGGAAAGCAAGGTGGAAAGTGGGAGACTGGTGGGTTGGAGGGATGCTCTGGGGAGAGCTGTTGTGTGAGTTGGGTTGAGTGGGAGCCATCTACAACGAGGGGCATGTATGGCACGGGTGGGCTGGAGAAACAGCTGTCCTGCACCCTCTCCCTGGGTGCTGAGGGCCGTCGGGAGCTGTCACAACGCTTGCTGCTTTGCAGGTGCTGAATAGCATCCTTTTGGAACTAAAAGCAGACGAGGGAGAGCAGCCCACAGAGTCTGCCCCGCAGCCGGGTGGGCCCAAGGCCTTGGAGGTGACCTTGAACCGCCCATTCCTGTTTGCCATTTATGAGCATGACTCCACTGCCCTGCACTTCCTGGGCCGTGTGACCAACCCGCTGAGCGCGGTGTGAGACCCGGCCACCCGCAAACCTGGCAGTCACCGCAAGCAAGGGCAGCGGCCGCAGCAGCGCTGATCTGTCGCCGTCTTCCACTCTGCCTTCCAGCGAGCCAGCTTCGAGCTGGGAGAATGCCGTTCCCCTCCCATCTAACGAGCAGCGGAACCTGTGGGCAGAAGGCTTCCCTGGTTCTTCGGCTTCTCCTGGGCCACGTGGGGGGTACCGGGAACCGGAATTTAGCACAGGACAACTGTTCAGGAAAAAGTCTGAACAGACCAACTGGGTCATGAAACCGGAAATTGTTTCCTTTTTATCAGAGAACAGGAATTGGGTTTTACAATCCCACGGTTTTCCCTGCCCTGAGTGTAGATCAGCTGGGGAAGCGTGAGCCGCCGAGCCGCCATCCCCACGATGCCTTAGCTTTCATTGGTCCTGGTCTTCTTTCCCAGGATGCTGTGATCTTGGAAAAACCCAAGCACCTGAATTTATGTTAGAATGTAATACCACGGCTAATTATCCCTTGTGTTATTAATAAATGTCTTGCAACAATAAATAAAAGAAGAAAAATTCTTGGGCTGCCTGGGCGGTTCAGTGGGTTAAGCCTCTGCCTTTGGCTCAGATCCTGATCCCAGGGTCCTGGGATTGAGCCCCGCATCAGGCTCCCTGCTCAGCCCATCCTCATCTACTCTTTTGTCAGTAAATAAATAAAACAAACAAATCAAATAAATAAAATCTTAAAAAGAAAAATTCTTTGGTTCAGTGGCAAAACAAAAACTTGCCATTTAGCTGACAGACTGTTTACACCAAGTCCTTTCTAGGGCTTTGAGCCATATTTTGGGTGTATTTCCACGGAAGGTGCGGGCTGTGACTTAGCCATCATGTGGAGAAGCTTGCTTCTGGACGCTTCCATCCCTAAGCGGCAGGTGGGTGCGTGGGGGAGGAGGCCTCAGGCCCCTACATGCAGCCGGAAGGAAAGGGGCCCACGGGCACTTCTTCCTTTCCAGGGACACAGGGTTGATTGCTGGTGCTGACGACAGTGAACCCGTTTCCTGATGTACATACAGCGCTCTCTCCGGCTGCCTCCACCGACACCAAAATGACCAGGCAGGCTACGGACTATGGGGCCCACTGACGAGGGCCCAGGGGCATGCGGCGGCCGGACAAGTGTCTGGGGGTGAGAGTGGGGGTGACTGTCTCAGAGTTGAGCCGGGTCTCTCCCGTATGCGGATGCAGAGGTGGGAGCAGAAGCACCCGTGTTCCGCTCCCACGACGACTGTGCTGCCCACAGTCCAGAGGGGACGGAGTGTCCTCCGAGCCTCAGCCGTCCCCCTCACGTTCCAGCGTCCGGCTAGTCTGGTACACCCTTCCTTGCTCTGAGATCTGGAGAACAGCTGGGCCAGGCATGTGAGAGGCAGCATGGTGGGGGCTTAGGGTCATGGGTTCCAGAGATGGACGGGCTGAGCAGGAAGCCCACATCCAACGCTGACCGTGACCCGGAGTGGGTGACCTCCCCTGTCGGGGCCCCCTGCCCTTCTGTGCCAAATGGGAAATCCTTGAATGAATAAATGAGAAATAACCACCATCATGCCAGTGGCAAACGTTTTGGGGTGCAGGCAGCACCCATCCCTATCTCTACAGCTGCAGGCGAAGCTTCCTACTGGGGATCATTTCAGTTCCTGGCCGCTTCTCATCGCCCCGCCCCCGGCTCCCCTTTCCTCAGATCAGCCTCTGCCTTCTGACTGCACAAGGAGGCCCCAGACACATCACACTGATCCAGATGGATGCTTGAAAGTCCTAAGGCACGAGGCCGGCTGTCTTCTGGCCTGAGAAAAGGGGAGAAGAGCCTGAGCAAGGGGTGCCCATTCCCCCCCAAACTCCCAAACCTCTCACGACATCAGCCTGAGCAATATGGGCCCCCGGGGGATGAATGTGACACAGCAGCAGCACTTTACTCGGTCACTTCGAAGGTGCAGCGGTCCAGACGCCCTGAGCCCTCCCCGTGGCATGATAATGAACTGTGGGTGCTACTCAGGGCCCCCTTTCCACAGCTGGCAGAGACTCGATTCCCGCAGCAGCCCCGACCCTGCTGGGCCAGCCCTGGCTTATTTTCCACCATGCTCTGTGCTCCCTGGGTCCCTCTTCCCTCTGCCCAGCGTGGGGCAGAAGCTGCCCCCCAAGTCCTCTCTGGCTTGGGCTTTCTGGAATGGCTAGGAGATCACAAGGCTCTAGGGAAAGCTGGACGTTCAAGAGGCAGGTGTGCCTGAGACTCTCATGACTCAGCCCAGCCCGTGGTGCATGTTGGGGACGCCGATCCTCGGGTCCCACCCAGGCCCCGGAGTCCGCATCTTGCATCTTCCCGGTGGCCCTCAAATGCACACTGGACTTCAGGTTAGGGACAGCACAGAATCCCCTCCCAGCACAAGCTTCTAGAAAGGCCGGGGCCACAGCCAGCAGCACCCGCTCCCGGATTCCCGCTCTCAGGGGGAGGACGCATCTTCAGTCGCAATTAACCCTGACGGCTTCTCCCAAGGTCCTTGAAGCGACTACGTACAGACGGACAGCGGTCTAGACACGTTGTGTGCGCTACAGGTGCAGATCGTCCCTGTACTGACACACGGGTGCCGGCAGGGAGCCTGAGCCACCGTCGCTGCCGTCCATCGGACTCGTGAACCGTGGTCTCGAGGAGGCTTGCGGAGACACAAGTGGTCATGCAGCAGCCAGAGGAAGGGGATGTCGGTGTTCTTCCCCATATTTTAGAAAGCAGCTGTCAGCGGACGAGCACGTTTCTCCTGCTGCTGGGGCAGCTGGGGCTCGGGGCAGTTGCTAGGAGTACGGGGTTGCCAACCGACCCACGGCTGCTTTTGTCCTTCAGCTCTTTTATAAATGGGCAGTGGGTCAGCATGTTCCCAGGATACAAAATACCAACATTCTGAAGATTGCTTCGCACACAGATATCACTACTGGGGGTCTGTTTCTCTTACACCATTCTTCACTCAGTTCTAAGTCTTCCTGGGGGTGCCAAGCGCCCCTCCCATAGACACGGGCATGATTCTACAGCTCTGATCCCCTCCAGTCTGGGCACGGGTGGGGCCGGCAGGGACGGTGGCCCAGGTTGCTTCCCTGCCCACCGAGGAAGCGCATCGGAGCCCAGATCTTTACGACTTTTGTTTTTCATTCATTTGGCAGCAAACCCCAACCTGAACAGACACGAGGCTGCTTAAGATCCTTGAGTGACAGAAGTTTATGGAAGTGTGACGGGTCCTCAATTTGCTGCAGGAAGATCAGTGTTTGATGAGCAGATGCATTCCAGGCGGCCCCATGGTACCCGAGATGGAAATCACGTTACGTTTCCAAACTGAAAAATTCGGATCTCTGAAACATGTACTGAAGGCTTTGGGCTTTAGATAGATGGTGGATTTGAATATCATCCCATGTGATTTTTTTTCCCAATAGGATTTATATTTTAGAGCAGTTTTAGACTCACAGCAAAACTGAAGAGAAACTACAGAGTTCTCATATACTAATAGGTGAGATTTTTGGTATCCTAAAAACCCTCTGTGCCCTATCTATTTATACCACACGACTCCTGGCACCACTGACCCTTTAACCACCTCCCTAGGGAGACATTCTCTTCCAGAAGGTCGTGTAGCTAGAATCCTACAGTATGCAGTCTTTCCAGATCACCTTCTCTTAGCAATATGCATTTAAGATGCTTCCGTACCTGTTCATGGCTTGATAGCTCATTTCTTTTTAGCACCAATGACATTCCACTGCCTGGATGGGCCACCCTTTGATTTATCCATCCCCGTACTGAAGGACAACTTGGTTATTTCCAATATTTTTTGGAAATTATGAATAAAAGCTGCTATAAACATCGTGTGCAGGTTTTTGTGTGGTCACCATTTTGCCGTGATTTTTTTTTTTAAGATTTTATTTATTTATTTGACAGAGAGAGATCACAAGTAGGCAGAGAGGCAGGCAGAGAGAGAGGGGAGGAAGCAGGCTCCCTGCTGAGCAGAGGGCCAGATGCAGGGCTCGATCCCAGGACCCTGAGATAATGACCTGAGCCAAAAGCAGAGGCCTCCCAGGTGCCCAGGCGCCCATGATTTTTTTTTTTTTCTCAAGATTTTATTTATTTGGATGCCTGGGTGGCTCAGTTGGTTGAGCAACTGCCTTCAGCTCAGGTCATGATCCTGGAGTCCCAAGATCGAGTCTGGCATCGGGCTCCCAGCTCCATGGGGAGTCTGCTTCTCCCTCTGACCTTCTCCCTTCTCACGCTCTCTCTCAAATAAATACATTTTTTAAAAAATCTTAAAAAAGATTTTATTTATTTATTTGAGAGAGACCAAGAGAGCAGCAGGGGGAGGGGTAGAGGGAGAGGGACAAACAGACCCTGCGCGGATCAGGGAGTCTGATGCCGGGCTCAATCCCAGGACCCTGAGGTCATGACCTGAGCCGAAGCCAGACACTTCACCAGTGAGCCACCCAGGTGTCCCCATCATGTGATTTCTTAAAGCTGCAGAATGAGTAGATGTTCAGGGTGCCTCAGGGAGACCCTCAAACACCGTGTGTTTTGAATGTCGGTGACTCCATCACTTCAAGGGAGTGGGGGTCCCGTAGCCCACGTCTCTGCCTGCAAGTTACTGCACACTTCTGTTGAGTTACCCAGAAAGTTATCCTCTGAGGCTCGTTTGTAAACTCCGTTAAGCGGGTCGAGACCAGCCAGCACTTTAGGCTAATTTGGTGCCACCCCTGAGGCCATATCCCTCCAAGGACCCTCCTCATGGTGCCTGTGAGAAACCTTCCATTCTGGGAACACACACTGTTTCCAGACCCCCCGAGCTTGGAGGATTGTTCTACTTGCTCCCTTCCTCGCCTTCGTGGCCTCCTGGCCACACCTGCCCACACAGCTAGTCAGCACCCACCTATACGAGAGCCACCCTCCTCCCTCTCCACACTCTACCCCCAAGTTCTGGCCTCCCAAGCACCCCCAACTCCAAACTCTCTCAAACCAGAGTCGCCAGGCTCTGGGTCCTCCTGTGCTGGGGCCTGGCCACCGTCCACATGGGGCTGTTTCCCTTCTTTCTGGGATCTCGGACACTGCTGTTGCCCGGTGTCCACACTGCACAGAAGCCCTGCTTTAGCCCACCAGGAGAGGCCTGAGGACCCCGGGGCAGCCTTTCCTGCACATGCATGGTGGCTGAGCCGCTTGGTTGCTGGTGGCGACTCCTTAGAGAAGTCCAGGACGCTGCAGAGTCACCGGTACAGATGCCCACCAGGAGCGTGGGCGCGAGTCTGAAGCAGCTCCAGGATCAGCGTCCGTCTCTTGGTCCTCCTGGACACACAGCCAGACCAGTTTCCAGTCCCCACAGGCTGAGCTCCGGCCACAGGACTGTGCTGGGCTCTCCCACGCGGGGCCACCCCCACCACCCCCTGGCGGCCCCAGAAGTTCTGCCCACATCCGAAGCCCCAGAACCTGGGCCTGGTGCCCGGTGACCTCACTTGGCAAAGAAGCCTCTGCAAACACGATTCAGCTCGGGAGCTTGTGACGAGATCCTCCCGGATTAAGCATGTGGATCCTAAATGCAAGGACAGGGTTCTCCTAAGGGAGGAAGGGCAGGGGACCCCAGAAGAGGGAGGCAGAGACTGAGTAGTGCTAATGCGAGCAGAGGTAGGAGAGGCAAGGAGGACTGTGTCCGACCAGCCCTCAGGGGGCAGGGCCCCGCCAACACCCGCATTCGGACCTCTGCCTTCAGAACTCTGAGAGAACAGAATTCTGTCATTTTAAACCACCACATTTGCGGTAATTTGCTATAATAGCTACAGGGAACGTGGAAGCCACAGGAAGGAGGTGGCGGCTGGGAGGCAGCAGAGGTCCCTGAACGATGGCGGGGAGCGCCCCACCAACTCATGCACAGCCTCCGGGAATCACATCACCCGGGCCAGAGAGACGTTCTTGTGCAGAGATGGCTGTTTGGCTCCTATGTCTTAGGGTAAAAATTCATTCTAGTTTTCCTATAAAAAATGCATTGGTTTGTCCTCAACCTTTGCTCAGTTATGATTCTTCAAGGCAGTTACCTAACAGAACACACATTGACACAGACGTTCTGGGGAAGCCAGGGATAAGTGTTCTAGAACTTTCTGCTTTTCATTAAAGACTGTTTCTTCAGCCTAGAAACCAGCATCAGGACCCCAAGTGTGTAGCTATGCTGAAATGAGCCCAGAACATGGTGTTACCAGACCTAGGCCGAGCCTGGGCCCCAGCTCTGAAGCAGCAGCTTCTCTGTTCCGAGGCTTCTATTAAGGAGGTAGAATTACCTAATGGGGAACCCTGGACCCTGGGACTAGCTTGGTTGGATTGAAATTCCACTTGTTAGTTATCCTAACTCTTTAATTTCTGTTTCCTCATCTGCATAGGGGGACAGTGGGGGGTTGGAAGGGCTAAATACATTGGATCCCTGTCAACTCCGTTTTGAGACAAAGGAGAAAGGCAAAGCAGCCAGGCCGAGGGGACACACCGAGGCTGGCCTTGACTAGTGTTGGGCTGGCGACAGGTGCTCAGCCCCGTGGCGACTGAGTAGACCGTGGGCAGGTGGGCGGATCTGCGCAGCCGCAGCTGGTGGCGCGGGGTCTCGGCTCCGGAGGGCCCCGGCCAGCATGGCAGGAGGCTGGCGTTACCCACGAGGGCCCAAGTGTACCTGCAGAGGTGAGTGCTGGGCCGGCCCCTGTGGTGGCTCACACAGGTCCTGTGGGGCTGCGGGCCTGCCTGCTGGCATGGGGTGGCAGGGCCCCTGCAAATCCTGGGCCGGAGGCATGCGCAGCTTCGAGAAAGCACAACTTCTGTAGGCCCCTTTACAGAGCTTGGGGTCTGGGGGCAGCAGGAGATGAACGTGGGTGCGGGCTTATCTCCATTGGCTCCAGGTCAGCCTCGCTCGCTCTCACTTCCGTCCCCTCCAGCGCGCCCTCCTGACCGCCCCCGTGGCCTACAGGCCCAGCACCCGCAGAGGCAACAGCTTGTGTAGACGGCTGAGTCGGCTCCCGCGGCCGTGCGAGCACCCACCCTGACACCGAGTCCCTTCTGCTCCCAGCACCGGGCTGTGGCCCACCGGACCCCGGTCCCGGCAGGTGAGAGCCTCTCCGGCCGGGGCAGGGTGCACAGGGCTGTGACCAGTGCTCTCCAGGCTCCGGAACACAGTGGAAGCCACGCGACCGCACGGGAGCTCCTGCCGCCCCTACTGGGGCTCCTCTCATGCCCGCCTTCCCCAGCTCGGCTTCATCACGGCTGAAAACGAACAGCAGCGTTAACTGCTGCCGGCTCCCAGCCCTGCTTTCCTCATGGCCTCTTAGCCTCTTCCTTTCTCGCCCGGAGCGGGCCTGTGAACCAAGGGACTCTGAGATGCGAGGAAATCTCGCTAGAGGGAGGAGCGGCGCCTCCGCGGGTGGGTGGGCAGTGGCCGCCCTCGGCTCCCCTTCTTCCCGAAGCCCTGCAGCCTCTCCCTCTGCCGGGGACGCCACCTCACCCGTGCTCACCCACAACTCAAAACTGCACGTGCTTTCGGCAGACACGTCTTTTATTCAGGAAACGCGTTTCTCCTCCTGCTTCGCGCCGGCAGACGGAGGAGTGCGGCTTCCCACCTCCCTCAGAGCATCGTCCCCTGCACGCGCGGTCCCCCTGCAGGCGGGCGCTCCCCGAGGCCGGTCCTGGGGCCAACTTTCCGCAGTCCCCGGCGGCTCTATATACTGGAGTCCCGTTTTAGAAATCGGCTCTTCCATGCTAAGATTTACAATAAAAATAAAATAATTTGCTCTGTAAACTATAGTAGAAAGTTTCAAGTGTCTTAAAAACGATCTTCCATACAACGGAAAAAGGCTTCTGTGTTCTGCTCGGGTGACAGGACACCGGATGTGCGGAGAGCAGTGGTGTTGGTGGTGGCGTGTGGCTGGAGACACGGTGCACCACTTCTGGGCCATGGAGACTTGGGGAGGGGACAGAGCCGCTTTCCTCCCCTTGGGCTCCACGGCCTGTTCTCCCCTTCCCGTGGGCTCTTCCAAAATGCTCACGACTGTTCTGCTGTTGCCTGGTCCTTGGCGGCGGCAACCAGCTCCGTGAGGGCAGAGAAGCTCTTTATGTCCTTTGTCGCCAGGCCCATCTTTTGAATCTGCAAAGGCCACGAGAGCGAATGAGGCCTCCGTCTGAATGCAAACAAAAGCCCCTTATGAAAGGACACACAGAACAGCCCCCCCCCAAGCCCCCAGGAACCCAGAAAAAGGGCACTCCCCAGTGACTCCAGAGTATTTCTCCCTCACAGCAAAGGGCTGACTCATCATCAAGCTTCACTTTTGGGGTTGAACACTTGGCATTCTCAGAAGCCAGCATGTTCATTTATCTTAGTCCGTCACACTGGGCTCTTACCAACCTGAGAGCCTCTTTTGTGGACTGCGAAAGAAAATTCATACAAAAAGAGTAATAAAGTGAACTATTTTTTTTAAAGTGGAGAGTTTTCAAAAAAGCATGGCCCGAGCTCTTCGTTTCTTCACACGCCACCACCAACCTCTCCTCAGAATCTGATGAATTGCAGATGCTGTGGCGGGGCAAACACCATGGATTACCGTGGCAACCAAGTCATGGCACACCGTGTCCCCGCTTTTGTGAACGGCAGCTACAAACACCACACGCACACATGCACAGGAAAATCTGGAAAAATCTGCACCAAGTATAAAGAATCTGCTGGCATGCTGCTGCTCCTCTGGGGACCGGGACCAACGACTCCCATTTCCTTTTGTCCCCCTGCTGCTACCCCCCCCCACCCCTCCTTTCTTTGGCTTCTTTGTTCTTCGCATTGCTGTAACAAATTGTCTTACTTGTAAAAAGACTCTAAGTTTCTCTTGTGAAATAAAAAAACAGGACAATGGACTTCTGCCAGAATAGACCTATCTCTAAATTCATCTCAAAGCAGCAAAATTTAGGTCTGCAGGAGTCCTCAATGAGCTAGAAAGCCAAGCATCTCCTGATGGAGATTTCAGGATCTCACCTCTTTTCTTCTGGCATAAGACCTTCCCAGAGGACCTGTGCCATTCCATGAGCCTAAACGGTTTAGAAGGCCAGCTTCTCAAGGATGAGAAGTTTCTTGATCCTTGAGCAAGTCACCTCAGTGTGAACAGAGGCCTTGCACAGAACCTGGATCCTAAGAGACGTTAGGTATAGTATTGCTCATCTACCTGCGTGACCCTAAAGCCCGGGTTCGATGGAAACAGAGAACTCTGCCAGGGATGCAAAGAGGTCAGGCTCAGAGGATTTCTCAAGGGCCACACTGAGAAATCCATGGGCTCATGGTTTTCTCGTTATTCTAACCACCTGACTGCGTCTTGGGCATTTTCCTGGAGGCAGAAAAATAGTACAGCATCTCCGTCTGTGAGCTCACACTCACATTCATACTCACGCTCACACTCATGAGCGCCCGAGCTGAACAGAGGTGGTAGGACTGCAACTGTCAATTTTTAGTATCTCCTTGTGCACATCCTTTTCCTTCAAGTATTTTGGGGACCTGACCTACTCTTCCAGCCCCAGAGGTGGACACCCCCACCCCTCCGGGCAGCATGTGTGGGCTCAGGCGAGCCCCCAAGAGACCGAGGGGCCCTCATCAGAGGCATCACGCAGACGACGGCTCGGGCCTTACCTGCTCTCCCAGGTACTCCACATCCAAGGCCAACTGCAGCCGGATTTTGTCATCGTCACTCATGCCGCCGCCGCTGGGACCGATGGGGTTGGTGGGAGTGCTTTTCCTGGCTTGTTTCAGTCTTTTCAGGCTCTCCTCCATTTTCCTCACCGAGCTCAGGACGTCTGACACAGTTTCGTAATACCTGGAGCACAGGACACACTCACTGGTAAGGCCGAGGTGCTCGTGTGCCTCCCCAAACAGGGGAACTGGCTTTGTGGACCAAAACAAGAGATTTTTAGGATTAAAAATTCATTTCCAATTTTTAAAAAATCTGCCATGGTAGATTTATCAATGTTTCTTAAAACTGAAAAAAAAAATAGTTTTTTGGTTTTTTTCTAAAAGATGTTATTTATTTGAAAGAGCGAGACAGAGAGTGCACAAAGTAGGAGGCGCAGAGTGAGGGGGAGAAGCAGGCTCCTTGCTCAGCGGGGGGACTGATGCGGGGCTCGAGCCAGAACCTGGGGATCGTGACCTGAGCCTGACCTGAGCCATAGGCAAATGCTTAACTGAGCCACCCAGGTGCCCCTAAAGGGTGGGTCTTGACTCTCTAACACTACATTCCCTCAGAACTGAAGAAATATGTACGTGGACTTGTGTACAATTTTACCCCCGAACACTAAGAGGAAACTTTGGGCCAAATGGTCTTTCCTACTTGAAGAGTGAGTAGCTGGAGTTCATTCCCCAAGTGCAAGTAACAGATTCACTTAGTCAGTTCTTGGAAGAGTCCATCTTTTAAAGAATGGAAGCATTTCAAATTTCTAAATAAAATGAATTACCTTCACAGTAGTCTCAATATAATTTGCCAATTATAAATGAGTTGCTTTTCAAAACTTTGTTTACAAGCTGGTTACTTGGCACTTGGAATGTATTTGCCCACAAAAGCAATATTGTAACTCACTGTTATGTCCTAAATTAACACACAGATTTCACTTAATTCAGATGAGACTGAAATAAATCAAGTATCAGTGCAAAATAATTAAACAAAATTCAATAATAAAACTGAATAATATTCTTTTGACATAAGCCAAGGCTGGCATCGGGGGAGGAGCTGATTAAGGGAGAAATGAGGAGACAATCAATCACAGGGATGCTAAAGACCTCCTTGTATTTTCAAGGACTGCGGGGTTGGAGGCACGGAGCATTTCTCCGTTGTAATGATAGTTCCGAATGTCTGTTTTCTCGTGTAGACTGCAGCGGCCTCCAAGATAGGAGCCTTGGATTATGCGGCGTGATCAGAGCCATTTCAGACACAGCTGAGGAGAAAGAGGATCTTGAAAGGAAAAGTAAGTCTGGACTTGCACAAAGAGGCCCGCATGAGGTGCATCACGGACAGCAAGGCCTGGACGTGCCCAGGGAGGTGCAAGGCCAGTGTGAGCCCCAGGGAGGCCGGGAAGCGGGTGGCCCGACGTGCTCTGGGTGCAAGGTGAGTGGCAAGAGCGCGGCTGAGCCATCAACACAGACGGAAGGACTGAGCACCCGCACCTGGCTTGTCCAGCAACCCGCTGACTGGATGGGCTCCCCACTTTGCCCACATGCAACCCGCAAGGGCCTCCGCAGTCTCTGACTCAGAGCTTTTCTAAGAAAGTCTGGAATTGCTGCTCCTCGGGTACTTACTTATGAGTGCTCTCAGAAAGGGCGCCTTCCAGCCACTGCCGAATTATTGCCTGTTTGAGCTTATCTTTGTGCCCGCTCTGAAGCTGGTGAAAGGGCTTCAGAGCACTGTCCACGTACGAGGAGGCTGCTGTGGGCACCTCCTGGAATAACGACGGTGGGGGATACAAAAGTACACAGGGAAAAAAAAGAGTAAGTTACTCAAACTTCACAGAGGTGCTACTGACCGACCAGTTTTGAGACAGGTACAAAGTCCCTCCCTCCCCAGAAGGCACACTAGTGTTGTCTACAGAAAGACACCTAGAGAATGGAGGGGGTCCGGTAAAGCAAGGGAAAAGTCATGTTTCCAGCCAGAGACGGAGAGAGAAAGAGAACATGCACAGGGATGGATGGGGATGATGGGGGGGCGTGGGGGGGGGCTGTGTCTGGGACAGTGCATTTCTAACGAGCTCCCACCAGGTGGCGCTAACGCCGCCGGTGGGCAGCCAGAGGAGCACGGATCTAGGGTTCGTAATTTGACTTTCCTTAGTTTTAGCTTCTTCAGGGGCAGACAAGGTCACTGGCATTCACTTTATAGAAGAACAAATGACAGTATCTGACCCACCTGCACCTGGTAAATACATAACGTTGTACTGAACAGACGGGGAAAGCCAGTAGCTTACTAAAAGGAAATTAATGTATTTGGAACATAAAGTAGGTCTCTCCCCCACTTTGAAATGGGAGCTTCAAGTCAGACCAGAAAGAGGAAGCCAGGTGAGAAAGTCCTCTTGTTGGAAGCGGCAATCCTAACGCACACCCCAGATTTTAAAAGGAGAAGAAAAAGCACCACAAAGGAGATTCACCCCAGCTCAGTTCAGCCCTCTCTGCCTCTGGAACACCAAGTCGAACAGGAAGGCCAGCACGAACGGGACAAGACCCATGATTAGCACACGCAGAGGCTGCCCCAGGGACACTCCAAAACAGCACAGCATCTTAGGAAATTGTCATAGTTCTTAAAAATAATTTTAGCCTAACATCCAACTCTACAATTGTGAAAAAAGAAATTCGATGGAAAATTAAGTGATACGTAGCCAGAAGGAGATGAGAAATGCCTGAAAACAAGAATTCAGGAGGAGAAACTAAGACCACTGGTCCAAAAGAAGTCCCCAAGTCGCCATTCTATAAAATGTGACAACAGGAGAATTTGACTTTGAACACCAGCGTGCGTGCACGCTTTTCCATCTCATAAATGTTTTCCATGTTCTTAACACAGCTTTTCAAATCTTATTAAGTTAAAGAACCGGAGGAAGCTGGTACTTGCTAGGACAGTATGAAGGGAACAAGGTAAATTCAAAGTTTTTCAAATAAAAGATTCAAAGACCAAAAGAGTATAGGAGTTAAAGATATTTTCTTAAAATGCTTTCTTTTGAAATCTTTCTTTAGCTTTTATCTTTATCTTTTCTTTATCTTTCCTTAAGGCCAAAGGCATCCAGAACAAGTCTGTATAGTCTGAGTCCAATTCCCAAAGCAGCTGACCGTAACCATCCACCTGAGTGGTCCCCCTCCAGCAAATAAAGACTCTTTGGATGAGGCTGATTAGGTCTGCCTTGGGCTGTCCTGGGTCTTGCTCAACCACTCCCTCCCTCGGTGGCTTTCCTGCTCTGTATTTCCCCAGCTTGGAATTCTTTTCAGTGAGTGCTGCTAACCTTATTGGTTCTTCGGTAAAGCCTGGGGACCTCCAGGGCACTTTTCAGGTAACTGAAACAAGACTCACTTAAGTCTTGGATGATTCTTTTACTCAAGGCAGGAACACAGGCTGACAGAGACGTCTGGGAGTCCTCCAGGGCTGCTGTAGAGACATAAAGATTAAATGTAACCACTTACTCAGGCCCAGATGTGAATCTTAATTTAGACAGTGTCATGGTATTTAGAGAGTATATGACAGTAAATAAAATCAAATCATTAGAATTAAACAAAGTATCTCATTTAGAGAAGTTAAAATCACAGAACAGAATATAGAAACAACCAAGGATTTACAACAAGAGAAGAAAATGGTAAATATATCCTATAGTCTCTAAAGTTTTATTTTAAATTATTTCTTATTCAAAGATTTGCTGGGTCTAAAGATTCATTTTTTTTACCTGAGATAGAAGAAAAATTCTTAAAGCCAATCATTTCAAGTTTTGGCTTGATTGTTTCCAAGAGTTCTGGAAGCTGAAATAAATATGCACTTTATATATTCAGTTACTTTTCAGAAATCAAAGGAAGAGGCAATTCTATTTGCATCTATAAACTCTAAAATATTGTTAATGAACGATGAAACAAAACTCAGGACTTTGTCATTTTTGTCAGAAGAAAGGAGAATTCCTAACGCTTTCACAATATAACAAAAACATCACATGAAACGGCAGTGCTCAGCTATCAACAGGCCAGGGACTATGAAAACCATTTCCTGTCCTGTGGCTCTCTCCGGTCCCAAAACAAGCTTACAATGAAGACCATGTTTTTGCTCAAAACATGTGATTTGTTCGAGCACCACAACATATTTAAACTGGAGGAAAGCAGATTTATGTACCAGAGCACTCGCACCCAAATTCGGCTCACAAAGCCCTCTTAAGTAATGATAAAGGCCCCCAATATGGGGCCCTATCCAGGGAAACAGAGGCAGAAGTTTTAACAGTTGAGCACTTTCAAAGTACAGCTGATGATCTAAAGTTGCCAGGAAATGATGTGGTCAGGTCAAGTGGGGTAGAGACAATGAAGCCCCAACCTGTTAGCGATCATGCTGCACAGGGTGAGCGGAACTAACGGGCAGACGGGAGCGGGCTCTCTCGGGGCTTGTGACAGCGCTACGGGAGAGGAAGCGGAGGCCCCAGGTTCACAGTTTGCGACCAGACTGACGAGCAAGGATGCAGACAGCCCACTGGTGGTGGGGGGAGGGTTTGGAGAGACACCTCGGAGGGCAGATAAACACATTCCCTCGAGGTGCCCTTGGGTCCCATGATTCTAAGCCCTGTGAGGCCAAATGGTGTCAGGTCTTTGCACACACACTGCTTTCTGTGGCCACACCAAAGCAAGCACCTGGGATTCTTCCGGGACACAGGCCTACCTGCTCCTGAAGCTTGTCCAGGTCTGCGACCACATACACGAGCTGCGTACTGGAAACGGAGACCGTGGGCTTTGTTTCTGAAGGGCCACTTCCTTGGTCTTCACCATTTCCTTGGGTAACTGAAGGGTCTTTGCTACCAGTTACCAAAGGCTTTTTGATATCCTTGGCACTTTCATTAGAGATGGGCCTGAGTAAAAGCTGGAAAACCATTGCAATGATTATTTTTCCACTAGCAACATCTCTGAGCTTTCGTTTTTGTGTGTCAACGACTCACCTAAAGTGACAGCTATCTACGAAGTATTACAAGATCACTAACGGAAGCACAACAAGGAGAAACGAGGTCAAGCAACAACCCCACGTACATTTAATCTTCCTTAAACCTGTGTCTAATTTCGGTGATAAAAAGTAACTGGCGGGCGCCTGGGTGGCTCAGTGAGTTAAGCCACTGCCTTCGGCTCAGGTCATGATCTCAGGGTCCTGGGATCGAGTCCCGCATCGGGCTCTCTGCTCAGCAGGGAGCCTGCTTCCATCTCTCTCTCTCTCTCTCTCTGCCTGCTTCTCCATCTACTTGTGATCTCTCTCTATCAAATAAATAAATAAAATCTTTAAAAAAAATAACTGGCAAAAATAAAATAGGTTCCTAAACAGAATGAAAATTAGTTTCTGGAACATCACAATTAAAAAAAAAAATCATTGACTCTACTGGGTAAAATCATTTACCTAGTGTGTTTGGTAAATTTATCATTGTAATTAGTAAGGATAAAAAAATCAAAATCCAAGCCTCATTATGCTTCAAATAGTACAAACAAAAGTGTTACTTGAATCATGTATTGTTACAAGGGAAAAACCAGAGAGAATTACCCTGGAATCAGGAAAAAAATGGAAAAATGAATGTTTGGGGCAAGATAATTTATTAGAGACGTCAGAATTACTGGCTGGTCAGAATGCATCCGCTGCCGACTCAGACCAAACTGAAGAATCTCATGGCCCCCGTGTCCCCAGAGCCGACTGCACAGTGGTCTTGAGAAACAGCCTGATGGTCTGCTAAGACCCTTTTGAGCAGAAGACAAAAGGGAAAAAAAAAAAAAAAAAAAAACAACAACTGGCTTCCACTGAGCTCCCGGGATCTGCCAGGTACTTCCATCAACAATTTGTTGGTCAACAAATTATCTCTTTACTCCTCACAACCACATATAGAAGCTGTTTTCCCATTTTACAGATGAAGAATTTGGGACTCCAGAGCTAATCTTCCCAAGGCCACGAAACATAAAGTGCAGAACCTTGGTTTGTTTCTAACTGAAGCCTGAGCTCCTTCCGCTAGAACACTCAGCGACACGGTGACGTGCTCATCTCTGATGCCAACTAGGACTTCCTTCCCACAGAGGAAGCTTCTTTGTGTCATCCTTCTTGAGAGCAAACACACGCCTCCAGCCTCTTTTCGTTGTCATCACACACAATGAACCGGCTGCGTGTCTGTCTGTCTCCCGAGACTGTCCAGGAGGCAGGGCCTCTCTCAGACCCAGATGCTGGTGCAGGGCCTGCCTGCGAGCTGAGCTGAACAGACGCTTTATGCACAGAACCTAACAAATCTTCGTGGGCATGTGGCTATTTAATATAGTCAACTACCTGACAAGGAAAAAAGTAGGATATTCTGAAATGAAGGGAAGGTTAATTGATTTCCCTACCTTTTAATCTCGACGATCGTTATGATTTTTTTTTTAAAGATTTTATTTATTTATTTGACAGACAGAAATCACAAGTTGACTGAGAGGCAGGCAGAGAGAGAGAGAGGGAAGCAGGCTCCCTGCTGAGCAGATAGCCCGATGCGGGACTCGATCCCAGGACCCTGAGATCATGACCTGAGCCGAAGGCAGCGGCTTAACCCACTGAGCCACCCAGGCGCCCCAATCATTATGATTTTTTTTTAAACTTAGAAATACGATTAAAACGTGTATTTTTATTTCTACTCCTTTTCATTAAAATGAGCATCTCTGTTTTAATCTGGGGGCACCTCAAAGATTCTGGCTTGGAGGAGGGAACACAAGCTCGTCAGCATGGAGCTTTCCCAACAGACGCCCACAAAGGCCATGGAGCCAAGAGGGAAAGGGAAACACACACTGGCTATGAACTTGAGAAGGGCGCCTACTGTCGTCCTCCAGATTAACCTCTAGTGACCACAGGGCCTTGTAAAACTGGAATCCCTGACAGCAGTGGTTCCAGAGCGGCGGCGTGGCCGGCCCTCACCTCGCGGACGAAGCCCGAGTACCGAGCCAAAAGCTGCAGCGTGAGCCTCCACAGCCGATGCGTCAGCCCCGGGAGGAACATCTCGGCTGACCAGCACCGCTGCAGGCCGCTCCACGTCCTGTGAGAAGCCAGGAGGCAAAAGGGACTGCCGGCTGGAGAGGAAACAGATACATCAAGAATCACCGCCAACTCCAGGCTCAACTCAAACATTCTCAACGTGTAACTCAGGAGTGGGGAAAGTGGCCCTAACCCATCCGCTACCCCATCTTTTGTGGCAATGTGCTCTCTAATTTTACATAGGTCCCCCTCCCAGGTGCTGGGGAAATGTTAAACACAAGCAGGAGGGGCGGTCCTTGCAAGGGTTTCGACTTTGGTGCCGAGTCTGTCCTGTTGCATTTGTCTGCTCCTTCGTTCCTCTCCCTGAACCCACTGCTCATGTACAGAAGTCAGGGACAAATGACCATGTCCGGCAAAAACAGGTGAAGACCGACTTTGAGGCTAAAAGCACGCGGTCCAGGCTGACCTGGCCACACAGACATGAGGAGTCTCAGCGGGGCAGTCTAGAGACCCACGTGGCTACAGAAGTAGCTGGACAGTGTGTGAGTGGCCCCTGGGAATGACTACAGGACACGGGATTAGTGAGACGCAAGCATTTCACCATTTAGTGAAAGCAAGCATGTCCAGAACCCACCAACCACTGTCACCTGCTCACTATCCCAGGATGGGGGCCGGGGCTCTGGAGGCCTGGGGTGGGAACCCCAGTTGTGAATCACCCCCAGGAGGGAAGGGCCAACCTGATGCTTTACATGGGCCTGGGACGAAAGCAGATGTGAGCCAGTTTGCTATACAAAGAGCTGATCACCAGGGGCTAATCCCCTTGCCGTGTTATATTCAGAAACAAAAATAATGCCTGCTTCCTATATTCTTTTTAATTATTTTTATTAACATATAATGTATTATTTGCCCCAGGGATACAGGTCTGTGAATCGTCAGGCTTGCACACTTCAGAGTGCTTCCTCTATCCTTAGAGTGTTTTTTGTTTGTTTTTGTTTAATTTCACTTTAGGGATGCCTGGGTGGCCCAGTCGTTTAAGCCTGCCTTCAGCTCCGGTCATGATCCTGGGGTCCTGGGATTGAGGCCTAAGTCAGGCTCCTTGTTCAGCAAGAAGCCTGCTTCTCCCTCTGCCTGCCTCTCCCCCTGCTTGTGCTCACTCTCTCTTTCTCTGACAAATCAATCTTTAAGAAATAAAATCTTAATTCCAGCGTAGTTAACATACAGTGTTGTACTGGTTTCAGGCATACAGTACAGTGACTCAGTGATTCTGTACATTCCTCAGTGCTCATCATGGTGAGTGTCTTAATCCCCGTCACCGGTTTCCCCCTCCCCTCTGGTGACCCCCAGTTTGCCGTCCATATGTTAAGAGCCTGTTTCTTGGTTTGTCTCTTTTGTTCCCTTTGCTCACTTGTTTATTTAGTTCCTTAAATTCCACAAGTGAAATCAGTTGGTGTGTCTTTCTTTGACTCAGTTCACTTAGCATAATGCACTCTAGGTCCCTCACATCCTTGCACATGACAAGATTTCCTCCTCCTTCACTGCTGAAACAATATCCCATTCTTTTTACCGAGAATGCTCTATAAACCAAAAAAATCTTATTTCTTTAGCCTCTTTAGAAAAAAAGAGAGCCTGAGTTATGTTTTTAAGGTCTAACTACGGCATGACAGGACAAGGTGCAAGTACCCTCGGAATGGCAAGGTCTAGGTGACTGGCTGAGCTTCCCTCACTCACGGCGCGACACCCTGCCACTGATCACTTTCAGGAAGTTACCTGGGGCGTCCGCCAGCACACCTGTGAGTGCTGCTTCTAAGGATCCTGCGATCTCTCTGAATCTGAGATAAAAACAAGAGCACAGATGAGGGTTAATGCAGCTGCCAGATGCCTCTCCCTGTTCTCCCTCCTTCCTGGGGACCAGCCACTGCCTCTACTGGCTTGTCCCTCGGTCTGATGCTCTTATCAGTGTCCAACCAGCCCCAAAATGCCTATTCTCCCAAACGTTTTAACTGAACAAGGAATACATTTCTCTTGATTCGGGCACGATTGGGTAGGGTTTCTCTGTTATTTGCAGCTGACTGGAATCATGACTAACCCCACGCTTTTCAAACTGAACAAACTGCCCGTTAAGCCGCTGTCAAGAAGCCATGCCTGCTACCTGTCTCGTGAAACCCGAGTTTCCATCCCCTCGTGGCCATGAGACTGCAGGTATCTTCAATCCGTCTTGATTTGCACAATCACAGCAGAGTACATGTCCTCAAACTAAGGAACGGGGAGGCTGTATTCTGTATCTTTGTTTGCAAGCTTGAGAAAAGCCACTGCAGGTAGCCAGTGAGCACAGCAGCTGGTGGCCCATGCTCTGCGCACTTCCGTGGAGCCCCTCGTGCTCCCTGGTGCCCACCCTGTTGGCACAGCCAGCGGCATCTGTGCCACTGCTTCCGGTCACTTTGCCTGTGTCTCAGCTAGCCCACCATCCATCGTCACCGATTTCTGTTTTAATAACTGATGAGGGCACGTGTTTAGGACTTTGTGACATGAAAGTGTGTATTTTTTAAACTAGCTGCTCAGGTAGCATTCTGTTTCCTGACTATGTAAACGTCCCCCACCATACCCTCCCCAGCACGCTCCTGTCACCTGCCAGTTCCCTTACGGCAATCAATTCTGACACATGCTCAAGATTAATTTACCTAACTGAGCAGTTTGGGTTTTTTTAAATTATTTTACCTATTTTATTATTTTTTAAATTGTTTTGTTAGTCACCGTACAGCATGTCATTAGTTTTTGGTGCAGTGTTCCATGATTCATTGTTTGCGTATAACCCCCAGTGCTCCATGCAATGCGTTTCCTTCTTAACACCCATCCCTGGGCTCACCCATCTCCCCACCCCCCCCCGAAACCCTCAGTTCCTTTCCCGGAGTCTACAGTCTCCTGTGGTTCGTCTCCTCCTGATTCCACACCCCCTTCATTTTTCCCTTCCTTCTCCTAATGTCCTCCGTGTTATTTCTTATGCTTCACAAGTAAGTGAAACCATATGATAATTGACTCTCTCTGCTTGACTTATTTCACTCAGCATAATCTCTTCCAGTCCCTTCCATGTTGCTACAAAAGTTGGGTATTCATCCTTTCTGATGGGGGCATAATACTCCATAGTGTATATGGACCATATCTTCCTTATCCATTCGTTTGCTCAAGGGCATTTTGGCTCTTTCCATAGTTTGGCAACCGTGGCCACTGCTGCTATGAACGATGAGGTACATGTGCCCCTTCTTTTCACATTTGTATCTTTGGGGTAAATACCCAGTAGTGTGATTGCTGGGTTGTAGGGTAGCTCTGTTTTTATAACTTTTTGAGGAACCTCCATGCTGTTTTCCAAAGTGGCCGTACCAGCTCATGTTCCCATCAAGTGTTAAGAGGGTTCCCCTTTCTCCACATCCTCTCCAACACTTGTTTCTTGTCTTGTCAGTTTTTGCCAGTCTAACTCGTTTAAGGTGGTAGTGGTTTTGATTTGAACTTCCCTGATGGCTAACAATGAACATTTCTTCGTGTATTCTTCATGTGTCTGTAGCCATTTATATGTCTTCTTTAGAGAAGTGTCTGTTCATGTCTTTTGCCCATTTTTTGACTTGATTACTTGTTTTTAGAGTAGAAGTTCTTCATAGACCTTGGGTATCAGCCCTTTATCTGCAGTGTCATTTGTGAATATCTTCTCCCATTCCGTGGGTTGCCTCTTTGTTTTGTTGACTGTTTCCTTTGCTGTGCAGAAGCTTTTTATCTTGATGAAGTCCCAAAAGTTCATGTTCCCTTTTGTTTCCCTTGCCTTTGGAGACGTGTCTTGAACATTGTTAAAATTAAAATGCCTATGACCAGAGCCGACCAGTGCTGAGCAGAGCAATCTATACTTTAAATGCCACCCCAATCAAAATAGCAATGGTATTTTTCAAAGTGATGGAACAAACAATCTGAGAATTGTATGGAACCAGAAAAGGCCAAGGAAATGTTAAGAAAGAACTACAAAGCTGGGGGCATCATGTTGCCTGATTTCAAGGTTTATTACAAAGCTGTGATCACCAAGACAGCAGAGTACTGGCACAAAAACAGAAACACAGATCAATGGAACAGAATAGAGAGTCCAGATACAGACCCTCAACTCTACGGTCAACTAATCTTCGACAAAGCAGGAAAAAATAGCCAATGGAAAAAAATTGAGTCTCTTCAGTAAATGGTGCTGGGAAAGCTGGACAACTATATACAGAAGAATGACACTTGACCATTCTCTTACACCATACACAAAGATAAACTCGAAATGGATAAAAAACCTCAACTGTGAGACAGGAATCCATCAAAATGCTAGAGGAGAACCTCTTCAACATGGGCCATAGCAACTTCTTTTAAGAAACGTCTCCAAAGGCAGCTTGTTTTTTTTTATAGTACATGTGTGCTTTTTAAAAGCAGTCCAGGGACAGAGCTGAAGGAAACTCTCTGAAGGGTGAAAAGAACAGCACATCAGACAGACAGCAGCAGCTGTGCCGTCCGCCAACGTGCAACACGGCCCAGAGCCCAAGACCCCAAGGCTGCCCTGCACTGCTGGGACTAGTCTAGTTACCACAGTTTCCTGGAGGCTAAGTGGAAGGAACCTTCACACCTACTGCCCAGGGAAGCCTGTGGAAGGCTTTTCTCCCTGAGCTGCAGACAAGAGGCATGGGGGAAAACAAGTGACAAGCAGAAAGGTGGGGTTAGAGAAGGGAGCCCAGGAGATAAGCCCAAGAATAGCAGCAAAAGGGGGTGGTATGATTCTGTACTTGGGGAAGAGACGAGGGAAGGGGAGCTCTCTCCGCAGCGGAGAGAGCGTACTGGCCCCAGGTCTCAGCCTCAGGCCCCTCACATCACTTTTTCCAAAATCTATACAAAATACAGAGTAAGCTCTGACAGGGAAAAGACCTGAGAGCCAACCTGGCACTGCATACAGCTGGGGAAACCAGGAGCGAGCTACACGGCCCCGAGTAAGGAAACGGTTATGTAATGCGTGGCACATTCATTCTAGAATGTGGTATGGGAAGAGGTCGGCTTGAAGCTACACAGCAATCAGAGCACATATAACTTACCAGTAAGGAAGACACAGGACACAAAATTATGCAGACATTTATGCTAACGACAAGAACGCACATGTGAGAAGTTACCAGAACCAAAAGCAGCAGGATCCCTGGTACCTTGCTGCCTTCACACGGCCCTTTGCCAAGCGACCACATGGGAAGAGCCATGAAAGCACACCTGCCCGTGTCACCTGACAGAGTTGTGCCTCCCCAGCCTGGGGCCCAGCACCAGCCCGTCGCTCAGCTTTGCTGGGCAGCCGACTTCCAGGACAGAAGTGACAGGTTATCGTTCTTTATGCAAAACAGCAGCAAGTGAGAGGTGACTCTGGTGAAGCTTGAGAAGCGAGCGGTCGTTAGCACGTGGGTGTGTGATGCCAATCTGCTCTTGTCCAGAGTACTTGTAGCGAGGGCAAACCCAAATAAAACCTTTCTCAATTCTTAAATCTGGTTTGGGGAAGGTCTCCAGACATATTCCTCCAGGCAGACTTCAGGTCTGCGAGCTTCTGAAAGTGCTCGTACAGAATCGGCACAGCAGCGAGACACCCCCTTTGCTCGGCAGGATCAGAACTGTCGGAGGCCACGTCTCTACACACCTCTACCTTGTGTACACGCACACTTGGGGCAAAGGGAGACTGCGTTGATGCTGCAGATATGACACATCATTAACGAGGAGACCTACTACGTTCAGCATGTACCAAATAAAGCATATACCGTGAACGTTCTGGGAGTATGTAAGGTTCTAGAAAGATTTCAATTAAAAAGACCTACAACTTAGCCTTTGGCTTTGAAGGGACTAACACCAGTTTCTAGGTAGCCACTGACTTGTGACAATTTGACACGGTTTTGGTCCTACCTGCATTTACTTTTCTTCCTATGAGAAACCAAGTCCTAAAGCTACTTTGCAACATGTCTGTAAGAACATGGGAAATGCAGACCCAGCAGGGTATCAGGAACAGTGTGCTCCAGAAGGTACTAGCTCGGAGTGCTCCCTTTTCTCCTAAGAGGATGGGGATGCAGGCCTATGTCAGACCAGGAGCATAAACCTGTTCCTAAGAGTGCAATGAGTATTTCTCCCTATAAATATGTCAAAGCATACCAACCCACTGGCTTTTGGCTTCCTTCAGGTGACCCTGAAATGAATCAGATAACAATACAACTCTGACCCTAGTCATGTTTGTGGAACTTACTGTCATTCCCCCAGAGTAAACAATTCGACACCTGGTAAAAATCAACAGGACAGTCCTACAAAGGATTACTTGAATTTATTTTTAAAATGGAAAAACAAACATATCGAATACAAGTTCCACACTTTGTAACTCAAACGTCATTTTTAAGAATTTCACAAATTTTGAGAGAGATTACAAAGAAAAGTTAACCAATCCCTTTGAATGCTTAGTTTTAAAGATCTGGCAAAGGTACAAAATCTTTCAGGGAACTGGCTGGCTTTCAACCTAGCTTAAGGCTCATCTGCCAGCCCTGTGAGAACCAACTGAAGCGAGGCTGTGCTGTCGCTGTGAGGCTCCGCCTGGCCCACCCCGAGCTCCGGCTGAAAACAGCCCACTGGAGCTCCAGGAGGGTGGGTCCAGGAGGTGGGGGGGGGGGACAGTACAAGATGTCCAAGCACTGGGTCATGGGATCTGGGGGAACAACTGGAAATAAGAATTTGGAGGCAGCAGCCAGGATGTGATGTGATAGTACAGGGCATCTAAAGATATCTCACCACCAACTACAGAAGAAATGGTTAAATGCAGACATCTCTTCTCTATGTAACCTTATACTGTGACATAATGCTCGACTATTTTAAATTCTGCTCCTGAATCAAAAGGGCTTCTTACCCTGTCTTGATCTTGATTATCCTGTAACAACTACTTCCAATGTGGTCCATGAATACCTTAGATGAACAAATCCTTAATTTCCTACTCAGAGACAAGCTACGTGGTGAATTAAGCATAAAACTTGGAGTAGTATGAGAAGGGCATCTCCCTAATGTTCTGATAACCGTGATTTCATTATCCAAAGATGATGTCATACATTTGCAATCATGGCAAGCAATTACAATCAAGGTACCTAATCCGTAATATATTTCCCTGTGACTTTCCCTCAGAACTCTAGGGAAAAGGACTGCATTGTAATGAAAGTACTCAGCGATGTAAACAAAAAGCCTATGACCCTCTACAGACCGTTCTATCTAAAACACTCTAGTTAATGTCATTCTATGAAGGAACTTACCATGACCTCAATCAAGAGACTCTGCAAAATTGCCTGATCTCATCGATTTTTCTAGCAGAACACACGTTGCTAAGAGTTTATCCTAAATTTCCCCAATAGTTTATAGAAGCACTTATTTACATACGTGTCATCATCAGGACATCTGTTAGAAGCGTCACCATTTTCCAGAACAGAGAGAACAAATGTCAGAGATTATAAAGAAAAGCCAAAATAATAACTAGGATTCTCGTAACTGATTGAAGGAACCAGATGCAAAGGATACTTAAAGCTGCGCCTCTCCCCACTCTCTCTGAGGGAAAGAACTGTCCAGAGAAGCCGAGAACAGATGTGGGCCGGGGCCACTGTTTGACAGTGGGCAGGTGGTGAGAAGAAGAAAAGGGAAAAGAAGAGTGTGCCACTCCAGAGCCCCTCCTGTCTGTCTCCGTGTGATGGCTGTGGAAGTGTCATCTTGGGGGACGGAGCTGGGCCTGGAGGCCACCTCAATTCGAGGCTGGTGTGCGCAGTCCTCTAATCACAAAATTATTTCTCTCATGTGAGCCAGGGCCTTGGTAATCGAGACACCTGCACGTTTCCATTTTAGGTTTTGCTTCCCATGGAACAGTACAATGATCTCAAAGAAAAGGCCGTAAGTGGGGCAACCCCTGCATTGGTATTCGAATTCCGTCTTAGAAGACTGGAGGTGGGGGGAGGGAATAAATTACTGACCTTATTTGAAAATAAACAGGTAAATTCCACTTATTATTGAAGCTGTGATAGGCAGGATGAGCTCTTAGTCTCCTCACACTGGCCTGGGATCCACACTGCTGTTCAAACGCTCTCACAAAATCCATACTTATGGTGTATTTCTAAAAGAAGAACACACAGGTGTGCGTTTCACTGTAAGCACACTAACCAGAGACGGGAACATGCACGGAAAGCTGTAATCCAGAGAGAGAAGGGGAGACCTCGGACTCCATTCTCAGAGTCGACAGGAACCTCAAGAGATCGTCCTTCCTAGGTCCCGACTTGAAGATCCTATAATGCCCAAGTGGTCTGGTGACCGGCTCATGAGCTTACGTGACAAGCCCGTCTGGAAACCCAGTGCTCTGCAAAGGACAGCTCTCATGTTCCAGGGTACCCCTAACCTAGCCCACTGGAACGAGATGAGCTCGTTCAGCAGGATGAGCAAGATGAGACTTGTCCAGCAGCAGCAGGACAAGAATCAAACCAGGGGAGCAGTCCAGTCCTTTCTACAGATGGAACAGCACGAAAGCAGATGGGGGTGGGGTGTGTGTGGGGGGGATGTGTGGGGGGGACATACCACCGTGAAGAGCAACAGCTGAAACTCACCCAGCATTCACCACCTGTGCGTTGTACCACTTAATTTCGCCCACAAAAACTACCCTACTAGTAACTACTGCTTGTACTTTAAGGATGACATTTCCTCTTCTGTTTAGGCTCCGAGAGAATTTACTCCCAGAGGAAGCTAATAGAGGACACAGAACAGGGGTCAGCCAGCAGAGCAAAACCACAAATGTGGTGAAATGCAGATTCCCTTGTGGGAACTCCAGGACCCCAAGTGCCCAGGCTGTTAGGAGAATGTGTGTGGACCTTCCACGGACTTCTTAATTAAGATGGGCTCAATTCTGACTCACCAAACCATTCACCTAAATTTGCTGAAGTCTGCGCTTAGGCCCGAATTACGGTGCCCTGAATACTACACGTTTTTTATTTCTTTCAGTTGGTTCTGAGCAACAGATCCCCTGAGTGTGGGGTCTAGGCATGTGGCGTTGAGACAAAAGTATTATTTATCCTTTTGGGATAAAACGTATTCTACCTCTGCATAGGACAGGATGCTAAAGGAATACAAAGATGTTTCTCTCTTCACAAGAAGCATGTCACAGCAATGCGGAAAGCTGAAAGCATTTTTTGAGAGAAACTGACAGATGCTATGCTTGCTTGAAATATACCCACCAACATTAAGCACTGGTTTAGAATTCTAAAATCAAGGCGCTGTGAGAAAGTGTCATTTCTGAGCTGAAACATCTCCTGAGCCTAACGTGATCCATACAATTCTCTAGAGAACAGCAAAATGTAAAAGGTCTTAAATGGTTCCTGCCTAAATTACTATTTCATTCTGCTTACAGTATCTATTTTGGAAAGCCCTAATTTTCAAAATCACAAAAATCACTGTCACACAATTTACTGAAAGTGACACCAAGTGATCGTATTGTTCAACATACTGTTAACATCACACAATGAGTCACGAGAATAGGTCAGTGGTATTTCTGGAATAATAACGCTCCAAATTTGTTGTCTTACCTGTTTTTAAAGTTGACCAGCCCCCCAGCTCACCGCACTTACTGCCTGCCTCTCTATGCTTTAAGAATTAACAAGGATTTTATAATCCCATTGATACCTTTTGTTTTCCTTAAAAATTAAACAGTACAGATCTGCAAACCTACTTTTTCATGGAAAACAATTGCAATGAGATTGGCTTTTAATGGTTTTTAGGATTTTTTGTAAAAAGTGAGAAAATAATATACGCATCTAGTCACAACTGTGTTTAGACTGGATTTTACTAAACATTGTCAAAATATTTATTCCCAAAAGTATCAGGGACTATTACTTGGATGAAACGATTTTTAAGTACATGCTCACTCATGAACTCAAATTTTTATTAAAAAAAGAAAGAACACCAAAGAACTGAGACTCTGCAGAAAAAGGTACCTCGTGAAATGCATCAGGATTCCCGGGATTAAAAAGAGAAGGCAATTTTTCTTCTAATCCTCGTACTATTTCTGGCCACACAGAGTTCACCAAAAAGTCATATCCAGGAACAGTATTGCCTTTTTCACTGTAGGACAAGAGCAAAATCTCAGTCAGATACACTGTGCTCTTCTATTTACAAAGGGCGAAATTCTGCTGTGCTGCTTTTACTAGAAGTTCCTCAGCCTAACACTTATTTCGACCTTTACGAACAACTCTCTTTGTCAATGGGCTGGTTTAGGGCCGACACTTCTATGTTACTCTTTGATCCCAGACTCACCTGAAAGCTGGTGTTCCTCTGTGGCCTGACTCTTCTATCTAACAGACAGGAGAGCAAGCTGGTATCAGACTGCCTTGGCACGATTCCTCCCCTAATTAGGCCACCGTATTTACACTCTACCCTGGATAAGACGTAGTCTAATAACACAAGAAGAGCTATCTTCGCATTCAATCTTAATACCGCTAAGCTCCGAGGCGTTGTAAATGACACTAATTTACCAATTACTAACAGCTGTGCGAAGATGCCGCCCTCTGAGGTCACCTTCAGTTCTACAGCTGTAGGACTGCTCCGTGTAAAATCTTGATCACAAATCCCGATACAGAACACCTATCACATTAATGTTTTTGTGTGTGTCCATACTTTATTTTGCATTTTTTAGCAAAAGGCTGGGCTCTGGATTTCAAGTTCTAGAATTCGATGAGAGGCAGAGGCAACACAGACATGAAGCATTCACTCGGGAGCCAGAGTGCCTGCGCTCAAATCGTGGGCCCTTTACTTTCTATGTTTTGTTGTCTTCGTCTTTAGATGGACATGACAGGATACGGGTCACAGGATCATCCTACGGGTTAACATCTACCAAGCATTTAGGCTGGGGCCTGCGTACAGTAAGTGCTATGTTAGCAATGGTTTCATACATAAGTAAATACGGCAGATTCCTTAAGTTTCTCCTGAATTTAAAGACACATAAATATGTTTGAGGCAAATACCACCGCGATGACCACCCGCTCCGACTGTTGTATACTGTGTCACATGCTCTACTTTTAAGAAAATTTTCTTGAACAATGGTCGGCAATACAGTACACGTTCTTATTTAAGTAAAAGTGGGAGTTCTGTAGCTAAGCTGCGATAGCAAATTGGGATTTTACTATGCTGGCATTAAAAATCAACAGAAAAATGCTTTCATAATCTTCCTGCTTAGCAAAAATTATCAGGACACACAGGTTATAACGGAAGCTACGCTTCACTTCCAGAAAGGGATACCAAATAATCTTACTATAGTTTGGTATTGATAAGAAATCACCGGTGGGTTGGAGGAGGGTTGGGGAGGGGGGGAAAAAAAAAAGGAGGGCTGGGGATGGCAAAAAATTAAGAATAACATTAAGGGTTTTAAAACTACAGATGCACAGAGTATAAGCGACATTAAATAACAAGATCTCCACATCCTCAAGGTAAATATATACTTAAAGCCCCCAAGAGAAAATTTACATCCTCAAGATTAACAGCTGAAACAGATGGCAAATGAGGAAAGTGAATCCTTATTCCTCGGAAGATAAATCCCACATGCCGCCGGTGCTGCCAGATTATAAAGGGCACGTGCAGATGCGACACATGGAACAAGTGAAGGACAGACAAGGAAAGCGCTGAGCCGAGTGTGTGGAAACCTGGAGGCAGGAGCTAAGCAAGGGGGATCAGGGGCAGCACAATCAGGATGCTTGAGACAAATGACGACCTACTGAGGTACAATTTAGATTCCTGAATGGGACACCTGGGTGGCTCAGTCGGTTAAGCATCTGCCTTCCCTTGGGTCATGATATCGGGTCCCGGGACCAAGCCCTGCACTGGGCTCCCACTCAGGGAGGAGTCTGCTTCTTCCTCTTCCTCTGCTCCTCCTGGGCTCATGTGTTTTTTCTCTATCTCTCTCCCCTCCTCCCTCTTACATAAATAAGTAAATAAAATCTTTAAATAAAAAACATAGATTCCCCAAATTTCTGAGGCTTCTCCGTGAATTCGGCCACACTGAAAATGGTGGGAGAACTTGCAAAGTTTTGAAACTTGATATTTCAGGACCAAGACTAGCCTTGTCAAATCTAATGACTGGCTGGCTGTTTCCTAACTGTGGCTTCTTTAGTTTTACATCATGACTTTTCTTCTTCTTCTTCTTTTTAAATTTTATTTGAGAGCAAGACAGCACAAGCCAGGGGGTCAGGGCAGAGGGCAGAGGGCAGAGGGAGCCAACATGGGGCTCGATCCCATGACATGAGCAGAAAGGCAGAGCTCAACCGCCAACCACCCAGGCATCTCTACATCATGACTTCTAAATTCTTAATGTGAAATCCAAATCCAGCTAAATCTTCATGACTACTAACTGCAAGTGGCAAAACCAGGCTTTCTCTAAATTCATGTAGTGAAAACAGGGTATTTCAATGGTCAAGTGGCGTATTTATTACTCCAGGTTTTTCTTCCCACAGAACACAAATTCAAGACCAACTACATTGCTTGCTTACTTCATAAAGATTAGGGACCTCCTTAGCCTACAGATTCATTCTTTCATTTTACAGACACAGGGTAGTTTTATCTTTAAGATGCTGTGCCAGGTGTGGGCAGGAAGGCACGGGCAGCATGGAAGGGAGCACGTGCTAAGCCTACGGACATCAGTTCTCAACAGATTAAAAGCCAAATGGAATCCAGAGGATGTGCCTAATGCTGAAAAATGGGATAAAAGATGGTCTCTTGAAAGAAGTGGTATCTCAGGCACACTTGGGTGGCTCAGTTGGTTAAGCCTCTGCCTTTGGCTCAGGTCATGATCTCAGGGTCCTGGGATTGAGTCCCACATCGGGCTCCCCGCTCAGTGGGGAGCCTGCTTCTCTCTTTGCCTCCCCCTCTGCTTATGATTTCTCTAATAAGTAAATAAATAAATAATCTAACAAAAAAAAAAGAAGTTGTATTTGACTGGAGCTTCATGTGGAGTGACAGGTCAACAGAAAGACAAAGGGAATGAGACAGTCAGGAAGCAATGAGGGAAAACACAGAAGCGCACGGTACAGATAGATGTTCCTTGGCTTATGACGGCCTCAGCTCCTAATAAACCAATTGTTCATCTGGAAATCTCTTTAGTTGAAAAAGTGACTGAACATCAGAGCTCAGCCCTGCCTGTGCTGAGAACACTTAGAGTATTGCACAGTTGGGCAAAATCCTCTAACACAAAGCCTATTTCACAATAAAGTGTCTGGTATCTCACGTAATTTACTGAACACTGCACTGAAAGCCAGAACAGGACAGTTCAAGTGTGTTGGTTGCTGACCCTCGTGATCACTTGGTTTGCCTGGGGGCTGTGCTCGCTGCCCCTGCCCAGCATTACAAAAGAGGATCCTACTGTAGATCGCCAGTCCGGGAAAAGATCCAAACTAAACGCATATCACTTCTGCACTATTATAAAAAGTCAAAAAAGCCATAAACTGAACCAATGTGAAGTCAGGGATCTTCTGTACCAGGTGTGTTAGGGAAGGTCAAGTGCTCCTGGCGGGCCAGGAACCATAATGGTATGGGGGAAAGTTCCACAGTAGAAAGCTCTACAGTGGAGAACCACTAGGACTGAAGCACCAAGGGCCTCACAGTTTGTGCCAGGAAGACTGGATGCTCCTCTGGGCGATGAGAAGCCACAAGTGACTCAGGAAGGCCGCAGAGCTCTGGGCAGGTGGGACAGCTGCAGGCCACAATGAAGAGGGACAGGTGGAGCCGGGAGACCAGGTGGGGAGAGCCCGCTACCCTAGACAAAAGGCGACAAAGGTCTGGACTGGGATGACGGAGATGGTGGAAGGTAATGGGATATTCATGTAACAGAACTGGAAAGCCATGGAAATGAAATAAAAGAGGGAGGGAAAACCGAACATGACTTTAATCGCCATCAGTATAAAACGTGTTGAATTAAACTGAATTGGTATTTCTAGACAGATGATGACATCACAATAATGGAAAGAAACCAATTTTGATTTTGAACCTGGTTAAGGAGAAAGTATAGACAAGAGAAAAGCAGAGGCTCTGGAGTCACACAAATGTCACCGTTGAGATTCTCCCCACTCTTCATTCCCTTCCCTGTAAACCCAGGCGAGTGACACCTGCCTCACAGCACTGGTAACAAATAGGGAAGTGCACATGTTCCCGGGTCAGACAGGACAGCCAGGGATCAGTGGCCCATGAGGAGGTGACAGGTGGTCACTAAACTGAGCTCAGGCCCATACACAGCAGTTTACGTCACCTTGAGATGGCTCCTCCTGTGACCTCTCGAAGAAGGCAGCAGTGGTGAGGAACGAACTCCAGGAGCTTAGCATACATGATCTGCAGGCCGTCCGGATGAGACTCAACGATCTGCTCTACGATCACCTAGCGGAAGGAAGAGTGTTTTTTTTTTTTTTTTAAAGCACCTAAAAGAGAAGTATGAACTATACACTACAGAGAAAAGAATTGAGTAAACCTTAAAAATGCACTTCTTCCTTCCTCCTCCCCACTCAACATGCTTTCTAAACAGGAGGTAAGTAACAGCAGCACGAAAATCTAGGTCCCGGGATTTGGGAACACTGTTCCAACCCTGGGGGACACAGAGGCTGGGGGACAGAAACTGGCCTGAAGCTAAAACATCACACACACTCATCTGCTTCCCTTCTGAGCTTAAAAGCAAAATACTGTATCTCTGGACAACAGCTCTGTACCATCTTCACCCTGGCCTTGTCCTCTACCGTCTCCAGAACAGGGAAAGGGCTGAGACGGAAAGCGATGGAAGAAAACACATCTTATTTTGCTTTAGTATTTTATTTTTGCTTTAGTATTTTATTCTGTGGTGAGACTGAGTTGCAGGAGGTGAATGACAAGCATACAAACTTAAAATACAAACGTGGCCACAGTTCATTTAACGACATGGAAACGTAAAGTACTTCCCTAATTTAGCATATTAGATTCAGTTCAATGAAAAGGGCATAATTAAATAACTAAAATATATTCATTTAGTGACAAAGAATAACGTGATCTTTTTCACCCCCACAAAGAGAGCTATGAACTATAACTGGATACATACAAAGAACTGACAGATCATTTACTTTTAGTAGTCCTAATGAAGCTGAGAAGATTACTGAAATTAATCCTTCAATTTCACTTCTATCAATGGGAGCCTTTCATCCTGAAGTCATGGTGGGTAGCTTTATACTTACTGGACAGAAAGAACACTCGCACTGCCAGGTGACTGGAAGAAAGCCCTCAAAGGCTGAGACTGGCTTCATGACTTCTATCAGCCTGAACCAGAAGAATCCGACGCTCTCTAAGCGGGAAACTGCTGAGTGCTGGCAGCCTCACACGGCGCAGCCCATACTCCGGCCACTCAGAGGCAGGATACACTGAGTCCCTGTATTTAACTGTATCCTCATAGGTCAAGGACACTGGGTAACCAAGTTCCGGACTTAAGGTATTACCCCGCTAACTCTCCCATAAAAGCCCTTTATCTTTGAATATTCCCTCCCTCCCACCTTCCTGGCCCAGCAAACTCCCCCATGGTCTTTAAGACTTAGGCCACATCAATTCTGCGAAGACGCCTCCTCTCACGGACTTTCCCTGTGCACAGAGCTGTCTTCCAGCTCCTCCAGCGGGCACGGGCGCCTTGGTGGGGTCACGCTTTTCGGCAACTTCATTAAAGCATAACTTACGGAAATTGAAATTGACCTGAAAATGTTCTGATCCATACCTTCTTCCTAGGCAAGTCCCTCACCCCTACTAAATTAAGATGATCCCTGAGCTATGGCATCACTGGAAGAGATCAGAGCGCATGCCGGATTCCTGCCATGCTGACGGGCACCAACCGGGACCAACCCTTTCTTACAATCAGAAGAGCAGGAACTAGGAGGATCTTCAAGGAAGAGCCCTGAGCTCTCTCACACCCAGTCAAGAATCAAAGCCAGAGTAGATGCTCTGTGTTTGCAGAATGAGATGCATGGGGGCACAAACCTCATCCATGTACGGTTTCACCAGTACTTGACCGACTAATGCCTCTGCGTCCCGTGTCTTGTCAATTGTAGCATAGGTCCGTAGGCAGTGCCGTATAATGTCCACATTGGAAGTCTGAAGCCCTTCTAGCAGCAGGCCTTCCAGGGACTGCTGCAGCATGGCTGTAATGCCGGCTATACGCTGCAAGAACAGAGAGACCAGGAAAGAAGGTCCAGGCACAACAGTTTCTAAAAACTCAAAAATACATGTATAATTTATATATATATGTGTGTTATATATATAAAGTGAGCCTCTAATTCTACCAGAATATATGTAAGATCAAAATCCCAACATTTCCTAGAGAATAACAATGAATCTCTTCTCCCCATGACTTCTTTCTTTCTTTCTTTTTTTTTTTTTTTAAGATTTTTATTTATTTATTTGTCAAGAGAGAGAGCACAAGCACACAAGCAGGCACAGGCAGAGAGAGAAGCAGGCTTCCTGCCAAGCAAGGAGCCGAAGGTGGGACTAAATCCCAGGACCCTGGGATCATGACCTAAGCCAAGGCAGTGACTTAACCTACTGAGCCACCAAGGCGTCCCCTCCCTGTGATTTCTTTGAAAGTAAGTCGGCTTCATCAAAGGGAAGTTTAGACAATTACTGAACGACAAAAAGTTATCTGCCTCTTAAGCTATGGAGTAAGTCAGACAAGCGTGCATTTAAACCCGGTCAAGGGCTTTGGATAAATGAACTCTGACTACATCATATGATGTGTCAAGTTACATGAAATTCAGAATTAATTTTACTTGCATAGTTTGGAGACTACGCTCGTGTCTTTACACAAAATCTATCTAGTGTGACACAATGGAAGCAGGGTCCCAAGCAGCAGACACTGAAAGAAAAAATTCAAAGCTAGCTTCAAAATCCTGTAGAGTAGCAATTATCAGGGGCAATGCTAGGTCAAACCAAAATCATCCAGGAAATTCGCAAACAGCAAATTGAAAATCGAAACCAACACTTACTGGTCTTACTTTGTCCAGAAGAGGCATGCCTTTGCTCTGAACAGCATGAAACTGTAACTGGTTAAATTCTGTGGCAATTCTCTCCAAAATCTGTCCAGTCCAGAGAGGGCTAGTAGAGACAATTAGAGAAGTGTAATTCCCAAAGTTAATTTCTGAGCGACCACATCACCTGGTCAGCAATTCTGACTTTGGTGCCCCCTGTGCTCTTTCTTTACAGTGTGTTCCCAGCCACAACCCGCCCCGCCCCCCACGGCCCCCCATGCCTTACAGCGCTCAGGCACCTGCACCTGCATGCCATCAATTTTCAGGAAAAACTGTCTGTGCAGCAGGCCCCAGGTGCAGGGGGTGAGGAGCGGGGAGGTCGTAGAAGCCACCGACGCAGCCTGGCCCGGGCCACAGGGCCCAGGCAAGGGGATGGAGCTATTTTAGGTCAGTGTGGGTACAACTGCATGTTTCCACCACGTTCCTCGGGCTCTCCCATTCGTGACCTTCTTCTCCTTTCTTCTCCCATTCTCTAACCCCCTCCTCTCTTTTGCCCTCTCCTACCGTTCATACCTGAATCCCCCTCTTCTTCTCTGCCTGCCTCATTCTCCCTCCCCAGTACCTCCCCAGTACTAACTACTGCTATCTCCTCAATCAGCTAAAACTGGCCGCCTAGCAGCAACCCGGGAAATCCCTCAGAGCAGTGGACTCCAAGTTTACGTTTACCCAACGGCGGAAAGAGCAAGCTCGGTGCTCCGGGAGCTGGTGAGAAATCACTCACAGTGCATCTGCCATCAAGTGGACTGGATACACTTCCCTCCTGCCCCCCACATTAGAAAGCATCAACCCCATTCAAAAGGAAGCCGAACAGTGAAAGAAAAAAAAAGAAAAAACAATAAAGGCCCTGAAGCACCTGGTGGGCTCTATGAGGCATCCCACATCTGAGGCATCCCACATCTGACTACCTGAGGCAGTCAGGTAGTAAGGAAACACACTCTAAGGAAACCCAAAATGTCTGGAGACCCGCCACGGTGTGCCCAGTCCCGGAGCATCAGAACTAGTGTGGAGGGAAGGCAAGTGCTCGGTATGACCAACGCTGAAGCCTAATCCCAACCTCTACTGACTGATCCTGTGCGCATTTCCTATTTATCCTTATATCGGCGTTTCTGGGCCTGGCGAGCATGATGGATTTACCGTGCGCCGACGCTGCTCTGGCTTTCCTGACTCTAGAGCTCAGAGCAGCGCTTCTCGAGAAAAAAAGTCCTCCAATGTAATTCTGAGCAAGAAAGCGCACAATGTCTGTTTATCAAGGACAGTGTTGCAAAGGGACAGGATTGTAGACACAGAGCTCAATGAGGTGTTTCTATCCGAGGAGCGCAGCGGCAACGGCAAAGATGGGAAGAACACTGGAGGGCCAGCTCCCCAGGGGCCGAACGTGGACATGGCCGGAGGGGCTGCAGGTGCTGCCAAGGGCTGCAGGGAAGTGGAGCCGCTGGAGACACATGGGCCACAGAAGGGCCGCGCACTGAGTGTCTGCTAAGTGCAGAAGAACGGAGGCAGAAGCACGAGTGCAACGGGCTAGAGACACAAGCACAGTGGGGGCTGACCACTTAGTTGAACGCCTTAATGTGAAAGGGGGCAGAGACCCTGGACCAGAGAATCGCTTCCTTCGGGATATGTCCGTTCTTAATCTCCATCATGAGACGTGGAGCATATGGTCTCTGAAGTTCCTTCCAAATCTAAAACCTTAATTCCTAAAATTTAGAAACCTAACTCCGCCTGCAGGAGGAGGGACTGTTAGCCTCACACGACAGAGCATGCAAAGCACCAGGCGACCTTGACATGGGTGGCCCAGCTGTTATGTGCAGGACCAGCCCGGGCTCCTCCCACTGCACCACTGTGCGTCTCACGGTGCTGACAGGACCTAACTACTCATTTTCTGAGTCACTCATCCACCCTGGCTGATTGAAAATTCACACCAGGAAGGGAACAAGTCAATCACAGTATAACAAAGAGAGCCATCATCTTTTTCCTATTTCATAAGCTTTTTCTTTCCTGTTTGTAAATTTCAACTGGCTGTATCCCACATTGTTTCATAATAATATAATGCTGGTGCAAAATACATCAATGGTAATACTCTGGGCATGTCTAAGAAAAAAATGAGATGGAAAAAAACCAAGATGAATGGTAGGTATGTCTTAAAGATCAACAGGATTTTGCTAGTCCTCAGGGAAGGTGATTCCAAATATAAAACTTTTCCACTGGAAGCATACTGACGTGTTGGAACTGTGGTCTATAACCAAAGGGTTTATAGAACGTGTTATAGACTGCTCTCCACCCTCCTTGAGCTACATTCTAGCCACAAACCTGGATTTTCTTCTTGTTCAGAAATGAATTCTAACTAAGCCCTCCCCGCCTAATTAGGCTGGATGTGAAGTATTAATTTATGTGCTTATTAGTTAAAGAAAAAAAAATGCTTACCTGCTTGCTTCTAGTGCAGAGGTTTCTTTAGAACTTTGTGAATTTAAGATTTTTTCAATCTTTTCAACTGATCGAATAACTTGTATAAGCCTCAACACACACATCTATAAAAATAAAAATTAAGCAAACAAAAAAAGTCACCATCTTTACTTTTAATCATCTTTATTTCCCATGCTAAATGCAGGAAAATATAAGATCAAAAGTCAACTTCAAATATATAGGGCATGCTATATTTTGAGTATTTCCATGAAACACAGAATTCTCAAGAATGCAAATCTTAGTTCTAGAATAAGCATACTTCAATATTCTATTGCAAGTTTATAGAAAAAAAAAAAAAACCCTAGACTTTGCTTTCTCATATTCTATATTCTTATTTCTTCTTTTCCCCATCCTTTTTCTATGGGCATTTCTTTCCTATTTTTTAAAAAAGATTGATTTATTTGAGAGATAAAGAGAGAGACTGCATGTGTGCATGCAGGGAAGGGGCAGAGGGAGAGAGAGAATCTCGAGCAGACATCCTGCTGAGCACAGAGCTCAATGCAGGGCTCAGTATCATGACCCTGAGATCATGATCTGAGCCAAAATCAAGAGTCAGACGTTTAACCAACTGAGCCACCAGGTGCCCCTCCATTTGTTTTCTTATGGCCCTTTATTCATGATTTAACTTTGGCTTCCGATCATACTGACCCTCTCAGTTTACATGTGCATATACCTATATGCCCAAGCACCAAATCATTAAAGACCTTTTACACTACAAATATTATCAAAGAGGTTGAGGGACATTATGAAAACTCTCATCCTTAAAGAACAAAAAAATACAAAGTCATCCATTCAATAAATAGTTACTGAACACTCCTGGGAGCTCAACATTCATTCTGATGGGGGTGGGGGAGGAGGGGGACACAAGAAAATAAAGCAAGAAAAACACCCTGCTCTCACAAAGCTTACTGTTTTGTCTGGAAGCGCACGACAAGCATTCTTTGGACAAAAGCTGTGAGGAGATCCAAAGGCGAATTAAACAGAAGGTCCCTCAAACAAGCTTCTCCCCACTGAGATTTTAACAAATATTCTAATACACATAGAAAACATTGTACAGAGCAGCAGGCGAGAGTCAGAACCCCAGACTCCTAATGCCCGCTGTGCCCCTACAACGTTATGGATCATGAATGACATCGGGGACACTTGAAACTGGAGATAGCACTAAGAGGTGCACTCCCGGGGTGAGCCCTCGGATGTACAGGGTCGTTGCCTGTCTCAGACACCTGAAAGTAAGCCAACACCGCATGCTAACTACTGGGAATCGAAAAAATTAAAGTGAACACCAGAACATAAAGAACTCAGAATCAGAAAATAACAACAAACCTGTGGCAGAATCCTGAGTTTGCTTTGGAAAGTCCACTTCTCCCCTAGTCTCTAATATAGGCCTATTTTCATTACAGGGCTGCTGAAAATTTATACAGTCATTAACTGTCAAGTGCTGCACCGACAACAGTTATCACTGTTTCTTGTTCTGGAAAAAGTGAGTGATCTTGAGATCATGTGGGTACCTCTAAAATTCTGTCTCATTATTTCAGGTAGATAACGTGACATAATGCGTAAAATGCACTTGCATGAGAGCTTTCAAAAAAAGCTGAATAGTGCTGACAAGTACGCGGAGACAGAGGAAAGGGCTTTAACTGGCATGCAGCACAAGAAATCTACTGGAGGGTACCTTTTTCTTCCTTATGTCCTCTTGTTTACACATTCGTTCATCTACTGCCCGAATTCCTTCACTGACAGATGACCTGAGACTCTTTAAAAGAATAATAAAGAAACGTATTACAGACATTGTTTTGTCACATTATCAAGTTCCTACATCTCATTCAATTCCACAGAACTTAATACCTATGCACTAGTACTATGCAGATATTGACAAAAACACGATATACCAGACACAATTACTGTTGAGGGGACTCAGGATCTGGGAACAAAATGACACAAAGGCAGGGTCACATGGCCAGAAGAATGACACATATACAGTGAAAGTTATGGGGATGGAGGGGCTTAGAACGGAGAACAGATAATCTGAAGCAAAGTACAGGAGAGTCTGGAAATGCGATGGGGCTCGAATCGGACTCTGAAAGCTATGTGTACACAGCTGCCGAGGTGGGGAGGGGATGGGGAGAAGATGTAAGTGCAGACACACTCAGGGTCAGGATCAGACAGGCACACAGCCGTGTGCACTGCAGGCTTCCTTCTGAAGAGAAGCAGAAATAGGAAGGGAGGGCCAACTTCACTGAGATGAGGTCTTTAGATTCTGCACAATTTGGAGAACGAGAGAATGTCAAAGCACTGATGCATGATGATGAAATGTGGGTATGGAAATACCAGGAATCAAGAATGAAGAACAGAAGACCAGAAAAAGGCAGAGCCTCTGCAGAGGTGGAGAAACATGTCCAGAAGCTAATGAATAAAGAAATAATTAGGAATTAGGGCCAAAACAAAGGTTAACAGAAACAACTAGATTAAAGTAGGCAATCACAAAAAGTCCACAGGAAGGTGAACTAATTCACTCCATCAACATTATGAAACACCTCCTGGAAGTCAGCATTGTGGCAGCCCACGGGGATACAATGAAGACAGAAATAGTCGTATCCCTCAGTGGTCTGAGAATCTCACAGAACAGCTTCAGAGTTGGGACCAGAAAGGCAGGTCAGGCCTGTGGCTGAGCAGGACCAAAGTGGGCGTAAGTGGCTATAAAGAAGGGCCATGTAAAAGGGAGGGGATACGGTGCTACAGGGGGTGAGGTGGGACGGGAGCCTGTGCGAGTAGAGCAAACCTGCCTCCAGGGAGGGGGTTCGAGAGAAGAGTGGGAGGCCAAAGGAAGGCTAGGCTCGGGAAACAACACCACTATGAGGCCCCGGGAGGAAGAGGCACACCAAGGAGGTGGCGGGAGAGCCACACAGCGGCTGGTGTGGAATCCAACAGCAGACCACGAAAATCCCTTCCATTCCAAAGGAAAAGTACCTTTAACAAGATTTTGTAAAATTCAAATGAGACATAAACCATGGAAAGTATTGGCTAGCTCAAGGCACAACTCAAGATTTTTACCTCTTTCACGAACTCTTTCCTCCCTGCCCCTCCCCTAGGCTTCTCAGTACTGACATTTCTGCTACTCTGCATTTTTCTTGGCTCTAACCATGCACTGTGTCTTCCCTTAAATTATGTTCTCCTTATATCCTCTCTAGGATGCAGGCACTGTCTTAGTGGAGGGATGCACGAGGCCACTCAAGCTAGAGGAGACACACAAGGAAGGATGGTGTCGTTTACAAGTTTACGACAGGGCGTCAGAACCAATGGAGGCCGGAAGTCAGGGCACCAGACACAGACCGGGTGGGGGGGGGATTGGGGAAGACAGGGCAGCACAGTTTTCTGTTGGAAGTGATGCCACAACTCCCCCCTCCACTGTTCACCCAGGTGGAGCTCCTATTCCCAATGGCTTAGAGGTGGGGAGTCCCATTCCCACAACAGAGATTTTTCTGAGAGAACATTCAAATGTAACATTTATTAAGTATTACATTTTATTTATATTATCCTTCAGTTCCCTTAGGGATTACATAGCTTTTGTAGATCAGCCCAGGAACCTAACCACACATAAATTACGTGGAGGGTGGGGGGGTGGGGGGGATATTTACAAGATTATAAACTGTTAAAATACAAGTCATTCATAAATTGGAAACCACTTACATATGACCAAAGTGGCATTAATAAGTTGAATTTGGAAATATGCTTCCTCTCCCCTGACATTTTAAGGCTGTCTACTCTGAGAAGATGTCTTCTTCAAATCGAACATGTTTTTTTAGGTTTTTAGCATATGCAAAAACAAAATCATTTACAACTCTTCTGAAGGTGAATATTATAATCATGAACCATTAAATACAACCACCAGTACCACCAACCTAACAGATGAAAAGAATTCTTAGAGAAAAGCCAACGAGGACAACATGCATCACAGTAGACTGTTTTCATTAACTGGGGACTTACCAGAACTTCTTCTCGTAACTGTCCCAAAGGCACAGAAAGCTGATTGAGGGCTTTGTCCATGCCAACCTAAAGGCAAAACCAGGTTGGCACAAACACATCACAATAAGGAGTAATAGTGACGTATCTATTTAATAATCAAAGCAGTACCCGATTTAAGTTATTTTTTTGGCACAACCATATTTTGCTATGTAACTAGCTAAACAACAGAAGTATTATTTGGCCATTAATGTTGCTCATAGAATATGAAAAAATCTGTTGAAATACATGAAACTATAAAAATAAGGGAAGTCATGAGAAACGAAAGTTTCCTTAGAAACAATTTGCCTATAGATGACATTTTAAATGAATGTGAAAAATTTTCACAGAAGGTGAACAGTTCTCTGTCTGTAATTGATGATACTCAGCCAGCTGATGTGAATTTCTGATGGGCTACATCTCTCGTAAACATTTTTATAACCCTTGAGAAAAATAGAAATTAAACAGAAGTAAAATTTTCTAGGTTTCTAATCCTATTGGGACATTTATCTTAGTGGTATATTTCCCAAAAGCAAATGTGCATCATTAATTTTAATGCTTCTTGAAATTCCCATGGAGCTGCAATTTTCTGTGCTTCTCTGGACAAACAGATTTAAAACAAAATGAAACATCAACAAGGAGACTTTTCTGCCAAGTAACAAAATTCAACATTTCTAAACAGCTTTTACAAACAACTGATAAGCTCACTGCAAATCATTCTTATATTTTTATAAAACCAAACTTTTTAAACACCAATATTGGCCAATGTTCCCTCAACCTAGCTCTGGCTAACAGATATACCTGGGAGTAAATTAAACATTGTAAGAGTGGTGGACATTTACTCCTACAAATTAGTCTAAATCAAGGAAGACTTCAGGGTAATCACTTACCAACTAACAAAACAACCTCTCAGGTATTATTATCCTTTAGTTTTCACTGTTGACTAATGAATTTGAAACATAATCAAACTAGAGCAGCCTTAAATGAATAAAAACTAAAACAAACAAAAAAATGTATTCCAAAAAGTTTAGTTCTTTTATTAATGAAATTGGTAATTTCTTCAAGTTTCTGGTGGGGTAATGAAAGGTTTCTAAAAACTCTGCCCTTTTAATAAATATGAAGGAGAGAGAAAGTGTGTGTGTGTGTGTGTGTGTGTGTGTAGGACTTGCGAATTTCAGGTTTACCAAGTTTGTGGAAAGGTTGACAAAATCTGCGTAATCCTTGTTGATGAGCTCAACCATGGCTGTTTTAAGAAGTTTATAGTAGAGTTCCAGATCTCCTCTTAGTTCCTCCAGCTGGACACGCTTCCTACAGTCAGACACAAAATGATCGACGTCGAAATCTTCCTGAAAATCAAACCAGAAAGAAAAAATGATTGCACTGATACCACATTTTACATATAAAAATAAGATCAGAGAAAGAATAAGAGAGAAACACCATTCTATTCATTTAAGAGGCCGTATTACTGCAGGGGAGCACACACAGGGACATCAGGGGGTCTGCTCACTTCTAAGACTGTGGGAAAGAGGGCCCCTCACCAAGACCATTCTCTCCTGTTGCCTATAGGCATTTTATTTCTTTTAATTATACATTTCAAAGAAGCTCTTCTCAAAATAGAAACAGCTTTTTCTTCTTAATTTTAAAAGTAACAAGTGTTCACTGTCAAACTTTCAACCAACAAAGAAATACTTATATAAAAGTAAAAAAAAAAAAAAATCACCCACTCTCTAATGCTCTGCAGTTAAGCACTGTTAATGTTTGTTTATTGTTCTTCAGTATTCACATCCTTCCAGATTTTCTTTTGGTCTTTCTCTTTACCTTTTTTTCTTTTTTTTTTTTTAAAGATTTTTATTTATTTGAGAGAGAGAAAGACTGAGAGAATGAGTGGGAGAGGGGCAGAGGAAGAAGCAGGCACCCCGCTGAGCTGGGAGCCTGATGCCAGGCTTCATTCCAAGACCCTGAAATCTTGACCTCAACCGAAGGCAGACGCTTAACTGACTGAGCCACCCAGGTGCCCTAGTCTTTCTCTTTAAAATATAAATTACTTTTGGGGCGCCTGGGTGGCTCAGTGGGTTAAGGCCTCTGTCTTCAGCTCAGGTCATGATCCCAGGGTTCTGGGATCAAGCCCAGCACTGGGCTCTCTGCTCAGCAGGGAGCCTGCTTCCCTGTCTCTCTCTCTGCCTGCCTCTCTGCCTACTTGTAATCTCTGTCTGTCAAATAAATAAATAAAATATTTTTTAAAAAATATCAATTACTTTTTAAAGAAACTGACATATAATGGACAAATGTTAGTTTCAGGCGTACAACATAAAAAATCCGTATTTTTATTCTGTTGTGAAATGATCACCCTAAGACTAGTTAACATCCATCACCAAACATACACATTTTTTTCTTATGCTAAGAACTCTTAAGCTTTAGCAACTTTAAATATATAATAATATACTATGCAGCCATCAAAAAAATGAAATCTTGCCATGTGCAACGACGTGGATAGAACTAGAGGGTATTATGCTGAGTGAAATAAGTCAATCAGAGAAAAACAATTATCATACAATCTCCCTGATATGAGGAATTTGAGAGGCAAAGTGGGGCGTCAGGGGGTAGGGAAGGAAAAAAAATGAAACAAGACTGGATTTGGAGGGGGACAAACCATAAGAGACTCTTAATCTCACAAAACAAACTGAGGGTTGCTGGGGGTAGGGGTGTAGGGAGAGGGTGATGGGGTTATGGACATTGGGGAGGGTATGTACTATGGTGAGTGCTGGGAAGTGTGTAAGCCTGACAATTCACAGACCTGTACCCCCGGGGCTAATAATACATTATATTTCTAATAAAAAATAATAAAATAAGTATACAATAATACACAGTATTATTTACTACAGTCACCATGATGTACATTACATCCCCAGGGCTTATCTTATTAACTGGAAGTTTATACCACTGGACTCCTTCATCTATTTTCTCCACAACCCCATCTCCTCTGGCAACCACCAATCTGTTCTCTATGACTTCATTTTGTTTTGTTTTTTAGATTTCACATGTAAGGGAGATCATACAGTATTTGTCTTTCTCTCTCTGACTTAATTCACTCAGCACAATATCCTCAAGGTCCATCCATGTTGTTCCAAATGGCAAAACTTCCTTCTTTTTATGGTTGAATAATATTCCATCGTATACACACACATATTTTCTTTATCCATTCACCCCATCGGTGGACACTTTAGTTATTTCCAAGTCTTGGTTGTTGTAAATACTGCGATACTCACTACCGTGAGTGTGAGTCTTGCTGGCCACTAGAGCCAGGTGATTCAGAGGTATTCCCTGGGTATCAACTGCAAACCTCGGGGCATCATACGAGCATTCAAGCTCCTTTCCGGGAGATACCAGAAAGCAGAAACGAGGCAGAGGGACAGCAGAAAGATGGCACCTGTCAGCTCCATCTTTGGAGAATACCTTACTAGGCCCCCAGACCCATGTTAAATTACATGCCTGCCCCTGAGGGCTTTAAGATAAGCAAATGAACCTCTTTCTCAGAAATCTGAACGCATTTCAGTCTGCTGCTTCTGTGCTGAGTTCCAGGGTGGGTCAGTCTACTTATGCGACTGCTTTAAGAACTGTTTCTCAGTTTGCTATAGCCTTGTAGGTCTCATGGGTGCAAGCTCTGATGGCTTTCAAAGCTGGATGTTTTGGGGTCTTGTCTCTTAGATGTAGGTCTTAAAAGCTGGGGTGCCAGAAGTGGGGCTCAAACCCTTTGCTCCTCAGGGAGAAGTCTGGGGTTGTGAATACCCTCCCAATCACAGGTCGCTGTACCAGGGGTGGGGTTTATGGCAAGACTGGTTCTTACTTCAACATAGGTTTTTTTTTCTTATTCACCTAATGTGTACGAGTCACTCAGCTAGTTGTAGGGTTTTTTCCACAGGAAATTTTTCCATATGGAGCTATAGACTCAGTGTGTATTTCATAGAAGAGATGAGTTCAAGATCCTCCTATGCCACCATCTTGAATGGAAACCCCAGACCTTCTCTATGTATGTGTGTACACACACATATGTGTACACACACACACACACACTTAATACTCATGCTCTTCTAAACTATTTCCCATCTAGGGGCACCTGGGTGGCTCAATGGGTTAAGCCTCTGCCTTTGGCTCAGGGTCCTGGGATTAAGCCTTTCATCGGGCTCTCTGCTTGGTGGGGAGCCTACTTTCCCTCCCCCTCTCTGCCTCCTTGTGATCTCTCTCTCTCTGTCAAATAAATAAATAAAATCTTTAAAAAAAGAATAAAAAAATAAAAAATAAAAACCCATTCTATAAAAAAAAATTTCCCATCTAAAAATATAACTTCAATGTCTTTTTGTAAAACACATACATTTCTATTAATATTTTATGTGGATGCTGAGTGTCCCATTGAACAAATGTTCCAAATCTTTCATAACCTATTTCCAAGTATTGGTCTCACAGGATTAGCTATGCTGTTTCCCCTTTACAATACTGTGATGCCCTGGTAGGCTTATATGCTTAGAGGCAATAAATTACTATCTACTTCCCCTGTGACTCTGCTACTCACTGACCTGTTTAGTCAGCAAGAATCAAATGTGATGATTCCCAAACTAGTTAAGGACACCTACACTTAATTCGTCATTATATAGCTTCATTAAACACTATGTAAACCAACAAAATATGACTGCAAAAAAAAATCACTGTAATTCTGAAAACTAAGACAGCTACTTTGGAAAGATCTGATACAAAGAAATCAATAAGAAAATTTTTGCTAAGTTAAGTACGGGTGAGATGACCATGTACCAGGTAGGGAGGGGGTGATCACAGGATTCTCACTCAATTCAGTTAAAGAAAGTGAAACTGAATGCAAAAAAGACAACATAGAAAGCTTTTTTTTTTTTTTTTAAAGATTCTTTTTATTTATTTGAGACACAGACAGACAGTATGAGCAGGAAAAGGGGCAATGGGAGAAAGAGATTCCCTGCTGAACAGGGAGCCCAAGGCGGGACTCCATCCCAGGACCCCGAGGTCATGACCTGAACCGAAGGAAGATGCCTAACCTATTGAGCGACCCAAGTGTCGTGACAACTTAGAAATCTAATCAGCAGGCCAGTTTCCAGAGAAAAGACCTGGCACTGCTTCAATGGAGAATAAATGTACATATATTTTCTCCAAATAAAATGCTAAGAACTACATGTACCATTCCCTAAGAGTTGTTTAAACTGACTTTCTTAGTTAATCAACCAAAGACTGACCCTGATAGTGTTGGAGAGGAGGACTTCATACCAAACTGTAATTTCACAGTCATCTACTAAAAGCCACCTGCTTCTTTTTTTTTTTTTAAAGATTTTTTTTTTTTCTTATTTGACAGAGAGAAATCAGAAGCAGACCGAGAGGCAGGCAGAGAGAGAGAGAGAGGGAAGCAGGCTCTCTGCCGAGCAGAGAGCCCGATGCGGTACTCGATCCCAGGACCCTGAGATCATGACCTGAGCCGAAGGCAGCGGCTCAACCCACTGAGCCACCCAGGCGCCCCAAGCCACCTGCTTCTTAAACTGGAGCCCAAATTACCCTGGACCTTTCTTTCCTGAACCATCTCAGACCTTACATCATAGTTACATAGTACGTCTTGGGAGGGGGTCTCGGTTCATAATCCTGGCCATTCTACTCACCAACTGTATACCTTTAGGTCGATCACTTTCCCTGCCTCAGTTACACATTGTTGAAGTTCTGAACTTCATGATGGCATTCTAAATTGTGTAACTGGGGTGCCTGTGTGGCTCAGTTGGTTAAGCATCTGCCTTTGGCTCAGGTCATGATCCCAGTCTCTTGGGTTCGAGTCCCACATCAGGTCCTCTGCTGAGCAAGGAGCCTGCTTCTCCCTCTGTGCCTTCCTCCTGCTCCCGCACTCTCTCACTCTCAAATAAAATCTTAAATAAATAAATAAATAACTCATATAACTTAGCCTCAGTGAACAAATGCTATTAGGTAATATTAGCACTCAACTTACCATTTATGTATTTGTTCTCAGATAAACAAAAGTTGCATAACACATGACTAACTCAGAACATCTGTGAATACTGGGTTAGGGAGCTTTTGCTGTGAAAAGCAAACCCAAACTCACAGTGCCATAATACAGACCCATTTCACTTACCAAGAATGGTTTTACTACTTCAGGAATGGTTTACTTTATAGTGTAGATTTCCCAAGTATTTAAAAAGAAAGTATTTACAACCCATACATTTATGGTCAACTGATTTTTCACAAGGATGCCAAGACCATTTAATGGGGGGAAAAACAGTCTTTTCGAGTGCCTACTACCGGGACAAGTGAATATGTACATGCAAAAGAATGAATTTGGAACAGAACTTCACACATACACAAAAATATAACTCAAAATGGATCAAAGATTTAAATGTAAGAGTAAAAACTGTAACACTCTCAGAGAAAACAGGTGAAAATCTGTATGACTTTGGATCGGGCAAAGCTTTCTTAGACATGATACACAAAGCAATAAGAAATATTAGATAAGCTGAACTTGATCAAAATAAAAACTTCCATGTGTCAAAGGACACTACGGAGAACATGAAAAGACAACCCACAGAATGGGAGAGAGTATCTGCAAATCATTTGTCTGACAAGGACCTAATAACCAGAATATGCAAACATACTCTTACAACTCAACAACAAAAAAACAAATAACCTAATTTAAAAACAAGCCAGAGACTTTTGAATAGACATTTCTCCAAAGGTGATATACAGTCAAGACACACGTTGGGATGTTCGACATCCTTAGTCATTGGGGAAATGTGAATCAAAAGCACATGGAGATGCCACGTCACACCCACTAGGACAACTATGGTAAAATAAGAAAAAGAAAAAGAAAAAATAAAAGAAGAAAAGTGCTGGCAAGAAGGCGGAGAAGCTGGAACCCTCCTGTATTGCCAGTGAGAATGTAAAATAGTGTGGCTAAGGCAGCAAACAGCTCGGTAGCTCCTCAAGAAGTTACACGTACAATTACCCAGCAATTCTACGTCCAGGGGTATGACACTGACAGAACCGACAACAGATGTTCCTGCCACAACCTGTACATGCATGTACACAGCAGTGCTGCTGGTAACAGCCAAGAGTATATACCCAACGTCCATCAACTGATGAATGGATACATAAAATGTGGAAGAGCCTCTTACACAACCATAAAAAGGAATAAACTGTTACATGGAGTGAAGTCTGAAAACATTCTACTCAGGTTAAAGGAAGCCAGACACAAAAGGTCACATGTTATACGATTCCACTAATATGAGATGTTCCAGAAGAGGCAAATCCATAAAAACAGAAAGTAGATTCATGATTGCTAGGGAATAAGGGGAGGGGAGAATTAGAACTAAGAGGTTTATTTTTCGGGTGATGGAAGCATTCTGGAATTAGACAGTAGTGACGTATGTACCACACACACAGTAAATATACTAAAAACCAGAGAAGAGTACACTTTAAAATGACAACTATTATGCTTTGTGAATTATATTTTGATGAAAAATGAAACAACTTAAATATCAACAAGTTAAATGCTAGGATACATTTAAAAAAATCTAAAGTAACAGTAATCACAGGAACAGTGGAGTAGCTACATGAATTTCAGACAAAGCAGATTTCAGAGAAGGAAAATTATCAGGCATAAAGAGCAGCATTACATAAGGATAAAGAAATTGACTGACCAAGAAGACACAATTATCCTTTAACGTATGTGTGCCTGATCAACACAGGTGAGACACAACCTAACAGAACTGCAGGGAGAAATAAACAATCCATTATCACAGCTTGTGACTTCAACACTTCTCCATCAGTAATGGGCCGATCCAACAGCAGGGCAACAAGGATCTGACAAATCCGGACATTCAGTGCAGACATGGCGCACTCAACACCACCATCAATTACCATACAACAGACGTCCACAGACAACTTCGCCAAGTAATAGTGCAACACACATTCTTCTTAAGCTCATATGGAACACTCATCAAGACAGAATAATTCTGGGCCACAAAACTCAACAAATTTTTAAAACTAAAAATACCAAGTATGTTCTCAGACCACAATGGAATTAAATATCAGTAACAGAAAGATAGCTGAAGAAGTCCAAAATACATGGAGATTAAATGACACACTTCTAAATGACAGGAGACAAGTCTCAACAAAATACAATGTAGCAAAACGTGTGGGATGCTGCTTAAAGGGAAAATATAGTATTGAATGCAAATATTAGAAAAAAAGATTAAAGTCAATAATCTAAGCTTCCATTTTAGGAAACAACAACAAAAATCAAATCTAAAGTAAGGAGGGGTGCCTGGGTGGTTCAGTTGGTTAAGCATCTGCCTTTGGCTCAGGACATGGTCCCAGGGTCATCAGGCTTCCTGCTCAGGGAGGCTGCTTCTCCCTCTCGCACTCCTCCTGCCTGTATTCCCTCTCTCACTGACTCTCTCTGTGTCAAATAAAATCTTAAAAAAAAAAAAATCTAAAAGAAGTAGAAAAAAACAAAAATTAGAGCAGAAATCAATGTAATTAAAACCAGGAATTTTTTTTTTAAATCAATAAACCCCAAGTCTGTTTCTTTGAAAACATCAATAAAACAGATAAACCCTTAGCCAGGCAAACAAAGAAAAAAAGGTAGAAGACATAAATTACTAATATCAGATGAAAGAAGGGAGGGCTACTGCTAATAATCCCAATCACTGTAAATTCAACCAAACATTTATGGAAGAAATACTACGTGATTCTCTACAATCTCTTCCAGAAAGTAAGACTAGAAGGAATATTTCCTAAATCATTCTAGGAGATCATCATTACCCTGACACCAAAACCAATACTGCAAGAAAAGAAACTACAAACTAGTATCTCTCATGAACACAGACACAAAAATCTCCAACAAAAATTAGCAAATAAAAGCAAACAGTATATTAAAAAATTATACACTAGGATCATGTAGGATTTATTCCAGGTATGCAAGTCTGGTTCAACATTAGAAAATGAATGTGATCCATCACATCAACAGGAAAAAAATCACATGATCATATCAACGAAGAGAGGAAAAAAACATTTTAACAAAATCCACACCTCTTCATTATTAACCCTCAGGAAACTAGGAATAGGAGGACTTCCTCAACTTGATAAAGAATGTCTCAAAAAATCCACAGCTAACATGATATTAATACTGAGAAAATAGAAGACAGGGAATCAAGGCAAGGATGTCCCTCCTCCTACTACTTACTATTCAATACTATACTGGAAGACCAAACTAATGAAATAAGGTAAGAAAAGGAAACAAAAGGTATACAACCTGGGAAAGAATAAAACTTTGTTCACAGATGACATGACTGTCTACAGAAAATACAAAGACTTCACACCCCACACCCACACCCTCCTGAAACTAGTCAAGTGATTATAGCAAGACTGCACGATACACAGTTAAAATACAAAAGTCAATTGCTTTCCAATGATGTATCAAAGGACCAGTATTCAAAATTTATAAAGAATTTATCAAACTCAACATCCAAAAAACAAAAAAATCCAGTCAAGAAATGGACAGAAGACATGAACAGACCAGAGAAGACATCCAAATGGCCAACAGACACATGAAAAAGGGCTCCACATCACTCAGCATCAGGGAAATACAAATCAAAACCACAATGAGATACCACCTTACATCAGTCAGAATGGCTAAAATTAACAAGTCAGGAAATGACAGATGTTGGCGAGGATGCGGAGAAAGGGGAATCCTCCCACACTGTTGGTGGGAATGCAAGCTGGTGTAGCCACTCTGGAAAACAGTACAGAGGCTCCTCAAAAACTTAAAAATGTAACAACCTAACAACTTAGCAATTGCACTATTAGATGTTTATCCAAAGTACACAAATATAGTGATTTGAAGGGGCAAAAGCACCCCAATGTTTATAGTCAAACTATGGAAAGAGCCCAGATGTCCATCAACAGATGAATGGATAAAGAAGATGTGTGTAGGGTGGGTGGGAGGTTGGGGTACCAGGTGGTGGGTATTATAGAGGGCACAGCTTGCATGGAGCACTGGTTGTGGTGAAAAAAATAATGAATACTGTTTTTCTGAAAATAAATAAATTGGAAAAAAAATTCAAAAAAAAAAAAAAAAGAAAATGTGTGTATACACACACGCACACGCACACATTACTCAGCCATCAAAAAGAACAAAATCTTGCCATTTGCAAGGACATGGATGGAACTAGAGGAAGAAAGACAAATACTATATAATTTCAGTCACATGTGGAACTTAAGAAACAGATGAATATAGGGGAAGGGAAGGAAAAATAGAAACGGAGGCAAATCACAAGAGACTCTTAACTACAGGAAACAAACAGGGTTACTGGAAGAGAGGGGAAGGTTGGGGTAACTGGGTGAGGGGTATTAAGGAGGGCACTTGTTGGGATGAGCTCTGGGTGTTGTATGCAACCAATGAATCACAAAATTCTAACCATGAAACTAAAAGTACACAATATGTTAACGAAATTGAATTTAAATAAAAAAAAATTTAAAAAGTCAATTGCTTTCGTATATGCCAGCAATGTACAAGTGGAATTTGAAGTTAAAAACACAAGACCATTTATATTAGCAGACAAAAAAAAATTAATAGTTAGGTGCAAATCTAACGAAATATGCACAAGATCTATGTGAGAAAAAGTATAAAATTCTGATGAAAGATAACAAGCAAGGTAAGATGTGAAGTGGAAAGAAAGTCCATAATCTTGGGTAAGAACACTCAATACTGTTAAGAGGTCAGTTCTTTCCAAACTGATGGACAGACTCAATGCAATCCCAATCAAAATGCCAGGAAGTTATTTTGTGGATACCAACATACTGACTCTAAAATTTGGATGGAAAACTGGAAAACCAAGAGTCCCAGAGTAGTCAACAAAATATTAAAGGGGGGAAAAAAAAAGGAAATTGAGGATTGCCACCACTCAATCTCAAGACTTACTATTAAAGCTATAGTGATTAAGACAGAAGGTGGTTGGCAAAATAGACAGGTGCTTGGAACAGAGTGGAGAGCCCAGAAAAACATCCACACACACAGGCAAAGGCAACTCAATGACAAGGACAGTCTTCAACAAATGGAACTGAACAATGGGACATAGATAAGAAAAAACAAACAAATGAAAAGAATAAAAACAAACTTTTCACACCTTTCACAAAACCTAAATGTAAAATGCAAAACTTCTTAAAGATGACATAAGAAAAAATGTAGGCATCCTTGAATTTGGCAATGACTTTTCAGATATAAAACCAAAAGCATGACCTACGAAAGAAAAAATTGATGAGAAGGACTTTGTTAAAATTAAACTTCTCTGTAAAAGACACTGTTAAGAGAATGAAAAGACCAGTCACAGAGTAGAGAAAATATCTGCAAAACACATCCATGGTAAAGGACTTTAAACCAAAAATATAATATAAAGATGTCTTAGTAGCAATAAGAAATCAAACCTAATTTAAAAATGTGAAAAGAGCGGTGGCTGGGAGGTCAGTTGGTTAAGCATCTGCCTTTGCCTCAGGTCCTGAACCCCACACTGGGCCTGCTTTTCCCTCTCCCACTGCCTGCTGCTACCTCTCCGTGTGCTTGTGCTGTTAATAAATGAATAGAATCTTAAAAAGGATCTGAAAAGATGCTCAACTTTGTATGTCATTAGGAAAATGCAAATTTAAACAAGGTACTATTACATATCACATAGAATATAAAAAATCCAAAGCACTAGTAATACCAAATGCTAGCAAGGATGTGGGACAACCGAACTCTCATTCACTGTTTGGTCAGAATGCAAAATGGGAGACACTGTGTAAGACAGCTTGGCAGTTTCTCAAAGAACCAAACACACTCTCACCATAAGACCAGTAACTGTGCTCCTTCGTATTTACCCAAAAGAGCTTAAAACTAGTGTCCACACAAAAACCTGCACACGGATGTTTACAGCAGCTTTATTCTCTGAAGTGCCAAAACTTGGAAGCAATCCAAATCTCCTTCAGTAGGTGAACAGGTACACTGTGCAACACCCACACAATGGATTATTTGGCAATTAAAAAGATGAATTATTAAGCCACAAGACTTGGAGGAACCTTAAATGCGTATTGCTAAGTGAAAGACCAGTCTGAAAGGCTAACTACTATATGATTCCAACTCTATGGCATTCTGGAAAAGGTAAAAATTAACCAACATTTTTATTTTTTATTTATTTTTTAGGTCATCTCTATAGCCATTGCGGTGGCTGGAACTCACAACCCCGAGATCAAGAGTCAGATGCCCCAGCGACTGAGCCAGCCAGGTGCCTCTGAAAAGATAAAACTCTAAACAGTAAAAAAGATCCCGGGCTGCAGGGGTGAGGGAGGAGGGTGCAGACAGAGGAGAAAAAACAAACAGATGAGGTACAGGGGTTTTCAAGGCAATGAAACTAGGCTGTAAGATACCAACAGTAAGTAAATAACATTATACATTTGTCAAAACCCACAGAACTATAGAAAGAGGAGTGAACACTAATATAAAAACCATGGACTTTAGTTAATACTGTATCAATGCTGGTTCATCAGTTGTAACACATGTACTACAACAATGCAAGATATTAATAATAGGAGATATTGAAATTAGAAGAAAAATAGCTTCTCTTTGTACTCGGGGTTACTTCCTATCTGAACCCAGGTAAAGTACAAATCCCCCAAAGGGCCAGAAGTTGGGAGATCACAAGAGGTGTTGGAACACAGGAAAAGAAATGAGCAAACCAGACAAGCTGCAGACAATTAAGAACGATTAACCATTAGAGAAGCAGTGACATCACTCAAAATTAAAACCAAGTAGAATTTAAAAGTTTAGCTACTTTACTAACTAGCTGCAATCAGGGATGGCAAACAAAGACTAATTCAAAGTAACCTGGGAATTAATCATTTAAAACTTACCAAAAATCCAAAATTAGTAGCTTTAATGCTATGAAAATTACATGGAATTTGGAAAGATTGAAATTCTCTAAGCTGCCAGGAGGTAAAACAAACACTCCTTCCCAGATACATGGACTTATAAAATCACTATGTACTATCTCCACGAGAAGCAGAATCCCCCAGAACAGTTACTTTGAATGATGAGAAGTACTAAGAGGGCACATGAAATTTATAACCTCTGCCCTGAAACATGTCCCATTTCATCGAGACAAAAAACCAAAATAGTTAAGCACTAATCTGCACACTACATAGGGGTTGAAAGACATAGAAAGCTTGTGTGAGCTCACCTATGTGTGTGCTTCCAACCATTCTTGAAAACAATGGACAACAGAGATGAATAAATGCCCCTGTATATCCCATAAATATTCCTTAAATATTTATCATGCAACTCCGGCTCTGCTCTAAGATCTGGGGACATAGTCATGAAAAGAAAAGAAAAGGTCTCTGCTTTTAAGGAGCATATATTCTAATGCAAAAATGAGAAAATAAACATGTAAACAAACAAACATGATATTAATGAACAGTGATCAAATAGTGATTAATGAATAGTGATCACAGCAAAAAGAAAACGGGACACCGTAAAGGTTTGAGTGACAAATGGGATGTACTTTAACTTGGATGAACCAGGAAATACACTTGCAGAACAATGAGTTGAGATCCAAATGACACAAAGGAGCTAGCCACAGGAAGTGTGGGAAGAGTGTTCCCGTCCAAGGTATCAGCATGTGTACAAAAATGTCCTTGGAGCTCTTCCCTCCAGCCCCTGCTCTCAAATCTCTGACCCAGCTAAGTGGGGACATAATCTAGGACTTGTGTCTCCCAAAACTCATTCTAAATCTTTGTTCGGTGACTAAATTTTTCAAGTTTGAGAAATTAAAAACATATGCTAATAAGATCTTCCCACCATCTATAGAGAGATCATCTTAAAAGCATCATGAAATAGTAACACTGAAATTCTAAGGAACTTCTGTTCTAACATTTTAATCAATTTTATATCAAACTCTTTTGTTGAATTTATATACCTGTTTGACATATTTATGAAGAGACAAAAAAAAACCCCCTACATTCCGTAAATGTATTCATCCATCTAACAAATATTTGAATACCTAATTACACTCTGTTCCAGCTGATTTCTTCTCTTTATCTCTTTTTTCCCCTCAATTTAACACCAATCATAATCTATGTAGGCTTTTAGTTCGCTTTTCAAACTTAATTTCTTGAGCTATTTAAAGGAATTAGTGCTAGAGTTCTCAACATTGGTCACACATTAGAATCACTTAAGAAACTTTTTTTTTTTTTTAAAGATTTTATTTATTTATTTGACACACAGAGAGAGATCACAAGTAGGCAGAGAGGGAGGGAATCATGCTCCCTGCTGAGCACAGAGTCCCATGCAGGGCTAGATCCCAGGACCCTGTGACCATGACCTGAGCTGAAGGCAGAAGCTTAACCCTCTGAGCCACTAAGGCACCCCCTCACCTGAGGAACTTAAAAACAAAAAGCCCAAAGGGCACCTGGCTGGTTCAATCACTGGAACGTGTAGTCTTGATCTCAGGGTTGTGAGTTCAAGTCCCATGTTGGGTATAGAGATTACTTAAAAAAAAAAAAAAGAAAAAGCCCAAGCCCCAGTTTGTGATTAATTTGTTTAAATGTCTAAAGAAATTTGATGCTAAATGTTGTAAGACTAGTTAAATAACAAAAAGATATATTTACATAATACTTCTTGCTCTCAAATTCTGAACAAAGAATTTACTAATAATCAATAACTTAGTAGGCCAACATTTTATTTAAATGATAAGTTTTATGATAGTACAAAGAGTGAATTAGAAAATCAAAAGCAAGGAGAAATGGGCATGGTGCGAACATGGGGAAGCAAGAGAAAGCAAGAAAGTATGTGACCATGATGTGAATGCTTAGCTCCGAGATCCTTCTCTGAGAGAAGGACAGATTAAAACCTAAAAAGAAAAGAAAGATCCCGTGCACTCAAGGAAAGAGAAGTCCCCCAACATCCCTCCTGCTTTTTCCAGTATAAACACACAGCTGGGCTGCCTTACCACTTCCTGGTTGGTACCGATTTTATCAACTTTTCTATTTAAGCCAAACTTGACCGAGTACAGTCAATGATGGATGGGCTGTGTGCCAAGTGTACCAGTTGTACAACTGACTGTGTAATGGCTGAAACTGAGAAACCAGGGTGAAAGTATCAAGTGGCTCTAAGGATTGCCAAAGAGCCAAGATTCAAACGATTACCACGTACACACATGACAAACTACACAGATGACTGCTCAGTACGGAAGTAATTCAGAGTGTTACACTGTGGCATCAGCTGACCCAGACCCAGAAGATTGCTGGCGTTCCCATCATGGACACTTCTAACCGTAGGGACGACACTGAGCGAATGCCAGATGATGACAGAGCCCCTCGCTCCTATTTCTTTTCTTTTTTTTTTTTTTTTAATATTTTATTTATTTATTTGACAGACAGAGATCACAAGTAGGCAGAGAGGCAGGAAGAGAGAGAGGAGGAAGCAGGCTCCCTGCTGAGCAGAGAGCCCGATGCGGGGCTTGATCCCAGAACCCTGGGATCATGACCTGAGCCGAAGGCAGAGGCTTCAACCCACTGAGCCACCCAGGTGCCCCTCGCTCCTATTTCTTAATAGAGTTCCTCAGCCCTCCTTTACCAACTTTTCCTGTTGCCAGTTCATACAAGCAATTCTCCTTACCCATTTCCTCTGTTCTGAGCTATGGCTAAAGACACTCACTTTTTTATGTTTAGAAACTGATTATCTTGTACCATTTTACATTTTATTGCATCATTTTATAAATCAGATGACCGATCACAAAAGAAAAAAAAAAAACGAAAGGAAAGGAAAGATCAAAAGGGAGGACAACAACAACAATAAAACACACTTCTTTTGGGGGCACCTGGGTGGCTCAGTGGGTTAAGCCGCTGCCTTCAGCTCCGGTCATGATCTCAGGGTCCTGGGATCGAGTCCCGCATCGGGCTCTCTGCTCGGCAGGGAGCCTGCTTCCTCCTCTCTCTCTCTCTGCCTGCCTCTCTGCCTACTTGTGATCTCTATCTGTCAAATAAATAAATAAAATCTTAAAAAAACAAAAAACAAAAAACACACTTCTTTTTTGCCAGGAACACTTCTTACCAAGTGCCAATCAGATAAACTTTATCTGATGTTACATCGTCACATCTCCTCGATCATCAGGGAAAGTAGTTCACATAAGAAAACTTCTCTATAAAATGAGTTCCAGGCTTACATTCCATATTTGGCTAATTAGAGTTTTATTACGGTGTCTGTCTTAAACTGATGCGGAAGAGAATGGAATTTTGTCATCAAGACGTGACATCGAACTAAGAACCCACAGGGTAAGCACTCAGCTCCTGTGACACGAAGACGGCTCCTGGGGATGGGGGACCCTGGGCAACAGTGGCTGACCTGCGGGCCTGCGGCTATCTGCTGTCACTCTTCCCTCTTCCTCCTCTGTCAGCTGCTATCTCCAACCGCCGTCAACAAAGTCCACCTCAAACAGCCATCACTTCCCTCTGGTCCCATTTACTGTAGCTAAGCTCCAGGGTAGGCGTCCAGATCACCAGCCCTGTGGGAATTTCTTCTAAGGTAAGAGGTGGTCCTATTGGTGAAATGCAGGCGCCAAGGCATGCGGACATTGTGCCATCTTCTGCGCTATTCTTAATGTTCTGATTGTCCCACTTCCCTCAGTTCCCACCTGTGGCCTCTGGAAAGGAAAATATTACAGTAGGATTTCCAAGGAAGGATTGATGTGTGGGGGGTCAGGAGATCCCGGCCTGTGATTGGCACCAACTAGCTGTGTGGCTTTAAAGGAAGTCATCACACCTCAGGCCTCAGTTTCCTTATCTGCAAGCCAGGAAAATGGACTCAAGTCTTTTCTGAGGAGCCGGCAAAGATCACATAGATAAGCACCACCTCAGTATACTAACAAGCAAACAGAAGGCTGGAGGCAAGTGATTTGCCCCAAGTCAGACAGAAGCAGGCAGAGAGCAGAGCCAAGGATGGGATCCACATCTGCAAGTCAGAGCTAATCAGCCAGCACAGCACAAACAGATCTGAGCAGCTGCTCGTTCTTCCCCTTTTCCATTTTGTCCATCAGAATTGCAGGCTCCCTGTGAACAAGGACACGCAGGACCCGCTTCCTGTCTCAAAATTCCCAGGTCACCCAATTAGAACAGGGAGGAGCCTCAAGGACTTACCCCCCCGCCCCTGCCCCGTGGTTCTTTTACCTGTGGAACATGACGGTACATACAGTCACAGTCCAGAGGGCTCCTGCCTTAACTTTTCAGGGAAAAGGTCATCATGTGCCTACCCGGGGTGCCAACGAAGCCACAGGTTCCGGAGAGGAACTGACGCAGAGAAGTTCGAAGGAGGCAGACTGGCTCAGCGCAGAAACAAACTACTAAGGAAAACTACCCCACAGGGGACTGAGTCTCTTTGAAATACGTTCGAATGTGTGGGAAAATGGTTTTTCAAGAGCCGGTGGACTGACTAGTCACCTGGTACATACAAGATCACATCCGCATTCTGACAAGAGTGGCTTGCCTGCAGTGTAGACCAGGGGCCAGAAAAAGACAAGGAAGGCACAAGGAGACTGGGTGAGAAGCTTCTACCGCGTGATGGCAAGGGTGCACTGCAAAGGTACAAGAAGAGATGGAGAGAAGTATATGGACTCAAGAGGTTTAGGAAGCGAAATCCACAGGACTTGGTGTGACAGACTAGATTTTGGAAAGGTGACAGAGTAGGAGTTGACTTCTGGTTTCCCGACTCCCAGCTAAACGGATGAAGCGTTTACTGAGAGAGGCAGTAGAATAAGAAAGGTGGTTTTCAGCGGAGGAGGTGCTCACGAATTCCGTCTTGAACCTGATGAGTCTGAGGGGCCACAGACACATCCAAGAAGAAAGGTCAGCAAGTCCGATACACAGAACTGGTGCTCAGGAGGCATGTGGGCCAGAGACAGGAATCTGCCTTACCTGCCAATAGGTGGTCATGAAGCTACACGAAAGGTCATCTAGGGAAAGGAGGGAACACGGGGCTGAGCCCATAATCAGCATTCAGTGGCTACCAGGAGCATGACTTTGCACAGGAGACACATCAGAGAGGTAGAAGAAAGACAGGAAGCAATGCAGAGCATTTGGTCTACTGCGATGTCAAGTAAGGAGACAGAGAAAGGTCAGGTGTGCTGATTTACAAACAGCTTTGGTAAGAACTCTTTAGTGGAACCACAGGGCCTGAAGGGTGGAGAGTGAGAAAGTCAAGTCAACCCCTGAGCACTGGCTGCGACGCAGGACAGGGACAGGACAATACCTAGAGGTGGGGCAGTCAAGTGGGAGAGGATCAAACAGGAGCACGTGATGGGAAGGAATGCAGGGGAGAGGATCCTCGCAGGCTCCTGGAAGGGCGGGAGGGCATGGACTCCGAGCCAGAGTGGAGACTGAAACCGAGGAGGAAGGAGAGCCCCTCCCCGTACCAGGTGAGGAGGAGAAGGGGACAAATACAAGAATGGGATCGTGATCAGCAGGATGGAGGAGGTCCCGTGGGATGGCTGCTAATTTTTCTGTACGAGTGGAGATGAAGTCATATGTTGAGATGGAAGAGGAAGGCTACGTGTGATGTCAATAGCACACCCATGTAAATGGTCTAATTTGTCTGTTATGCCACTTTCTCCCCCTACTACCAACACCTTGTGTCCTGCTCATCTATTAGTTGGCTGTCAACCCTAAGGATTTTCGTATTTCTAAGCCAACAAAGTATGATGTTGCCACTGCCTCTGCCCCGGGTGACCCTTCCCCATCTGCCATTCCTGCATTTTGATCACCTACCTCTTTTGCATACCTTTCCCCTCCTATTTCTCATTAGATCTCATAAACATGACTTTTTAAGTAGTCTCCTGCCACCAGTCAGCTCCAACGCAACAGATATGACCATGCAACTTCTTGCTGTAAACCTGACTGCAGCTCTACCGTGAAGACTGCATCATTGTGGACTCCTCAATGTATGCAGTGTCTAAGGTGCAACCCGCAGCCCCACCCCATCTCCCTTTCTACCATCCCAGTCTCATTCCAAAATGTGCCGAACAAGACACCTATGTAGAAATACAACCCTACAGCAAGCTCTCCACTCATTTCTGCCTCAGAACTGTAACTTACAACAAAATGTCTCTCTGACGGAAACACAAATTGCAAATAACCTTTATCTCCAGCTCCCACCTAGAAGGTCAATACCACTTTACACAGAACAGCTGCTCTATGTATTTTCCTTCTATGTATGAAGGGGTCATGTTCATTAACACTACAAATTGTACATTATATTCATAAGTTTTAGAGCCTTGAAAGAACACGGAATTGCTGGCATTCTAGCCACTTTCCCAGTTTGCTCTCTCCCTACCTCTAAGTCCTACTTTAGAACTGCTATTTTGAGATTTCTATTTTCTGAAGCTGCTTTGACCAAAGGTATTCTGTCAGCTCAGCGTGAGAAAGATGGCGGGGCACGGAAGTGTGAGAAAATGCTAGTGTTAGGCCCAAAGGAAGCCTGACGAAGTCCAAAGACAGACAAGCTAAAGAGACTTCCGTTCTTTGAGATTCTTTAAGTCTGTGTGCCTTTTCTTCTTCCAATGACCTCTCTCCTCATCACGTGTCCTTCGTTAACAAAAGGTTTCTGGATCAGAGAATTTACTCTGTGCTCTCCTTCAGACACTCCAATTTACACCTTTTATTACAGTGGTTTAGCATCACCGTTCCTGCAAGAACAAGAGTACAATATACCTTCGTCTAGACACCCCTACATATTAAAAATGATATGGCCATACCGCAGAGGATCCAGACACAAGCACTTTTAAAGCCAGAGTTTGGGAGATGTGATCTGAATGCAAGTATCAAAAAGGAACTAGCTGGTTAACCCCAAAAAGAAGAAAACATATTATGACTTGAAGCCATAAAAAAGTAAAAAATTCAAACTCTTTTCAGAATTTTAGGTACCTACAGAGCCAAAACTTTTTAACACTGAAACCAGCTACTAAATCCCAATCCTTAGAAATTAAACGTATACGTTTTGATATTTTAAGTACAGACCCAGAGGGATACAGAAAAAAACAGATAAAGCTCCTTCTGGCTCTGATTCAAACCTTGGGACATTTTCAAGGCTATGTCTGATGAACCTTTCCTGTCAGTAAAGTCTTTTCAGTTTAAATTTCTATTCTGTAAGTTTATGTCCTACAGTTATCTGCTGCCAGCTTCAAGCTGACCTCAACAAAGAGAAGTAGGGCAACTTTAGAAAAGGAGCTTGGTATGCTTTGTAGTACTGGACCAGAATCAGTAAGGAGAATACAGTCTTTCAGATTTCTCATTCCGGGAGCTTTAGACGAAAGTCAGGCAAAACCTTAGGCTAAGTGCCTTTTTGACCTGATTCCTGGTAAGTACGTGCGTTCAGAGATGTGTTCACGCACAGTCGCTGAGCTTCTAGGCTCAAGGCACTGGGAGGCTTCTGTCAGGCCGGGGGAGCGGCGGTCTGACTGTGCTGCACGGTACCAGAGGTAGGTCCTACAGGTCCGGGGCTTTTACCTTTAGCTCAAAACCACTTACCCTGAACTTTCAGGCCTTTTCATTCAATTTGCACGATTTCACAGGAGTGCTTTCTCCAGACTGCACCTACCCAACCCGAGGCCAAGAGACTCACTGCGAAGTGCAGCGAGGTCCCCGCCGAGGACCCGTCCGGGGCGGGCACGGCCCAGGAAGCCTGCAGAAGAAGCCCGAGGAGAGGCCCGGGAGGGCCAAGGAGGGCAGGCCACCCACGGCCCGGCTCCGGGGAGCCGAGCCCAGGTGCGCACCTTCATGAACTCGTCCTTGTCGAAGCAGAGCGTGTCCGGCCCCTTGGGCAGGTTCATCCTACTTCTCTCCATCCCGCCGGCCGCCGCCTCTCAGCGCCGACACTCGAGCGAGGAGAAAAGGTAGGAGTCTGCGCTCCCGGACGCGTCGGGTTGCAGCCACGGCGTTTCCACCTCACAGAAGGCACCGCTTCCGCCAACATGGCTGCGACCGCGCCCCGGCCAATGAACGAGGACGCCGCGGGCCCGCCTTCGCCTGCCGCCGCCAAGAGAAGCGCGCGGACCGCCGCTGCCGAGCCAGCAGGTGATGCTGCCCCCGTGCGGCGGAGGGCGGCACTACAACCTCGCGTACGTTTCTGCGGGGCAGTCCCGCTGCTGGCGACGCCTGGTGAGCTGGCGAGGGGAGGGCGGGGAGGGTCAGGGGCGCTCCCTCCCCACCTCACCGTTTCCCTCGGAAAATCGGCCTGCGAGCCTCTTCCAGGATCTTCTCCCGAGATTGTCCCGCGGGAAGCATAGCCGTGGCGGGATGCTGGCCCTTTACTTCTGCGGCCGGTCGTCCAGAGCCGCCGCTGCAGCCTCCTGGGCGCGGAGGCCTCCGTGGGAGCCCGGCTTCCGCCCTTAGCCCCGTCGCCCACCCGCGAGCGTGGCTTCTCCCCCGCCGAGCTTGGCTCCAACGATCTGTAGGGAGGAAGGTGGTCAGCTGGCAGCCTCGGGTCGTCTGGGCAGCTCCCGGCTCCACTTCGGCTCAGCTGCCGGGCGGCCACAAGTTTGGGTCCTCAGAGCTCTTAAAGAATCACCTCGTTACCGGCCGACAAAACACAGCCGACGAGTAGATGTGCGAGCATGTTTATGTCTAGTCCGCGCTAGAATGGGCGGAATTGTGTGTTTGTGGCCAGCGCTGGTTCGATCGCCACACCTGCCCCCGATTTCCGCGACCCCCTCCTCCTCCTGCCATCCACCCCACATTTATTTTGAGATTTTTCTTTCCTCTTCCCTTGCTCCTTCTCCCACTGTCCTCCCCTTTAGTGGGAATGCCCTGGTCAAATGGTGATTCATTTCTCTTTTTTTTCTCCGTGAGACTCTGACAGCTCAAACCACAGATCTCACCCGCGTCCATCACCCTGCAGCTTTGCTGTAATAGCCCAGGCCTGGGCGGCCCCTCCCAATGCTGTGATCTCCCAGAGATAGCACAAGCAGTCCTTAGAAAGGGATGGGACACAGCAAGACAAGGGCTTACAGTGAGTCTTGCATTCGAGTCACTCCAAACGGGAAACTGGTCTCTTTTTTTTAAAACGTGAGTACAGAATCTGAAACAATACATTCCCTAGCAGTGGGCCTGGCAAGGCCTTGTTGAGGAAAACGTTCCCAGTCAATACCCAGAGACTATGAGAAGTAGGATGAGAGCTGGAATCTTATCTGGAGAATCAGAATAAATTGCCAGGGGAGCAACTATGAGAGTGCATTCTATGCCCTGTTGTGGTCATTTGGATATAGGGAATGAAAGCCTCGTTATTTGGTCTTTGTTTGTTTATTCTTATTATGAAAATTCTCAAACATACACCAAAGTGTAGAGCAGAAGGATCCCGGCCCTTCCAAGTACTTATCACTCTGCTTCCCAAAGTGTTTCATAGGCCCTCCTCCTCCTACTGCCCCCGAAGTGCCTGTATTTTTGTTTTTTGGGAGGGGGGAGGTCTGGAATATATTTTAAAGTAAATCCCAAACATCACATCATTCCCTGCTCCCCAAATACCTTGGTTTACACATCAAAGAAGGAGGAGGAAAGGGTGGAGGAGGGGAAGACTGAGAAGGAGGAGGGATGAAGGAGAGAGATTTCTGCACAGGCCCACAGTGCCAGAATCAATAGGTCTAATAAGCTATTCCGATTGGCTCTGAGAGGCATGACTTTTAGCCCAGGGCCACAGTGCTAACAAGCGACAAGGGCAAATTCAGGCAGCGCAAACAGCAAGGCCCACACTCATCACCAAGGCACCGAGAGAGGGGGCAAGGGTGCCAGACGGATGGAACAAAGTTATCTGGGAACCCCGCCTGCCCTAGGAGTCCAGATGAGCAAGTAGCTGATCTGTTTCTTAACCTTCATTGTCATTCCTTTCTGAAATGATTGCCAGCCTTTGGTAAAGACATGAACCTGAGCTTGTGCAGCCTGGGGTACTGATCTTGGAGAGGCTGAAGAGAGTAGGTGCCAACAAAGAATGAAAATCCTGGCTGCCTGTTCTCCTTCCAAGAGTCAGGAGGGAACAGTCAAGACCCCATACAGTGCCCTGCCACTTGGAGCCCCCAGCTGTGGTAGTGGCGTGGCCTACCAAAGCCAGGAGCAACAGGCAAGACCCCAGACCCCAAATGCTAATGGAACACCCTGGGGAGGATGAAAGAAAGGCAGAGAGTCAGCAGAAACCTTCCCAAAGGACATTGCCCTCAGTTTCACCTGGGAGCTGACATTCAGCTGGTACACACCCCTTCAGCCATGCAAAGTTTGGTGACTAGCCTCTGGCCAGAGCCTGCTGTGTGTCTCCCTACCCTGAACCCTTCCCAAGATCCCTACCATGGCCTTGGGATCCAGGCACTGGGAGTGTAACACTTGAATCTGCAGGGGTCCCTGGGCCAGCTTTTGGTTAGTTAGTTGTCCGCGCTGTTAAAGATTTGCCTACTGTTACATGTTTGACTCTCGTCTTTGGTGATGGTACCTATTTCATAGGAAATAGGAGCTGGAATCCAGGAAACAGGCTGGAAGATGAAATTAAAAAGTGGATACAAAGCTTCTAATCAGAGCCAGACATAATCAGTGATCAACTATATCCCAGTCTCTCCCCTATTCTCTGATCTATAATTTCCTTAATGAGGAATGAGACTTTAAGTTGACTTTTTTTTAATCTTCAAGTCTCTCTCTCTCTATTCCCTAACTTACCTCTCTTGCCTTCATTTCATCCTAGCGCTTGTGCCCACACTTCTTTTCTAAGTAAATATTAACCCACTTTGACTCTGAATCTCTGGAAAATTCTCAGTTCCCTATTTTTGCTGGCACTGTGACAGGTCCTCATTTCTCCTTCCCACTCCTCTCTATTTATAGTTTTCACATTTTTTTGGCAGGTTGGCTACAGAACACTCAAAAATTGCAAAGAGAAATATTGTGTTCTGGAAATTCATCCGAGCATTTTTCCCAATATCGTCCTTATGCTCTTCTGATCCTCTCTTGAACTGTTGGACGAAAGCAGCTGATGCTTCCACCAGCAACCAGAGTCATCCTGTCCACTACTGTGGGAACAGAGGGTTTCCATTTGGAACTGCAGACTGTGGGAACAGAGGGTTTCCATTTGGAACTGCAGACTGAGCCTAAAATCTGGTGGCCCTTTGGTGCCAGGTTAGCAGGTATGGGGCGGGTGGGACATGGAGGACAAGCATCATGGTAGATGTCTCCATTCGACCTCCATTCCTCATTGTGAGGAAAGCTCACAATGAGCCAACAGGGCCATTTCAGCATCTTCTTTCCTTATACCCTGTTTCATTCCAGAGTGGGTTTGAGATCATTTAGTTTGATTCTTAAATATTTCCCCTTCCAACCGGAAACAGACTCATCCTAGGAGCTCCCAAATTCTGCCTCATCTTCCTAATCAGTTAGTACCCCAAATTGGGTATGATAGTGCCAGAACATTCTTCCATGTGTATTTTATAACAGACTAGTATTTTATTAGTTTTTTTCAAACTAATAAGAATGATAAGGGTAACTTTTTTTTTAAAGACTTTATTTATTTATTTGACAGAGAGGTAGAGAGAGCACAAGTAGGCAGAGAGAGAGGGAGAAGCAGGCTTTCCACTGAGCAGAGAGCCTGATGCAGAGCTCGATCCCAGGACCCTGGGATCATGACCTGAGCCGAAGGCAGCTGCTTAACCGACTGAACCACCCAGCCAGCCCCAGCTTTTTTTTTTTTTTTTTTAAAAGCATAGGCAAAATCATGAAAGACATTGAAATGAACGTAAAAGATTATAGTGTCTTCCAAGGGAAGACAGGTGTTGTCTCATGTACCCTTCTGGGCTAACCAGTTCTATGGGATATTCTGTGCCTTTCTTGTCTTTGAGCTATTTTGCAACTCTATAGATTGTACATAATTGATATGGATGCAGATGATTTTGTCTAGTGATATGTAAATGGTTTTGTCCACTGGAAGTACAGTTGACCCCCTTTCCTTTGGTAGAAGGCAGTTTTGCATCCATTTGCATTCTATTTGCATATCTATTTGCACCTATCAAAGCAAATTCGTTTAAGTATTACTGATTGTATATGTGTCTGCCTTGAGATTCTTTTATTTTAAATTTTTTTTCCAATTTATTTATTTTCAGAAAAACAGTATTCATTATTTTTTCACCACACCCAGTGCTCCATGCAATCTGTGCCCTCTATAATACCCACCACCTGGTACCCCAACCTCCCACCCCCCCGCCACTTCAAACCCCTCAGATTGTTTTTCAGAGTCCATAGTCTCTCATGGTTCACCTCCCCTTCCAATTTACCCAAATTCCCTTCTCCTCTCTAACGCACCTTATCCTCCATGCTATTGGTTATGCTCCACAAATAAGTGAAACCATATGATAATTGACTCTCTCTGCTTGACTTATTTCATTCAGCATAATCTCTTCCAGTTCCATCCATGTTGCTACAAAAGTTGGGTATTCATCCTTTCTTATGGAGGCATAATACTCCATAGTGTATATGGACCACATCTTCCTTATCCATTCATCCGTTGAAGGGCATCTTGGTTCTTTCCATAGTTTGGCGACCGTGGCCATTGCTGCTATAAACATTGGGGTACAGATGGCCCTTCTTTTCACGACATCTGTGTCTTTGGGGTAAATACCCAGGAGTGCAATTGCAGGGTCATAGGGAAGCTCTATTTTTAATTTCTTGAGGAATCTCCACACTGTTCTCCAAAGAGGCTGCACCAACCTGCATTCCGAGGCTGCACCAACCTGCCTTGAGATTCTTGCTTGAAGTGGTGGTAACGTCTTAGTGGTTCCTGAGCTAATGAATGAATTAAACAAAATCCCTTCAGGCGTTCATCTCATATTTGTAAAATGGTCATTATTTAATCTTTTTGAGAAGATGATACACTAGCAAACCTTGACAAGATTCTGGTAAATGAAAAGTGCAGTGAAATCAAATCGGAACGAATTTTAGAATTACCTTCAGTGTGGCCCACGCTATGCCAGAGGCAGAGAATGAATGAAGCTCAAAGACATGGCTTCTGGCCCCCAGGAGTTACAATAATCTGTGTCAACATTGGCATGCCTGACTTTCCCATCAGTGTTTCCCTGGGGGTCAGTTAACCTTTCTCTTCCAAGCTACCCTCTCTTGTAGTGATATCAACTGTGCCCTTGGTTTCAGCTCCCATTCCCTAGCCAACATCTCTCCCACTGATACACGACCATCTGTTTCTTTCCTACTTACCAGGCCCGTGTAACTAACTACCTACTCGTGCTATTTCACTGTGATGTCCCACCTGTGCCTCAAAACCCAGCATGTTCAAAACTTGATTCATCATCGTTTCTGAAAGAACGGCTTATCCCCCTTTGTTTTGTTTCTTTAGAAATGATTCCACCAATGCCAGCGGCATGCACTAGAAACCAGGAAGCAATCATACAGCTGAGCCAACCTGCTGTACTTTAAAATACTTGACCACAATTCTCCAGTGGATACTCAACCCTGGCTTCAAACTCCCTTGTCTCTCTGGTGAGTTTGCTTTCCCTCTAATGGATGACCGTTTCACACCTTCAAGACTTGCCTCAACAATCCCTACCCCCACCTCTTCTGAACTATGTCCCCTCACTCCCAGCTCCTGTCCTAGGGATGAGGGAGCAGAAGGCAAGCTGAGGACAAAGCAGAAGCTGGCGCCCTACACCCTCCCCCCATGCCATATGTATGACATTCCTCATGCACTCCTGGCTGCCCTAAAGGAAAAACGATGCTTAACTAATAGAGATCCCAGTCCTGCAGGACGGGAGTCTCCTTCCCTTTACAAATGTCCTAGCAACTTACAAGGAAGGAAGACTTTTTCTCATCAATAGCCTAACTCCCGGAGACCCATACCTCAGTTTCTGGAAGCCCTAACATCACCCTCCCCTCCATAAAATTGACGGAGGCTGAGAGGGAGGGAAGTGCAAATAAAACTGAATTTCTTCTAAGCCCAAAGCCCACTGACAAGGATGTGTGATAGGAGGAATGTAACATTTCTCCAAGAAACTCCCAACTGTCTTCATGCTTTCCCTCATTAGAGGCAAAAACAGCCTTGACTTGACAATAACCAGGTCTCCCTTATCCTGAAATTCTTCTTTAGCGTGTGACAGTCCTTCTGGACACCCCCTTTGTCCTCACCTTCCTCAGCTCCCAGTCAACCATGTCTCTCTCTGAGCAGCTCTTTCTGCCACTGGGTCCTGTCCCCGTGTTTTAATAAAACCACCCTTTACACCTAAGGTGTCTCAAGAATCCTTTCTGGTCATCGGCTCCGGACCTCACCCCACCAAACCTCACCTCTGTTCCAAAACTTCATCACTAGTGTCACACTTCAGGAAAATAAAAGCCCCTTGTGCAGGAATTCCCTTATCTTACCACCACCCAATCAAATCTATACCTACATTTGTATCCATTTTTAATTTGTTTTTAGACATTTACTCAACAAATACTTAGTCAGTACCTACACTGCTACACACTGCCCTGAGTGTTTGTAAATCTGTGGCGAATGAGACAGAAAAGTCCCTGGCATCATGGAATTTACCTGGTAATTGGAGAAATGTACAAGAAACACAGAAAACGTTGAAGACAGAGCAGGGTTATTGAGAAGAGCAGATACCCCCAGCTGGGTCCCCTTCCTTGTGCCTGGGATTTGTTCCCTCCAGCCCTCTCCAGGACTCCACTCCCAGTGTCAATATCAAGTTCTTGTTCCAATGGATCCTTCCAGTCAGAAGACAAATGACCTTTTTCTTAAAAACAAAAGGAAAAAACCCAAAACAGAGACTTCCTTTAACCTTCTATTCTCCTATAACAACCTCCATATTTCTCTCCCCACCTCATTCACAACATAGCTTGTAAAACATTTGTCCACACCTGTGGGTGTAGGGTACCATGTCCCCAAGGGTAGTTGAAAAATCTCTATAAAGAATCCTTATGTGCAGATCATTTTAAGGGAGTCCATTTCCAGATCCAAACTCCATGTGTGCTCTGTAGGATAGGTGATATGCCCATTCTTGGGTCTGATATCAGGATACTCCTCTCCTTCCTGGAAGATCAAGACACTCCTCTCAGATCTTATTAGAGTGTAGGACTTGGGCTGACATCAAAGTTGAAATACCAGTTTTGTTTCAAATAATGCCCTTCTGTGGGCAGTCCTGGGGCTCCGCCTTTAGGGCTTCCTCTCCTTATTAAGGGTGAAGGTTAACATCAGGAAGGGAATTTGGGCAGATGTTGGAAACACTCTGAGATCAGAAAAACAATCAGTTTGGGTTAGTGACACTCATTCCTTCATTTTTAAATTAAACTACATATTTTTAGGGACATAATAGGAAAAAGCACAAGAAAGGATTTTAATGGTTTCATTCCATTCCAGTGTGGTTTGGGAAATAAAATAACAGAAAGCGAGACTGTTCTACTTAAAAAAAAAAAAATCAACTTGTAGCAGGCAAATGTTATTCCAATGAAGTCGATCCTTTCCTATCTCATTTTCTTTTTAAAGATTTATTTATTTGGCAGAGAGAGACACACACACACACACACACACACACACACACAGAGAACACAAGTAGGGGTATGGGGGAGGGAGAAGTGGGCTTCCTGCTGAGTAGGACTGTGGGCCTTCATCCCAGGACCCTGGGATCATGACCTGAGCCAACGGCAGCTGTTTAGTGACTGAGCCACCCAGGCGCCCTCTATCTCATTTTTTAAATGTTTAATATTTTCAACACTTATCTAATAAAATATACATATATTGTGATGAAAAGTTTATGATTAAAAATTTCAGATGTCCACTTAAAAATATGCAAGGTGCATGAATTCTCGTAGGGGGTCTATGCACCATATACGCCTACCACTAGCAAACATGGACATACTTGGTGTCTCTAGGTTCCCGCTTCCTTAGTGCCCTCTTAACCACGTGGTTTCTCTTCCTACCATCCTGGACCTCTATTCTCAATCAGCTTCTCTATCTCATCTATGCCCCTTTGAAGAGCTTGATTCTGGGTCTTCTGTAGCTATGTGCTCGCGCTCGCTCTCTCTCGCTCTCTCTCTCTTCTCTCTCTCTCTCTCTCTCTCTCTCTCTCGATCAGGGTTTCGCAACCTAGCGCTATTGATACTTGGTGGATGATTCTCTGCTGTGGGGCTGTCCTGTGCCCTGCAGGACAGTTAGCAGCATTTCTGGTCTCTAGCCACTAGATGCCAGTAGAACCTCCCCATCCAGTGGTGACCACCAAAAATGTCTCCGGATATTATTCAATCGGCCCTGGGAGCAAAACTCCTTGCCTCCCAGCCCCAGTTTAAAAACCACTGCTTTAGGGCGCCTGGGTGGCTCAGTGGTTTAAAGCCTCTGCCTTCGGCTCAGGTCATGATCTCAGGGTCCTGGGATGGAGGCCCGCATCGGGCTCTCTGCTCAGTAGGGAGACTGCTTCCCCCTCTCTCTCTATCTGCCTCTCTGTCTACTTGTGATTTCTGTCTGTCAAATAAATAAATAAAATCTTAAAAAAAAAAAACCACTGCTTTAGCTGATTCCATTCAGCATCATTGATTTAAGTTCTTTGTAGAAGCTGAATGAAAGATCCCCCCGGGGCTCCAAGCACCCCGGAATGGACCCCTTCTCAGGAGGAGACCCCCGGACCCAAAAACCGAGCCGAGTCCACTGGTCAGATGCAAACAGCACGAGGTTTATTGAGTAGACACAGGTACCTGCGGGCGGTCAAGTCTTAGGAGGACTCGCGTGCCAGCCCTTTGTTCAGGGCCTTTTTATGGGGTTTGGGGAAGCGAAAGCATACGTACAGAAGCAGAAGCATGGTTACAAAGTTTTCATTGGCTGGTTTGAATGTAAAGGCATACTTGGTGTTTGTAGATTGGCTAGTTCAAATGTAAAGGCATACTTGGCGCGCGGGAATACCCCTGATTGGTTCGCTCAGCATCCTTCATTTACATAGTGGGAAGTTACTTTCATTGGTCGTTAACAAAAGGGAAACAGACAGTATTGGCTAGATTTCAATCCTTCATTAGCATGTAGACTGACCATCAGCATTGGCCAGACTACAATCCCTTATTAGCATGTAGACTGACCATCGGCATTGGCCAGACTACAATCCCTTATTAGCATGTAGACTGACCTTTCAACATTCCTTGTAGTATCTTATCACTTTTTACTACATGGGAGGATTGTTTAAGGGAGTGGGAGAAGGGGGTGTTGGCTAAGCAAAGAGAAGGGGGAAGGAAGGAGAAAGGGAGGGAGAAAACCCTTTTCACTGAAAGCTCTGAAGTTAACATCTTTAATCCTAACCCGCCCTTGGGGTTGAGAGTTATGTGGCCAGCTGCTTGCAGCATTTCTCCATGAATATGTAACAGGAGTCTTATTTTCTCACCACAATTTCTTTCTTTCTTTTTTTTTTACTTTAAAAAAATTTATTTATTTATTTATTTATTTATTTATTTGACAGAGATCACAAATAGACAGAGATGCAGGCAGAGAGAGAGGGGGAGGCAGGCTCCCTGCTGAGCAGAGAGCCCGATGTGGGGCTCTATCCCAGGACTCTGAGATCATGACTAAGCGGAAGGCAGAGGCTTAACCCACTGAGCCATCCAGGCGCCCCTTCACCATAATTTCTAACCTGCTCCCTCCTCAATCTGCTCCTGTCCAGGTCTCCCCATCTTAGTAAAAAGCATTCCCACCTCCTACTGGCTAAAGCTTCAGCCCCGGGATAAATTCCCCCTTTCCCTTATCTCGTATCTAATCCATCAGCAAAACCAACTGATTTGACCTCCAAAACAGAAGTCAGACTTGCTCACTGCTCTTTATATCCACTGCTCCCATTTGAATCTGATGAGGGAGTAGGAGGCTGGTTGAGGACAGAGCAAAAGCTGGCGCCTTACACCCCCCTCTCTACCCCCTCCCCTCAGTCCTAGGTGTAGCATCCCTCAGGCAGCCCTGACTGCCACGAACAATAAGCAAATAGTTAACTTGCAGAGCTCACAATCCTGCTAGACAGGAGTCTCCCTTGGCTTGCAAATGTCCTAAATCTCACTAACAAAGACGATTGATAGCAGGATTGTGACATCCCAGGAAAAAGTCTCCCAACTATCTTAATGTTAATGGCTAGTCTAAAGACAACATTGATCAAGCTGCAAGGGCAAGGCCAGCAAGGGCAAGGCCTCCAGTAGGCCTCTGATATCCTGGCACCTTGTAGACCCTCTTTAGCATATGAAAACTCCGTTGAAACCTCCCATCCCTTCACTGTGCTCTGGGACTTGGACCTTCTGCCTGAGTTCTCCGTTGTGTTAAAAAAAAAAATTCAACTGAGTACATTTTAAAGAACCTATTGACTTTACTCAATGATTCATGAAATGGGCAGCATCTAAACTAGCAGATTGAAAGGATCTTGGAGGAGCTGTACAAAACGAAAGACTTTTATAGGCAGAAGAGAGGAGGAGCAAGGAAGTCACCTCAGGCAAACAAGGCAGGTTGGTTGTGGCCAGGTGACTTGGCTGCCAGGGATGGCCAGGGGTCCGAGGGAGTGGGGATCAGGTGGTGTCTGATTGCCTGGGCTCAGATTCCATTTCTGGGACAGCTGAAACCTTAATTAAGTCTGGTTTGGGTGACGTGGGGCTTAGCATAAGCAACTCCATTTGGGGCCTCTTGTTTTGTTTTTAATAGTTATTTCGTAACAAATAATAACAAGTTTAGTAATTTTAAACAGCTCAGTTAACTATCTCACCATCTCTAGCTGTCAGGAGGCCAGACACAGCTTAACCAGGGTCCTCAGCTCTGAGTCTCACTCAAAGGAGGAGAGAAGGCGCCCACCAAGCTGTGTTCTCACCTGCAGGTTCTGCTACAGAAGACTCTGCTTCCAGACTCACTCAGGTTGTTGGCAGAACTCATTTCCTTGTAGCTGTGTGATATGGGGGGCAGCTGATCCTGGGGGGGGGGCAGAGAGATTCTCCAGGCTGTTAACTGGAGACCATCCTCAGCCCCCAGAGGCTGCTTGCGGTTTCCTGCCACATAACTCTCTCCACGGGTGATTCCAAACTTGGCTCTTTGCTTCTTCAGGTCCAGGAGAGCCTCTCACTCCAATCAGTAAAACAGTCTGATTTAATATAATGAGATCATAATAGTGACATCTTCTTACCTTGCCAAATTCTACTGGCTAAAAGCAAGTCCTAAGTCCCATACACACTCCCTCCCACACTCACAGGACAAACACCAGGGGACAGATATCATGAAACTGCCTTATCGAGTTGCCAAACACACCTCTGTCCATACTCACTGCGTAGGTAAGCCCACTTCTTCTCAGAGCTTGAACCCTATGTCCTAACGGTGCTCATATTTGTGCCTCCAGCCTGGACCTCACCCCTGAATGCCGATTCGTGTGTTCAGCTGCTGGTTGGGCATCCCCATGTGGATTCAGCCTCCCATCTCCAGAACCAAACACCTGTTGCTCATCAAACTTGCTTCTCCCGTCGTCCTTCCCATCTTAGCAAATTGCAACTTCATTGTTCCAGGGCCTCGGGCCCCCCACATTGTAAAATCATCCCAATTCTTGTCTTTTCTGCACACTCCACACTTAATATACTTACAAATCCTGCGTGTTTTGCCTTCAAAATACACCCAGAATCTCCCCCCTTCTCCCCACCCATGCATCTACCGCTCTGGTCTGGGCCAATACCCCCTCTCACCCAGATCGGTGGTCCTCAACCAGGAGAGTTTTGTGCACGTGCCCCCCCCCCACCCCTGGGGGACTTTGACGGGGTCTGGACACAATTTTGGTTGTCACAACTTGGGAGTGGGAAAGGGCGCTCCTGGGATCTAGTGGTCAGTGCACAGGACAGCTCCCCATAGCAAAAATTAATGTGGCCCCAAATGCCAGCAGTATGGAAATCTCAGTCTATATTAATGCAAGTAGCATCCCCACCCCACAACCCCACAAGTCCGTTCTGTACACAGTAGCCGGTGTGATTCTTTTCTTTCTTTCTTTTCTTTTTTAAAAAAGATTTTATTTATTTATTTGACAGAGAGAGAGATGGATCTCATGTAGGCAGAGAGGCAGGCAGAGGGAGAGGGGGAAGCAGGCTCCCTGCTAAGTGGAAATCTCGATGCGGGGGCTTGATCCCAGGACCCTGAGACCATGACCTGAGCTTAAAACAGAGGCTTAAACCACTGAGCCACCCAGGCGCCCCGATCCTTTTCTAATCTAAATCAAGTCAAGCTTCTTCAAAACCATCCAAGGTCTTCTCATCTGGCACAAAGTTAAAGGCAAATCTTTACAACGGCCTTCAATACTTTATGTGCTCTGACCCCACTATCTTCCTTACCTACCTCCTACCACTTGCCGTCTCGCTCACTTTTTGTCCAGCATTACTGGTTGCCGTGTCTTTCTTTTAACACACCAGATGTGCTCCTACCTTGGGCTTACTGTTTGCTTTGTGTGGGGTGCTCTTCTCCAAACAGCACAACTGCTCATTCCTTAATTTCCTCCAGGTCTTTCCTCAAATGAGGGAGACTCCCCTGACACAGCCCCATAGAAAATACCAGCCTGCTCCCCTAAACCCACACACCCCATGTCCACTCACTCAGCTTAGTTTCCTTCCTACCCCGCATCAACTTCTTTATGTATGTATATTTATTTGCTTCATTTCTCACCCAACAACTAAAATGGAAACTCCAAGGGGACATTAAATTTATTTTGTCTCTTGTTAACTATTCTGTCTTTAGGGTTTAGAGCAGTACCTGACACATAGTAGATGTGTCACCATACTTTGCCAGAATGACTATAATGGCCTTCCAATCTGTCATCTCATCTCCAGCCATATGCCCCTTTCCCTCCCCTCCTCACACCAATTCATCCTCTAAACTTATTCCAAGATGATCACTCTAAAATGTGCATCTCATTATGTCCTTTCCCTACAGAAACTTACTCAGTAGCTCCTAAGGACGTGTGGATTTCCTTGGTGTGGTATTTTTACAAGACCCTTTGCTTGCAAGTGGCAGAAATCCAAAGAAAACTGGACGGAACCAAATGGGAAAGGCAAGCAAGCAAACAAACAAAAAACAAAGAAATGTCCAGGTTCCTGTAGGGGTGGATACCACGGGAGTTCATAAAAATCAAAAGATTTTTCAGAGAAGCATGGAGGAAATTACCCAGAGTGAATGGCATTCTGTACCCAGAAAGAGGAAGATGAGAAAGTACAGTGGTCAGGCACAACTCATAGCCCACAGTTTCCACCATTTACATGATCTCTTCAATTCCACTTTTCCCACTCCTTCCACAGGTTCTGTGCTTGAGTCACATTGAGCCCCTGTGAATTCTTGGATGGCTTTGGCTTTCTCTTACCTGCATCTGGCCACACCTGCAGCTCTCTGTGCCTAAAACCCCATTTGCTGGCTTGTTATACAAAGATAATACTTCCAGACCTTCTTCACACATCGTACACCTCATACATCACCTCCTCCAGGAAGTCTTTGTTTGGACTTAGGGTTTTTATTATTATAGGGATAGTAAGGCCAACAGACCAGGAGATCACAGCTGTTGAAAATACAATTGGTTACTCACAGATCCCAGAAGGAGGGGGCTGGTGCAGCCACCAGGGAGGGGTGTGGGAGGACAAAGGGGAGCACCAGGGTCTGTCAGGACGGGACTGAGGGTAAGAGTCTTTATTGTGGTTTCTGCAGGAAGGAATGAGGGAAGTGGGGACAGTAGGTTGGGACTGGCTGATTTGGACACTTTCAGCAGGAGCTGGGGTATAACGGCTGTCCCTTGTTGTCTGGTACTTTGCCCTGGGGTGATTCGGACCCTGAGTAACAGTTCCACAGAGAAGGTGGTCAGGAATTCAGACTCTAGATTCATTGCTTTGCCTTTAAAAACCACACTCCCAGCTGAGTGATAACTCTCTCTAGGAGCTGACCAACCCTGGAGGGGCAGTCCTTCCAGCATCAGCAAGCACTCATGATGGTCAAAGTATCAAAATATGGAAAATAAAGGACACGGTTACTTGTCTTCCACGATGTTTTTTTTTTCTTTTTAAACTTCTTTTATTTAAATTCAATTAGTTAACATAGAGTGTATCAATAGTTTCTAATGCAGAGTTCAATTATTCTTTCCTGATATATTTTTTCACCCTCTTCCCCTAAATCAGGCTTCTGTGTCTCTTCCTTCTGATTCCATAATAACAGGTGCATATTTCTGTCCTTGCAAGGTGACAGTGCCAACAATGGCATCCCAAGTGACAGCATAGCAATGTTTGACCTTCACATTCCTTTGAGGGAAGGGGGTGAGAACTTGAAGCCATTTTAATTTCAATGTAATGGATATGTGACTTCATTTGATGTGGGTAGCCTGTAAGACTGCACTTCTAGGGACACCTGCATGGCTCAGTTGGTTGAACGACTGCCTTAGGCTCAGGTCATGATCCTGGAGTCCTGGGATTGAGTCCTGCATTGGGCTCCCAGCTCCATGGGGAGTCTGCTTCTCCCTCTGACCTTCTCCTCGCTCATGCTCTCTCTCACTGTCTCTCTCTCAAATAAATAAGTAAAAATCTTTAAAAAAAAAAAGACTGCACTTCTAGTCTTTACTCATGTGTCTTAAAAATATTTTTATTTGGGGCACCTGGGTGGCTCAGTGGGTTAAGCCACTGCCTTCGGCTCAGGTCATGATCTCAGGGTCCTAGGATGGAGTCCCATGTCTGGCTCTCTGTTTAGCAGGGAGCCTGCTTCCCCCTCTCTCTGCCTGCCTCTCTGCCTGCTTGTGATCTTTCTCTCTCTGTCAGATAAATAAATAAAATCTTAAAAAAAAAGGAAAATTATTTAAAAATATTTTATTCATTTTTTTATTAAAATGATGACAACAAAACTCAAGGTGTGCTATATATTCTGAATTTCCACCATCACATTCACTTATGGAGCCATTATTCATTTATCCTCATACAGATTATTGAATACTTTTTTCCTCTGCATTATTATGCCTATCTTTGACCTTCCAAATACACAATTACCAGGAAAATTTAAACTCTGACTGCTCTTATAAGAAATTCAGGTTGGTGAATATCCGTGCATAGAAAATCAAAACAATATGCCTGATTACATAAGAACCCCTCCCACTGCTGAATGTATGGTGCCTTATTATCTTTGTATGATGCCTGGGTGTGGATTAGGGAAAGAAGCATCTTCCTTTGCGTGGTTGCAGCTGTGTGCTCTGGAGACTGCTTGGGGAGCAAAGCACAGGTTGGTTTTTAGCCCAAAGTGTCTCCTTCTGGTAACCGTTAAAACATCAGGCGAAGATGCTGAATGTGCACTATTTTGCCCCAATGAGCATAGCTCGATTCATGTTCCTCCCTGGGATTTCCTTCGAGGCCTGATAGCGTTATACAATAGCAAGTGAGGGACTAACCCATCACTGTGTAAATTTCTGCTGCCGTAATAAAATGTGCATGTTTCTGTTTAGGAATCTGAACACATATTTGACCTTCTTAGTGATTCAACTTTGAAGCAAAGACTTTTTTCATCTTTTCTTCAAGACTTTGGGTTAAATTAAGGGGTGCCCTAAGATTTTAAGGCAAATTGTCATGAGTCAGCCTTTATCTACAGTTACTTATCTCTGTAATCAGATTTTTCTCAAGACACAAAATAACACATACACACAAAATAAAACACAGATACAGTTTAGATGCCAACTCAAATTGTCAGCCAGGGCTGCTGAGTCCACATTTTTTATCATCCCAGGTGATTGATTATATTAAGTGAATATTAGCAGTTACAAAACAAATCTACAGTAATACAACCTACTTTTATCATTTTTTTACATTAATGGTTTTTGGTTAATTTTTCCCATTTCTTAAAAAATGATTTTTTAAAAATATAGCTCTGCTATAGACTGAATGTTTGTGTCCCCTCTCAAAAGTCATGTTGGAGGGGCACCTGGGTGGCTTAGTGGGTTAAGCCTCTGCCTTCAGCTCAGGTCATGATCCCAGGGTCCTGGGATCAAGCCCAGAGTTGGGCTTTCTGCTCAGCAGGGAGCCTGCTTCCCTCCCTCTCTCTGCCTGCCTAACTACTTGTGATCTCTGTCTGTCAAATAAAAAAATAAAATCTTAAAAAAAAAAAAGTCCTGTGTTGGAACCCTAATCCCAGTGTCATGACATTTACAGATAAGGCCTTTAGGAGATTATCAGGTTATGGTGGTGGGGCCCTAACAATGGGATTAGTGCTCTTATGGGAAGAGACAGTAGAGAGCCAATAATATGATATACTACATATAATATATGAAATATTATCATAATGTTATATTATTATATCAATGAATGAAATGCAATAAATAAATAAATTTCCAGGTACTGTACAAGGCACAAGAGATAAACGGTAACAAAGAGGAAGTTCTCCCTGCCCTTCTGACATTATATATTTTTTCCTATGATATGTAAGTTTCTCCTAAAAAATTCCTAGTCTGTAATTTGCTTTAAACACTGTACATTTGACTCAAAATAACAAAAAAAAAGATTAATTCTAGTATAGGCACAAAATAAAATTAAATGGAATGACAGGTATTTACAGAAATTTGTTGGGTGATTGGGTACTTGAGAGGAAACAGATACAAAGGGAAGATATTGAGGATATTTGTGGGTGTTTGGAAGGAATTTCTGTGTCCATTCAAGGACTCTGATTCTGCATATTACTGTACCTCCCAGACTTTCAAAAAGCTGGGACTGGGAATGAACTGGGTCAGATACAGGGATGCATGAGAGGGTGTCAGACTTCATCAGTGATTCAGGATGCCTTCTCAGAGGGCCAGACGTTGTCAGTGTGGCAGAGCTGGGGGAAGAGGAAGTTGGTGTTACATAACTGGGATGAACCATTTGGAAGATACGGGCAAGTTTGGGTTCCTGGAGATGGAAACATCAATTTACATTTTAATCCCTTGATAAGAAACCCAAAAGTTAAGCAAGTATCCAGCCATCTTTTGACAGTGAGATTATAACCAGAGTTTTCACCTAAGTAGAGCACCCTCCCCCCAACCTTCTTTGGCAAAGGGACCCACGTCCACCTTTCCCTGTAATCATGGAGGTTAGCCGGGATTGTGTGGGGGAAGTTGGCAAAAGCAGAACAGGCTCTCCAAAAGGGAAGGGAACAACAACCCTGCTTGTTCTAAGATTGAAATCAAGTAATAGAAATGATCTTTTTCAAAGATGAAGCCACTATAATCTCAGTAGGGCCCCAAATTACATTCCCATATGGACATCTGTCCCCAAGGCAGAGCCAGAAGTCTCAAGAAGGACCACAGGTACCACTGAAATCAAAGAGGTCATTCATCAACCAAGTCTCAAAGTTGAGTTTTTATTTTAATTTTTATTTTTTTTATCCCCAGCTAGAAAAATCTTCCTTTCAAACTTCTAGGAGCTAGGTTCAAGGGACTCTATGGTAGTGCTTCTTTCCTAGTGTGTCGAGAACACTCTTCCCATCATTAAAATTGAGTCAAGAAGCTTAGTGTTTGGGTGGAGGAAGATATGGGGGTGTGGAGTTAGCTGGACAGAAGAGGCTGAGGCGAGTTCCTGGCTCCACACAGTGTTTGTGGTATGGAGAAGACCCAGAGCCCTCCCTCACCTCCCCAGCTCCGGCTGGGGAGCAAAGAGAAGACCAACAGGGATGGCGCTGGGATGAGTGAGCCATGGTATACGGGGACTTGAAAGGAGTCAGCCTCCAGCAGTGGGAGCCCATAAGACCTCACCAGGACCACCCACAAACAAGCATTCTGCAGCAAAGACTACCAGTGCCACAGGACGCAGCACGAATCCAAGGGCTTTGTGTCCCACAGCCTTCAGTCCCATCCCACCCTACATCCAGATCCATGGTAGAGAGAAGGGTGAATGGAGAGAGAGCGCCTATACCTGAAAAAGACTCCGTGGTACAATGGAGTGTCTGACCCTGCCTGGTGAGGGAGCTGGGTTTTGAATGCACTCTACTTAATACAAAAATGCTGAGATATTGTAAGTCCCCTGCTCATTTTCCATACAAAGCAGAGCCCCATGAGCAAGAATGGATAAGACAATAAAGAAGCCATATTTTCTTTTCCCCATTGATGGTAGCGTGCACTCTGTCTCTCCACCAAGTGGGGGCAAATACAAAAATGTGCCAGAGTAACTGACCATCAAGCCCCTGAACCAAAGTAGGGAGATGAGGCTATGAGTGAAAAATCACTGTGGGAACAAGGAAGCAGATTCGGTTCTGAGTCATGTGGCAGCCGATGCAGGAGAGCTCTGTCTGCCGTCCCAGTGGGCTGTGTCCCAGGGAAGGGCTCTGCAAAATGATGGGAAAGGCCCATGTCAGAAAGAGCAGCCTAAGTGTCCATCACCACATGAACAGACCCACAAAATGTGGTAAATTCATATGATGGAAGATTATACTGCTTAACAAAGGAAGGAGCATGGGTGATGTCCCTGGTGGGCCATGCTGGCTCTTGGTTGGGACCTCAGCCAGGCCCGGACTGAAAACCTACATCGTCCCACCAACTTGGGGTTTCCTGCTGTCTGCCCCCCAAAGTATAAGTGTCCAGTGTCAGAGCATGGGGACAGAAATAGCCTCAGTTAGTTCCTACACTAAGAGTAGCTTTGGAAACTTCTGAAAACCCAACTCATCATCCATCTGGCTATGAAGGGACATCTGCAACATTAATCCCATGACCCATGTTTTACTTTGTAGAATTCCAAACATTCAGTAAGCTTGTGAGTGGTCTATTTATTTCCAGGTTTAGGTTTCTGCTTCTTGCCTTTAAAAGCCAAGCACTGTATTTGCTACCATAGATCGGTACAGTCTTTTACAGTTTTCAAAGCACTCATGAGTTCTTCCCCTATTCTTTACTTCTGAAAAGGAAAATGTGTATCAGTCAATGATGTAATTTGTTTGAACAGAAAAGGACTTTATTGAACATTATCAAGGGCCTTGAAGAATGCCCAGAGGGCCAATGCCAGGTTCTGGGGCTATACCACCGCAGGACTGCCCAGGGGAGATAGTACAGTGATACCCCAACAGTGGGTCCTGGATGGAACCATGGGCACGGCTGCTCAGAGAACTCCAGCCCTTTGCATCCATCCTTAGAAACAGATCCTACCTACTTGGTGCTTGCTTCTTCTTCTCCCTTCAGAGCCTTATGTAGGTGCATCTGATGGGCAGACCTTAGGTCACATCCTTGTATCATTTACAAGGTAGAATGAGAAAGTGGGCATCCTTGTCTTGTTCCTGATCTCAACGGGAAGGCTGCAAGCTTTTTCCCATTGAGGATGATATTTGCTGTGGGTCTTTCATAGATAGATTTGATGAGGTTCAGGAATGTTCACTTTCACCACTCTTGTTCAACATAGTATTAGAAGTCCTAGCAACAGCAATCAGACAACAGAGAGAAATAAAAGGTATCCAAATTGGTAATGAAGAAGTCAAACTCTCTCTCTTCGCAGATGACATGATTCTTTATATGGAAAACCCAAAAGACTCCACCCCCAAACTACTAGAACTCATACAGCAATTCAGCAGCGTGGCAGGATACAAAGTCAATGTGCAGAAATCAGTGGCTTTCTTATACACTAACAAGGAAAATACAGAAAGGGAAATTAGAGAATCGATTCCATTTACTATAGCACCAAGAACCATAAGATACCTGGGAATAAACCTAACTAAAGAGGTAAAGGATCTATACTTGAGGAACTATAGAACACTCATGAAAGAAATTGAAGAAGACACAAAAAGATGGAAGACCATTCCATGCTCTTGGATCGGAAGAATAAACATCGTTAAAATGTCTATACTGCCTAGAGCAATCTATACTTTTAATGCCATTCCGATCAAAATTCCACCGGCATTCTTCAAAGAGCTGGAGCAAATAATCCAAAAATTTGTATGGAATCAGAAGAGACCCCGAATCGCTAAGGAAACGTTGAAAAACAAAAATAAAGCTGGCGGCATCACCTTACCTGATTTCAAGCTTTATTACAAAGCTGTGATCACCAAGACAGCATGGTACTGGCATAAAAACAGACACATAGACCAGTGGAACAGAGTAGAGAGCCCTGATATGGACCCTCAACTCTATGGTCAATTAATCTTCGACAAAACAGGAAAAAATATACAGTGGAAAAAAGACAGTCTCTTCAATAAATGGTGCTGGGAAAACTGGACAGCTATATGTAGAAGAATGAAACTCGACCATTCTCTTACACCGTACACAAAGATCAACTCAAAATGGATAAAAGACCTCAACGTGAGACAGGAATCTATCAGAATCTTAGAGGAGAACATAGGCAGTAATCTCTTCGATATCAGCCACAGCAACTTCTTTCAAGATACGTCTCCAAAGGCAAAGGAAACAAAAGCGAAAATAGACTTCTGGGACTTCATCAAAATCAAAAGTTTCTGCACAGCAAAGGAAACAGTCAAAAAAACAAAGAGGCAACCCACGGAATGGGAGAAGATATTCGCAAATGACAGTACAGACAAAAGGTTGATATCCAGGATCTATAATGAACTCCTCAAACTCAACCCACACGAAACAGACAAACACATCAAAAAATGGGCAGAAGATATGAACAGACACTTCTCCAATCAAGAAATACAAATGGCTATCAGACACATGAAAAAATGCTCATCATCATTAGCCCTCAGGGAGATTCAAATTAAAACCACATTGAGATATCACCTTACACCAGTTAGAATGGCCAAAATTAACAAAACAGGAAACAACATGTGTTGGAGAGGATGTGGAGAAAGGGGAACCCTCTTACACTGTTGGTGGGAATGCAAGTTGGTGCAGCCTCTTTGGAGAACAGTGTGGAGATTCCTCAAGAAATTAAAAATAGAGCTTCCCTACGACCCTGCAATTGCACTCCTGGGTATTTACCCCAAAGATACAGATGTCGTGAAAAGAAGGGCCATCTGTACCCCAATGTTTATAGCAGCAATGGCCACAGTCGCCAAACTATGGAAAGAACCAAGATGCCCTTCAACGGATGAATGGATAAGGAAGATGTGGTCCATATACACTATGGAGTATTATGCCTCCATCAGAAAGGACGAATATCCAACTTTTGTAGCAACATGGATGGGACTGGAAGAGATTATGCTGAGTGAAATCAGTCAAGCAGAGAGAGTCAATTATCATATGGTTTCACTCATTTGTGGAGCATAACCAATAGCATGGAGGACAAGGGGCGTTAGAGAGTAGTAGGGAATTTGGGTAAATTGGAAGGGGAGGTGAACCATGAGAGACTATGGACTCTGAAAAACAGTCTGAGGGGTTTGAAGTGGCGGGGGGGTGGGAGGTTGGGGTACCAGGTGGTGGGTATTATAGAGGGCACAGCTTGCATGGAGCACTGGGTGTGGTGAAAAAATAATGAATACTGTTTTTCTGAAAATAAATAAATTGGGGAAAAAAAAAAAAAAAAAGAAAGTAATTTCTGGCTTCTCTTTTGGGGTAGAAAGTCAACATGAAAAAATTCCTCAGAGGTAGGCAGAGTGTCCAAAGGATGCTGGCCATTGCAAATTACAACAAACATGACTAAATACCACTGACCACCAGAAGTGGGGTTTTAATGTTGTAAACAGTTATTATTGGGTTTTTATGTTACTGGGAATCATTTAATGTAGGTTCACAAGATATCTGATAAGAGAGCACCTTTTAGATTTCTCTAACCAATAATGTCTGCATTCTGATCCTGCAGAAAAAAGTTCTCTGAAAGTGCTGACCAGCTTTGATTGCAATACGATTTCTCAGCTGATTCTTTTCATATCCTATTTGAAGCAGAGCTCAAAGCTCTGTACTCAGTGGGTGTTTGTATAATTGTTTTAATTCATTTGTTAAACTTAATTATCTTTCCTCACTTCTGTCCTATTCCTTTGATATATGATCAGCAACTAGGTCCCTAATGGATGTGATTAGAGCTTCCCATGGCATGCAGCATGTGCAAGAAGGGGTGTTACATCATTAAGCTGGGGGCACATCTTCATTTCATGTTTCAGGGACTTAAGCTGTGTCTTCTGACACCTGGGGGCTAAGTTAACAAGAGAGTTCTTTGATAGCTATATGTGAGCTAATTCTGCTTGTCACATGCTATAGGGGACCTGGAGAAGAGGGAGGAAGTCAGAGGGCAGAGGATAGGTGGGGTGCCTTTGTTCAGTGACCATCCCTTCATGCCAACCACCAACCTAATCATTAACTCTGTACATTTATTTTTTTTTTCCCCAATTTATTTATTTTCAGAAAAACAGTATTCATTATTTTTTCACCACACCCAGTGCTCCATGCAAGCTGTGCCCTCTATAATACCCACCACCTGGTACCCCAACCTCCCACCCCCCCGCCACTTCAAACCCTTCAGACTGTTTTTCAGAGTCCATAGTCTCTCATTGTTCACCTCCCCTTCCAATTTACCCAAATTCCCTACTACTCTCTAACGCCCCTTGTCCTCCATGCTATTGGTTATGCTCCACAAATGAGTGAAACCATATGATAATTGACTCTCTCTGCTTGACTGATTTCACTCAGCATAATCTCTTCCAGTCCCGTCCATGTTGCTACAAAAGTTGGATATTCGTCCTTTCTGATGGAGGCATAATACTCCATAGTGTATATGGACCACATCTTCCTTATCCATTCATCCGTTGAAGGGCATCTTGGTTCTTTCCATAGTTTGGCGACTGTGGCCATTGCTGCGATAAACATTGGGGTACAGATGGCCCTTCTTTTCACGACATCTGTATCTTTGGGGTAAATACCCAGGAGTGCAATTGCAGGGTCGTAGGGAAGCTCTATTTTTAATTTCTTGAGGAATCTCCACACTGTTCTCCAAAGAGGCTGCACCAACTTGCAATCCCACCAACAGTGTAAGAGGGTTCCCCTTTCTCCACATCCTCTCCAACACATGTTGTTTCCTGTTTTGTTAATTTTGGCCATTCTAACTGGTGTAAGGTGATATCTCAATGTGGTTTTAATTTGAATCTCCCTGAGGGCTAATGATGATGAGCATTTTTTCATGTGTCTGATAGCCATTTGTATTTCTTGATTGGAGAAGTGTCTGTTCATATCTTCTTTTTTTTTTTTTTTCCCAATTTATTTATTTTCAGAAAAACAGTATTCATTATTTTTTCACCACACCCAGTGCTCCATGCAAGCTGTGCCCTCTATAATACCCACCACCTGGTACCCCAACCTCCCACCCCCCCGCCACTTCAAACCCCTCAGACTGTTTTTCAGAGTCCATAGTCTCTCATGGTTCACCTCCCCTTCCAATTTACCCAAATTCCCTACTACTCTCTAACGCCCCTTGTCCTCCATGCTATTGGTTATGCTCCACAAATGAGTGAAACCATATGATAATTGACTCTCTCTGCTTGACTGATTTCACTCAGCATAATCTCTTCCAGTCCCGTCCATGTTGCTACAAAAGTTGGATATTCGTCCTTTCTGATGGAGGCATAATACTCCATAGTGTATATGGACCACATCTTCCTTATCCATTCATCCGTTGAAGGGCATCTTGGTTCTTTCCATAGTTTGGCGACTGTGGCCATTGCTGCTATAAACATTGGGGTACAGATGGCCCTTCTTTTCACGACATCTGTATCTTTGGGGTAAATACCCAGGAGTGCAATTGCAGGGTCGTAGGGAAGCTCTATTTTTAATTTCTTGAGGAATCTCCACACTGTTCTCCAAAGAGGCTGCACCAACTTGCATTCCCACCAACAGTGTAAGAGGGTTCCCCTTTCTCCACATCCTCTCCAACACATGTTGTTTCCTGTTTTGTTAATTTTGGCCATTCTAACTGGTGTAAGGTGATATCTCAATGTGGTTTTAATTTGAATCTCCCTGAGGGCTAATGATGATGAGCATTTTTTCATGTGTCTGATAGCCATTTGTATTTCTTGATTGGAGAAGTGTCTGTTCATATCTTCTGCCCATTTTTTGATGTGTTTGTCTGTTTCGTGTGGGTTGAGTTTGAGGAGTTCATTATAGATCCTGGATATCAACCTTTTGTCTGTACTGTCATTTGCAAATATCTTCTCCCATTCCGTGGGTTGCCTCTTTGTTTTTTTGACTGTTTCCTTTGCTGTGCAGAAGCTTTTGATTTTGATGAAGTCCCAGAAGTCTATTTTCGCTTTTGTTTCCTTTGCCTTTGGAGACGTATCTTGAAAGAAGTTGCTGTGGCTGATATCGAAGAGATTACTGCCTATATTCTCCTCTAAGATTCTGATAGATTCCTGTCTCACGTTGAGGTCTTTTATCCATTTTGAGTTGATCTTTGTGTACGGTGTAAGAGAATGGTCGAGTTTCATTCTTCTACATATAGCTGACCAGTTTTCCCAGCACCATTTATTGAAGAGACTGTCTTTTTTCCACTGTATATTTTTTCCTGTTTTGTCGAAGATTAATTGACCATAGAGTTGAGGGTCCATATCAGGGCTCTCTACTCTGTTCCACTGGTCTATGTGTCTGTTTTTATGCCAGTACCATGCTGTCTTGGTGATCACAGCTTTGTAGTAAAGCTTGAAATCAGGTAAGGTGATGCCGCCAGCTTTATTTTTGTTTTTCAACGTTTCCTTAGCGATTCGGGGTCTCTTCTGATTCCATACAAATTTTAGGATTATTTGCTCCAGCTCTTTGAAGAATGCCGGTGGAATTTTGATCGGAATGGCATTAAAAGTATAGATTGCTCTAGGCAGTATAGACATTTTAACGATGTTTATTCTTCCGATCCAAGAGCATGGAATGGTCTTCCATCTTTTTGTGTCTTCTTCAATTTCTTTCATGAGTGTTCTATAGTTCCTCAAGTATAGATCCTTTACCTCTTTAGTTAGGTTTATTCCCAGGTATCTTATGGTTCTTGGTGCTATAGTAAATGGAATCGATTCTCTAATTTCCCTTTCTGTATTTTCCTTGTTAGTGTATAAGAAAGCCACTGATTTCTGGACATTGACTTTGTATCCTGCAACGTTGCTGAATTGCTGTATGAGTTCTAGTAGTTTGGGGGTGGAGTCTTTTGGGTTTTCCATATAAAGAATCATGTCATCTGCGAAGAGAGAGAGTTTGACTTCTTCATTACCAATTTGGATACCTTTTATTTCTCTCTGTTGTCTGATTGCTGTTGCTAGGACTTCTAATACTATGTTGAACAAGAGTGGTGAAAGTGGGCATCCTTGTCTTGTTCCTGATCTCAGTGGGAAGGCTGCAAGCTTTTTCCCATTGAGGATGATATTTGCTGTGGGTCTTTCATAGATAGATTTGATGAGGTTCAGGAATGTTCCCTCTATCCCTATACTTTGAAGCGTTTTAATCAGGAACGGATGTTGGATTTTGTCAAATGCTTTTTCTGCATCAATTGAGAGGACCATGTGGTTCTTCTCTCTTCTCATATTAATTTGTTGTATCACATTGATTGATTTACGAATGTTGAACCATCCTTGTAGCCTTGTAGGTGTTTGAGTTCCTTCGGAACTTTTCCTTGTGATTGAGCTCCAGTTTCAAAGCATTGTGATCTGAGAATATGCAGGGAATAATCTCAGTCTTTTGGTATCGGCTGAGTCCTGATTTGTGACCCAGTATGTGGTCTATTCTGGAGAAGGTTCCGTGTGCACTTGAGAAGAATGAGTATTCTGCTGTTTTAGGGTGGAATGTTCTGTATATATCTATGAGGTCCATCTGGTCCAATGTGTCATTCAATGCTCTTGTTTCTTTGTTGAGTTTCTGCTTCGATGATCTGTCTAATTCTGAAAGAGGCGTGTTAAGATCACCTACGATTAGTGTATTCATATCAATATGACTCTTTATCTTGATTAACAGTTTTCTTAAGTAATTGGCTGCTCCCATATTGGGAGCATAGATATTTACAATTGTTAGATCATCTTGGTGGATAGTCCCTTTAAGGATTATGTAGTGTCCTTCTGTATCTCTGAGTACAGTCTTTAGTTTGAAGTCTAATTTATCTGATATGAGAATCGCTACCCCAGCCTTCTTTTGAGTCCCATTGGCATGAAAGATGCTTCTCCACCCCTTCACTTTCAGTCTGCGTGTATCTTTAGGTTCAAAATGGGTCTCTTGTAGACAGCATATGGATGGGTCCTGTCGTTTTATCCAATCTGCAACCCTGTGCCGTTTTATGGGTGCATTTAGGCCATTCACATTGAGAGTGATTATTGATAGATACGTTTTTATTGACATCGAGTTACCTTTGAAGTCTTTCTTTCTGTAGACTGTCTCTATATGTCTGTTCAATGCTATTCTTGGGATTTTTCCTCTTTTATAGAACCCCCCTTAATATTTCTTGCAGTATCGGCTTGGTGGTTGCATAGTCTTTTAAGCCTTGCCGGTCTTGGAAACTCTTTATCTCTCCATCCATTTTGAATGTCAGTCTTGCTGGATAAAGTATTCTTGGCTGCATGTTCTTCTCATTTAGTGCCCTGAATATATCTTGCCAGCCTCTTCTGGCTTGCCAGGTCTCTGTGGACAGGTCTGATGTTATTCTGATGGGCTTCCCTCTGTAAGTAAGGAGCCTCTTTGCCCTGGCAGCTTTCAAGAGATTATACCTACAATTATAATTTCTCAATTTGACTATCAGGTGTCGTGATGTTTTTTTGGAGTGTATAATCTTGGGTGGAGACCGTTCAGCCTCTAGTACATGAACGCTGGTTTCATTCGCGAGATTCGGAAAGTTTTCATGAAGGACTTGTTCCACGACATCTTCTAGACTTCTTTCTTTCTCCTCCCCTTCAGGAATTCCAATAATTCTGACGTTGGAACGCTTCATGGCATCATTTATTTCCCTAATTCTGCTTTCGTGGGATCTAAGCTGTTTGTTCCAGGCTTCCTCCTGATCCTTTCTCTCTATCTGTTTGTCTTCCAGATCACTAATTCTATCTTCTGTCTCAGTTACCCTAGCTTTGAGAGAGTTTAGATTGGATTGGAACTCATTGAGAGCATTGTGGACCTCCTCCCTGGTAGCTTTAAGCTCCGCCCTAACATTGTGAACATCCTGTCTGGTCGCTTTCAGTTCGGCCCTAATCGATTCTGTTTGGTCATCCATGGCTTTCTCCAACCTAGCTATTGCCTGGATAATTGTTAGCCTGAATTCTCTTTCCGACATATTGTCTAGGTTGATAGCCGTTAGCTCTATTGCAGAAGGTCCATCCTCTGTATTTTTCTTCTGTTGGGCATTCCTCCTCCTAGTCATTTTGGTGGGAGAAGACTGAACAGATGTAGCTGGATGTATCAACTCTGGTGCAGTCAAGGTGCACCCTGGAACACTTCCTGATCTCCGTCTCAGAGAGAAGCCGCAGTCTGGGTGCAGAAGCTGAATAAATTCCCCCTTGGCCGCTGGCTGTGCAGGTTCCAAGTTAAAGACCCTGGGGGCGCAGGATCTTTTGCTCGTCCCCAAAGCCAAGGCAGTGGCGGCTGTCTGGGAGCTCCTGACCGCCAGAGAGGTTCCAAGCAGCGATCGCACACTGAGATTTTGTTGCCGGCCCAGGCTGGGAGTGCCCGGCTTGCGCGCACCTCTTTTCAGAGGCGGCTGTGGGTCGGGCGCGCGTCTGGGGCACTGAGAACGGGGCGCTGGTCCGTAAGCCGCAGGCTGGGCTTTTGCGCGCCTCTGTCCGGGGAAGAGTTTCGCGGGCGCGCGGCTTAGACTTTGAAACAATGGCCCGGGTCAAGAAGCGCCCCAGGGCCTTAGAAACCCAGGAGAGCTGGAGCGACGTGCGCGCGCATCTCAAGCTTTGTGGTAGGGCTAGCGCGCGTTCTGCAGACCGGCGCGGCTCCCATCCCCTCACAGGAGCCGGAACCCCCGCGCTCTGGGGCGCGCTGGCGGCTTAGGGACCAGGAGCCGGTTTCTCCGCCGCACTCTCTCTGCCTCCACGCCGGGGAGGCCGTCTGGGACCGGGGACTTAAGCCCCTGTCCCTAGCCGCCCTGATTCCCACAATTTGCCCTGGCGATCCTTTGCTCTTTTGGAGTGCTTTCAACCAGTCTCCAAGTTAATGCTGGTCCCCAGACGCAGGGCACTCTCGCTCGTATCGGGGTATTACTTTTGCACCGGTCGCCTCTGGTGGCTCCCTCCCCCTTTTGTTTATCTTCCGATATCAGTCCGCAGTTCCCATTCCGCTTTACCTGCTCACTGGCGTCTTCTGTCCCTGTAGAGATCCAGACGTGTATAATTCTGATCTCAGGCTGATTTCATGGGTGATCAGAGTTCTTGGTAGGTAATCAGCTCACTTTGGGGTACCAGCTGAAAAGACGCCTCTTCCTAGTACCCCGCCATCTTGTCCCCCCAACTCTGTGCATTTAAACGCAGACATCCCGAGACAGATCAAAGACAGGTCCTTGGCAACAAGTCAGAACATATTCTGGGGAAAAAGAGTTACGCTAGTGGTCCCTTGTGAATCTGAGGTGTCTTCCTCCTAGAGACCTGAGTGTTCCATAGACATCCTCTCATCCACCTTTTTTCAATGTCTCCACAAGGCACCTCTTCCCAAGTCTGGGAAAATGGAAGAATATTAGACTCTGTGCTCTTAGAGATGAGGGAAGGCATCAGTGAATCATCCTTCTGGGTTCTAACCTAGACTGACAACAGATAGGAACCGAGTTCAATCAAATGTGATAGGTATTGAGGACTAGATGAGTCAACATGGCTTAGATTCAAGACAAAAATAGTCTTGAATCTTCCTGTGCCCTGAATTTAAAAATGGTGCCCAGGGAATAGTGTACCTGGTCCGATCCAGGCATACTTACCCCAAGAATATGAAGATTTCCCCCTGCATTTTCTTTTGGAAGTTTTATGGTTTTAGCCTTTACCTTTAAGTCTATGATCTATTTCCAGTTAATTTTTGGATATAGTGTGAGGCAAGAGTGGTGATTTGTTTTCCCATACATACATGCGATGATAGAAATGCTTTCCAGCCTGTCCCCAAGAAGAACGAGACTGGGTCTTTCCCAATGTTTCCTGGCAATTGTCCAGCACAGCTTTCCTTTGGAGCAGGCAAATAACTGAAAGAAAATCCTCAAATTTAACAATCTTGTCTACTGGGTTTCAATGGAAGTTCATGCATTTTATCCACTCCCCCTTTTCAACCTGCTTTCTATAGAGAACATCAATTCACCTGTTGGAATTAAACCTGAAAAAAAGGGCAACAGATTAAGCCACTTACAAGAGTGTCATGAAGTACCGATTTTTTATTCTTAACACAGTGACTGGACAGAACTCCTATTTTTTGCAAGTAAAATAGAGCAGGTACCCTTTCCCCATCCTATGCGATGGTGCCCTTCGGAGCCTTGTCTAAGCAAATCTTAGAATGTAGAAGTTGTAGGGAATAGAACGTTCATCAGTTTGATGTACATTGGAAACAATGATCTTTGCAGCTTCAGTTTTTAACGGTGAGATTGTGCATTCTTGGATAGCTGTCCATTATTGATGTGTGCTGGATTAGTTTTACAGTCTCACCTGAGGAGCAGAAGTCTGTTGTAGTTGTTTTATGAAGAGTCCAGCACCTGGGTGGCTCAGTGGGTTGAAGCCTCTGCCTTCGGCTCGGGTCATGATCCCAGGGTCCTGGGATCAAGCCCCACGTCGGGCTCTCTGCTCAGCGGGGAGTCTGCTTCCCACTCTCTCTGTCTCTGCCTGCCTCTCTGCCTACTTGTGATCTCTGTCTGTCAAATAAAATAAATAAATAAATAAAACAGGCTAAATGCATACAGCAACATTTATTACACGGAAAACGCAGCAAGTCTACAAGGCCAGAAGCATAAGTACTGATGAATGGACGGCAGCAGTAGCTAAGACTATAGATGGTCCTATAGTGAGAGAAGACTGTGATGCTTCCAGCTGGTCCAGGAAAGCTTCTGGAGGCTTCAGTACCTGGTGTGATCATTTAACTGTGAAGAGGGCACATCAGAAGGGGTGGTGTGGTGAGCAAGAGCACAGGACAGGAGCCGAGCATATCTAGCAGGTGGCAAGTGGACTGTCAAGTTGGGGCCGTGAGAGACTGGGGTCAAGGCAAGCTGCCAGGAGCCAGGAAGCCTCCTAAAAGCCTGAACATCCCAGGATAGCAAATCCTCAAATCATGGTGATAAGGCTTATGACGATTTAAATGCTGTTAAATGGGAATTTTGCCTTTCAAACCATGCTATACCTTTGATTGTAAGATGTATCCCAATTTCAAAGATGTTAGATTGTGTGGGGGTAAAAGCATAAGTCAGTGTGCTAGCCAGCCTCGGGGAGGACCACGAAGATTTCCACATCCTGGTAACTGCACGTGTGTTGTACCCTCCCACATCTGGTGTGACTAAAAGGATATAGCAGAAATGGGGGTAAATAAATTACAGAATTAGGTTATGAAAGACACTGAGGCTTCTGTTTTGTTCTCTCTCTCTTTCTCTTTTCTTCTCTTTCTTTTCTCTCTCTCTCTCTCTCCTCTCTTCATCTTCTCTCTCTTCTCTCTTCCTCTATTCCCCCTCTCCTTCCCTCTCATACACTCCCTTTCTCTCTGTCTCTCATTCATCATTAGCTCTTTTGGACATGCAGGTCTCCCTGTAGATACCTGGGTGACAAGGAACTGAAGCCCTCCACACCTGCCACCTGCACCGAATTGAGGTCTGTCCATCATCACATGTCCTTCAAACAGCTGCAGCCAGCTGACTGTGTGATGGCAATCTCATGAGATACCTCAAGGCAGAAACACCCAGCTCGACTGCTTCCAGGTGCCTGACCCTATGATGTGTGAGATCATAAGTACTTAAATATATTGTTTGGGCTGCTAAGTTTGGGGGTAATTCATTGCACAGCCATAGAGGAGCAATTCTATACTCACAATCGAAAAATTCCTTATTCCGTATGTGTACTCAGCATCAGTCTGACGTTCAGAAAGAGATATACCTGCCTGAATCAGCTTAGACCCTGCAGTGCCTCAGAACAGGGGGAGACATTAAAGAGAGGTAACCACGTGGGACTCAGGTGGTGAGTCATATGGTCACAAACGAGGATGGTTTTCAGAAGCAAGACTGGGAGATACAGAGCCAAATCTAAGTGCCTTCAAAGCTGAGACTGCTGTCTGCCTCTGTCCTGGAACATTCTATCTTCTTCCTACCCAAGTAGAAGTCAACTCCAGAACAAAGTCCCACCATATTTCACAGAAAGAATTAAGGGGAATATTTCTACAAAGTAAGAAGTTCAAGGGTGGGTGTGGATCCAGGCGTTTCTAGGACGCTAGAATTTTAGAACTTGAGAATGTTATACGCCAGTGATAGATCCTAGAGGACCCTGACAGCCAGGCTAAGGTATTTGGACATTATTGTGCAAGCCAAAGGCAGCCGCAATGATTTGGGGCATGAGAGCTGGGTGATAATAACAGTCTTTAGGAAGATTAAACCGATCGCGGCAGGCAATGTGAACTTGAGTCAGAGAAGCTATAAAAGTGTGGCCTATTTCCAGCATGAGGATGTCAATTTCAACTTAGCAGAATCCTTATTTTCTCATCCCTCATGCCCCCTCCCGGCTCAGCATCGAAGTGAGCCTCACTTCTCCATTCCCCGTGCCTTGCTATCACCTTATGCCAATTAGAAACTTCTCTTCCCGGGGCCACTCACTCCCTCATAAAAGTCCTTCCATAAGACCATTCTAGAAGCTGAAGTCCATCTGAGGCTAGCATGCTGAGTCCAGGGCCAAAGCAGGACTGAGTTCTGGGGGAGGTTAGGGTGGGAGCGAAGTCCTTGAAGAGGGAGGACAGTTCAGCCTCCACTGGGATTTGGAAAGACTTTCAGGAGAAAGAGCCAGAGAGTTGACTCTAGCCAGAGAGCTGACTCTGGGAGATCAGAGGCTTCCCACAAATTTTTAAATTTGTTTTAATGTGCTGGAGGGATCTTAGACATATTCTGATTCAGCCCACAGTTTTGTTAATAAGGCACCAAGCTGAGCCCTATACACACAATCCATGGAAAGGATTGGTCCGCAGTCCCCCAGGCCAGTCTACTATCACCTACAGACCCCATCTACCCCCCCAAAAGGAAGAAAAGTCAGTGTCTACCAGCATGCAAGGGGAGCCTCCATGGCGGGGATGATGGCACAGGGTTTCTTAGAAAGTAGACTGCCCCTGGGGTGTTTTTGCTCATTTTTTGATGAGTTAAAATTGAGGAACTTGGGACTGCTGCCTCCCACTTCCACCTAGAAAAAAATGATTTTTACACGTGGGTGAAGGAGAGACGAATTCCCATCTAGTTTACTTTCTGTGACTCTATTGAGGGGGAAGTTAAGCAGGTAAACTCGACATATTTTTATAAGTCTGTTTTAAGAAAGTCGAAAGATTAATGTGATTTATTCAAGAGTATTTGTTTCTCCTCCTATAATTAGTCTGCGCTGGCATAGATTTATTTCCCTTCACATGGGAAAGGCACAATCCTAAACAAGGGAAGGAAATTCTCCCACTCGATTTTGTCATCCGCTTCCTTTCTCACATGTCTTTTCTCTCTTCCTGAGAAAGTCACCTGGCTGACTTGTAGCACTTCGTACCTCCCGGCACAGAAGCAAAAGCCACAATGTGCGTCAGTCACACAATAGGACTGAAACACCTGCTTACAAAATTAAAGCAGAGCTTTATTTACTAACCTGTGCATTTTATTAGGCATCATTTTCTTCTCTTGATGTTTCACACACACAAGCCCTACAGGGTTCTCTTTCTGGCAATATGGCAACCTAATTACCCAAATCATCTCTTCTTTCTGAAAATAACTAAAAAGGTTGAAAATCAAAGGCTTCTTCAAAGCACTGATGAGTTGGCAAGAAATCAAGGCATACACAGGGCAGAATCCAAGGGAACATGGAAACAGAGGGAAGTAACAGAGTTGGCTCTTCACCTGGGGCATTTGCCAACTTTGGTGACACTGAGCTCCGGTGCTCACAGCTTCGTGGAGCCTAGGAGATGGAGACGCAGCACAGGACAGCCAAAGTGGCACATCCCAGAAGACCCTCGTCCCCCAAAGCTGGGACACCCAAAAATCACACCTTCAGTGTCAGCTTGATCTGAAAATAGACCCAAGTTTCCCCTTACCACTGCACAGCACTAGGAGGAAAATCACCCAGCTCCTTGGGGTCCAGCAGAAGAGAAACCCCGCCCATGGGAAGTCACAGCCACAGGCTAGATCTTATACACATTTGCAGCACAGACTCACACTGCCTGGGTAAAACAACAACAGTCAGGGCACCTGGGTGGCTCAGTGGGTTGGGCCTCTGCCTTCAGCGTGGGTCATGATCTCGGGGTCTTGGGATTGAGCCCTGCTTTCTGCTCAGCATGGACCCTGCTTCCCCCTCTTTCTCTGCCTGCCTGTCTGCCTACTTGTGATCTCTGTCTGTCAAATAAATGAATAAAATCTTAAAACAACAACAACACTCAAGAGGAAATGTAGCTTGAAGGGACAATGCGCTAATGGCCTCCCAGGGCATCTGGCAAAATAACCTTGACTTTTCTACAGAGAGTTCTGCTTTAATTTCAGGAGTATCAGGAATTCTTTCTCTTTCTCTCTCTCTCTCTTTTTTTTTAAATTTAAATTTTAGGTAGTTAACATACAGTGCAATACGGGATTCTGGAGAAAAATTCAGTGATTCATCATTTACATATGACACCCAGGGCTCATCCCAGTGAGTGCCTTCCTTGGGGCGCCTGGGTGGCTCAGTTGGTTAAGGGACTGCCTTCAGCTCAGGTCATGATCCCAGGGTACTTTGATCGAGCCCTGCACTGGGCTCCCTGCTCAGTGGGGGGGCTTGCTTCTCCTCTCCCTCTGCTGCTCCCACTGCTAGTGCTCTCCTGCTTCTGTCAAATCAATAAATAAAATCTTTAAAAAAAATGAGTGGCCTCTTTATTGCCCATCACCCACCTAGCCCATCCTACTCCACCTCCCTCCATCAAACCTCGGTTTGTTCTTATCATTAAGAGTCTCATAACTTGTGTACCTGTCTCCTTTTTCTTTTTCCCCTTCCCATAAGTACATCTGTTTTCTTTCTTAAAATCCACATATAAGTGAATCGTATGGTATTTGTCTTTCTCTGACTAATTTCACTCAGCATAATACTCTCTTGGTCTTCTTGTTGCAAGTGTCAAGATTTAATTCTTTTTGATGGCTAAGTAATAGTCCTTTGTAGGTAAATACCACAGCTTCTTTATCCATTCATCATTCAGTGGACTTTTGGGCTCTCTCCATAGTTTAGCTATTGTTGATAATACAGCTATAAACATTGGGGGGGTATCCCTTCAAATCTGTATTTTTCTATCCTTTGGGTAAATATGTAGTAGTGCGATGGCTGATTTGTAGGGTAATTCTACTGTTAACATGTTGAGGAACCTCCATATTGTTTTCCAGAGTTTCTGCACCAGTTTGCATTCCCACCAACAGTGCAAGAGGCTTCCCCTTTCACCACAACCTCGCCAATACCTGTTGTTTCTTGTGTTGTTGGTTTTAGCCATCCTGACAGGCTTCAGATAGTATCTCATTGTGGTCTTGATTCACATTTCCCTGAGGATGACTGATGTCGAGCTTCTTTTCATTTGTCTGTTAGCCATCTTGATGTCTCTTTTGGAAGAGTGTCTATTCATGTCTTTTGCCCATTTCTTAACTGGGTTATTTGGTTTTTGGGTGTTGAGTTTGATAAGTTCCTTGTAGATTTGGGGTACTAACCCTTTATCAGCAAATCTGTTGTTTGCAAATATCTTCTCCAATTCTATAGGCTGCTTTTAGTGCTGTTGATTGTTTTTTTGTTTTTGTTTTTGTTTTTTTGCTATGCAGAAGATTTTTATCTTGGTGAAATCCCAGTGATTCATTTTTGCTTTTGTTTCCCTTGTCTGTGGTGACCTGTCCAGTAAGAAGTTGCTATGGCCAAGGTCAAAGAGGGTTCTGCCTGTGTTCTCCTCTAGGATTTTGATGATTTCCTGTCTCACATTAAGGTTTTTAATCCATTTTGAATTTATTTTTGTATAAAGTATAAGAAAGTGGTTCAGTTTCATTCTTCTGCATGTTGCTGTCCAGTTTTCCCAATGGTGCTGGGACTCTCTTTCTTCCATTGGATATTCTTTCCTGCTTTGTTGAAGATCAGTTAACTGTATAGCTAACTGTATAGTTGTGGGTCTATTCTGTTCCATTGATCTATGTGTCTGTTTTTGTGCCAGTACTATACTGTCTTTTTTTTTTCCTTTAAGATTTATTTCTTTATTGAGGGGGAGGGGGAGAGGGAGTGAGGGAGTCCAAGCAGACATCTCATTGAGTGGGTAGCCTGTTGTGGGACTCAACCCAAGACCCTGAGATCATGACCTGAGCCAAAATCAAGAGTCAGGTGCTAAACCGACTGAGCCACCCAGGCACCCTAGCACCATACTGCCGTGATGATTACAGTCTTGCAATATGTTTGAAATCCAAAATTGTGATGCCTTCAATTAATTTTGTTTTTCTTTTTCAGAAGTGCTTTGGCTATTCAGGGTCTTTTGTGGTTCCATACAAATTTTAGGATTATTTATTCTAACTCTGT